>NC_045805.1:10753606-12169533 GCF_009873245.2 Balaenoptera musculus | reverse complement strand
TGTCAGCTGTGCGCGGAGCCAAGTCAGCCGGCAGGACGCGTTCCCGCGGAGGGTCAGGGAGGCGGGCTCACGTCCCCTGCCAGCCAATGGGAGTGTGCAGACCAAGCCGCCCTCACCGTTCAGCGGAGACCCCGCCCCCTGAGAGCAGTTCTGCTGAATCCATTAAACTGGAAATTCAAACCGAAATAGAACCGAATATCCAAAACAGTTAATGAACAATTAACTTGAAACGGTAGGGAATGAAATAAATGTAGAGACCAAATTCACTCAAATTTATTAACAGGCACTTAAAATGCAAAACTATCAAAATTATAGAGATAAACACAGACAATCTACATGACCTTGGGTTTGGTCTGTAGATTATGAGCTTTGAGTTTTAACACACAATACAAAAAGCCAATCCACAAAAGAAAAAAGTAATATTGTGGACTTTATAAAATTAAAGATTTCTATGCTGAAAGACCTTATTCAGAAAATCAAAAGACAAACCACAAACTGGGAGAAAAATATTCGCAAAACTTGTATCTGATAAAGGATTTGGACTCAAAATATAGAAAGACCTCTAAAACATCCCCATAAAAAAATGGGTAAGGATCTGAACAGACACCCAGCCAAAAAAAAGATACATAGATTGTAAAAGTCATACAAAAACATGCTCAACATAATAAACTGTTAGGGAATTACAAATTAAAATCATGATATATCAAACCACACCTATTAGGACTGCTAAACTCCAAAAATATGACAATACCGATTGCTAGAAGGTGAGGAACAACAGAAACTCTCCCTGCTTACTGGTGGAATGCATGTACAGCCACTTTGTAAGACAGTTTGGCAGCTTTTTCCAAAGCTAAACATTAGTCTTACCTTGGGATCCAACAATTGTACTTCCAGTATTTAGGCAACTGCTTTGAAAATCTATGTCAAAATGCAAACAAGGATGCAATTATGCACAGCAGCTCTACTCATAATGGCTAAAAACTTGAAGAAATCAGAATGTCCTTCAATAGATGAATGCATAAGCAAATTGGGGTACACCCATGTCAAGGCGAGTAGAATATACCACCCTAAAATACACCTCTCTGGCATAAGAATGATTTTGGTCTGCTTTAAAAACAAACAAACAAAAAAAAACACAAAGAATCTCAGAAAACTGAGATTGCCCTTTTGTGAAGGACATTTACAACAGAGAAATCTCCATTTGTAAGAGTATGTCCCTCTTTGCACCAGAAATAGAAGGATAATTAAATCTCAAGTAATTCTTATCAATGGAGAAGTCCTGACTTAAATCTGCAAGCAATCATACCCTGTGCTTTGCATGATAACCTACCATAACTAGCAGGTTTACTGTGCTTTGCATGATATCCTGCCATAACTAGCAGGTTTACTGTGCTTTGCATGATAACCTGGCATAACTGGCTTCCCCCCTTCCCCAAAATCTTTCTTCTGTTTTTAGCTGAAGATGGTATTTAAGGTGATGGCTTTGGTCATTTCAGGGAGTGACTCAGTTTTCCTTGGTATCTCCCCTGTATTCAGAAGGTATACATGTTATCAAACTTGTTTTTCTCCTGGTAGTCTGTCTTTTATTAAGGGTGAGGGGAGTCTCAACCAAGAACCCAGAAGGGCAGAGTGAAAATTGTTTTTCCTCCCATACATATGCAATGGAATACTACTCAACAGCAGAAAGGAATGAACCATCAACCTATGGAAAGACATGGATAAATCCTCAGTATATACTGCTAAGTGAAAGTGTCCAGTCTGAGGAGGCTGCACACAGTATGACCCCATTGATGACATTCTGGGAAAGGCAAATGTACATAAGTAATAAGCAGATCACTTCACTGGTTTGAAGTGATACTTTAGGATACATGGCACTATGCATTTGTCTAAGCCCACAGATTTGTATAGCCCAAAGGGTCAATCATAATCTATTCAAATTTAGTTATTTAGGGTGTAAGAGTGCCACAGGGTGGAATACACAATGCAACAGCATCTAACTGCATTAGAAATGCATGGAAAAAACCTCACTGTAGGGGATGGGGTATAAGGTGCTGACCTAAGTTACTTTTGGAAATGAACAAAATCTGTAGACTAAAGGCAAAATGGACCGTACATAAACAGTGGGCTTTATTTTATGAAGTTCTTTCCAGAGTGTAGTAGCTAACAATTATGAAAACTTTGCACATGTAATCTGAAGAGGAGAAATGAATTGATAAATGGCAGATGGTGGGAGCCAGGCACCTCACTGTGGGAGTGGGAAGTTACAGATAGCAAAGGAACAAGAGAATGAGGCTGAGCCCCTGATGGCCACCCCTTTTTGGCTCTGAGTTGCTTCCAACAGGACCGCAGTCACCTGCACGTAGTCTGCTGTGACCTACCTGCCCCCATTGGCCTTTCCTCTCCCTCCCTGGGATGATTCCAGTGACATTTCCAGCCCAGACCCCTCTCCTAGGCCAGATGCATCTGTCCAGCCACCGCTTCCCCATCTCACCTTGGGGGCTAACAGGCCCCCTCAGAGGACTGTGATCCTGCAGCTCCCCACACCCAGGAGCAGCCCCACCTTCCCAGGTTGCCGAGCCCAGACACCAGGTGTAACCGAGCAGGATCCTACGGGGCCTTCCCAGGACAGACCCCTCCCCCATATCCTCTGCTGTAGCTCCTCTCTGAAGTACCTGGATAATAGTATCTGATGCACGCTTCCTGGGTTGTTTTACAGATGCTAAAACCACCACCAAGTGGAAGAAATTAACTACTTGATGATCATGAACACGTAGCCCCAGAGCTACTGGTACCTAAGAATTTATAATGTTAACCACCTGTTACCTCTCCATCAACCAATCAGAGAATTGTGTGCCAGCTGATCATATACCCTGCGAACCCCTCCTCCCTCACCAGGCCTTTAAAATGCTTTGCTGAAACCCTTCAGGGAGTTTGGGGTTTTAGAGCACAAGCCACCCGTCCTCCTTGTATTGGCACTTTTACAACGAACGCTGCACTTTCCTTCACCACAGCCGGTGTCAGTAGGTTGGCTTTACTGCACTCGGGCAAGCGGACCCAAGTTCAGTTCAATAACACTGGGGTTTCCCAGTCTCCCCATTCCTTGTGCCCCAGTGGCTGTCAGCTCCTCCTCCAGAGTCTGTGGCCAGTCCCCACACTAATTCCCCTCTACACCCACAGCCCTGGCCCTAGTCCGATCTTGTGCCTGATTTCTCCATCAGGCCCTGACAAAGCTCCCCACCCCACGGTGCATCTCACATCCCACCCCAATGTGGTCTTTCTGAAGCACAAACAAGACCTTGACTCTCTCCCTTGTGTGATCCCCCAAAGGTTTTCCCTCATTTGCTGGAGTGTCTGGTGGGGGAGGCGTCCCCCATGGCCCTGAGAGTCCCCGGCATCCCCACCAGGCCGCCGGTTCCTAGGTTCCCTGACACCGAGCACCTCAGCAGGCCAGAAGACCCCGGGGGCCAACAGGCCCCTCAGAGGACTGTGATCCTGCTGCGCCCCACCTCCCCTGCTTGCTGAGCCCAGACACCAGGTGTAACCGAGCAGGATCCTACGGGGCCTTCCCAGGACAGACCAACTGCTCACCTCAAGAGGGAGCCGGCACTGCCGCTGCCTGATCGAAGGGAGCGGAGAAGGCTTCCCCAGCTGGGACACAAACACTGCAGGAGTGGTCTCTCCCTCGGCCATCACATCACCCCCGTGGGACTTGAGGAAAGGAGGGACCGAGGCACATGTTAGTTCCTAAGCAGGATGGTGTGGGCTCAGTCATGTCCCCCAAAATTCACATGCTTAATCCCTAACCCCCAGGACCCCAGGATGTGGCTGTATTTGGAGATGAGTTTTTAAAGAAGTGATCAAGGTAAAATGCAGTCACTAGGGTGGATCCTAGTCCAATAGGAGTGATGTCCTACAAGAAGAGATTAGGACACAGATTGGCACAGGGGGAGACCATGTGAGGATATGGGGAGAAGATGGCTGTCTACACGCCAAGGAGAGAGAGGCCTCAGGAGAAACCAGCCTGCAGACACCTTGATCTCAGACAGCATCCAGGACTGGGAGATGTCTGTTGTTTAAGCTGCCCTGTCTGTGGTGTTTGTTATGGCAGCCCCAAACAGACTCACACACAGGGTAACTCAGGGCTCTGACTGGACAGAGCCCACTCTCCATTCCCCCTGTATGTGAGTTCCAGGAGCCTCAGGAACTGAGGAGGGGGGTCCCTGAGGAGAGGCACAAGATACAAGACCTTAGGCACAACACGACTGCATTCACATTAAACATGCCTGAACTACACTCACACAAGATGGTTTTGTCCTGTATATACACCCACACTGGCACCTTCAGTCTGAACTGCAGACCTTTGGCTTCACCACCTCCACTGAGAGCATTAGCTTCACCTGCTGTGAACCACCTCCTATAGGATTTCCAGAACCACAAAGCATCGAAGAGCTCATGCTAATGTGTAATCACATTTCATTAGCCCACAGGGACTGTGGGCTAGTGTCCTGGCAACTCTGCCACAGCAGAGCTGCCCAGCTGCTCACCAAAACCTGTTTTCATTTTTCTTGCTCACGGCTACGCTGCGCCTCCCAGCGATCCCACTCCTTGCAGCTGGGACCACCAAAATGTCTGTGGCACTGTGTCTCATGTTACCAAGGGGAAGGGGTGGAGGTGGTGAGGGCCTTGGCCAGCCTGCACCCTAGGATGGAGGGCATGGTGCCCAGGTGGTCACCCCACCCTGCTGGTTGGACCCCTCACCCGGAAGCAAGGAGGAGAAACAAGGTGGACACAGCCTGGGCCCTGGCACCCACCTGCCCTGGACTTTCACATGAAGGGGACAGAGACACCTTGAGCTTCAGCCCATTTTTGGGGGGACACTTTGTTCCAGTAACAAACATTTGCCCTAAAAGCCGAAGTGCTTTACAAAGCCCTCCCCAACTGTAACAGAAAGTAAGGCTTACTTTATCACACTTTTCTCAAACCATAGCCCAGGCTGAGACCACCACTCTGGTAATGGTGCTTCAGAGCAGCGCCTTTAAAAGATCCCTGGAGTTCAGCTCCCCGAGCTCTGCCTTCGGCTTAAAGGGGAAGGTTCCTTGACAACCTTGACAAACCTGCTTGGTTTCCTTGACAACAAAGTTTCACAATCTCCCGAACTCTTCTCCTTCAAACATTCCTATTCTAGGCTTGATGAGCCTAAAGTGACAGTGCCATCATCACGTGCCAGAAAGCAATTCCTCCAAGCCCATAGTTATTGGTTACATGATTGTAACCTATTGATGATGAAATCCCAGAAGAGCAAGCTTTGCAAGGTAACCACTTCTGCACTTGGCACTAGGTCCCTTTCCACAGGCAGGATGGAGTGGCTGCTTTCACGGGCCCTATGGTGGAAGAGCTCACCTTCTGATGAAGCCAGGCCTTGATCCTTTCCAGGTGATTCCAGGGTTCTCATTCTCCCCAAACCCCCACCCACATGGCTGCTGTCTGTGCCAGTCTATACGGGACCTTAGTAATCTCCTAAAATGAGGGTTATTTTATACACAGATACCGGGTTGAATGGTGGCCCCAAAAGATGGTGGCCCCCAAGAACACATGAACAGGACCATATCTGGGAAAACGGTCTTTGTAGATGTAGTTAAGGATCTCGAGGTGAGGTCATCTTGGGTTAGGGTGGCCCTCAATCCAATTGACAAAGTCCTTATAAGAGACAAAAGAGGAGAGACAGACACAGAGGAGAAGACACGTGAAGACGGAGGCAGTGATGGGAGGGATGCAGCTGCAAGCCTGGGGACGCCTGGAACCCCCAGACTGGAAAAGGCAGGAAGAACCCTGTCCTGGAGCCTCTGGAGGGACTTCGCCCTACAACACCTTGATCTCAGATGTCTGGTCTCCAGGACTGGGGGAGGATGAATTCCCGTTGATTTAAATCACCCAGCTTGTGGTCATTTGTTACAGAAGCCACAGAACAGTCACACAGACCCTGCTTGGTAGGATCCTGGAAGTGTGGGTCTCACTAAAGGCCGACAGAGGCTGGATTACAGAACCCTTAGAGTCAGCATTGGGCCCCCGGAAACCCTAAAGCAGTGGCTGGACACCAGAATGTTGAGGGGTCAGTCAGAAGCCCATCCCTAAGGGTGCCGGCTGCACACGGCCTCCCCAGGTCCTTACACCTGTACATGGGGGGTAAGGTACCTCAGTCCTGATTGAGGATATTGAATGTCACCATTCACGTTGCTAATTAAGAACCCGCCAGTTACACAGATGAAAACCCAATCAGGACACTTACTACACCGACGAACAATTCTGAAGATGTTCGGAGGTGGGGAATTGTCTCACATGCAGCCAGCAGACCCCACAAGGAGGGTCCTCACTGGAAAGCTCGTGGGCCCTGCGGAGGCGTCTCTGAGTAAACAGTAGCTGAACCCCAGGCCAGCTGCTCCTGAGCTTTACCCACCCTTCCCAGGGAAGCAGACCTAAATACGTGCAAGGACCTTACAGGCTGGAGGAAAGGGCTTGGAGCCACGCCAGTGACAGCACGCTTGCTGAATTGGCTCCTGCAGGCCATGTGGGATGGTCCTGGCCCAGAGCCTCTTCGGAAAGCTTTCCATTTACCTACCTGAGTTACCCCTGCTGTCCTGGCTCCGACTTCTTTTTTTCTTGCTTCCTCACCTCTGCCTGGGGAGAACTTTCAACAGCATGTACAGGAGACACACCTTCTTCCTTAGCAGGTGGCAGCCTGGCAACTCCTATAGGCAGTCCAGCAGAGGCCCACTTAGGCCGGGACACCCACAAAGCCGTGGCCGCTCACTCCCTCCCACCAGCCCAGCCCAGCCCCGCGGCTGCTGATGGAGCAGACAGTATGGCGTCAGGCACAGCTGCAGGGGATCTTGATGCCTGGAGGGGGCCGGGGGTGGGGGTTATATTGACCTCAACCCAGGCACACCTGGGGAGGGCTGGCCGGCCGGGTCAGGCTGCCCAGATCAGCCAATCCTCGCCCATCAGGGGCTCATACTTGCAGAAAATGGCCTTGCTGAACCGGCCAGGTCCAAGGAACAGGTGTAGGGTCCTGAGAGTCAGGATAGACAAGGGGTTGCAGCTCTGGCTTGTTTTCTAATCATTTTAACTGGCCCATGAGTAGGAAACAACTTCAAGAAGACCCTCTCCACACAAGAGAAATCTGGAAGTCAGGGAGAGGAGGGGTGGTGGGTGGAGACAGAGGCCTGGTTCCCCGGCTGCAGTGGAAGCCTCTGGAAGACCTGGCGGAGGGAGGCCGCAGAGAGTGAAGCCCAGGGTCACAGACCTGTCCAGGAGCTGCTGTTTGTTAGTTCAGATCCTGCTCTGAGGTGCTCAGGCTGGGGGTGCTCTGCAACAAGGGCTATGGGCACGGTTCCTGTGCGCTGAGCCCTGCCAGGTGCCTGCCCAGGTGAGCTCCATACTCTGGGAAGGGCCTGCCCACGAGAGCCCCGTGGGCTGGGAGGGGCATGTGAATGAGCATCCTGTCTTTGCAGGCAGCACAGCTGCTTAGCAACTCCCCCGTGAGTGGTGCTGGGGTGAGATGAGAGCCAAGAGCTACTGCGGGCCCCCTGAGCCCCTGCCTGGGCCCGTCCAGAGTGATGAGGTCAGTAGGTGGGTGCTGGCCTCTGTGCTGCATGAGGGGAGCCCCACGGGTACCTCTTGTTTCTTCCACCTGACACCACGGAGGCCTCCCCCGGACAGAACAGACAGCCTGCTTGGGGCAGGTGGGAGCTCCTGGTGACCCTGCAGGGGACACGGAAGGGAAGGACCAGGCAGGATAGGAGTGGGTGCCCAGGTGGAGCCGTGGGGTGGGGACCGAGGGGGCATTTCTGGGTCTAAGCTGGGAGTGGACAAGCAGGTGGTGAGTGTGACCCAGGAAAGCTGGCCTGGTGACGTGAGGCTGAACCCACTTCAGGGTGACAAGCCTCCCGAGTGACTGCCCCGCCTAAAAAAAGGATTGTGAGACGAATCCTGTTAAAAGGTTTTGTAACGTGAATCTGCTGAAGGGAAGGTTTTGCAAAGTGAATCCCCCTAAGACGAGGCTCTGTGAGCTGTCCCCTCAGAGGGGACACGTGGAACCTGCCGGGTGTGGGCAGTCACCCTGGGCGGCTGGTGGGTTCAGACCCCACTCTGGGGCCTCACCTTGTGCTTTGCCTAATAACCTTCCTTAACTGGGTACCCCCTTCCCCCAACATCTTTCTTCTGTTTTTAGCTGAAGATGGCACTCAAGGTGATGGCTTGGGGCCATTTCAGAGAGTGACTCAGTTTTCCTGGGTATCTCTCAAGTATATAAGAAGTATACACGCTATTAAACTTCTGTTTTTTCTCACTTATTACAGGAGGGCCTAAGCCAAGAACCTAGAAAGGTATAGGGAAAATTATTTTTCATCCTTCCCCATGCAGTTGAGTACTATGCAGCAATAGCAAGGAATGGACCATCAACCCATGCAAAGACATGGATGAATTTTATGTATGCATTGCCAAGTGACAGAATCCACTCTGAAGAGGCTACACAGTGTGACCAATTTACACAACATTCTGGAAAAGGCAAAACTACACAGAGGGTAAACAGTTCATGGGGTGGGGGTGGGGTAGAAGTATTCCATGCAATTCTTTACTGATACACACCACTATGCGTTTGTCAAAACCCAGAGATTTTTTTCCAGCCCAATGAATAAGGTAGGACATCCAGTTGGTGTCAGAGTATCGGTCGTTGGTGTGGGAAAAACTGCATGCACACCACACGTGCCTCTGTACCTAAAACCAGCATTTCCTTTATGGGACACATGCTGGTCTGCTTTACTGTCTTGTCCACACATGGCCTTTTTACTGGAACCTCCTTTTCATTCCCAACTTTGCCCTCCTGGACTTTATCTCATTCTACAGGAGTCTGCTTACTTAGGCAGTCTCCTTCTGAAGAAAAAAAAAAAAGAAGACTTTTTTTTTCTAAATTCAATGTATGGCTTGCAAAGTGAAGTAAGCACCAACCTCTATGGGAAATACCCTAAGAGACTTAAGGGCATGAGGCTACCTGGGATCCACAGAACTGTCCCAAGGCCTCTGTCCAATTAAGTGACACTCAGAAAGTGATCAGGGGATGCGTAGAGGTGTCTCACTTAGGGTCCAGGGATTAACTACCAGTCCTCCAAGCTCCCTGTATCTCCCCTTTCCCATATTACATAGTCTGAGATTCCCGCCTCCTAGGTTTGGGGACATGCATCTGTGCATATCATGGGAAAAGACTACCCGGGGCAGCAGAAGAGGGAATGCTGAGAAAACGAGAGAAACTCTGCTCATGACTGCTTAAACCTGGGAATTCTTGAGCTCTGGTTTTAGGTACAGAGGCATTTACAGAAAGAGCTCTTCAATGCAATTAGAGGGGTAAGTTGAGCTCGGGGGACATGAACTCAGCCCTAGAGACCTGGAGGAGCAGTGAGCAGAGCTGCTCCCCCTCCTCTGTATGAAACCCAGGGTAGTTCCAGTTCTACTGCCTAAGAGAAAGATATCTTCCAAAATTTAAATTGATTTTGGTTCACATGTTAATATGAAATAAATGTTAAACTTGGAGAAGATGGTATTTGTTCTATCAAGCAAAAAATAATGCAGGAGGCTGCAAACAACAAAAGAGTTTATTTTGGAGGGGTCTTAAGAATTGCAATTCAGGAGACACAGACTTGGTAACCCCACAGGAGTGTTCAGGAGAACAGCAAGAGTCAGGGGCTTATAAAGACAAAAAGCCACAAGGTTGTTAAAACTTGCCTGGTGAGAACTGTAATTAATGCTGATGCGAGTCAGAAAATATTTGTCCTTGGGAATCACAAGTTGTTTTAGGGTAGGGGTGCAATACGTAGATAGGCTGTCATGAGTTTCTGGCAGATGTTCTGGATGACTTCATCAGGTCAAAAGGTCAGATTCCATCCAGGCTGAGAGATGCATTAGGTCACACTTCCTTAAGGGTCTCCAGGCTCCATTTTAGAGAACTCTCTCAGCAATAGTGACTCCATTTTGATTTTCCTTTCACAGTTCTGGGAAAATCAGAAGTGTGTCTTCTTTTGGAAAAATCTCTGTAGCATGAATAATTGGGATCTGATCTTGCCAAATTCTAGCCAGCATGAACTTCAAATTTTCCAAAATAAATAAATAGATAGATATTAACTTAAAACATTCTTTTTCTATTATTTATCTATTTTATATGTATTAGTGTATATATGTCAATCCCAATCTCCCAATTCAGCCCACCCACCACCCCCATTCGCTTTCCCCCCTTGGTGTCCATACGTTTATTCTCTACATCTGTGTCTCTATTTCTGCTTTGCAAACCAGTTCATCTGTACCATTTTTCTAGATTCCACATATATGTGTTAATATACGATGTTTGTTTTTCTCTTTCTGACTTACTTCACTCTGTATGACAGTCTCTAGGTCCATCCACATCTCTACAAATGACCCAATTTCGTTCCTTTTTATGGCTAATATTCCATTGTATATATGTACCACATCTGCTTTATCCATTTGTCTGTTGATGGGCATTTAGGCTGCTTCCATGACCTGGCTATTGTAAATAGTGCTGCAATGAACATTGGGGTGCATGTGTCTTTTTGAATTATTGTTTTCTCTGGGTATATGCCCAGTAGTGGGATTGCAGGGTCATAAGGTAATTCTATTTTCAGTTTTTTAAGACACATCCATGCTGTTCTCCATAGTGGCTGTATCAATTTACATTCCCACCAACGGTACAAGAAGGTTCGCTTTTCTCCACACCCTCTCCAGCATTTGTTGTTTGTAGATTTTCTGATGATGTCCATTCTAACCGGTATGAGGTGATACCTCATTATAGTTTTGATTTGCACTTCTCTAATAAGTAGTGATGTTGAGCAGCTTTTCATGTGCCTCTTGGCCATCTGTATGTCTTCTTTGGAGAAATGTCTATTTAGGTCTTCTGCCATTTTTTGATTGGGTTGAAGACAAACATTCTTTGCTTGACCAGACTTTAGGCTCCTAAAGCTTCTCTTATGCCCATCTATGCACTTCCTTGTAAAATCCAGTTTTAGCAAGAATACTGCTAAGTCAGTTCAGCCAGAATCCACCACCCTCGCTATCTGCTCTGGTTCCTCATTCTCTACTATTCCACAGGTGATGTCTGATCACCATGGAGTATCTTCTGAAAGAAACCTGCTCATCAGTTTAGCCAGAATTCCCCTTACCCATGATGTTTCCTCTTAGTAATTTTCTATCCACTGACCCCCCGACCCTGCTCGTTGGCTATAAATTCCCACTTCATCCTGTATTTGGAGTGCAGCCCAATCTCTCTCACCCAATACAAAATCCCATTGCAGTGGTTCCTATACCAGTGTGGAGATAGCCCACCCCCAGAATAAAATCTTCCTTACGATGCTTTGTCGAGGAACATTCAATTAACTGTCAAGTTAAGAAGAAAACTTGATAGTTAATTGAATTAAGAAGAAAAAAGGGAATTTTTTTTTAACCAAACTGAGGATTATAAGCCGGGAAGCAGATTCTCAGAAAGCTCTGAGAACTGTTCTGCCTGTTAGAACTCTAGGACATAGTCAAATACATTTCTGAGACAAAGGATCATACATCAAAATGACACACTGATATTTTACAGAAGTTCACCAAGGATACATAGTCCAGGTAAGCCCATACAAAGCAAGCTGCAAGTCATCATTACCCCCTACAGAGCTGGGAAAGAACATTATTCTTTTAAGAAGTTACATTGCGGGCCTCCCTGGTGGCACAGTGGTTGAGAATCTGCCTGCTAATGCAGGGGACATGGGTTCGAGCCCTGGTCTGGGAAGATCCCACATGCTGCGGAGCAACTAGGCCCGTGAGCCACAATTACTGAGCCTGTGCGTCTGGAGCCCGTGCTCCGCAACAAGAGAGGCCGCGATAATGAGAGCCCTGCGCACCGCGATGAAGAGTGGCCCCCACCTGCCGCAACTAGAGAAAGCCCTCGCACAGAAACGAAGACCCAACACAGCCATAAATAAATAAAAATAAATAAATAAAAATTAAAAAAAAAAGAAGTTACATTGTTAGCTTAAGAAGAAAGAAAAAAAAATTTATCTTTATGGTTGAGCAGGCACCCCCATCTTTGAGGAGCTCTGGTTAACGTGTAATGCAGATGCACACAGCACATTATGGAGGGAGGAGGTCCAAACACAGAAAATTTTATGTTTAATTTTTTTCTTGTCCCGCCTTAAAATATAAACTTATTTCATCAGCTTTAACAAGTATCACTGAAGTTTTTTCTTTAACACAAACATTCTTTCAGATAGCTGGGGAAATATAGATAAGGAAAATGGGAAAATATTTAGAAATTAATGACAAATTATGGGATGCCATCCACGCTTGGCCCCATGAAGTCCCCGATACTGAGCCCAGGGCTGCGTCTCTAGTGAACAGGGAGCAGAAATGGAAATAACGTTAGCTCTGGTTTCCATCGCCCGCACAGACAATTCCAGCCCTTGCTAAACTGAATAACCCATTGCAAGCGCAGGAACCACAGACGTTGGTCGGGATCCCACCACGGCCCACTTGGACCCAGCGAGGTCCCCGCCCGAAGCCGAGTCGCGCCCAGAGCACTCGCAGGACGAGTCTCCAGGCGCGAAAGGGGATTTCGACCTAAACCGTTTTCAACATGTTAACAGGGAAACATCCCAGCATTCACTAGGAAGGCCTCACAGCTCTAAGCTCGTACCTGGAGTTGTCCGAAACATTTAACTTGAAGCCCCGAGGAAGCAGCCCGGCTCCCCGGACACCAGACGAATCAAACGCACCCAAACGCTGAGACTGGAGGTGTGCCTGGCCGGGGTAGGGGCCGACCCGGAAACGGCCTGGGGCGGGGCGGGAAGGCTCAGGCCTCACCCACGCTGCTCCGCCCCGCCTCTCCCTGACTAAGGCCCCGCCCCGCGTGCGTGATTTCCTGCCGACGCGGAAGCGGATTTCGGGAGCAAAGGGCCCCTCGGGTGAGTGAGCCCCTGGGCTCTGAGAATCAGAGCTGCGCTCCACAGCCCCCTCCCGACCGCATCCTTCACACGCAGGTTCCGGGGTCCCCGTTCTCTCCCCTCCGGCCCGCGTCGCCCTGAGACTCGGGATGCCGGGCGCTCGGCTGCCGGGTCCGAGTCCGCGTCCGTTTCCGGTCAAAATCGCTCCGAGGCCGTCCCCGTCAGGCCTTTCTGCCTTCGGTCTCTTCACCGTCTCCCGGCCCGACCCGCGCCGTGTCAGGTCCCCACTCGCGACGTGGACTCTTCGCCCTTCGCGCCCCGCATCGCCCCTCTCGGCCCCTCAGGGCAGCCCGGGACGCCGCGCCCTCCCGCGGCCCTGGGTCTCCGCAGACCCCAGTGTTCTCCTGAGACCAGCTGCCCATCCTGGGCCTCCTGCGGCCGGGCCCTGCCGCTCGCTGCCGTTCGCGGTCACCGCCTCAGAAAGGCCCTAGAGCCCCGGGCTGGGGGCAGGGGCCCAGTCCTGTCCAGTGACGCCGCGTGTCCTTCTGTCCCAAATCCTATCCGCTGGCGATACCGGCCAACGTGTGTCCACATTCCCGATGTCTCACGGGAAAGTGTGCTCTTCTGGGCAGAGCATCTTTGTTCCACCCCTGTGGATGTCGAGTGGGCAGGGGAGGATGAGACAGAACAAGAAGACCGATGGAGTAAAGGAGAGTGAGGACTTGAAAAGTAAAATAGAGGAGGGAGATAGGTGGGTGCAATGGAATTGGAAAGACAAAATACAGGTGAAAAAGAACGTGACCTGGGCAAGAAGCAGTATGGTACATGAAAACAGACAAAAAGGAGATCAAGAGGGAGATGGCCAAGGACAGAGTAGATGCGGGGAATTTCACCAACAGTAGCGGTTGGGGAAAGTAGAAGGATAGATTACAAATTCATTAGATTTTTTTTTAATTTTGAAATTACTTTTCTTTTTAAATGTATTGTGTCAGATTCAGATCATGAGGCCTCAGTGCTTTTCCTGTCTTTATTGTATACTAAAAGCATTCTTTAGTGCTTAGTAAAGAAGTTTTACACTATTTTTCAGTGCAGTTGGTAGGGATATTGATGATTTTTGTCTTAAAAGTCAAAACCAGGTAGTTTAAGCAGGTAGTCCAGTATTCAACAGCATCCTTTCTTCTGTATGTGACTTTTTAATTTATTGGTCTGTGAGCTAGTTTCCAACTAAGTATATGCTCTTTTCAAATTCCCTTTGTTTTTTTGTTTTGCAAATATTGAACGATAGGCTGGATGGTTCTAGAACTTTGTTCTCACGGATCTCATTTGTTCATGATGAATACATTATTAAGAGCTATTTCCACAGCTGAACTTTTGTGTTTTCCAATGCCGATAATTAAGTGTTCTTAATATTATATTTTTTGATATATTCATGGAAATGTATATTTTTATATTTATTATGGAAAAGAGAAATTAAATGATTTTAATCAGTATGATTAAAAACATGACAGAGAACTTGCCCTTGCTTGGGAGAATTAAATATTATCTGGAATCTTTAGGGGCAGGGGTGAGAATGGTAAGCCTTGCCACTATCCAGTCCAGACCACCCCATGCCTGTGAGGCCAGTAATGGTTACTCTCTCCTGTTGACATCTCTTCCTGCCCCCAAACACACACACATAGTACAAAGGCAGCTGGTAGGGAAAGACCAAGATTTTTTAAACTAAGCACAGAGCAAAGGTATTTCTCCAATGAGGAGATGACACTTGGCTCTGGGAAGGGAGCTTGGAGGAGAAAGGGCAGTGCAGTTTGGATGTTAAGGAATGGAAGAGAGCCTGGGGAGCTCAGGAATAGGAGAAAAGGAGACCTCTGCCCATCCTTACTTGGGGATCCTGTGCTCAGCAGGTACTAGAAGACACTGTGAGGATGGTGACTTGAAAGGGAGGGTCACACCAACTCACATTCCCATATCTGCCATGTGATATGTGGGCTTTACAGTATAGAAGGGTGTATGGAGTAAAGGGCAGAGAAACTTAGCTGTTGGTCTCCATGTAGGAGTTTATCGTCCCTGCTCCCTGATAGTTCAGCAGACAGCAGAGGACTATTTTTTCCAAATGTTGAATTTCTCCCTACATATGTGGTGTGGCCAGGAAGGGGATAAGTTATTTGAAGACCTGAATGGCACATTCTCAACACTCAGGAGTGACTTCTTGCCTGAGAAAGACACTCAGAGGAGGAAGAAGATGAGGAGTCAGGAATAAATCTTTATCTGGAAAAGGTCATATTATCTGTTGATTGTTCTGTCCTCTCCTTCCTGAAATGCTGTTTTTAGGACGTGCTAAAATCTGACTCTCAGATATCCTGCCTAACACATTTCCTCACTCACTGATGGCCTCTCCTATCTCCAGACCAATTCTATCTCGCTGTCAACCAGTGACATGGAACTTGTGAAGTGGCTCCATTTGGGGGATCATTATGAGAAATGCTGCATGCCCAGACATTGATTAGAGACAAGGACTGGGCACCATAGTGTCAGTAAGATTTGCCAGTAGGGATTGCATAGTGACCAGATCTGGATGTACTGTAGACCAAGATTAAAGAAATTGCACACATTAGTACTGAATTAATGTCAGGAATACCTAAAAAATCATGGAGAAGGGGCAATTTGTTCTACCTGATTTTGTAATACATTTGAAGCTTAACAAAGTGAAGCTGTGTATTTGGCCTCAAAATATTAATGATTTGCAATAGAAGGGAGAGATTAGAAACTTAGCCCTGACAAATTAAGGTGGCATTTCATCCACATCATGTAGTATATTTTATTCCGTAATTGTTTAAAAATAGAATCAACCCAAATGTCTAACAGTAAGAGGATTTAACACTGTTCACATCACATCCGTCCCAGGGAGACCTTGGTGCTGATGGATTTGTAAAGAATTGACGTTTCTGCAGATATTTGAGGGTTCCTCCTCTTTGGGTATGTTGGGGTTTCATTGCTGGGCCAAGAGATGGTACGTTTCATTTTGTAATAGATTCTGGCACGATCCCCCGTACACACATAATACACAACTGTAAAGAAATCCTCATCCATCATCAACTCCTGAGGTTTCCCCCATACTTTAACCAGGATTCATTTAAAATTTACTTATTTATTTATTTTTGGCTGCGTTGGGTCTTCGTTGCTGTGCGCGGGCTCTCTAGTTGCGGTGAGCGGGGGCTACTCTTCGTTGCGGTGCGCAGGCTTCTCATTGCGGTGGCTTCTCTTGTTGCGGAGCACAGGCTCTAGGAGCACGGGCTCAGTAGTTGTGGCTTGTGGGCTCTAGACGCAGGCTTAGTAGTTGTGGCGCACGGGCTCAGTTGCTCCGCGGCATGTGGGATCTTCCCGGACCAGGGCTTGAACCCGTGTCCCCTGCACTGGCAGGCGGATTCTTAACCACTGTGCCACCAGGGAAGCCCCTCATTTTATTTATATAAACATGTGGTTGTAGATTTGGATAAAATGACAACTCTGTTTTTAATTTCCATTTTCCTAATTACTTAAGAGACTGAATGAATGTTGTTCTTTATAGACATGTATATGTAAAATGAATTTTTCTACTTATTTTTCTGCTTATATTTTATAGTTTATAGTTTAATTATACACACACACATATGTGCACACTTTGGTCTGATAACGTTGGTGAAGTGAAACCAAAATCCTTCCTTCATGGCCTTTGCTTTTTTTTCTTTCCTTTGTAAGGTGTCACCTATTTCATAGTATAAAATATTATGTTCATTTAGTCATAATATATTGTTTGTTTCAACTATTTAATTTGAATTATTTTAAAGTTTCACATAATATAGGTTCAGATGTAATTTGACCTATTTTTTTTTCCCTTTTCACAATTATTTTGGCTGTATCCTCATCCCAAATCAAAATTGAGACAAAATTGACCTTTAGGATAATTCTCATTTTTTTATGTGAAATATCACATATGACTTTGGGGGTGGGGTATACTTGATTTACAATGTTGTGTTTCAGATGTACAGCAAAGTGGTTCAGTTATACATATACATATATACATTCTTTTTTAGATTCTGCATATGACTTTTAAATTTGAGTCGCACCAAATTTCTGCAGTCACTGAGACATTTTTGTCACCATGTCCTCTAGTCTAAGAATTTGGTTTGGCAGGCTTTGTTCATGTCGTATTTATGTCCTCAAAAAGTTTTAAAATTTCTTTACATGGGTTTGCAAATTTATTTCAAGTGAGTCATAATATTTTGCTGTTGTACATAGAGACTGGCTTTTGTGTGTTTACTTAGTTTTTAAATTTTGTTACTAAACAGGAAATATTGATTTCAGTATATTAAGATTGGATTTGTTCTCTTTAAAAAATATTAGGTATGATAGTTAAAATGAATTCTCCTGTTTTTTTTTGTTTGAAATCATGTCTTCTGAGAATCAATACAGTTTCAGCTCTTTGATGCTATTTTTGAATTTCCTCTCCTTTCCTCTCTTTTCTTGGTTCTGATTCAAGCACCCAGTGCACTGATTTCTAGGATACTTCCTACTTCTATTTCCTTCTGATAATTTTTGAATAAATTAGACAGACCTCAGACAGGCCATCTTTATCCTGTGCCCAACCAAATAAGTTTAGTTCTCTGCTAACCTGTCTTTAGGTTTATATAGTAACACCGTAATGTAACTTAATATTTATGTTAATTAAATTGTAAATGCATTAAGGGGAGGAAATAATCATGTCATTGTTTTGCTTTACTGTATGCCCAGCCCATAGCACTAAGTCTGACTTGTGATCGGTGCCCAGCAGTATCTGAGAAACAACAAAAAATTGTTTTGTTTATGTTTCCTTTTCTTTTTCTCTCATATCCTTCCACCTCCCCCACCATAATTTCACTACCCACACCCTGTGCCAGACAACCATCATCTAATTCTTAAAACTCATTAAACCTTTCTGAATTACTTAACTCCATTCTTCAACAAAAGGCTCATGTACAAACACAAGTCTTCCTGTCACTTTCTTGCTATCAGTTCTCCAGTGAATTCCCACTAGCTTTAGAAGAAGGACCAATCCAATTACAGTGGCCTTTAGGCCCTGAAATCTACTTGCCTGACACCCTCTCCAGGTCTTCCTGTCACTCAGCTGCCTTCCAATGTGTTCTCATTTCCTGGGGTACAGCACATTCTGTGATGTGTCCATGATTTTATACTTGTTCCTTCATCAGAAAGAAAAAGCAAACTTCTGAACCTATTTCCGTCTCTGCAAAACTCCCTCAGACTTTTTGCCCAACTGAATTTTTAAGGTGTCATAAATAATGTGTGCGTTTCTAGAGAGCTTCCCCACCTCCACAAATGAAATACTTTAGTATATGTTCACAGAGTATCCTTGTCATTATTTCTTTTTTGTTTTTTTTGTTTTTTTTCATTATTTCTTTAATCTCTTCTAAGCTCGTATTTAACTCCATAATGACAAATGATCTCTCTGCTTTATTCATCAGTATGATTTCACTCCCTGCTACAGTCTTGGCCCTGAATTGACATGAAACATATTCATTTATGGCAAAAGGAGATCATCACTTGCCTCAAATATGTTGCAGTAAATAGGCTGAAAAGACATAGACCATCTCAGAAATACATGAAAATCAAATAGTTGATACAGTTTATTACAAAAGTAATACATACTAAATCCTTTTTTTACTGTCAGAAAAGTATAATTTTAAAAAAGAAAATTACAAAGAATTTCTTATGGGATCAAGTATTTCTTATGCCTTATACCTAAAATGAAAACATATTGCTTGATTTTCCTTCAGAAATAATATCCTTCTATAAAGTAATATCTTAAGATTTTTAAATGTTTAATTTCCTTTTTAATATCAGTTTTTAAAAATATGCTACTTAGATGGGAATTCCCTGGTGGTCTAGTGGTTAGGATTCAGGCTCTCACTGCCATGGCTCGGGTTCAGTCCCTGGTCGGGGAACTGAGATCCTGCAAGCCCCACGGCACAGCCCCACCCTCCAAAAAAAATCCTATTTAGAGACAGAAAGTAGAATGGTGGTTTCCAGGCATTGGGAGGAAGGGGAATAGGGAGTAGTTGTTTAATGGGTACAGAGTTTCAGTTTTACAAAATGAAGAGAGTGTTGGAGATGGATGGCAGTGATGGTTGCACAGTATTATGAATGTATTTAACATCACTGAACTATACACTTAAAAATGACTAAGATGGTAAATGTTATGTGTATTTTACCACAATAAAAAAAATTAAATTCTGTCTACAATAAAATCAATCCTGAAACTGATCATTTATTCTGGAAATCCTTAATATTTTGAGGATTGTAGGGTTTTTAGGACATGAGCTAGATCTGACTTGAAGAGACCTAACACTGGATGAGCTTTTTCTCACTTGGTAGTAAAAATGAAAGATATTTTCCTTCGGTAGATATTTATTCAGCACAAACACTTACACTTCTGTAGAGTCACACTTATGTCCACAGCCTGAGAAAATGTTGGTAGATTACAAATCCTCCTACAAATAAAAATAGAGAGCAGGAAGGGGTCTCTTGGCTGCAGATTCTCAGTACTGCCCTGAACAACCAAAATCCATAAAACACTGAAGTCTCTGAGAAAAGGCATGAAGTTTGCTTTTGAGACTTTTAGAAGAAGCAGAATTAAAGGATATAATTTGTTGTCCTTAATTTCATCTACAGGGTTTACCTAAAGAGGCATTTCTTGATACATTTATCTTGATTGGGACCCAAGTTAATCAGATTTGTCCTTTGGATTACAAAACTGCATTAAAAGAGAGTTCACCATCAAAATGATGCATTCTCTAGAAAGAGAAAGAAGCTCTGAACTCTGGAATGTTGTGTCAGCATCCTCAATAAATATTTGGTTTCACTGGATTTTCCGTCTGTTTGGGTTCTGGTGAGTACTGGAGATCATTTTCACCAGGAGGGATGGCCCTCCTTTATTTTGTAAATGATTTTTTGTGAGAAGTGTTCATTTTGGTAGGAATTCAGTGACAGGATCTCTGAGGAACTGACATTCAAACAGATTGAAGGAAATAAGTATGGGGTAGGAAATTGTGTTTGTGGATTTGAGTAGAAATGAAGGATAATAGTGAACAGTGTAGAAGTAATAGCAATGCTAAATTGTATTTGCGATGTTCTGAGACAGCATATAAAATGTCAACCCTTGGATGTCTGGTGGAGACATTGAAAAGTTTAGAGACTAGATAAAGAGTAATATTTGGGGAAAGTGGGAGATAATGGCCTGAGATCTATTTCCTTTCTAGTGTATGTTAGTTTCAAAAAAAAAGCAAACTCAGAAATGGAATTCAGATATGAGTTTTGTCACTTTCAATTTAGAAAAAGCAATGGAAGAAATTGAAGCAATTGAATAAATATGTGGGCATACCTGGGCAGTGTACATAAGTAGAGAAGGATAAAGGAGTAGGATGGAGTCTTGAGATCTTCCAACAATATTGTTTGAGAAGTTCTTGGCAAGTGATAAGGAGTTAGAATGACCAGATTCCTTTGAAGACTGTAGACTGAGAGATTAGAGAAACCTAGGAAAAAGTATGTTCCCAAAAAGAGGTCATGTTATACTTTTTATTAAGCTCTAGGTAAAAGCCTGAGGCGCATACGTTGGATTTATTTATGCAGATATTATCAGTACGATAAGTCAACTGGTGACTGGGATGTGAGGATTCGGCAACTGCACCTTCATCTTTTAGTTTGATTGTAAAGGCAAGAAGGGAAAAGTAGGGATGGATTGAGGCACCAGAGGGCTGGAACGGAGCTGGAGAAACTGCTAGTGCACGGAGTAAGAATGATTCAACCTGAGAAGTTCCATGGTGGTTAGTAGAGGGGGGGACACATGTGGCATGAATCAGGGATCCCTATGGATTTTAGGAGGGGATTGGACAGTTCTGAACACCAGGGGTTAATTAGCATACAAAACTCAATGGTTTTTCACATTCTGCTCTCTAAATTGAAGGTATTTATATCTTCTTTACTAACAACAGTACTCATAGCCTTCTTGCGTTTGATCCTGGTAGAGGAGAGCTGTAGCCCTATTTCTCTTAGAGCACACTGCATGTTTCTTTTGGTTGTCCAGTGGGCTACTTCCAGGTGAAGCATTGGGGCTTCATGATAAGTGAATATGGAGGTTGTGAACAGCTAGAGTCTAATGACTTTTTTCTTCCTCAGCTTTGCCTCCTGTTGCTTGGACTGTGTGTAAGTGAAAACCCGGAAGTCAGCTGGCAGCTGAGCTAGTTACAATGGAATCACAGGTAAGTAGGAAATTACTCTTTCTACTGAAATTGCATCTCTGTTTTCAGTATATGGACATATTTCTCCTACAGGCACACATGTTCTAAGCACACTCGAGAGATTTTTCAAGGATCTGAGCTTCAGTTAAGTTTCCCCAGAATTCTGGAATGGTCATGTTGGATCAAGGACTCATCAAGTGGTAACTTCTTCCCAACATCACACTAAGATATTCCAGTCTCTATTAATGCTGTGTATTCATAGAAGAGATGAGAGAGGTTTTCTTTTTCTCGTCTAGCCCATGGCCTAGTTGGCGGAAAAAAAAAAAAATTAGTCATTAACCACTTTATTAACTGTAATGAGCTTAGGATTGAGGTGAATACTGGTGATGAAGATGAGTGAGGAGGAAAACATTACAAACCAATAGAGAGGCAGATGTTCCCACAGGTGAGGTCAGTCAATCCAGTGTTACAGGTGCTGGGGGGAGTCTCAGAGCCTCTGGCTTGAGCTGCTGAATCATTTATCCTTTATAATGAACACCTCAGTTTTGTAGAGATGAAAGCCTACACCTTCTGATCCCAAGACCTGTTTGAATTCTAGTCAGTTGTGCAGAATCCTGGATGTTGCTTCAGTATTCTCTGCCATTTCATGAATAATAAACCTAAAAGTTATATTTAAGAAATATTTGCTAGATAGTTATTACTTTACACATTAGCTCATTAGATCTTTCAGAACTCATAACAGATTATTAAACCTTTTCACTGATGAAGAAACTGAGACCATAAAGGGGAATAATCTAACCATAGCCATGCTTTTTTTTTTTTTTTTTAATATATTTTTGGCTGTGTTGGGTCTTCGTTGCTGCACATGGGCTTTCTCTAGTTGCGGCGAGCAGGGGCTGCTCTTCATTGTGGTGCGCGGGCTTCTCATTGCAGTGACTACTCTTGTTGTAGAGCATGGGTTCTAGGTGCGCGGGCTTCAGTAGTTGTGGCATGCAGGCTCAGTAGTTGTGGCATGCGGGCTGTAGAGCACAGGCTCAGTAGTTGTGGCGCACGGGCTTGGTTGCTCCGCGGCATGTGGGATCTTCCCAGACCAGGAATCAAACCCGTATCCCCTGCATTGGTAGGCAGATTCTTAACCACTGCGCCACCAGGGAAATCCCACCATAGTCGTGCTTTAAAAGTGGCATATCATGGATACTTCATCCCTTGTGAGAAGTCTTTAAAAGATTTACTTGAAATTGGTTGAGAAGACTGTTTTCAATATAAGTTTTCAAGTGGAAATGTTATAATCATGATCTGGAAGTCGTAATTACAAATTTATTGGGAAATCTCCAGGGTGTATTACACCACACCTCATGTGTTATCTCTTTATAATGAAGTTTTATGTATCTAGAGTGTGTATGTCTCTGTAGGTATATCTGGAAGTCAGATGTTCATGTCAACACTGAGAATGATGTGATTGGACCCAAAATACTGTTTGAGATTTCTGTACACTCGACCCCCACCTCTTTAGTGCTTGACACCTGTACCATCCTCCCCTGGCAGAGATGGCCCTGTCTGAAACAATGTCCATAATATTTTAGGAATCAGTGACCTTCAAGGATGTAGCTGTAGACTTCACCCAGGAAGAGTGGGCCCTACTGGACACATCCCAGAAGAAACTATTCAGAGATGTGATGCTAGAGAACATCAGTCATCTGGTCTCAGTTGGTGAGTCTCTTACTCTTTATTATGTATGTATTCATTCATTCAACAAGTATGGGGAAAAACTTGCCTATTTCTTACTCCAAACTCTGTCTTGATCCTTTCATAACTCTCACAACTACCTTATCACAGTTTTCTTTACTTCTTGCTTACATTTAGTTTGTCAGTCCCATTACAGTGTAATCTTCTTGACATAATTTTGTGTCTTTCTTGCTACTCAGTCTCTGATGCTCAAACAGTGGTGGGAACTATTTTTGTATGGGTGAGTAAATGTATTGATTTTTAAAAATTTATTTCTCAGCAAGGACTGGTTTGATCAGATCACAGTGTTAAAAATAACAGATATATTGTTTTCCACATAGAACTTAGATTTTTGTGGTGTATTTATTGGAAGTTATATTCATTGGATTGTTTTTGGAGGCTGTATTTTTTGGATTCTTTTTGGATATAATATTAAAACACTGTAGAATGAAAATATTGCAGATTCCACAGTCTGTCTTTGAACTTGGGCATGGGCATTAGCTGTGATAGGTTCTTAATGTCCTTGGGAACAAGTTCAAGAGCTATCATTTTGCTGGTCAAAGAGTATACATGTTGTTTTCAACGTACTCTTCTCTGTGCTGACCCTCAGAGGTTATTGTATTCTTCCTCATTAGTCTGCCCTATACTGATGCACTGTTATGAGCACAGAACTCAAAATCCACATATCTTTCTCCTACAAACAGGCAATCAGCTCTACAAATCAGATGTGATTTCCCATTTGGAGCAAGGAGAGCAACTTTCAAGAGAAGGGTTAGGTTTTCTGCAAGGCCAGAGTCCAGGTGAGATCCAAGAAGCTGTGCTTCAATAGGAGGAGGAGCCTGGTCAGTGAGTGAATAGGCCCTAAGAAATATCACATGAAGATATCTAAGTTTAGTGATATTTTTAAAATTTAGACAATATCATAGGAGAAAAATTTTTCAGATGATGTCATACCTTGCAGGTATCAATTTTCTATTCACGGGTCGTTCTGCCTTTGTCCTTGGCTTTAGGCAAGGTGAAATTTATATACTCACTGGAGTTAATAAACATTCACAAAAAATCCCTTTTCATGGTCCTGTTCTATGAATAGGATCTTCTCTTTTCCTCCCCAACTTGCCATCTTCTTTTTTTTTCTTTCTCTTAAGTGTTTGTTTGTTTATTGGCTGCCCCGGGTCTTCATTGTGGCACATGGGCTCTTCGTTGTGGCATGCGGGCTTCTCTAGTTGTGGCACGTGGGCTCAGTAGTTGTGGCTCCCAGTCTCTCTAGTTGTGGTGCAGGCTCTAGAGTGCGTGGGCTCAGTAGTTGTGGTGCACAGGCTTAGTTGCCCTGTGGCATGTGGGATCTTAATTTCCCCGACCAGGGATCAAACCTGCATCCCCTGCGTTGGAAGGCAGATTCTTAGTCACTGGACTACCAGGGAAGTCCCCACCATCTTCATTTTATTTTTCTCATATTTCAGTCCTGAGAATGACAATTGTTATAGTCCTATAATGTGTTTCTTCTCTTTAGAATATTCCTTAATTTGATGTTCTTTCGTTTTTTCTCTTCAGTCTATTCCTTAATTTGACATTCTCTCCCATCTGTGTGTCAGTATTTGAAACATACACAAATGGGCATTGGGTCTCTTCACCATTTTAATTCCTAATACCACTATAGAGATTTATTTTTTCCAGTCATTTCAGGTAGAGAAGATGATCTGAGAAAACAAGAAATGATATCCATGCAGCATATCTACAAGAAGGACACATCTGTAATCAGTGCAATGGTAAGCTTCACGGGTGTAAACGTGTTCTTCCAAATGAAGACCTAGGAATTGAATAAGTTGGGAATTTGGCACACTTACCTGATTTAAGTTGGGATCATGGGCTCCCACAGGAGAAAATTTTAGTTAGGTGGTTTTAGGGAAGAAACATTAACCTGTAGTCAAAACCATAACTTGAGGTCTTATATAAACAGACAACTATATAATCATGGCTTATATTCCTAATCACTGAAACATAATAATGTCTTTAACATCTGTATAAACAGATGTCTCTGCAGTTGGGTTACTACAAAAGATAAAATCTATGCTTGCAAGAGAGTAATGTCCCATGTTTATGTAAATAACATAGGGACAATTTTAACTGGAGTCTGTCACTGCATGATTACTCTAGAATTTATATGTAGAGGAATGAATGAAGGAATGAATAAATGTGGGCAAACCTGTAACAGTCTCTCATTTCCTTTCAAAAAGCAGAGATCTCACAGTCAAGAGGATCCTTTGGAATGCAGTGATTTCAGAGAAAAGTTTACTGAAATCTTAACATTGGCTCAATATGTGATACCTCAAGTGGGAAAGAAACCCTTTATCAGCCAAGATTTTGGAAAAGCCATCAGTTACTTGTCATCCTTTAATATACATAAGCACATTCATGCTAGAAGTAAATCATATGAATGTCATCAACGTACGAATGCCTTTATTCAAAGTTCTGCCCTTAGGCAGCACAATAATACTCAAACTGGAGAGAAAACATTTGAATGTCATGTATGTAGGAAAGCCTTCAGTAAAAGTTCTAACCTTAGACGACATGAGATGATTCACACTGGAGTGAAACCACATGGATGTCATCTGTGTGGCAAATCCTTTACTCATTGTTCTGACCTTAGAAAACATGAAAGAATTCACACTGGAGAGAAATTATATGGATGTCATCTGTGTGGGAAAGCCTTCAGTAAAAGTTATAACCTTAGGCGACATGAGATGATTCACACTAGAGAGAAACCAAATGAATGTCATCTGTGTGGGAAAGCCTTCACTCATTGTTCTGACCTTAGAAAACATGAGAGAACTCACTTTGGAGAGAAACCATATGGATGCCATCTATGTGGGAAGACATTCAGTAAAACTTCTTACCTTAGACAACATGAGAGAACTCACAATGGAGAGAAACCATATGAATGTCATCTATGTGGGAAGGCCTTCACTCATTGTTCTCACCTTAGAAAACATGAGAGAACTCACACTGGAGAGAAACCATATGAATGTCATCTATGTGGAAAAGCCTTCACTGAGTCTTCTGTCCTTAGACGACATGAGAGAACTCACACTGGAGAGAAACCATATGAATGTCATCTGTGTTGGAAAGCCTTCACTGATTCCTCTGTCCTTAAGCGACATGAGAGAACTCACACTGGAGAAAAACCATATGAATGTCACCTATGTGGGAAAGCCTTCAATCACTCTTCTGTCCTTAGACGACACGAAAGAACTCACACTGGTGAGAAACCATATGAATGCAATATATGTGGGAAAGCCTTCAATAGAAGTTATAACTTTAGATTGCATAAGAGAATTCACACTGGAGAGAAACCACATAAATGTTATCTATGTGGGAAAGCCTTCAGTAAATATTTTAACCTTAGACAACACGAGAGAACTCATGCTGTAAAGGTAATAAATGTGGAAGATTCACCACCCATAGCTTCAAAGTATAAACACTATTGTGGACTCACACAGTGAAGAAATACTATGTTTATATTCAGTGTATAAGAGCCTTTATTCGTCCTTATTACTCCACTCAACTAAAGTTAATTCAAAGTGGAGAGAATCCACATGTATGTCACCTATGTAACAAAACATTTAGCAGTGGACTCAGGTGGGAGAACTGAAACTGCAAATGGAATGAATGTGGAAGAATCTTCATCCTCAGCTGTAACTGTTAAACTAAATGCATAAATCACATGTCAGAGAAATTCTATGTCTGTAATCAGTGTGGAAATGCCTTGAGTTATAAGTTATCCTTTAAATAAATAAGTAAACTGCACAAGAGAGAAATTCTAGACCTGTAATCACTGTGCACTCTCGTTTAACTTAGCACCACCCTTAGCATTCATGAGAAGATTCAGTGTCAGGTAACTGCTAAAAAAAGAAATAAGTGGGAACAAATTAGGACGTGAAGGAGATTGAAGACATTTGGAATGTCCCATTTCTGGAATGCCTAATATATTTACACTTACTCATGTAATGACAAAGTACTGCCCCTCCTAGTGATGCATAAAACACCCAGAAAGCTGGGAGAGCAGAAAGAAGCCAAGATAATCTGATCTTGCCCATATTCCCCTGTCACAACAGCCATGAATCCACAAATCACCAACTGGGAATGATACCCATGAGTCCCAGCCCCTCCCATATACAAATACAGAAGGCTAAGAGAGAAAAAGTTGGAGCTTCTCTGCTGCCAGGGCAACAGAAGGGCTGGTTCTTGGTACTCATTTGAACATGACTAATATCTGTGTTTCACAGGTGACAAAACTGAGAACACAGATGCTTATAATTCATTTATCCCATGTTTTTCTGAGGGATACATATGGACTCAAAGTGAAGGGATAGGAAAATATATTCCACATAAATGGAAATCATAAGAGCAGAGCTAGCTACACTTTTATCAGACAAAATGGACTAATTCAAAAACTGAGTTCATGAAGAGGATGTAACATTTGTAAATATGTTATACAATATAATACCCAGACTAAGTGCACAAGATATTTTGTAACGACGGAATAGAGGAGGTCTTCCAAAATAAAAGGAGACAACATGAAGGAAAGATTTATATTTTATCATATAAAAATTATAACTCAAATGGATCAAAGTCCAGGCACGTGTACATGTATAAGTCTGTGTGTGCACAGTAAAACTACAGAATATAAAACAGTATGTAAAATTACATGAAAAATTGGCCAAGGAAGAAAGTTAACTTATATGTACATGTCTATGAAATAAAATGCATTGATAAATTTTATTCAGTAATCAGTGATAAGGAAAGAGACAATACTCATTTTTCCACATACATAAAAAATAATGTAGTATCAAGTCCTATTTAAAGCTGAGCAAAAAGCCCACATTCTGGTTGTGGGTGAGGATATCATTGCAGCTTTAGGCAGGGGGTAGCTTGCCAAAATCTGTCAAAATATGAATGCACCATAACTTGAACCAGCAACCAAACTCCAACTTGCCCAAAGCAGGGAAACACTCAGACATCTGCAGATAAGTCATTGTGCTCAGAAACAGCCACAAAAAAATTCTTTACGAATCCAGGAACATCAAGGTCTCCTTAGGATAGATGTAGTGTTAGCTATTTTAGACATTTAGGTTGATTGAATTTTAAAAAAGCAGGGAATAAAACCCACCCCATCATGTGGATAAAATGCAGTCTTAATTTTCACTGTTACCAGTTTCTGAGTTCTCTGTTTTATTTTAAACAATATTTTGTGGCCAAATTCACACTGATTCACTTTGTTAAAGGTGGGATGTGTTATAAATTTAGGTAGATCAAGTTTTCCATTATCAATCTTGTTTTCCAGCTATTCCTGCAGATTAATAAAAAGTTTTCTGTGCAATTCCTTTAATACCTTATCCATAGAGAATTGACAGTGCATCCAGATGTGACCCCTGCTGTGCTATCTCATTTAAACTATAGTGCTCATTCCCCATTCAGGTCACATCTGAGTGTGAAGTCCTTCCCATGATTATCCCCCAAATGGAGCCAGTTCACAAGTCATGGTAAGATGGAATCTATCCTGAGGTGGAAGAGGGCTCAGGAAAGGCCATGAGTGACTGTGAGCAAATGTGTTGGTAAGATACATGAGAGTTAGAGATTAGCAGGTCCTGGGGGGGAAAAAAAAAAGCGTTTTAGGAAGAGAAGGTAACAACCAACAGAGAGGATGATTCCTAAGAAGCATTCCTGACTCCTCATTTCAAACGAGCTTTCTAAGGCAAGATCTAAGTCACTCCTGGGTGTTTGAAAATATACCTTTCAGCATACCCCCTTCCTGTGACACAACCATACAGATAAGGAGGAATTCACTTGTGGATATGACAGTCGTCTGCTGTCCACTAAAAACTGGGAATTCAGGGTCAGTAAACTACGTGGAGCCTGCAGTTTGGTTTTTCCGTCCTTCAGAAAGTCCTCCTATCCTGATGAAACCCACATATTACTTGGCAGCAGTGGGTGTGTGGGAGGGACTGACCTACCCTTGAAGTTGGAGACATCGAAGACACTTCTAGTACCTGATGAACATAGGATTCCCAGGAAAGGATGGGCAAAGATTTTCATTTATCCTAATTCTAAGCTTCCCAGTGTCCCACCCATTCCTAGCTCCTTCATCCACTATAGCATTCTTCTTTTCATTCTCCAAGCTCAGTTCACATAGCCAAGTGTCCCCTCCAAATGGGAGAGATATTTATGTTCTATGCTTAGTTTTAAAAATCTTGGTCCTCCCCTACCCAACTGACCGGGAACTCTGTGCCTGTGTTGGACAGGCAAGGAAGTCAGTGGGAGAAGCCAGTAGAATGTAGAAACCACTAGCCTCAGAGGAATAATGTAGCCTGAACGGAATAGGGCAGGGTTTACTCTATCACTCCTACATCTAAAGTTTATAGACCGTATTTCATACTCTCAAACAAGAGTACCTTCTCTTCTATGGTTTTAATAATTATCTCAAGTATTTAACATCTCTTTTCTAGAACATTACATTAAACTATCAGAAAATATACAATTAAGAACAAATTACCATCACTGGAAATCATGAAGGAAAGCCAGCTATGTAAACACCTCTATGCAGTGTATTCATCCTGAACAGATGGGCCTTGTTGGAACAAAATTCAGGTACAATTCTGTCAGTCCTTGAACATTTACAAAGAAAGGATAAAGGGAGCTTATAGACTTAGTGGGAAACTTCAGTTTACAGACCACTAAGTTAAAAGATCGCATAAGGGAATTAATGAAAATTATTATTAGACAAACTGGTTAAACAAGATTTTGACTGTTAATACAAAAAAAGTTTTGTCGATGTGCTTACCAAGTGCATATTGAAATAGAATAATATTATTTAGTAAGCTCAAAAGAATATTTTCAGCATACGATAGAGTGGAAAATGACATATAATCTGAAAGTGACACAATAAATTTAAGAGAAATAATTTTTAAAACACTGTAATGAATTTGAGATCTATCATTCTTTTACTCTCTTCCTATTCTGTCCTACTCCATCTCTCTGCTGATACCCTTTTTGTCTGTTTTCATTTAACACACTGCTTCTTGCCCAGGTCACCGTCTGACTCTTCTCGTATCTAGATAAAGTCCATCAGACCAACCTGTTCCTCCATCTTCTATGTTACCCTCTCATTTTCTCCCTCCCTGACTCACTCTGTCTCCCTGGTTCTCCCTTTGTCTTTCTTCCCCCTTCCCCCTCCCCTGCCCTTCACCTCCATATTCAGAGGGATGGAATAAAGATGCCACCTGTGCAGGAATGTAAACACACCCTGGCAGGCACCGCCAGTGGGATGGGATCTGGGACAGGACACGGGTGTCACAGGACAGGGCCAGTCACCTTTCCTAGCCAGGGCTCAGGGGTGCCAACTAAAAATCGGCACATGTCATCTGCCTCTATAAGGACTAAGTCACAGACCGCTACAGCTGCTGACCTTCAACAAACCCTGAAAGGAGATCAGGATGGAGATGAGGAAGGAGGCACTCTGTGTTCTGGGGAAAACTGGCAGAACAGGTCTTCAGATAGTTAGCTGTTCTGCTCCTTGTGATGAGCAGCAAGCCTCTGCCAGAAGGTGTGCTTGACTGCACATACCCCCTTTCCTGCAATCCTTTATAACACTGACCTTCCCCTACTTCTCTGGAGCGGTTTCTCAGAGCTATCTGAAGTGCTGTCTCCCGGGCTATTGTCCTAATTTTGCCCCAAATAACACAGCTCACAACTCTCACCTTGTGCATTTTTTTCCCAGTAGACAGGGCCTTCCCAGAGGCAGTGACCGCGAAGGGGAGACCTGTGGAGGTACAGGGCCCAGCTCCATGAAGACAAGGATGAGCAGGTTAGTCCTCTCCCGAGGACTGAGGTCTGCAGAATCCCAGGGCCAGGGAGGGTGTGGCGTCCTGGGGCTGCGTTGAGGGCCAGGATGGGTGATGGGAGGCGAAGGGTGAGAGTCCACGTCCTGAGTGAGGACCTGACACAGCACGAGGCAGGAGACGGTAAAAAGACCAAATGCGTGAAGGTCGGCAAGGACCGCGGAGTGCTTTTTAAGCAGAAAAGGAAATGACCGGAACTCTGCTGCCTGGCCTCCGGGCGTTTCAGGATGAGGCATTCTCCCTGAGGGCGGGACAAGGGGATGCAGTGCCTGTGACAACTGCAGGGACCCACAAGACCCAGGGGTTAGACACTTCAGACACGCCCTCTTGTCATAGGAGTCAAGCACTATACTTCTGCCTCTACGAACTGTCCATTCCCCCAACCCACCTTCCACGTCAAAGCCTCTGTGTTCATGTTTACATGCAGTGGGTGTCTGAGTGACGACAGCGTCTCCCCACCACATCTCTGAGACTCTATTTCCTAATGTGGGAATTAAGTCCAATGAAAGCTGAAGGGTAAAAGGAAGTGACAGTGCTTTGAAGTATAATTTAATTGGTTTTCTTTACTATTACTAGAATTAAATTTTTTTTCCAGGTATTCCTTTGCAAAGCCCCCTCATTAAAGAACTACTCCTTTGAGGGGAGAGATTCAGCCATACCTAACACATCTTGATGAGAGTCAGTCGGATGGCCTGAAAAAGATGTGGCCTCTCTAAAACATAACGCAGTGCACATAAGGGAACCTATTTCCACATTCCTGGGGTGGTGGGGGGACTTTCCTCCTCAAGGTACCCCTGGTCCTAGTACATGTGACCATCAAGTGACCTGAGGGTACTCACATGTAAGGGACCCTCAGCTTGAGATGTTTGCTGTGAGTTAAAGTACAGAACCCTGGTGAAATGAAGCAGTTCATATGTTTGGTTTAGACAGATACAATAAGGGAGATTCCAATTCCCCTTCATGGGGACATGAGCACATTAGGGGAGTTAGTGAATAGGGTGTTTCCCAGTGTTGAAAACGTTTGCAAGGCTTTTGTCCTACTGAGATTCTGCTGAGATCATCAGGATGCTTGTGCAGCAACTCTTGTCTCATTTTTTTCATGAAGAATTGTACGTTTATTTTAATATTTTAACAATGCCATGTTGGAAGTGAAGAAAACACAGCCATCCAGGAGTGGAAAGTGGGGAGTGAAGAACATAAACACAATGAGTGTTGGCTGATAACCTTCACAACCAGCCTCAGATAAACACTTTAGAGGTCCCAGAGCCCCCATCATAGGGAATCACAAGTCATTTCCAAAGACAGACCTTCGTGAACAGGGCAACACGGAAATACCCACATACCCCATATTGCTGTGGTTCACCACCACATCTGTCCAGGGGCCTCTGAGAAAGGATCAGAATGTCCAGTTCTTTGTGAGGGAAGTTCACAGTCAATATTTGAAGTTGGCTCCTTCATACTCAATCAGGAACCCTTTCCTTCTACTATTCCTGGAGGAAGAATGAGTTTTTCAGATGAAGGAAAGAATGGTAGATGGCTTCTGAGTCATCTTAAGTGTCATAATTCCAAAAAACATGTACTGGGTTCTGAGTCTCTCCTGTTGTGGATATTAGGCCACTATTTCTCGTAAGATGCCTTCCTGTCAGGATGAGTGCTGAGGACTAAGGGAAGCTGGGGGTGTGGGGATCAACAGGCCCTGAGAGCCGAGTCTTTAGTAACCTCACTTTTACTCACGGTCCCTTCAGTGCCCACTCCTGTGCACAGAGTACCAACTTGCCTCCACAGAACCAGATGCTACCCCAGAGACAGGCTCCCCACAGCACCTGTCTGACTGAGGTTCCTGCTCAACAGGCTGCACACGTGGGGAGGATCTGCAATTAGCACTCTCCCCTTGCAGGTTCAGTATCTGCAGCAGCAACCTGGTTCTTTCACTGACTCTAGACTCTAGACCCCTGGACCAGTGACAAGGTCTCAGAGCACAGCAGAATTTGTAGCACAATATCATTCTTCCACCAACTCTGAAATTTCCCCTAGATGTCCTTGCTTGCCTTCCGCCTCCCACCATTTCCACTTCTTCCTTCCTTTCATGCAATGAATATTACTAACTGCCAGGATATTGAGGATTAAATTACATAATGTATTGAGGTCCCCAGCACAGTGCCCTGTACACAGTGGAGCCTAACGAACCTGAGAGCACACAGGAGATGCTCAGTAAAGCTTGTTTTAGTGAATTGATGCATGTTGCTTCTCAAATACTGTCTTGCTCAGACACTGCTGATTTCTCTATTCTTCTCTCAATTTGACAAGGGTCAACAAATAATATAATTTGGGGGAGGGGGAGGTAATGGGTGATATTGCTGGAACCAAATCTATTTGTGCTGAGAAATGATGTTGTGTCCCAGCATTTCCATTTTTAAGTTAAAAATAAAATTTCGGGGGCTTCCCTGGTGGCGCAGTGGTTAAGAATCCGCCTGCCAATGCAGGGGACATGGGTTCGAGCCCTGGTCCGGGAAGATCCCACACGCTGCAGAGCGACCAAGCCCGTATGCCAGAACTACTGAGCCTGCGCTCTAGAGCCCACGAGCCACAACTGCTGAGCCCGCATGCCACAACTACTGAAGCCCACGTGCCTAGAGCCTGTACTCCGCAACAAGAGAAGCCACCACAATGAGAAGCCGGCACCGCAACAAAGAGTAGCCACCGCTCGCCACAACTAGAGAAAGTCCTCATGCAGCAACGAAGACCCAACGCAGCCATAAATAAATAAATAAATTTATAAAATAATATAAAATTTCATTGGTCCCTCCCAAACTTCCTGAATCATAATTTCCTAGTGTTGAACCCCTGATCTCTAAGAGATTTGCATGTACATTAGAGCTTAAAAAGCAATATTTACTTAAATAATTCTCAACACTGCTTTCCCATTGGGAAACCTTAGGTAGTTGTAAGAAATACCATCACTCCAGAAATTATTTCAGTTGTTCTGAGGATGAGCCTAGGATCAATACTATTTTAACAAAACCTTCATGACCCCTTTTTTTGCAGATCAAAGAACATTTATTAACCCTCAGGTGATTCAAATATCAGGTTGCTATCTACATTAGACCTTAAAATTCTTTGGCTCTTGTGGTCATCAGAGGATTCCAGAAAGGAGAAGTTTTTCTGTGCTTCTCTAGACTTTCAATTGCCAGAAATTAAGACCCACGACACTCTTGTTTCTGTCGTTGTTGTTGTTTCAAAATTCATGACACAGTGATGAGGCAGGAGTACCACTATCACCACTGCTGGAAATGAAGATGCAAAAAGGTTGTCTTAGGCTGCTCTGAGCCCCTGACTCTAAGCTAAATCCCCAAGGGTGTCCCGGAAAAGGTGGTGCTAGAATGGAAAGCAGGAAGACAGCAACACACCAGCAGGAACAAATGTAAAATTTTCTAAGTCCTCCAGGAAGCCCTGCAGGGTTCGTATAGGCATGTGTTACCCTCTGCTGGCCTGGGCACATTAAAAATGGGATCTACCAACAGCCCCTCTGAGATATGAAAACCAAGATGTCAGACCTCAAAGGAGCTGATCAGAGCAGAAGGTAGAAGGGCACCCAGATGGCAAGGGCTGAGACTGTGCTGGACATATAAGGTATGTTGTAGGCGAGGCTTCTCCTTGCTGGGTATGGATCTGGTTCCTGTCTTTGTAGGGGTTGGCCTAACTCCAGTGTCCAGGGATGGGCAAACCCTGGACCAGGGCCCCTTTTCCTCTCTCTGGTAGTTCTCTTCTCCTAAGTGTCTCACAAGTTCCCAAGTTTTCCCATGCTCTCCTCAGGTTGGTTTTCTTTTCCCTCCTGATGTTTGTCTTTGCCTTGCAGAACAAGTTTCCTAGCACAAACCTAGAACTAAGACTTCAGACTACCCAGTGGGCCCAATGTCATTATCTTGTTATTCAGTTAGAGACGTCTGTATTCTTTTATCTCCTTAGGTGTATTATTATTATACTTCCTCATATTAATGTCATAAGGATAATAATCACTATAGTTATTTATTATTATTAAGTTTCTTATTATGGATTTTCATGTGTGGTTATAGTTACACAGCATTGACTAGTGATTCTCTACTTAAGAAAGATGTCTGATTTTCAGAAGATGATTGCCAAGGGTTCTCGAACAGACACACATTCACAGTCTCCCAGGCTCCTTGCCATACCACTTGGTATCTTTTCAATAAGCAAAACCCTTATTTTTCAATTCCAACTCCAGAAGCAGGGACAAACCTGTGAGTAGGTGAGTTCCAGATGAGGATTCCATTGATCTTAGTGAGGCTCTGCTCACTTTACAACAGCTCTTCAGGGACCAGGAATCTCTTTTTCCATCTGAAGAGACCCAGGGAAGTATTCCTTGACCTGCTAGAGAAACCACAAAGATTTGTAAGTCAACTCAGGGATGCAGAAACCATTCTTATCTTCCTGAAAAGGTTGTAGAAGGTATCTCAACCTGACAGAGCATTGTCAGAATTTTCTATGTCACTTTAGGAGGTCCAAAGTACCATTGATGAAAACTGAGGGGCACAGAGGATGAGCCACACCTGCCAGAGCCCCTGCAAATATTCTAAGTCCTTTTGGGTGCCCAGAAAAGCCAGGGGCTGAAATGGAAGGCAGGGAGAGTGCAACACACCAGAACGATCAATTGAAGAACTTTATAAGTTCTATGTGGCTACAAGGAACCTCTAGTGCCTGCTCGTGTCACACCTTGCCAGCTGGGAGCTCCAATAGTAACATCCTCCAACAGCCCCAGAATGATATATATGAACACAGATGTCTGGACCTCAAGGGGCCTGGGTTGACCAGATGGCAGAAAGAAAGCTAGGCACTGAGAACTGAGATAGCACTGGGGGCTTAATGTATGTTACTGGTGGGGTTACTGTATCCTGGATGTAAATCTGGGGTCAAGCTTTGTCAGCCCATTGACCTGAATCCTGATATCTGGTGGGAATACTTTTTTTTTAAGTATTTATTTATTTATAGATTTGGCTGTGGTGGGTCTTAGTTGCGGCACGTGGGATCCTTGTTGCGGCATGCGGGATCTTCTGGTTGTGGCATGTGGGATCTTTTGGTTGCAGCATGCAGGATCTTTAGTTGCAGCATGCAGACACTTAGTTGCGGCATGTGGGATCTAGTTCCCTGACCAGGGATCGAAACTGGGCCCCCTGCATTGGGAGTGTGGAGTCTTAGCCCCTGGACCACCAGGGAAGTCCCTCTGGTGGGAATCGTATGACTGGTAGGCTCCAGACCTGCGTCCTCCACCTCTGCTAGGGAGATCCCTCTTCCCAGGGTTGGTACAGGAGATCCCTCATTGGCCCATATTCCCCTCCTTTGGGTTTTACTTCCCTCCTGTTCTCATCCATGACTTTCAAAACACATTTTATTGTGCAGACCTAGGGTTCAAACTCCAAAATATTCCATGAGGTCCAATAACAGTATCTGGTCACTTAGGTAGGAGAGCCTGTATTCTATTCTACAATCTCCCTAGGTTTCTAATTATTATCATTTTTATAGTTACTACTTTTATTGTAATTAGGATAATCATCATTATCAATGTTGTTACTCATTATGATTTTTAGTATTACGGTTTTTTATTATGCATTATTTTTGTGGTGGTAGTTATACAGCACTGAGCAGAGTTTCTCTTTTCACCTAGGTGTCAGGTTGACTGAAGATAAGGGAAGGTCCCTCAACATACCTACACATTCACAGTTCTCCCAGGTTCCTGCAGTAGCCTTTTTTTTTTTTTACGTGAAAGCACCTTCATCAGTTTTTTTTTAAATAATATTTTTTAAATTAACTAATTTATTTTTGGTTGCATTGGGTCTTCATTGCTGTGAATGGGCTCTCTCTAGTTGCGCCGAGCGGGGGCTACTCTTCATCACGGTGCACGGGCCTCTCATTGCAGTGGCTTCTCTTGTTGCGGAGCAGGGGCTCCAGGTGCACAGGCTTCCGTAGTTGTGGCACGTGGGCTCAGTAGTTGTGGCTCACGGGCTCCAGAGCACAGGCTCAGCAGTTGTAGCGCACGGGCTTAGTTGTTCCATGGCATGTGGGATCTTCCTGGACCAGGGATTGAACACATGTCTCCTGCATTGGCAGGCGGACTCCCAACCACTGTGTCAGCAGGGAAGTCCCCCTGCAGTAGTCCTTGAGGCCTGTTTGTCAGATGAGCCTTTTGAAATATTAGAAGTCTCCTTCCAGAGGCAAACCCTGCCTGGGCATCTGGAAAATTTTACAAGTCTTATTGAGGGCCCCCAAACTGTTTTGCTGGCCTTAAGGACCCAGAAGGCTGTCTTAGACTAACCAGAGACTTCACATAATTTTCTAAAACAATTCAAAGGCACAGGAGGTGCTGTTACCTTCCTGGAAAAGCTGCAGAGGGCATCCTTGCCCACATGAGCCTCCTCAGGATTCTAAAAGTCAGCAGAGAGGCTGGAAATCTGGCTTTAAAAACAACTGAGGCTCAAGGGAGGCATCCTAGGCCCTCCTGAGCCTCTGGGAATGTTCTACAACCCCTTCGGTGTCCAAGAAAGGCTGGTGCTGGACTGGATGGCAAGGAGGGGACAACCTGTCATGTGACCTACCATCAAAATTTCTAAATCACTCAGTGAACTCAGTAACAGCTCAGGCTGCTACTGTCGCCCCTGCTGGATGAGGAGCACCGGCTGAGATATGTGAACTGAAATTTCTGGACCTGAAGAGGCTAGGTAAAGAACAAGAAAGGCAACCAGGCCATCATGAGGACTTAAAGTGCCTAGTAGAGGGGGCCTTTGAGCAGCAGGTGGATCTGGGCCCTGCCTTCTTTGCAGGGACCCAGGCCATCAGAAAATTGGCTCAACCCCTGAAATTCCGTGAGGTTCCTGTGGCTGGTTGGTTCTAAAACAGGGTCTCTCTATGTCTGCCCTATAGGGATCTCTTCCTGGGGTTGGCATGGGAGTTCCCAAGATTGCCCATGTCCTGAATATTATTACAATAATTCCTTATCTTTATTGTTGTTGTTGTTATAAAACATTGAATAAAGTTTCTTGATCCGTGAAGAACTGTCTGATTTCCTGAAGATGAAAGAGGGTTCCCAAAGCACACACTGCTGCTCTCTGGCTCCCAGGTTAGCTCCACAGTCACTTCCCCCAGGGAACTTCCAGAAACTTTCCAAGTACACTGCCAGATGCTTGGACTGGGGTTTTTTTTTTTTTTTTTTTTTCCCTCAGGAGAAACTCAGGGAGGGCATCTTGCCTGTCTGAGCCCCTGGAAAATATTCTAAGTCACCGTAGGTGCAGCTTTGAAGTGGTTGCCTATTTGAAGTGGATGCCTCAACAATCAAAGCTTAAGTCAGGCACTTGTATTACAAAAAAGAAAAACCAACTGTCACGATATACATTACAGACATTTAAATGAACAAAAATAAGAGTTGTCTCGAATGACAGATTGTTCTTCAGATGAATATTTATGCCCTATCTTGCTTTTACTTATTTCAAAGTCAGCATTTCAGAATAATGACTACATATAAATAATAGTCCATTTCATTTTTTAAATAAGAAAAATTAATATTGTTACTATGGCTTAGTTGGATTACACAAGAAATCAACATGACCAGCTAGTCTAGAACATCATTCTTGAAATAAGCAATATTTACAATAAACGAAAAATACACCATTGGCAAACCATTAATTTAATTTAATTTAAACCTCAATTAACAAATATCTACATTAAATTTGATAGTTTCCTTACATTATTTCTCCTGTTTGACAGAAACCATGAGCTCAATGAAAGTGGGTTCTGCTGCCCCCAAGTGATCTCTTTCTGTCATAGAACCTCCAGATGTAGCATGGGCCTACTTACACCTTGGTTTTGATGTAGCAAAAGCGATTTAGGACTCCCGGGTACAGAGTTGTAAGAGACTAATTTTGTGTTACTTTAAGTCACCAAGTCTGTGGTAATTTTAGAGTAACAGTAAGACATTATCCATGGAAGAATATCAATACAATCAACATTTAGATGGAATACAGTATGACCATGAGCAAGGTGCCTTGCTTTAAAACAGGTTAGGGAGCTACAAGCAGAATTGGGAAGAGCACAAACAAATAAATCAGATCACATACATTGCTATCTTTATGTTTATTTGTTTCTGATTGTTACAGATTATGATTTTTTTTTTAAACTTGACAGAGACATTGTGAAATCTTTTCTTTTTTTTAATTAATTAATTTATTTTATTTATGGCTGTGTTGGGTCTTCGTTTCTGTGCGAGGGCTTTCTCTAGTTGTGGCAAGCGAGGGCCACTCTTCATCGCGGTGCGCGGGCCTCTCACTATCGCGGCCTCTCTTGTTGCGGAGCACAGGCTCCAGACGCGCAGGCTCAGTAGTTGTGGCTCACGGGCCCAGTTGCTCCGCGGCATGTGGGATCTTCCCAGACCAGGGCTCGAACCCGTGTCCCCTGCATTGGCAGGCAGATTCTCAACCACTGCGCCACCAGGGAAGCCCCCCAGATTATGATTTTGATAAGAATAAATAAAGTAGTCCTTTAGTAACTTGATTCTATTTTGAAAAGTGTGTTGGCGCAGACATCTTCATCAGAACTACCGTATGTTATATCGTGTACAAGTTCACAGAAAATGAATTTGTCAAAACTCAATTTACCAAATATAGCAAATTTCCCACTCACCAACCTCACTGATTTACCAAAACGTAATTTGTGTCAAACATAAATACATTTTAAGGAGATTTATATTTGGAAGGAATGATTTTTTAACACAGTTTAAGGTCAGCTAGGTATCTCAGTTGACCAGTTACCACTGGATTTAACAGATCCAGTAAAATCAATTTGTTGACTTTCAGTGTGGTTTAGTCTTCTAATGAGTTAACATTCATTTAGAGATGTATACATTCTGATGTTGTGTACATGTATGCATACATTCACAATATTATTCAGCCTTTCAAAAGAAGGAAATATTGCCATTTCAACAATGTGGATGAACATAGCTGATGTTATGCTGAGTGAAATAAGCCAGACACAGAAAGACAAATACTGCATAATATCACTTACATGTGGAATCTTAAAAAGTGGAACTTACAGAAACACAGAGTAAAATGATGGTTTTCATGGGCTTGAGGTGGAGGAAATGTGGGGCTTTTTTAGTTGTAAGATGAATAACTTTTGGAGGTCTAATGTAGAGCATAGTGATTATAGTTTAAAATAGTGTACACTTGAAATTTGCTAAATTAGTAGATCTCAACACGCACAAAACAGTAATCTGTGAGGTGATGGATAGGTTAATTAGCTTGATTGAGGGAATCGTTTCACAATGTGTATGTATATCAGAACATCACATTGTACACTTTTAGTATATACAGTGTTTGTCAATCACACCTCAATAAAGCTGGAACAAATAGTTTGAAAAAAGGAAAAAAGGAAATAGAGAACAGTATGGATCCTCTTGCTGCAGGTTCTGTGCTGTAGTAATGATAACAATGAAAAACCTCAAAAACATGGGGCTTCCCTGGTGGTGCAGTGGTTGAGAATCTGCCTGCCAATGCAGGGGACACGGGTTCGAACCCGGGTCTGGGAAGATCCCACATGCCGTGGAGCAACTGGGCCCGTGAGCCACAATTACTGAGCCTGCGCGTCTGGGGCCTGTGCTCCGCAACAAGAGAGGCCGCAATGGTGAGAGGCCCACGCACTGCAATGAAGAGTGGCCCCCACTTGCCACAACTAGAGAAAGCCCTCGCACAGAAACGAAGACCCAACACAGCCATAAAAATAAATAAATTTAAAAAAAAAAAAAACCTCAAAAACAGTGAAACCTCTGGGAAAGAACAGGAAGTTTGCTTCTGAGACCTTTAGAAGAAGTGCAGAACTAGAGGACTTGGTCAGTTTTTAAAAGTTGTATCTACATGATTTACCTAAGCAGGGGGACATATTTTGTTACTGGGAATGCTTGATTGGATTTATCTTGACAGACACTCAAGTTACTTAGGATGTGTCCTTTGGGTTACATGGTGAGAGAGGTTAGATGGTTGATGGGATTATAGTTTATGAGGTTATATGATTGATGAGGTTATCAACTGCATAAAAAGAGAACTCACATCAGAGCAGTACTTTGTGTAGAGAAAGAAGTTCTGAGCTCTGGAGTGTGGTGACAGCAACCTCAGGAAAGACCTGGCTTCATTGGATTTTCCATCCATTTGATTTCTGGTAAATAATGAAGATAATTTTCACAAGAAGGGACAAATGTCATTTATTTTTAAAATGAATTTTAATTGAAAAATGATCACATAATCTGTCTACAAGAATTTGGGGTAGGCCCCTTGAGGGTTGGTTCGGTTGTTATTGACATGGAAGTTTTCTAGATTAATAATTTCTACGTCATGGTCACAGGGAATTGTACCTAACCTTAGAATTCAGGTAATATTTTTTTGCAGTTATACCAGTGGAGAGCACAGTAAATAAATAAATGAGTTGCCTAAATGAATAGTAGAATTATATTTAACACAAAGGGGAGGGAAAGAGGAAGGCTAACTGCGGTTGAGATTTAGAAAAGGGATCTTTGAGGAGTTAACATTTAAACCAAGACCGAAAGAAACTGTGTATGGTGTGAGAGTGTATGTGTGGATGAAGAATGCTAATAGGTCTCCGTGTAGGGATGAGAGCAATACCTAATTGTATTTGTGTGGTTCTCTGAGGGCATGTAAAAGATCAACCCCTAAAGGTCTGGTAGAACCATTAATTAACAATGCCAAATAGAGGAGTCTGATTTACATCTTCATTTTGGTAGGGGAGGTAATGTCCTAAAACATTTAATTTTAGTAGCACATGACTATGCAATTAGAGTTGGTAGGTCAGGATTCCATAATCCCTGGGATTAGTGTCTTGATCAGCAGAGGTGGTAAAAGTTCAGACAGACATGAGAATCGCTGGTCTTTCTACTGAAGTGAGTAAATGTGGATTAAACAGGCAGGTACAGCGAGGAAGGTGGTGGACGGCAGGTTCCCAGGTGGTAGGAGAACCTGGGTGGGGAGTGATTCTGTGAGATAAGCTGAAAGGGGAGAGGCTGGGATTCCAGGGTGGGGCCTCTGAGTCCTTCCCTGAGAGGTGATGATTCCTGGTGAAACCTAGGTGTGGCGTGTACCCCTCACGACAATCCTGCTGAGAAATTTGAGTTTGGGAAACAGACCAAAATTGAAAGGCCAGATGACCCATTTCCAAGCCGTGCAATTTTGTCACGTTACTAAAGCTCTCTAAACCCCTGTACACAACATTGGTTCCCTCAGTAAAGGATTCAAAATCAGCAGGGTTATCGTGGGGCTCAATGAAGCCTCTCTATGGAACTCTGCAAGCAGGGATCTCATTTAATAAAACTTTTTTCTTTTTCTCTAGACATAGGAACAAGGAGGTGTGTTGAAACTCCTGCAGAGAGGGCCATCAGAAGGGTGCACAGATCTCACACTCAGGCCTGAAAGATGGGGAACTGCCTCAAATCCAGCATCTTGGATGACAGCTCTGTTCCTGAGTCTCCATCCCGCTGGGTGGGCCCAGGCGGGAGGAGACGCTGGGATCAGGAACCACATCCGGAACAAGTTCCAAATCCCATCCATCTTCCAACACCCAGCCCACTTCACCAAGCAGCACAGCTGACGGAAGAGGAACAAGTGAGGTTAGCTCAAAGAATCAGCCTTAAAAAGCACCTGCCTCAAGGAGTGTACGGAACAGATGGATTTGAAGAAAAGATCCAGGAGGAGTGTGTGATTTGTTGGTTGGAGTTTATGTGTGGGGACTCCATCAGATCTCTGCCCTGCGAGCACTTCTATCACCTGAACTGCATCAATGAGTGGTTGACTAGGTCCTTCACCTGCCCCTACTGCCGGGGGCCCGTGGATGTCGCACAGCCTTCATCCCAGGACATTAATTGAGCCAGGATCTCGTTTGATTTCAAGTGTCCCATCATTTTTAGTGATTTTGATATTTTGTCATCGTGTCTAAATAGCCAGGGATTAGGAATTAAAATCATGCACAAAGACTTCCTAAAAATTCCTGTCATGTTGTAGATGATGGCAAACAATTTATAATGTTTTAGAAACTTAGGGAGATAATGGCATGTAAAGCCTTGACCAAGTGTTCAGAAGTGTAATTATATCTTAGCATTTTTCCAGTACATAGGATGTGTACCATGTTGCAGCAGCTATACATGTTGTATTGTGTCTGTTGAAGATTAGGGAAAAGATAATGGTTACTTTTCCTAAGTGATATAACTTTCTTCTCCCCAATCCAAACTGGCATTTGGACCAAGGTTTTATGAAAAACTACAATTTATACAACTGAACTAAAATGAAATCCAATTATATATGAGTGAATAAATGAAGAATCTTATTTTCAAATAACCCTCCTAAATGGTCTTATCTTTTTGTTCTCCATCATTTTGAGACATTTAACTTTTTGTCTTGTAAGTCCAATCAAGGTGAACAGAGTGTGTCACAGGGAAGAACAGTCCTGAGTAGGTTTATTAGCTGTGTAATTACGGTGTATTCATGTAATTTAGCTGTGTTTGTGTAAAGGGATAATAAAATAGTTTTCCATCTAAAGTCAGAGTTGAGGGAGTGATATTGCTGGAGACCCCACGTGGAGGAGGGAGTCAGAATGATTCAGGATGAGGGTATGCAGAGGTTTGACTTGGATTTGCAATCATGATTTGGAATTATGGAGTGAACTGAACTTCTGATCACTGTGGGCTAATGAGCATACACACCTCCGTGTTTTCCACATTTTTATCTCCCAAATGGAGGTGTTCATATATTATTCATTAGCAATAATAGTCATAGTCGTCTTCCTTGTGACCATAGGCAAGGAAAGCCCTCCCCTTCTTTCTCTTAGAGCACACTGCATGTTCCCGGTGATTAGGCCCACATCCTCGTGAAGGACTGATGTTTATGAGATGTGGGTCTGGAAATTGGAAAACTGGGGTCCCATGGCTTCTCTGTCCTTCCTCAGCTTTGCCTTCTTGATGCTTGTACTGGCGACCCTTCCCCTTTCACCCTCTCTCCTAGTTCAGATGAACTTGTGAGTCCCACCTAAACCACACAGACCCTGGGTAAATGCCTGCCACAGCTCTCAGTGCTCCATCTTGTGCAAACTGTTCCCCTCAGTTCTCTTCCTCCTCTGTCTCGGACCCTGACCCTGTGGAAACAGAGGGAGGTTAGGTGACTGGACACGCCCTGGGCACATAGAATCCTCTAGTCCACCCTGAGCCATATATGTGGGACATTCTCTCCACTGAGACTGTCCAACCAGTGCTGAGAGTGAACAAGAGGAATCTGGCTCCAGGGGATAATTGCACGACTTTCTCAGACCTCCTAGGATTATAAGCCATTTGTGATCTCCTGTTCCAAATACACCCAGCCAAAGGCACTTTAGGTTTGATTTCCCATAGCAATCCTCCCAGGATCTGCACAAACATTACAATTCCCTATCCAATCTTTGGGGATAAGTCTCTGATGACTGTGTAGGGAGTGTCTTCTCTTTTCTCTTCTTTAAAATTTCTTTTTTCTTAATTTAACTATACTTGATTTACAATATTGTGTTAGTTTCAGGTGTACAGCTTCACATTCTTTTCCATTATAGGTCATTACAAGATATTGAATATAGTTCCCTGTGCTATACAGTAAATCCTTGTTGTTTATCTATTTTACATATACTGTAGTGGTGTGGGTCCTCTACTCCTAATTTAATCCCATACTCCTAATTTATCACTCCCCCTCCCCTTTCCCCTTTGGTAACCATAAGTTTGTTTTCTATGTCTGAGGGTGTTTCTGTTTTGTAAATAAATTGATCTGCATTATTTTTTAGATTCCACATATAAGTGATATCATATAATATTTGTCTTTTTCTACCTGACTTACTTCATTTAGTATGATAATCTCTAGGTCCATCCATGTAGCTGCAAACTGCAATATTTCATTCTTTTTTATGGCTGAGTTTTATTCCATTGCATATATGTACCACATCTTATTTATCCATTCATCTGTTGATAGACACTGAGGTTGCTTCCATATCTTGGCTATTGTAAATAGCGCTGCTATGAACATTAGTGTGCATGTATCTTTTCAAATTAGTGCTTTTGGTTTTTTTGGACATATACACTAGAGTGGAATTGGTGGGTCATACGGTAGTCCTATTTTTAGTTTTTTGAGAAACTGCCATACTGTTTTCCACAGTGGCTGCACAAATTTACATTCCTACCAACAGTGTACTAGGGTTCCCTTTTCTCCACATCCTTGCCAACATTTGTTATTTGTGTTCCTTTAGATGAAAACCATTTTGACAGGTGTGAGGTGACATCTCATTGTGGTTTTGATTTGCATTTCCCTGATGATTAGCGATGTTGAGCAGCTTTTCTTGTGCCTGATGGCTATCTGTATGTCTTCTTTGGAAAAATGTCTATTCAGGTCTTCTGCCCACTTATTAATCAAGTAGTTTTTTTTTTTTTTTGATGTTGAGTTGCATGAGCTGTTCATATATGTTGAATATTAACCCCTTATCAGACATATTATTTGCAAATGTTTTCTCCCACTCAGTAAGTTGTCTTTTCACTTTGTCGATGGTTTCCTTTGCTTGCAAAAGTTTTTAAGTTTACTTAGATCCCATTTGTTTACTTTTGCTTTTGTTTCCTTTGTTTTAGGAGTTATGATATGATATCAAAAACTGTAATTGTGAGGGAAGGAGAGTATATATGAAGGATTTTAAAAATGCATTTGGAATTAAGAGATCAGCAACTTAAAACAATCATGAATATATATAGACTGATATCATATACCTATTATTTATTATCAGTATTATAATTATTTATATTTATACCATTCTGATTATTGTCAAGTAAACTCAAATCCAGACTTACATAGGGAGAGACTTTAATTAGAAAGAAAGGTTATTGCAGGAATTCCCTGGTGGTCCAGTGGTTAGGACCCCTCACTTTCACTGCCATGGCTCCTCAGGTTCAATCCCTGGTTGGGGAACTAAGATCTCGCAAGCTGTGCTGCACAGCCCAAAAAAGGGAAGAAAGAATTAAAAGCTATTGCAATAGAGAGAACTATCTGATTGCAGAGATCAGCAAGCATCTCAAAGTCAAACAAAAAAAAGGATTTTCTTTCACATGGTAAAGGGGGTAAGTGGTAAGGGGAAGTTGGGCACTAGGAGGAGCTTAAGCCAACTGTGTGACCAGTGTGGTGTGGAGGGAAATATGTCTTGCCATAGCCCATCTAGCCAGGCTTCCCATGTCTCCAACCCCCTCTGCTTGCTTTCCATGTCTGTCCTCAAGTATCTCTACCCACTGTGCCGTAGTTTGGTTATAAGTTTGCCTACTGAAGGACATCTTGGCTCCTCATAGATTTTGGTCATTGTGCATAAAGCTGCTGAATATATTGCATGCTGTTTATTCTGTGGACACAAATTTTCAAACCAGTTGGGCAAATATACAGGGACACAAATGATGCATCGTATGCTGAGACCATGCTTACGTTTCTAGGAAACTACCAAAATGTTTTCCAAAGTGGCTGTACATTATGCATTCCCACCAGCAATGAATCAAATTTCCTGGTGTTCCCCATCCTCCTTTGTGACTCACATTATCAGTTTTTTCAGTTAGCTATTGTAATAGGTGTGCAGGGTATCTCGTTGCTCTTTTAATTGGCTGTTTCCTAACGACAAGTAATATTGAGCATGTTTTTGTATGTTTGTTTCCTATTTGTATATCTTGCATGATGACCTTTCTGTTCAGATACTCAACCATTTTTTAATTGGGTAGTTTGTTTTCTCTATGTTGAGTTTTACAAGTGCCTTGTATATTTTGGATACAAGTCCTTCTAAACATTTATGTTTTGCAAATATTTTCTCCCAGTCTGGGACTTGTGTTTTCATTGCTTGAATTGTTTCTTTTGTAGAATGAAAAATTTTAATTTAATAAGGTCCATATTATCAATTTTTTTCTCATAGATTGTTGTTTTGATTTTGTACATTAAACTAATTAATGTATATTAAAATTCATGTATATTCTGTTTTCTTATGTCACTTTTTGTTTTAAATTTTATGTTTAAGTATATGAACTATTTTGAGTGAACATATATATAAGTTTTGTGTCTTTGTTCATTTCATTGCATATGGTCATCCATTTGTGCCATCATCTTTTGTTGAGAGACTGTATTTCCCACTGAGTTGCCTTTTCTTCTTTTACTACAATCATTTGACTGTATTTTCCTGGGTCTGTTTGTACACTCTCTGCTCTGTTTTTTTATTTATCTGTCTATTATTTCTCCAATGTCAGGCACTCTTGTTTACTGAAGATTTATAATAAAGTTTGGATTAGGAAGTGTGGTTCATCAACTTTGTTCTTCAATATTACTTAGTCTACTCCAAGTTTTAATAGAGTTAGCTGATAGCTTCAAAATAGCTTGATTTGTATTGGGATTGCACCAAATTTATAGATCAAGTTGGGAAGAATTAACATCATAACAATATTTTGTCTTTCAATCATGATCAAGTGATACCTCTCCCCTGATTTACATTTTCTTTTTTTTTTTTAACAATGTTTTTTTTCTACACACAGACTTGTACATATTTTGTTGGAGTTATACTTGAGGATTATTTGGGGGTATGCATTGAAAATTGCATTGTTTTTCTTTCCAATTCCAATCATTAAGTGTTAGTGTATGGGAATGCAGTTGACATACTTTGCTTCTTGTTATCTCCGTCCATTCCAATCAAAGCACGGTGTGGTAGGCTCCATTTGGTGTTAACTTTCAAAATCGTGGCCTTGAATAATCCAACACTGGATTTCAGTTACTCAGACAGAGACTAGGAGAGGGCGCCAGGAAGCACCGAACAGTGAGCTCCATGCGTCTTCTACTGCCCCCCGGTCCTTCAGCCTGCAGGCGGTGCAAACCCTCCTGCGGGGACCCTCCTGGCACGCGTGCACATTCTGCCTGCTGACGTCACGGCGTCCTCAGTGAGGAAAGCTTTTCCTTCTCCGATGACTCGCCAGAGCGTGCCGCCAGCTTCCGGAAGACATGGGACCGCGTTGCCCTGAGGAGAACGCTCCCTGTCCATGCCAAGGGCTGAAGGGGCTGTGGGCGCGTCTCCCCGACGACTTCCTTAAACTGCAGCAGAGCCCCTTGATTTCCTGGACGATCCCGCGTGGTTTATTCTCTACTTTCCCAGGTAGTATTTCAGCAGGACTGACTCTTCAAAAACAAAACCCAAGAACAACGGACATTGAGAGTTTGGATGGATAATCATAGAATACTGTGGTGTTTGCTATGGATTCAGGCTTGTTTTGAGGAAGGAACCCCTACACAGATTCGGAGAAAGGGAAACACGTGGACACTCATGACGGGAATACGCGAACTGTCGGGTCCTTCCGGGGGGATGAGGGTGTGGGCAGTGCGGGTCTGGCCGTGAGAGAAAGGGAAGTGGGGCGGCCACCCCTAGGCTTCTGTTAATTTTCAGCGGTTAGTTCCCCCACAACTGTAACGTACTTGAACAATATCAGACGGTTGCAGAGTGTATGTCTTCTAACGCTCACGTTATTTTAAGTCCATACATTATTTATACCAAAACCATAACTTATCACACTTTGAAATGAGACTACTGTCAGCTGTCTTTCTCCCAGGTCTTTATGAGATGATGTAATTTGATACAAAGAGTGGAAATTTCGGGAGAAATCTTTTAAAATGGATCAGAAAGGGATAGTGCTTTGTGATTGCGAGAATTAGAATACACATACCCCTCTCATATGATTCAAGGCTTTCTGAAAGTTGGGCCCTCTTCACATCTGCGGTGATCTTCCATCTCCTCATTCTCTGAGAGAGCTCTGCATTTTGTGTCAGAGGCCAGTGGGAGAAGATTTTTAATATGACCCTTTGCCTGACCCATGATTCTGGGGTTGTTTACTCTCCAGGTAACCAAAACCTTCAGGACTGACCACATCATTTTAATATTAAGATACAGTGAACTTTAATTTGATTTTAAGTTTTGAGAGCAATAATGGCACTTTATTATTATTATTTTTTTAAGTGGAGTCTCTGACCTGGGGTGTCAGGTCCCCTGCAGGGCCCTTAGCATATGCAGGCCTCACATCTCTCTAGAGTTAAACTAAGGAGCAGGCTTCAGAGGATGCTGCCACAGCTTTACTTTTTCTTTTTCGTTGAGGTATAACTGACATAGAACACGATATTAGTTTCAGGTGTATGACATAATGATTCAGTGTTTGTATATCTTGTGAACTGATCACTATAAATCTAGTTAACATCCATCACCACACACAGTGACACAGATTTGTTTCTTGTGATGAGAACTTGTAAGACTTACTCTCTTAGCAACTTTCAAAGATGCAGCACAGTTTTAATAACTATAGTCACCGTGCTGTGCATGACATCCCCGTGACTTATTTACTTTATAACTGACAGTTTGTAGCTTTTGAACCCCTTCACCCATTTTGTGCACCCCACACTCCCCACCTCTGGCAACTGCAACTATTCTCGGCATCTGTGAGCTAAACTTATTTATTTATTTATTTATGTATTTATTTATGGCTGCATTGGGTCTTCATTGCTGCATGCGGGCTTCCTCTAGTTGCAGCAAGCGGGGGCTACTCTTCCTTGCGGTGCGTGGGCTTCTCATTGTGGTGGCTTCTCTTGTTGCGGAGCATGGGCTCTAGGCGCACAGGCTTCAGTAGTTGTGGCACTCGGGCTCAGTAGTTGTGGCTCGAGGGCTGTAGAGCACAGGCTCATTAGTTGTGGCGCATGGGCTTAGTTGCTCCACAGCATGTGGGATCCTCCCGGACCAGGGCTCGAACCCATGTCCCCTGCATTGGCAGGTGGATTCCCAACCACTGCACCACCAGGGAAGTCCCTATGAGCTAAATTTTTAAAAGATTCCTCATGTAAGTGAGATCTTCCTCTGTCTGACTTATTTCACTTAGAATAATGCACTCAAGAACCATCCATGTGGTCACAAATGGCAAGGCTTCCTTCTTTCTTATGCCTGAATTAAAGCAAGGAAACAGTCAGTCAGGAAACGCAGAACATTTTTACTGTGTTGCTTACTTGAATTGGCTCCAAAAATGTTTGACTTTTTCCCTTAATGAAACAATCATAATAGGTAGGACTTAACTCTCTTTGTATTTTGACCCATAGTGTCCCCTAAAATAAATTGGAAACATAAAATCATATACGTTGCTGATGAGTTAGTGTGTAAACACCTGGCTCTAAATTTACCATGAGCTGAAAAGCACTGGGTGTCATTGGGTCCACCTGGGCCCATGTCCACGTGGACACCCACACCAGGGCAGCCTTTCTGGACCTGAAATACTGCCGGGCAGAACCAGGAGACCAGGGAGAAGCAGGAGGGGAAGATGGGAGGAGGCTGAGGGAAGAATCAGCTCCTCAACCGCTGCTCCAGGTGCCTGAGGAGCGAGTCCTGTGCAAGGTAGGATGTCCTTGGGCACTGCAGGGCATCGTGAGGGATGGAAGGGTGGAAGTCCTGTGGTCCTGGGCAGCTGTCAGCGCTCCTCCAAGTCACCTGCAGACCGTCCGTTGTTAGGAAGGCCTGTGAGACAGGCATGCACAGCCCCCTCCAGACACAAACTTCCTACTGGAAAGTGCTTGTGGCTCAACTAAGTCTGCATTTTATGGCCTTTTCCTCTTCATGGCCTGCTACTAGTTGCACAATTTAACCTTCATATAGTGTTCTAAATGGAAAACGACAAACTCACAGAAGCAGAGATAGAATGGTGGTTGCTGGGGGCTGGGGTGGGAAAATGGAGAAAAGGTACAAACTTCTAGTTCCAAGTTCCAAGCTTCCAGCTTAAGATTACTTCAGCTATTCAGGATCTTCTGTGGTTCCATACAAATTTTAGGATTGTTTGTTCTATTTCTGTTTTTATAAAGAAAGCCATTGGGATTTTGATAGGAATCAGTTGAATTTGCATATTACTCTGGGTTGTATGGACATTTTTGAACAATATTCTCTCAATCCCTGAGCACAGAATAATTTCCATTTATTTGTTTTCAATTTCTTTCATCAATGTCTTAGTTTTTCACTGTCTAGGCCCTTTACCACCTTGGTTAAATTTATTTCTAGACATTCTTTTTGATTCAGTTGTAAATGGGATTATTTTTTATTGTTTGTTAATGTGTGGAAATGGAACAGATATTTGTATATGGATTTTCGTATCCTGCAACTTTACTGAATATTTATTCTAACAGTTTTTTGGAGTCCTCAGGGTTTTCTATATATAATATGTCATCTGCAAATAGTGACATTTGACTTCTTTTCCATGTTGGATGCCTTTTTTCTTGCTTAATTGCTCTGGCTAGGACTTCCAATATTACACTGAATAAAAGTGGTGAGAGTGGGCACTCTTGTCTGTTTCTGATCTTAAAAGCTTTCAGCTTTTCACCATTGAGTATGATATTAGCTGTGGGCTTGTTATATATGGCCTTTATTATGTTGAGGTGTGTTCTTTCTGTACCCATTTTGAGTTTTTATCATAAATTGGTGTTCAATCTTGTTAAATGCTTTTCTGCATCTACTAATCATATGGGTTTTATTCTTCAGTTTGTTAATGTGGCCTATCACATTGATTTTGTGGATGTTGAAACATCCTTGCATCCCTGGAATAAATTCCACTTGATCATGGTGTATGTCTTTTTAATGTATTGATGAAATTGAATTGCTAATATTTTGTTGAAGATTTTTGCATCTATATTAATCAGTACTTGTCTGGTTTTTGCTATCAGGGTAGCGCTAGCTGGTAAAATGAGTTTAGAAGTGTTCCTTCCTCTTCTATTTTTTTGTAGAGTTTGAGGATTGGTATTAATTCTCCTTTAAATGTTTTGTAGACTTCACTAGGACCTTCTGGTCCTGGACTTTTGTTTGTTGGGAGGTTTTTGATTACTGATTCAGTCTCCTTACTAGTAATCAATCTGTTCAGATTTTGTTTCTTTGAGTCAGTAATGGTAGGTTGTATGTTTCTAGAAATTTGTCCATTTCTTCTAGGGTGTCCAATTTGATGAAGTATAATTGTTCAAAGCAATCTCTCATGGTCTTTTCTGTGGTATCAACTGAGACCTCGTTTTTTCTTGGTGACTCTAGCTACAGGTTTATCAATACTATTTATATTATTATACTATTTATATTATTCAAAGAACCAGCTCTTGGTTTCATTGATCTTTTCTATTGTCTTTTTAGTCTCTATTTCATTTATTTTCTCTCTGACGTTTATTTCTTTTCTTCTACTAACCTTGGGTTTCACTTGTTCTTTTCCTAATTCCTTTCTAGTTTGTATTGCTATAAACTTCCCTCTTACTATAGCTTTTGCTGCATTGCATAGATTTTGATATGTCATATTTTCATTTTTGTCTTCCAGTAATTTTTGATTTCTCCTTTGGTTTCTTCATTGACCCAGTAGCTGTTCAGTATCATATTGTTCAGTTTCCACATATTTGTGACTTTTCCAGCTTTCTTCTGGTAGTTTATTTCTAGTTTCATACCATTGTGATTGAAATTATAAGAAGCATCTTTTCCAGTCTTCTTAAATTTATTGAAACTTGTGTACCAAAATACGGTTTATTCTTCAGAAAGTTCCATATGCTCTTTAGAAGAATGTGTATTCTGTTGCATTTGGATGAAATGTTCTGTACAAATCTATCAAATCCACCTGGCCTAATGTTTAATTTAAGGCCACGATTTTCTTGTTGACTCTGTCTACATGATTTATCCATTGATGAAAGTGGGGCATTAAAGTTGCCTACTGTTATTATATTGATGTGTATTTCACTCTTTAGGTCTGTTAATATTTGCTTTATATTACTGAGGTGCTCCTGTGTTGGGTGCATAAATATGTATAGCTGTTCTATCCTCTTTTTGAATTGACCCCTTTATCATAATGTAATGCCTTTCTTTGTCTCAATAACGGTATTTTTAAAAGAAATGTTATGCACCAGCAGACTTCATTCACAAATTATCTATTTATTGACCTTTAATTCATCATTGTGATGTATGTATATATTAACAATATATAATAACACATCATCCTGTGTTCTACATTTTCCAGTTAATATTCAAAGTTACTTTCTGGTTGAACTTATTCATCATGATTATGACTATTGCTGCATGAAAAGTTGAAACTGACCAACATGGTAGTTTTTTCAGCAACAACTTTGATTCATTAAAAGAAATTATTGCTTATTGTTACAAAATTCTGCATTCAGAATTCCCAGATGATGTCACAATCCTGGATACTTATCCTACATTTTTTTAATAATAGGCCACTGGGCAATATTATAAATTAATGTCTAAATTGTATGGCAAAAATATTGATAGGTGTTTTTCCCAGTCAGGGATTTCTGATGCAAACTCCAATCTTTCATTTGATTTTTAGCACTGGTATATACAGTGTTTGAAATTGAATGTCAACTAAGGAATTAAAAATCATTGAAGACATCCCTTCATTCATTACACTGAAAGTGTTTTGTACATAGTGTGGAATCTTACATTTACAATAGTATCTCTTCAAGTAAAAGTTTCTTCAAGGCATATTGCACTGAATATGTTCTCCAGCACTAATTTTCTGTTATTACCCTAGCATGCACTCCTCCTGGTAAAGAGTTTCCCGTCTAATTTCCCATTTTAGGGAAATTAGAATATTATTCATAGTGAGTTTTGTGCACTCCACAACTAGAAATCAGCTTAAGTCTCTTCCACCTTGATTATAAATATAGGGCTCCTCCAAGTGGAGTTCACTCATGTTGTTTAAGGATAAATTATAAATGAAGGTAGTTCCATAATGAATATAGTCATAGAATTTCTCCCGTGTAGCGTTCTGATTTGTTTCAGTTTAGAGCTGTGGCTGAAGACTCTTCCGTGTTCATAACATTTACAGAGTGAGTTCTCTCATGTCTTCTAAAGCAAGAGCTTGTAACAAAGGCTTTCTCACACAAATGACATCCAAATGGTTTTTCTCCAGTATGAGTTCTCTCATATTCTCTAAGACAACAGCTTTGAATAAAGACTTTCCCACAGAGATGGCATCCAAATGGCTTCTCTCTAGAGTGAGTTCTCTCATGTCGCCTAAGGCAAGTGCTCTGAACAAAGGCTTTCCCACATAGATGACATTCATATGGCTTCTCTCCAGTATGAATTCTCCTATGTCTATTTAAAGATGAAGAATGACTGAAGGCCCTTCCACACTGATTACAGACATATGGATTCTCTCCTGTGTGAGTTATTTTGTGAAAATGAAGATGAGAGTTTTGGCTAAAGTGTTTCCCACATTCATTACATTTAAAAGGTTTCTCTCCAGCATGAATTAAGACATCTTGGGTCAGTGTGCAGTTGTGAGTGAAAACTTCATTGGTCCTTTTTTCTTACAATGACACCAATCCCTTCGTGGGAGACCCACTCTCATGACCTCATCTAAACCTAATTACCTCCTATAGGCCCCACCTCCAAATACCATTATATTGGGGATTAGGGCTTCAACATATGAATTTGCTTGGGGGAGGGCGGGACACAGACGTTCAGTCAATAATAGTAAATAAACCAAAATCAGCAGGGTTTTTATGAGGATTAATTAAGCAAATATGTTTAAATCTCTAAGCAGAAAGTAATGTTTAATACAATTTCTGTTTTCCTTATTTTCTGAACTTTAGGTATAAGGAGGTGTGTTAAATCTACTTTTTTGTGATATATCATTTTTCCATGAAACACATTTAATTTTGGTGAAAATTTCAAGTTTACCAATACTTTCAAATATTGGGTTGGCCAAAAAGTTTGTTTGGGTTTTTCCGTAATGTACCACAGCTCTTTCTTTCTACCATGTCAAGACACAGTGACAAGGCAGCCTTCTGCAAACCAAGAACAGGTCCATCACCAGGAACCAAATCTGCTGACACCTTGACCTTTCAGCCTCCAGAACTATGAGAAATAAATGTGTGAACTATGAGAAATAAATGTGTGTTGTTTAAGCTACCAAGTGAGTGGTATTTTGTTATAGCAGCCCGGGATGACCAAGACATTTACCTGTCTAACAAATGACATGAACATGGTTTCAGAAAGTTTGAGACACATCTGTTAGATGGGAATAACATGCATGGTGCCAGCAAGATAAATTTATGGGGTTATCGTTGGTGATTTTAGTAAGTCAAATCATGAGGAAATGTAAGGAAATGGTAACAACACTTTCAACTTTCAGTTTGATTGGGAAGGAACAGCAGAGCAGAAACTAGAGAGAAGATAGGTTCAGATGAAGATTTTGTTTCAAAATGGAAGAATCTTAATAGTTTAATATTGAGTAGAGAGGTCAAGGAGAATAGGACATATGTCTGGTAAAGTAGATTTAATATAGAAGCAATAGCATAAAGTTCCTAAGATAGCAAGAGAGACAAGGACTTAATTGGAGAAATTGGAATGTCCCAGGGTAGAGAGGACACTTCAATTTACAGGAGAGCAGTAGTAATGGATGGGTATGAATGCAGGGATAACTGTAGACTTCTGGGCAGTCATCTGAGGTTTGACTTACAGTTTGTCAAACGATCTAATTCATCAGTGTAGTAGGGGGCAATCCCTTCTGTGGAGACTAGTAAAAGTAAGTGTGTGTGTATGAGTGTGCGTGTGACTGTGTGTGTGTGATGAATAAGGTTTGAAGTGCTTATGGAGCTGGAAGGATACTTTTGTTGGCAGGATTTCCAGATACATATGAAAGTTTCTGGGAGTTGGCTGTATTTAAACCAGTATCAATATCCTAGTCATGTGTTTGCCAGATGCAGCCACTGGGTAGTGAGGAATTTGGAGTCACCAGGATTGGTGTGTTGATTAACAAATGTAGTAAAAGTTCCAATAGACATAAGAATTGTTTGTTTTGGAAAATTATATTTAAAACCTAAATAAATTACTATTAAATTATAAACTGCGTTAGTATATGAGGTATACCTTAAAGTATAAGTTACTAGATGATACTTTATATTTTGTTGAGGACGGCATAGAAAAGGCTGTCTGAGGAGGAATTATCTAAAAATTACCAGATTGATGAAGAGTAGGAATTAGCCTGGAAACCGGTGCTGGGTAACAGAGGAGGGAGACAGAGAACGTTCTCCATAGAAGGAACAACCCTTATTGATAAGTTGGTTAGACTGATGATTATCAGGGGGAGAGGAAGAAGTCCGTGCCATGCATGCTCCAAGTCTGCTTTTCTAATGCCTGAGTCCTACCCCCATAGATACATATTTTGGTGAGGTTGGCATAAGGCTTAACACTCTCCAGATAATGTTAATGTGCAGCAAAGTTTGAGAACCATTGGAGGTGGTGGGCAAAAATAATGTATCACTCACACAATCTTTTAGGTGATGTTCAAAGATTCACCCACAAAAACAGCCCATGTACAAATAAAAATTCACATGATTATGTTGCAATAGTGTATAAACTCTAGGAGAGTGGTTTAGGAATAATCTCCATTAAAATAAACACTGCTTACATAGGACTGTATTTCCTCCTGAAAAAAGGGACTAGTTCTTTAGCAAGGTAGTTTTTCTAAGGAATCCCTGGAAACTCTTCTTTAAATAGTAATAATGACAATGAAAACATAAACTGAAGAAATTATTCTTCAATGCAATGTCACTTCTTTTACCTTCTCAGCTTTCATTAGATCTAATCCCCAGCCAAGGAAACAGACTCAGAGATGTGGTGTAAAGACTGGTTTACTCATAAGGTACCCATCTCATGGACTCAGCTTCTCCTAGGGAGATATGTATCCCATATGGACCCAAGAGGAATCACTACAGTCGATATGGAGACCCCCAAGCACATATTATGTATAAACCTAAATGCAGAAGACTTGGTGGAGAAGGTGATTTGGAGGCTGGATGAGTTACACATGCAGATATATATCACTTGACTCTTTTGTAAGCCTCATCCTAACTTGACATAAAACATTGAGAAATAGAAAACAAAGAGATTAAAATATCTCACATTTTTTAAATTAAACACTTTCAGATAGCTCTGTGATACAGAAAAAGAAAAATGTGAAATTACAATATATTTAGAAATTAATGACAAGCATCCACGCTTGTCCCAAAGGTCTTGCATTTATATATCACCTCAAGATGAGTGAAACTGAACAAGTCAAATGTAAGGAGAAAAGAATTTACATCTACACACGCAGTACATTTTACTCTTGTAAAGCAATGCCTCAGCCCCTCAGCCTCGCAGCCCAGGTCCTGGCCCCATGAAGTCCCCGATACTGAGCCCAGGGCTGCGTCTCTAGTGAACAGGGAGCAGAAATGGAAATAACGTTTGCTCTGGTTTCCATCGCCCGCACAGACAATTCCAGCCCTTGCTAAACTGAATAACCCATTCCAAGCGCAGGAACCACAGACGTTGGTCGGGATCCCACCACGGCCCACTTGGACCCAGCGAGGTCCCCGCCCGAAGCCGAGTCGCGCCCAGAGCACTCGCAGGACACGAGTCTCCAGGCGCGAAAGGGGATTTCGACCTAAACCGTTTTCAACATGTTAACAGGGAAACATCCCAGCATTCACTAGGAAGGCCTCACAGCTCTAAGCTCGTACCTGGAGTTGTCCGAAACATTTAACTTGAAGCCCCGAGGAAGCAGCCCGGCTCCCCGGACACCAGACGAATCAAACGCACCCAAACGCTGAGACTGGAGGTGTGCCTGGCCGGGGTAGGGGCCGACCCGGAAACGGCCTGGGGCGGGGCGGGAAGGCTCAGGCCTCACCCACGCTGCTCCGCCCCGCCTCTCCCTGACTAAGGCCCCGCCCCGCGTGCGTGATTTCCTGCCGACGCGGAAGCGGATTTCGGGAGCGAAGGTCCCCTCGGGTGAGTGAGCCCCTCGGCTCTGAGAATCAGAGCTGTGCTCCACAGCCCCCTCCCGACTGCATCCTTCACACGCAGGTTCCGGGGGTCCCCGTTCTCGCCTCTCCGGCCCGCGTCGCCCTGAGACTCGGGATGCCGGGCGCTCGGCTGCCGGGTCCGAGTCCGCGTCCGTTTCCGGTCAAAATCGCTCCGAGGCCGTCTCCGTCAGGCCTTTCTGCCTTCGGTCTCTTCACCGTCTCCCGGCCCGACCCGCGCCGTGTCAGGTCCCCACTCGCGACGTGGACTCTTCGCCCTTCGCGCCCCGCATCGCCCCTCTCGGGCCCTCAGGGCAGCCCGGGACGCCGCGCCCTCCCGCGGCCCTGGGTCTCCGCAGACCCCAGTGTTCTCCTGAGACCAGCTGCCCATCCTGGGCCTCCTGCGGCCGGGCCCTGCCGCTCGCTGCCCTTCGCGGTCACCGCCTCAGAAAGGCCCTAGAGCCCCGGGCTGGGGGCAGGGGACCAGTCCTGTGCAGTGACACCCCGTGTCCTTCTGTCCCAAATCCTATCCGCTGGCGATACCGGCCAACGTGTGTCCACATTCCCGATGTCTCACGGGAAAGTGTGCTCTTCTGGGCAGAGCATCTTTGTTCCACCCCTGTGGATGTCGAGTGGGCGGGGGGTTGAGGAAAAAGGGACAAAGAGGGAGAGCCAGGGAGACAGCCAGCAAGGGAGAGTGAGGAAAAAGACTGCAAAGTAGAGGATGGAGAGTGGGTGGATCCTGTGGACTTGGCAAAACAGTAAGAGTGGGAGAGAGTGAGCTAAGCAAGAAGCAGTGCGATCAATGAAAATAGACAGCAATGGAATCAGAGAGATGGAGGAGGGCAGAATAGGAGGAGAGAGCCTTGATCAGTAGCAACAGTAGGGGCAACAGGAGGGTGGATCCCATCCCATTCTTTAGATGGCTTTCTAGTTTCCACATTACTTTCCTTTTGAAATGTATCAGGTTTGGTTAGCGACCTCAATGCTTTTCCAGTCTTTATTACATATTGAAAATATTATTTGGTACTTTACACTGTTTTAATGTGTTCTTGTTAAGGATGTTGGTAATGTTTTTATTAACAGTCAAATCTAGTTAATCATTCTAGTATATAACAGCTTCCTTTCTTTGCTTATATGATCTTTTGACTTAGTTGGTCGTGAGCTAAGGTTTCCAACTAAGTGTATGTTCTCTTCAAGTTCCTTTTGTCTTTTCTCTACAAATGTTCAAGGTTCCAGTCATCCTTGCCACTCCTAGCCACCAAGGGGGACAGGTACAAGTCTTTCCCTGGGTCCCCTGAGAACTTAAAGAATTTGTCATTTCTCAGTGTGTGCCTCCCTTAGTGCCTTCCGGTCCAGCACCAGCCTTTCCTGGGTATCTGAGGGGACTTAGAACATTTCCAGGCAGGCCTAGAAAGCTTTCCATGGGACTGCATTTGGGTAGTGGCATTTCCCAGGCTCCTGAACTGACCTAGAAAATTCTGCAGCAGGATTAACTGGCATAGGCACCCTCTCCATTCTTTCCAGACAGACACTAGTGGCTCTTGGGTCCTCAGGGCCACTTAGAAAATCTTAAGAGTGCCAGGCAGGAGATAGATGAAGTTCACTGATGTTCCATGTTAACAAAAGCAGTTCCTGGCTTGACAAACTTTTTTTTTTTCCGGTGGCTCTTACGGGCCAAAATGCCCTGCCTGGTGTTTTTACTTTTCCCATGTCCCACTGGAAAAAGAGGTTTAAATAGAGGAAGGGGGTGGTCTGATGCACTTGGAAAGACAGTAAGAGTGAAAGAGAGTGAGTAAATAGCATATTTTGGTGTTTAATTTTTGCTAGAGATATGCAGTGTCCATTTTTCCTGTTCAAATGTTTTTCATATGGTACAGTTTCACTGAGCTTGTTTCGATATTTTTAGAATTAAAATTAAAATGTGAAATTTATAAGGCTTCTCTTCAAGAAATGGTATCTATGAATTGCGTAATATTTTGTTTGAAATTACAAAAGAGCAACAGTTGGCCTGAAGAATCATACTGTGTAAGGAGTCCTGAACACCTTGTTAGACAATAGTCATACCTTATTTGGCAGCAGCCTTAGAAAGAGATGCATTTAGGGGCAGCAGAAACTCACTTTCATAGAGCTCATGGTTTCTGTCAACTAGGCCAAGTGATACATGGAAACTATGAAATTAAATGTAGAAAACTACTTGTATGGATTTTATTTAATTGAGATATGGTTTCCAAATGGTACGTTATATATTTATTATAAGTTTTGCTTATATGAAGGATGTTCTAGAATAGATGTTCATATTGATTTTTTTGTGTAATCCAACTCCTAGGAGCAGTACTCATTTTTCTTCTTTCTTTTAAAAAAATACTGAAATAGAAATTAGCAAGAATGATAGGGCATGAAAATTCATTTGGAAAACAATTTGTCATTCAGAGACAACTCTTATTTTTGGTTCATTTAAATATGTTTGTGTGTATGTTTCCTCCAGAGAAGCTGGACTCAGGATCCATCTTTACTTCCCTCCAAAGCCTCACCTACACCAAATGTTAAGGCCTCAGCACTCTGATTGCTGACCGCCTTGCTGCACTTTCTGCTGGCCACCTTCAGGTCAGACATCTGGGCTTGTACTTCTTGTTTAGAGCTGTTCATGGGCCATGGGATTGTTCCCTCGGCATCCTCAGAGTTTCCTGGCTTTGAGGCTGTGACCTGGTGTGGCATTAATGGTTCCCTGGTTCTAGGGTATACTTAGAAATTTCTGCACAGGTGAGGCCTTCTCTCAAGACTTCTGAACTTGCCTTGGTGGTTTGTTGGCCCTGAGAGGTCTCAGGAAATTTGAAGTGACTCTTGTGTCCCAAAGATGGCCTCCAAGTAACTTCGGGCAGCCACGGGCCCTTGCTGGACCCCAGATAACTTAGAATATTTTCCAGGGGCTCAGGCAAGACAGGATGCCCTTTTCTAGCTTGCCCTGTAGAAATGGCAGGTCTGAGCATCTGGAAGGGGACTTGAAAATTTCCAGGGACTCGTCGGGGAAAATGCCATCAGGAGGTAGTGTGGTAGAACAGGAACACCTGTGTGTGTGTGTATATATTGGAAATAGTCATCCTAGCCAGTAAATCAGACTGTGACTGGATAGAGAAATGTTATTTAATGTCTTATAACAACAACAACAACAATGGTAAATAATAATGTCAGGAAATGGGAGAATAGAGTATAGACTACCCTGAATGAGTGACAGAGCGCCCAAATCAGTACTTATGGGGTGGTTTGAGTCGCAGTCGTACGTAGTTCTGTACCTTGAAACGTGTTCCTTGAAGGTGGAAGACAAGGCCAGAAGGGAAAAGCAAACCATCAGAAGTCAGGCAGAGGTGTAATTGGGGGATTCCTGGGGGACCCTAGGGGGGATATTAGGCACTCACCCACTGCCCTAAACCCACCTGCTTTCTGGAGAGCAGGCAGCTAGCTGATGGGGCGCAGCTCCCTGCCAGGAAGGCAGGACTCCTGAGCCACGCCCACATTCCTGCAGCGTAGCAACCCTGCCTACTGTGAACATTAAGCCCCCAGCAGCATGTGATCCTCACCACCACACTGCGCTCTGCCCTCTGCCCTCTGCTCTTCCTAGGCCCAGGAGGTCCAGACATCTCTGTGTGCAAATCCCCGAGCCCTGGGCCATTGGAGGGCTTTGATCTTGGTGATCCAAAGCCAGCAGGTGAGACACGGGCTGGTCTTTGTCCATTAGCAAACTCTGGACTTCATGTCTTCCCACACCATCACTTAACCACCCTCATATATATGTACCCCATTCACCTTTCATCAGCTCTTCCTGGAGAAATCGTTATTTCCTGTCTCTGAGACGACTTTCTAGTAAGTGATTGAGCTCTACTGGATAAAATAACACCACATATTGTATTATGATACCATAAGCTTGAAACTAGTAACATAGCTACTACTAATGGTCAAACTGCATAGAAATCATTCACTAATTCCACATAAACATGCTACGTGTCTTCTTTGTTTTTTGTTTTTTTGTTTTTTTTTAATTTATTTATTTTATTTTTGGCTGCGCTGGATCTTCGTTGCTGTGCGCAGGCTTTCTCTAGTTGCAGCGAGCGGGTGCTACTGTTCATTGCAGTGCGCAGGCTTCTCATTGCAGTGGCTTCTCTTTGTTGTGGAGCACGGGCTCTAGGCACGTGGGCTTCAGTAGTTGTGGCATGTGGACTCAGTAGTTGTGGCTTGTGGGCTCTAGAGCACAGGCTCAGTAGTTGTGGCACACGGACTTACTTGCTCCATGGCATGTAGGATCTTCCTGGACCAGGGCTCAAACCCGTGTCCCCTGCATTGGCAGGCGGATTCTTAACCACTGTGCCACCAGGGAAGCCCTAAGTGTCTTCTTTGTACTGTTAGAATACATCAGTGTGAAAAATAGAGTTCCTTGCTTTTTGGAGCTAACACCCAGATCTTTTCTATAGTCAAACTTTTTCTATAAGTGGTCAGATATTAAATATTTTATGCTTTGCAGGTGTCTCTGTGACAAGTTCTCAGTTTTTCCATAGCTGTACAAAAGCAGCCATCAACCAAACATAAACAAACGAGTGTGGTTGTATTCCAGTGGACAAGGACATTGGAAAAGGATTCGACTTTCATATATCATTTTTACACATCATGAATGTGCTTCTTTTGGTATTTGTCAAAATCGAAGAACCTGAAGACACCTCTTACCTAGAACTGTTACGGTGCAGCAAGTAAGATTCGCACATGGTGTGTAGTTCTAGGACCCCTGACTTGCATCATTGTTTGCATATCCAACTCTTTCATCCCTAACAACATTATTTCACATATTCTCCACTTCACCCAACTTCCGCCCTAACTCACTCAATAGATGTGCTGGATCCCACTTCATAAAGAAATTAAAGCCCATCTCTTTGGAAGTTTTCTTCACCAAATCTTAAAAAAAAAAAAAATCCCTTGTGGTACATCTATTCAATGGAATATTTACTCAGCCATAAAAAAGAATGAAATAATGTCATTTGCAGCAACATGGATGGACCTAGAGATTGTCATACTGAGTGAAGTCAGACAGAGAAAGACAGATACCATATGATATCGCTTATATGTGGAATCTAAAAATGGTACAAATGAATTTATCTACAAGACAGAAATAGAGTCACAGATATAGAAAACAAACTTATGGTTACCAGGGGGTAAGGGGAGGGAGGGGTAAATTGGGAGATTGGGATTGACATATACACGCTACTATATATAAAATAGGTAGCTAATAAGGACCTACTATATAGCACAGGGAACTCAATACTCTGTAATGGCTTATATGGGAAAAGAGTCTAAAAAAGAGTGGATGTATGTATCTGTATAACTGATTCACTTTGCTGTATACCTGAAACTAACACAACCTTGTAAATCAACTATACTCCAATAAAATTTTTTTAAATAAAAATTTAAAATAAGTAAATAAATACAGGTTTTTGGTTTTATGCTAGTAGCACTTTATTGAGGTATAATTTAAATACAGTAAAATACACTAATTGTTGCAAAAAAAACAAAAACAAAAAAACCTTTGTGTTCCTAACTTCCTTTACTCCTTCCATCATGTTATAATAAAAAATACACCCTTACAAGAGTCTTCCTTGACCATTCCAAGCTGAGAAAGTTGCTTTTACTTGCCTAGACTTTTCACCTGGATATGTCTTGATTTAACATTCTATATAAGGACATGTCCATCTCTCACTTGGAATCTCCCTTTCTTCCCTTTCTACTACCATCCAGAGAAAGCTGCTTTTTTTTTTTTTTTAATTAATTAATTTTATTTATGGCTGTGTTGGGTCTTTGTTGCTGCACGTGGGCTTTCTCTAGTTGTGGTGCATGGGCTTCTCATTGCGGTGGCTTCTCTTGTTTCGGAGCACGGGCTCTAGGCGCACAGGCTTCAGTAGTTGTGGCTCGCGGGCTCGAGAGTACAGGCTCAGTAGTTGTGGTACACGGGCTTAGTTGTGGTACACGGGCTTAGTTGCTCCGTGGCATGCGGGTTCTTCCCGGACCAGGGCTCGAACCCGTGTCCCCTGCATTGGCAGGAGGATTCTTAACCACTGTGCCACCAGGGAAGCCCAGAGAAAGCTTCTTTTTAAGGGCTCTTGTAATTAGATTAGATCTAACTGCATATTCTTTCAAGTTCAACCGATAGTGACCTTAATTACATCTGCCAGATCTCTTGCCTTGTAACATACCATAATCATGAGAGTACCATGAGGGGGTATCCTGGGGGCAGTTCTGGCCTAAAGCAACTTCTTGAAAATATGCAGACTGCTGGTATCCACCCCAGACCAGATGGGAGTGACTGCTGGGTGATATTTCTCATTTCCACATTTCCCAAGGATTCCTAACCTGTGGGGATTATGGTTGGTGTGAGTCAAGAGCCCCGAAGTCTGGGGCTATTGTTGGGATCTTCTTGTCTCCCTTTCAGTTGTGTTCTGGCTACTTTAATTGTGCCCAAGAGATTGTAGCTTGGAATTCTCAGCACATTTTTTGTAAAATGTAAGGCAATTTTTTATTTGCTTTGCTTTCTTTATCTTAACAGTTTGGTATTATTTTCTGGCACAGCTTCTATAGGTGATACATCTAGTCAGGCAACTTAAGACAGGTTCAAATGGAGAGACCCCCCCCCCCCCAAAAGGCAACAGGGGCAACGAAATGGTCTTAGGGATCTGTGGAGATGGGTTCACCTTGAACTCATGCCCTTCTGCTCACTTATCACCTGCAAACTGCCCTTGTTGCCCCATATGTAAATAAGAACAGCCATGACTCATATTGTCCAGGTTTCAGCACTTTACACTCACGAAATCATTTCCACTCCTTAACAACCCTGTGAGGACAAGGGCCATCTCCGTTTGTGCATCCCCCAGCATGTGGGGATCCTGGCTGGAATCCAGGCAGGCTGAGTCCAGACTTTGGGCCCTTGACTCCTGAGCCATCTGGGTTCAGTATTCTTCTGGCCTTGGGGGCCCCTGCCCTCCAGAATGACGGTGGTCACATGAATGACGAAGATACCCATGGAGGTTGTGTGGATTCAGTAGGAAGAACAACTGCCGACACTGGTTGAGCACTTGTTATGAGACAGCTCAGGCAGACATATTTCAGATGAAATCATTTCCAAGCCTGGGGAAGTGGTGCCTGGTCACGTGAGCTCCTCTGGACGTCCCAGACCCAGCACAATCTGGAGCGACGGAGAGAGAGGGCCTGGGCCTCAGATGTCGTTCCTGAAGGATAACTGTTCCTTGACCCTCTGGTCCCTATACCCCAGAAGAGGTTCAGAATTGCTCACAATTGAGACACGAACAGGCATAGGGACAAGGAATGGAGAAGGGGCTGCGTTGTGGCGGTGTGGTCGGCGGGATGCGGGAGGGCGTCTTGACTCTGTACATAGCAGGCATGCTGTGCTTTCTTAGTGTGCTGTGCATTTGGCATAAAGTTGGCCATGAAGCCCTCTCCAAGCCACCCCTTGGTTTCCTCTATTTAGCAGTTGGAGAATCCTGTAACCAGTGTCCTGGCTGAAGAGAAGTGTGTTTCATCTCAGAGAATTCTGGGGTACACTGTATGGTGGGAATAGGGGCTGCTTGACTGTCGTCAGCTCCAGATCCCCATAAAAGCCTGGAGAGACTAAGGTCTGGAAATGCAAGCTGCAAGGGTACAGGCTTGGAATTTGCCTGTCTAGGCTTCTAGGAGGACCGGGAGGCGGATGGTATGTTGGGTGAGTAGAGCACATGTCCAGGCTCAGCGGAGAGGAGGCTGTGAGGCCCATAGAAGGAGCTAGATCTCCTCCTCTCCACCCCAGAGTCCTCCACTGCCGGTCAACGCGTGGGAGCCCCGTGTGTATCCAGGACCTCTTCCAGGTAGTTCTCTTTTCCATCCTCCTGCTTGTTCCCGTCCTCAGGGCACACGCCTCACCGTACAGACTTGGTGTGACTCCAGTCTTCCCCGTGAGTGCTGGTATGGCCACATGGTCAGTGACTCTTAGAAGTCTTTATCTTTCTGCCATCTCCTTGGGCTAATTATCGTCCTCAACCTCACTGTCATTGTTCTTGTTAATCATCAGTAGTGAAGTTATTACCACTATTACTATTTATCATTCTTGTTATAAAATATTGCATGAAATTCTCTGTCCCCAGAGAGCTTCTGATTTACTAAAGAGGCTGACAGAGGGTCCCCACAGTACCTCCCAGTAACTTCTCGGGAGGAGCATCTGGGAATTGTCAGAGGCTGGAAACAGTCCATGTGAGCAGGGATGGCGGTGGGAGGATATGCTGTTCTGCCTGAGACCCTGGAACGTGTCCTGAGTGAGGAACAGCAACTGCTCGTGCCTGGCAAGAAAGGCTGGCGGGGTAGCCCCTGACCCCCAGAGCCTCTGTAATTTTCTGAATCCATGTGGAGGTGTTAATTAGATGTGTGTACACCTACCAAAATGTGGGTTCATACACTGTAACAGTTTAAACTGCACAGTTTACATTGTAAACCATGTAAATGTGGGAGGTCTCACATTTCTTTGTAAAATTTTTTTTTCTTAAGATCCCACCCCGGTAAGAGATGACTAAATTATGCCACAATATAGACGAACATTCAGTTTCTCTTGCTTCAGGGAGTGTTTTCTTCACAAGCGTGCCCTTTATGCACAGCACTAGCCTGGATTGTGGAAATCCACATTTAACCTGAAATCCTGTGCATGGCTTAAGGGGCCAGCATTCAGAGACCAAGTTTCAAAACAGGCAGGCTCTGAAGTAACATTTTTGAAGGAAGCTGGGAACTATTTTATACTTGATGTGATTATTATTCCATATTAGAGAAAGAGGCATGTTGGTAACACTGCAATTTGTAGTGAATAAGGTTTCTGAAAGCACATAAAGTTTAGGAAGGAAAGACCTAAAATCTCTGTCCGTCGTGCTAAACACACAGAGGCCAAAAAATACATTCACCTTCTCCATGCCTTGGTCACTGACTGTGCTTCTGAGCCGTTTCAGACACCACTCACCTGCAACGGAGGCTGAAATGACGTCTGTCGTGGATTGAATCTGTGACCCCAAAAAGATAAGCCCAAGTCGTAACCCCAGGGATCTGTGAATGTGAACTTATTGGAAATAGAGTGTCTGCAGATACAGTTAAAGATCTCAAGTTGAACAGTGAGGTATCACCTCACACCAGTCAGAATGGCCATCATCAAAAAATCTACAAACAATAAATGCTGGAGAGGGTGTGGAGAAAAGGGAACCCTCTTGCACTGTTGGTGGGAATATAAACTGACACTGCAACTATGGAGAACAGTATGGAGGTTCCTTAAAAACTAAAAATAGAACTACCCTACGACCCAGCAATCCCACTACTGGGCATATACCCTGAGAAAACCATAATTCAAATAGAATCATGTACCACAATGTTCATTGCAGGACTATTTACAATAGCCAGGACATGGAAGCAACCTAAGTGTCCATTCACAGATGAATGGATAAAGAAGATGTGGCACATATATACAATGGAATATTACTCAGCCATGAAAAGAAACGAAATTGAGTTATTTGTAGTGAGGTGGATGGACCTAGGGTCTATACAGAGTGAAGTCAGTCAGAAAGAGAAAAACAAATACCATATGCTAACACATATATATGGAATCTAAAAAAAAAAAAAAGGTTATGAAGAACCTAGGGGCAGGACAGGAATAAAGACGCAGATGTAGAGAATGGACTTGAGGACACGGGGAGGGGGAAGGGTAAGCTGGGACGAAGTGAGAGAGTGGCATGGACATATATACACTACCAAATGTAAAATAGATAGCTAGTGGGAAGCAGCCGCATAGCACAGGGAGATCAGCTTGGTGCTGTGTGTCCACCTAGAGGGGTGGGATAGGGAGGGTGAGAGGGAGACGCAAGAGGAAGGAGATATGGGGATATATGTATATTTATAGCTGATTCACTTTGTTATACAGCAGAAACTAACACACCATTGTAAAGCAATTATACTCCAATGAAGATGTTGAAAAAAGATCTCAAGTTGAGTTTCCTTAATTTATTGTGGACCCTAAGTCCAGTGAATGGTATCTTTGTCAGAGATGAGAGGGAGTGTGAGCCGCAGGGAAAGAGGCCACGTGGTGACGGAGGCTGAGACGAGCCAGCAGAGGCCAGGAGCTGCCAGAAGCTGGAGGGTGGGGGGCGGGGGGTGGGGTCCCCGGGGGGGGGGGTCCCCAGAGTCTGTGGAGGGGGTGTGGCCCTGCCAGCACATTTTTGGGGGCTTTGAGAGAATAAATTACTCTTGTTTTAAGCTCCCAAGTTTGTGGTAATTTGTTACGGGAACCCTAGGAAACTAATATAGTGTCCTTTGTGACATCATCTAATTTTTCAAAATGATTTCTCAAAATGACATCACTTTTATTGTTTATTTGATGCTCTCAGATAAGATGCAAGTAATGCGTACAAGTATGAACCATAAGAAAAAAGCCACTGTACATCCAACAAATACGGTCCCCGTGTGGAAGTTTACTATCTGACACTTGGCTCCCGTCCCACATGCACACTAACGCACACGGCCGGGCCTGTGTGTTTAGGAGGGTTTCTTTGGGAAGATGCTGCCTTTCAATGACAGTGGGCTTATCTTTATAAAGTCAGTTCCCACAAACACTGGGGAACAGGCTCAGAATTTGTGTTTTTTAGTGTCATTGTCTTGGAATTATTCATATAATTAAAAGTAATTCCCATATCTGCTTTGTCCATAATTATTTGCCCCTTTTTTTCGTCTGTGTTTTGTTTGTTTCTAGTATTACACTTTCACATGATGTGCCCCATGTGAATTCAGGTTATAAATCTTTTCAAGAACAGCTTCTGTTTTTCCAATACCCCATTTTTTTTAATACTCAGTTTTCCCAAGCCAGCATGTTCTAACATGTAAGTGTATCTGTTAGGAAATGTTGAAAACTGGTGACATTGTCATTTTTTGCTGTAAATGTTTCTGAATTCCTCTGTACCCCACTATGTACATAAAAATTAATTGAGTTTTCAGGAAGTTCTTATATAACTTCTATTTTAATGAACTGAAGCAAGTAAACATAGCATATAGCATTTAGTTAATTTTCCCTGTCTTTATATCTTTATGGATTTGGACATTTGCTGTTTATAATTTAGTTTCAATTTCATACGAGCTTTCTCTTTATTGCATGGAAAGATCATTGTTTTAGGGAAAGAGGATAGATAACTTTTAAAGATAGAGGTGGCAACCAGGAGAACTCCATAAGATATTAATACTATGCAGCCAAAATAAAGGAAAAAAAACTATTCCTAAAGCATTTACATGTCTCCATAAAAAGCTCCACCATTAAGGCAAAGTGCCTTCTGCCCCCATTGTCAAATAAAACTTTCCCTGCTGTCTCTATAACCCCAAAAGTTTATGAATCTTCACACATAGAACGCCAACACACATTCCCCAGATCTCTGAATTTTATAAAACGTAAGCTCAAATACAAAATCCCATATCTGACCAAGGCAAGGTGATATGCAAAAAATACCTCTGTTCTCATACTTAGCTCTCATACACTTATCCCATCTATGCCACCCACAAACCACAAAATCTATACTAAGAATCCCTCCAAATACTTAATTGCTCAGCCCGGTACTCCCTGAGAACTCACCCTGAGACCTCTTTTGACAACCTATCAGCATCTGTGCAACACCCAATCCCACTAGAAAACCTCCAAAATCAAATATGCAAAGTTGTTAAGGAGATTCACACGTATCCCACACATGGGCATGGGATACGTTTCAGGGCATGGAGACACAGTTTCCCTTGTAAGGCCTCGGCCCTGGATCCGTCACCGTTACGCAGTGGCACCAGTGTACACGTCACCGAGCCTCACCTTTGTTTCTTCACCCCAGAGTGACTGTGTGTGTGCTCATTGCACACGTGTGCCCTCAACACTTGTACCAGGATAACTGGAATACATGCACAGCCTCCTCACCCTTCCTGTCTTTTCTCTTGGTGCCTCTGGCACTCGGCCCCAGACAAGGGGGTTCGCTACTGTTCTCCGCCTGAGCTGGGATGTCCCTGAATGAAACATTCAGCAGGTAGTTTTCCTGCTCTGGAGATTCTTCTCATCCCACCTCTTTATTTTGAGTGCTGAATCACAACTGCACTGCAGCACCCCAGGGTGAATTCTGTTTTCCTGAGGTTGAATTCAGACTTTGGTCAGTTTTGTTCTTGGAGAAATTTCCACTGGTCTAAGGTGATTCCTTTGGTTGGTGTTACTTCCAAATTCTCCTGTGACTCAGGAACTTGGATGTAGGCGTCTCCTTCAGGGCTTCCTAAATCTGCTCCCATGGCTGTGTCATCAGCCCCAGGGCGGTTGGTTCTCTACCTATTGCCAAACTCCCACTCTTTCTTTCCGGTTCGCTCTTCTGTTAAAGAGGACATAGGCAGTTTGGCTCAGGAAAGAAGTCATGTCACAGGTGGCTACCTTAGATCATCCATTATCCCACTCTTTTTTTCCCAGTTTTTACATATCAGAAATAATGTCCATTGAGACAACTCAAAGCGGCATAGACCAGCACAGCTTAGAGTAAATAGACAAGTGGTCCTGCGTTCTGCTGAGACAGGAAGATTTGCATGTCAAGACACTCGGGATATGGTTACTCAGCAATTTGGTCACCTGTGAACCGTTTCAATACAAGGATGAGGACCTTAGAGGGAGTGTGCAAAGTAAACATCTTGGCAGTAGGCATCTTCTTTAGACAAACACTACAATGACAGGAGTTTTCGCGGTCCAGCTCTTTGGGCTTCATCGACTATCCTAAAGCTTGGCTCTCACTCTGAGCTACCTTGATATCCAGCTTAATGTCCAGGTAAGGGTCAAAGGTGTTTAAAATGCCCTTGCAATGGAGACACTTGATTTAAGGTCTCCAGCACCCTCCAAATATTGGTCGTGTTAGGGGGGTGCCCTTGAAGTGACACTGTAACTACTTGTCCCCTTGCAAACGTGCCTTCTGCATGGCATTGACAGTGAACATCAGAAATTCATGGGCATCTTCCTGCTTGTGTGTATGGAAGCCAGCAACTCACTGGTGTGATGGCTTGATAACATCACAACGATGATGGCTTGCCTAGTACATAGAGTGCAGAATCCTTAACACCGACAAATCTGAGACTACCCCTGAGTTGGTGTAGAGTTGGCAAGGGATGGCGTATATGTCAGATTTTGCAGCGCTGCATTCATGTAGCAGGCGGTCCCCATATTCCAGAGTCCCATAAAGTCTCTTTTAAGTCAGACAAGTTTCTCTGAAGGAGTGAGCACTGTTGCCACAGAAGCAAAACCATCATGCAGGTTATGGTGTCTGTGGTGATTGTGTTGGTTTTTCTGCTAGAGTGAGACCCCAGTGGACTTCAGCACCAGCTGTGGGTGCCTGAGCAGGTTTGTGTTTTGGAAAGATAATGAACTGAGTCTCACCTCCCCAGTGGAGAAAAGTAGCTTCAGTGTCTCAAACTGGCTGTACCATTTTACATTCCCAGCAGGAGTGAGCGAGAGCACCTGTTGCTCCATATCCTTGTTTACATTTGGTGTTGTCAGTGTTCTGTGTTTTAGCCATGCTAACAGGTCTTTTAATTTGCAGTTCCCTTATGACATGTTGGATCTTTGCCATCTGTATGTCTTTGGTCAGGTGTCTGCTCAGGTAGTTTGTGCATTTTTAATTGGGTTGAACTTTTAAAATTTCTTTTAAGATTTATTATTATTATTTATTTATTTTTGGCTGCGTCGGGTCTTAGTTGCGGCACGTGGGATCTTTGTTGAGGCGTGCAGGATCTTTCGTTGCGGCGTGCGGGCTCTTCGTTGTGGTGTGTGGGCTTCTCTCTAGTTGTGGCGTGCGGGTTTTCTCTTCTCTAGTTGTGGCGTGCAAGCTCCAGGGCGTGTGGGCGCTGTATTTTACAGCACACAGGCTCGCTAGTTGAGGCGTGCAAGCTCAGTAGTTGTGGCCCGAGGGGCTTAGTTGTGGCATGTGGGATCTTAGTTCCCTGACCAGGGATCGAACCTGAGTCCCCTGCATTGTAAGGCGGATTCTTTACCATTGGACCACCAAGGAAGTCCCTTAAATTTTAATGAAGTCCAATTTATCAATTTTTTTCTGACATGGATCATGCCTTTGGCACTGTACCTAAAATGTCATCTCCAAACCCAGAGTCATCTAGACTTTCTCTTATGTTGTCTTCTAGGAGTTTTATAGTTTTATATTTTACATTTAAGTCTATGATGCACTTTCAGTTGATTTTTATGAAGGGTGTAATATCTGCATCTAAGTTCATTATTTTGCTTGTGGCTGTCCAGTTGTTCCAACACCATTTGTTCAAAGGACTGTTGTTTCCTCATTGAATTGCCTGTGTGCCTTTGTCAGAGATCAGTCCAATATATTTGTATGACTCTCTTTCTGTGCTTTCCATTCTGTTCTATTAAACTATTTGTCTATTCTTTTGTCAATACCACAGTGTCTTGATCACTGTAGCTTTATGGTAACTTTAAGTATTAAAGTTGGGTGGTGTCATTGTTCCAACTTTGTTTTTCTCCTTCAATGTTAGGTTAGTTTTTGGTCTTTTGTCTTTTCATATAAACTTTAAAATCAATTTGTTGATACCCCCAAAATAATTTGCTGGGATTTTGACTGGCATTCTATTGAATGTGCAGGTCAAAATCAGGAAGATCTGACATCTTGACAGAATTGTGTCTTCCTAACCATGTACATGGACTAGCTTTACTTTTATTTACATATTTATTGATTTCACTGAGTTTTGTACTTTTTTTCATATGAGTTTTATATATCTTTTATTAGATTTATGCCTAAGGATTTCATTTTTGGGGTGCTAATATAAATAATTTATTTCAAATTCCAGTTGTTCATTGCTAACATGTAAGAAAGTGGATAGCAGGGAAGCCTGTATTCTGTAGTAAGGTACTTGCAAGTGGCATGGTGTCACTTTAAAGTAGACTTAGATTAGTTGTAAATGCATATTGTAAACTCAAGGACAGTGACTAAAACATTTTCTAGAAGTATGATTGATTAATTGATACAGTAAGAACAAAGAATGGCATTATATAAATTATATAAAATGCTCAGTTAAAACCAGGTAAGGGAGAAAAAATTGGAAGACAAGAAAAATAATAAAGGACAAGGGCAATGAATAGAAAACAGTTACAAATATGATAGATACCAATCCAATAGTAACAGTAACCACTTTAAGCATCAGACGTTTAAATACATCAATTAAAAGAAAGACTGGGAATTCCCTGGCAGTCCAGTTGTTAGGACTGTGCGCTCTCACTGCCGAGGGCCTGGTGCAATCCCTGGTCAGGGAGCTAAGATGCCACAAGCCTGTGGGGCACAGCCAAAAAAAAAGACTGTCAGAGGGGATTTTAAAAAAAGAAAAAAAGACTCAACTATACGTTATGTAAAAGAAACCCACATTAAATATAAAGATACAGATGTATTAGAAGTAAAAGGATGGAGAAAGATACATTTGTTAAAAATAAGCAAAGAAAGCTGGACTGTAGCTATGCAGAGTATAGTTAACACTCATATTCTACATATTTCCCTTAACACAGAAATTTATTTTGTAACTGACCCCAGTCATCTTAATTATATTTAGAGCTACGTAAAAAAACTGGAAAGTGACCAACATAATAGCTTTTCAGCTGCAACTTTTAATCTATATATTTATATATTACATTTTAAAATGTAATATAATAATTTTCGCAAAATTCTGCACTCAACATTCCCAAATTGTTCCATGTTCCTACATTTTATTTTATTTTATTTTCAATAATAAGTCATTAGGCAGAAGTTTGAATTTATGGATGAATTGTGTTGTAAAACATTTATGTTAGAGGTTTTTCCAACTCTGAGACTTCTAACATGAATTTCCACTGAAGGCTTTTTCACTTTGATATTAGGATTGGTATCTCCTCAGTATGGGAACTTTAATATTACCTAAGGGGTTGGAAATCACTGAAGGCTTTCCTTAATTCATTACACTGAGTGTTTTATACAGTGTGCAGTCTCACATATTCTATAAGTAAAGGGCTTTTTACATTTCTTTCATTTAGTAACTTCTCCAGCATGAGTTATGTGTTATTTCACTTCCAACTTGCTTCTCCTGGTAAAGACTTGTCTACTTTTCTAAAGATTTTCCTGTTTTTATAGTTCTTCCTACCCTGAATTTTCTTGTGCACACTAACACTGAAGCTTAGATGAAGTCCCTGCTGCAGTGGGAACAGAGAGAGGCTTCCTCCCAAATGGAGGTCACTCGTGTTGTTTAAGGATAACTTACGGGGGCTTCACTGGTGGCGCAGTGGTTAAGAATCCGCCTGCCAATGCAGGGGACACGGATTCGAGCCCTGGTCCAGGAAGATCCCACATGCCGCAGAGCAACTAAGCCCGTGCGCTACAACTACTGAGCCCGTGTGCCACAACTACTGCAGCCCACATGCCTAGAGCCCGTGCTCCGCAACAAGAGAAGCCACCGCAGTGAGAAGCCCGCGCACCGCAACAAAAGAGTAGCCCCCGCTCGCCTCAACTAGAGAAAGCCCGCGCAGAGCAACGAAGACCCAAGGCAGCCAAAAATAAATAAATAAATAAAATAAAATTTTAAAAAAAGATAACTTACGGGTTACAGAGACGTAGATTTTCACCCCGTGTGCGCTCTCTGGTGTGTTAGGTTAGAGCTGTGGTGAAGACTCTTCCACACTCGTCACATTTATAATTCGGGCACTCACGTCATCCAGAGTGAGAGCTTTGACAGAGGCGGCCCCGCACAGATGGCATCCATGTGATCTTCCTCCAGGGTGAGTTCTCTCACGTCATCCAAGGACAGAAAGTTGGAGACAGTGACCTTCATAGACCTCCCAGGAGAAATCCCTTCCCACTGACTTCATACGAGGAAGAGCAACAAATTCCCTGGATAATGGTTAGTTTTACCTCCTGGATGTTGACGAAACCATGGCTGAGTATGCCTCCCTTTTGGCAGATCGTTCTAGGAAGGTGGGAACCAAATTCGCAGCAAACTCATTCATCTGTGTCATCGTCTCCATTGAAGTGTCGTCCCTTTCCTTGGTTAATTAGTGCCCACCTTTTTTTCTTCCTTCATCTTAATTACAATTCAGTCTGCTTTATTCTGTTTTTTTGGGTGACTACCCAAGTCCCTTATGGTAGGTAGGTCAAGAGGCAGAGAGAGAGAGAGCTCTCCCCCCACCCCCAGGCAGACTAAAGACCGAGGATCTGGTGCAGGATGTCCCTTCTTCACTGCCTTGACTGGGGTCAACACATATCAAGGTTAGGGCAGTGGACTTGGCCCTCCTGCCCAGGCTCACAGGTCTGCTCCCTCCCCCAGCCCCTGAGGCCTGTGACTACAGCATCCTCGAAGCTTTAAACAGCTTCTCGGTGCTCATGGGGACTCAGGGAAAACAGGATCTGCAGACCAGGAAGCGGGTCCTCACCCGACCCCAGGTCCCCAGCACCTTGACCTTGGACTCCAGCCTCCAACCTTGAGGAACAGACGTCTGGTTTCACGCCCATCTGCAGTACTTCAGCAGCCGAAGGGACTCAAGTTGAGCATCTACTCTGCCCCGTGGCTGAGGAGCTTCACAGATACAAATAAAGTGCAAAACCCTGTCTTAGAAAACCTTTGACCCTGGTGGGAACAATACCAGCCAGTAGGTACTGGAGGCTGAATTTAGAGGGTAGTTGAGACTCTTCCACTTTTCCGAAAGGGGACACCAGACTCCGGCAGGCCACCACTGTCCCGAAATGACAGAGGCTCCTGGGCCTGGAAATCGGCCTGTCTGCACCAAGAGGTGCAGTCGGTGTGAAATTCACACTGGAACCCAGATGTGCTGGGGGGGGAGAAAAGTGTAAAATACCTCACTAATAATGTTTAGATTGAGTACATGGTTAAAGAATCGTATTTTGGATCTATTGGGTTAAATAAAATGTTATGAAAATTAATTCCTTTTACTTTTTCTTGTAGCTACCAGCACACTTAACATTGCACGTGATTCTGTTGGACAGCGTGGGTCCAGAGCCGAGTCAGTTCCTGCTTTGGGAGCAGAGAGTCCTCCGTGTGGGGTGTCCTGCCCGCGGGACCTTGGGCAGCATCTCCAGCGTCATCCACCAGATGGCAGTAGCTCCTCTCCAACACGACTTTGCCAAAGTCCCCAAGGGCTTGGAGTAACCCCATCTGTCCATGCTGCAGGTAAGCTTGCTGCCGCCTCTTCCTGCTCCGAAGGGCGCGGACCATCCTTGCTCCTGAGGACAGACCGGCCTGCGTGTCTTGTTTGCGGGGCAGGGTGTGGGGCGGAGCCCCGTGTGGTGGGAAGGGAGCTTGGGGGGGTGGGTGCCGTCGCTCCTGCTGTGTGTCCGTATGTGACTGGGCACCACAGTCCTTCCTGCAGATGGTGGGGCAGGCCGTGAGGCAGGGTCCCAGCACCCCACCTCTCGCACGAGTGCCGCGCCCGATGCCCTCCCAGGAGGGAGGAGGGCCTTTCCTCCACGGCAGAGATCAGTGTATAATGCACAAATAAGGCAGAGGGTGGAAGCGCCAATGTGAGCAGCTGCTGCCCAGCCAGGCTGGGTGTACCCCACCTCCTTGTCCGAGGGAGGAAGCCAACATCGTCCTGCACCCCTGTGTGGGAACTGAGTATGTCTTCCCAAAGGCCCTGAGTGACAGAGACAGGATCAAATCCAGACCCTCTTTCACCCAAACCCATGTTCCTTCCACAACCCTGAAATCCCTTTACTCTGCCCCACAGAGCCCAGGGACTGGATCCTGAAGATGCGGTGGGGGTCCCTCGATCAGACACGTCCCCTTGGGCTGTGCCTGGCGTTCCCCAGAGTATGTGTCCAGGGGTTCGTCCTTACACTCCCTCCCCATGGCTGGGCCTGTGACCAGGGGCTGAGAGCAGGGCCCTGCTGGGCAGAGAAGAGGGGGCATGGGGCGGCCGTGGGAGCCCCCAGCTCTTCCCAGGTCCAGTTAGGTGCATGACCCTGAAGCCCCCCTTGAACTGGTGTAATCCAAACAAGCGAGACAGGTTCTCAGAAAGGATTAGAGGGTTTAGGTGTACTCAGTCCCTGGAGGACATGGACGTCTGTGTTCAGTTCCCTTGCAGAGCCTGGTGCTTCCTATCTGTTAGCCGGGGTCCCAGAGACAAGGCCACCTGGTTACTAAGGACTGAATTCACTTTTCATGCCGGCTCGAGGTTCCCCAATATGCAAGTAGTTCACAGCCTGCAGACACGACCAGAGGACGGCTTTGAAGAGACACTGTCGGCCCAGACGGGGACGTCAGGCCAGCAAAGGAGGCCAGTGTGCTGCTTGTTTGCACGGCAGATTACATTTTCAAATAACATATCATAACAGATTAAAGCTGAAAAAAATCATTTTTTCCAGGCCACTGAGCACTTTATAGGATTATTCAGTCCAAAGGGGCTCCTGACTGTCATCCTCTCAAGGTCAGGAGAACAAAGTTTCTGCCAGTGGCCTCGGTCCCAATCTGAGCTGAGACGCAGCTGGCCATGCCAGGGAGCTGGTCCATAGCTGCCTCTTCCTAGAGAGACAGCCAGCTCTTGTCAAAGCAAATAGCAGACACCTGAACCAGTGAGCACTTTTTTTAATTAACTTGGAGCGACTGGAAGGGGTAACTGAAGGCCCCTTTGGGGGTTTGGTGTTTCTGTAGGAGGAGAGCTTGATTCCTGCAGCTGCTGAGCCTGGTCAACAAACGGAAACCCATCAACAACAAAAACGTTCCCGAGTGAGGCTCCCTTGGGGTCCAGCATCCAAGGATCTAGGAGAGACAGGAGTCAGGACCGCTCATGATTCCTGAGGGGGCAGCAGGGTCGCGGTGGGGGGAGACGGGAATGAAATGACCCCCGGGAACCTGGGCATCTGCTCCTCAGAGCCATGGGGCCTCATCTCTGGTCTGACTTCATCCCCCACGGCCCACCCTGCCCCTTCCAGACAGAGGACCCAGCGCTCAGGGAAGGTGCCTGGCCCCAGGTGCACCTCCAACGGCAGCATCTGCAGGAAGTCCCTGCAAGGGAGCTGACCTTGGCTTAGGGAGGATCTGCACCCTTTTCCTTCCAAGAAAATGGAAAAACGCATTGGGAGGGGGACTGACAAAACTTGCTCTGGGGAGACAGCAGGGGCAGAATGGAGACCAAGGGGCAGAAATTCCTTCACTGAGCACTCACTCTGGGCCCAGCACTGCGGCAGGACCCAGAGGTGGAGGGTGGGCAGGACCAGCAAGACGGGGCTGTTCCAGGATAGTGTGCACCAGCCGGGGTGAAAGAGGCCTTGCTAAAACACAGTCAAGAAAACACAGAGTGTTAGGTCTGTGATCAAATCAGTGGGATAAAGATCCCCTGGAAGCCATGTCAGTTCACCAGATCTGAATCACAGCCGCACAGACAGATGTGAAGATCGGCATGCGGTACAGTGAGAGTGAGGGTCCTACGAGGGGAATGAGGCTCTCCCCTTGCAGCTCAGAGAGAAGCCCACAGGGGCTGGAGCCACGAGATCAAGGGGCCGGCTCGGGACCTGAGTTTGGAGAGAAAAGGCAGGGTTGGATTTGCAGAGCCTCACAGGCTGAGAACAAGTTAGGAGTTTTTTGAGCATGGACGTGACCACCTGATTCACCCCCAGAGGACCAGCCTGTCTTCACATGGAGGGTGTCGAGTGGCGGGCAGCTGGGGAGCCCCGTCAGGAGGCCCTGGCAGACAGCACAGGTGCCCACTAACCACGGGACACGCTCCAGGACTGGAAATTTGGGAAAGAGAAAAAGGAAGTTGCAGAGAGGCAAGTGGGACCAGCTTTGTGGGAGGAGCACGGCGCCTGCCAGCCCTCCCCTCCTTGCCGGGCTCCAGGGGCCGATGTGGGCAGAGGCCTGCAGTGCACGTACCAGGAGCAGGTGGGGCTGTGAGGAGGGTGCGAGGCTCTCAGCCTTGCTCCCCGCCTGCCCCTGGTCTGCAAGACCCCCAGGGATTTAGCCCTCCCTTGGGGTAAACATGAAGCTCAGAGGGAAGAGGAAGGCCTGGGCAGGAACGCTAGGGCAGCTCTCTGGGGCACCTGCTCCCAGGGCCGCGTGACCCGTGCATCTCAACTCCAATTTGGTTACGGTACCACCTACTTCTAGGACTGCAGAGGCGAACGAGGAACAGCCATGGCCTTCGAAGGCGGCACTCACACCAGAAGCAACGGGAAGGCGGCATTTAGCAGAAGTGCACTTTCACAGCTCTTTAGCATTTAAATTTTTTTAATTTAAATAAGAATTTAAAATTTTTAGGGTGCCCAGCATGCTGGTTTGAAACACGTACACACAGTGAAACGGTTACTACAGTCAAGCTAGTTAGCACGTCCGGCTCACGTAGTGACCACTGTGTGTGGTCAGAGCACTTGAGATCTACTCCCTGAGCGAATTTCCAGGACCTGACCCAGCGTTATCACCTGCAGTCACCGTGCTGGACAGTAGTCTCGGGACTGCTCACTCTGTGTCCCTGCAGCTTTGTCCCTGTGACCAGCTCCTCCTCACCTCCCCCGCCTTCCGGCCCCTGCTCACCCCCATCTACCCTCTGCTTAAAATTTAAATCAACAAAGCTGACATCAGAGCTCCTTGCATAAGAATGGATCAGGGAGATCTCTTTTTGGTGAGAGTTTGGGTACAACTTAAAATGCTCTTAATGCTGCAAAACTGCTCAGGAGGTGCCGTAGAACAAAAACGTCTCCCGGTTCTAATTTCCACCCGCAGTGGCTCCACAAGCCCTGTAGGACCATAACCATTCAGGTTCTTATCTAAATGAGTATGTGTGGCTTTGTGTGTGTTTGTCTTGTTTTTTTCTTATTGTGGAAATTTGCCAGTAGAGAGAATAAGTTACACAGCTGGGCGATCTGGTTCCATCTTTGCCCTTCCTACCCCTCTCCCCCAGGGGCGTTGGGGCAATTCCAGATATGGTACTGTTGCATCCACCCTAAGGACCTCTGAAAGATGGGAGGTAATTGCGTTTCTATCATTAAGCAAAAAGTTGACAATAATTGCTTAGCAAAACAAAACACCCAGCATGGTATCTGTTAACCTGTGGCCTCCTTTAGCCAGGAGAATGCAGGGCTGTGGAAGGGTGAGTGTTCTGGGGCCGGCTGGAGGCCTCTGGGCACCACGGCGATCCCATCACGGGAACCCGGGTGCCTGGCTGTCTCTCTCGGTGATGTTAGCAGCCTTTGAAAACGGTTGCCTAGATTTACTCAGGTATTCTGAGTTGTGAAACAATGACATTTTAATTCCAAGCTTCTATTTTAAAAAAACAAAAAACGCTTTCTCTCATCAACTACTTGTACCTTGAGGTTCAATTTAGATTTTGTGCTTCTTGTTTTAATGTCTTTGTTAACTCGTGGATTTACACATTAGATGTGTTTCAATGCGGTAATTCTCACATCTTCAGTCGGTGGGGCCTCTTCAGTGAATCCTTTTGACATGGACCTGGAGACCTTTGGTGGCTTTCTTGTTTTCTGGTGGACACGATGTTTTAGATGGTGCATTTCCTGACTCAGACATGAAATCTTCCATTTCTCCCAGAAGCCACGGATGGTTTTAGTGAGAAATCTACTCACTGGGGGTGACTATTGATTGGTTTTGGTCCCTGTTTTCAGTCCTTTTCTGTACAAAGCTAGTCATTTCATATCCATAATTCCCATTTGAATTTAGGAATACAGTGTTTTTACTTAACCTCATCCATTGTGTGACCGTCTCCTTTCACTCACACTATTTTGATTCTCAGTGATATCAAAGTAATGAATGACTCAATCTGACCTCAACGTAAAAATGTTAGTCTCAGAATAACAATGCCCATGCCCGCTCCCGCTTTTAACTTAGTGGTTTCCTTCTGTTATTGTTATAGTTATTGCTATTATGGGTGTGTTTCAATATGCAGGAAGGCCTGTATTTTCCTGGCACGCCTTTATTGTTGGCAGGGAATTGACAGTGCTTGTGTAGATTTTCCTGTGATTGTTCATGCTGCTTATTTTTAAAAATAAAACAAAACAAAGACTTTTCCTGAATCTCCAGGAGATAGCAATGGGCTGGCATAGCTTTTTAACTTCGAAGCCCTGGTGCTTCCTCTTTTGTTGTTTTCACAAAGCGATGAGCAGTTTAGCCTGGGCGGTTCAGAACTCAACCCGCTTGTCTCCCCTCCCCGACCACCTGCGAGGTGCCGTCTCCTCTGCCCCTCCGTGCGTCCTGCTCAACGTGGTCAGATTCAGTTCTCAGGAGTTTCTCCTGAGGGAAGGAATCTGGGTGCTGGGGGAGCTCTGTTAGTTTTGAGTTTACAGGGTTCAGACTGTTCCAGAACTGTGGGATCCTTGGGTATTGAGTGGGTATTGGGTTCTTAGTTTTGCTTTCAAATCTAGTGTGTCTATTTCTGGGAGAATTTGGGGAAAATACAAAAACACTAAATTGCCACCATCTTCCCAGACTCCTCCTTAAATGGGCCTTCAACTTTCTAATGAGACTTAGAACAGGGTCAATTGTAGAAAAGAATACAATACATCACTGTTATTGTGGACAATATAATCATTCACTAAAATTCAAAGTCAGTGTGCTTCCTGGTACCCAGGATTCTCTAGAAGGCTGTCTCCAACGGTTCTGGTCTGTACTCTTCTCTTGAGGTTACGAAATAATTTTCCTGGCCGCCAAGCAAATCTGGCCGATATTCCCCTACCCCCTCACAGAGCAGTATATGCAGTTCTGATCACCACACACCATGAAGTCAGTAAGAAAACTGGAGAGCAAAATCAAGGAAGTGGTGATGAGTTAGGTTCCCATTGCTGCTGTAGAACACTTCCAAAAATTCACTGGCTTAAAACAGCACATATTTATGATCTTACAGTTGTAGAGACAGAAGCCTGAAGCGAATGCACAGGCAGTTCCTTCTGGCGGCTCCTGGGGGAACTTCTTCCCTGTCTTCTTCCAGCTCCTCGAGGCTCCTGCCCCCTCCTCCACCTTCAAGGCCTCCTGGCAGCTTCTTCTCACATCTTCTTCCTCTGACTCTGACCCTCCTGCCTTCTCCTCAGCCACCAGCAGGGAGTTTATGGGTGAAATTCAGACCTGAAGAAAGGGCCTGGGCAGAGGAAGGAGGTGTGGAGCTTCTGGCCACGGCGGGGGCTCTGGTGCAGGAGGAGGGTGGGGAAAAGGAGCCCAGGGGTCAGCACATGCCAGCTGCCCCCGAGCCCGCACCCTTGCATTGGCCACTCGCACTCCTCCAGTGAGTTCCGAGTCTAGGGCCCAGGACCCGAGTGTGACATTATTTGGAAGACCCATCACTGAGAGACAGAGAATGAAACCACTGTTTCCATCGAAGCACTGGCAGCTGAGATGGGTTCACACTCAGGTGGGGGCAGACTTAGTCAGCGGGGGGACGGGGGGCGCAGCAGAAGAGGCAGGGCGCCCGGTCCTGGTGGGGCCGTGGCGTGCTGGGGCCGCTCTGCGAGGGGTGAGCGTCCCTCTGAGCCCCTCCCATGGGGTGAGTGTGCAGGAGAGGGCTCTGGGTGGCAAGCTCCTGCTCGGCACGTGGGGCCAGCAGCTCCCAGCACCTGGTTCCTGGGGTCCTCCTGCTGAGGGGTGGTCTGAGCGCCATGGCCCTCAGAATGGAAGTTGCCCCTGGGGTCATTTCTGGGTAATCCTGCTTGTTACGTTTCAACCACACTGTCTTCCACTTGTCGAAAAGTTTTACAGAAAATGTTGCTCTGGGGCTTCCCTGGTGGCACAGTGGTTAAGAATCCACCTGCCAGTGCAGGGGACACGGGTTCGAGCCCTGGTCCGGGAAGATTCCACACGCAGGCTCAGTAGTTGTGGTGCACAGGCTTAGTTGCTCCGCTCTAGCTGCGGAGCAACTAAGCCTGTGCACCACAACTACTGAGCCTGCACTCTAGAGCCCACGAGCCACAACTACTGAGCCCACGTGCCGCAATTACTGAAGCCCGCACGCCTAGAGCCCGTGCTCCGCAACAAGAGAAGCCCCCACAATGAGAAGCCCACACACCACAACAAAGAGTGGGCCCCGCTCGCCGCAACTAGAGAAAGCCCACACGCAGCAACGAAGACCCAATGCAGCCAAAATAAATTAATTAATTAATTAAAAAAAAAGAAAATGTTGGTCTATCGGGTAAATCCACCCCCACGACCCCAGACCATCCGCGCAATGATGCATTAACTTTAACTTTCCAGAATCTCCCGCTCGTAGAGATTCAGAAGTAGCCCTTGGCTGGTTTGTTGTTCTACAAGAGACATGACCCAGCTCCCTGGCGGTGGACAGTGGCCAAGGGAACAGAAGAACCAGCCTGTGGGCTGCCCTTAGCAGGAAGCCACCAGCTTCTGGGCTGGGCTGATTAGAAATTGGGTCTTATGTTGGGTTTGACCCCAAGAATTGAACCCACGGAGGCAACTCTGCAGACTGTTTTCCACTGTGAATTCTGGAGATGAGCTGGAGATTATTGGGCAAAGAAAATTGGAAAATTCCTGATACTCTGCCCCATTCAGAAGGGCAGAGTTTAGACGCCCCTAGAAACAGAGCAGCTTGGAAAGATTGTCCCTTGAACAAAGCGCTTCCTTCCAGGACTGCAGGATTTTTTCCTCAGCTGCCCTTTTTGCATCGCCTCAGAGATTGTTGGGACTTGACATTCTAATATCCCACTGTCTGGATGGACCAAGTTTATTTATCCACTCACCTGCTGAAGGACATCTCGGTTGCTTCCAGGTTTTGGCAGTTATGGATAAAGCTGCTGTAGACATTTGTGTGGACATAAGTTTTCAATCCCTTTGAGTAAATACCAAGGAGCATGATTGCCGGATCACGTGGTAAGGAAGGGTATGTTTAGTTTTATAAGTAATCACCAGACTGTCTTCCAAGGTGTCTGTACCCTTTTGCGTTCCCACCAGCAGTGATGAGAGTTCCTGTTGCTCCACGTCCTTGTCAGCATTTGGTGTTCGTGCTCTGGATTTTGGCCATTCTAATACGTGTGTGGTGGGATCTCATTGTTTTAATTTTTATTTCCCTAATGACATACGACAAGGAGCATCTTTTCATATGCTTATCTGCCATCTTGATGAATTTTAATATAATTTCTAAAATTCATAGAGGGAAAAAAAGGTGATTTTGGTTAAAGTTTTCTGGCAAATGGAAGAAGTAACACATATGTGTTCATATGGCAAGTGGTTTTACCTCTGAAACATTGATACAAAAACTCCACAAACATCTGCAGAAGGAGTTTCCATAAGGAGACACAACACGTTAAGCTTCAAGTATTCTGACTTTGGTTAACAGTGAGAGGCTCCTTTAGTGTAAAGAAATAGAGTGCAGTTATTTTAACCTTATGCAGAAGGAGGCTTTCTGTAAAGTCTGTCCACGACGGACCTGGAGTATTGAATAAAACGTTCTCTTTCTTTAACCGGTCATCTCTTGACAAGTAGAAATATATATAGATATAGATATTTAAATTATAAATATCTATATCTATATCTATCTATCTATCTGTATATATAAAGCACAGACACCACTGCTCCAGATTTGTTCAAACTGGTTCAATGCTGCATTTCAATTCTTGTGTCAAATGCTGGTTTAGAAGGATTTTTGGTGACGTGTAATCTATGGTCTAATGATCCAGGCTGATTGAATGTTGAGTCAGTAAGAATTTCTCATTTCTTGTTATATGATGTTCACTTTTTTGAAAGCAGATTTTTTTTATATAGAGAAAGAAGGTAAATGTCACACATTTCAATTTAAAATGTGAAATGAAGTATATTTTCTTGCTAATGGACACAAAAACGTGTTTTTTTTTCTTTTTCCCAATCAACAGATTTTATAGAGCAGACCCATTGTTTCTGTTGAATCCCCACTTTGCCTATGGACTGGACACATGGTGAGTCCTAGGACCTCATCACCCGTCTGCCTTCACAGCCTCTGCCGCGTCCCCTGCAGCCCAGGCTCTGTGGCCCATTGCTGGGTGCCCTCCATTTATTAGTCTCAACTTACTTTGCACGATTTCTCTTCCAACTTCTCTGATGCTATAAAACTCCTCTCTTTTAAATTCCATCAACACATTTTGTCTATTTCTGCCTCTGCGCATCTGTTTTTGCTGCTCCAACATGAATGCCAACCTCTTTCTCTCCAACAATTAAAATAGGGCCTGTGCCTCAAGGTCGCTACAAGGTTACCTGCCTGATGTACGCACAGTTTCTACACTGCTTTGTCATCAGACCACTTACTAAAACTGCTCACATTACTCAACCCATCCCAGCTTCAATTTACCATAATTCACGCACAGAATGTCCTTAGCACCCACTGCTGCCTCAGATGCCTGGATGAAGGGCAAGAAGTCGGCACCAGCTGAGGCCGCGAGCTCACGGCACCTGCAGCTCCTTTGGTCAGAAGGCGGAGTCGGCTCAGACACGCGGCCCCTCAGGCTGTGAGGACTCCCAGGAGGGCAAGGGGACGAAGTAACAGGGTGGGCTCAGGGTCACCAGAACTCCAGTATCCACGGCCTTCGAGCGGACGACTGCAGTGAGCCTGGAGAAGAGCGTGCGGCCAGCTCGGAATATTCGTCCCGGGGGAAAAGGCTGACGACTGGGCAAATGGCGCCAGGAGAAGGCGGGAAGGACGGAGTTGGGCCTGTTGGGCACAGCGGGGGCTCTGAGCTCGGCCACGTGGGCTACTGGAGGGTGAACGCCAGCTGCTGTGCGGGGCCAGGTGCAGGGAACGAGGCTCCAGGCTCCCAGAGGCACGTGGAGGCTCGGACCCTGGGAATTGGCCAGACTCGGGACTTGCTGACGGACTGGGCTTGCGATGTAAGGAGACCGGGTTTATAGAAAGTTCCTGAGCCTGGGGCCTGAGCCGGTGCTGGTCCCTGCCACGCTGAGCAGAGTAGGGCAGGGCAGGGCAGGCAGGGGTCCTGCGCTGAACCTTTCCGTCTGAGCTGCCGGCCAGAGATCCAGGTGAGACGTCCAGGCAGAGGTTGGGTATGTGAGCCCAGAGAGCAGGGCTGAGCATCTAAATGTGGGAACCTGTCAGCACTGTGGTCGTGCTTAAACTCTTGGGATAGGGTGCGACCCCCTGAGTACGGAGACAGATGAAAGGATTTCCATTATTTCCAGGAAGAGAAGAGGATCCAGCCAGGTGGCCAAGGGCACAGCAGGAAAACTGCAAGTTCCCAGAAAAATCACTTCAAAACCTGGTTTCTGAAAGGTCAGCAAAAGTGTCCAAATACTGTTGCAAGGACCAGGCAGATGAGGATGACATCTGCCAACAGGAAGATGACAGGGACTTTGTCAAGAGCATTTCAGAGGCGCCGCCACCACCCCTGGGCTGGAAGCCTGATCAGCAGAGCAGGGGTGTGGGAAGCCATGCAATAACGGAGGACAGAGAAGTGAAGTGGAATCCGGAGGCTGACGTGTGCTTGTCAGAGGGGGTTCTGCTTGATTTTTGTTTTGCTTTTAGATGAAGACCAGCACGTTTGCATATTGATGAGTTGACTCAAGGAGGGAAAGGAAAAAACAAGCCCCAGGTACGAAAGGCCGCCTGGATGTGCGTGGAGATTCTCATGGTAATGGGCAGGACCCACCTTCACTCAGGGCTTCCTGTCTGGTTCACTCCTCGTTTGATCTGTTGTGGGAACCATCGTCTATGGTTTGTTTTTCTCAGATGGGTCTCTGTGCCTCTCTGGTTGGTCCAAATGCGGGACGCAGGAGCTGTGCCATAGGGGCGGTCACCCCACGTGCTGGGCACTTTGCTAGCACAGGGCTGCGTGGTTGTGAACCCAGACCGAAGAGTCCTTCAGAGGAAAATGTACGATCCCCAAATTGGCCGTGTCAGGTGGCATTCAGAATGAGTGCCAGAAATAACCTGTATTTTTGGTGCAATCAGCCACCTCATACCTTTTTTCTTAAAGCTTAAAGGAAACAGAAAGGCACACACAGCCCTCAACATTTCTTTGGTCCAAGGTGTTTGTGTCTGAGACCCAGACCACCCAGGAGGGAAGTGTTCTAGAAAAGTGAGGTGTTCTTATGTTTTCAGCTGGATCAGTGGGCTCCCCGTATTGTGCAGTCAACGGGGAAACGGACCTTGAGATCCCAGAATGAGCATCTAGGAGACGGGCATCTCACCTGGGTACAACGCACCAACCCTTCAGCTTGCAGAACTATCCTCCCACTTCGACAACCTTGGCCGAGGGAGGCCCGTCCTTCGTTTCTGGCCGCTGTGAGCCACGTGTGCCCTGGGCATGAGTAGAAGAGGGGGGTCCTGCTCGCCCCCGTGTGACACATCGGCCAGCCCACTTTACAGGACCGTGGATGTGACCTGGGGTCCCCGTCCCCACCGCAGGGAGAGCCTGCTGCTCCTGGACTTTCAATCTGCGTAAAGTGTCTGAAAAGGGACTGTGTTCGGAGGATTTGGCTTCTGTGCATCTTCCCTGACAGACCAGCTACGTCTAAGTCAGTGTGGCTTTTAATGCCATAAGCTTTGGGCGCTGTGCCAAAGTCCAGCCGCATACCCACCGAAAATGCAGCACACGCTGCAAAGAGAGGGAGTGACCTTGCCTTAATAGTGCTTCACGGGAACCTGTGTTTGTGGGCTGATTCCCATATATGGTTCCTCACTTCCGGTGGGATGAGGCCGAGACGCTTTCACATCATCCATCATCTGGTCCTGTTTTTCCAGCTTCAGCTCCCTCCTCTCCCCACGTCCCTGCCAAACACTTCCTGTGTTCTAACTTAGTATTTTTTAACTTATTCACAAAGATTGTTCTGCACTAACAGCAAAGCCTATGCTTAACAGTATTCTTGTTTGCAGAAGGTTTTGTTTCTGTGACAGAGTCACTTACAACTCTGCACCCTCTCAGATTTTGTTTCCCTCTGCATACAACATCTGAATACCTCATTACTGTCTGTTGAGCTCCTATTCATACTTCAAAGCCCAGTTCAAATGTTATCAGCTCTGAAACCTTCAACCACTCCACCCCGAACCAGAGTTGTTGCTCCACAGCCTTTTGCTGTAGAACTGATTATATTTGTGTATAACTTTGGGTGTTTTTGTTAACATCTTTGCCTTCAACATTACGTAGTGAGCACCTCAGTAGAGGGACTAGCTATGATATGCCTGGGTGTTGCATATCACAGTGCTAGCACAAAGTGGGGTTACTAAATATGCTCTTCTTTGTCCAAGGAAAGAAGGATGAGGGAGGCACAGCGCTAATGAGTGCCATGTTCTTAGTGGGTCATGTTTTAGTAAAAGCCAGCACAACTGTTCCGGTGAACTGGCTGGTGGTCCCCCACCCTGCTTCCTAATTAGAATTGACAACTGTAGGGGCACCTGCTCTGCTTGTCTGTCCAGCACCCTCTTTCTCTTCTTCATAAGGGCACCCTGTTTTCCTTTGGGGACTCACTCCTCTCCAAAGCATGTAACTTGGGTGACACTCTTGAGAGTGTGACTGGGTGGGGCTGCCCCACCTTGTGTCTCTGGGGGTGGGGCCCACAAGCTAGGCCTCTCCTGGGAGGGTCTTCCATCCCCGACTGCTGAGATGGGTTCAAGGTGGGCACCTGACTCTAGCAAGACCAATACATTATTATACCCACATCTGCTGGGATTATTGAAGGAAAGCCCCTCTTTTTCTGATGACTGGATGCAAAGCACATGAAAGCCCCAAGCTTTGGGAGTCATTGTTGCTGCCACATGGAGAAACCAAGCCAGCAATGAAGCCTACTCAGAAGGAGCGACCAAAGATGGGGACAAATTTCCAATATGACCACCTGGATCCAGCCATGCCTGATGCTCACACCTGGGCCTTGGGCTACATATCCTAAGCCATTTTGAATTGGGCTTCAGTCCATTGCAATGTACCATGTCCTGGCCATTCCCTGATGAATCTCCCTGTCAGAGAAGAACCGACTCAGTGGCAATGTAGTGATGGCAGATGCTATGCAGGGAGGAGAAGGGGGAATTCCTGCCGAGGGTCATTGTAAGCTTCCCGAAGGCTGTGGTCCTAGAACCCAGGCAGGGGCATGTCGGCACGCAGCAGCGGTCAGAGCGTTCCAGGCCAGCCACGGCTGGGAGAAGAACACCCAGTCTCAGACACAGGAGAACACTTGCTGAGCCCCTGCCTGCACCCATGCCGGGCAGAGGACCCCGGGCCCCAGGGTGCTGCTCCTCTTCTGCCTTCGCCTCACAGACTGACCGGCTCTTCAACTTGAACTTGCTGGAAGGTGCAGTTTCCAGAACAGCGACCACTCCCAGGCCAGCATTTGTCTTCTGCCGCCAGGTTACAATACTGCTGAGAGCTGGATCACACGCATGCGTATGTGTACATGTATGCATGTTTGTGTACATAGTAATACATAGCCTACATCTCTGACTCTGCCTCTCAAAAGGCAATTTCCTGTCTCACGATCTCCTCCTGGCCAGGGGCTCGGCTGCCCGCGTGGCTGCTTGGCGACCTCAACACAGGTCTGTGGCCCCTCTGCCTGATTCTTGCCGCGTTTTAATGGGCTGTGACAGAGAGAAAACAGCTGTGTGCTCTAATGAATTCTCCTTGGCAAATGAGAGGTTACTTTAAAATCAAAGCAGCCAGGGCTGATACCCCAAGTGGAAATAATTAAATTTCGTGCTAGAGAAAGATTAGAGGTCCTTACAGAGGGATGAGAAAAAAGACTTTAAAAATCCAAGTTCAAGAGTGTTTGAAAGAATATGGAAGTGAGCTTATTTGCTGCAGAGATGGTTTCTGGTTGCGTGTTTAGGGTTTGGTGCATCCCACACGGGCAAGGGCACCAGTTCCTTCCAACTAGACTGTGTAGTCAGCACTGCTGAGGGGAGGGAACTGACCACAAACACAACAAAGTGGGGACGGATGTCGGTGGAAATCTGGGCTCGGGGAGTGAGAAGTAGGCACTACATCTGAAGTGCTCATGTCACCATGAAGTGTCAGCAGGAAGGGCCTCTGGCTGGGTGAGTGGAGAGATGGTGGGAGGGAAGTTAGGGAGTTGGGGGAGAGTTAGGTAGGCAGCCCGGGCTGGGACAGGGCAGGTGGGCACGTCCTCAGGGCCCACTGCCCTTTTCCTGACTCAGCATCCAGTGAAAAGGAGGTGATGAGGGCTCTGAGCACCCTTCCCCGGCTCCTTCAGATTCCTGGTTCTAGCCTCATGGGGGATGCTGTAGGCAGGAATGCATCTTCCCAGACTCTGGATCCTCTGTAGTAAACAGTGCCCAGGAAATCAGCCTGAGCTGGAGGGAATCAGAGCCCAAGGCATTATAATGACAAAAGATTTCAGAAGGCTCAGAGGAGCACAGCTCTTCTCCACGTGAAGGAGCCTTTCTGATTGTCATGGACGACTAACTAGCTCCGTGTTTCTCTCCAAAGCCCTGTAATCCTAGAAATCAGAACTGATTAGAAAACTAAGGCAATTGCTAGGTAGTTTCAAAGGTTTGAGGAGGCATGTCCAATAAACCAAGGATGCAGTTTCACGGGAGAACCTAGACGCGTGTGGAAGCTGTGGACCACAGGGTATTGCAGATACCACGCAGTGGGAGGATAGCCACTTGGCGTAGATCAACTTGTCAGTCAAGATGTGTGTTGACTTTTTGACCTAGAAATTTTAGTTTTTAGGAAACTAGGCTAAGAAAATAATTAGAAGTACAAATATTCACATCTGAAGATGTTCATAACAGTGTTACTTATAGAAAAATTATTGAAGGTATCTGAGTTCAAAATGATGAACTGGTTAAATATAAATGCAATGAAATGTTATTGGTCATTAAAATTGTTCTGAAATTTTTTTATCTATGGTGAAATGTTTGTAAAGAACTTTTTAAAAAAATATTTATTTATTTTTGGCTGCATTGGGTCTTAGTTGCGGTGCGCCGGCTCTCTAGTTGAGGCGCGTGGGCTTAGTTGCCCCGAGGCATGTAGGATCTTAGTTCCCCGGCCAGGGATCGAACCCACGTCCACTGCATTGGAAGGTGGATTCTTAACCACTGGATCGCCAGGGAAGTCCTGTAAAGAATTTTTTTTTTTTAATTTTACTTATTTTTGGCTTCATTGGGTCTTCGTTGCTGTGCGTGGGCTTTCTCTAGTTGCAGCGAGCGGGGGCTACTCTTCGTTGTGGTGTGCGGGCTTCTCATTGCAGTGGCTTCTCTTGTTGTGGAGCACGGGCTCTAGGTGCGCGGGCTTCAGTAGTTATGGCTTGCAGGCTCTAGAGCGCAGGCTCAGTAGTTGTGACCCACGGGCCCAGTTGCTCCGCGGCATGTGGGATCTTCCCAGACCAGGGCTCGTACCTGTGTTCCCTGCATCGGCAGGCGGATCCTTAACCACTGCGCCACCAGGGAAGCCCCGTGTAAAGGGCTTTTAAGTGAAAGGGGAATATGGGACTCCACATAAAATATTTTAGCTATTGCAAATGAGAGTAGTTGCTTTCTGTATATGTACATGAATATTGCATAGAGGAAAAAATCAGAAAAGAATCCATCAAAACACCAACTATATATATTTCTAAGTTACATATATCTTAGCATTATGGGTACAGGTTTTTTTGAATTTTCCTCTTTGTACTTTGCTGTATTTTCTGAAATTTTAATGATAAGAACGTATCACTTTTTAATCAGAATTTTTTTTTACTCAGACATGTCACTTAACCATTCAAACCCTCAACTTAACCCTCAACTTAACACAGTAATTTAACGTCCTCTTCCTATTTTTTTCCTGTTCTGGTTCACGCATCTGATAAAAGAAGGTTGCATTGGATGAGCGTCAGTCCTTGCCCAACCTTGCTTCACACGACGGTGACATCGAGTCAGCAGTCCCATGTCCTTGAAACGTGCGGTTCTGTGTTTTCACTCTGAAGCTCCGATCCTGCTCTGGACACCCTGTGCGGGAGCAGCTCCCACGCGAAGGGGGCGTCTCCCCCCAACCGTGCGCTGGGAGGGGTTTAAAGACAGCACCACGACCCTGGGCTCTCACACGACATGGCCTGCCAGTCCCAGGTTCAGCCTAAAAGCAGCAGGGCCCCGTCCCTCTCCCCGCTTGGCAAGCCTTCTTGTCTGTCGTTGCATGTGGTCTCCTAAAACTGGACGGACAGGCAGTGTTTTAGAAGGTTTTATCTCCATGGCTTATCACTACTTTCTTATTTTATTTTTAGGTAAAAGTTGTATATATTTGAGGTGTACAACATGATTTGAGACAGGCATACATAGTGAAATTACTACAGTTAAGCTAATTAACATATAATTTCCTCACATAGTTACCATAGATCCCAGAACTTACTCTCCTTCTAACTGGAAGTTTGTGCCCTTTGACCAACGTCTCCCCATCGCCCCACCCCCAGCCCCTGGCAACCGCCATGCTACTCTCTGCTTCCATGAGCTTGACTTTTTTAGATGCCTCATATAAGTGACATCATGCAGTAATTTTCTTTCTGTCTTGCTTATTTCACTTAGCATAATGCCCTCAAGGTCCATCCATGTTGTTGCAAATAGCAGAATCCCCTTTTTTTAAGGCTGAATAATATTCCATGGTGTATATATCACATTCTCTTAATCCATTCATCCATCAGCAGACACTTAGGTTGTTCCCCTGTCTTGGCTATTGTGAATAATGCTGCAATGAACATGGATAGGTATGTGAATATCTCTTCAATGTAGGGATTTTATTTCCTTTGGATAAATACCCAGGAGTGGAATTGCTGGATTGTATGGTAGTTCTGCATTTAATTTTTTGAGGAACCTCCATACTTTCCATAGTGCTTGAACCAAATTCCATTCCCACCAACAGTGCACAAGGGTTCCCTTTTCTCCACATCCTCGCCAACACGTGCTAATTCATCTTTTTGTTGATGGCCATTCAACAGGTGTGAGGTAATAGCTCTTCGTGGTTTTGATTTGCATTTTCTGATGATTAGTGATGTTGAGCATATTTTCATGTACCTGTTGGCAGTTTGTATGTCTTCTTTGAAGAAATGTCTGTTCAGGTTCATTGTCCATTTTTTAATGGAGTTGCTTGATTTTTTGCTGTTGAGTTATATGAGTTCCTTTTGGATATTAGCCGCTTATCAGGTATATGGTTTGCTAATATCGCTTCCCTCTCCGTGAGTTGTGTTTTCATGTTGTTGCGTTTGCTGCTTCTCACTACTTTGTAATCTCATCACCCACCTTTCCTCAGCAGGACTCACCCTTCCTGCCAGCCTGGATGGTGCATGGAAGACCTGGCGCTTCCCATGCAAACCTCCCTGGGTCCTTCCACTGCCCGCCGTGCCCCTCTCCCCCCTCTTCACCTGATGAAACCCTAGGCTGTAAACATTTTTGGTGGAAAACCATGTCTTCATCACTTTCATCTACCTCTAAGCCTTATACAGTTTTTGCACTTAGTGGATATTCAATAAATATTTTACATAAATTGCTGTTGGAGTCCATTTCTGAACAATGTAAGAAAACAAACCTTGGTTTTTAGCCTCAAACTTAATTTTTAGCCCTAAACAATATTCTTATCTTTGATCACTCTCCTTATTTACCATATTTAGCTTGGAATGATTTTAGCTTTTCCCAAAATAAAATTTACCCTCAAATGATGAAGTTTTGCCACCAGAGAGTAGATCTTAATGAATATACCCTTGGCTGTAGAGGTGGTTAAAAAAAAGAGTTGAAGAAAAAAAATTAAACAGTAATAAAACCATTGGAACTAATATGTAGGTCTATTTTCAAAGTTATCACTTGAATGTAGATATTTCTATATTTTTAAAAAATCAGACTTCATATCTATTGTCATATCTTATTCTTATTTCCCAATTCTGAAAGCATCCTCTTAAGAAAAAAGAAATCTAATTAGCATAAATTACAAAGGAGACAAGGAAATCCTCCTCCAAATGGGACGTATTAAGACCCTCGCTCTTTGGGGGACGTGACTCACTCCACAGGATCACATATGAATATCTTCTTGATACACAAGTTTCAAAAAACAGCTGGGGTTTTAAAATTAAACTTGCCTTCGTTTTTATGCATAGTTTGGCACAAGTCTGGCACTCCTAGTCACAACTAAAATCGGGTGGCACGAGGCAGAGGGAGATAGGGCTTCAAAAGCGCCAGCCGTCCCACCCCGTCTGCGCGCGGGTCCCAGCAGGACTGTGTACTAAAGCGCTGTCCTCCTCCGGTGGTTAAACTCCTCGAAACTTGCGAATCGCTGACGTGCCGATTAATCTTTGCTTCATGGCTCTTATCCTGGTAGTTATTCTCATCAGGCCACAAATGATTCCATTTATTACCTGCCTGTTCTTTAAGGTTTGTTCCCCTTTTGCTCCGTCTTCCTCGTAATGAGAGACCACAGCTGCGGCCCCTGGGCTCCTAGGATTTCCTTTGCGTTTGAGGAAAGTATGCAGAGTTCTAAGCCCTGGTTCCTGATTTTCATTGAATAGGTCGTATTTTCTGAGCCTCATAACCTCGGCATCTCCTGTAATCAGCTTTTACGTTACAAGTCCCTACTTGGGATATTGTGACTGTTGGGTAGAGCTGATCAGGAAAGAAGTTTATTGTTGCAGAAGTGAGAAGAAATTATTAGGCTAACTCATATGTGAGGGAGATGTACCTGGAAGAAAGTCTGTAATAGGGCATGTATGTTCGGGGGTATTTTTAAGTTGTATTGACAGACATGAAATCTGTTGAACCTGAATCAAGCAAATATGACTTTGGTCAGTTCAAAGAAACCTCTCGCTCAGCAGGAATGAGGGCCTGAGGAAGGAACCGCCCCTGGGCTGTAACGCTTTCTCGAGCTCCGGATCCGAACCCAAACTCGCGGGCAGTGGCTGGAGGAGGAGGAAGGGCCTGCGGGAAGAACGGGAGTGGAGTCTCTGCGCTCAGGACGCGTGCACGCAGCCCGCTTGTTCCTCCTGAACACGGGGGTCAGGAGCCCCCACCGGCCCCGTCGCCGAGGGGCTGCACCCTTGACCTTTGACCGATCCCGCCAGTAAAAGCTTGAGTCCACCCAAGAGGATTGGGAAACGCCGTCAGCTGTTGTGTCCCTGCGTAGACGCCCCTCAAAGGGGCAGGACTGGAACAGACTGGAACAGGATGGGAGAAGCCAACGGCAGGATTCCAGCGAGTGGCTCCACCGGGTGCGGGGAGGAGCCTGGCAGGTCTGCCCCAAGGCCGGAGCCTCGCCTGCGCTCACCGTTCCGTCTGGATGCTGGGTTCTCTCGCGATATCTGTCTCTGTGGCAGCTCAGCGGCCTCCACCTCCCCTCATCCCACCAATGCTTGCACACAACACACGTACACATGCATAACGTGCTCACAATCACACGCATGTGCAAAACACATACACATGCACACACGTGTATACACATACACGTCCATGCAGAGGACACATGTGCACACAAAGCAACACCCACAGAGGAAACACAGGCACACAGTACACACGTGCATACGTACATATACAACATACACCCACACATGTACACACATACTTAAATACACATACACTACACATGTGCACACACTTGCACCCACACATACGGAAACATACAAACGCACGCACACAGGTGCTGGAGTTGGCCTCTAGTCCGACACGTCCTCACCCACCAAATTCCCCTGAGGGTTGGCACGGCTAAGGGGATGGAGAGTGCTGCCCGAGACAATGAGTCCGCGGCCCACTTACCTCAACAAGGCTTGCTGAGCTCCACGGCAGCCACCACGCCCACGGCCCATGCTGACCCGCGGTGCCGGCTGGCACTGCCCCGTCTTGGTTCTGACAGCACAGCCCAGGAGGCTGGGGGCCTGCGTGTGCAGGAAGCTTCGAGGTCGAAGCGTGGAGCCGCAGGGCCAAATCACACACCCCCGGGCTTCGCACACGTGCAGGTTGTGAATGGGTTTTGTAGATGAAGGTGAAATCCTGTCTTTCTGTGCAGTCTGCCCGCTTAATGTCGAATGTAGACCTTACATAATATTTTTGGTTCATTAAATTGTAACTTTTCAATAAGCTGGCTGGTCCCACACATTAAACATTTTCGAGAATGCTGAGGAGGGGACCATGTACCAAACCACTGAATTACTTGAAAGTCGGGTTTCGAGGACTGGTGAGCTGTGGACGAGCAAACGGGGAGTTGACCACCACCCACGTTTTATTTTCCCGGTTACAGCCCGTTTCCTCTGCCACCTCATTTCCCAGTCCCTGTGCTTTTCTCTGTGCTGTTGATTCTCAATATATTCCTGGTTCCAGTCAGGTCATGTGTGCACACATCTTGATTTCCAGACAAGGTTAAAATCCCCTTCTGTCTCTTTTAACACCTATAGTACCTAGCAGAGGGTTCAAATATTTATTGCTTGTTAATGCATGATTGATTAGCAGGGAACAGAACTAATTTTTTAAATTGGTTGCCAGTTGAAAAAATTAAACAAGATATCCCAGTGCTTAACCATAGAAATGTGACGACCTGACTCCTGTGATCACCTGGTTTAAACTCCTTCCAGCTAACTGCCCCTGGTTATCCACATCTCCTGGTTACACCTTCTGTTTCTAAGAAACCTCTCCGTAGACAATCTTGTTGGATACTTTACAAGACCCCACAGCCCTTCTCCAGTGTGTGTCCCCCTGAGTGGGCCCCCCAAGACCCCCACCAGCCCTCCTCAACATTCTTCTCTTTCAGTGCATTTTAATGAACAGTTTTGAAGTCTGTGGAAATGTGGGTGTGTTTCTTGGGGCTAGTCTTTTCAAAAGGAGAGCAGACCTTTCGTATTTGAGGATGTTTCATCTTTTGGAGCTGATAAAGAGTCTTTAAAAACAAGGGAAATAGAAACCAGAGGGAAAGTACAGTGAGTGAACACCGTACTTTTTCTCACGCCCCAAGTGGGAAAATGCGCATCTTAAATAAAGGAATACATAGTCCTGGATGGCTTTAAACTAGCATGTCATGGAATCAACGCATCCCTCTTCAAACGACCTATTAAATAGAGAAAACCTGTACTCCACATCTGCCAGCTGACCCTTCTGTTCAGAGGCTCCCTTTGCAATGCTAGGGTTACAAGCATGATCTCCCCCTTCATCCCATTTGTGTTGAGCCACCACTGACCTGCAGAGCTGGGTGAGACTCACCAAGATCACTGGACACCTTTGCTTCGGAATGAGACCACACTCACCGTGCGGTATAGTGCATCCCAGGACTTATAATTGGAAATTTGTAGCTTTGGACCCGCACCCATTTCACCCACCCCTAATCCCTCCTCTGGTAACCACCAATCTGTTTTCTGTAACCGTGAGGTCAGTTTTTGTCATGTGTTTTTTTTTTTTTAATTCCGCATATGAGATCATACGGTGTTTGTCTTTCTCTGACTTATTTTACTTGGCATAATACCCTGTAGGTCCATCCATGTTGTCACAAATGGCAAGATTTCCTTTTCTATGGCTGACTAGTATTCGTGTGTGTGTGTGTGTGCGTGTGTGTGTGTGTGTTACATTTTTCTTTATTGATTCATCCATCAATGGACACTCAGTTTGCTTCCATATCTTGGCTATTTAAATGCTGCTGTAAACATGCGGGTGCATATATCTTTCCATGTTAGTGTTTTCATTTTCTTCAGAAGTGGAATTGCTGGGTCATATCATAGTTTAATTTTTTAAATATTTATTTATTTATTTGGCTGCGCCAGGTCTTAGTTGCGGCACGTGGGACCTTTAGTTGCGGCATGCAGGATATAGTTCCCTGACCAGGAATGGAACTCAGGCCCCCTGCATTGGGAGCACAGAGTCTTAACCACTGGCCCTCCCAGGAAGTCCCTAATTTTTTTTTTTTTGAATTTTAATTAACTTCAAAATTTTTTTTTATGATGATGAAAGCTTGATGGTATTCACATTGCTTAATTTGTGTCACGCTTTATTTATTTATTTATTTATTTATTTATGGCTGTGTTGGGTCTTCATTTCTGTGCAAGGGCTTTCTCTAGTTGTGGCAAGCGGGGGCCACTCTTCATCGCGGTGCGCGGGCCTCTCACTATCGCGACCTCTCCTGTTGCGGAGCACAGGCTCCAGACGCGCAGGCTCAGCAATTGTGGCTCACGGGCTTAGTTACTCCGCGGCATGTGGGATCTTCCCAGACCAGGGCTCGAACCCGTGTCCCCTGCATTGGCAGGCAGATTCTCAACCACTGCGCCACCAGGGAAGCCCAGAAGTCCCTAATTTTTAACTTTTTGAGGAACCTCCAGACTGTTCTCCATAGTGGCTGTACCAATTTACATTCCCACCAACAATGCACAAGGTTCCCTTTTCTTCACATCTTCGCCAACATTTGTTATTTCTTGTCTTTTTAATGATGGCCATTCTGACAGGTGTCAGGTGATATCTCATTGTGGCTTTGATTTGTATTTTCCTGGTGATGAGTGATTTTGAGCATCTTTTCATGTACCTGTTGGCATTTGTATGTCTTCTTTAGAGAAACATCTCTTCAGATCTTCTGCTCATTTTTTAAATAAGATTGGGTTTTTTTTTTTCCTATTGAGTTGTTCAAGTTTATTATATTTTGGATATTAACCCCTTGTTAGAGGTTTTCTCCCATTTGGTAGGTTCCCTTCTCATTTTATTGATGGATTCCTTTGCTGTGCAGAAGCGTTTTAGTTTGATGTAGTCCCTCTTGTTTGTTTATGCTTTTGTTGCCTTTGTTTTTGGTGTCACATCCAAAAAAATCATCACGAGGACCCATTCGCAGAACTTACCGCGTATGTTTTCTTCTAGGAATTTTATGGTTTTAGGTTTTATGTTCAAGTCTTCAATCCATTTTGAGTTAACTTTTGTGTACTGGGTGCCATTCTGAAATATCCACAAGACAAGGAGAACAAGGATGAGATCACTGTCCTTCTTCTGATTTTCAAGACAGTGGATAGGTATTTTCCTAAAGCTCCTGAGACTCCACTAGGACCCGGTGGCCACAGGCAGCTTCCACGCTGGGTCAGCTGTCAGAGGCGCTTGTGCTGCGACTGTCCAGATCCTGAGCTTCTGGGAGGGAAGCAGAGCCTTTGGAGAGAGACTTGGGAGGCGGGTGGGCTGTGAGGGGTGGGTGAGAAAGAGAAAGGCAGATCTCCGGGCTGTTCAGATGAGCCTCAGCAAAGCAGCGCAGGCAGGACCAGCACTGGTCACCAAGCCACAGCTGCCCTCCTTCCACAGGCTCTCCAAGTGTGGAGAAACCTGCCGTTTTCCGTCTGGGACTGTCTCTGTGCTTTTTCAACCAGATTTAATCTTTACAAAATGTGATAACCAAAATAAAGGGATTAATTTTCCCTATCACCCTTTTCCCTTCCTTGGCCAGATCCTGGTTTTAATGGGAGTTTCCAGAGGGTTGAACCCAATGCTCCTCAGAAAGGATTTTTGCTCTTGTTGACTCCTTGATTTGGGGTTTGCTTGAAGGTCTGTTTTAACAAGTTTTTGAATCAAAGTCCGCTCTGTTCCAGTCTGTTTCAGGCAGAGAGGCTGGGAAATGAACATAGCAGTCTGGGTAGTAGAGCCAGAACACCCAACCTGCCATAGCGCGGTCCCGGCAGGAGGCGCCTGGCCTGCTGTGGGGGTGAGGGGGGGTATTGCCCAGGCGAGGGAGGGAAGGCAGCCCTGTGAGAACTGCCTTTGGGGGAATCCTCCCATTGAGGTTGATGTTGCCAACAAGGGCCCGGCTCTGTGGGGGATTCTTCTACCTTGGAGACAGTGTTCAGCTGAGCCCAGGCCTTCCATTCTTGGCTTCAGTCTTCAGTCATTTGCTTCCGTTAAATGTACCAGATTCCTAAATCATCTCCAATGCTGACCAGTACTTTTAGACAGAGCAGGACTCTTAACACTCTTTATGTGTGGTTGTCAGATTAATTTTGATGTAGACTTGAGTGAATGATAACGCCAAAAATTTGTTCAGTGACCCTGCACCCTCCAGATGCCATTTCATCAAACTAACAGGACTGTGTATCAACTTCTAAACTGTATCAAGGACAGAGATGTGCTTCGGGGACATGCTGTGTCCCACATACCAACTTTCCCCTGAAGTCTGTAGATTTAGTGTTTGTCCACTAAGCATCATTGGACAACCATTAGCCGTGAAGGTCACCAGCGTGTGTGTGCCACACTTCCCCCCAACCAGAGAGATGTCCTGGCCCTTCCTCTGGGGCCTCGTGATACTGTGCACACAACTCTGCGGTCGTTCTGGACGCTTACTATGCTACGGTTCAGACACGCCCACAGACAGTGACAGGTGGGGTGGGGTCTACGTGTACGACAGACAGAAGCACACAAATGAGGTGCAGAGAGAGGGCTGCACCAGTGAGCAAAGGGAGGGGAATCTGAAGACAGAAAACCCCGTCTCTTAACACTGCTCTGTCACAAAGTGGCTCTAATATGAGTAATAAAGATTTTAAAGAGGGGTGCAGATGTCACATCAAATGCAAGTCAACTGACAAACTGATACTTTGAAAAACTAAGTGCAATTTTGATGACCGATAGTGGTTAATATCAATACAATATAAAGATGCCTTAAAATGACAAGGAAACTGAAATTGTGAAGAGACAGGCAAGAGGAAAATGTATAAAGCATAAAATAGGTTATTTACAGAAGGAAAATACATGTAACTAAAAACTCTTCAAAAACATGGGAACAGAGTCTCCTCCTTCCTAGAATTTAGGGGAAATTACAGGTAAAATAATACCTATTGGTTTGAGAAATATTAGAAGCGTCCTACCATAAACTGCAAGACATGAAGGGAGAAGGGAGTTCTCCCACAGTCCTTGTGAAAATACAAATTTTTGTCTTTTGAAAGCGTGGCCAGATATATCCAAACTATAAGTACACTTATCCTTAGTACCAGTGACCTGACTCCTTGCCCCATAGAAATAAAAGAACGTAGGAAAATGGGTATCAGAATGTCAGTTGGCCGAGGTCACCAAACCCATTAATAGCAGAAGTGCTGAGATGAGAAGGGGAGTGTTGGGGGGCGATTCTGAGACCCAGGAAGGTGAGTCAGTCGTGACCACCAGGCTACCTTGTGGGTGAACCTCTAGCCCGAGAGCTTTGGTCGGCTGGCCGCCCATCCCAGCCACTCCACTGAACCAGGGAGTCTTTGAGGGAAAATAACACTCTCCCTCCCGCCTTGGGAGAATGGCTTAAGGTGAGCGCAGCACACGTGAACTGGGCATTGTCTCGAGTTCTGTGTTTCAACAGCCCCAGACCTGGAATAGCTCTGTACATAATTCCATCCGCTGTGGAAGCCATAATGCCCCCTGTTTATTTACGACAGAAGAAATTAGAACAGGTCACCAGTCCATCCCTCTCACTGAGGCAGGATTCTTCACACTAATCTCTCTCCTGTCATTGAAAGCCATCAGCAAGTTACACTTAATGTTCTGCGTCCTCTAGGGAGAGTAGAAATAATGACAGTTGTCAGCACTTTCTTCCTGGGCCCCAGACACCACAGCCAAGTCGATCCCAATGACAGGAGGAGTGGTGTCACTGGGGTCGTGGAACGCCCCCCTCCTCCCTCCCCGCCTGAGCTACAGCAGATAAATCTCTGCCACTGAGTTTCCTTCGAGTGGAAACCCTCATGCGTCCTGAGGAGGAGTGAGTTGTCCATGGGAGTCATATCAAAAGATGAAAGATTTACACAAAGAGGAAAATCCCAGATTGTGTGAGACTCTTACCTGCATCCAGGTGTCTCCTCCTCGCCGGTTCCCTGGTCACAGTGACCACGAGTCACGGGCTGTCTTCACTGGCATCCAGGTGTTTGGAGCAGGAGAGCGTGGGGCCTCTCAGCCCGTGGCAGCCCCTGTGCCGTGTGACCTTGGACTCTTCCTTAGAGGGGGGAGCAGGGGCCTCCAGGGCCGTCTCTAGCGTTGATTCTGCGGGCGGCACCTCCGTCCACCCTCCCCCACGGCTCCCCGTACATCAGTCGGTCTCAGACAACTCATCGCTTAAGTCACAATGACACGTTTCAAATTTTCTGCAACAACCGTATCTCACTTTACAATCAGAAAAAGAACAAATGTTTTTAATATTTGAAATTTTCAGGGAAAAAAGTTAAAAACCCAAACCTTTTAAGAAGTTGCAGCAGACTGAAAGATGCTGAAATTGCAGATGACTAAAGCAGGGACCAGACTGACTGCTAAACAATAATTCTTAGAAGAAGGGGCACGTGCGGGTCAGACAGTGGGAAGCAAGTGCCAGCCCCCTGGAACATGGCAGGTTCCACCTGTGTTGGATGAGGAGGTGAGCGGGCACTAACTCCGGCTCAAGGTCTCCTACTTTCCTGCTGAAACAACCAGTAAAGGAGGAATGCAAACACTTCCACAGCCGCACCACACTGGGAAATGAAAGATTAATTTTTCTTTGCAGGTACTGATTAAGGAAGCTTTGATCAGCTGCCCAATTAGGGAAATCAATGCAGCATCACATGAAACAGGTCGAAATGTTCCCTTTTTATGGAACATACACAAGATCTCCTAACAACCACCACGTTGCCTACTTGGTTATTTAACACAGGAGAAAACAGGCCCTGAGGAGTTAGGTAACTGGCCTGAAGTCACAGAGCGAATTTATAGCAGGGCTGAGACTAGGCCCGGAACTTCCCACATCCGGTGACTGGTTCCCCATCTCCTCCGAACACCCTCGTCCGTCCACCCCTAGGTGACCTCCCTCCAGATATGTTTGAATATCCCACTTCTCCCGTCTCCACTGCCTGCTGGAGGGGCCTGCCTGCCCCCACCCTAAATCCACCCTTCAAATAACAGGGCATCGTTTCAAGATGTACACTGTATAACTTGGCTGCTTGAAATGCTCCAGTGCCTCCTGTGGCCCTTGGGATGAACCCAAACCCTTGGGTGTGTGAACGGCCGCCAAGGCCCTTGCCTCACCCTCCTTCTCCCCAGGCTCCGAAGACTCCTTCCTGCCTGGCCTTCGGCCTCGGGGCTGCATCTGCTCCTGGGAATCCCTTCCTCCCAAAGGCAGGTCCGAAGCGGTCGTTACTCTCCTGAGAGCTCCCGCTTGCGAACCAGGAGGGCGGCACAGCCTCGAGGTGCAGAAGGGGCAGCTGCCTGTCTGCCCTCTGGCCACTCTCTGGTCACCTGAGCTATGGTGATTATTCAATGTCTCTGACTCGGTTTCCTTGCCTGTAAAATGGGGATTGAGTTATACTCAGGAAGACTCTTGCTCAGCCCAGGGCGAGTGCTGTATGTGTGTGTGCTACATAAAACGAATAAGTTAAATACAAGTAATGATTTGTATTAACATTTCAGTTTGAGGGAGAGTCATAGCTGGGGGACTGTTTTCTGGCTTTGGCAGCTGCTGCTGAGAATTCCGATTCCCTTCTGAACCCCCGGCCTGTGTGTCGCCAGGTGAAAGATCACAAGTGCAGACCTTTCCTGATCCACACGCATTTCAAGTGTCCCTCATTAGTCAGACATGTCCGTGCACCTCTCAGTTCCAAGACCAACCCTGTGAACTATTAATCACTCTGAGGAGGAGCTCGATTGCCCCAAGGTCCCTCAGATGCAGAGAAATAGTGAGAAACCGAGATGTGGTGTCCCTGATGGTGACAGCAGGACAGGACTGCATCGCTGAGCATGGGTGTGGGCGAGGCTCTGACTGGCCATCGGGCAGCACTGGGGTGAAGGCACCCTGGAAAGGGAGGTCCGCATCCAGGGGAGGTGTGCGTAGCAGGCCACATTCAGTAAGCTGTGCATTAAACCCAGGGTAGCTAAAGTAAAAATGCAGTGGAAGGGCCAGGCGACAACGCTGAAGAGCGTGGGCCAGGAAGACAAAGAGATGGTTAATAGGAGAGAAAGGACAATGGAAAGAATGTAGACGGAGGAGGATATTATCAAAAACAAATGCAAGAAACTTACCAGCCCCTACGGACACCCACTACGGGGCCGTAACGGGAACTCAGACCGTCTCAGTGGCCACAGGTTCAGTCCGGAAGTGTGGATTGTCTGCAAACGGGCACCACGAGGGGAGAACCTAGGGCTTAGGGTCTGCCAGGCGGGGCTGACCTGGGAAGAGATGGCTGGGACATTATGGAGAGGGTGACGGGCGTTGGGGGGTGGGGTGATGCTGAATGCGTGAGGAGCAGGGCCGGGGTGCCCCGCAGGGAGCTCGAGGCGCCCACCCACACAGCCCTCCTTAAAGACCAGCTTGTGTGTCCTCCTTCCTCTCCTCCCGTCAGCCCCCCGGGGAGCCTTAGTCAGCTCAGGTCTTTGCAAATCCAACCATCCTCCTTCAGTGTGCCAGGTACAAAGTAGTCGAGGCAAGTGGATTTATCTTTATTTCCCCGGTGGGATTGGATTAGCCGTGAATGCCCTCCTCTGAATAGATCACCTGTTTCACACCCTCCCTGTTCCTGCTGGCATCAGAGTGATGCCTTTCAGTCTAGGTAGAAATTAAGTGAAATCAAATTGAAGATGTGGTTCACGTTACACCGGGTCATGGAGGACTTGGGCACCTGGAGGGAGGACTCAGCAGCAGGTAAGGGAGCAGAGCCAAGCGTGGATTCCAAAGTGGTGCCGTGACTCCCTCTTGGAAGACGCGGGGCTGTTTATGGGACTCAGAGGTGAAGGGGTTTGCTGGTGGGGCAGCAGCGGTCGGAGCAGGCTCTGGGGACTTGACCGCCTAAGGACAGTCCCGTGGTGGGAACGGGGCGGGTCCAGGCTCTGTGGGGTCTGAGCTTAGGCAGGTCAGGGAGCCTCTTCACAAAGAAGAATTCAAAGTGACCGACAAGGTGTGTCGAAACAGGGCCCTGGCGCTTCCTCAGCTCCGTGGTGCATCCCCCGTGGGGCTGGGACTTCTCGAACAGAAGCCTAACGAGAGGAATCTTATGTTACTGTGATGGGATGACCACTGGATCTGTAGTGTTTCTTGGTTTTGTTTCAATATAAAACTTTCTCCCTCCACGCTGTGGTCAGTGTGCCATAAACCGGGCAGTCTGTGCCAGCCACCATGGTTCAAAGGGACCCTGATAACAGTTTCCCAAGAGAAGCACAGCCAAGAAAATAGTGATGCCCCTTGGGCTTCCCTGGTGGCGCAGTGGTTGAGAATCCACCTGCCAACGCAGGGGACACAGGTTCGAACCCTGGTCCGGGAAGATCCCACATACTGTGGAGCAACTAAGCCTGTGTGCCACAACTACTGAGCCTGTGCTCTAGAGCCAGCAAGCCACAACTACTGAGCCTGCATGCCACAACTACTGAGCCTGTGCTCTAGAGCCCACGAGCCACAACTACTGATGCCTGTGTGCCACAACTACTGAGCCTGTGCTCTAGAGCCCACGAGCCACAACCAGTGAGCCCATGCACCACAACTACTGAGCCTGTGCTCTTAGCCCACGAGCCACAACTACTGATGCCCACGTGCCACAACTACTGAGCCTGCGCTCTAGAGCCTGCGAGCCACAACTACTGAGTCCGTGTGCCACACTACTGAAGTCTGCATGCCTGGAGCCTGTGCTCCACAACAAGAGAAGCCACCGCAATGAGAAGCCTGCACACCGCAACCGAGAGTAGCCCCCGCTCGCCCCAACTAGAGAAAGCCCGTGCACAGCAATGAAGACCCAACACAGACAAAAATAAATAAATAAACAAATTTATTTAAAAAAAAAAGAAAGAAGGAAAATCGTGATGCCCCAGAAGCCACACTGGTTGTTTCCATGTTTTGGCTGTTGTAAATAATGCTGCAATGAACATGGGGGTGTAGGTATCTTTTCCAGCTAGTGTTTTTGCTTTCTTTGGATAAATACCCAGAAGTGGAATTGCTGGATCATCTGGTAGTTCTATTCTTAATTTTTTGAGGAACCTTCATACTGTTCTCCATAGTGGCTGGACCAATTTACATTCCAACCAACAGTGCACAAGGGTTCCCTTTTCTCCACATCCTCACCAACACTTGTTATTTCTGTCATTTTGATGATGGCCATTCTAACAGGTGTGAGCTGATATCTTATTGTGATTTTGATTTGACTTTCCCTGATGGTAGTGATGTTGAGCATCTTTTCATGTACCTATTGGCCACCTGTATGTCTTCTTTGGAAAAAATGTCTATTCAGAGCCTCTGCCCATTTTTTAATCAGATTGTTTTTTGGTGTTTGTTTTTTGCTATTGTGTTGTTTGAGTTCTTTATATCTTTTGGATATTGATCCCTTATCAGGTATATAACTTGCAAATATTTTCTCTCATTTAGTAGGCTGCTTTTTCATTTTGCTGATGGATTCCTTTGCTGTGCAGAGCTTTTTAGTTTCACGTGGTCCCTCTTGTTTGTTTATGCTTTTGTTGCCTTTGCTCTTGGTGTCAAGTCCAATAAATTATCGCCAAGACTGATGTCAAGGAGCTTATTGCCTATGTTTTCTTCTAAGAGTTTTATGTATTACATTCAAGTCTTTAACCTATTTTGAGTTAATTTTTGTGTATGGTATAAGATAGTGGTCCAGATTCATTCTTTTGCATGTGGCTGTCCAGTTTTTCCAGCACCATTTAATTAAAGGGACTGTCCTTTGCCAATTGTATATTCTTGACTCCTTTGTCATTAATTAATTGACTACATGTGCATGGGTTTATTTCTTGGGCTCTATATTTTTTCCATTGATCTGTGTGTCTGTTTTTTAATGCCAATGTTAAACTGTTTTGATTACTATAACTTTGAAACATCGTTTGAAATCAGGAAGCATGATGCCTCCAGCTTTGTTCTTCTTTCTCAAGATTGCTTTGGCTGTTTAGGGTCTCATGTGGTTCCATACAGATTTTATATTTGTTATATTTCTGTGGAGAGTGCCATTGGAATTTTGATAGGGATGACCTTGAATCTGTATATTGCTTTGGGTAGTATGGGCATTTTTAACAATACTAATTCTTTGAATCCATGAGCACAAAATACATTTCCATTTATTTGTGTCTTCAATTTCTTTCATCAGTGGTGTACAGTTTTTAGTGTACAGGTGTTTCACCTCCTTGGTTAAATTTATTCCGAGGTATGTTATTGTTTTTGATGAGATTGTAAATGGGATTGTTTTCTTAATTTATCTTCTGATAGCTCATTATTAGTGTATAGAAATGCAGCACAACCAAGTGATAGGAGGGTTGGAACCCTCAGTCGCACCTCCACTCCCCGCCTCTGGGGAGGGGAAGAGAGCCGCAGGTGGAATCTACCCCCAGTGGTCAGCAATTCAATCAATGAAGCCTCCATGAAAACCCAGAAGACGGGGTTGGGAGAGCATCCAGGTGGGTGAACACATGGAGATGCTGGGAGCGGGGCGCCTGGAGGGATCACGGGGCCCCAAACCCCCTCTGCACACCCTGCCCCACGTGCCTCCCATCTGGCCGCTCCTGAGTTCATCCTTTTATAATAAACCGGTCATTTAGTAAGTAAAATGCTTTCTGAGTTCTGTGAGCCACTCTAGCAAATTAATTGAACCCAAGGAGGAGTCGTGGGAAGCTCCAGACTATAGCCAATTGGCCAGAAGCACAGGTGACAACCTGGACTTGCGTTTGGCACTGGGTGGGGGGCAGTCTTGGGGCCCTGGGCCCCTCCCCTGTGGAATCTGACACTTACCTCCAGGTACAAAAGCCAGAACTGACTGACTCGTAGGTCACCCAGAGAATCGCTTGGAGGCATGGGGGAAACCCACACACATTGGAACAGAATCATACCTGTTCACATTACACTGGATCTTCCTGCAAGCGGGACCAGCCAACTCACCAGGTGTGCAAAGACCAGTGAAGTCAAGCTGTGGGTGCACCTCTGTCCACAACAGCCACCAGGGCAGCCTCAGCATCGTCCAGGTTTACACCGGGCCCTGACCTCAGCTATGCTGCCCAGGTTCTTTCCGGCTTCTGGCCCCTGAACTTCACTTTGCCTCTTAGTGATCACAGAGGCTTATGCTTTCCCGTCTGCCTCTTCTGCTTCCCGGCCGCATTGGAGAAGAAATAACCTAGAGGGAATCACCTGCTTTGACAAATGATTTAGACCAGTCAAGTTATCCAATATCCCCCAGCCTCTGTTTCCTGACCTGTAAAATGCGTATTTAAAAAAATGCTTCATATGGTTTTGTGATATTTGGTTGGTTTTCAGTCCCTTTGATACATTGTCCAAAGGCACCTTTGCGTTTACTTTCGATTTCACAGGCTACTTCTTGCTGTTTAAACAGATGATCGTCCAGTTGGAAGTTTCAGCCGCAGCTGCTTCCTGCTTTGAATCCCAGCCTCACAGAGTTTATTTAAGTTAAGATTTTTCTCAACCTGTAAAGCACAATTCTGAAGGCACAGAAAAGAAGCAATGTCTGCACCTCATCCGCACAATGTGGTCGAGTGCCAAGTGCCACAGAATGTCCCACAGAGGCCACGGGGGAGTGACCCCTGGGGAAACGGTGCTCCAAGCTTGATGGACTGTAACGTCGTAGGAAAGAGAAAGAAGTGCCACAAATGAGAAAATACAAACGCGGTCTTGTCACGGATGGAGCTAGTGTAACCCTGGGAGACAGGAGGCTGCAGAAGAGCCTCCTGGGGAGGGGTCGGAGGTACTGAGACGGCTGAAGAATAGAAGGAAGAAGATCCAGACGCAGAAATGCCCTCTGGCTGAGTCAGCAAGGAGGGCACCACCAGGTGAGCCGCTGGCATTGTTCTCAGTTATGCGTGTGTATGACATGCGTTATATATTTTAGGTTATCATATGTATAGTTATGTATGTATATGTATATATATATATATATATATATATATATAGTTACGTATGTATGTATACTTCTGTAGCAGATTATGTAATTATGTAACAATTTGTGTTATCTAGTATTTAGTATGTAATTATAATTATATATTACATACGGTATATGACATATAGAATGTATTAAATATTCCATATATACTATATAATATGTACAATACTATATATACAATATAATGTATACTATATTGTATATAAAATATATTGAATATAAAATAGTATATATAGTATAATAGTATATAGTATTATAGTTACATATGTTATAACCATAATATATAGCTATACTATATATAGTATATAGTATTCTATATAGTTATATATTATATAAATGTTTTATATGATATATAATCTAAATGTAAATATATGGATATAAAATATTTTTTAAATACATTATTTTAAAAAATAAATGGAGAAAACTACAAATATTATACATTTGATCTTTCCAACAAAGAGCAGCAGATTAAGAATCCAATAAAAGCTAGAAGGAGTTCTGGCTCTCTCTAATCAGCTGTGGAGTATTGGAAGAATCAGTTAAGCTCCCTGGTCCAGTCTTGTCAGTACCTGAAAGATTAGCTGGTGCCCCTTAGGGGCCCTTCCTGAGCTTTCCTACAGAGTTTGATCCAATGTAGGGCATGCAGACCCATGATTGAGCATTCGAGAAGCTCCCTTCAGCTGGTTCCTTGGGTGTGGATCACCTCTGTCCCTGCCCAAGGCCCACAAGGACCCCGCCCTCTTGAGTGAGCCGGCCAGCGGCGATGACAGAACCCCTCCCTCTGCCTGGCACCCCCAGGCCTCTCCCCTGGCTCTGGCTTCTGGACCTCTTCCTGCCTTTGATACTTTCCCTTCTAGAAACCAGGGGTCTTTATCTCTCCTTGAAGTTGAGTTACTTAATCAAGATATTTTATATCCATCTTCTTATATCACTTTTTTGTCCTGCAACATAAGACCAAAAGATAAAAATTTTTCATTTTTTAAAGATACCTTTATGCATTCGTATCTTTAATTTTCTCTCTTTTATTTCTTCTGGTTTTTTTCTTTAGGAGCACCAATCATACACATGTTATTTTCCCATCGTCTCCACATCATTCCCTGGCCCCCGAGTCACTTACCTGCCTTGCACTGTGCATGCCCAGCATCCTGAGTGACTTCAGGTTTGCTCCCCGTGTCCAGGACAGCACTTCCCACCTGCTTCTCCTACTTCTGATGGCTGCTGTTGGCGCTTTCACCTCCTGGCCTCTTCCTCCTTCACCCACTCCTGATCCTCTGTCCTTGTCCTGCAATCTCTCCTTGGAGCCCTTACAGCTCTTCCTTCTGCTTTTCTCCTAGGACAGCTTGTCTTGACTCCAAGTTTGTTTAGTGATGTTATTTCTTTGAATGATTTCTTATTTCTTTGTCTTTTTGCAATTTTGAAAAAAAATTAAAGATACAGGAAAAGTATAAAGAATTTTTACAAAACACATTGTGTTTCCATAACCCAAATTTAACTACGTATTTTGTCATACTTGTTTCTAATCCTTTTAAAAGAAAAAATACATAATAGATATAGCTTAGGAATCCTTTATGAACAACACAGAGGCCTGTCCTCACTCACCCAGTGGTAAACAGTTTGGTAGTTTGTATTTTTATATTCCTTTTTAAAAAATTTACATATGTACATGTGTCCATTATACAAATTTATTTTTGAAAGTGTTACTTTACATTAAGTGGCACCATGCTGTATTAATTATTCTGCCCCTTCCTCTTTTCACACTATGTTCGTGATCACAAAATCCTATATTACCTATATTTCATCCTACTAGTTTTTGGTTGGTCACGTTTAGGCTTTGATTTGTCTTATTCGTAAAGCAGGAATCTTGTTTAACAGGTTTTCCCGATAGAGAGACCCAGTCTCCCCACATTATATATTGAATGTCCGTGTTTCCTACTGATCTGTGACACCACCACCATCAGATTACAAAATTCCCAAATACACACAAGACTGCTTCTGAGCCCTTCTTTTCCCTTGGTCTGTTTTTCTACTGCTGTACTGTTGTCACAATCTTTATGACTGTACCTTTGATGTATTCATTTTCTTGTAAATTCTCCCAATTTGGCTTTTTCTCAAAAAAAGAGTTTTTGGTATTTTTCCTTCTCAAACTTTTTTAACCTTATATTATAGAAAATTTTAAACATATGTAAGTAGACCCAATAGGATAGCCCAATCCCAGCTGCAGTGATAATCAATTCATGCCCAATCTGGTTTCATCTACACCTCCCCCTTGGTCCCCCCACCCCTGCCCCAGATTCGTTTGAAGCCAGTTCCAGGTAGTGTATCATTCCAAGCATTTCTTTTTTTCTTTTGTTTTTTAAATTTATTTATTTTTGGCTGCGTTGGGTCTTTGTTGTGGTGTGCAGGCTTCTCACTGCGGTGGCTTCTCTTGTTGCAGAGCATGGGCTCTAGGCGTGCAGGCTTCAGTAGTTGTGGCATGCAGGCTCAGTAGCTGTGGCTCTCAGGCTCAGTAGTTGTGTTTATGAGAAGAGGCCTTACGATTACAAAGCCCTTTCTTGTAACTTCAGGTCCAGCCTGTGAAGTGAATTTCTCTTTCTTGGTAGCAGCTTTTGGGGTTAAGAGAATCTGCTAATCAGAAGTGAGACATTTAGTAGAACTAGCTGTTCTTTTTATTTATTTATTTATTTATTTATTTATTTTTGGCTGCGTTGGGTCTTTGTTGCTGCATGCGGGCTTTCTCTAGTTGAGGTGAGCAGGGGCTACTCTTCATTGCAGAGCACAGGCTCTAGGCACACAGGCTTCAGTAGTTGTGTCACACGGGCTCTAGAGCGCAGGCTCAGTAGTTGTGGCGTACAGGCTTAGTTGCTCCGTGGCATGTGGGATCTTCCTGGACCAGGGCTCGAACCCGTGTCCCCTGTATTGGCAGGCAGATCCTTAACCACTGCACCACCAGGGAAGTCCCCAAGCATTTCTTAAACTATTTCTTTACACATATTCTCTAAAATCAGTTTTTTAAGTTCCCCATATATTTTGATGGAGTTTTGATTGAATTTTCATGGAATTTAAAGATTTTGGAGAATTCACTTACAAAATTGAATCATTCTATCCATGAAATTGGATAAAATTTCTAACCATGAAATTTTTCCCCATTTATTAAATTCTTCCTTTATATCTTTTAATAACACGTTTGTTGTTTTCTCTGTGAAGATGTTGCACATTTGTTAGATTTTGCTGCAACTATGAATGTTATAGATTTTGCTGTGACTATGAATGACACAGTTTAAATTATAATTCCCACTTGGTTATTGCTACTGTAAAGAAATGATATGAATTTTGTGCATTGCTCTTGTCCCCTGCAAATCTTGCTAAACTTTTATTTTTTTATTTTATTTTTTAATAAATTTATTTATTTTTGGCTGTGTTGGGTCTTTGTTGCTGCACATGGGCTTTCTCTAGTTGCGGCGAGTGGGGACTACTCTTTGTTGCAGTGCGCGGGCTTCTCATTGCGGTGGCTTCTCTTGTTGCGGAGCACAGGCTCTAGGCACGCGGGCTTCAGTAGTTGTGGCACACGGGCTCAGTAGTTGTGGCTCGTGGGCTCTAGAGCTCAGGCTCAGTAGTTGTGGTGCGTGGGCTTCAGTATTTGTGGCACACAGGCTCAGTAGCTGTGGCTCACGGGCTCTAGAGTGCAGGCTCAGTAGCTGTGGGGCACGGGCTTAGTTGCTCCGCGGCACGTGGGATCTTCCTGGACCAGGGCTTGAACCCGTGTCCCCTGCATTGGCAGGCAGATTCTTAACCACTGCACCACTAGGGAAGCCCTAAACTGTTATTAATCTGAGTAGTTTATTCATAGATTCTCTTGGATTTTATAGGTAGACAATCGTATCATCTGCAAGAAAATGATAGCTTTGCTTTCTCTCATCCCTTATAACTCATGGTTTTTATTTTTTATTTTACTGCAAAGGCTTGTTCTCCAGTGCACTGTTGAGAAGAGTAGTGATAACTGGCTGTCGCGCTTGTCCCTCACATTCGTGGCTCTTGTACATTCCCCATCTGCCTAACATCTTCTCCTCGCCCAGCTGGGCAGCATGTCTCCACCTGGCCCCGGGCTGACTCCGGGCAATCTGCATTCATCTTGGAGGCAAGCGGGTCTGCTGAGCCAGCCTGGTCCTGAAGGCCCATGGGGGCAGGGACAGGGCTGAGCTGCAGAGAAACCACGACACCACCTGGGTTTGCTGTCGTCCCCTGCAGGATCCCCTCACTCACACAGGGTGACGGTGGCCGCACCCTCCCCGCCCACCTCCCCTTGGCCGACTCTTAGCTAAAAGGCTGGGTCATAGGCCAAAGAACTAGCACGCAGACTGGCCTTCAGTTTTACCTCCCACCATGTGAGAGGGGTCTCAGCTCACCCTTCTCAGGCCCATCAGCCCAGGGAATCCCCCTGCACCCCTACCTCTGGGACAGAGCCAGGGTCCACGACCAGGTCAAATAGGGGTAGGCATCCCCAGCCGAGCGATGCATGGATTTGCCCAGGCCCTCATCCCTGATGCATGACAGGTCCCTGAGACTCCACCGCTTTCTCTTCCCTGCCCTGCTCTTTGCCTTCGGTGTGTGGCAGGGACAGGACGCTCGGATGGGGTGAGTGGCAGGAGACCCTGGGGTGCGGGAGACCCTGGGCGTTCATGCTTCCTTAGCTCCTTCCCCTCCTGCCCCTGATTCCCAAAGTTGTAAAACTAGGTTCCACTTCCCAGCTTTCTGTACAGTGATGTTGAGAAAGCCCAGGAGTCTGCTTTCCCATATTCTCACCTCAGGACATTTGAACAGTTAATACTTTAGCAGCAGAAAATAAGCCACCACATAAGCAGTAAGTTTCTTGGTTAGAAAACGAGCCATCAGAGAAAAAATAATTTTTGCAGAGAAGGAGAAATAGTGGGTGGGCTGAGTTTTCTATCTTTCGTATGGTAGATTAGTGATTATATGTCTGCACAGCGGCAGCTAACATTTTCAAATAAGAAGGCATATGATTAAATCTCTTTTGATGTTATCTGCAAATTGTTTCTCTGAGCTCTGCTTCCAAAGGGTAGCTCTCCAATTAGAGTCAGAGATGATTATTGTGGAGTTAGCCCTCACTGTCTACTGCTTAGACAGGTGACTTCTTCTTTAAAGCGCTAATTAGCCCTACATGCAGTATCTTGTATCGTATGTGACCGTCAGCATTTTGTTCTTTTCTAATTGGAATCATCTCTCCTCATGCTTCTCCAATAAAATGGAGAGCCTGTTGGGAGCTCTTTGCTGCTCCCTCCCAAGGCCCCTGTGATCCGCCACGAGGCGCGGGCAGTCCTGCGGCTGCTGCTCCCCTGCCCTTGGGCAGTTCATTCCGTCCCCAGGGCTGATGCTTTAGTAAGTTCATTTCCACTCAGCAAATTTACAAACACCTCTCTTGAAGTAATAGATTGTTCGCTCTTGACGACTTGTTATTATTATTGAAATGGACCTTAAATTAGGGTCAGGGATCCCTAAACCTCTCATGGTCACTAGTGAGCAAAACGAAGGTTAAGGAGTGAGGACGTGTTAGGTACGATGTCCTCACACCTTCGTTTTGCTCACTAGTGACCATTAGAGACCAATTTAGAGACTCTTGACGTTAGGTCCTTTTTTGAAGGGTTAATTAAATGACATTATATAAACCACCTTGACGTGCTTTAAAAAACATTTCCATCCCTTTTTTCCGAGTGAACTCCAGTTCCTGGCTGGTCCACGGGTGACGGCTGTGCTGTGGCGTCGGCGTGGGGACTTCTGACAGCGGTGCTGATGAGGACGGTGTGTGGCTCTCAGGGACACTCACAATGCACCGGGCTCTGCCCAAGTCCGAAGAAGACTGATCACCGTGCACTCAGCCATCACTACACTGCTGGGGGGGAGGGGAGGGTGGGGCAGGTACCACTACTGTGTTTTGCAAAAGAGAAAACAAGGAGGCACAGGGGGTTAAGGGTCTGCCATGGGCAGGCGAGCTGGGGCTGAGCCTGTCGGTCTGGCCCCTTCACCACCATCTCGTGAACAGTTTCCATGATGAAAGCAGAGGCACTGTTGGGTGGATCCTGCATCCTGATAACCTGTCAGCTTCAGTCATCAAACCCGCATCCCCTGCTGTTCACCGTCCTCTGTAAACCTCCTCCCATCTCGTTTTCATTCAGTGGGAGGCTCGTTCCTTCAGCAAACATTCCCGGAGCACCATCGAAGTGTGGGTTCTTAGAACTGTGTCACAGCTCCGATGGGGAACAGAACAGAACTGCACTCCCCCACGGAGATTACAGTCCAACTCGGAGAGGCGCACCTGAAGTCACTTGGTAATAAATTAAAGGTTGTAACTGCGACAGTGGCTCAGAGGGACAGAGGGGCTGGACTGAGAGTTCGGAGGGTCGAGGGGCACCAGCAGGAAATGCCTGCGCGAGCTGAGTAGATGGTGGCGAGGCAGTGGGGATGCAGGGGTCCTCTTGGTGAGAGCCTGGAGCACCAGTGGGGTGGAATTCACAGATGGCGCAAGTCGGGACAGTCCCGCTTCCAGTGGGAGGCGTTGGTGGCTCAGTGGCAGCGCTTGTGCCTTTGTCCCCACACTGGACGAAGGCACAGGATCATCTGCCTGTGCAGAACCATTGTTCTGTGAAGACCAGTAACCCATCTGTGGGCAGCAGGGTAAGGCCCCAGAGATGTCCAAGTCCTAATCCCCAGAAACAGTGACTACCTTAGGCTAAGCGGTAAATGTTGCTTATCAGCTGACCGTGAGGTGGGCGGTCAGCCGGGATCACCCAGGTGGGCCCAGTGTCATCAGGGTCTTTATGAGTGAGTGGAGGAACCAGGGAGAGGGGGGCGGGAAATCCTTGGTGGTCAGGGCTGGCTTTGAAGGGGGAGGGTCCCGGGAGCCGAGGAAGGTGGGCAGCCTCCAGAAGCAAAAAAAGGCAAGAAGTGGGTTTTCCGTGGGACACGGCTCTGCCAACACCTTGATTTTAGCTCAGAGAGACCCCTTTCCGTTTCTGAGCTCCAGAACCATAAAGTGATAAATTTGAGTGTTTTAAACCATTAAGTTTGTGGTAATTTGTTCTAGCAGTGGTAGGAAACTAATACGAATACTATGATTTTTCTTCCTGAATATTTCGTTTACCACACTGACTTGAGTGTGAAACAATAGGTTTGACTGTGAAAATGCAGCTAAGATTGACCTAACCTTCAGCCAGTCAGGCCCAAGCACGTTTCTGAATAATGCCCAACTTGGTGTTTACACCCTCCAGTTTAAAAAAGTGATTATAATAGAAATATTAAAAAATGTATTTTTGCTTTTCTCTTGGGTTTTGGATAAAGATATGTAGGATTTAGCGTCTCTTATTTCATGTTTCTCCTTTTTATTCAAGATGAAATATTCCCAGAAATGTCAAAATGACACAGACATGTTCAGCGTTTGCTGTTTCCAGGTCGTGGGGCTGGCAGAACTCCTGGCACCTGTGTTAGTATAAAAACTGGAGACCCAGGACCAACACCGGGGTCTGTACTGGTTTGGTTGCTGTCAGATTATATGATCTAAGAATGATGGTTTATAATCACTTCTTTACTATGGTTTATTGTTTTTTTCCCCCTCCAATTTTTTTTTAATGAAATTGTGCTTATACAAATTACTAGTTTTATAAAAGTACAAAAGGGCTTTCACCTAGTTTCTGAAGAATAATAAGATCAGTGTTGTAGGGGAATAAACTGTGGCTGCTTAAGAAAGGCCGAGGACCACCCTTCACACGCCGGCCCCCGTTTCTCAGGTCACACAATCTGTTTCACCAGCTCTAAGGTGTTCCTGACGGTAAGACTCATCTTTATTTTTCTAAATCAAGAGAGAGAAAACACTTCCAATTAAACTATTATGAGCTGTGTAACTAAAGATACATTCTGCCTCCAGAAATGTTAAAATGTGAAAACACGGGTACCCGGAATTGTGGAAACACGGTGGTCCTGAGAAGGGACACATAGAGGCACCAACAGGAACGGGCTGGGCCCCGGGACAGCGGGTGGGACGGCCTGGGGCACAGGACAGCGTTCCCGTGGGTGAGACGTCCACCAGGTAAACGACCTTTACCAGCCACACACCTGAAGGCACTGGAGGGGCAGCTTCCCCTCCTGGGCCCCGGCTTTCCCACTCGGCTGGGGCTCCTCCTGGGAGCAGTGGCCACGCCAGACTGGCCGGCTGTCCGGTCTGCGGGCCACCTCCCTCATGCGCCTTCTGTGGTTTTAACTCTGGTTCCCAAACGATGGTTTGAAAACCCATTTTACCTCACAATTTCTCATGAACACGTACTTGATATTACTGTACTCAGAAATTTTGTGTATTGGGAAAGGGCATAATGACAAAAAGGTACTATTCAGTAACATTTCAGAAATGTGTGTTTTATTATCACAAATACATCTAGGTACATGTGTAGACAGGGGGCCACACGTGAAAGACATTTGATTTTTGGACCACGCTGAGTAGAGGGTCCTTAGGACACATGCCTCCAAAATGTGGTTTACGTCTGAGCCTGGTGCAAGCTCTCAACTTCGAGCACCCTTCAGAGCGAGAACTTTATTTATGTATTTTTTATTTAAGTATAGTTGATTTATAATACCGTGTTAGTTTCAGTTGTACAGCACAGTGATTCAGTTACATGTGGATAACTCTGAATATATATTCCTTTTAGATTCTTTTCTGTCGTGGTCCAAACGCAGGTTGGAAAAGAATTTCCAGACACAAGGCAGAATGTAAAGAGGATGGAATTTATTAGAGGGAAGGGTTGCTGCCAGAACAGCGGGCCGACTTCCTAGTAGTCTGGGAGAGCCGACCCTGAACATGTGCTGTTAGTCGGTTTTTATAGCCAGAGAACAAAAAGAATGGTCTGAGGTGAAAATTTCTTTTCTCGATTGGTTGAGGCACATATATATACCTTCCTTCTCTAGGGTGGGAGTGGGACAAGGCAGATGCCTTTCCTTATTTGGGACGAGAGAGGAACAGTCCCGTTGCCCAGGTGGGCTCAGGAATTTCGTTCCCATCGCAACATGGCGCGGAGGGCGAGAGAGTCCGGTGGGGTGTGTAACACAAACTTTTTCAGGCAGGGCTGTCCTTTGTCCTTGAAGCACCATTGTCCTTGGAGCACCACATTTTCCCTTATAGGTTATTACGGAATATTGAGTAGAGTTCCCTGTGCTACACAGTAGGTCCTTGTTGGTTATCTATTTTATACGTAGTGGTGTGTATCTGTTAATCCCAACCACGAGAGCTGTATTTAAAGCCACCCTGGGCCCTCCCGAGCGTTCCAGCCTGAACTTCCACCCCAGCCCCTACCCCCGCCCTCGGCCATTGTGCTGCTAAATACAATCTCTTACTGTGTTTTAAATAGTGCCGGATCCCTCACTGTCATTTATTGTAGTCACGTACGTGGGCCTTTGCTTTCAGTAATATTTAAAGCTGTGCCTAATTAGATTTAACTCCATTTGCTTGAAGACTTCTTAAGAATCCTTTGCAAGGTGGATTAGTGCTCCAAACTCATGTGAAGTCTGGGTTTTTATTTATCCGCTGATTTTAAAGGATGGAATGCCTACCTCACACTTTTAGGTCTTATCCCCTTCTTCCCACTGGAGATTGGAAGGAAGGCTAGCGGGAAAGAGTCTGCGGTGAAAGAACTGTTCCCCCAGACTTGTGCTCTCTGCGGGGGTGTCTTAACCTCATCTCAGGGCCGAGGGGGATTGTTCAAAGCCCAAAAGCTGCCTCTGGAGTCCGGTGAACCGACCTATGAAGCTGCTGCTGACAGCCCTCAGGGTGGTCTTTTTTCCTTTTAAAAAATCTGCTTTTGCTTTATTTGTTTCCATTGCATTTGTTTTTCTTCCCTAGGAGACATTGCAGCGATGGCCCATAGGGGAGGGTGAATAATTACCCGGGTGAACAGAGGGGCACACAGCACGCTGGCGGGCGTGCGAGCAGGTGGCCAGGAGGGGCTCTGTCCCTGATGGACGGTCTGGCTGATGCCGAGGGCTTGAGCGGCCAAGGGCCTCTGCTGAGAAGTCTGTTCCCTCAGAGGGGGGCCGACGGCCCAACCCAGAGCCCAGGAAGCCGCGAGACCCAGGGGCCACGGGTGGGCTCGCTGCAGGTGGGAGCTGCCCACAGGGAGAGCATTTGCCCGCCGCCCAGCCTCCTCCTCTCCCACCCGGTCCCCCCTCACCCCATCATCAACCCCCTTATCTTACAGCTCGGGAGGTCAGGGTCCTACTAGGTGTTGGCAGGGGAGGGTTCCTTCTGGCGCCCAGAGGAGAATCCACGTCTTTGTTTTTTCTAGCTCTAGAGGCTGCCTGCGTGCCCAACAGGCAGGACCCACAAGCAGGCGGCCAGTAGGGGAGCAGGGTGGGGCCCCAGGGCTGTGCAGGGCCGGACCTGCGGGCGGGAAGGAGGACGCAAATCTACAGCCTTCCAGAGCCCCCAGGCCCGGAGCTGAGATGCGCCTGAGCTCAGGGCGTGGCCTGCCAGTCTCCAGGGTCCAGGCTGGCAGGTAAGCAGCCTGGATGGTGCCACCCCTATGGTTTTACAAGTAAAAAGCGAACAAATTGAAAATCAACAATGCTTCTTAGACCCCCTCAGAGAACTGAGATCACAGGGCAAACCCAAGGTCTGACCTGAGGTGGGGAGAAAACAGAACTGAGAGGCTCTTGTGAAGGTCACGGTCCCAGTCGCTGGCACCCTCAAACCTGAGAGGTAATCACACTCCCCACGACACCCACGTCCCCGCCCCCTGTCCCCCACACCCGCGTCGCTGCTCCCCAGGCCTCTGCCCCCCAAACCCACGTGCCTGCCCCCATGCACCCTCGTCCCTTGGACTGGGCTCCTAGGCACAGGGGATTCCAGTGGAAAACACTGCACGTCTTGATCTCAGGTGGCCTCGGCCTGAGGCAGGATTTCGGCTCCCAGCCAGAGGTTGAAGTCGGGCCGCGGCAGTGAGGGCACTGAATCCCGGCCACTAGACCAGTAGCCAGTGACAAGGCCCTGGCCCTTCAGCTTCGTAGAAACGAGTTTCCACAAAGAGACGGAAAGCAGTGAAACAAAGTGTTTATTAGGAGGAAAAAGGGTACGTGTGGATAGACACATGGGTGGACTCGGAGAGTCCCGCCCTCGTGGTAGTTTGACTCACTTATATGCGGCAGTTCTTCCGGGTTTCCTCCGGCCATTCATCTTGCTTTGTCTGGCTCTGAGTCTGTATTTGGTTTATCTCAAGGTCCTGCCCTGTGTGTGCGAGCATCTCTTAGCCAAGATGGATTCTAGCGCAGAGGCCTGTGGGTAGGTTGACATCACCTACTATGGGGTGGCGCCCCCTCCTGTTGACCCCCAGGAGCCTTTCTGCACGTGTGTAATCGGGAAGTCTCCTTGACCTCGAGAATGAGGAATATGAGGTCTCGTTATCTCTTACCTGGGCTGGGCTCAGGTCCTCCTCCCTCCTGCTGCTGTCTTCGTCTTGAAGTATCTGTCCAGGGGGACAGACTGTAGCAGCTCAGCCTGGGGCCATCTATCTCCTGCCTCACCAGCTCGCCCCACACCCACGTCCTATCGACAGGGCTCCGACGAACAGGGGATTCCAGCGGAAAACACTGCACGTTTGAGACCTTGTTTAAGGGGAACTGCCTCTCCTATGTCTCACTTCTAAACAGTAAATTGTTTAGTTACACATTTAACAAACCACCTTGTGAGAGCCGTAACACGAATGGAACTTCACATGCAAATCCACTATAAACAGCATCGTAGCATCTACTCATCAGCAATAAGGAAACGTTACTATGTTTCCATAACCATAAACCGCTTGTCCTGGGTTATCAGGAGGTCTTCCCTCTCACCAGGAATGAATGCGTAGCTCAGGCGGTCCCACCTCTGCAGCCTATTCCCTGGCATTGACTCTGCTCACCCAGGGTGAACACAGGACTGGCGCGCACGTTCCCCAGCCCCAGGGACTACACCGTCCCTCCTGGGTTTCCTAAACCCTGTCCACACCGGTGCACATAGTCCCTTTATTAAATCCTCCTTCAACTACCCCCATTTGAATGTTCCATCCTTCCCTATGGGGATCCTGCCACATCTGAGGAGGTAGAGAGGGATCTAGTATGTAATACAGACCTCTTTCCACTGGCTTTGTCAAAATAAATGCCTGTAGTTGCTAGAAAAAGCATGTGGTTTTCTGTACCTTAACCCGGATGGTGTGAATGCGTGAAATTTCATTGAGCCATCTCACCTCTTCTGGGGAGACTGGCAGGCAGAAGGAATGCCAAAGCACAGGTTAAATTAAACCCCAGGAAGCCGGAAGAGCCGGAGAATTCTGATTTGCCGCACTTTTGGCAAGGCCCTGCTGTAGAACGCTATTTTCTTTTTATTTTTGCACTTTTCTTAACCGAAATACTGTCTGAAATACTTTTACCATTTTCCTGTTGCCACTATGAAAAGCACTGTTGGGGAACTGACACTGGGTCAAGCGGGCAAGGGTTATTTAACATATAGTTTTGTATTAGAAATTGTGGTCCTGTTCTCTCGACGCCATTCCCTGGAAAAGCCCTTGTTTGCGCTCAGAGACCAGCATTGTACAGGACGTCGAGCAAATGTTTTCCACACGCACACAGTGTTTACAGAGCAGGAGCAATCGCATTTTGATTCTGTCCTCTTGTGTCACCTTTGGTGCTGACACTGGGCTGAGTTCCAGACTCAGTGGACGTCTGTGTGAACTGGGCCTTGCCCCTCTTAGACCTTACCCCTCTTAGACCTCAGCTGTTCTGTGAAAGTTCGTGGCTTGATTACGAGATGCCAGCCTCTCTGCTGTGTCCCCTGTGGAACGTCAGACACATGACAACTGCAGACCACAGAGGTCGGGCCCTGTGCGCCGTCACCCACGGGGTCTCCCCCACCCAGCAGCGGTGTTTAGGCTGTAGGATGGGGAGCCCTCTGGGCACCGCGGGGAGCACAAGTTTTGCCCAGATTTCTCTGATTCAAACAGTAACTGCTTTCGCTTGTTTTACACATTAATTGAAAGCCCAGTCATTGGAACAAAGAGTTTGAGGGCTTAACAAAAATAGGAAACAACTGATCTAAAGCAGGGGCTTCCAAATCTGGCTGCAGAGAATCAACCGGAAAGACTTTGGGTAACAGAAGTGTGCGGGGTTTACCATGATCAAAGTGAAGAGAATCTCACAGGGATGGGATGGCAGCTTTCACAAGCTCGTTGGGTGATCCTCGTGCACACATCCTGGCGAGCTTGGGAAACGTTCGTCTGGACCAGCCGTTGAAACCATACTGTGCCTTAGAATCTCCTGAGTAGCTTGTAGATTAGCAGCTGCCCAGACCTCAGCCCCAGAAATTCTGACTGAGAAGCCACAGGTGTGCCTGGGATGCTGCATTTAAATAAACGCACCAGACGATTCTAATGTAAGTAGTTTGAGGGCCGCGTGCAGGGAAACACGTGAACACAGTTAACGGCATGTGTGCCCCATGGTGGACCTTCCCTCTTCCAAAGGTGAACGTTTCCTGCATAGCTATCTGAGGCTTAAAAACAGGACTTCTTTTAAAAACAACAGTGGTTGTTTCCGAGTGGTGGAATTATGGATGGTTTGTAGATATTTATTCTTTATGCTTGCCTGTATTTTCTAATTTTTGTTAAACGTGTAGTACATTCCATCTACTGTATTGTTTCAGTAATAAAATAATAGTGATCAATAATTTTAAAATATGATAAAGAGGAATACAACTGAAAAATCTGTCTCCTTTCTAAGCAACAAGTTTAGAAAGACATTCTTGCCCATTTTTTAGAGTTTGGTTCTTGGTCTCCTTTTCCATAGTACTCATGTCATGTGTGTTACATAGATTTCCCAAGGTAGCTCATTACAGCCTATTTAACCAACAGCAGCTGACACGAGTGTTTGATCTTTTCACGTGTGCTGTCTGCTTTATAAACCGCAAGCTGTGTTGTCCTGCTCCACCTTTTTTGTCTTCTATTGTCTTTTTATTTTCTTCTGCCTCTTATTGTTTGCGCTCATATTTCCCTTATTCCTCATCCTCTCCTGCCATCCCCACTTTGAATCTCTAGTTAATACAGGAAAAGCTTCAGGCAAAGCACAGACAATGGTAGCTCTCTAGTTAATACAGGAAAAGCTTCAGGCAAAGCACAGACAATGGTAGCTTTACAAGGCACTAATCCCATTCATGAGAGCTCTGCCCTCGGGGTTCAAGCACCTCCCAAAGGCCTCACCTCCTAATGCCATCACATCAGGCATTAGGATTTCAACTTGTGGATTTTGAGGGGACAAACTTTCAGGCCATAGTAACATCAAACTTTATCAAGTAAATAAGCAACATAATCTGGAAATATCTCCATTTACCAACCCTCCTGGTATATTCCTTCAAGTCTGTTGTGAGATCAATAGAATCTTCTGGTCTAGAACATGAACATGCATATTTAACATTTTTTATATGAAGGATGTGTTTCATTGATTTGTTCATTCATTTATTTATTCAGCAAGTATCTAAGTGTCTAGTATGTACCAGGCACTGTCCTGGGAGCCGGGATGCATTGGTGAACAAAAGAGAAAAAAGAAAATTCTGCCCTGGTGAAGCTTACATCCTGGGGTAATTAATAAATTAATAAATTTATTAATACATTAATAAGGGTGAAAAATAGACCAGTGTGAGAGGGTTTCTGAGTGTCTGGGGGAGGTTGCAATTTTAACTGAAATACTAAAGGTAGGTCTAATGAGAAGGCAACCTGTGAGAGGAGCCTTGATAAGGTAGGAAGCCATCATATGTAAACGTATGATACTTGCAAGTCACCTGAAGGCCCAGCTTTCGCAAGATCTTGTGCAAACACTGTCTACCGGGCAATTTTCCTTCCATCTCAGGATAAGACAAGGCAGAGCAAGGGGGCACTTCCCTTGTAACAGCAGGAATCACAGCAAATCTGTGTTTCCTTCTTATAAATGCCCTTTTAAGGTTTTATAGCTCTAACAACTATTGTAGACAGCACAATTGTCCTTCAGTCAAAGGAGAAACATCTATATAAAGTAGGTTATTTATTTTCCTCTCAAGATTTTTCTTTAAAATACATGCAATTTCCATGGACCTATGAGGCTCTCTGGCTTAGAACGCTGGCTGAATATTTTCCATCAGTACACTTTTTCTCCTGGTAGGGAAGGATAATATCTTGAAATATGAATCTCCCTGACTTCCGTTTATCTACTCCCTTGTATGTGACTTTGCACTAGTTAGAACATCCACGTTGCCTTGAAAAGAAGTAGGAGTTTTAGAGCTGGAATGAGAAGCAGAAGAAAGGGTAAATGTTTGATTTATTTTGCTGCAACAGCTCAACATGAGGCAGTGGAGCCAAGAAACAGAAAGTAAGCTCCTGTCTCTAGACTTTGCTGCATCACTGGGGCAACTTGACAGGGTCACTTAAGCAGCCACACTAATCCTTGGGATTTCCATCGGCAGCTGCCTACACATCAGACCCATGGGTCACAGAGACAAGAGACCCCAGCTGTGCACAAAACCTCACCAAGTCCCAACCAAGTAGCTACACTGGGGACCCTCCACTGTCCTCCACAGCTCCGGACACGTGTAAGTTCCCTCCTCGGTTTGGTTGTGCCTCAAGGTTTCCCCATTATATCTATAAAATATGCACCTGGGATTGGGCTCCCTTCCTAAGCATGGTTTTAGCTTTGGCATTTGCTTTTCTTTACTTCTGCCCACTCAGACATAGTAGAGAAGTTCTTCTCAGAAGAATGACTTCAGCAGAGAAGTTGCAGGCAGTTATGTGCCATAACTTAGGTACTCCTCAAACGTTAGGCTTTCAGTGATGCTACACCCACCAGTGGTTCACGTCACTTATGTTGCTCTGGGTTTCATGTTGCAGTAAAAGCAAAGAGCATTTGTAGAAAGACTGAGCAAAATTGTTGGTATTTTTGCTGTTCTTTGCTTCCCCTGTCCTTGGAGGTGGATTGAGACACCTGGAATGAGGCTCTGTGGGCCAGCAGACAGAAAAAAGGTGAGCCGTCACGGGGCCAGGAAGTGCCTCCTCTGTTTAGACATCTCTGTGAGTGTGGGTCCTGGTGTGCACAGAAACAAATTCTGGCCCTCGTACACACCTACTCTCCTGGCTGTGGCTGCCTTTATCAACTCGGTCCCACAGATGCAGACTCCCTAACGGCGCGAATTCATCCTCTTTCTGTCCTGCCATCCTCAGCATTTCAGATGAAGCTGAGGTTTTCATGTGAACAGAGAAGCTAAATTTCTGTGTTCTGGTTATATAGTTCCACGTGTGCATTAGACACTTTTTTCCAACAGATGAGAATCATTTCTGTTGACATTTTCAACCATTCAATTCCACTTGCTTTTGTAAATTAGATTTGCTTTAACTTCATTTTCTCCCAGACATTATTGGAAGAATGATTATGGAGCCCATTAACCATTTCATCATTTTATTGCTAATAGCCAAACCAGAATTAATTTTCCAAAATTATGTAGCACATTACCATAATGATTTAACTAAAACCCAGTTGTATTTAAAATACTGCCTTTCTATTGTTTCTGTTTCTTTTTAAAAATGTTTTATTTCATTTTATTTATTTATTTATTTATTTTGGCTGCATTGGGTCTTTGTTGCTGCATGTGGGCTTTCTCTAGTTGCGGCCAGCAGGGGCTACTCTTTGTTGCCGTGCGTGGGCCTCTCATCATGGCGGCCTCTCTTGCTGTGGAGCACAGGCTCTAGGTGTCTGGGCTTCAGTAGTTGTGGCACACGGGCTCAGTAGTTGTGGTGCACGGGCCCAGCTGCTCCGTGGCATGTGGGATCTTCCCGGACCAGGGCTGGAACCCGTGTCCCCTGCATTGGCAGGCGGACTCTTACCCACTGCGCCACCAGGGAAGCCCCTGTTTATTTTCAATTCTATCAAAAAGCAGTAAACTTCTGCTGACAAAATTGCTTGGAAAAACCCAGTTGTTCAGCAGGCAGTGTTGCTGTTTTCCATTTATTAGGTTTTTACTGTAGCCCTGGTGATGGGGCATCTGTGGCACATTGCCTTCATTTGTACGACTGGTGACCCTAACCAGAAACTCGGAAAATTCTCATGGCTGGACGTGAGAGGATCTGCTCATGCCTCTTCTTTCGAAGAAGGGTCCCCTTAATAGACTTTGCTCATCTCACCCAGAGGCTGAACCTCTGTGCTTCCTCCCAGGAGGGTATGGTCAGTCGTCCCCCATTCAGCAGAGGGACAGAGTCATGATGGGCAGGAGACCACGGTGACCTAAGGTGACTGGAAGTCTGGGCCAGTCAGAGAGCAGCCCAGCAATGCTGTTGATAAAAGGCTACAGACACCTTAGCGACCACGCCCAACCCATGGTGGTCTCGCATTTGCTGGACGTGGGGAGAGGGATCTGGGACTTCCAGGCTCAGACACAGAGACCATCTGCTGTGTTAGGGGAAGAAAACCATGTTTGGCATGGGAGGCTCGGCTCCAGCTCTGCCGTTCCTCCACCAGCTGAGTCTGGAGGGTGTGGTCTTATCTACAAGGATGGATTAGCTCCACGCAGAGTTCTCTCTTGGTTCTAACAATCTATCGAAGTTTATCCCATTGCTTGGATCTCACAGAAAGCAATATAGAAACAGGAGAAGCACATGCCAGCATGGAAATAACCATGCAGAGGACGAGCCAACTTCAGTACCGTATCTGAGGTGACTCTGAAGGGGACTTGTTCCCACTGCTCCAGCTGTGGTCGTGTGTGTAGATCAAACGATGTTGCCTGGCTCCCCTCTCCACCGAGAATTCTACTTTCAGGGCTCTGTAAAGTGTCAGACCCTAGTCCCTGCCTTCAGAGAGCTCACGGTCTTCACGCAAAGCTGAGATGTTTTTATAAGTCGAGGGCAGGGCGAGCTGGGATTTAAGTAACTGAAAGGAGTTACAGGAAACTGTGGTTGTCTGGTGACTGGTAAAGACTCAAGCACTGGAGGGCTGGGGGAAGGAGGATCACCTAAAACAGGCCTCTCAGGGGGGCGCCTCCCAGGGAGGTGGACACGCAGTGATGGCGTCACACAAGCCAAGTCACACCCTGGATCCACGTCTGCCTACTTGTGGGGTCCCGGCAAGGCTACTGAGCTTTCTCAAAGCCTCGGGGCCTCGTCTTCAAGACACAGTAATAACAGGATTGACCTTTTAGGGTTATTTGGAGCATAAGGCAAGCAGAGTGCTTGAGCACAGCTGGGTGTGCAATGAACAGTAAGTAAAGGTTAGCCATTTACACCATCACTGTGATTATCAAAGCTGTCATCGTTATCAGCATATAAAGAGAGGGTTGGTCTGAGCCTTGAGGAGCGGAGTCATGTGGGCAGGCTGAGAATAACTCGGGACTTCATGGAGATGCTCCCTTGAATCCGTGGATGGAATTTCAAGACACCAGAACTGGGAGAGACTTAGAGACTTACCATTTTTGTTTCTAGATTGAAGTGCCTGCTTTCTGAGATTTACATTAGAGGAAAGGGAGCCCAGCTCTAAGAGGTGTTACCGAAAACGTCTGCCCTGTTAGAGTCTGTATTAAGTTAGGAAACTATGTTTTTCCCCCTCACCTGCCAAAGTGAATTTTAGTATCTTCTTATGACTGCTCAGGCTAAAGTGATTTCCCTGCACCTGTGACCCCCATCAAAGTTCACTTGTGCGAATGACCTGGCCCTTCCTTGGGGTCTTTTGAAGTTTCATTTAAATGTTCGATTGCTAACATTTCTTACATGTATTTCCTGCCTCAATCACAGAGCACAAGCTCCTAGCAGGCAGGGAAGGTTTCTACATTTCTGCAGTTCCCACAACTCTTAATATGATTCTGGGTGTGGGGTAAGCCCTCAACATATTTGCTGGTTGTTTGATTTTTTAAATTCAATATGTTGCATAAAATTTGGCCAGGAATATGTCAGATAGAAATGTTCCTCCCAAAGGAAAAATATGTATTGGCTTATCGAGGTTTAACATACTTCCAGTGAAATGCTCGGTGATATTTAACACAGGCATAGTCTCATCCCAAACTACACCAGACACTCCCATCACCCCAGAAGGTTGCCCTGTCCCTACCCTGGCCCCGCAAAGCCACCACGGGCGTGATTCTATCGCATTTCACACGAATGGAGTCACACGGCATATACTTCCATGTCTGCATTCCTTCACTAAGATACTATTCTTGACAAGCGTCCACGTTGTAGCACGCATCAGCGGCTCATTCTCTTCCACGGCTTGAATATTCCAGTCTGTTAGTCCACTTCCTTGCAGACAGATATCTAGGTTGTTCCAAGGAATAAACTGCTACGAACATTATTGTACACGCTCCTCGTGGCCATGTTTTCATTTATCTTTGATAAATACCTAGGGTGGAACGTGCCGGGGCATCTGTATTAATGTAAACATGTCCATGAGTGGAGTTAGAGACAGCCTTGATACTGAGCAGGGCCCAGTGGGGCTCCTGGGCACAAAATCCTTCCTGTGTCCCCATTTCTTTGATTATAGGAAACAGGCTTCAGTCAGCCTCCATGACCTTCCATGAGTTCCATGGGGCAGATTCAAGCAGTTGTTAATTAGGGAAGGGAGTGGGTGTGAGACAAGGGAGGAGGAGTCAAGAGAAACAATAGAGCAGCCTTGGGGCAGGGTCCTGGTTCCCCATCAAGGGATACACAGAACAACGTCTTTGAGCTGTTTTGCAGGTACTGAGACCCCCACCAGGTGGGAGAAGTTAACGGTTAATGGCATGCTGCCCACAGAGGCCGGATTCGGCTTCAGCTCTGCGCCAGGCGAACAGGGAGGGTTTGGAGCTGGGTGAGGAGTTGTGGGCTTGCAAACTGGCCGCTCTCAGGATGAAGCCTGATGACGACACGTCTTGTCCGGCAAGTACAGAGTTTCAGAAGTGGAGGGGTGAGGTGCCTGCAGGTGCTGTGCAGTCAGCCTTCCCATCCCTCCGTCCCACGCTTACCACGTGCTCCTGGCCACCTCTTAGTTCAGGATCCTAAGATTCTATTCCGATTCCTATTTGAAAGATAAGGAGGCCCAAGACGGAGAGGAGATCTGAAACAAGCCAGCAAACACAAGCTATCTCCTCCTCTGCCCTGGCCATCGCTGCCTGCTGGCCTGGAGGCATCTGTCAGAGAGGTGCTTTTGGCCCAGGCCTCTCCATATTTTGTACATCTTTATAGCCATCACCCCATTTTCTGTGTATTTGCTGTCCTGTATCTGCCTTGAACAGTGAGCTCCTGAAAATCAGGGACTTCAGCTTCACATCCTCACCGCCTGCCATGGTGCCCAGCATGTGGTCTGTGTGGTCACCCTAATGTACCTACTGCTCTACCAAGTCTGCACCAAGGTGACAGGGTTTTGTTTGGGTAGTTTGGTTTGGTTATTTCGCACCCCAGTATTATCGTTGCATAGAAAACAGAATTAGTCTTCATGTGTTGTATAAAGATGCCATTAAACATCTTATGTGTTCCAGACAGGGTGGAGCATGGAAAAAGAGACAATTCCCTGAGCCTGGAGGGAGCAAAGCTGAGCTTGTCTCCAGAGGATCAGGGACACACTCCCCAGAGGTGTAGCGGCCTTCAGGACGCATGGGGGCCCCGTGCTGGCTGCACCCCAAGCCCCCGGTGAGGCATGGAGGCACCAGCACGCCTGTGGCCAGTGACTGCCCCAGCTCAGTGCTACGGCGCACCCCAACTTTGGGGAGGGGCTGCAACAACGTGTTTAAGTGTCCCCAAATCCTTGGATCGAATCACAGTTGGATTATTTTTAGGAAAATAAAGAACTCGAAATTCTCCCTCGTCCCAGTTGATAGACTTGTTAGATGAAGGGATGGCTCTCCCCTCACTCCCGGGGCTCCACAGCGCCCAGCCACACCCTGCCTTTGCGGAGCATCTTCCTGCCCCTCTGCTGCTTTCTCCTCCTCCACTGGTGAAGTTTCTAGAGGGCCGTGAACATGCCCCTCTTTACAAGCAGAAAGCTAAGTGTGCTCTCAGAGATATTTGCTGTACGGAATTGACCTGAACCACGTGGGGGGGCCCCTGCGTTTCTCTGCGGATGGCTGTCACTTTGCTTCCTCTCAATCCAGCCAGTGGAACTCCTTCACAAGGAGCTATGTGGACGCTGGCCAATTAGACTAGACTTCATACTCCTCTAAGCCCCGTGCAGTGCCGGCGGGGCTCTCGCCCTGGCGATGTCGACCACAACTCCACTTGCACTTGTCTTTGGCCCAACAATTCCAATGATAGTAATTTACTCGCAAACACACCACCCCACAAATTTAAAAAAGAAACCAAAACCGCCCACGCATACAGCTACTCATTTATTTTTAACGGCAAAATATTGGAAAGAACCGAACGCTCATCCATCGATGATTCCTAAAACTAGGAAAAGAAGGGGGCGGTTCTTAAATTGGGGATATGCAAGCAACACTGCTGACCTCCGTCCGTAATCACTTTTCCTCTATTTTAAAAGCATGTAAAGAACACTATTGTAATAAGCACGAGGAATAATTTACAAAAAATTTTTCTAAAATATGAATACCTACTATATTTTACACATTTTACAAAAAGAAAAATACTAAGATCAAATACTTATGTCCTGCTCACCATACCCCAGGTACTGTTTTGAATGTTTGACCATGTTAATTCAATTTTCATAAAGATCCTGTGAGGTAAGCCCCGCTGCCGGCTCCATTTTACTTGCGGGGAAAGTGAGGCGGAGAGAGGTTCAGGCCTTAGTTAATGCCCACGCCTCTCGGCAGCCGGTCCGGCTCCGACCCGGCCGAGAGCTCGCACTGGCCAGAACCGGGGGCCCTGCTCCTACCCTGCCCTCCGGAACCCCACATTCTTGTCTCCTAACTGGGAAAACCCCACCAAATCGTTTATAAATACAAAGTACTTGGGCCTTAAATCTCAGTATACAAGGTAATGAGGTGCACAGGGGGATTGGGGGCAAATCGAAGCTGCATTCCCGAAATTCAGGTTGGGTTGGAAAGCTGAGCAGGTTGGGGTGAGCGGATTGGAGTATCTGTCTGCAGTCGGCCCAGCAGTTAGGACCCAGGTGACCCACGCCTTCTCTGCTACCTCAGCACCTGGAGCCTCTCGGCGCCCAGACGCCCCCTCCACCTCCCCCACCAGCCCCACGGGCCGCACCGACTGCGCACGCGCGGGCAGCGGCACGGGGGGGGCCGGGAGCGACGCCCACTGCGCACGCGCGCGCCGCCGACTCAGGGATCAGCGTAGCAACACGGCCGCGCGGAGCCGCGCTGGCCAATCAGCGCGGCCGGGGGCGGGGCTTCCCCGCGGCGGCTCCCGGGTAGGCGGTGGGCGATTTCCGGCAATAAATCCCGACGGGCCGCCGTCAGGTGCCGGCTGAGGGTTGTCAGTGCGCCAGGTGGGGCCCGGACCGTCGGCGCGCCAGGTAAGGACTGGGACGCCGCGCGCGCTAGGTGGGGACGGAGGCAGTCTGCCCGCCACACGGCGCGACCCACCCGTCCTCAACCCCACGCCCACCCTCCGCGTCCCGCAACCCAGCTCCCCTCCCGCCCCAGCATGAACCCGCCCCCACCGGGTCGGCCCCCTCCTCCCCCGGCCCGGGGCCTCCGGGACCACCCCTCCCCGGCCCGGCGTCTCCGGCGTCCGCCCTCCGGCCTCTTCCTCCCCCGGCCCGGGGCCTCCGGGACCACCCCTCCCGCTCGGGCACCTGCCCGGGCCTGTCCTCGTCCTCCCGCCGTCCGTCCTCTGCTCCCGTTCTGCTCCGGCTCCGGCCCCTCTTCGGTTGCTTTTCTTATATTTCTTGAGCGGACGCGTTTCAATTTTGCGTCCTTCTCTTCGCGGTAAGCTCCGTTTGGACCCTTCTCCCAGCCCTGGCCCTGCTCAGACTCATCTTGAAGGAGTGTGGGGAATCGTGCCTTTTCCAGCGGAGCCCTCCTTTCTTGCCTCTTCCAAATCCTTACCTCCAGCCCTAATCACAAAAGACACGCTTTCCCTTATTGTTTCGTGTTCCACTTTCCCCTCTTACGGGAATGTTTTCCGTTTCCGTGAGGCATCCGTGATTATCTCTCAGGCCTTCTTGCAGTAAACCCCATTTCTGATTCTCAGCCCTCGGTTTATCATTTCTTGATGGTCTTTCTGGATCAGATTCTTCCACATTTATAAGCCGTATTCATGTTTGACCCTCAATTATTTGGAAATCTTGTAAGGAAGAGAAAGCAATAGAAAAAGCCAAATGCTTATCAAATAGAGGATCAGTCATTCTTATCTCAGAACAATGCAAATTATTTTCTCAAAATTTATGATGAAATTTCCAGTATAAGAAATACTGGAAGAGAAACTCCTTTGCCAGCTTTTTTCTCTGAATATGAAAGTGCCTTTTATTTTCACTGTAACTTGTTTGTTTATCTGTTTGTAATGTGTTTAGCCATAGCTCTTGCTCTACAGGTATAGTCTTTATTGTTCTGAAAATCAGTTTAGTAACTGAAGAGAGTAAGTACTGTTACACATGTAACCTTTTCAAATTTTTTAGAGCTGTTTCCTGTCGTGTTTTCCTTGTCTTAGTGTTTTTATATTTAGATCATTCATTACTTTAGATCATATCTGATGATGTATGACATATAAGCTAAAAAATGTAAGAAAAAAAAAACTCCTGCAGTTTCATGACATCTGTTTCTAATAGGGTGTTCAGGAATTGCTGTTTTAAAAATATAGTGGTAGAGCATGGATTGTGGATTGAGATTCTACGACTGTAAATCCCAGCTCCACCAAACTTTTTGCCTCAGTTTCTTCATCTATAAAATAGAGATTTAAAACTTTTAAATGCGGATTGCAGCATTTCCTACCTTATACAGTAGTGTGAGGACTAAATGAGATAAAAGAGGTAAATTGTCTAGGGTGATGCCTAACCCATGCTGAGATCTAGTAAATGTTTGCTGCTGTTATCATTAGTTAACGGAAAGTGTGCTTATTGAAGGAAAGACATTTCTTGTCTTGTGCAGGAGTTTCCACTGGCAAATGAACTTCATGAAGCCCTGTTCTCCTGCAGTGCTTCACCCCCATGTCCTGCCATATAAAATAGAGATTGAGGGAAGATCTACAGCAGATGGCCCCATATGCTCTCTGACATTAGTTGGCATGAAATGTGCACAAAATTGCAGATTGTACCAGCTATTTTACAAGAGTAGCCACTTTTGAGTAGTTGCTCTTACACACTTAATAATTTTCAGGAGTAATTTCTAGTTCTTATTTTTGTATTTGGAAATTATCAAAACAAAGGTGATTTTAATTAAATTTATAACATGATAGCGATTCAGATCTTTTAGAACAGATAAATACATTTCCATAAAAAATGATGGGTCGTCATCATTCCACAAGTTTAACAGTATTTTTCGATTTGCAAACTTGTTAGATGCTTCAGACTGGGACTATTTTTGAAAATTTGAGACCGAAGCCTTTCACATTGCAACTCGTGTGTTTTTTCTTTCTTTTCCCTGATGGCTTTTTTGTTATTGTTTGTAATAACTGTGCTTCCAGAATCTCTGCTTTAGTTCATGAACTAAAGTATAAAGTATAAAGATTACATATAAGTATTATATAAGGTTATATATTGTAATAATCTATGATGGGAAAGAATATGAAAAAAAATGTACATAATTGAATCACTTTGCTGTACACCTGAAACTCACACAACATTGTAAATCAACTATACTTCAATTTAAAAAAAGGTTATATGCAAGTGTAAAGCATAAGTATAAAGATTATACACCTATATGGAATGGAATACACACATTTATTTTGAAACAAATCTTTTCCTCTGTGTTGAAAATAAAACTCTTGGAAATGTACTATTTTTATTTCCATGGTCCATTTAGCTGCATTTCACTCCTTCCAGCCCATGGAAATATAAACACTTAGCAACTGAAAAATTCAGGCTAACTATATTTGTTTCTCACAGAGTTGTTAAAGTCAATATGAATGATCTGTAGAGTTTTGGTAGTTGTAAAGGAATCAATTATCTTACAGGAAACCCCAAGCTGACTCTTAACTTTACAGCAGAAACTTAGTGTAAATGTTATAGGGATTGCTTGTGAGGCCTGAATATAAGTGCATTAAGTGGTGAGTGGGCATGGTGTCTAAATAGGCAAGTACAATGTGTGTCATCAAGTCTTAAAATATCTTGTTAGCTGAGGTGTTGGTAAGAAGTTTCTGTTGCTTAAGTAGTTGTTCTTTCTGCCTCTGTTCTCCACTTCAGTCTGTCCTTCACGCCCTGGCAAATTATTCTGAACATAGCACTGCTCACGTTGCTGGATTGCTCAAAAACTTTTAACTATTTAGAGAATAAAGTCCAAACACTTTTGATATTCTGCATTCTCCTAGTCCCCTTTCCAATCTGTTCTCTATTTCAGCCAGCCTATTCTGCTTATTCTCAAACATGTCACATGTATTCCTGTTTTCATTTTTTTCAGCCACCATTTCGGTGATTGGTATTTTTTTCCTTTCTTCATTCACTTAAGATCTAACCATGCTTTAAGGCCAAGCTCATGTCCTAGTTTCTCTTCAGAGGTTTCCCAGGTGGTTTGCTTTTTACTCTGAGTTTCTTTTAGTTATTCTCTCTTTACCACTCATTTAGTACTCATATTACAAGATTGCATGTATGCACATTTATATATATATGTATATATTTAATGAGAAACCAATTTTATTAATTTAAATGTATGAAGACTTCTAAATTCTACAAGAAAGGAAAAAACTAAAATAATAAATTTGTAAAATCTGTGAGCATACAGATCACAAAAGAAAAAAGGAAACATACTGGGGACAATTCTTCAACTGCATCAGGAATCAAATAATATAGGTTAACAATGTCACCATTTCTGCCTTTCAGATCAGCAAGTCATGTTCTATAAAAATTGTCACATGGGTAATACATTTTCATCTAATAAAAGAAATATTAAAAATAAAAATGCCTCAAATAAAAAATAATGTAAAATCTCTTGAAATTCAAACATGCAGAGATATTCACTGTTTACATTTTGCTATATCTGCTTTCAGATTTTTTTCTATACACACATGTATAAACTTGTGCCTGCATGTAGAAATACACAGAAGTATCACATATATTTTCCTAAAACTTGCTTTGCTTTCACTTAATATACTGTGAATATCTTTTCACGTTAACAAATATTTGCACAATTATTGTTAATAGCCATTTACAATCCCAGTGTAATAACAAATATATTTAACAAAACCTCTTTTAGATATTTTAATTGTTTATAGTTGTTACAGTTTGTTCCTGTTACAAAGAATTCTTCAAGGGACAGTTTTCTACATAACATCCCCCCTGCCCCGGTTTTATTGAGATATAACTGACATATAGCACTATGTAAGTTTAAGGTGTACAACTTGATGATTTGACTTACATACATCATGAAATGATTACCACAATAGATTTAGTGAACATCTATCATCTCCTATAGATACAACATTAAAGAAAGAGAAAAACTATTTTTCCTCATGATGAGAACTCTTAAGATTTACTGTTTTAATAACTTTAAAATATAATGTGCAGCAGTGTTAATTATCGTGTCGTACATTACATCCTTAGTGCTTATTTATTTTATGACTGTTGGTTTGTACATTTTGACTACACATATGCATATATTTTAAAATATTTTAAATATACTTATATACATTGTGTGTGGAGGGGGTTTTCATTTGTTTTTTTAGTTCCTCAAGGGTTTACCGGTGTACCCTTAGGGAAGGGACACATAAGGTAATAACACATTTAGTCTGTGTTTATATGTTTGTCATTGAAGTAATACTGTATTTGACCTATTAGCAATATTCTGCACAGTTGCCACTTGATTTTTTTATAAACGCAGTTTAAATATGATGTTGAGAGATACTTTGGCAATTGTCAGAGGTGGTCCTCACAGACATTCTTCTCTTGTTTGTGTTTTATGAGACTAAATTTGCCATTTAAGCATTATCTACTACATCATGGTACTTGCCTTCTTTTGTAAAAGTGTTCTCTGGCTTCTGTCTGAAGCTTCATGAAAAAGTATCAGACACCTGCTATTGGAGACAACCTTAAATAATCTGGATGGACTAGACATGGGTGGTGGCTTTTGCATTTTAGGGTGATCAGTAGTTGTGAAACAAGAGCGTAAGATGAGGCTTATCAAAATAGTGTTGAAATTTAAGGAATTATTTTTAATTATCTTCTAAAGAAAGAATTTCAGTTAAACAATATATGACTGAAAAAGATGTGTTCTGATTATTACTTAGTTTAGCAAGGTTTTGAGATCCTCTTGGTACAAAGGAAAATTACTTCATCATACGTTTCATGTTGAGCACTTGTAGTTGACACAGGAATATTGTTGAAGAGTTATAATTTCCCTCTGAAATTTTTTTGTCTCTTCTAAGCCAGTATAAATGCCTATTTAATAGTCTATTTTTTGTTAGTTATATTAAATATATTTGGGAGAGTGGTATTTGAACACTTTCATCTCTTGTGTACTCTGTGATATGATGTGATATGATACTTCCACGTTAGTGAAATATCCCAAATCTCCATCGTCGGACATGAGATTAATATAACACATTACTCTATGGAAACTTTTTGTTGAGTTATCAACTACCTTTTTGTAGCTAAATACGATGTATACTTTTTCATTCTTACCATACTGGCTTCTTTATAACACTTTCCTCTCTGTTGATCATTTCTTTCTTAAACCCGTTCTTCTCTTGCCTTCCCACTTCCCCTACATCCGTGGCTCTTCCTGTTCGGTGTCCTTTCTCGACTCGTCTTCACCTGCTTGTCCCTTCAATGTCAGCGACCCTTGGAGCTGGCTCCTTGGCTTTCTTCTGTCCCCACGCTGTCTGGTCTCTGTCTGGACGGTCTAGATGCTGGTGGTTTTCCTGCCTTGCTCTCCAGCCTTACCCTCCCCTCTGAGCCATTCATTCAGTGATTGTTGAGCTACCCTTGTGCGCCGGGCATCGTTCCAAGTGTTGGGATACAGAGTTGAACAAGACATCGCATTTTCTTGAGGAAGGCAGACTGTAGCCATGTAAGTAATTTCAGACAGCGTTTATTACTAGGAAGACACTAGGCGCTGGCAGAGACCGAGTAGCCCTGAGGTCTCTGTGAAGCTCAGATCTGGTTGAATTGCCTCCCTGCGGAGTGGAGGTTCCTTTCTTGGCCACTTGGTGTCCTCAGAGTGCAGTCCAGCTCCTTTGACGTTGTTTGCCCCCAGTGGCCTCTCCATTCTCACTTCCAGCCACTCCCCACTCCCCCCTTACATGGTCAGCCTCAGGCCGACTGGACTGTGTACGGGGCTGAGCATCCGTGTTTCATGTTCTGTTGCTTCTAATTTCTGGCGTGAGTTTTCTGTTCGGTGTCATACTCCTTTTCTTCCTCACTCCCTGACTGATTGTTCTTCAGGCATGAGCTGACATGTCCCCTCTGGGAAACCTTGCATGACACGTGCAGGGTTGGGCTAATAAATCCACCAGTCCTCATCCGTGTTATCATTTTACTACAACTGAAGTCCTGTGTTACCTTCAGTGTTTTATCTCAGTGTCCAGCTGGCACGTAAGGCACGTGCAGACATTTAAATATTAAGTAAGAATTGTATTCATTAAAGTTAACAAATAAATGTTCTAAATGAAAAGAAACTTACATCAATTACACATACATTTTTAACCTAAATTATAGGAGAGCTATGCCATTTTTGGGCCAGGACTGGAGATCTCCTGGATGGAGCTGGATTAAAACAGAAGACGGCTGGAAAAGATGTGAACCCTGGACTGAGGGACTTGAAGGAGAGAATAACCGGTGTGGCGCCAGCCACGGCATGTGAGTCGCAGCTCAGCAGAGCCACACCGTCCCCACCTGACTCTTACGGCTTCACCTGTTGGAGCCCATGACTTACCGCTTGGCTGAGAATCCCCCCCCCCCCCCCCCCGCACCTGCACAAGGCTGGTGTAAGGAAACAAGTTACTAGCCAAAGTCTGAGCCTGGTAGATCGCCTAGTGCCCACGCACAGATGCTGCCGTCTTCTTTTTAATTTGAAACGTTTAACCCTTACAGTAGTCCGAGAGATAGGTATTATTCTTATTAACCTCCCGTTACAGCTGAGGAACCTGAAGGAATTAAAAGATGTAGTTTTGGCGGCCTGCGTCAGAGGCCCATGGTGACAGTGGCTTGTGCGAGACAGGAGTATAGTCTTCTCTGTCAGAGGCCTGAGTTGGTGAGGAGGCCTTTAGCTCTGCCGTCCCCAGAGGGTAGCCTCCTCGGCGGGGTTCAGGGTGGAATTCTGCCCCCACCTCCGCGTTCCGCTTGGCAGGGTAGAGGAGGAGGTGCCCGTGCCACACCTCACCGGCTGGAGTGGGAGCTGCAGGGCAGGCTGGGGGCTGCGGTCTTTCTCCAGAGGAAAGTGAGAGATTGCATGGATGCAGGAGCAGGCCAGCGTGGCCGTGGTGTGCTCACCCGCAATCCCCGTCACAAGTGTACTTGAGCATTTGGAGGATTGGGGAGGTCTGCAGACCTCTTCCTCCGAAGTGTCACGGGTCTCGTCATCCATTTTACTGCATATGTTTATCTCACATTTGCGTAACTATCAATTGTGTATTTCGAACTGACAGGTCATCTGTTTTTCTGATAGGAATTTGGTACCTTTAGACTGGAGATTGGGGTTTGCGGTATTTAAAGCAGAAATTAATTTTATATTTAAGATTATAGGAAGGATAACACACAGTGTTCGTTGAATTTATATTGTGGCATTTCTCTGCCTTTCTGAATTCTAAAATGTCAGTTTAAAAAAAGCTGTAATGCATGAAATAGAAAGTTACTGCTACTTCTACACTAAGGAATTTGCATGTGTTTTTTTCCTCATGTACTCTTTATTTCCCCTCATTCCAAACATGTTGTGAATATCGAAGAATACTTTTTTCTCATATATGCATAGAATTAGAGAAATACAATCAAGACCTGTTTTCTTTGCATGATAAACTCCATGTTCTCCTGTCTCCCTTCCCACCTTCCCCACAGACACTCCCACTCACCCACTCCTGTGCACACTCATTTGAAAATCCTTTGAAATATAGTGGTGCTGGCAGAGGCCTTTCTGTGTGGGTGTCCTCACAGGGACAGAGGCTGTGTCATAGCAGCCATGGACTCTCCACCACGGGTGGAGTGAAGACACCTTGCTCCCATCCAGGTGCCTCACAAGTCTGGCTGCCCTCTCTTTATACTAATGGTATATGTAATTACCAACCTTACATAAACTTTACAAACAGGGTGGGACTGTGGGCAACTCACTCACTCCCTGCCAGAGAACATGGTGGGACCGTTGTAAATGAATTGTTCTCAGACCCTTGCAGTTGGACTTTTAGTTTTCATCTTTATTAAGTTCATCCTGAATCTTTATCAGCTTCATCCGGAACACACAAAGATGTGTGGGTCAGAGATGTTTTTATTAATTACCTTCTGTGAACGGAAAGTGTGTTGGTCTCCCCAGCCCAGTGCTTACTCCAGACCCTTCACAGTGTGGGACCAGGAGAAGGTGACTTTGCTTCGCTTGTCCACAGAAAGGATGTGGCCGTCCCCTCCCCTCCAGCGGGGGCTCCTTGGAAACAGAAGAGGCCTGAGTCCTGCCTGTGCTCCTTTGGTGTGTAGATAGATCCCTCCATGAGCCAGACCTGAGATGCCTCTGGTTTTGTTATTACACATGGTGTTGTATGTGCTGAGTCTATACTGTATGTCAGGCATTTACTGTGTGTTCCCAGTGCTGGGATCCAGCAGTAAACAGAAAGAGGCAAAACCCATGCCTGGAGGAGCCTGCATTCTAGTGGGACAGTCAGACGAAGGACAAATGGAGCTCCGTGTGGTCTGTTCCGTGTCATAAGTGCTGTGAAGGAAAAAACCCGGGGTGGGAGGGAAGACCATTGGGGTGGGGGTGGTGCGTGGAAGTGTCGAGGCGGGGCCTCTCTGAGAAGGGTCAGCTGAATGACACCTTGGGCACCGAGAGGGCGGCCCAGGTGGGGAAGGGAGAGCAGAGACCCCGAGGCAGGTGTCGTGAACTCAGGAGCAGCGGGGACAGCGAGATGGGTGGGATGAGGGGCAGCAGGGGACCAGATGCCAGCGTGGCCATGGCCGGTCATGAAGGGCCAGCTGGGTTTTCTCAGAGCTAGACGGGGGGTCAGAGAGAGGGGGGGTTTTGTTCAGGTTTGTGTTTTAACAGGCTCCTTCTGGCTTTTGTGTTGGAAATAGGCTGCAGAGAGGTGAGGCAGAGCAGATCGACTCATTCCTAAGAGCCTGTGTAATGACCCAAGTGAGGAGTGACTGTGGCTCAGAGAGGATGGAGGTGGCGGGTGATGAGAAGTGCTCAGATTCAGATGTTTTGCAAGTGGAGCTGGCAGGTTGCTGAGCTGTGGAGTGGGTGGGCAGTGGCAAGGGGCGTCGGCGAAGGCAGGCAGGTGGTCGGCCTGCGCGGCTGGGAGGGTGGCCGTTCATGTGATGACAGTGGAGTCTGACCGTGTAGCTTCCTGCGCACGCGCGAGATCCTCAGGGCTCGTGCCCGGGAGAGGAGCTGCTGGGTCACGGGCAGGCCCACCTTCCGTTTTCCAGTGAGGTGGTGTCTATTTCTGCTCCTGCTCTCAGTGCCTGTTCATCTGACCACACTGCTCATCCTTTCTTCCCATTTTTTATTTCTTGCAAGTAGATCTGGGCAGAGAAGAATAAGCTCAACATCATTAGTCAGCAGGGAAGTGCAGGCAATCTGGGAAGACACACGTCGCAGCGAGCCTGAGATCACAGTGCAGTGTGGGGTCAGCAGCAGACCAGCTGGAAACGGAATGGAAGTTCCAGGGGAGTGAGACAGCCGAGGTGGCCTAGACAGAAGTGTGGAGAAAGTGTTCACCTTCCAGATAAGGTGCCATGACACACCTACCACAGCGGCTGCAATTAACAAACAACAGAACGTTACAGGTGCTGGTGAGGGCAGTGCCGAGTGCTGGCAAGAATGTCCTCTCGTAAGCTTGATGGGAGTGTAGAATGGCACAGCCACTTTGCTGACTAGTTTGGTACTTTCTTATTAAGTTAAACATAAAGCTGCCGTATGACCCAGCATCTCAGTCCTAGGTATTTACCCAAGGAAAATGGAAGTTTATGTTTACGCAATACCTGTATGTGAACGTTAATAGCAGCTTTTTTCCAGTAATTGCCAAAGCTTGGGCATCACCCATGCTTTTCAGCTCTCCAGGGGAGGGCCACTCAGGAGCGAAAGGAACGAACCGTTGATTGACACAACGTGATGAATCTTAATTTCATCTTGCTTAGTGAGAAAAACTAAACCCAAGAGGCTTCATATTGTGTGATTCCATTTATATGGCCTTCTGGAAAAAGAAAAACTATAGGGACAAAGGGGTGAAAAACAGACCAGTGGATGCGAGGGGTCTAGAGATAGGGGAAGGAGTTGATTACACAGATGACAGGAGGCTTTTTGGGGAGTGGTAGAGCTGCCCTGTAGGGAAGGCGCCAGTCCCTTTATGACTCTGCATTCGTCAAAACCCATAGAGTTGTGCAGCACGAAAAGCAAATTTTGCTCTGTGTAAATCTTAAAAAAAAAAAAACCAACCAGGATGTGTGTGATGGGGAGCTGGTCACCCAAATGATCTAAACTGTGACAGATGGATGTGATTGTGTTACAGACGAACCCCATAACCACACTGAGGTGGGTGTGGAAGAAAGGAGCTGACCTGGGAACTTGGGAAAACCATGTTGACAGGATATTGTCAGGCTATAGACGGACACTGTAGGTGGTAAATGTGCTTCTCATGCCCCAGGGTGTGGGTTAGCAATTCTGAAACTACTTTATTATGTATAGTAGGGTTAATCGGGGTGAGTAAATAAAATGCAGATAATGACAGCCAGATCTCTCACTTTGGAGAAGGAAGTCACAAAAAATCATGCTAGACTGTACCTTGTGGTGCTGGATTGTTGTGATGGTGTCAGTGTGTACTCAGGCGGTTGTTGCTCTTGTGGGTGGGTGGGTGGGTAGATAGGGATCGGTGTGTAGGTGAGTTAATATAACGTGTTCCCCAGTTCTGTCTACTGGGAGGCCAAGAGCGGTGGTGCCCCAGTAGCCATGAGCAGACTGAACACCAAGATCTTGGTTTTGAAGGGTTCCTGGGGAAGTGGTTGATTCCAGAGCTGGGGTAGGGAAATATAAGCTGAGCCTAGAGCATCTTGTGGTGTCCAAAAGTAAGGAAATACTTAACAAAAAAAAGGGGGGGCTGTGGATGGGAATATGTCAGATGTCAAAAGGGCAGAGGCCAACCTGAAAGCAGTACAGTGGCCAAAGCTGGAGCCATTTGAGCAAAAAGCAAGTAATGGTGGTATTGGATTATAACTCAAAGGAGAAGATAAATACCCCTGAGTTTATGGGGATATAATACATGAATAAGTGGGGAAGAAGGGACAGCTCTTCCTGACAGAGTAATTCTAGTTAGTGAATGTGGAAGGAATAGGGAAGTAGAGTGTCACCATTAGGACACCACAGTAATGATGGCTATAGGCAGAGTCCACTGATAGATGCTGAGATTAGTGGGTGAGATGTTTAGGGAAAACAATATTTGCAAAGCGTTCTCCAAAATATCTATGAATTCACAAAGGGAAAACAGTAGCTTTACAGTTGAGAACCCTGGCAGATCCCACCTTAAGCGAGTGATCCAGGTGACATGACCAGGAGCAAGACACAGGGGCAGCGTGTACCCCGATCGCATAGGTCCGGATGGGGTCCTGGAACAGCGAAGGGCACCAGCGGGAGGCTGGCGAGACACAGGTCTGTGGGCGAGTCAGCGGTACTGTGCCAGCATCCACTCCTGGCTTTGGTCGCCGTCCTGCATTCCTGTGAGATGGTGGGGAAGCTGGGGGAGGGGACTTTGTACTGTTGCTGCAACTCTTCTTGAAGTCTAAACCGATCTTTGAAAGTTGCTTTAAAAAGTCACCGTTGAGAACATCAACAGGCAAGCCAGTGACTGGGAGAAAGTATCGTGTTCTGTAAGCTGTCACTAAGCTGTTTTCTGGGCTCCGTTCTACCTACTCACACCTCCCTGTGACACTGCAGCCGGTGGGCCCTGCTAGGCCCTGCCTGGGGAGGGTGCCACGGAGCCTGTGCGGTGGGACTGGGGCAGCTGCTGCCGGGGCCCTTCTGTACCTGTCCCCCCAGGTCAGCAGCACTGGACTCTCCCTCCCAGCTTTTCTGACATTTGCAGACCTGGCTCATCGTGTCCCTTCAACACCAGATGCTGGTGCCCCGACCCCACCCCGCAGCTGGACCCCAGGCCCTCGGGGCTTCTCATCTGAGCTCAGACTCCAGCACCAGCCAACAGTGCTTCCTCCTGCTGGTGTCAGCCTGTGCCCTTCGCTCTCCCAGTGCAGTGTGGTGACGGCTGTTTGCAGTCACTACCTCTGGAATGCTTCAGTGTTCTTTTCGGCTGTTAGGTTACCTAGTTAACAAGGTTTAGTACATATTTGTACATTTTCATTTTAAGTTTCTCAGTTAAAATAATTGATGTGTCTTCTGCGTCCTGATTGAACCCAGCTGTTATACTGACAGAGGCTTTTCTTCCAGGATTTCGGCAACTTAGTAAAGAGACAAGCAACTCAATTAGCAGCTGGGAGAATGACTTGGACAAACATGCAAATAGCCAGTATGATAAAAGTTCAAATCTTTAGTTATCAGGGAAACTAAATTAAAACCCCAGTGATGTGCACCTTCTTCTTGGTTTTATTGTAAACCTAAAACTGCTCAAAAAATAAAGCCTTTTAAAAAAGCCGCAGTGAGGTAGAACTATCCACCCACCAGAATAGCTGAAATTAAAAAGGCTGACAATAAATGGTGATGCAGATGTGGAGCAAACGGAACTCCCCCGTTCAGCTTTTCACCATTGAGTATGATGATAGCTGTGGGCTTATCATATATGGCCTTTATTATGGTAAGGTACGTTCCCTCTATACTCTCTTTATTGAGAGTTTTATCGTAAATGGATGTTGAATTTTGACAAATGCTTTTTTTGCTTCTATTGAGCGATCATATGATTTTTTTTTCTTTTACTTCATTTTGTTAATGTGGTGTATTACATTGGTTAATTTGCAGATGTTGAACCGTCCTTGCATCCCTAGAATAAATCTCACTTGATTATGGTATATGACCCTTTTAATGTATTGTTGAATTCAGTTTGCTAGTGTTTTGTTGAGGATTTTTGCATCTGTATTCATCATTGATATTGGCCTGTAATTTTCTCGTGGTTTGCTTGTGTGGTTTTGGTATCAGGGTAATGCTGGCCTCACAAAATGACTTTGGGAACTGTTCCCTCCTCTTTGATTTTTTTGGAAGACTTTGAAAAGGATTGGTATTAATTCTTCTTTAAATGTTTGTTAGAATTCACTAGTGAAGCTCTCTGGTCCTGGACTTTTGTTTGTTGGGAGGTTTTTGGTTACTGATTCAATCTCCTTACTCTTAATCAGTCTGTTCAGATTTTCTCTTTCCTCATTATTTAGTCTTGGTAGGTTGTGAGTTTCTGGGAACTTAACCATTTCTTCAGGGTTGTCCAATGTGTTGGCATATAATTGTTCATAGTAGTCTCTTAAGATCCTTTATTTCAGTGGTATGAGCTGTGATGTCTCCTCTTTCATTTCTGACTCTGAGTCCTCTCTCTTTTTCCCTTGGTGAGTCTTGCTAAATGTTTGTCAATTTTGTTTATCTTTTCAGAGAACCAGCTCTTAGTTTTATTGATCTTTTCCATTGTCTTCCTACTATTTTTTCCATTGTTTTTAGGCTTTGTTCTTCTTTTCTAGTTCCTTGAAATATAAAGTTACATTATTTAAGATTTCTCTTGTTTCTTGGTGTAGGCACTTATCACTATGAACTTTCCTCTGAGAATTGCTTTTGCTGTATACCCTAAGTTTTGGTATGTTGTATTTCTATTTTCATTTGTCTCAAGGTATTTTTTTGATTTCTCCTTTGAATTCTTCTTTGGCCCATTGGTTGTTCATTAGCATGTGTTTAATCTACACATATTTGTGCATTTTCCAGTCTTTGTCTTGTAATTGCTTTCTTGTTTCATATCATCAAGGTCAGAAATGTGCTTGATATGATTTCAGTCTTTTTTAAATTTATTGAGACTTGTTTTGTGGCCTTATAATATGATCTATCCTGGAGAATGTTTCCTGTGCTCTTGAGAAGAATGTGTATTCTCTTGTTTTTGGATGGAATGTTCTGTATATGTCTGTTAAGTCCATGGGGTCGAATATGTCATTTAAGTCGCCTCCTATTGTTGTATTGCTGTCTGTTTCTCCTTTTAGGTCTGTTAATATTTGCTTTATTTATTTAGGTGCTCCTGTGTTTACAAATGTTATATCCTCTTGTTGGGTTGATCTGCTTATCATTATATAATGATCTCCTTTGTCTCTTATTACAGTCTTTGTCTTAAAGTCTATTTTGTCTATTTCTGATGTAAGTTTAGCTACCCCAGCTTTCTTTTGGTTTTCATTTGCCTGGACTATCTTTTTCCATTCCTTCACTTTCAGTCTTAGTGTGTCCTTACATCTGAGGTGAGTGTCTTGTAGGCAGCATATATATTGGTCTTGTTTTTTTAATCCATGCAGCCACTCTGTATCTTTCAATTGGAGAATTTAGTCCATTTACATTTAATGTAATTATTGATTGGTAGGTACTTATTGCCATTTTGTTAATTTCTGGCTGTTTTGTAATTCCTTTGTTCCTTTCTTCTTCTCTTGTTTACTTCCTTTGTGGTTTGATGACTTTCTTTAGTGGTATGCTTAGTTCCCTGTTTATCTTTTGTGTATCTACTATAGATTTTGCTTCGTGGTTACCACAAGCCTTACATAAAACAACTTGTATTTGTAATAGTGTGTTTTAAGTTGATAACATCTTATGTTTTGAATGCATTCTACAGGTACATTTTTACTCTCCCTCCACGTTTTATATTTTTGGTGTCGATTTACATCTTTTTATGTTGTGTATCCATTAACAAATTATTGTAGTTATAGTTATTTTTACTACTACTATTTTTGTTTTTTAACCTGCATACTGTCTTTATGAGTGATTAACCCACTGCCTTTACATTAGATTATTCTTAATTTTACTACATATTTACCTTTACAAGTGAGATTTATACTTTCACGTTTCCCTCTTTGTATTTAGCACCCTTTCATTTCAGCTTAAAGGTATCCCTTTAATATTTCTTGTAGGGCTCTTCTAGTCATGACGAACTCCTTTAACTTTTGCTTCTCTGGAAAATTCTTTATTTCTTCTCAATTCTGAAGGACAACTTACTGAGTAGAGTATTCTTGGTTGGCAGGGGTTTTTTTTTTCTTTTTTTTTCCCAGCACTTTGAATATATTGTTCTACTCCCTTCTGGCCTACAGAGTTGCTGCTGAAAAATCTGCTAATATTCTTATGGAGATTCCTTTGTATGTAAGGAGTTGTTTTTCTCTTGCTGCTTTTAAGATTCTTCTCTTGTTTTTAACTTTTGACACTTTAATTATAATGTATCTTGGTGTGGCTTTCTTTGGGTTCATCTTATATGGAACTCTCTGAGCTTCCTGGATCAGAATGTGTGTTTCTTTCTCCTGGTTAGGGAAGTTTTCAGCCATTATTTCTTCAAGTAAGTTTTCTGCCTCTTTCTCTCTCTCCTCTCCTCTGGGACCCCTATAATGTGAATGTTGGTCTGCTTGATGTTGTCCCAAAATGCCTTAACGTATCTTCATTCTTTTTCATTCTTTTTTCTTTTGGCTGCTCTGATTGGGTGAGTTCCACTCCCTGTCTTTGAGTCACTGATATTTTCTTCTGCTTCATTTAGTCTCCTTTGAAACCCCTCTGTTGTATTTTTCAGTTCATTTATTGTATTCTTCTGCTTTGTGACATCTATTAGGTACTCTTATATTTTCTATCTTTTTGTTGAAATTCTTATTTTGTTCATCATTTATCCTTCTCCAGAGCTCAATGAGCATCTTCATGACCATTATTTTGAACCCTTCATCAGGTAAATTACTTATTTCCATTTTATTAAGGTTTTTTTTCCCTGAGGTTTTATCTCGTTCTTTCATTTGGGACATAGTCCTCTGTTTCTTCATTTTCCTTGACTCTCTGTGTTGGTTTCTGTGCATTAGATAAAACAGCCACCTCCTCCAGTCTTGAAGGAGTGGCCTGGTGTAGGAGATGAACCTTACTGTTCAAACCTGCCCCAGCTCTTGGTTGTCTCTCAAACCTCTGTGATTGTCCAATCAGCCTACTTTATTTTTAGCCTCTCTCAGTAGTTGAGGGTGTGCCAAGACCTGTCAGTGTCACAAAGGGGAGTATATCAGTTGTTACCTAGATTCAAGCTGATTGGAAGCCAGACCCTGAGGCAGCAGCTTTTGAAGTATGCACATATACCTCTCAGGGGAAGACTGGGAGGTGGGCTTTTCTGTCGGTTTCCTCTGAGTTGAGCCCTGGGGTAGCCAGTTAAGACCGGTTTCCTTCTCTGCTACTGTCCTGTTGAACCCATGAACACAGCGCCACTGGCCACCAGAGCCAGGCTATCAAGGGTTGGGTTCTCTGGGCAGCAGGCATGACAGTCCGCGCACCAGATGTGTGCATTGCTCCTCACTCAGAGATGCTGATGACCCGCAGTGGGGCAGGGAGAGAGTATGAATGTGGCGCCTGCCAGGCTCCTGTCTCTAGAGAGGGTTGCAGTCAGCCCCCAGATGAGTATTTCATTAGCACCCTGCCCTTCCGGCCATAGCTGAAGGTAAACTGACAGGCCTCTTTCACAGGGAGGCTGGTGCGTTTTGGGCTGAGGTCTCTGTACTGTGTTCTGGAGGCAGGTGGTGGAGAGCTCCCTCTGGATGTCTGGGGGCTTGTCTCTCAGGTGCAGGTCTTAAAAGTTGGGGTGCTGATGAGGTTCACGTCTCTCACTCCTCAGAGAGAAGCTCCAGGCTGGGAGTTCCCTCCTGACTGTGGGCAGCCCCTCGGGGCTGAGGTTTGTGGTGAGATGTGTCAGGGCCTCTCCTACCCACTTAAATGTGTTGTTTTCTTGTTCAGCTGATGTGTAGGGGTGCTCTGCTGGTTTGGGGTTTTTCTCCTGGGAAAATTGTTCCATATGTAGCTGTCAATTCCATGTGTCTGTGAGGAGGTGAGTTTGGGGTCCTCCTTTGTCACCATCTTGAACTGGACCAGAGGCAGTTTTCTTGAGGCTTTATAATTTGTTTTAATATCAGGTAGGACTAGACTTCTCCCACTGCTGTTCTTGTTCTGAATCGTCTCCTAATTCTTCCTTGCTTTCTTTTTAAATGAACTTTGTATTTAACTAGCTCTCAAGGAAAAATCTGATATTTTTATATTGGTTAAATTTATATTTTTAAAAAACTTGTTTCATTTCTTCCCATTTATTTACAAAGAGTTTTTACAAAGTAGCCTTTTACGATTTTTTAAATTTCCTGTCTGTGTTTGTAATTTTCTTCTTGTCATTAATTTTATATAGTGTACTTTCTCTGTTTTTTCTGGTAAGGTATCTAGTGGTTTATCTTGCTGGTTTGTTTTGTCCAGTGAACCAGCTTTGGGGCTTATTTTTCAGTTCTACTCTTTTACTATTTATTAATACCTGTTTTGTCTTTTTTTTTTTTTTTTTAAATTTATTTGGCTGCGCTGGGTCTTAGTTGCAGCACACAGGATCTTTTAGTTACGGCACACAGGATCTTTTAGTTATGGCATGTGGGATCTAGTTCCCTGAGCAGAGATCGAACCTGGGCCCCCTGCCCTGGGAGCGTGGAGTCTTAGATACTGGACCACCAGGGAAGGCCCCACCTGTTTTTATCTTTAACAATTCTGTCTTTTTGTTCACTTACTCTTTTTCTAGCTTTCAAGTTATATGTTTATATTATTTACTTTTTTATCGATATATGTATTTAATGCTATAAAGTTTCCTGTCACAGTTGTCTTTCTTGGGTCCTGTAAATTCTGATGTGTACTTCCTCATCCGTTTATACATGTGCGTATTCGGTATGGTGTTTGTTTTGCTTTGTGAGCCAACCCCAAACACTTATCCTTTAAAAGTGAGCCAAGCCCCTTCACACTTACTGCTCCGTTTGGCCTCAGTTCCCTGAAATTAATGTTTTGGATGTACAGTACACATTTGCATCTGTGTCTTTCTGTCTTTATTTATGTTCACCTCTCTCATACACAGCAGAGAGTCTGGCCCCTTGTGTTTTGTTTTATTTGCTTTTACTCTTTTGATATTTAGGAAGTTTTTTACCTCTTATTTTCACCTTTATGCTAATACCTTTGTGTAGTATCCTTGGTTTCTTCTTTTTGAACACTGACTGTTGGCTCTGTACAGTGTGTAATATTGCAGTTAGCTGCTGACCCGTCTCCCCTGCCCTCCCATACCTTGTTAGTCATTGTTCTCTGCTATGTGTCTTATAGCCATCACTTGCTGTGTCTTTTCTGTCATCATGGACCCTTCGTGTCATGTAGAAACATGTAATTCTACAAGTACATACATGTTAACTTGTTTAACACCAGCCTTCTTGCCTCTGCCCCTCTAGTCCTGGTGGCTTCCCGAGCTCATTCTGTAGTGAATTCTCCACTAATTTCCTGCTTGCAGTACTTCTCTGTTCATGCACATTCATAACGTTTGTTGTGACCTTTACCTTTAAGACTGGGTTTATCTAAATGATAAATCCTTGGCTCACTTGAGTATGTTAAATATGTCACCTGAACCCATTCCATTCCTGGCTTGTGATTCCTCCTACAGAACTGCTGTCAGGTCTTTGTGTCTTTCTCACGCTATGGACGTGCACTCTTAGAGTAAGCGGGAGTGTGACCGTCATGAGGTGCTCGGTGGGTCTGTCATTCAGGCGAGGCAGCAGGTTGGAGGCGAGCCGTCAGAGCATGCCTGCGGGGCGTCGGTGGAATGCAGAGGGTGGCCGCTATGCCCTCGTGCCTTCCTGGCTCTCTCTCATGGAGTCTGCAGCTGCTGTGGTTGGACTTCTTACACGGCCCTTCTCCAAGAGAGCTCCCTCTGGAACCTCTGAAAGACGGTGTTCCCCTCTCCAGGTTGCATGGGGGTGTCCACCGCTTCTCCCGCTGGCAGAGCCGTGGGGCTGCCTGGGCCGCTGTCCGCCTTGGTCTTCAGTATCCCATCCTGCCACTTGCCTGCTGCTCCCTTCATGCATCATGTCTGCATCAGATTCCTTAAGCATGTCACATGAGATGTTTAGGACAGAAGTGCTAATGCAAAAAACAAACAGGTTTTGCATTTTTTTGTTAACTTAAAAAAATTGGACCTTTTTTTAATATCTTTTTTGCAAGAGAGGCTAATAATACACTGATGCAAAAGTGACTTTTTATCAGGAAAACAAACATGAACATTTGGCCAGCAGGAGAAAGTAATATAACCCTGACCCTTTGTGGGTAATGTGAGGATAAAAAGCTAAGTTTAATAGGTGACCGACATACAACTGAAAACAGTAACCTGGGACTGTTAGAGCAGAGACTGTGGCCCTGCTGGGAGAGAAGTTTCTTTCACTGAGAGAAACGCCCGTGGAAGTCAGCTTGGCAGTCAGTTACTGGTGACTGTGTCTGAGGGGTTCCTCTGTTTTGTTTTTTGGTAAAATGATCACATTTTGTTTGTCATGTTTACTTTGGTATGTTAAATATTTCATTTCGCTGAGTTTTTCTTCCCAGAGTCTCCTCTATTTGAATGGTAGAATTGATAGCCCATATGTGCTTTCAAGAGCAATACCAACTGAAGTAATTTAAGAAGATAGAGAATTGTATTAGTTTTCTAGGGTTGCCATACTGAAAACCCAGTGGTGTAAGACAACAGAAATTTTTTCCTTGCAGTGTGGAGGCCAGAAGTCCGAAATGCGGGTGTCAGCAGGGGTGGTCCCTTCTGGAGGCTCTTTGGGAGAATTTCTAGCTTCTGGGGTTGCCAGCAATGCTCGCCGTCCTTCAGCTCCAGTCTCTGCCTCTGCTGTCACTCGGCTGTTGTCCCTTGGCTGCCGTCACCCGCCATCCCCCCGTGTCTGTCCTGTGTGGCCTCTCCCCATATAAGGTTTAGGGCCCATCTGGTTAATCCAGGATGATTTTGTCTTGAGATCCTTCATGTAATTGTATCTGCAAAGACCCTCATATTCACAGGTTCCAGGGGTTAGGACTTAGACATATTTGAGGGGCCACTATTTAACCCAATGCAGCAATAAATATTTCTGGTTTAGTACAGTTTTTAAGATTCTGATTTCAAGCGATTGGGTGGGGATGGATGCTGCAGTGTCCCCTAGCAAAATCCTAGAAATGATTAAAAAGGTATATATTATCTTAAATACTGTAAATACATATTGTACTTGAGAAAAAATGGGGGGCGCAACTCTCAGTGTCTTGGTGCACCCAAAAGGATACGGAGTCTGTGAGACACGCTTGCATGGTCTGTAGCTGAAGGGCTTCCTGGTGGGGAGAGTGTGGGGTGGTACCGCCAAGGAGGTGGCTGCAGCAGGGGGCTCCTCCCAGGGGCAGCCTCGGGGTATTTACTTGAGAAATGCAGTAGGAGCGACCAACAGAACATGTGCTGGGCACCCCTCCCTCCCCCAGGCTGTGGAGGTACCTGACGCCAGCACTGAGCAGTGATGTGGTCAGGGCAACGCCATAGGTGGCCGGGGTGCCCGCAGTTCCAGAGCTGGTATACACATGGGCCAACAGCGCAGCCCACCTATTCCGCATCGCTCACTGAGGGCCAGGCAGGGGCACCCAGGGAGCAGTGCCTGCCCATCCCCCAGCCAGGGGGTAGTCCAGCAGGAATGCCTGCCTTCTGGGCACCTTTGAGAGACATCGGATGCTGATGGGAACGCCCCGAAGAGCTCATCCATGAAGAAACACTAACTACACAAATCACAGCAGGACTGAGTATCATCCTGAGACGTTTACACCTGAAATGATAGCCTGTCTGGGATTTATGTCAAAATAATTGAAGTGGGTCCCCGGCCAAGAAATGGGTGGAGAGAGAGATGAGGTAAGATGGGTCATGAGTCGATAATCGTTGAATGATGAATTGCCAACCAGAATGGAGAGGAGGGTAGTAATGAGGTTAATTCCTTGTCTCTTACAGGCAACTCAAAACAGAGGTATGTGCCTGGGTTTTTTGTTTTGTTTTGTTTTGTTTTGAATTATAAAATTAGCAACCAGAACAAGTGAAGATAGAAATAATGAAAATTTAGCCAATTCTCATGCGTGAGATTGGCAAGGGAGACTTCATTTTATACTTGGCTGGTTTTTTTTTTTATTAGTACAAGTTACCTTTATAAATATTAAAATGTAAATCATTCACAAATCTTGGTAATTTTTCTTACTAATTACAAAACTTTTGTGACTTGTCTTACAACATTACAGTTACGAACTGCCGATTAACCATTTTCAAAACCGGAGGTTTACCCTCCCTTGTCTTATTTCCTAGAATCGGGTGGAAATGATTGGAAGGTGATAGCCCATCACAGAGTATTGCATTCAAGGCTGTGCTGACCCGAGAAAGGTCTGGGGATGAAGCTTAAGACCATGTTATGTGACTCTTGAGGAAAATGTCACCAGTTGTCTAATGGGTCATCACTAGGGTGAGGATCATAAGGTGGGAAAAGGTCAGGTCACACTTGGACAGTGTTCAAAGCTGCAGGCTGACTTCAAGGAGTGAATTAGGAGAAGAGAGTAACTTCTTTCCTCGGCCCTTGGTTATTTCTGTCAGGAGTTGTTTTTTTTTTAATTGAAGTATAGTTGATTTACAATATTGTGTTAGTTTCAGGCGTACAGCAGAGTGATTCAGTTGCACATATATACATACGTATCTTCTCTTTTTCTAATTATTTTCCACTATATGTTATTACAAGATAGTGAATACAGTTCCCTGTGCTATACAGCAGGTCCTTGCTGTTTACCTGTATGTCAGGAGATGTTTTTGATGGTTCTTCTCCACACGCATCCTTGTCTTGGTTGGAAATGGACATGGGGTGTGGGGAAGCCATGCACCTTTGGTGGGTTTATCAGAAAAACATTCCCGAGAGAGAGGGTGACGGGGTGCTGGTGGAGTGCTGAGCGGTGGGCCTGGAGGGCTGAGAGTGTCGCCTTCGTAAGTCAACGCGGTTGAAGTGTATAGATGTCTGGGCTTCCTTCCTGTACGTCTGTCCCCTGGGCCTGTTGCCTCCCTTCAGGCGGCCCAGCCCTCCCAGGGCAGAGTCAGGGCAGAGCACACGTGGGCGCTTGCCCAGTGCCCCTCGCTTGCCTGCGCGTAGCCGGGCACGGCTCCCTCTCCCAGGAGATGACGGGCAGCTCCCTCCTCTCCTGGTGCCTGGTTTCCTTTCTGTGATGCTGTTTCTGGAGAGCAGTGTACTTCTGCTTTCCCTTGATGCCTTTGTGATTGTAGTTGGAAAAGCTGTTCACATTTGAAATCTTCTACCTTCAGTATTTGAATCAGTGACAACAAACCAATGTGAGATACAGCCAGGATCAACCCATTTCTATGAATTGGTATTATTTAACGCCTGCCACTGAATGTTAAGTTGTTTGTTTTTTCTAAGTGCACTTTTGCTTGTCTTCATGATTTACAACTATTGCCAGTGTTCTTTAAGTCTATTCTGATGGTGATAAATGGATTCATTTGGGAAAATCAGCTGTTTTGATTAAAAGTGAATACAGGTTAGTGGAAGGAGCTTGTGTACAATTTTCTTGTCAAAGAGTGGCGCCGAGGCAGCCAGCAGGGTTACTCCCTGGGCTTTGAGTATCAGCCCCTGGCCCTCCGCTAGCCAGCTCATCTGCACAGAGCCCCTCCTTGCTGTCAGACTGAAAACAATCCAGCTGTCAGTGTGCTGAAAATAACATTGTGTGCATCTTTAGTTTTGAGGGGGTGGACTGCTTTTTGCATAGTCTTATTTTTTACTACAAGGAAGAAATTTTTTTAAAAAAGGAAGTGTGTTCAAGTTGTTTAGTTATCACCTTATGATTTTATTTTCTTATTTCATCCAAAAGAAAAAAAAAGAAAAAAATGGGAACGCTTTAATTAGATGTATTTAAGTGGAAAAAAGAAATGTTTTACTTCATCTGGCTTCAGTTAAGCGCCTTAACAGGTAGCATTATTTGGTTGATGCTTAGTAAGGAAATACGGTAGTAGTTTCAGTTAAGTCTTTGGAAGTATGGGGACAAAGAGAAATGTTGAGTTTACTCGGCACTGGGTCAGGGATATAGCAAATCATTAGTATTAGGTATCATGTTGTCACGTTAACTTTTTTCCAGAGTATAAACTATAAAACTATAAGTTTTAAAGTCTGAAACTACCTTGGTTGAGCATTTCAAAATCCTTAGGTGATTCTAAAACTTGTGCATCACTTCCTGATACAGCATTCTGATAAGAACCAGGATAAATCTCAGGTTTCTTAAAACAAGCAAAGAACATAGACATTAGCCTTGTAATTTCAAACCTGTGATTTGTTGCTTTGAAAATTAAGGATTGCTTTCAGAATTTAACATGATTTTTATTTTGGGCTCCTGAATTGCAAACCAAATATTTCTTTTTTCTTTTTTCTTTTTAACAAAAGAAAATCCAGATGAAGAAACCCCTGTAAAAATATTTTAATAAAATGTTATCTTTATTTCAGTATCTTAAATAGTGAAGATGAAGAAATATTCAATAACGAAGAGCATGAATATGCATCCAAAAAAAGGAAAAAGGACCATTTTAGAAATGACAGAAATACTCAGTGTAAGATCATTTTCATTAATAATTTCATATTTACTTGTTGAATATGTTGATAAATTGAATTGCATTGACAGTGCCGTCTTATGACGTAAATGCTGATACAGTTATATAAGCAGCAGCACTGTATCTAGAGTTGCCCACTGACTTAGTGGTCAGATATTTGCAGCTCAACCATTTAGCTGAGTAAGTCATTAGTAAGATTTGCTACAATGAAACCGAAGACAGGAAAACCTACAAAACAGCCTCTATGTCTGAATGTTGAATAGCAGTCCTGAATTCAGGTCCATTCACTCCCAAGCAGTGAGGCCGAACCTTAGGGACCTTGACATTGGGCTTTGGTGCAGGAGACGCTTCTGGTTCGGAGCAGAAGGTAGACATGGTCAGAGCTGGAGCCATGCAGGCGGGATGGGGACGGGGATGGGGACGGGGATGGGGAGGCTCTGAAAGGGCCCCTGTGCAGATGCCCAGACTTGAGTCACTGAGACCCTGTGAGTGAATCCAGTCATGCGCCCTCTGGAGGCTCCCATGGACCGTGTAGTCGTGATCCTTGAAGCTTTGGGATATGAGTTACTTAGAAAGTGTATTTAAATGGAACACCATATGGGGCAATGAAAGAGGAAGAGAACTTTTATTAGGGTGTATACCAGATGCACTTTTATAACCATTTATGTTTGGATATGACTGCAGTCACTTGGTGACACTATTTTCTTCCAAGTTACCTAGACGTGGTACTGTCATAAATCATCTTTCATGTAAAGATGTTTCAGTACCTCTGAAACTGATATTAGGAAACGAAGCAATTCTGGTTGCATTTAGCCAAGTCAAAGCATCTCTTATCTATATGATGTCAGATAATTTTGTTAGCATGTGCCACTGTTGAAGTTCCTTAAAATCTTCATTTTGTAATGATTCACCAGCTTTTAAAAACAAAGTTAATTTTTATTCTAGGTTTTTATCGTGAAAAATGGATCTATGTCCATAAAGAAAGCACAAGAGAAGTAAGTATTTTATTATAAATAAGAGTATATTTTGTATTGTTACTGTTGAATATGTGATGTTACATTAAATTGTTTCTTTTGCAATATCAGACCTGTGTCCACATTCTAAGAGGTGAAAGCATAAGAGGGTCTTTGAGACAGTGTTTCGTGTGTGTGGTGTATGTCAATGCCCCGTACGAATCTGAATCAGCAGAGGGCTGTTTCAGGAGAAGTATGGACCCCCAGGTACTTTGATATTTTCTCCCCCGCCCTCCCCAAAAGCTGTTCATAGTGAGCCTCTGGTACTAGTAGGGCTGTGTCTTGGCTCTCCTGTGTTTTGGGTTGGTGAGAACAGTTTGTAAACCCCTCATTTATTTTGTAGAGTAGTAGCTAAGGTGATGTTGGTAGTTAAGCTGGAATCTGCAAAGAGCAGTTCGAGCCCTGCCCGCCTTTCTTTTGCAAAAGGTCTGTTCACCTCCACTCTGCATGTTTACTTTTTCTCTTGGTATCTGGGGAAGCTTGCTTCCATCTGTTGTCTGAGAAACTCTGCATTTGCCTTATTTTGCAACAATGGGGGAAAATATTCAGGGAGCAGTTGTTTAGCATGTATTATGTTAGCGTAAGTTAAGGGTTCCAGAAGTGTTAATAGTGGGTGTTCTGAAACCAGCCCAGCTTCCTAGACGCTTAAGGATTAGATTCTGAGATAGAAAATTTATCCGACCTATTTGGCGATGGTTAACATTGTTAAATGGGTATGAAACCACTCTAACCCGTAACATACACTCCAGTACACCATTGGAAGGTGTTTGGCGAATCTGACCTAGTTTGAGCTTATGAAGACTGTTAGACATGTGGACTTCCCTGGTGGTGCAGTGGTTAAGAATCCACCTGCCAATGCAGGGGACACGGGTTCGAGCCCTGGTCCGGGAAGATCCCACATGCTGCGGAGCAACTAAGCCTGTGCACCACAACTACTGAGCCTGTACTGTAGAGCCCGCGAGCCACAACTACTGAGCCTGCATGCCACAACTACTGAAGCCTGTGCGCCTAGAGCCTGTGCTCTGCATCAAGAGAAGCCACCGCAATGAGAAGCCCTTGCACTGCAACAAAGAGTAGCCCCCGCTCGCCGCAACTAGAGAGAGACCACGTACAGCAATGAAGACCCAATGCAGCCAAAAATAAATAAATAAAATAAATAAATTTATTTAAAAAAAAAAGAAAGACTGTTAGACATTTCATTTGCTGGGTGTCACCACACTGATTACAGAACAGAGGTCCAGCTTCGGCTGCACGTGCGGCAGAGGGGGAACCTGCTGTGAGTCTGCGGGGTGTTGCATGGGTCCTGGGAACCGGCACAGGCAGGCACAGGCAGGCACAGGAAGGGGCCAGGACTCGGAGCTGGTCCCATCTCTCTCCGCATCACATCACGCCTTTGGTCTTCTCACCTGGGGCCCGCCAGGTGTTTGCTGCTCGTGTGCTTCAGACGTGTGATTTTATTTCCCCCCAAAGAAGAGGCTGTTGTGAGATGGGTGGCAGCCTGGGAGGAACACCAGTGTTTGGAATTCTGTTCACTGAGAAAGAGAATAGTTACCGGCTGTGATTGATTTCAGGTTATGATCGATATCCAGTTAATCTTGGCTTCCTCCACAGCTCCCAGGAAAATATTCTGTACTTAGTGGATATTCAGGAAAAATACATAATGAATGTTTTAAATAAGTGTATCTTGTTGGCTTGTGCACACATTGAGAGTGTTGTTGGGATTTGGGTGTAAAACCAAATCAGCCCTCACGGTGCGTCTTCTGTCAGAGACTGAGGATTTCCCCTCCAGCTCCCCCTCTGGCCCCTCTGCTGTCCTCTGTTTGAAATGTGAGGCGTATTTGTCACCTCATGTTTTCTGTGATTATTCCCCACTTTATCTATACCCACAGCTCTGCACTGAAGATCTCTTTATGTTCTAAGTATTCCAATACAGAAGATCGAGTTTAAAATGTCTTCTGAAACCTAGGGTAGAGATCTGTACAAATCAGTATGGAATATAGGGCATATCACTGCCCACGGTCACATCCCGTCACCTCTAGCCCTTTGCACCCACACGCTGGTATTCAGAACCCCACCCCGCTCAGGTGCCTCTCGGCCTTGATCCTGAGCGTCTGGGCGTACGTCCAGGCCTGCAGGCACACAGGACTCCCCGCAGAGGAATCGAATTCCAACGTGTAGTTTATACTAGATGCTTCTTCATAGTGGCCAAGCATGATTTATGTATTTGTAGTTGCACAGCCTAGAATACATCCAGTTATTTTATGATTTTAGGCTTAATTTCGTCCTCCCCCAAATGCATGCCAACAAAGGAAATTGACAAATATTTAATCAATATTTATCCTTGTCATTAAGTGGTGTAGAAATGTCAATGCACAGTGTCTTGATTATACATAAATGACTTAAATTTAGCATTGTTTTAATTTTACTCTACTTTCAGCTAAATATGGAATAGATCATAATAAAAACGAATATCCTTTGCCAAAATTAAAAAAGAAATTGTGCAGACTAATTCACGTTAACTGTTAGCTCATTTTGACTCATGACTCATTTGACAGATTTTCACTTGTGTCTGTTTTTCCAGAGACACGGCTACTGCACTTTGGGAGAAGCTTTTAACCGCTTAGACTTCTTCAGTGCGGTCCAGGACGCCCGGAGGTTCACTTACGTGGCCAGAGTGAGTATTTTATTTCAGAGACACTTGATGACACTTTGGAGCGACTGCGTTTTGAGGATTATCATGTGAAATATTTAAGATGCTTTTGACGGCTGCGTACAGTTGTGCTTGTTCACTGGTAGAGAACCCCTGGGGGCGGGCGGGCGAGGCTCCGGGCTGGCGCTGGGGCTTCTGCAGGCTCCCGCGGGGGCAGGGGCACGCTCCCCGCCCGTCGCGCTGTCGGAGATGCAAAGAGGAGGCAGAAGTTATCCTGGGAGTCCTTACCCGGTGGTTTCACATGCATTTTCTACTTTGTGTTTTTCACGGAGTATGATCCCTGCTTAATGGAGGGACAGTGGGCTAACAGAAAGAAGGAAATTTATACCGAATGGAACTCCACAGAAGCCTTATTGTGTTAATAACATGTTTTTAGAGGAAATTTTTATCTTGGCCTACATTCACAAAAGAAAGGATCTTGCCATATATTCCATTTACTGTCTGCTTTTATTTGCCTAACAAATTTATTCACCTTCTTACTATTATAGGCAAAGAGTAGGTGATGGGTCACGAAGCTGTTAATTTTTGATTTTTAATGGTGCTGTGAGACTCTGGAAAGATACTCCTTGTAATGGCTGCTAAGCATTTGGAAGTGCTACCGGAAGGACAGAAAACTGGGTGGTTAAATGATTTTAAGCCCGAGTGTTTAGTTTGGTTCCGGTCAGAGTTTGCCTGGCATCCATGTGACCAGCACCTGGGGTTCCTAGCCACGTGCTCCCTGCAGCCTCGCCAGGGTGGGGGCTGTGTGGAGGCTGTAGCCCCACCGAGGGTTCGAGTTCTCCCAGGTGCCTGCGCACCAGACAGGGGCCTCCACCAGCTACCTCTTCCCTCCAGGTGACTGAACCGGGATTTGACTCCACTTTGTAGAAATGCCAAGATTTGAGTATCCAGGAAAACGTGTGTCAGCAGAGAGGTCTGTTATACAGTAAGCGTTTACCCACATGCTTTTTCATAGTTTAGATCATGCTTAGTTGTCTAATACCAGCCGCTCTGGACCGCGATCTACACAAGGGATTTTACTCGTGGGGGCGTGAGAGAGACTCTGGGGCAGGACGGAGACACGGGAGGGAGGACGGAGACGCGGGAGGGAGGACGGAGATGCGGGAGGGAGGACGGAGACGCGGGAGGGAGGACGGAGACGCGGGAGGGAGGACGGAGACGCGGGAGGGAGGACGGAGACGCGGGAGGGAGGACGGAGACGCGGCAGGGAGGACGGAGACGTGGGAGGGAGGACGGAGACGTGGGAGGGAGGACGGAGACGCGGGAGGGAGAACCGAGCCTCCTGGTTTCAGTGCCGGGCTTTCTGCTCGTCTTGCTGGTCCAGGACCTTGGTTTGCTGACCAGAGAAGGTCTGAGCATTCTGTGCTCTGTGTCCTACTGAACCTGGTCACCTGAACAGCCTTGGGATCTTTGTTTTGTCCGCATGCCGATCTCTTTTTCACGGAGGAGCCTTTCTTCAGACGTTGTCCTCATCCTAGACAGTAGTACCTGGCAGATGGTAGACTTTCTCTGCTGGTTCTTTTGTAGTACGTGTAAAAAAATACGTAACTAAAAAGTAAAGTGCTTGGTGTGTCCACGTGCTAACGCGTGAAGTGGTGTTTCTCTGCGTCGCCTCTAGAAATGGCCGCCGGGGCTGGTGGCTTTGGCAGCTGCTGAGGCCACTGTGCGATGCCCGCCGCACCACTGGGCCCTCCCACATGGCTGGCCTCTCTCTGTGGCACTTCCATGATGGCCGAGTGCTCCTGCCAGGTGGGGCCTCCCCATCAGGGATCCTCACCTCCTCACCCTCCTCCTGCCCCTGCTTCCTGCTCCTTCAAACCCTTCCCGAGGCCAGTTACCTTCCCAAACTGATCTGCTTGTGTCTACCTTCTCCGAAAGACAAAGACAAATGAAGCCAGCTGTCAGTGACTCTGTGATCGGGTCCATGTGCCGTGGCCATGGCGCGCTGTCCCCTGGCCCTAGTGACTCTGTGATCGGGTGCACGTGCTGTGGCCATGGTGCGCCATCCCCTGGCCCTAGTGACTCTCTGTGATTGGGTCCACTTTGCTGTGGCCATGGTGCGCTGTCCCCTGGCCCTAGTGACTCTGTGATTGGGTCCACGTGCCGTGGCGATGGCGTGCTGTCCCCTGGCCCTAATGACTCTCTCTGATCGGGTCCACGTGCCGTGGCCATGGCGTGCTGTCCCCTGGCCCTAGTGACTCTGTGATCAGGTCCACGTGCCATGGCGCGCTGTCCCCTGCCCTAGTGACTCTCTGTGATTGGGTCCATGTGCCGTGGCCATGGCGTGCTGTCCCCTGGCCCTAGTGACTCTCTGTGATTGGGTCCACGTACTGTACTGTCTCCTCTCCCTTCCCTTTCCTCCTGTTGCCTCCCCAGCAGGCCTGACGCCCCCACTTGCTTTCTTTTGATCGTGCTCTGTGCCTCACCTCTGGGTGACATGTCCCCCTGCACTTGCTGCCACCTTGTCTGTGGGGGTGGGATCCCCTCTCCCTCGGCATCCCGCCACTGGGGTGGAAGCACTGCTTTGCGAGTCTGTTAGTGCGTCATCGTGCGGTCAGTACCCCTGAATCCCACTGAATCGTAGTTGGCCTCAGTGGCTGGAGCGGTGTCCTTGGCACCTCTCTGCTGCTTTCGTGTTTACACCACACTTACCAGGACAGTGAGGGTCTCTTGCAGTTCTTCTCAACAAGACAATTTCCCATAACTTGTGCTGTGTTGTCCAGATGGCCACTCCTTAATATTAGAAGAGCTGTAGATGTACACGCAGTGGTTTTGAAATGACTTATGAAGGAGTTTCCTTACATTTCGGATGGCTTGCAGAAATATTTCCCCTAAGAATTTATATGAAAAAAATTAGTAGAATGCATCTTTTAATAAACATTTTATATGAAATCCCTTTGTTTATCTAAAGTTAGCATTTTAAACTGAGGCTAATCAATAATTACTACATAGTTTTGGAATAAAAATTAGTATTAGAGTTTAGTGTTCAGTATAAATTGTTTTAGTTGTCAAAAATAAGTAGTTTGGAATGGAAGTTTAGTCTTTATTCTCCTATACTTTGGCAGGAACGGAAATTTGACATCTTCTAATGACACAAATCCAAATTACATTGTCTCTTCCACATCCTGTATATGAAATAAGCCACTTTTGGTATTGTCTGTTAAAAAATATTTGAAACATCTTCATACCTAGGTTACTTTTATAATTTTTCAAAATTTTAGTCTGATTTTGAGGAATAAACATTGTTTTTCCAAGCTGCATTCACTCAACTTTTTAAAGGAGAACAGAGAACTAATTTCATGTGCCATGTTCCTCAGAACATGGCACCTAATTCAGGGTCACTGTTGAATCACATAGGCAGTGCCTGCCGGAGCTGGCGGGAATCGTAAGGAAACCTGTAAACATGGGGTTGTGAGCTGCCCCCTCAGCACTGTGGTGGGATGAGTGGGTGGTCTCTCACACGCTCCTCGTGCGTTCGGCCTGTTCTTAAACCTCATTCACGTTACGTTTTGTCCATCTGGCCACGGATAAGTCCAAACACCACTTCTTGCTCTGGGCTAACACGTGCGTAAACACACACGCCGCCTCCGCTGCCGCGCTTCGTCGGCACACTCGTAAACAGTCGTGTTCTTCACCACCATTCAGCAGAATTTGCGTTACAAATGTAATGCTGTATATTTAGTTTCGGACTAGTCGGTTGTCAGTGCTATGGCTATTGTGTTAAACTGCTGTTAAAACTATCTTGTAGTTTACAAAAAAATACTTATTTATAGATTGAGAATGTCGTCTTGGCCGGCTACTGAAAAGCCTTTAGCATAATTTATTGAACTATTAAATTTATTTCCAGAAAATCAATAAAAACTGGTCTTTACTCACAGTAATTTTTCTCTCCTTAACTGATTATTTGCAGTTATTATTTTATAATATGTGATGAGAAACTTTCTTATTGGGGGAAAAAAAATGACAGTCAAGATGCAGTTTAGATTTGGCCCTGGTGAGTGGACAGTTCTTAATATCTGGTCCGTAATTGAGCTTACTTCTCATTCATCCCATTTCTATGTAATGTATAAGTAAATTAAAAGCATTTTTGGTCAGTTTTAGGACCTTACTTTCATTAAGATAAATCAAAGACTTAAATTTGGTGGAATTTTGGAAATTTTAAGTAGAAAAATTAACCAAAGACGTGGAATTATTAGCCCATAGGTAGTTATTTCGCCGCAGAGGGGGAGATGGATAGCAGTCAGAGTTGGTATTTTAGAAGGCCTTTGAAGTGGGCTTTCAGCTCGGTGTCATGGTTGGAGACTGAGTGTCAGCACCTTTACCTCCCGTCTAGCAGTCGGTGTCCCCTGGTCTGAGGTGGGAGGGGTGAGAACGTTGGTGCCCATATTGCTGAGCACCCTTAGGAGAGGTGCACGGTCACATCCTGTGAGGTTGACTTGTCTTTCCAAACTAACAGTGTCAGGGAACCTTCTAATTCACATTCCAGCCATAGACCTCGTCCCGTCTGTCAGCGATACACACTGAAGTTCAGCAGTGCAGAGAGGCGGCGTCTGTCCTGACTGTCAGTGCACACCCGGAAACCGGGCAGCCCCTCAGTGCCAGCCCTTCCTGGGGGAGAGTTGCGTTGTGTCTCTCTGCGGGGCGTGTAGGTCGTGCATGGTGGCTCCCTGGAGTCCGAGGCCCCCAGCACTGCGGGTCCCCTGGGAGAGACGGGGCGGGCGCAAGGAGGGCATGGAGTGGGAGGGTCTGCGTCTGGGGGCGGTGGCCAGAGAGGCTGTCAGCAAAGTGCCTGAGAGCAGCGCAGGGTAGCAGTTGACATGTATAAAGATGCCAGGTGTGCTGTGCTTCCTAAAGGAGGTTCCTGTTAGGGGAGAAACTCTCAGAATCGTTACGTTTATGTACCTTTATTTGGGTTATTTGGAAAACGAGTTTATACTTCATTCCCTGCCTGTGGTCAATGAGAACTTGCTGCCGTCTGTGACACATTATTCACTTTATTTGGCTTGTAAATAGTGACTTTTTTTTACCTTGGTTACCTTAAAACTTCCTCACATTAACTTCTCTGTAATTGGAACGTGTTACTCACTGACAGTTTGGTTTCTCTGAGCTTTATTTGAAGCCTCGTCACAGGAGCATCAGGTTTTATCTGTGACAGTAACTCAGCCTCTTGACGGCCCTTCCAGCTCGCCCGAGGCTCCGCCCTGAGCCTGGGGAAGCCGCGCCCGGCGGCTCTCGGCTCAGGAAGCTGCCCGGGCCGCCCTGCGCGCCGTCCTGCGCGTCGCCCAGGGAGCAGCGCGAGGTGTCGGATGCTGGCCGTGTGTGCTGCACCGTCGTATTCGTAGCGTTAGGAGAGTCGAGCTCTGTAGCTTAATTATTAAAATATTTGTTAAGAAACATTTTAACAGACGTTAACACTCGCTGCTAGCATTCACGGCCTGTTTAGAGAACAGGTGCTGCCTGGCAGGGCAGGATCTGCAAGGTTTAATAATTGATCAGGCCTTTCCAGCGGTGCTGGTGAACCTGTCGTCTGTGACGTATTTAAGTCCCTTCTTGTACTCGGGGTCGTACAGAAGGAATCTACTAACCCCCTAGTCTCAGTAGGGGATCAGGAAATATTAATAAATACAGGGTGTGCTTAGGGTGTAACAGATGCACTTATTAGGGTGCTTACGAGAAGTCGGTCATGGAAGGTTCATGTTTATACAAGGTGGGATCACGCAGAATAGTATTTCTCCATTCAGAACATTTCACTAAAGGGGTAGGTCTTTCCAGAAGCACATACGATATTCTGAAAGGATATTTCAACAACTTTATGACTTAGAAGGAAGTTTGGCAGTGGAAACCGGATTTCTAAGAGGGATTGTTGGGTAGGGGTAGGGGATTTAGAGGAACAAACTGCTATGTATGAAATAAACAGGCTACAAGGATATACTGTGCAGCACGGGGAATGCAGCCAGTAGTTTATAATAGCTGTAAATGGAGTATAAGCTTTAAAATTGCCAGTCACTGTTGTGCACCTGAAACTTATAAAAATGAACAAAATAAAAGGATTGTTGAGTGGCTTGGCCAGGAGGATGCAGCGGGGCCGATTTCCTGGTTTTGCGCTGTGGCTCTTGAAGTGAAGGGCGCCAGGGACCAACGGTCGGGCTTGGAGGCCCCATGGACGCCAGGGGAGCTCTGAAAGGCCACAGCGAGTGCAGCCCCTCTGCCGCTCAGCCCGGCCCCCAGGGACTGCCCGCGTTTTGTCACAGACGTGTACGTGCAGGATCCCACCGCGAAGAGCCAGAGACGAGGGTGTCGGTGTGAGCCGGAAGAGGGGCAGTGAAAAGGTCTGGCGACAGGAGGCAAAGGGGACGAGTGCGGATGTGCGACTTGATCTCAGTGGACAGACCCTGAGTTCTCACTGTCCTTCGAGATGGCACACCTCTCGTCACTTTCTTTCCATTTTTGTCCTGTGTCAGGATTAACTGCGGGAGGTGGTGGTCGGAACGGGACCCGGCCTCGGGCCGAGGAGTCGGGCAGCTGAGTGGTGGGCCCGGCCCTGCTCCAGGTGCACACAGGCCATCCCGGGAGACTCGACGGCTCACAAAGCACCCTCCCTGCTTCTTCACTTCTGATCCTCTGCCAGCTCGATGGGCTGGGTCACCGTGCATGGTAGATGCTGACCTGAGCCACAGAGGGGTTAACGTCTTGCACACGGGTTGCCTGCATGAAAAGTTTAGTTGTAGAGTTTTGCTTAAGTCTTTTCACTGTTCCACATTCCTATATTAGAGGAATTATCATGTTTTTGAGGAATTACTTCTAAATAGCGAGTCTGCGGGCCTGAACAGTATCCCCCAAGGTTCACGTCCACCTGGAGCCTCAGAACGTGACCTTATTTGGAAGCAGGGTCTTTGCACGTGTAATCAGTTAGGATGAGGTCCTGCTGGAGTGGGAGGGGCCCTAAACCGATGACTGTGTCCTTAAGAGAAGAGGAAACAGAGACACAGTTACAGGGAGAAGCCATGTGAAGAGATTGGCCCAGGGACTCCACAACAGTAGGAGCTGAGTGAGGCGAGGAGGTCCCCTCCCTGGGCCAGAACGTAACAGGGCCCTGCCGACACCGGGGCCTGGACCTGCGACCTCAGAACCCTGAGAGTGGTGGCCGCTGACGTCCCCCACGCGGTGTGGGGCCAGCCGCGGAGACCGTGCAGAAGGGCCGTTACTTCTCCCCTGGGGCGCCGTGTGCTTTTCTCCTTGAGAGGAGCGGTCGTGCTTGTTCATGGTTTGTCTTCTGCAAAGGACCAAGCATACTTCTCTACACGATGATCAGATATTCTCACACCACCTCACTTTGAACGTGTGGAAAATGAGCCTGTGTTAATGGTGGGTGAGATGACATGATTGCAAACTAGTCAGTGGAAAAAATTACAAGGAGCAGAACCCGGGAGGCCTTCGGTTTTCTGGCACAGATTGGAAGGAGACCCTGTTGCCACTGGAGTGCGTATGAGAACACATTTTGCTGATGAATCGTTGAAACCGACTGACGGTGAAAAGAGCAGGGGCCTCAGCAGACGGTTGTCGTGCACGTGGGTCTCCTGCAGACTTGCCGCTGGCCTGCACGCCCGGAACCCAGGCAGCGCCGGAAGGCTCCACGGGGGGGGGCCGTCCCTGTGCCACGGAGGTCCCCTGGAGGGGCCCGGCATGGCGACTCTGGGTGAAAGATGTACCTGATGCACCTCCTCCATGTTAGTGACACCCTTTCCTTCTGTTCGAGGTAAGGGATTGGTGGGGGGGGTGTCATTTGGGCCCCTTAGCTGTCCGTCGGCCCCTCTGGGAGGTTGGGCCTCCTCACTGCGGGGCACCAGGTGCAGTGCGTGCAGGGCCGGGGCCACTCGGGTGTTCATGTGACCTCTGCCCTTGAGCTGGGGAGCTGCTCTGCTCATCTTTACGTGCCTCCTTAGGTCCTGGGACTTTGGCCCCAGGAGTTTGTTTCCCAACACTCCTCAGTTTTTGGACGTGAACTCCAGTTCCCCACGTGCTTCCTGGGTCCTTTAAATAGTGGAATCATGAAAACAAGGGAAAGGACGTCTCTGGCTGGACCGTCTGGTTATGTGAAGATGTTTAGCTTCTTCCTGATCTCTGCCGAGGACGATGTGGCATGAACAGTTCACGAGGAGATGGGAGTGGGGAGACCATGGTCGCGGACGAGCTTCCAGGGACCCGCGAGGCAGCAGCAGGGCCGGGGGGTGGAGGGGCCAGACCTCTGTGTTGGGTTCTGTCTTGTTTTCTCAGTTACTGACCGGGGATCTCCTCTTCCGCGACACCTAACGGGGTTTGTATCTGCCCCGAGGCTGCCATGACGAGTTCGTGGTGGGATCGTAGCGAGCCCTCGGACGTGCTCAGCTCAGGAGCGCTCCTGCGCTTGGCTGGTCTTTTGAGGGCGGCTTCGATGGAGGGACAGCCCCCATGCAGGTCCAGCCCCGTCCCCGGATTCAGGGAGGAGAAGCGGGCGAGGTGTGCCTCAGGTCCCAGGCGGTCCTGACCGCAGAGGCGCCTGTGTTAAAGGTCTTCTTTGTCTTGATCCTATAGCCTTCTCCTCTCGTGGAAAGCAGTGACTTCCTGACATGCGTGGAGACATTTAAAACAGTGGCCTTTTGAGTTCAGGGCGACTGTTGAGAGGGACTGTCCGTAGAACCTCTGACCTGAGCCTTGTGTGCCACGTGGCAGTGTCTTGGGTCACAGCCCAGCTAGGTCCCTGTCACGTGCCCACTCCCTGGGCACCCGCCACACGCATGCCTCCAGCCCCCGGCACAGACCTGGAGCTGCTCCACTCGCAGGGAGGGGACGCTTGAGCAGGCTGCTCTGTGAGTTGTTCCGGTTGTTTTCTCCATGGTAAACATTCTGCGCAAATTCTACCTGAATACGAACTGGCTCGTAAGAGACTCTAAAGTAATTAATTTGCCAGTGGTTTTACTGAACCTCCAGGCACCTCCTCTTTTCAAGAAAACTGGTATTTAGAAATGGAGGAAGTTCCTGATTAGAAAACAAATTCTTCACAAAAGGAATGCCCTCTGAGTTCCTTAGCACAAAAAGATGTGTTTACATTTTATTTTTTTAAAAACATCCTTCTTGTTGATTCAAGAATTGGCTATAGGCTACTTACTCCAGGAGTTTCCTCTAATTTTTCCCCTTTTAAAAAGTGTTGGATTAAAGTGAGCTAGCAAAATACGTAACTGCTCCTAAGAACAAGATTCATGAAGGAGAAGAGACCACGTGGGACCTCCCAGGGGTGCCTGCTTCCAGTCGAAGGAAACACGACTGGACGCTAACTGGACAGTTTGACCTCAAGAGAATTAAACTTGATGTCGTAGCTCTGCCGTTTCAAGGGATGTGTGTGTCCAGCCAGCGGGAGTGCTCTGATTAGATGGCATGTCCTCTGGAAATTTGAAATGTCACTAGCACAGAGTCTGCAAGTGTCCAGTACCATCTTCATTTTTCTTTAACTTCCCGCATATTTATGCTGCCAACAATGTAACTTGTAGAATGTGACCAAACGCAAGAACTAAGAATTCTTCTAACAAAACTGAAATTATAAATTGTGTAACAATTCAATTCATAGAAGACAACAGTTTTTCCTTCTGCCAGTATTAGAAGTCAGTGACTAGGATGAGAGTCAAATGAGGTGTTAATTCCCACGGAGGGTGGACAAGAGGGACAGTCCGAGAAGAGGTCACTTCTCACAGGCCACCTGCCCGAGCCGGTCCCCCAGACGGGAGCCTTGTTCTCGACACAGCCTGCGTTCGCTCTGCGTGAGATACCCTCATCCCGGGGGAGGAACGGGGCCGCGGACCTTGGGAGAACCTGATGAAAGCTCCTGACACTCCCTAGAGAGTGATGACAACATGGACAGAGTCTGCGAACAAGCCTGGGTGCTGGCACTGCTCCGGCTTCGTGAACATCTAGGTGAGAATCTGCTATTGCAGAGTTTAGGTCTCATTCCTTTTTCATTAAATACAGTAAAACTGAGAAGACCTTTTAAAATCAGGTAATCAAATTGCACATCGCTGAAGCCTGTGGAAGCTGTTCGCTGTGTCCTGACACGCGTGAGGTGCATGGGATGCAGCGTGGCAAGAGTTTGCAGTGTTTCAGTCCTGAATCCGGTCCCTGTTACTGTGTGACTTTGGAGTCATTTTCCTCATCTCTGGGCCTCAGTTCTCGCTGTGCAGCGTGATAATACAGTATGTCTCCTGGGGGTGTTGTAAGAATTAGGCAGTCACGTCCAGCCCTTCCGGTAGCACCTCGGTAATAACGGGTCAGTGTGGAAATCTGCGTGAAGCAAGGAGTGAAGACGGCACGGCCCCCGGCCTCTGCCCATTGAGGGTGCCCTGTGCTGCACGGGAGAGCGACCTGAACACGAAACCATCCCCCTCTGTCCTTCCCGCATGCACACCCACGCCGTCATCCTGACCACGTAACGCGTGTGCTCGGGCATTCCAGACGTGCCTGGGAGCTCAGATAGCTGAGGTTTTCTGTACTTTTATTTAATTCTAGCTTTAGTATATTATCATTAGAGAGTTCGGCCTGTACGATCTCTGCTTTTTTGAAATGCGTTCAATTTTCCTTTGTGGCCATTTTCATAGTTGATTTTTGTAAATATTCTATTGACACATAAGAAAAATGCAGATTCTCTATTTGAAGGATGTAAGTTTTTCTGCTTATTTATTAAACAGGGTTTGGTGGTTATATTATTTAAATCGTCCACATCCCTACTTGTTTAGAATTGTTAAATTTGAAGAGACGTATAAAAATCTCCCACAATATTTGTATTTTTGACAAAATCTCTTTAAGTTTCCAACAGATTTTGTCTTACATATCTAGCTGAATAGAGGCTAATGCGTGGTTATATTTTCTTTGGAAATTGTCTTCTGGGGGTTTCCCTGGTGGCGCAGTGGTTAAGAACCCACCTGCCAATGTAGGGGACACGGGTTCAAGCCCTGGTCCAGGAAGATCCCACGTGCCGCGGAGCAACTAAGCCTGTGTGCCACAACTACTGAGCCTGCGCTCTAGAGCCCGTGAGCTACAACTACTAAGCCCATGTGCCACAACTACTGAAACCCACGCACCTAGAGCCCATGCTCCACAACAAAGAGAAGCCACTGCAAAGAGAAGCTTGCGCACTGCAACGAAGAGGAGCCCCTGCTCACCACAACTAGAGAAAGCCCACGCGCAGCAACGAAGACCCAAAGCAGCCAAAAAATAAATTAAAAAAAAAAATTGTCTTCTGCACTTTTATATTAATTACCATTTTAACCTAAGATTTCACTGTCATCTATTAGCATGGCCACTCTTGTGTTTGCACATCACACTGTGGTGGTTTTCCTGGTGGGTGCCCTGTAGGTAACTAGCTAACCCACCGTGCCAACCCCACGCCTTCTGCTAGTGAGTTCAGCCCTTTTCTAAAAGATTTTTTTACGTGGTATTAGAAAACTGTAGTTTTTGTTGATGATAGGAGGGGGTAGTTGGAATACTTATTCCCTTTTGTGACAGAATATCCATTCTCAGACTAAGACCTGGTCTCAGGGGTCCTCCTCACTTTGAAACTACTGAGGACCCCAAAGAGATTTGCCTATGTGGGTTTTGTCTATTAATATTTACCATATGGAAGTTAAAATAAGTTTTAAAAAAACTTCTCTATTTAAAAATAAAGAGTGCCTGTGTCCTCCCGTGCCCATCTTCGCAGCGTCTGCGATGGTGGAAGGTGGCGCGTTCTCAGGGCTGGATTCAGCGTGTGCAGCCTCCTCGGGGGGCCCCGGGACCCTGCACTGCACACGAGCGAGGCGGCAGTGGTGCCAGGGAAGTAGCTTAGATCTGGGGTGCTGGGGGCTCCCTGGACGGCTCTCTGAGGGCCGCGGCCCACGGGCTCCGCGCTCTCATTTTTCTTTGCGGAGCAGGAGAGGCATGTGTTTGCATATTCTGGTCTGTTTCTCTCAGGTCCTGAGGGTCTTGAGAGCAGGGAGCCTGTCAGGGAAGGTTGGTTGTTACTCACACTGCCCAGGGCCAGTGGCTCGGTCTGTCGGGTCAGCACTGGGAGCCCACCCCTTCCGGCTGTCCTTAGCAGTGAAGCTGGCCTCAGGTCTCTAATTTGGTTGTAAACGCAGGCGGGGGTGGGGGGTGGGGTGGGGGGGGTGGGGGAAGGGTCTGAGTCAGCGTTAAAGTGGTGCTGATTGTGATGCTGGTCGAACAAGGAAGACGCTAACATTTTGCTTTGTGACCACCTAGAGGGGTGGGACAGGGAGGGTGGAAGGGAGATGCAAGAGGGAGGGGATATGGGGATGTATGTATATGTATAGCTGATTCACTTCGTTATACAGCAGAAACTGACACACCATTGTAAAGCAATTATACTCCAATAAAGACGTTAAAAAAAAAAAAAAAAAGATTGAGGAGCCGGACTGACCTTGTAGCCTTGGGTTTCTCAGGTGTTCTCTGGCCAGGGCCCTGGAGTGTTGTTTCTGCAATCACTGCAGTATAGGACACTTTTATGTAAATATAGTAGAAGTCGCAGAATGATTTTTTTTCCCAACAATCCTCATATGATTGTCATATTTGTAATTTTTTTTTAACTTCCACGGTCAACGTGGCAATGTGAGTACGTGAGTTAGCATTTTCTTTTCTCCTTCTGGAAACTCACAGAGGCAGCTAGGAGGATTGGAGAGGAGGGATGAAAAATTCCTTTTTCAGAGAAATAGGCAGATGTAGTTCACAGATTCTAAAATCTGTTTAAGGCTTACCCAAAGTGGCTCAGATTGGGCACAAACAGTATGGGAAGAAGTGAATGGATGTGTCCGGGTGGCGAGGACTTGGCAGAGGCAGGTCTGGACCACACCACAGACACGCGTGGTCCAGGGCGAGGCCCGGCGTGGGTGGCGGAAGTTACAGTTCGTGAGGGGACACGGGGAAGGAGCTGACACAGGACTCCTGAGACCCAGGTTGTACAGAGAGGTGGGCCGTGGGTTCACCGAAGACTGATAGGGATGAGCCGTGTTTGTGACAACCAGCTCTCCCCGGAGCAGCAGAGGGGAGGGGACAGCACTGGGGCAGAGAAGCGGGAAGGCTGTCCCGTCCTTCCCAGGCCTTCCCCGCCGGCCGCCGTGCCGGCATCGTGTGCTGAGAGCAGCCGAGCCCCTGACGGAGCAGGAGCCTGGGAGGCACGACGGGCAGCAGCTGTGGGAGGCGGGAGGCTGGGGGGGCAGACATGACGTGAGGCTGTCGGGGAAGGTCCGGCTCGGCTCGTGTGAGGCTGGGACGTTCAGAGGAGAGGGCACAGCAGGGTGCTGGGTGGATGCCCAAAGAGGTCCAAGAACATAAGCCGAGCCGAGCAGTCATGGGGAGGGCGTCACGGCCTGCGGCCTGCGCTCTCCTTCCCTGTCGCTCGGGGGCGTTTCCCTTCAGAGGTGATGCTCACCTGTAACTACCCCCCCCCCACCCCACAGCTGTTGCAGCTGATCGCAAAGTCCCAGCTGACCTCGCTGAGCGGTGTGGCCCAGAAGAACTACTTCAACGTTCTGGATAAAATCGTTCAAAAAGGTAAGGTGATGTCTGATACTTTCAATAATCTAAATCTTAATTAGAAATTCGGTGCAAGGAGATTGGATTTTTCTTTTATTTCCCCCCAGTATTAATGATGTCAAATAATGTGATGGTGTCAAGGCAAGGGCAAGGGCTCGGGTTGGCTGCTCAGTTCTTGATGTTGTTATTGTTCTTTAAAAGGTGCTTTTGCATACAGAAGAACATACTGTAATGAGAAAGATAATTTTTTTTGTTTTGGGGCCACACTGCGTGGCATGTGGGATCTTAGTTCCCCAATTAGGGATCAGACCCGTTCCCCCTGCAGTGGAAGCGCGGCGTCTTAACCGCTGGACCACCAGGGAAGTCCCAGAGAAAGGTAATTAATCCCTGAGTTTTAAAAAGACACTGTTTCATGGTTAACTAGTCACAGCTCACCTTAGCTGTATAGTGTTTCTATAATTAGCAAGGTTGTGACTTAGTTCTTAGGTATCAGATAAGCCTGTAATTTTAATTTAATGTTTGTCCTGATTAGTTAGTGGCCAGTAATAAACGCAACTTTGAGTTTATGCATATATATGCCATTTTAAATATCCATTCTCATGATTAAGTATAAAAGAAAACAGAGACTGACAGTTTTAAAGGCAAAACTGTAGACTCAACCAAAAATACACTATCAGACAATATTTTGAAGTTTTAAAATCTCATCATACTTGTGATATCTCAGAGATGATGCCACTTTGGAGTTGCAGTAAAATTAGATCATAATTTTTTATTGTGGTTAAATATACATGAAATTTACCACCTTAAACACTCTTAAGTGCACAGCTCAGTGGCATTAAGTACATTCACATCATTGTGCAACGATCGCCACCATCATCTGCAGAGCTCACCTTGCAGAGCTGACACTCTGTCCCCACAAACACCAACCAGCACAACCCTCCCCCCACTGCCCAGCCCCTGGCGCCCACCGTCTACTTTCTGTCTCTATGAATTTGACTATTCTAAGGACCTCATATAAGGAGAATGACACAATACTTGATCATTTGTGGCTGGTTCTTATCATAAGGTCTTCAAGTTTCATCCACGTCGTAGCACATGTGAGAATTTCCTTCCTGTTTAAGGCTGAGTAGTATTCCGTTGTGTGTGTATATCACACTCTGTATATCTGTGTTATCTGTTAGTGGGCCCTGGGGCTGTGAAAGCAGGTCATTCTTAACAGCAGGGGTTGACTGTATCAGTGCATTGTTTTTGTTTGTGTTTTTGTTTGTTCCAGTTCTCGATGACCACCAAAACCCTCGCCTAATCAAAGATCTTCTCCAAGACCTAAGCTCTACCCTTTGCATTCTAATTAGAGGAGTGGGGAAGTCCGTTCTGGTGGGAAATATCAACATTTGGGTTTGCCGGTTAGAAACTATTCTCAACTGGCAACAGCAGCTACAGAATCTTCAGATGACTGAGGTATGCATTTCTTGGCCTACAAGTGAGTACGCTCTGTTTTTCTATTACAAACACCGTTGTTACTTCTAAGCGTATGTGCAAGACTATTACAGCTTTTCCAAAGGTTTTTTTCCTTTACATTTCATAAATATTAAACTGTTGTAAGATGGATTCAGACCAGAAGACCCTTTAATGTGTTATAGGTGTCATTGGAAAGACGGTGGGGATGGTAATTATTAAAAAGAGCTGATCCTGTGGGTGATGAGGTGGTGAATTAATTTACCTTTACAGGAGATTAGGTATTTCAGGCTAAAATAACGTTCAATGAATTAAGGCTAAGTTGTATAGTGACTCTGTTCATCTGCTGTTGCTTCTCTAGGGTTGATGTGTTGTACGTTGCTTGGTGTGCGTACATGTGTTTATAGTTCAAAAGGAGCATGCAGATCACTCCAGTTGTTCTGATGTTTTTTGTTTATTCTGGTAACTAGTTTCATCAAGAAAAATGTTGACCCTGTTGACTAAAGTAAGTGTTTTAGGTTGTGTTTTATTTATCTCTGGTTGCTTTCAAAGGTGGCCTTGGAACACTGTAACTTTGGGCCATTTATTTGCTATCTAAACATGGGATTTACAAAGAGCAATGATTCCCTAATTAAGGCCCTGCAGTTACAAGGGACGATCCAACATCCAGCGTCCAGGCGGCCTTGGTGTGAGCGCCGCACAGACCCCACCTCGTTCCCACGGGCAGGGGCTTGTGCTGTGAGGGCCACCTGCCTGAAGACACATGCACCTGGGGCGTGTCTGCTGCCCAGGCCTCGGTGGACGTGGCCAGGTGCCACTGTCCCCTAGTAGCTGATGCGCGGTGACGCCTCGTCAGCTGGCGAACTCGGGGAGCGTGGGTGTCAGCGGCCGGGATCCCCAGGGAAGGGAATGCTTGTCGCGCAGGTCCAGGCAGGGCCGCTGCTGGGCGTTTTCTGGGGAGAAGTGGGGAGGCGGGAGGGGCGGCGGCCTTCCCGTCGCCTGGGCCTCAGACGTCAGCGTCAGTGCCGCGCTCCGGCGCCCTCTCACTGGAGTAAGCGCGCGGGTCCTCCCAGCAGGTGGACAGCGGCCTGACGCTCAGCGACCTTCCCGTGCACATGCTCAGCAACATCCTGTACAGGTTCTCGGATGGGTGGGACATCGTCACTCTGGGTCAGGTGACCCCGACGCTGTCCGCGCTTAGCGAGGACCGGCGGCTGTGGAAGAAGCTCTGCCAGTACCACTTCGGCGAGAAGCAGGTGAGCGTGGGCTCCGGCCCCAGCGGCCAGGCCTGGCCACTTCGGGGAATGGACGAGAATCACTTACGGGAAAGCTTGTTCTTCATGTTGAGAAAGAGCTGTGATTCTAAACACAGCCCAGAACAGAGACGCAGAACAAGAGCAGGTTCTTCCTGTCGGGGACGGGCCCCTCGTCTTTCCCGTAACTCGAGGCCTCTCTCCGGGGGGCGTGTCACCTCCGAGATCATGGGTGGCCATCCGCTCCCCGCACCCCTGCCCTCCCAGGACCGGGACTAGCCACGGGGTCCGGCGGACTCCTGTGTGTCCCCCTCGTCGTTGCCCCCCTCCTCGCCCCCTGCCCCGTGTTGTTTCTGGAGGGAAGCACCGACAGCTGGGCATCCACGACACCCACGGCCGCGTGAAGGGCAGGGGACAGTCTCGGACGAGGCGGGACGCGGTCCTGCCCCAGGGAGTCCTTGCCGAGGGGACAGACATCACGTGTCTCTTCAGACACGGGCTCGGGGGACGTGTGGGGTCACGTGCCCGTCCCCCAGGGGGACACGGCCACTGCGGAGGGCATGGCGGGCAGGGGCGTCCTGGCGATGAGCAGGTTCAGGCCCTGAAACGGAGAAGCGCGCGCTGGAGGGGGTGAGGCTGGGCGCGGCCAGGCCACGGGGCCGCCATGGTCCCCCTTCTCAGGGCAGTGGGGGGGGGCGCCCCGGAGTGGAGTCTAATGTTCCGAGGAACCGAGCAGCTGTTTCTCAAAGTCGCCGCCCCATCGGGCAGCCCCCGCCTGCTCCACGTCCTCGTCCCCGCCTGTTACTCTGAGTGTTTGGTCACAGCCTCACGGGGGGTGTGACGTGCTGCCTCCTCCCGTCCCCGATGCCTGAGGTGCTGAGCCTCTTTCCATGTGCTTGTTGCCCATTTGTATGTCTTTTCAAGTCCTTTGCCCATTTTGTATTTGGATTGTCTTTCTGTTACTGAGTTGTGTTCTTTCTGTGTTCTAGTTACAAGTCCCTGTCAGATACACGATGTATGTAACTTATTTTTAGCTTAATAGTATGTCATGGACATCATTCCAGATCAGAACCTTTAAGTCTGTTTAACAGCTGCATGGTATTCCATTGTATAGATTGAATTATATTTGAAATTTAATTTCAAATAATTGAATGTTTCATGCAGTATATTGCTTTTAAAATTGTTATGCTATGAAAACCATCTGATTCTGAACAGAATTTTGTTTGTCTAGTTTTGTAGACACTTGATCCTTTCAGAAAAAGGTCACATCGAATGGAAGCTGATGTATTTTGCGCTTCAGAAACATTACCCCACTAAGGAACAGTACGGAGACACTCTGCACTTTTGTCGGCACTGCAGCATCCTCTTTTGGAAGGTAAAAATTTCAGATGTGCTCTTGGAGTTTGAGGATTAAAATTTGGAGAAACAAACTATTCACCTAATGGTAATGGTTTAAAAAAAAAAAAGGCATGTTGTATTTGTGATAAGATAATGATGCATCACGAAGGACTGGGGCAGGGGAACAGGTTCACAAAAGTAGAACAAGTTGCGGTTGGACCTGAACATCGGGCCACCCACCCCGTCCCCTTGCACTGTGGTAGCAGGTGGGGGCCTGTCCCCGAGGGCGGTGAGCATGCTGGCTGACGCCTCGGCCCGAGTCCTGGCGGGGCTGCTTTCTGCTGTGGTCGAGGCTCAGCCTGAGATGAGGCTCAGGATCCCCCACTCTCTTCTGGAAGCCGAGGGGGGCCCCTCACCTGTCCTCCACACTCGGCCTCGGCCTCCACCGTTGGGACCCCCGAAGACGGCGCCTCCAGGGGGCTTCTCCTCACAGCCCTGTGCCTGGAGCAGAGGCGAGGCCCACGAAGGTGCCTGGGTTTCTCATGTGTCTGAGCCACACTTAGCAAGTCTGGTCCTGGGTGGAGACTGAGCCATGTCCACAGCTGTCTGGGCCCATCCCCTCCCTCTCTGGCCCCCTTACTCTCCTGTCCAGACTCTGATAAAAACAAGTTTCCGGGGCGGGGGAGTGGGGTGCTTCCGTGCACCTCCTCTCAGTAAAATCATTGCCATAGTTTGCCTTGAGTTTCAGTTTGCTTATTAACGTTGTGAAATTTCACTAGGGAGAAAAGTGGCGAACCTGGCAGGCGGTCTGCGCCTGCCCCTCCGTGTCCTCGGGCGTGGCTGTAGGGCCGTGTCCTCGGGCGTGGCTGTAGGGCCGCAGGTCTTCCGCCTGGTCAGCACCTTGGCTGTCTGTGTATTTCTTCTGCTCTTCGTTTATCTGTAATTTGTTGCATGGATTACATGGCAGACTCTAAACTGTTGGAAGAGAAATGACTACTTTAAACTGTTTTCATTTCAGATTATATCCGTGGTAATGTGGCTCTTTTTTAACTATAACCCGTGGTTGTGGGGTGGGAGTCCCTGTGTCAGCAGAGCTTTACCTCCTGTGCTGCAGGCGAGCAGGTCCTGCTGTCCCCACTCATGACCAACAGGAGGTCACGTTATGGGTAATCTGTTGTTTTGTATTCTAGTGTGGCTTTTCCCACACACTTAAAAAGAAATGTGTTACGTGGCTGCAGTGGCTGTTCTGTGGAACCTTGTTCCTCTGGGGCAGGGGCACCTCGCGCTCATTCTCGCCGGCATGCCGGCTGCGTACTGCGGGGACGCGGGCGAATCAGTCAGTGGGATGACAGTACGTAGAGCGGAGCCCTTACTGTGCGCCCTCGGTCCCAGTCACAGGGATAGAAACGCACACGCGGGCAGGTGCCCGTGGAAAACACGTGAGGAGGCGTCTTCACGGCCGAGTCAGAGCAGATGAGACCGTCTGGTTGCTGCTGTGAACTGGCGCTCCTCCCCGGGGTTTTCTGTTCTGCGCAGACTGCTTTCTTCCAGAGAGAGACCAGGAGCAGTGGTGTTTCCTCCTGGGGCGCGAGTCTCCGCCCTTGCATGTGATGGGCGTTTCTCAGAGAATGCCGTTGCCGAGTGTGGGAGCCCTGTCTCTGAAGTAGTGAACAGAGAAGCACCCGCCTTGGTCTCCCTGTTGTTGGTGTAAGAACGTGCTGCTGAGGCATCGAGAAGCACGGAAGTTCTGGATTTTTTTAAATTGAGAGGTGATTTTTTAGGTTTCCAGAAGAACTGGCCTGCAGATTCTTTTGTTTATGAAAATTCAGAGCAAGTGTCTCCTGCTGGTCTTTTGGCTCTGAAATGTTCAGTCTTGGCATGAAGGCTGAGCACCTCGATGTCGGTGCAGCCTCAGGCCTCAGGGCCTGGCTCGGGCCACCCATGGGGTCACGTTGCAGCTTTTTCTCCTAGAGGCCCTTCCAACTTTATTCTGAATCTGTGGGTGGAAATTAAAAAAAAAAAAACACAACGATGAGTCTCCGGAATTTCTGGTGGAAACTGCTTGCAGTGTCAGCTCCCGAGGAAGGCCCCCTGCGTTGCCCCAGCTGACCGGACTCTCCCCCTGGCTCGTCCCGCACCGTCCCGCGGCCTCACCCCAGTTCCCAGCCTCGTGGAGCCTCCTGTCGGGGCAGACTGGCCGCGTGGAGTCGTGAAGGTTAAGCAGTGCCCTGCCCTGCAACGAGGCTGGTGCTCGGAAGCGGCCCCTGCGCTGTGACTCACCTTCGCCAGCACTTTCTGCTGATGGGGAGACAGCAGCGTGACACCGTCAGATGCCACTGGGTGCTGGTGGGGACCCGCCATGGTCCGGCTCCCGCACGCTGCCAGACTCGTCCTCTTCTGCCCACGTGGGCCTGGGCTCTGACCTCTCAGCTGCCCCAGCCATCCTGTCTGTTCTGGCTTCACTCTCTGGGGTCTGGGGGTTAGTTTTCTACCTGCCTTTGTGGGAACTCCTCCAAAGTGAAAGGAGGGGAAATACTGGGCTTAAGAACTGTGCACCACGGTCTTGGAGTCACTGAGCCGAGTCACCCAGGCGAGCGCAGGTGCCCGGCTCGGGGTCTGTCTGGCTTCCGTGGGGCGGCCCTCCCGGGTCGCTGAGTAGTGACACGAGACCGCTGTGTTCCTTCCGCCTGACCGTCCTCCAGCCGAGTTTCTCGACTTCATGGAACTTCAGTCAACACTGGGGGTTGGGTGAGTTGGAAGCTGGACAGAATGAGTCCAGTTAAAGGCTGGGAATCAGGACCCCGTGTCCTTTTTTGTCTCGGCGTGTCCACTGCCAGGTCCACACTGCGGGTCTGTGGCCGGAGCAGGGAGGCTGCTGGCCCCAGCCCGCGCTGATGACCAGCCCCCGTCTCCAGCGAGGGTGGGGCAGCCGGGCCAGGTGGCCGGGCCGGCAAGAGGCGAGAGCGTCAGGTTGGTGCTGAGCTCGAGCTGAAAACCATGGATGAGCAGGAGGGCTCCGGGGCGCCGGGGCTCACGTGGGCTCTGGTTCGTGCCCTTGATTCCACGGAGTTGACTCTCAGACAGTAAAGAGGGAGTGAGGGAGCTTCCGAGAAACCTGCCGTAAATATTTGCAGTGTAAACCGTGTGTGTCAGTGTCACTCTGCGTACTTTCAGTGAACAGTTTCGGCGATTATTTAGCTCTGCAGCCTCATCAGTTGTCAGTCCGAGACTCGAGGAAGTGGAAGCTGTGGCAGTGTCCCAGATGTCCTGCGGGTGCTGTGGCCCTTCAGGTGCCGGACGGTGACTCTGATTCAGCTACCCGATGATTTTAGCTATTTTCGTAAATAATACACATCCAGCCTACATGCTAAGTACAGTCTGGCTCTTCCTAATCACCCTGTTTTCCCTTTTTTCCTCCCTTCTCTGCACCCCTTCCTGACCCTTTCTCCGCCGTCTCCAAGGACCGCCGCCTTGCTTTATTACTCGAGGTACCTCCTGCTCCGCATCTGCGCGCGTCCCCGGGAGGCCGGTGCCCCTCAGGCCGCACCCTCTGCCGATGTGCGACTGGCCTGCTTGCTTCGCCACGACCGGGGGTCCCATGAGCTGCCCTGTAGACCAGAGGGAGGGTGTAGACTTGGCCGCCGGGTCCCCGGCCTCACTGGCCCCCAGTCCCGAGGCTGCTCTGTCTCCTGACCTGAGCCCTGTTTCTGCTGCGGGACGCGGTGCTGGGCCCTCGGGTGAGTGGGGCGGGCTGTGCTGAGAGCAGGTTGCGGGGTGGACCCTGACCCACGGCGGGAGGGGAGGAGCGCGGCCAGGATGGGGGCGCAGAGCCCAGGGCTCCCTCTGGGGCCCTAACTCAGGGCGGCCCGTCTCCCCATCCACTGGAGCAGGAATTCCTTCGGGAAGTCTCCCCCGAGGAGCCACGTGGCTGCCTTCATTTTTGTAGTTCTCATCGCTTGCTGTCCACGCACCTTTGTGGTGGGGTCCGGGGCGCGTTTAAACAAGCAGCTGGCGACTTCTGAGCTGCATTCCCTCCAGAAACATGCCCCATATGGTAACGACCCACTCCTCCCACAGGACTCGGGCCACCCCTGCACGGCCGCCGACCCCGACAGCTGCTTCACGCCCGTGTCCCCGCAGCACTTCATCGACCTCTTCAAGTTCTAAGGGCCCCGCTGAGCCGTGGCCTGGGCAGCGTGGTAGGACGTGTCCTCCGTGACTGAGCCGTGACCTGGTGCCCAGGCTGGAGGGCGTGGAGGGACGTGGAAAACTGCCCTGGCAGCTGCAGGCAGGAGCACCTGTTGTTTCCACCTTTGAAGCGGGGTCAGGGAACCCAAGGAAAATCATTTCTACTTCCTTCTTTAAAAAATTCGTTTCCTCTAAGCGCATTAAAATGTGCAACTTTGCATGTTTGTGAATGTGGTTCAAAAAGAGTGTATTTTCAGCACCACATTCTGTGCTGAACTGACACTAACAGCCAAGCATATGCTTCTTAATTGTCAAATGATAGTTTCCTGATTTTGTAGTGATTGGGGGTGGGGATAGATCATTGATCCTTGTAAGGACATTGTGCAGAATATTTATTTTTCTTGAGATGTATCTTAACTGCATTGGTCATGTCCATATGAATCCTCTTGGATACAGAAGGAACCCAGGGAAGTATGTGCATGTCTTCTGGGTGCTCAGCGTTGGGTTGTGAATTGTGCAGACATCCGAGACCCACAAAGGCGTGAGTCTGGGGCTGTGGTCCTGGGCTCATGGCCCGATGCTGGCAGGCAGGGGCCCTGACCTGGGGGCCAGCCCAGTGTGACCTGCACTGTACTGCTCTGAATCCCCTTTTGCAGGCAAAGTGATAAATCATGTTTATCTACCGATTTTAACTTCATCAGTTTTGCATCTTACTGAAGGAAGTAGTATCAATGATTTTGATATCATTTATTGAAACCTTTCAAAGATTGTTTTATTTTAAAAATATTGCATGTACATTTTAGAAAATTTTGAAAATAAAGGTTTATAAAAGAATAAAACTTGCATATAACCCTGCCACCCAGAGATAGCTGTGCTTGCCAGAAGGAATGCAGGAATGGCCCTGGCAGGTGTAGGGGAGACTGAACAGGGTCAAGGCCCAAGCAAAGTCATTTCTACTTCCTTCTTAGCACATGGAAATTTGCTGTTTTGCATATTTGTAAATAAAGAGTCTGTATTTTCACTACATTCTGTGCTGAACTGACACAGCCAAGACTATGCTTAATTACCAAATGATAGTTTCCCTCTGGGTGTATTGGGTGAAAGCTTTTCATAAAACCGTAAACATCACATATACTGTTTTCATTTTATAACCAGCCTTTTTTTCAGAAGTGTTTGTGAAAATATGGTTTTTACTGGCAACATGGTACCACACAGCTGGAACAGATCACTTTTTGATCAGCATCACCACATGTGCACTTTTGTGCATCTGATGATCTCCTTACGATAAACGAGAAGCAGAACCAGGGAAACGAGTCAGTTGTTTGTAAGGATGTTTCCAGAGCACTGGCGAGGATGGAAGGTGGCATCTTTCTCCCCCGAAGATGGACGTGAAGAGGCTGTGAGGTAGGACATGTCTTCTGAAAGCTTAGTGGCGAGTTGTTTCTGTATTTTTTTTTATACATAAATTTATTTATTTATTTTTGGCTGCACTGGGTCTTCGTTGCTGTGTGCGGGCTTTCTCTAGTTGAGGTGAGCGGGGGCTACTCTTTGTTGCAGTGCACGTGCTTCTCATTCTGGTGGCTTCTCTTGTTGCGGAGCATGGGCTCTAGGCGCGTGGGCTTCAGTAGTTGTGGCACACGGGCTTCAGTAGTTGTGGCACGCGGGCTTCAGTAGTTGTGGCACGCAGGCTCAGTAGTTGTGGCTCACGGGCTCTAGAGTGCAGGCTCCGTAGTTGCGGCGCATGGGCTTAGCTGCTCTGCGGAATGTGGGACCTTCCCCGACCAGAGCTCGAACCCATATCCCCTGCGTTGGCAGGCGGGTTCTTAACCACTGTGCCACTAGGGAAGCCCTGTATTTTGTTTTGCTTTGGCAAATTACCTAATTGTGTTCTTTGCCTGTTTTACTTTTGGGGTGTTGGTCTTTTTTGTATTAGTTTCTTCTTAAGAGGACATTAACCTCTTGAAGTGAGTTCTTTTCCCCAGATAACATTAAAAGTCTTGGGAGAAGAGTCCAGCTGTTCCCCCTATTAGCCCGTTTCCAGAGGCAGGAGACGTGCTTGGACCCAAAACTCCACACAGGCATTGGCAAAACCTATAGCAGGTGTGCCTGAGGCCCGCAGCGCTGGGAGGGGGCGTGAGCGGGATACATTTGGCGGCAGGCAGAGAGTTCCAGGCACACAGTTCCTGGGCCCTGATCAGTCATTTACGGGAGATCTGATGATGTGAACAGGAAGAGAGGGGTCGTCCTGAGCTGCAGGTTCGTGTGGCATTTCTGAGTGTGGTTCCATCAGAGGGCTCGCCAGACTCGGGCTGCACGGCGTCACTCCCCGCGGTGTGTCATCTGCACGCCCTCTACCCTCTCAGGACGGCCAGGAGTGGGCCCAGGCCCGGCCCAGAGCTGCGCCTGTGGGAACTGCCACCCGCAGGAAGTGGCGTCTGGAAGTCTGTGGCCTCTTCCTTTGCCTTGAGGTACATTTTCTCACCCGGGTTGTGACTCGTGGGTCAGGAGGAGCCACAGTAGGTTCTGCAGCAGGTCCAGGTGCTAGTCTGGGAGTTTCGTGGCATCTGTTGTGCGTTTGCTCAGGGCTGCCCATGGAGAACCATGTCTCCTTTAGGGACAGTATTGAAGGATTTGATGTTATTTCTGCTGTAAATGCTGCTTTTAGAATCATATAGATTCTAACATACAGAATCAAACAAAATGCCCACGTAAGGTGTTTGTATACTGATTTTGTATCCTGTAACTTTGCTGAAATCACTAATTAAATCTAGTGGTATTTTTTGTAGATTCCTTGGGACGTGGCTATACATCGTGTCCTCTGCAAATAGAGGTGGCTTTTCACCTTTCCTTCTTCCCTCCCTCCATCCCTTCCGCCTTCCCTCTCTCCTCTCCTTCCGAGCTTTCCGGCCAGACCCCCATGCACGTGGACGGCAGTGCACACACATCCCAGCATGCTCCTGGGAGGCTCTCCGCCCTTCGCCTGTGGGTGTGGTGCATGCTGGGCATCTCTGTGGGCGCCTGTATCAGGGTGAGGTGCTCCCTTCCAGCCTCGCTTTGTTGACGTGTTTTTTTTTTTTTATCATGAAAGGGTGTTAGATTTTGTTGAGTGCTCTATGTCTGCAGAGGTGGTCGTGTGTTGCCTTTTGTATGTTGAACCAACCTTGCATTTTCAGGCCCACGTCCCATGTGGTTTCCATACACGGTTGGTGAGTTTAGTTTGCTGGTTTTACTGAGCGTTTTCACAAGAGAGATTAGCTGTGCTTTTCTGGTGAGTCTTTGTCTGGTTTTGGTATCAGGGTGAAAACAGCCTCCTAGAAGGGGCTTGCCTTGGGAGCGTTTCCTCCCATTTTCTGGGAAGGGTTTGTGAAGAATTGGTGCGAGTTCTCCTTTAAGCATTAGGATAATTCCTTGGAAACTGAAGTTACTGAGGAGAAGCATCTGTTTTCAGTTTAGTCACATGCTCCCTTTTGGAAAACCCTTTGCCTTTAACGGGATAGGGTAGTTTTGTCTTAGCTGAGACGTATCTTGGTTAGAGCTCATTTTCTTCATCATGGGGCCTAACCTAGCAATAAACGGGCTGTAAACTTAATCTGCTGCTTTCCTCCATAGTTACAGAAGGAAGTGTGCTGAAAACCATAGATGAAAAGGCAGAAGCTGTCTTGGCTTATGAAATTATTTCTTTCATTAACGGTGTGAGAAGATGCATATGCTTCACTTGTCTCCCTTTCCTGTATGCCCCACCAAACGCAGCATCACCCCCACCCGGTGAGATGCCCAAGGATCTGCAAACCTGGGAGGGAAAACCCTGAGGGACCCAGTGACTTCCTGGCCCGACATCCACTTGCTTCTCAGCTCGCACTCCCTGCTTCTGTCTGGGTGTGGTCGCCTCTTCTGACCTCACTCCAGACGAGCTCTGCTTTTTGTCCCTTTTTGCAGAGGGAGCAGACCCTCACTTTTGGAGAGCAGTGTACCCTGGGCGCTCCCCAGAATCCCAGCAGGGACGTGCCACGTGCACCTTCCCAACCCCTGCCATGGCTGGTGTGGCCTGCTCCTTCCCACCACACAGGTGTGACCGCAGTGCTCCCTCGCCAGCACCTTCTGGGTGTCATCGGCACATGCGTCTCTCAGGCGTATTCCTGGGGGGGCCTGCTGCCCTCCCCGCCCCCAGCACCGACTCAGGCCCACATGGAGAACAGAGGTGCTCAGAGCACAGCCACCTGAGGACGCGAGAGGGCTTTTCACGTGCCTCTCGCTCAGGATGGCGAGATCCTCCACACACAGTGTTCTTCTGTGTCAGACGGGAGAGACACCTCAACTGTGTTGTTTTTATTATTTGGGTAAAATTTTCACTTTTCTTTGATGATAGTCATTTGAGAAATTTGCACAGACAGATGCAAGTAGCTTTTTACTATTTAATCTACATAGAAAATTCAAATGTCATTAAAAATTTTTGATTACAGTAAAATACACATAAAATTTGCCATCTTAACCATTTTTCAGTGTACAGTCCAGTGGCATTAGGTACATTCACACTGTTGTGCAAACACCACCACCGTCATCTGCAGAACACTTTTTATCTCTGAAAACAGAAATTGTCCCCTTAAACACTAATTCCCTGTCCCCATCCTCCAGCCCCTGGCCCCCACCATCTACTTTGTCTCTATGGATCTGACTACTGTAGACACACCATGTAACTGGAATCATAAAGTAGTTGTTTTTTCATCCGTGTTGTAGCATCGCTCAGGATTTCCTTCACTTGTGAGCAGAATAGTGTTCCACTGTGTGGTTGGACCACATTCTGTTTCTCCGTCTGTTGATGGGCACTTGGGTTGCTTCCACCTTTGGGCTGCTGTGAACATGGTGTACAAATCTCTCTTCTAAAGGTTTCGTTTCCTTTGAATATATACCCAGAAGTGGAATTGCTGGATCATGTGGTAATTATATAGTTAATATTTTGAGGAACCACCATACTGTTTTCCATGGTGGGAATGTAAAATGGTGCAGCCTCTAACAGTGCCCAGGGGCTCCAATTTCTCTACATCCTCACCAACACTTGTTATCTTGTGGGGTTGGGTTTTTTTGTTTGTTTCTTATAGTAGTCGTCCACATGGTTGGGAGGTGATATTTAATTATGGCTTTGATTTTCATTTCCCTGATGAGAAGTGATGTTGAGCATCTTCTCCTGTGCTTGTTGGCCGTTTATATGTCTTACTTGGGGAAATGTCTATTCAGGTCCTTTGCTCTCTTTTTAATTGAGTTGTATGTGGCTTTGTTGTTGAATATAGAAAGAACTACTACAACTCTGGACACTAAGTCCTTATCAGCTAGACGACTTGAAAATGTTCTCTCCGATTCCCTAGGTTGCCTTTTCACTCTGTTGATTGTGTCCTTGGATGTACAGAGGTTTTTAATTTTGATGTCCAATTTCTCTATTCTTTTTTTTTGGTGCCTGCACATTTTGTGTCATATCCAAGAATTCATTGCCAAATCCAATGTCATGAAGCTTTCTCCCTATGTTTTCTTCTAAGAGTTTTATAGTTTTAATTTTTGCACATGGCATAATAAGGTAAGGCTCCAACTTCATTCGTTTGCATGTGGATATGTGGTTTTCCCAGCAACATTTGTTGACTGTCCTTTCCCTACTGAATTGTTTTGGCACCCTTGTTGAAAATCATTTGACCAAATATGCCGTTATGACTTGTGTGGGGATTGTATTGACTCTGTAGATTGCTTTGGGTGGAAGTTTTCCAATCCATGAACATGGGATGTCTTCCATTTATTTGTGTCTTTTTCTTTCAGCCTTTTTCACTCAGTTCATTCCTAAGTGTTTTATTCTTTTTGTTGCCATTACAAATAGAATTTTCTTAATTTCCTCTTTGGATTTTTCATTGTTATTGTATAGAAATGCAACTGATGTTTGTATGTTGATTTTTTGTTGTTGTCTTTAGGATTTTCTACATGTAAGATCATGCCACCTGCAAAGAGAAAATTTCAATACTTCCTTTCCAATTTGGATGCTTTTTTATTTCTTTTTCTTGCCCAGATGGATCTGTCTGGTGCAGACTTCCAGTCTGTGTGGCACACAAGTAGTGAGAGTGGGCATTTTGTCTTGTTCCTGATCTTAGAGGAAAAGCTTTCGGTCTTTCAGCATTGAGAGAATGTCAGCTGGGACTTTTTATGTGGCTGTATAATGTTGGGGCAGTTTCCTTCTGTTCAGAATTAGTTGAGTATTTCCATCGTGAAAGGGTGTTGAATTTTGTCAACTGCTTTTTCTGCATCAATTGAAATGATGTTTTTCCTTTGTTCTGTGTATAATAACGTGTATTAAATTGATTGATCTAATGGTGGATATTGTCTCTTCTTGAAAGTGGGGTATTGGGGTCTCCTACTATAATATAGAGCTTGCTTTTCTTTCCTTCAGTGTTTGTTTCATATGTTTAGACGCTCTAATGTTTGTTCACGTATGTTTATGATTATTACATCTTTTGGTAAATTCACAACTTTTTAATTTAAACAACATGAAGATGATGAAATTACAGGATTATGGGATTTACTTTAACATAATTCTCTTGGTTGAGGCTAGGGGGTGACTAAAGATAAAACAAGATTGGCCAGGAGCTGAAAACTGTAGAGGGGAAGGATGTGTACATGAAGGAGTTTTCACCAGGGTTCAGCAGATTTTCTGTGAGGAGGCAGGTGTTAAATATTTTTGGCTTTTCAGGGCCCACATTCTCTCTTGCGGCCATAGACAATCTATACTTAACTCAGACTTGGACTGCATGGGGGACATTGATAGCGAGTGTTCCAATTAAACTCTGCGGGATTTCACGTATCACAGTATATTATTCTTTTAAGTTGTTCTACCATTTGAAAATATAAAAACCATTCTTAACTTGTACGCCATATAAGTAAGTACAGGGGGACGGCCACATTTGTCCACCAGGCTGTAGTGTGCCAACCCATGATTTATATAATTTTGTTTCTTCTTTTGGATATGTTTGATATTTTCCATTTAAAAAATGAGATGTTATTTTTTCAACATTGGTCACCCTGTTTTTTGATCACAAAAGAAGTAATGTATATTCACTGTAAAAAGTTTTGTTAAAAAGCCAATATACAAAAAAAATGAAAATGCTACCCATAATTCTACTTCAAGGTAATTACTTAAATTTTGATATCTTTCCAGTATTTTATCTCACATTGCCTTTTGAAGACCTGTAAGCACCCAAATTACAAAGTGAGAGAAACAGCGAAGTACTAGAATAGAGCTGCGGATCTCCTGGGGGAGAGCAATGCCCTCATCTGGGTCCTGCTCACTGGTTCCCAAGGGAAATGGGTCTTCCAGGCGCTTCTGTATGTTGAGCTTTGGAGATTTCTTACAGAACAAAAATTCTTGGCATCCTGCTGCTAGCTTACTGAGCCAGTTCTAAGTTTCTAGGGAGAAGAGAATTTTGAAACCCTAGCCTCTAAAGAAAAAAAATACTTCTCAAAAAGAAAACTCAAAGCAAATGGTATTTTTCCCATCACCACCCCCTTCCAGATATATTCAACTCTCTTGAAAGCTAAAATTCTACCCCGCCTTTATCACTAAATTCTGCAATTCTGAAAAGTCATGCTGAGACATTAACTTCTAATTACATAAACTTGCCTACCACTTCACTGAGGCCAAAGACCCTGGAGGGAGGATGGCGACCAGAAGACAGAGGACAGAGGCCTGGGACAGAATCAGAAACTTGGCCAATACCCAGAGAAAGGACTCTGAGTATCAGAACCCAGCACAAAGTGGTGGATTCGTACAGAAGCGAGTCCCCAGACACACATTCCTGCAGGAGGAGAGAGGCGATTGCAGGCAGGTGAGGAGGGAGGGAACTTGTCATCCCCATGCCCACATTTCACACCTACCTCAGTATCGGCTGAGCCCCTGCAGCAGGCCAGGCACAATCCATACACCATGTCGTGGTCTTGAGGACAAAATTAAAAGCAGCTAAAAAGACATTTTGCAGACAGTTGGGAAAACCTGACTGTATCTATGGGTATTGGATGATGTTAGGGAATGGTTAGTTTTGTGAGGTGTGCCATTGACGTAGTAGATAGTTATGCAGGGGGAATAGATTCGTTTTTAGAAATGCATGCTCTACGCATTCAGGAGTGAAACGTCATGATGTCTGTAATTTACTTTTAAATGGTAAATATATATCTCAGCCTTGAAGTCGTTTATCAGGTAAACACACATGTGAAGCAAATGTGACACATTCAGCAACTGTGGAACCTCAGTGGCTGAGTTGCCCACTGCACTGTTTTTACTTTTGCATAGGTATTTTCCATAATACAGTTTTTAAAAACTGAAATGCTTGTCACTTCCAAAAATAAGCCAAATTGAAATGTGCCGGGTTAATTATGAAAAATAACCACCACTTAGAGGTTTAGGTGTAATCTGGCCTCCCTTGCACATGCCTGCTGCTACCGGGCTCAGGAGTGGCACACGCTGTACAGAAAAAGCACAACTCTTAACACTCCCACACACACTGAGACCCGGGGGCCCCCAACTCCTCAGGACCCACAGAGTGACCGAGGTGTGGGGACTCTTGTTCATAGCCGAGCATGGCCTTTCCTGTTGTTAAAAGGAGAACGACTGTTTCACTGGGGATGGTTCTTCTCCTGGATGAGCTGTGAATGCACAGAAGCTGGGCGCTGGCTTCCTCACCATCGGGACCCTGGGTGGCTGACAGGTGCGAAAAGCAGAGTCCAGGAGGAGCCCCTTTCCTTGAACCAGCCTCACAGAGCCTGCAGACCTGGGGTAAGTTCCCGCTCCGAGGCCCTGGCACCCCTGCTGCCCCAGGAACGTCTCCCAAACTCCGCCAGCCTCTCAGCTTCCCGTCCGCCAGCTACACGGCCTCCTCACCCCACTGAATCCCATGCTCCGTCTGCTTCATGAAAACGTTTGCCCGGTGCATACGGGCAGGGGGCTCCACCCGTCCAGGAGGGACTGCCAGGTGGGGACACCTGCCCAGATGCCCCGCAGCCTCGCCTGGCCCTCACCACCTTGTCCCACGCCAGCCACGCCTTCTGCGACGAGGGACAAACTGTGTGGCCTCCCGGGGTCTAAGCCAGCATTTAGACCCCGTCCCTGTGAGTCTGAAGCCAGGCCCTGTGCCCCCAACCAGTCCCGGGGACACGTCAGACCCCTAGGAACAGCAGGTGCCTCCGGCTTCCCCACCTGTGCCCACCGGGATCCCAGCTCCTGGTCCAGCGAGTGCCTGGGCACAAACACCCTCAGAGCCTCACTCTGATCATCTGCGAAATGGGCGCGGCGGCACCGCCTCTGGGAGCCCCGATGGGCCAGGTGCCCCGCAGGAGGCCGGGCGGCACCAGGGAGTGGAGTGGACGGCGCCTGAGACCCTCGCCCGACGCCAGGGTCTGAGGTCTCCTCCCTGTCCTCCCTCTGCGAGGCAGACGCACGCACCACAGCCACGTGCCATCGCTCCCTGGCTGTTCTGTTTAAAGCCACCATTTCTAAATTCAGAATTTCTGCACGAAGGCTGGAGTCGCCACTTGGGAACTGGAACACAGGCACTCGTTCAAAAAAGACGGCCTCTTCCTCACGGAGAGGAAGCCGATTTTCGGTTTATTCCCCCTGTGGCTTCACTGCCAAGTCCCCGTCTCATCTGTGCAGGTGGGGGGACTCGGGGGCCACAGGCCCGGGTGGGTCGTCCCTCCAGGCCACATCCCCACTCTCGGGAGCACTTGGGAGCCGTGCCCAGGCCACGGTAGCCTTGGGCGTGGCCCCAACAACCGAGTGGGTCAGGGCCCCCTGCGGGGCTGGCCCAGCCACACCTCACCTTCCCACGGCCTCAGGACCAGCCACAGCGCCCTGACCTGTCCTTGTGCGAACACAGCAGGGAGACGACATGGATAGAAAAACCCAGAGCGGAGCTGGTTTGCTTGTTAATATGGTCTGTATGCTTGTCTAACTGATTTTTCAAAATACCCCCCCCCCCAGAAGGCATGAAAAACAGAGAGGTGAAAGTCACCTGTAATCCCTCACCCGAACACAACCGTTAAAAGGTCTCGTCTGCCACGTCATTCTCCCCGTGGGTTTGAGGAAAGTGGGGTGCTGGGCCACTATCTCCAGGGTAACACGATGACCTCATCAGGGGCACCAAATCTGGGGTGCTACCCAGCTACGCGGGGCTTTCCTTCTAGACCCATTATGACACCTCACACCCTGGGGGTCACCTTTGCGTTTGTCACCCTGTTACTAAAAGACACAGCTCAAATGTTTTCCAAATCCTGAGATGACTTCTTTCAGTAGAAATTTTACATTTTTCAACAGTGGGCAAAACCTATCAATAGTTCATCACTTTGTTCTGCTATTAGTGAAGATTGGTGATTTTTCATTTCAATGTGACTCTTCGTGGCTTTCGAAAATCGAAAGCCATTTAGGTTACAAAGTAGTGCTTTTTCTGAAAACAGGTGCATTCAGCTGGCTGAACGTAACAGCTGGCCGGCACCGAGTGGACCAGGCTGGGACAGGATGTGGCCGTCCACCACCCCACCCCACCCCCTGCCCCAGGAGCCCTGAGGGACCCTGCAACCAAGGAGGTGACCTGCAGACAGTTCTGGACCAGGCTGGGTCCTGTATCCACGATTACAAATGACAGAACACAGCCGTGAGGACACGCACTCACCATGACAGCGTCACGTGCAGGTCGCAGCCCCATCAGACCCTTGTGGTGAAGCGGCAACTACTAGGAAGTGACGGTGCCTGTCCTCAGGGCACAGGCGCTGGGAAACCCCCTCGGAGGGCGTTCCTGCCCCGCATCCATCACCCAGAACCGCTCTTCTGCCAAAAGAAAGCAGTGGCAGCAGCAGGTCCCTTGGTTAGTCATTCAGCACCATCTGTACCCCCTTTGGACTATTTTATCACAAAGTTAAAAAATTTTTAGCCAATTCATTTCTTTAAAGCTTATTAAATAGTGTTCTGCCCTTCTTCAATCAAATATCAACTGAGAACCATAAAAACTAGAAAGTAGATAAATGGCTAGAAGTAAATGGGGAGAAAGAAGAGAAAGTCCCCTGGCCTGTGACAACAGTCGGAAAATATCTGGTGACGTACATCCGTGAGTGAGCATCTGAGGTTCAGGGTCTGAGGCCACCAGCAGAACCACACGCCCCCAGAGGCAGGTGTAGAGCAGGACGGGAGCAGGAGTGGGTGAGGTGGGGGGGAGGGGAAGAAGAGGGGACGAGGGCAGGGACAGGCCAGGAGACCAGCAAGGGAAAGGCAGAAACACGGAGACCAGCAAGGGAAAGGCAGAAACACGCACACCACGGGAAAGGAAGGCGGTGGGACTCGGACGTGTCACCTGGCTTGAGACGGCATCGCGGTCACCCAGTCCCTAAGGGAGGTCAGGGTTTCTCTCCAGAAGAGGCCACTGTTTAGGAAAAACAGATGGAAACCTTTTTACAAGACAAAGATGATTAAGTAAAGAACGTACTCCTATCAGCTGGGTGCTGAGGGGAGGCTTGCTTCAGGCTCTAACTCGTGAAGTCACTGCAGTGAAATCGGAAGCAGGGCCCAGGGCAGGGCAGGCGCAGCGCCTGCTGTTCCCAAACAGCATCCATTCAAATACACAAAAGATACATCCCGACAGCTGAGGTTGAAGTTGGTCGTTTATTTATGAGTCTACACATTTTGTTGGCATCTTAAATGAGGTTGAAGGTGTCGAGACAGGTGCCATCAGCTCTGAGTGACTGAGTCACCGGAAGCAGATGCCAGTAACCGTGCAAACTAACAGTCAGAGTATATAAAGCATGTTTTTATTTTAAAAAACCTCAGCATTAAGGATGAATTCAACCTTCTTTGAAGCCAATCGCTTTCCTGTTAAAAACGACAGTCGAACGAGCAGACACTTCACTCTTCACACAGAGAAGCTATGTTTTTACAGAATTCAAACAAACCTGTTCTCTCATCAGCCAGTGAACAAAACAAAGATGCTTCGGTAAATCCTATCAAGAAAAAATATCTTTCCCCCAAAGCATACCAATAAATATATTAAAACCCACATAGTTATCTTCGTTTAATCAGATACAACAGAAGAAAAATTCATTTTTACGTTCATCTTTGTAGGTAAGTGTGATTTATGTGCATATTCCAACCCCGGTCTGGTTTTGAGGAACAATGGTATGAAGGGCTGTCCTGCCGGCTGTGCACCATGGGTGTGTCACAGGCACTGAGCGTCACAGCACACGGGCACAGGCTCCCCACGGTGGGGACGCTGTCCCCATCCCCACACCGAGCTCCCTGCCCAGAGCCTCGGACAAGAGGTCTGCGTCCCTGCACCTCAACACAGGATTAGCCCAAGGCAAGCCCGCGGCTCCTGCTTTAAAATCCTCGCGTAAATGACGGTCTGGAGCTCGTCTGCAGCCACAGCAAGCGTCTCTTTAGGGAGAAGGACTACAGTCTATGTACTGAACTGTTTACCTGAGGAAACGCGGTTTTCAGTTCCAGTATTAACCATTTCAAGGTTCTAACGCAAACTGGATTTTACCACCACTTACATGTCCCCCCTTTCAAGGCTCAGTGAAGTAAACTTCTTGTCTCAGAAAAAGATGGACATAGATGACTGATGGACGCTATGTAGACAGACAGAGATGGTTAGAGGACAGGTATACATTGTACATAGATGGCTGGAGATGACAGAGTGTAGACAGATGACTGAGAAATGACAGATGACAGGCAGACAGTGTCACCCCCCGGAGTCCACAGAAATGCTAAATGACATGCCCTTACGTGGAACAGCACAGAACTGCTCAATGAACACTGAGGACAGTGGCTTTTAAAGAGAGGAATGCACAGTGTAACTGGAGGTTTTTGTTTTTAACCAAAAAACCCCTATACCTTCTCTGTGAAGCCACCATGACCTGAGATAGACACGTACTCCTGGGGATCAGAGCTGTCCTGCTGAGGACACACGTGCACAGGTACCCGACCAAGGGGCCAGTCTATCAGGGAGACAGAAAGCAAGTCTGGAGACACACGAGACGCCTCAGTGACGTGCCCAAACCAGCCAGTCTCTCATTTGGGAAAACAAAACCCTGGGTGTTAAAGAAGAGAGGCACTTTCATCATTTTACATACAGTTTTTAACTCTTAATGAGCGAGTTATTATTTTCCAAACAAAATTAAGTGTCAAGTTGCTAAAACTGATCCATGCTTTATAGCATTCTTTAATCTGCAATCAAAAACGGAGAACAAAGTTTTAGAAGAAAATAAGATCAATATTTAAAAGTTCAGGAGAAGTAAAAATAAAACCTCAAGGTAAGAACCACTGTCACCATCTAATGCACTCACGGGAGGCTGGAGATGAAGATGCGTTTGCAGACAGTGTGTTCACGCTGATCAGATACAGCCTTCGCTTCTCCAGGGTTTATTCTGCTTGCATATTTTAAAATTTAGTACAAAAGAAGAGTTAACACAATGTAACACCACCTTTGGAAGATTCATTTTACACCTGGATTGCAGGTTTCTGGCAACAGAAGAGAATTGCGCAGCTGCTACATTCTTGTGTCATAGACTACACGTATGTGCTACATGCAGAGAAAGGGATCAAGCCACGAAACAAAGAACTGCAACCGAGGACACAGGAAGACGGTTTTGTGGCAAAATGCAAATTACCACTGCGCTTCTCCCACACAGCAGCAAACCTCACGCCCTCCAGTCTCAGCAATACGTGGACGACAGGAGGACGTTTCCACGTAAGGCAGTCGACGTGTGGTCCCTGTTTGTGTCCACCGAGGAATTTCCTAAGTAAGCATTTGAAGAGGAGAGTCCAAATAAAACGGCACAGGGCAGATTCTCTGCACTTTTCATCTGGGAAAGACCAAACTTTTGATACTCTACTAAAAAAACACCATGATACAGCAAACTCTAGGAATCTGAATGAAATGAGATACGAAGGTGCAAAATCAGGCAGATTTTGGTTTGCGAACACGCGGGAGTTGGGGCCGTCACTCCAGCTCCTCCCAGCCGTCCGTCAGGTGGCCTCTGCTCTGCCGACGGACGCTGACCAGCTTCCCCGCTGACCTGAGGTTCCAGCGAGAGCTGTTCCCGGCGCCGGCCAGGCTGGTGTACTTGGTGGAGCCCCTGGCGCCCTCCTCCCAGCCCGGCCCAGACAGACGGCCACTCGTGGGGCCGCCCGAGTCGGCTGCCACGTCTTCAAGAGCAAGTTTTGGAGGCTCCCAACCTTCGATCTCGTCTGGTTTCTTAGACTGTGTATTCTGTTTCAAAACCAAATTGTCCCAAAATCCAGACTTCTTCTCCGTCTTCAAGTCTTCTTTTAATCGTAAGTTAGCTCTACAGGAGACGGAAGAGTTAAGTGTTGGTGATCAATCATCTCAGAGCCTCAAGTTGTGTTTATTTTATAAAATAAAAGGTTCTTTTTAAAAAAAGTTTTGTTTGGAAAGCTCACACAGATTTATGTGTAAAACTTGAAATATTAATAAGGAAAAATCAGTCACTACACATGATTAGGGAAACTTGTGAACACTGTATTTAAGGTACCACACTTGGCAAAATGCAAAGTCACTCTCAGAAGAGAAAAAAGCGGACTGTCTCAAGGCCACACGGAAGGCTGAGCTTGTCTCTGAACAAACCTGAGAAAAGAAGCCCCAGGTCCAGATTCAGAAATGGGGGGTTACGGGCTTCCCTGGTGGCGCAGTGGTTGGGAGTCTGCCTGCCGGTGCAGGGGACACGGGTTCGGGCCCTGGTCTGGGAGGATCCCGCATGCCGCGGAGCAACTAGGCCCGTGAGCCACAATTACTGAGCCTGCGCATCTGGAGCCTGTGCTCCGCAACAGGAGAGGCCGCGATAGTGAGAGGCCCGCGCACCGCAATGAAGAGTGGCCCCCACTTGCCGCAACTAGAGAAAGCCCTCGCACAGAAACGAAGACCCAACGCAGCCATAAATAAATAAATAAATAAATAAAATAAACCCAAAGTTTAAAAAAAAAAAAAAAAAGAAATGGGGGGTTACTCCATTTACCACATCAGTTTTCCACAGGTTTATTCCGAGCTGCAGCCTCAGACGTTCAGAGCTCAGAGCGCTGTGCACTCTGAGGAAAACACGGCCGACGGTGGAGGCAGATGCTCACACACAACTCAGGGCTCTGGCCGCGGTCCCCCAGCCTGGCTGCTGGGAGCATCCCCAGGACACAGGGGTAAAAACGCCGGTGTCCAGGCCCAACCCCTTCAGAGTCTCATTTAATTGGACTGAGGGGCCAGGACACAGGCGTGTTTTCAGGCCCCCCGTGAGCTGCCACCCTGACATCCAGGAGGACCGACTTAAACAGTCCCTGCAGAGAGGGCGCGTGAGGTCACGACCACGGGGTCAGAGGCGGGGGGGGGCCAGACAGTGTTGGCGGGTCATGAGTGCTGCCGAGGCACCCGGTGCTCGGAGGAGAAGCCTCTCTACAGCCAGCCTCAACCAGGAGTCACCTGCTGCTGGCAATTCCACTAGGTCGTCACTGAATTTATATTTTCATCTTTAAAAACATTTTTTTTGTTGTTGTTGGCCATGCCGCACAGCTTGTGGGATCTTAGTTCCCCAACCAGGGATCAAACCCGGGCCCACGGCAGTGAAAGCGCAGAGTCCTAACCAGTGGACCGCCAGGGAACTCCCTAAATACATTTTTTAAACTTTCAAAATATTTATAATAAACTAGCAGCACTGTCAGCTTAAATATATTCAATTTTCTAAAATCTTCTTTTTTTAATTTATTTATTTTTGGCTGTGTTGGGTTTTTGTTGCTGTGTACAGGCTTTCTCTCATTGTGGCACGCAAGCTTCTCATTATCGTGGCTTCTCTTGTTGCAGAGCACGGGCTCTAGGTGCATGGGCTTCAGTAGTTGTGGCTCATGGGCTCAGTAGTTGTGGCTTGCGGGCTCTAGAGCACAGGCTCAGTAGTTGTGGCGCACGGGCTTAGTTGCTCTGTGGCATGTGGGATCTTCCCGGACCAGGGCTCGAACCCATGTCCCCTACCTTAGCAGGCAGATTCTTAACCACTGCGCCACCAGGGAAGCCCCAATTTTCTAAAATCTTTTACAGTTTACAATCAATCTTTGCATTTTTAACTGGTTTTTTTTCTTGATTTTCTGAAACTACTACACACCTTAACCATGGCTACAAGCTGCTTTAAGACTCATAAGTTCTATTTACTGTTAAGTTTGAGAGCTGGTCAGAGAAGCTTTTTTTCCACTTTTCCATAATCTTTCTAAGTGCTTACTGTCAAAATCAGTACAGCTCATTTCTGTCTCCTCACACGGGGAAGGAAGCCCTCAGCGTCCCCGCACACGGCCCTGCTCTCCACCGCCTCTGGAACGGCCGCCGTCCAGGCAGCAGCTACTCACCCTCTGGACTTGGGGGATTTACATCTTTCCAGCAGGTGCTGCTCGTCATCCTTGTTAAACAGCGAAGTCACTTCTTTCCAGCCTCGGAAACTCGCTCCCTGAACCTAATGAAAGGTTAAGAAAAGAGCACATCTGACATAGTAAATAAACAGGTCACAGCCGTATTGTGCAGTAACTGCGGGGCTGACATTCAGCACAGAAGCTGGCACCGATTTCCTTACCTGCCGCATCCGCACACCGACTTTTCCCATCAGTTGCAGGTAATCTCCGTTACCCAGTGAGGACAGTGGGTAAACCCACCCACGTTTAATAACGGACGATCAGTTGACCACACTTCAGCCAAACCAGGTCGGGATGGTGGGGCTCCTGACACGAGGGGGGGGGCTGCACCAACCTCCAGGTGGACTTTGAGAAGAAACCACACGTTTTTGTTTATTCTAAGACAAATAATTTTGTACTTTTTCATTTCTGAAATCAGGATGTAATTAACGCCTGGCATCTTAGATTCAAAGAGATACAGTAATAAGGGAGGAATGGAGAAAAGGAAGTACATCTCCAGAAGTCTCGTGTCAAGTGCCTTTACCGTGAGCCACTCTGATGTCCCTGGAGCCCAAAATCACACCAACTGCAGCTGGTTTTCTTTGAAGGGGATGGAGGAGGGCATCTCCCACAGGGCAGACCTGGCTTTAAATGCTTTGAAATGTTGAAAATGCAGCAGCACTGAAACCTGAACCAGGAGGCCGCAAGCGAGCACTGGTGTGAGACCATCCACAGAACAGGAAACAAACAGCTTGCGACCCTGCCGCGCTCGCCCCTCCAGGGCTGATTATGTCTCGCTGAGGGCTCAGATGATGGTTGGCATGTTTTTTAGCAATTAAGCATTTTTTAATTAAGGTGTCTACGTTTTTAAAGACATAATACTACTGCACATTTAACAGACTACAATCTAGCATAAACACAACTTTAATACATGCTGGGAAATCAAAAACTTGGCATGACTTGCTTTATTGCAGTGATCTGGACGGAACCCACTCTCTGCCTGTGCAGCAAGGTTGTTAAGAGAGTACATCCTACGTTGTCATGACAAGGAGAAAAACCTATTTCCTTCTTTTTCCTGTATCTACACGAGATGATGGGTGGTAACTAACCCTAGCGTGGTCATCACTTCCTGACATACGTCAGTCACAGCATCGTACTACACGTGTGGAATTTATACAGTGAGGCGTGTCAGTTACTTCTCAATAAAACTGGGGGAAAAAAAGAGTTCTAGGGCAACCACTCTGTAGCCTACAGGAGAAACTTACTACAGATCACTGAGATGGTACTACAAATCGTTGAGATGATCTAAATGAGATGGTAAGTCTTAGATGTGGGCCCCAGAGCTTGGGGGAAACTAGAGATAAAACCACCACCAAGGGGCTTCCCTGGTGGTGCAGTGGTTAGGAGTCTGCCTGCCAATGCAGGGGACACGCGTTCGAGCCCTGGTCTGGGAAGATCCCACATGCCGCGGAGCAACTAGGCCCGTGAGCCACAACTACTGAGCCTGCGCGTCTGGAGCCTGTGCTCTGCAACAAGAGAGGCCGCGACAGTGAGAGGCCCGCGCACTGCGATGAAGAGTGGCCCCCACTCGCCGCAACTGGAGAAAGCCCTCGCACAGAAACAAAGACCCAACACAGCCAAAAGTAGATAAATAAATAAATAAATTTATAAAAAAAAAAAAAAAACCACCACCAAAAGGAGCATCTAAAAACGTTTAAAATAATAAAAACCTCAACACAAACCACCTGTGCCCTTCAGTCCGGGAGGCCCACACTGCAGGAACGTGTCACCGGCTTAGGGCATTCTCCCCCTTCTCCCCTCTCCTTTGCCTCTAAACCCTCCCTTCCCAGCTTCTTCTCACCTGTAATTGGGAAACACAGATGTGCTCGCCCTCTGGGCAGGTGCAGGGATGCACGTGAGGCGAAGAGCTCTCTGGGTGTCACCCACCACCTTTCCGTGGAGAGCATAAGGGCCCATGCCAGACCCTGAGCTCTAACAAACCTCAGACCCACACCTCCCACTGGACACTGCCCACCAGGCTTGCCTCCACCTCGCTGCCCCTCGAGAACGGCAGCCTTCTTCCCGCCTCTCTCTCCACAGGCTGGCCTTGGTGCCCCTAGTCCGGCCAGGCTCAGAACCTGTAGGTGACCCCACCCCCTCGGATGCCACATCTGTCCCCAGCATGTGAATCCAGGCCTCTGGTTGTGGGGACTCAGGACACCTGTCCCACTGCCACACATCACTCAAGGGCTGGCAATACCTTCCAGGTGACGTAAGAGCGAGGCTCCACGTCCCCAACGAGCAGACGTCCCAGGTCACAGCTGACACAGCACCCGGAAGAAATCAGAGAGACCAGGTGCGAAAACCTCTCTCTGCTGGCAGATAACTACTAAGTGACAAGTGATGGCACATCTACAGACAGAGCAGTAGGAGTTCTGAGTGGTGAGCGCTCACGTACAGCATGGGGCAAACGGCCGGCTGGCAGCCTGAGGGAGACCCACCCTGGGCCAGGCACATCCTACAGGAGCGTGGCCGTCACACTAGGCTTAACGATCCCAAAAGAATGTGTCAAAGCCAGACCGCTCCTTCACTGACAAACCTGCTCTGCCTGCAGTGCCCACGTTTACACCTGAACTGTACCCCGAGAGGGACACGGGGATGTCACCCACAGACATGACTGCAGCCACCCAGCAGGTCCCAGCCCAAGGGCTCTGCCCCTGATCTCAGGGAGGCTGCCCTCCACAGGCGCCACATGAAGGGTGCCCATGGACACAGAAGCGCTCCTGAGCTCAACTGGAACCGTGGGCTGTGTGGAGTGCAAGTGCCGTTCACAGTGTGGGGTGAGGAAGTTTCCATCCTCAGAGGGCAGAGGTGACAAACTCAAATGCTTCCTGCAGTCAGAAGGGCCAGGGGTAAAAAATTCTTTATAAGTGAGATGAGAGCCAGGGAGAAAGGGACGGCCCCAAAATGAAGACAAACATGATACGCTATGAAACTCTGAGCGGTACCCAAGAAGCTGTCCAAAAGAGATGAGAAAGTGAATTTCAGCTCCGAACAAGGAAGAATTACTTTTCCTTGTGCCCATAACTCAAGTTGAAAAAAGTACTTCACGCCCTACGGGAGGAAAATCTATGAAATCCTAGAAAGAAAGTTATCATCCATAACTTACCAAAACTCGTTCTGTTGGAGCAATTTAGCGGGAGGGTTTTGTCACACCTCGTCTACTGCCCCACGTGAGCACAAAGCCCAACTGGGATCTCCGGGCCTCCCGCTCTGCCTGGGCAGAAAGTGAATTCACAGCACTGCCCACGGCTGAGTAAAGCTCCCAGCCTTGCCAACCAGAGTCCAACAGGCAGAGCTGATCACCCACAAAGCGAAGCCAGCAGCACCATCTGACAAGGGAACTTGGGGCGTGGGTCAGCTTGAGTCAAGACCACAAAGAGCCTTACCATCTGCTGCTCCTGGGAGGGGAAACCAATCCACGGCCCGCCCACAGCTGAGTACAGCCTTCAGCCCACCTGACCAGGGGCCCTGGGCAGAGCACACAGGAGGCGGTGCTGTCTATCCAGCAGCCCTGCTTACGGTGGCAGCTGAGTGCAGGGCACAGCCTGAGGTTCTTCCTTTCTGCAGAGCAAAACCGGTGGCCCCGCCTAGCCAGGGAGTTCAGGCACAGTCCAGTCTGATTTGGGATCCCAAACATTGAGCCGGGCAGACCCTGAGGCCCACCCTGCTGCCCCACCAGGGCACGGAAGCTAATGCACAGCCCCCTCTACTGCTGAGGATAGCGTCCCATCCTGGCTGTTTGTGAAGCCTAACCAGAGAACCCAGGCCCCTGCAGTCCCTCTTACAGTCTCACTTGGGCAGAGAACCAAGCCAGCCAACCTGTCTGAACACTGTCAGCCAGCAGCAACCCCCCCACCCAACACAACCTCAGGGCCCAGGGCTCAGACAGTGGCCTTGCCCCAAAGTAAACACGCATAGCCCCATCGGCCCAAGCACGTTAGCACTGACAGGTCCAGAAACCCAAACTAAGCTGGTCAAGAACTGTCTCTAGCAAAGAATCTATAAGGTCTGGAAGAGGAACCCACTCACTCAAAAGTGCAGAAAACAATGTAGGGAATCAAGCATCACAACAGCAGGTAAATGTCACACCACCAAAGGGAACTAATAAAGCTCCAATAACTGACCCTAAAGAAATGTGATATCTATGAACTATCAAAGAATTCAGAATAACCCTATTAAAGAAGTTTAGTGAACCACAATAACACAAAGACAACTAAATGAAATTAGGAAAACAACACATGAACAAAACAGGAAGTTCAACAAAGAAGTAGACACCATCAAAAACAAAGAAAACCACACACCAGAAATCTTGGAACTGAAAAACACAGTCACTGAACTGAAAAATTTCAATAGAGAGCTTCAAAACTAGCCTTCACAATACAGAGAAACAATTGAAACGATCAGTGACCTGGAAGACAGCTGAAATTATCCAGTCAGAGGAGCAAAAAAAAAGAAAGAATGAAGAAAGCCAGAGGGACTTGTGGAACACAGTCAGAAGCAACAATATCTACATTACAGGAATTGCAGGAGAAGATAAAGGGACAGAGAGTATATTTAAAGCAATAATGGCTGAAAATGTCTCAAGCCTGGGGAGAGAAATGGATATCCAGATCCATGAAACCCAAAGGACCCCAAATAGGTTGAACCCAAATACATCTACATTGACACACACAATTAAATTGTTAAAAGTCAAAGACAAACAATTCTGAAAGCAGCAAGAGAAAAGAGACAAGTTACATACAAGGGAACCCGCTACCCTCCCTCAATAAAACTATGGAGAGATTTCTAAGAGAAACTTTTCAGGCCAGGAGAGGATGGGATGATATTCAAAATATTTTTTTTAATTACTAAAATTTTTACTTTATTGAATTATAATTAACATACAACATTATAAAATGTTATAAAATATTAAAAGAAAAAACTGTCAACCAAGATTTCTATACCAGCAAAACTGTCCTTCAGAAATAAGGAGAGATAAAGACTCTGCCAAACAAACAAAAGCTGAGGGAGCTCATCAGCAAAATATAAGGACTCTAATTAACATCATAAAGACATATGAAGGGAGTGTAAAACTCACTAGTACAGGTAAATTTATAGTCAGAGTTAGAGTCTGTAATATGGTAATAATGGTGGTGCATAAATCACAACTCTAGTTTAAAAGTAGAAAAAAAGTACTAAAAATAATCATAACTACAATAATCTGTCCTTGGATATACAACGTAAAAAATACGTAAACTATAGTATCAGTAACCTAAAATGTGAGAGGGAGAAGAAACAGAAGTTAAATACCGCCTGCCAATGCAGGGGACACAGGTTCGATCCCTGGTCCAGGAAGATCCCACATGCCACAGAGCAACTAAACCCATGCACCACAACTACTGCGCTCTAGAGCACACGAGCCACGACTGCTGAAGCCCGTGTGCCACAACTACTGAATGCTGCACGCTTTGGGGCCTGCGTGCCACAACTACTGAAGCCCATGCGCCTAGAGCCCATGCTCCGCAACAAGAGAAGCCACCGCAATGAGAAGCCCGAGCACCACAATGAAGAGTAGTCCCCACTCGCTGCAACTAGAGAAAGCCCGCACGCAGCAACGAAGACCTAAAGCAGCCAAAAAACAAACAAAAACCACAATAAAAGAGAGCAGGATAAAAAGCAAGGAACAATGGATCTATCACATAGCCAGAAATAAATTAACAAAGTGTCTTGCCTATCAATATTAAATATAAATGCACTAAAGTTTCCAATCAAAAGACACAAAATGACTGAATGGATTAAAAAAACAAGACCCAACAATATGCTTCCTACAAAGAGACTCACTTTAGCCTTAAAGACACACAAAGGCTGACAGTGAATGGATGGAAAAAGATACTTCAAGACAAAACAGACTTTACAAATGGTAAAGAGAGACAAAGAAAGCCATTATATAATGATAAAGGGGTCAATCCATCAAAAAGATACAATTAATATTTATGCACCTAACATTGGAGCACATAAATGTAAAGTAAAAACTAACAGGCCTAAGGGAATTCCCTGGCGGTCCAGTGGTTAGGACTCAGCTCTTTCACTGCTAAGGGCCTGGGTTTGATCCCTGGTTGGGGAACTAAGACCCCACAAGTCACGCAGTGTGACCAAAAAAGCAAAACAAAACTAACAGAGCTAAAAAGAGAAACAAACTGCAATACAGTAATAGCTGGGGAATTTAATACCTCACTCTCAACAATGGATATAGATCAGACAGAGAATCAATATGGAAACAGTGAGTCTGAACACTATAGATGAAATGAACCTAACAGACACATGCAGAACATTCTATAGCATGACAGCAAAATACACGTTCTTTCAAGCACACATGGAACGTTTTCTATGACAGACCGTATGTTAGGCCACAAAACAAGTCTGAGCAAATTCAAGAAGGCTGAAAGCATGGTAAGTATCTTCTCTGACCACAACATATACCATCAGTAAGAGGAGGAAAACTGGAAACTGCATGAATACATGGAGACTAAACAAGGCTCTCCTGAACAACCCACAGGTCAAAGAAGATATTAAAGGGGAAATAAAACTTATCTTGAGACAAACAAAAATGGAAACACAGCATACTAAAACTTACAGATGCAATGAAAGCAGTTCTAAGAGACAAGTTCACACAGAAGCAAGGAAGATCCCAAATAACATAACTCTGTGCTTCAGGGAAGTAGAAAAAAAAGAACGAACTGAGCCCAAAGTTAGTAGAAAGAAAATGATAAAGACAAGAAATAAATGAAATAGAGAACAAGAAAATGATAGAAAGATTTACAAAACTAAGAGTTGGTTCTTTGAAAACATAAACAAAATTGACAAACCTTTAGCTAGACTCACCAAGGAAAACAACCAAAATCAAAATTCTAAATGAAAGAAACATTACAACTGATACCATGTAAATACAAGGATCATAAGAAGCTACTACGAAATTACAACTCATATCACAGAAAAACAAACAACCATAAGAGAATACTATGAACAGTTACATGCCAACAAACTGGACTACCAAGATGAAATGGAAAGATTCTCAGAAACATATAACCTACTGAGACTGAATAAGAAGAAATATAAAATCTGAACAGACCATTCACTAGTAAGGAAACTGAATCAGTAATTTTTAAAAATCTCCCAATGAAGAGAAGTCCAGGACCAGACAGCTTCACTGGTGAATTTTATCAAACATTTAAAGAAGAATTAACATTAATTCTTCTCAAACTCTTCCAGAAAATCGGAGAGGAAGGAACGCTCGTAAACTCATTTTTCAAGGCCAGAATTACCCTGATGCCAACGTCAGAAAAGAACAGTGCAAGAAAAGAAAAATTATAGGCAGGCCAATTTTCCTGATGAACACAGATGCAAAAATTCTCAATACTAGCAAACCAAATTCAGCAGCACATTAAAAGGATCATTCACCATGATCAAGTGGGATTTCCCTGGGATGCAAAGATGGTTGAAACACACAAATCAAATAAGTGTGATACATCACATTAATAGAACGAAAGAAAAATCATCTCAGTAGATGCAGAAAAGGCACTTGACAAAATTTTCAACATTCATGATAAAAACTCTTAAGTATGGAAGGAACATACCTCAGCATAATAAAGACTACAGATGAAAAGCCCACAGCTAACATCATACTCAATGATGAAAGGTCAAAAACTTTTCCCCTAAGATCAGGAACGAGACAAGGATGTCCACTCTCACCACTCCTACTCAACACAGTACTTACTGGAAGTCCTAGCCAGAGCGGTCAGGCCAGAGAAATAAATAGAAGGTATCAGAATTGGAAAGGAAGAAGGAAAACTGTTTCTATTTGCAGAATCCATGATTTTATATACAGAAAATCCTAATGACTCCACCAAAAAAAACCTGTTAAAACTAATCAATAAATTCAATAAAGCTGCAGGTTACAAAATTAACGTTCAGGACTTCCCTCATGGCGCAGTGGTTAATAATCCGCCTGCCAATGCAGGGGACACGGGTTTGAGCCCTGGTCCGGGAAGATCCCACATGCCACGGGGCAACTAAGCCCATGCGCCACAACTACTGAGCCTGTGCTCTAGAGCCTGTGAGCTATAACTACTGAGCTCTCGTGCCACAACTACCAAAGCTGCATGCCTAGAGCCCGTGCTCTGCAACAAGAGAAGCCACTGCAATGAGAAGCCCACCACCACAGCGAAGAGTAGCCCCCGCTCACCTCAACTAGAGAATGCCTGCACACAGCAACAAAGACCCAATGCAGCCAAAAATAGAAATAAATAAATAAATAAATTTAAAACATTAATATTCAAAAATAGGTACCATTTCTACAAGCTGACAATAAATTATGTGAAAAAGAAATAAAATGATACCATTTACAACGGCATCTAAAACGTAAAATACTTAGGAATAAATTTAACCAAGGAAGTCAAAGATCACTGAAAACTATAAGACGTTGATGAAAGAAACTGAAAAAGATACGAATAAATGGAAAGGTATCCCATGTTCATGGGTTGGAAGAATTAATATTGTTAAAATGTCCATACTACCCAAAGCCATCTCTAGGTTCAGTGCAATCCCTATTGAGATTCTAATAGCATTTTTTACAGAAGTGGAAAAAACTGAAACAATCCTAAAATGTGTATGGAACCATAAAAGACCCTGAATAGCTAAAGTAATCCTGAGAAAGAAGAACAAAGCAAAAGGTATCACACTTCTTGATTTCAAGCTATACTATAAAGCTATAGTCATCAAAACAGTATGGTACTGGCATAAAAACTGACACATAGATCAATGGAACAGAACTGAGAGCCCAGAAATATACCCATGCATATACGGTCAACTAATACTTGACAAGGGAGCCAAGAATATTCAATGGAGAAAAGACAGTCTCTTCAATAAATGGTCATGGGAAAGCCACACAGCCAAATACATGCAGAAGAATGAAATCGGACCCCTATCTTACACCATTCACAGAAATTAACTTGAAATAGATTAAAGACTTAAATGTAAGACTGGGAACCATAAAACTCCTAAAAGAAAACATAAGAAAATAAAGCTCTTTGACATAGGTCTTGGCAATGATTTTTTGGGGAAATCGCCACTAAAGCACAAGCAACAAAATAAAAAATAAGTGGGATGACATCAGACAAATAAGCTTCTGCACAGCAAAAGAAACCATCAACAAAGTGAAAAGACAACCTACAGAATGAGAAAAAATATTTGCAAACTATATACCTGATAATATCCAAAATATCTGAAGAACTCATATGACTCAATAACAACAACAACAACAACAACAAAAAGCAAACAATATGGTGTAGAAATGGGCAGAGGATCTGACTAGAAAATTTTCAAAAGAAGACATACAGGTAGCCAACAGGTACATGAAAAGGTCCTCAACATCTCTAATCATCAGGGGAATGCAAATCAGAACCATAAGGAGATATCACCTCACACCTGTCATAATGGCCATCATCAGACAGACAAGAAGTAACAAATGCTGGAGAGGGTGTGGAGAAAAGGGAGCCCTTGTGCACTGTTGGTGGGAATGTAGACTGGTGCAGCCACAGTGGAGAACAGTGTGGAGGTTCCTCAAAAATATTAAAAATAAAAACTACCATATGACCCAGCAGGTTCCACTTCTGGGTATTGATCTAAAGGAAACAAAAATACTAACTCAAAAAGATATATGTACCCCCATGTTCAAAGCAGCACTATTTACAACAGCCAAGATATGGAAACAACCTAAGTGTCCGTTGGCAGATGAATGGATAAAATGTGGCATGTATACAATGGAACATTACTCAGCCATAAAAAAATAAAATCCTGCCTTTTGTGACAACATGGATGGACCTGAGGACATTACGCTATGGAAAATAAGTGAGACAGAGAAAGACAAATGCCATATGATCTCAGCTATCAATGGAATCTTGAAAAAAAATTAATTTGTGGTTACCAAAGGAGAGTGGGTGGAATTGGGGGAAGGTGGTCAAATGGCACAAACTTCCAGTTATAAGATAAACAAGTACTGGCCATGTGCAACGTGATGACACGGTCAGCAATGCTGTAATGTGCATTCGAAAGCTGTCAAGAGAAAGCTGTTAAGAGCTCATCACAAGGAAAATAATGTTCCCTTTTTCTGTATCTATGAGACCATGGATGTTAACTAAATTTATTGTTGTCCTCAAACTAAATTTATTGTTGTCCTCATTTCGAAATATATATAAGTCGTCACTGTGCTGTACATCTGAAAGTTATTCAGCACTGTGTGTCAGTTATATCTCCTAAAACTGGAAAAAAGCAAACTAACTAGACCTGTGAACTTCATCTCTTTGGATCTGGAAAAAAGAGCCTTATCTGACCAAGTTAAACACTCTAAGCTGCCATCCCTCCAACTCGGTCTCACAGTTTGTAATCTTAAAAAATACTGAACAAAATGTCCCAAAGTTAAAGACCAAAATACAGTATCATTTGCATTTACTCTTGTTTTTCCTCAAATATAAAGCTCTAGCTTTAAGTGCTTTAATTATCCAAATGCGACAGATGCAGGTTTCTCATCTCAAATTTTTCTGGCAAAGTGTGTAACCGAGTTATTAGAAGTGTCTGATTATACGTGCACTGTGAGAAAGCAGGAGCTACCTGCCCCCAGGCTGCCAGGGCAACTCTTGGTCCAAAAGAGGATCAAAACACAAATTTTACCCAAGCAAGAAAAATTACATGAAAACTGCATGGTGATAAATGAGATGCGCCATTTCAATGATGGGGGCGAAGGAAATATTATGCCAAAATATCTCTGAAAATCAGAAACTAATGCAAGGGACGAAGAGGAAGAATACAACACAGGGCTCTGGTGGGGTCTGTGGCTGCCACGTGACCTGAGGGTACTGGTCCAGTCCAGATCCCATGGCATGTGAATGCTTTAATAAAAGCAATTATTTTTTAAAGGTATTTAAGGTCAAACATCAGGAAAAAATTGTTACTCTTCCTTAGGTCAGGCATCCCAATCTTTTAGCAGGAAAACACTGCTGTCACCCCGCAGGGGTGGAGTTCAGCTTCGGTGTCATGGTCGTCTGCACCAGGTGACGTTACTGCAGTGCTGTCACCCCACAGTCATCTGCCCAGGAGTGCGTTTCCTTGTGTGGATCAAAGAGGTCAAAGCATAGGGCCAGCTGCCTGAAGCCGGAGGCCACGCGCTGTGTCAGGGCAGAGCCCAACTCCAGAGTCATGCTGTCGGCGGGCTGAGGGCCATCACTGCCCCAGGAAGGGCTCAGATCTGTGTCGGGAAGCTGCTTCGGGGTGAGAAGTACTCAGGTTGGGCAGTGTGGGGTGGCTTGGGGCCGGGCGGGAGCCTCCCCAGAGCCCCCCCCTCAGCACCCCAACTCTGCCCGGGGACTCTGGAGGCAGTGGGTGCTGTGGGCATGACTTCCAAGCCACAAACCGGGGCCGAGGCCCTGCCCTCAGTACCCTGCACGGGAAGGGGCTCAGTCTGGTGTGTCCCAAAGGACAGCGACGGCCAAGGTTCCGATTAAAATGTAATTAAAAAAGCCTAATTTCCTAACCCTTCTAAATTTTAGAACTCACAACCACTTTATGTTTAAACACTGAATTTATTGAGAAACTGGTAATCCTGGAGGAGACTGATTTCACAGCCCAGTCCAGGCCTCTAGGTCAAGCTGTGAAACCAAATCCCAGGCCCCGTCGCCAGACTAGAGCTCTCCGGCTCCGGGAAAACTGCTAGGGGGCCCTCACAGGCTCACAGATGCACGAGGTGAAGAGGTCTGAGAGGAAGGCGGTCCCGCCGCTGCTGGCAGAGACAGAAACGGGAGGGAGGGCGTGGGAGCGGCCACTGGTGTGAAGGGGGACCAGGGGGACCGGGGCTGGCGTGAGGCCGAGGGGACGCCCGGCCCTCAGCCCTGCCCATCGGACACTGTGCAGCACAGGGAATGCAGCCCGCATTTTATGATGACTACACATGGAGCATAACCTTTAAAGGCTGGGTCACTGTGTTGCACACCTGTAGCGCATATAATATCGTACATCACCCGTATCTCAATGTAGACAACCCTTCAGATGACACACACACACTTCAGGCACACTCTTCAGACCTGAGGCAGGATGACACCTGCTGAGGACCTGGGGGTAACAGAGGCACCTGCGCCCTCCCTGTCCCCGTCCCGGGTAGAGTGAGGCACGCGTGCTGGCTTGACTGTGTCCCTGTGCCTTCCCTCTGCCCAACACAGGGACACAGCGGTTCCCCCACTAGTGCACTGAGCTTTAGGGACGGCTGGGGTGAGCCGAGGGCCCTCCGTTCCCTGCACTGAACCCGACCAGAGGCAGGATGACACCTGCTGAGGACCTGGGGGTAACAGAGGCACCTGCGCCCTCCCTGTCCCCGTCCCCGTCCCGGGTAGAGTGAGGCACGCGTGCTGGCTTGACCGTGTCCCTGTGCTTTCCCTCTGCCCAACGCAGGGACACAGCGGTCCCCCCACTAGTGCACTGAGCTTTAGGGACGGCTGGGGTGAGCCGAGGGCCCTCCGTTCCCTGCACTGAACCCGACCAGAGGCAGCCACTCCGCAGCCAGGGGCTCTGCATCCATCCGGCTGACAGTCTTAATCTGTCGGGATGGCACTCACCAAAGAACTCTACGCAAACTCCTTGGACTAAGTGGAGAAACAGCTAAGGCTTCACGTGGCTTGCTCTGAAAACTACATTCTGTACAACGGTCTGCTGTGGAAATGCTCCTTGGGGGGGACATGCACTCGTTCTGGAGTGTGCAATGTTACAACTGCGTTCGCTGATAGTAACAAACACATGTAGTAGTTTCTAAATATGAAAAATGTTCCTGATCAACCACCAATTAAACTTTGGTTACTTGGTTTGTTTGGTCACTTGTTCAACAATGTTTAAATCTTTTAAATACCCTAATCATTTGACAGTCAACTAAATTATTCATGCTAATGGAAGAAAAGAGAGAGGTTCGTGATTCAAAGCAAAGTGCATCTTTGTACCGAAAGCATGAGCAGGAAAATACACTGCAGAGTCCCAAGGGGGGCGACCCGAACGCCTGTCTGCTGAGGCCTCCTTAGGCAGACACGGTGCATCCACACCTGGGGGCAGAAGGGGCCGCAGGACTGACACCAACCCCCCAGCAGGACGCCAGCAGTGCTACCAGCTGCCCGTACAGATCTGGGGACACACACACTCTGTGTACTTAGGACATCTGGGCATGCATGTGTGTACTGACATGTCCTTCTGTGTTTATATGTGTTACATGCAGACAGGATCTCTGGAGGGAAGAGCAAAAACTGTGAACTGGAGAACTGGGTGGCAGGTTGACATGAGACGCAACGTGTCCCCTTTAGTACAGCTACAGTTGCAGACCATGTGTCCTAGTCGGAGAGCGCAGGGAACAGGGCATCTCTGAAGGGCTGGCTGGCGGGGGCCAAGGCGGGAGGAGGCCCCAGGAAACTAAAAGGCAGACGGTGGACAGAAAGGGTGCGAGGTGTTACCGAGCAGATACTGAGTCTTCTGGGAGGAGGAGACCTCAGTGCGACAGGGCAAGTCGCCAGATAGAAACTGACGCAGGGCAGAGCTCAGCCAGAGTCAGGGTGCTACGCAGCTAAGGATGGGTTTCATGAGGAAAAGCAAGAGCACGGCCGAGGGTTTTCCAGAATCAAAGACAGACGTGCAGTGGCCACAGCAGCAGCCCCCAGTTAGAACAGAGCTCCCTGCTTGGGGGCCACGCCGCCCAGACGCTGTGGATAGGAACATGTGCAGCAGTGCATTCTCAGGTGTCGGAAAACGTCTGATCCGCAACAGAGGCCACTGAGGGCATGTGGGATTCTGCCCCGTGGGTGACAGGTCAAATAAAACACATCTCAACCCCGTGCCCGTGGGAAACGTCTCCCTAATGCTGCAGAAAAGGCTGCTCTGAAAAGTGCTTCCCTCTGAAACCCAGAAGCAAAGAGCAAACAGTTTATACACACAGGGGCCAGTCTCTACAGAGGCCGCTTTCTACAGAATCTCTCTGCAACGTACGATAAGCACTGAGCTTGGTAAGCTGCAGGCAGGTATCTTGAGAGAGAGCTTCAACATTAAAAGGGGTAACTTCTGAGACCAGAACTCATGGTGGGGAGGGGAGAAATGAGTACTGCTTCTTTTATTTAATTATAAACTTTACAGTTCTTTCTGAATTTGAAAAACAAAAAAACAAGCTATTTTTCTAGGAAAGATTGCAAAAGTTTTTGGATTTTTAATGATAAAAATCCAAAGTCCTCAATATAAAGAGTTTTATAAAACAATAAAAAAAAAAATCAAAACAACCTAGTAGGAAAATGGGCAAAACGAAAGAAAACAGGATCTTCTCTGACTAGGGAAGCCCGAGTATATGGGAGAAGCTTGGTCATGTGACCAGGTCTTCAGCTCAGGAGACACAGGACCGGGTCAGGCGAGCCTTCTGTTCTACAGCCAGAGAGAAGGGGAGGACTCGTGGCCTGAAAGGACTCGGATCTTCTGTCATTAAACAGCTCCCAGCAGCTCTGTGCCCCCCGCCACCGACAGCCCTCGGCCTTTACTGACGCCCGAGACGCTGTCTTCTGCATAACGTGCCCTTCTTTTCCTTCGGTTTTCTTTCGCTCGTTTAGCCTTGGGGTGCAGCTATGAAGTGTTATTAAAAGTCCTGAAGCTAGAAACAAGTCCCCAAATGAGGTGCAAATTGAGATCTCTTCAGGAGGCACAGGACCGTGGACACTGTCCCCACAGAGGTGGCCCGGGTCTCTGCGCCTGCCCTGGATCTGCACACGCTTGGCCACCACCTTATTATCACCCAAAGCGTCTCAGGAGGAGAAGCTCAGCACTCGGCCCTCCTGCAAACACTACCCGTTCACACTCCCGGTTCACTGACTTCTTTGTGCTCTACTATCTCAGGAAGTGAACACAGAGATCTTGGAATGTTTAAATTCTAACACACCAAAAACTATTCAAACACAGACAATGGTTAAGACAAAAGAACTCTGCTCTTGGCTTCTGCACGTTTCGGAACCAAACGTAATAAATTCATTCAGAGCTTTTAAGCTGCATCTTTAATCATTTCCCATTCCGAAAAACTTCTACCTTATGTCCTTTTTAAAAGAGCTATTTGAAAACTAACTGGCTAATTGTATGTTATAGTGGTAATTACTTATTTAGAGCAGGATTTAGAGAGTGGGGAAAAGGGAATTTTTCCTTGCCACACCAAATTTTTTAACAAAGTATTTACCCAAAATAAAAATTAACCTTAAATGATGACTTAAATACTCAACTTATGTAACCAATATAAATTATAACCTTCATATAATCTTGTAGGCCTGATGAAAACAAACATTAATACATGTGGAGTACTTATGTAACTGGAAAATCAAAACCCATACACACTGCCCACTACAACCTTCCTTGGTACAAACTGTGCAACAGGTTTGCCAAGTGCTGAAAAGGACTAATCCAGTAGGAGCGTTAACTGTTCCATACAAATCCACGCACCCCAGGCGCTAAGTGCTAATCGGCTTTAATAACAGGCTCATTATGCAGGCCCTCTGGTAAGACTCTGGGGCCAAAGGGCCTTCAGGAGGGAGAAATGCTGTTTGTCAGCACACGGAAGGCCATGGTCTAAATGTATGTTTCCCCCCAAAATTCACATGTTGGAATCCTAAACCCTGACGTGATGGTATTGGGGGGGGGGGGGTCTTTGGGAGGTGACCAGGTCCTGAGGGTGGAGCCCTCGTGATGGGATTAGTGCCCTTAGAAAAGGGACCCCGAGAGCTTCCTCAGCCCTTCCTCCACAGCAAGAAGCCTACAGCCAGGAAGGGGTCCTCACCAGAGCTGCGAGAAACGAATGTCTGTTGTTTAAGCCACCCAGTCTGTGGCGTTTAGTTACAGCAGCCCGATCACACTCAGACAAAGACGCTTAAAAGAAACTGGAAGAAGCAATCCCAGTGAAGAAACATAATCCATCACTTTGCCAACCAAGATCCAAAATACGGGGATTTTTTTTGCTAGAAATATTTCAGACGGACGAACTTAACCTGTTGCCAGAAGCCAAAGGAAAATTCCATCTACTCCCACCCACTTCCAACAACCTTTGAATATCCTCTTCAATCACAGCAATGGGAATAAAAAAGCTGCCAAATCCAGTATCATCAGATAGCCAATACGTCAACGAGGCTTAGGTTGAGAAAAAATAAAAATGATTATTCACAAAGCCCAGCTTTCTGCATAGCAGCACAGAAATCATGCAGGGAAGTGTGCACACCCTCCAGTGAAGAGGCCTGGAAGGAGGAGGCCTCGCCAGGGAGCAGCGGGGCCAGGAGAGCTAGAAACCTGAAACCAGGCCCCAAGTGGGGATGCTGCCCTCCTGCCCCTCTGCAGCTGGCCTTCCTGCCGGCCCTCCTCCCCCTGCCCACGGTCCCAGGAGGGGGGGCAGGCTCCAATGCACGTGGTCTCAGCTCCAGGTCTCCTCGGCCCAGAGGGTAGCTGTTCCCACGCTTCACCCTCGTGTGGCGAGGCCGCTGCCCCACCTTCACATGCGGGCACCAGGCTATTTGCACTTCCCTCCAGCCCCTGATAGCACCACCACCACCGCTGTCCCGGCCCTTCCTGCTCTGCCGCCGTGGGCCTCTGTCCTAGGAAAGGCGAGCTTGGCCACCTCCTCGAGGCGGTTCAGCTCTCACCGCCAGAGAGGGGTGCCAGTGAGCCACCAGCAGCGGGCACAGCAGGACGGGAAGGCTGATGGAGGGCCCGGTTCCCCTCTTCCTCCCAGGCTCCCGTGTGGGTTACACGCGTGGTTTCCAGGGCAGAAGTGACAGAACAGCCCATAATCCTACCAGAAATTTAGATTCAGTTCTCCACTCCCACAGCGGGACGAGAAGCTAATCGTCGTTAACTGTATAACAATCACATAATCATCAGCTATTCTAAAATTTTAGGTATTTACAGTCATACTACTAAAACTAGTAGTAAGAACCTAACTTGTTCTAAGTATCGAAACAGAGCAATTACAAATTGCATAAAGATGCCAATAAACACATGTAAAAATCAGACCAAAGGTAGCTAGTGTTTATAAGTCACGGCAGTATTCTAAGTTACTACTGCAAAAATAAACTTAAAGGTAGACACGTATATGTAAGAGCCAGAGATAAGAATCAGTAGATAAAAGAAAAAAACTCTCATCTTAACTCAATCCCTCATTCCTTTTGAAAATTACTTGAGACATACAACTCACTAAATGGCACTGATCCTAAACACTGATTTTAAACAGTGGCTCCTGAACTGACGGTAAACGACGGGTGCAGCCTCGGAGCAGAGCTGCGCCCGCAATCACCACGTTGCTGTAACGTGGCAGCTGCTGTGTCCTCTCCACACAGGCCTGGAGAACGCCAGAAACAGCAAAGGTAACACAGGACTGTTACCTCGCGCACTCCCGCCCTCCATTCACTTCTGTACCACATACTTCCTATTAGAAGGAAGAGGAGGTGGAGGATTTGACTTCCGCCAAGAAATGAGCAAAACGAGAAACGGAGACAGCACCGGGAGTGGGTGGGTCATGCTGACCCTGCCCCCGCACAACGCGACACCTACTTAAGTGGGGCTTTAAAAATTAAAGCAAGTATCACCCTCCACCACGATGGCCTGAAGAGACCAGGACCCACTCCCCAGTGAAACTACTGAAATGTGTAAACAAACAGAACCACAACCATTAAAAGCCTCTGGAAATGCTCCTTAGGGTGAAGAGTAAACGAAGAAATATCTACTCAAGAAAATCGACGAATATTTGAAAATCCAGAAATTAAGAAAATGTACAAAAGGCAAGCAAGCATCGGTGGCATTTGAACCTGACCACGGCCCCTGGGCCCCCCAGCTGCAGCCGGCAGCACTGAGCCTGCTCTCCCCCAGGCCCCAGGCGGGGTTCAGGGCTCCTGCATTTCTCATCCCGAGGCGCCCGAGGAGTGGGCCCCAGAGGTGAGGCCCCCCTCCTTCCATCCAGCCCCCACTCCACAGACAGAGGCTCACCCTGGGTACGGAACACTGGAAACCCTGGACCCTGGTCTCCTGGTCCAGCTCACGCAGTGGCAGCTACTACACACCAGGAGACCCCAGGCTGCTCCCCAACCCCACTAGCGCTCAGCTCCTAGAGTGGGGTGCCACTCAGAGAGAAGCTTGTCGGGGTCTCCACCCCAGCTCCAGAGCCCTGGCTCAGAGACCCTACCAGAGGAAAGCCGGACGCGAGATGCTGTGAGCCAGCAAGAGCTTTGGAGCCGTGGAAGGACTCCTCCCAAAGGCACCGACTTCATTTGTGACGCAGCACAGGGGAGGGTGCTCTCAAGAGCAGGGGGTGGTGGAGAAAGGTAGTCAAGAGAAGACTTGAGGTACAGCTAAGCTGAGCAGCGAGCTTGCAGGAGAGAAGCGGGGAGGAGAAGCCAGAAGGGGCCCCTTGAGGTCAGAGCGATGATGAACAGGGGCTTCAGAAATGCTTCCCTCAAAGGAGCCAGTCAGAGTGCATGCATCTGCAGAGCAATTTATGCCCCCGAGTATTACTGGAAATAATAGAGTAGCCAGCTGGCAGTCAGTGGAGTTTAACAGCTGGATGCTGTCAGGGCAAGAGGAAGGCAGGCCTGCCAAACCCACCGCAGCCCAGGCGATGTGGGTGCACCCAGAGAAGGGCTTCCCTGAGGGGCAACGCCCAACACTCAACATTGGGGGGCATGGGGCAGACCTCACTAAGATAATCCAGCGGGACATGAAATAAGGAGGCGATAAGTAAGTTAGTTACGAAGTAAGCAACAGGAATAGGGGGGTAGTGCCCAGATTTACTTACATACAGAACAAACAATCCTAAAATTTGTATGGAACCACAAAAGATCCCAAGTAGCCAAAACAATCTTGAGAAGAAGAACAAAGCTGAAGGCAACATGCTCCCTGATTTGAGACTATGTTATAAAGCTACAGTAATTAAAATAGCGTGTTACTGACATAAAAACAGACACATGGGTCAATGGAACAGAATAGAGAAGCCAGAAATAAATCCATGCATGCATGATCAGTTAATTTACAACAAAGGAGCCAAGAATATACAATGGGGATAGGACAGTCTCTTCCATAAATGGTGTTAGGAAAACTGGACAGCATATACATGCAAAAGAATGAAACTGGACCACTACCTTACACCGTACACAAAAATTAACTAAAAATGGATTAAAGACTTGAGTGCGAGACTGGAAACCATAGAAGAAAACACAGCTGGGTAAGCACCTTGACATCAGTCGTAGTGATGACTTATTGGATTTTCTACCAAAAACACAGACAACAAAAGCAAAAATAAACAAGCCAGACTAAACCAAACAAAAAAGCTTCTGCACAGCAAAGGAAACCATCAACAAAACGAAAAGGTAATCTACTGAATGGGTGAAAATATTCGCAAATCATATATCTGATAAAGGGCTAATATCCAAAATATATAAAAAACTCATACAACCCAGTAGAAAAAAACAAACAATCCAATTAAAAAATGGGCAGAGGATCTCAACACTTTTTCAAAGAAGACATACAGATGGCCAACAGGTATGTGAAAAGATACTCAGCATCACTAATCATCAGGGAAATGCAAATTAAAACCACAGTAAGATATCACCTCACACCTATGAGAATGGCTATTACCAAAAGACAAAAAATATCAATAACAAGTGTTGCACGGTTGGTGGGAATATAAATTGGTGCAGCCACTATGGAAAACAGTATAGAGATTCCACAAAAAAAAATTAAATAGAACTACCATATGATCCAGCAATTCTACTTCTGTGAAAACACTAACTCAAAAAGATATATGTACCCCATGTTCAGTGCAGCACTATTCACAATAGCTAAGACATAGAAACAACCTACACACACACACACACAAACACACACACAATGGACTATTATTCAGCCATAAAAAAGAATGAAATCTTGCCGTTTGCAACAACATGGATGGACCTTGGGGACATTATGCTCAGTAAAATAAGTCAGACAGAGAAAGACAAATACTGTATGATCTCACTTATATGTGGAATCAAAAACAAAACAAAGCAAAACAAAAAAGAACCCAGTTCAGAGAGACAGAGACAGAGACAGACTGGTGGCTGCCCAAGGCAGAGGAGGGATGGAGGGAGTGGGTGAACAGGGTCAGAGGTACAAACTCACAGTTATAATAAGTTGTGCAGGTGTGATGTCCAGCACGGTGACCATAGCTAATAACACTGTGCTGTACTTCTGAAAGCTGCCAAGAGAGTAGATCTTAAAGTTCTCATCACAAGAGAAAAAATTTTAACTATGTGTGGTGATGGGTATTAACTAGACTTACTGTGCTGATCATCTGCAGTACACATATCAAATCATTATGCTGTACACCTGAAACTAATATAATGTTGTATCTTAGTTATACCTCAATTTTTAAAAATTTAAATAAAATAAAATGTCCATTTTCTAACGAAAAATTCTGAAGCAGCCAAAAAAGGGGGAAAGTATGACCCATAGACCCTCCCCCCCAAAAAGTGGGCAAAACAAACTGACTGTGAGAGCAAACCAGATGTTTGACTTAACAGAAAAACACTAGAAAATAGCCATCATAAACATGTTCACAGGACAGAAGGAAACACCATTAAAGAAGTAAATGAAGGCATGCTGGCACTGCTGCACCAAGGAGAAAACAGGAGTAAAGAGGCAGAAATGACCAAAAAGAACCAAGGGGAACTCTGAAGTTGGAAAGTACAATAAACAAAATTAAAAATGCACTACAGGGGCTCAACAGTAGGTCTTAATTTGGAGAATAAAGAATTATTGAACTTGAAGCCAAAAACCAGAGAGAAAAAAAGATGAAAAAAAAATGAAGAACCTCAGAGAAATGTGTGATACCATTAAGCACATCAACATATGCAAAATGGAGTACGAGAAGAAGAGAGAAATTAGCAACAACAACAACCAAAAAAATTCAAAGAAATAACAGAACATTTCCCAAATTCATTGAAAAACAAAAATCCATACATTCAGGAAGCTCTAGAAACTCCAAGTAGGATGAACACAGAGACCCACAAACACATACATCATAGTTAAACAAAGTCAGAGTCAACATCAGCTGTTTTACTGTAATACAATTCTGAGGCTAACTACCTGGAGTTAGTCTCAGACTCAACAAGTTCAAGGCTCAGTCCTCCTCAAGACTGTCTTTACTGAAGACACCAGCCTCATTTCAGTGGCCCCAAGCAATCAAATAGGTATAAATTCAGAGGCTGGGGGGAATGCAGAGCTTCCCTGCCCTCTGCCTGTGGATTCAGAGCCAGCTTCTCTCTCTCTCTCTCTCTCTCAAACACACACACACACACACACACACACACACACACACACCCAATGTGTTTACCAACCATGAAGCTCCACTGAGTCTTCACTGGAATTTCATTCTGTTGGCATGATTCATTGATTAAATCATTGACCATGTGATAGAACTCAGTCTCTAGCCCTCTCCATTCCCTGGGGGTGACATGGCTGAAAATCCCAAACTTCTATTCCTATGCCTGGTCTTTCTGGTAACCAAGCCCCATCCTGATGCTGTGGAGGGGCACACCGTGAGTTCATGTCTTAGCGTAACAATGACTCCTGACCCTCAGGAATCCCAAGGGTTTGGAACCCCTGTGCTTGGAATGGGGGGATGGGAATGGGAAAGACGAGACATTTTCTTTATTACACCACACAAAGACAAGGAGGAAGTCTTGAAAACTAGAAGGGAAAAACAACCAGTCACTTACCAAGGGACCTCCCCACCCAAGTAAGATTAGGAGCTGACTCTCAGAAGAAACAATGAAGGCCAGAGGCAGTGGAATAACATACTCAAAGTACTCCATGAAAAAACTGACAAACACAAATCCTGTATCCAACAAAGCTATCTCTCATAAATGAAGATGAAATAAAGACTTCCCCAGATAAGCAAATTTGAAAGAATTTGTTGCTAGCAGACCTGTCTTACAAGAAACACTAAAGGAAGGTCTTCGGACTAAAAGTAACTCCAAATGGTAATTCAAATCCACATGAAAAAACAAAGAGCACTGGTAAAAGTAATTATGTAATTATAAAACACAGTATAAATGCTTATTTTTTTACTTCTTATAACTAACTTAAAAAGTGTATACAATAACATGTATCTAATGTAATGTTGGGCAATGTAACGCAAGTGTAATACATTTGCCAATAATAGCATAAAAGAGGCGGGTGCGGGTAAAACTGGACTGGACTGTGAAGATGACTACAGACGGTAAAATAATAAGATATTAAGATGTTACGTTAGAAAGTATACACTTAACACAAAAGAAAGTAGTAAAGGAGGAACAGCGGAACAAAAAAGACATGAAGAAAACAAAAAATGGCAGATGTAAATTCAACTAAGCAATAATACTATTAAATGTAAACTGATTAAACAATCCAACCAAAGGCAGAGATTGTCATACTGGATTTTAAAAAGTGATGCAACTAAATGCTGCCTACAGGAGACATACCTTAGATTCAAAGATAAAAACAGACTGAAAGTAAAAGGAAGGGAAAAGATAAATCATGCAAACAGCAACCACAAAAAAAGCTGGAGTGGCTATATTAATGAATAAGATAAACATTAAAAATTTTAAAGTTAATAAAGAGATATTTCATAACGATAAATGGCTCACCATCAGAAAGGTATAACAATTAAAAACATATAGGCACATAATAACAGAAAAAAATACAAGAAGCAAAAATGTAGAGAAATAAAGAGAGAACTAGACAATCCAACAATAAAAGAGACTTCAGTATGCCACTACCAATAATGGATAGAACTAGACAGAAAATAAACACTACAAACTAACTAGACCTAATAGATCTCAATATAACACTCTGTCCGACAATAGAATACACATCCTTCTCAAGTTCACATGGAGCATAGACCATATGCTAGGCCATAAAATAAACCTCAGTACATTTTCTTTTTTTTTTTAATGGCTGTGTTGGGTCTTCGTTTCTGTGCGAGGGCTCTCTCCAGTTGTGGCAAGCGGGGGCCACTCTTCATCGCGGTGCGCGGGCCTCTCACTATCGTGGCCTCTCTTGCTGCAGAGCACAGGCTGCAGATGCGCAGGCTCAGTAACTGTGGCTCACGGGCCCAGTTGCTCCGCGGCATGTGGGATCTTCCCAGACCAGGGCTCGAACCCGTGTTCCCTGCATTGGCAGGCAGATTCTCAACCACTGCGCCACCAGGGAAGCCCCCTCAGTACATTTAATAGGATAAAATTATTCACAGTAGAGCCTCTGACAACAGAGGAATGAAATTAAAAATCCATACCAGGAAAAACTCACAACGAGGTGGAAATTAAACAACGCATGCCTAAATAATCAATGAATCAAACAAGCACTCAAAAGGGAAATCAGAAATAGTTTGAAATGAATTAAAGTCAAGACACAACATTCAGGTTTCAAGTATAATTTACACATATTGTATAGTTATAATAGAACTGTCACTGTATGTTCTAAGCATGGTAGCAATAAGTTTTAAATGTTTGTTTTGCTTGTTATGCTATTTTAAAAAATCAATGATTATTTTTTTTTAAAAAAGAGAATTTCCTCAATCTGATAATAAGCATCTATGAAAAACTCACAGCTAACATCAGACTAAATGGTAAAATACTGAAAGCTTTCCCCCTAAGATCAGGAATGAGTCAAAGATGCCTATCGCTATTCAACACTGTGTTGAGGTACCAGCAAGGCAATTAGACAAGAAAAAGAAATAAAAAGCATCCAGATTGGAAAGGAAAAAGTACAATACTTCTATTTGCAGATGACATCATATTTTACATAGAAAATCCTAAGGAATCCCCTAAAAACCTATTAGCATAAACCAGTTCAATGTGGTGACACAATACACGATCAATATACAAAAATCAGTTGTGTTCCTATACACCAGCAATGAGCAATCAAAAAAATAAAGAAAACAATGCTGCATACAAACTACATCAAAAAGAATACTTAGGGATACATTTTACAAAAGTTCAAAATTTCTTCTCTGAAAACCACAAAATATTGTTGAAATAAACTTTTAAAAGATCTGGATAAATGGAAAAATCATACAATGTTCACGGATCAGAATACATAACATGGTTACAGATTCAATGCAATGTAATCCTATCTGACTTCTTTGTAGACATTGATAAGCTGATGTCTTATCAAACCATGAAGCAACTGAACTTCATCAAAATTTAAAACTTCTGTGCTTCAAAGTACACTATCAAGAAAGGGATACAAATAGCCAATAAGTACACGAAAAGATGCTCAATACATCAGTCATCAGAGAAATATTGATACAAATCAAAACCACAATGAAATACTACTTCACTCCCACAAGGATGGCTAGAATCAAAAAGTCAGGTGATAATACGTGTATGTGCGGAATTGTAGAGATCAAACCCTCAAACACTACTGGTGGGAATGAAAAATGATGTCACTTGCAGGAAACAGTCAGCAGGTCTGTAAAACGATTTCACACAGAGAAACCATGTGATCCAGTGTCTTCTCCATGTGAGCTGCTGTAACAGAACACCATGGACTGGGGTGGCTTATAAACAATGGAAATTTATTGCTCACAGTCTGGAGGGTGGGAAGTTCAAGACCAAGGTGCCAGCAGAGTCGGTGTCCGATGAGGGCCCACTTCTTGGCTCACTGATGGCTAAGCTCAGCGCACTCCCACGTGATGGAAGAGGCAGCGAACTCTCAGGGGTCCCTTTTATAGGAGCACTAATCCCATTCATTAGGCTTCTGGCACCCGACCTAATTCACACTGGGGGTTAGGATTTAACATATGAATTTGGGGGGCATAAACATTCAGTCTGAGGCACCTAGAAATTCCACTCCTAGATATATACCCATCGGAAATGAAAAATAGGTCCACACAAAATCTTTTCCACAACTGTTTATAGCAGCATTCATAATAGCCAAAAAGTGGAAACAACCCAAACGTTTGTGGTAAATTGATAAAATGGAATATTATTCAGCCATAAAAAGTAACAAAATACTGACACATGCTATAACATAGAGGAACCTTTTAAAATATTATGCTCAGTGAAAGCGGCCAGTCACAAAAGTCCACACATTACATGATCTGTGAAACTCCAAAATAGTGAAATCTGTAGTAATACAAAGTAGATCAGCAGTTGCTGGGGAGGGAAAATAGGTGGGGTGGAGAGCTACAGGGCACAGGGTTTCTTTCTGAGGTCCTGAAAATGTCCTAAAATTGGCAGTTGCACATATCTGTGAATACACTAAAAACCATTTAATTGTACCATTTAAGTGAATGAATTCACTGTTATATGAATGACGTCTCAATAAAGTTGTTTAAAGAGAAAAAGGTAGGTGGTTATATTTGAAAATACTGTGGCAGGGGTGCAGATCACACTCAGAAGCCCAGAGAGAGCTTATTCCTACCACCTCTTACCAGCCTTGGCCCAACAATGGAGGAAAATGCCTGAAATATCTGGTCACATCACAAAAGTAGACTCTTAATAGTAGTTTTACAGCTGAAACAGTTCATAGCAAAGGCATGGTATGCACTACCCTTTTCACGCCTGTGTAAAGATGCCTGAGCGCAGATGCCAACTGCCATGACTGATCTTCACGGGTTCCAATCCTGGGAGCAGCACACCCAGGGCCTACAGAGCTGGGTACAGACAATTAACAGCAGCCACTATTTAACTCACATACAGAGATTTAATACAGAAAAATACAGCTGCACGTCCAGCTGCTGAAAGACTGAAGGATGGGGCTCCACACTGAGCCTGCAGGAATGACCCCCAGAAAACGGGACCAGAGCTGACCTGCCAGGGAACAGCCACGGATTCACAACCACAACACGGGGGTGGGGAGGCCGCCGTCCTCCACGCTTCTCTGGATCAACATTCTCTGCAACAATCCAGGGTCCAGGATGCCTCAGCCTGACCTGCTACTCCTCAGCTCACACGTGTAAATACAAGGAACCCTTTGGTTACAAAGCCCCTCGGTGACCAGAAGGTCCCCATCGGCACACTGGACTGTTTTCTGTAAGTGGCTACAAGGAAGGGTAGTCTCCGCTGACGCTGAGAAACGGCAAAATCAGCTTTCCAGCTACGGGGAAGGAGTCCCACCCAAAGACCGTGGGGACACATGCTGAATGAGCTGATTTGCAGCTCTCACGTGCCATCCTACCCTCGCCCCCAGAGGCTGGCACCAACAGGTTGAGAGTATTTGCTTCTGGCCTTGAAGGGCTACCTAAAATAAAGATTCTCATTTTGTATGTCGAATGAACTGGATATTGATGGAATTTATCCTGAAAAAAAATCTAGAAAAGGAAAAGTTTTACAATTCAGACTTTATTACACTTCAGCTAATATCTCTGAATAAAGATACCACAAATACTGGGAATGCAGGTCAGGTCAGGTCCCCACTTACCATCTGCAACCTAGTGGAAATGACCTAGTGCCTACTCAGCCTGAACTTCATTAAATTCGGACAACACTGGACTCTGCATACCGAGACAGCGGTGGGACTGAATCTGACAGGTCCCTCCTCCACCCTCACTTTAAATATATTTTCTGCTCTACATTTTCTATGATTTTTAAATTCTCACTAATCTCTTGGCCAGCCAAAAAAACTATATCTATGAAACTATGAAATCTCCCTCTCTGATTAAAACTACAAACACAGGCATTCAAAATATTGTGTACATGAGCATGCTTAAAGTACTATCAAAATAAATGATATTCTAGCCGGCATAACCCAAAATAAAGTCAGAAAAAAGATATGGCAGCCCTCCCACATTATTACCCAGCATTATTCTGTAAGTTCTAATCAGTACAAGGCATAAAACAGAAATGAGTTAAAACAACTGGAAAGGAAAATACAATTATTATGATTTAGGCAAAGACCATATAACTAGAAAATGGAAAAGCATCAAATGAAGAACGATTAGACCTAATGAAATGGCTAAATATAAAATAAATGTATAAAACTAAATAGGTTTATTGCAGTTAAAGACAATAGAAAAAATGCTATTCTCAAGACAAGAACATTTAAGATGTCCAGAAAAAAGTTACACGTTACCTTGACAATTATATTTAAAAAATAACTTGAATAAATGAAGATAAAAAAATCATTACCTGAATGACAAGAATAAATATTAGGAAATATAATTTCTTCTCAAATTACTGGTCTGGTAGTATGATTTCTACCTGGGATGGGGGTAGAATATGTGGCAGCTCTAAGTCCTAAGGGCCTCAGAAGATGCAGGTCTAAGCCCCTTGCTTCTCCCCAAGTCCCTCCAAACAGTGAGCTGCTGCCCCCATCGGCATCAAATCATGGTCCTCAGGAATGTGGAATACAACAAGGTGAAAATTCAAGAGAGTGAGAAGAAAATCCATAGACCTGAAGAAAATGTTTGCAAAAGACATACCTATCAGGTATTTGACTGTTGTCCAAAACATACAAGGAACTCTTAAATCTCAACAACAAGAAAATGAAAACCCAATATAAAAATGGGCAAAAGACCTGAACATACCCCTCACCAAAGAAGATATACAGGGTGAAACCAAAAAGGTGAATTCCTATTTTCTCATACAAAAACAAACCTGTTTTCCACTTTCACATACAAAAGTGAATAATCAAAGATGTCAGCTGTAACTGGTGTCCCAGCCAGAGTGAACCTGTGTACACTCATTAAATATCAGGGGGTCCACAGCACATTTATTTCATGGAGAACAATTAAGCGTTAACTAAAACATGTATAGACAGACAGTGACTAAGCATATGAAAAGGTGACAAACAACATATGTCATCAGGAAATTGCAAATTAAAACAACAGTTAGATACCACTATGCAACTATGAAAATGGCCAAAATGCAAAACACTGACAACACCAAGTGCCGGTGAGGATGTGGACCAACAGAACCCTCATCACTACCGGCAGGAATACAAAACGGAAAAGTCACTTTGGAGGACAGGTTGGCAGTTTCTTATAGGAATAAACATACTCTAACCATAAGGTCCAGCAATCACACGCCTAAGTATTTACCCAAAGGAGTCAAAAAGCTATGATCACACATAAACCTGCATGTGGATGTTTATACAGAAGCTTCATTCATAATATCCAAATCTTGGAAGCAACCAAGATGTCCTTCAGCAGTTGAATGGATAAATAAACTTGGTCCATCCAGACAATGGGGATATTATTCAGCTAAAAAGAAATGAGCTATCAAGTCATGAAAAGACATGACAAAACATTAAATGCATTTAACTGAGTGAAAGAAGCCCATCTGAGAAGGCTACAGACTGTGTGATTCAACTCTATGACATTCTGGAAAAGGCAAAACTGTGGGGACAGTAAAAAGATCAGGGTTTGGGGGAGGGAGGAACAGGTGGAGCACGGAGGTCTTTTAGGGCAGTGAAACTACTCTCTATGACTCTATAATGGTGGACGCCTGTCATTAAACATTTGTCAAACCCACAGAATGTTCAACGCCAAGAGTGAGCCCTGATGTAATAAGCCAGGGACTCTGGGTGGTCATGATGTATCAGTGCAGGTTCATGGATTGTAACGAATGTCCCATCTGGTGAGGATGGTGACAGTGGGCTGGGGGAGGGGCGGGGGGAGGGGTACATGGGAAATCTCTGTGCCCCACCCGCAGTTTTGCTGTGAACCTAAAACTGCTCTAAAACATAAAGTCGTATTAAAAACAAAAAAAGAAGATAATAACCTAGCTCAATAAAACACATACATACAAAAAGTAAACAGGAAAGTGTTGACTGAAAAAAAAAAAAAAGCACAACCTAAAAGTTGACAATTGTTTTATTTCTGCGGACTTCAAGCCTGGGATGCAGCCTCTTAGATGGCTCTGAGGGACTGCTCTGAAGAGGTAAGGGAGGAGCTAGGATACACAGAAGTTTTTCCAACAAAGACCAGGTAGTGGGAACATCCAAAGAGTACTGTTAATTAAAGAAAACCACGTTAAGGAATTTAGTGCTTTTCTATGCATGGCAAGATGCAAGAGTCAGGACTCAGTGCAATCATTCCTTTGCTGTGCACCTCAGCTCTCTGGGGCCAGCATCCTGTGCTTTCCCACCCTGAGTCCCCTCAGGGTGCGCAGTCTGGGGGGAGCGGGTGGGGGGGGGAAGGGCTGCAGCAGCTGAGTCAGCCCATCCGTCCCCAGCCTGAGTCCCCTCAGGGCTTCACCATCAGCAGCGGCTGTAGTGGTTAGACGGCTGCAGCATCCTTTGTTCAGGATGTGGCAGGCAACGTTTTTCATTCACAAACAGGAAGACATTTTAAAAAGTCTACTAAAAGGCAATTTGTGCCATCGGTTATTAAACATATTATAAAACTTCAGCAAGTAAACTGGAAATGTAACAAGAATAGGCAGAATTCAAGAGAACAGAATGGAAAAACCCAACAAACCGTAACACACAGCAATTTTAATAAGAGTGATGTGTCAAAGAGGGTAAAAGAACAATGATTTAAAAAAAAAAGATTTAGAACAACTGGTTATCTACTTTGAGAGAAAAAAACTTAAGTTCTTATTTTCACAACAGACAGCAAAATAAATTCCACACAGATGAAAGAGTTTTTCCTTTTAAATGAAGCCATAAAGGAACTAAGGAGAATCTGATCTCAAGGAAGGAAATGCCTTTCTCAGCATAAAAGCAAGAGGAAAAACACAGAGAAAAACTGAGAGATTTTATCATTTTTTAAAGTTTTTTAAGAAAACATTTACATATTTTAATAAAAAGTCTAGTTTGAAATCCATATACATTTACAACAAATCAAATATTGGGGATTTGGTAAAGATAAATATTTGGTCTTTGTCTCTGCTTCCTGGCACAAAGCCCCCTAAAGCCTTGGAATTTACAGTCTTTTGTATGCTAATAAGATGACGCACGGGGTGGGGGGGTCTTGGGGGCGGGGCTAGAGAACTTCAGGATGGGGGCTGGTCACCAGAAAAGCAAAATCCTATAGTTAGAACTTTCCGTCTGTCTGTCTGTCTGTCTGTCCGTCCGTCCGTCCGTCCGTCCCACCACCACCCCCTCCCTTGACCTCTGGGAAAGGCTAAAATTGACTCAGTGACCAATGCCAGTGATTTAATCTATCCTGCCTGATAGGAGGAAACAGAACCTCCAGATAACAGGTTCAGGAGCCTCCAGGCTGGTGAGGGCACGTGCGGGGAAGACAGCAGGTCCACAGAGGTCGAGGAGGCCCCTCCCCAAGCACCTGGCTCCATGCATCTCTTCCATCTGGTTGTTCCTGAGTTTTATCCTTTACAATATACCTGTAATTCTAAGTAAAGTGCTTTCTTGAATTTCTGTAAGCTTTCCTAGTTAATTACTGAAACCAATGGGAGATCATGGAACCCCTGACTTGTAGTCAGCTAGAGAGAAGTGTGGGTAGCCTGGGCACCCCACTTTTTTATTATGATAAAAAACACATAACACAAAATTTACCACTTTAACCATTTCTAAGTATACAGTACTGTCTTAGTCAGTTTGGGATTACCATACACAATACAATAGACTAGGTGTCTTATAAACAACAGAAATTTATTTCTCATAGTTCTGGAGGCTGGAAATATAAGATGAAGGGGCCTGCAGATTCAGTGTATGGTGAGACCCATTTCCTGGTTCACAATGGCACTTTTTCCCCTATGTCCTCAGATGGCAGAAGAGGGAAGGGAGCTCTCTGGTGCTTCCTTTCTAAGGGCACTAATCCCATTCATGAGGGTTCCATCCTCATGACCTATGACCTCCCAAAGGCCCCACCTCCTAACACCATCACCTTGGGGATTAGGTTTCAACATATGAATTTCTGAGGAGACACAAACATTCGGTCTATAGCAAGTACAGTACTAACTATAAGCACATTGTTGTGCAAGAGAGCTCTAGGATTTTTTTTATCCTGCAAAACTGTAACTCCTAACCACCAAACAGTAGCTCCCTGTTTTCTGCCTTCCCTAGCCCTGGGCACTCCAATTCTACGTCCTGTGTCTGAGACTTTGATTATTTCAAGACCTCATATAAGTGGAATCATATATATTCATCTTTTTGCGGTTAGCTTGTTTCACTTAGCATAATATCCCCAAGGTTCATCAATGTTGGAGCATGACAGGATTTCCCTCTTTTTAAAGGCTAAGCATTATTCCATTCTGTGCATGGACCACATTTTCTTTATGGAAGGAAGGAGTGGGACTACTGAATCATATGGTACTTCTCTATATTTAAAACATTTTCAAAAACTCCAGGCTGTTTTCCATAGTGGCTGCACCATTTTACATTCCCACCAACAGTGCACAGGGTTTCAATTTCTTCAATTTCAATTTCATCTTTACCAACACTTGTTATTTTCTGGGGATTTTTTGATAGTGGCCATCCTAACATGTGTGAGCTGATACTGTGGTTTTGATTTGCATTTCCATGCAAACAGAATATAGTAAATTTGCACAGTTCTTTGGAAAAATGTATACTCAAGTTCTTTGCCCATTTTTAAAATCAGGTTTGTTTCCTTGTTTGTTTTTGGTGTTGAGCTGTAGGAGTTCATTTCTATATTCTGGATATTAACCCCAAACCTCAGGTATGAGGTTTGCAAATATTTTCTCACATTCCATAGGCTGCCCTTTTTACTGTTGTTTCCTTCGCTGCACAGAAGTTTTTAAGTTTCATGTAGCCTCACTTGTCAATTTTTGCTTTTATTGGCTGTGTTCTGGTGGCATATCCAAGAAATCATTGCCAAGACCAATGTGAAGAAGATTTTTGCCTGTTTTCTTCTAGGAGTCTTATGGTTTCAGGTCTTATGTTTAGGTCTTTAATTCATTTTAAGTTATCTTTTGTATATGGTATAATGTCAGGGTTCAACTTCATTTTTTTGCATGTGGATAACCAGTTTTCTACATTTCATTTGCTGAACAGACTGTTCTTTCCCCATCATGTGTTCTTGTCACCCTTGTCATAGACCATTTGACCATACAAGTGAGAGTTTATTTCTGGGCTCTCTAGTCTGTTTCACAGGTCTGTATGTCTGTCTTTATGCCAGTGCCATACTGCTTATATTACTGTAGTCTGCAATATGCTTTGAGGTCAGAAAGTGTGAGGTCTCCAGCTTTTTCTTTCTCCAGAAAAAAATTGGGGGCTAGTCAGAAAGTATTTTGACTATTCATAGTTCTTTAGGATTCCACATGAATTTTAAGATGGATTTTTCTATTTCTGCAAAAACTGCCACTGAATCTGGTAGAGACTGCAGCGAATCCATAGATCACTTTGGGTAGTGTGGATATTTTAACAATATCAAGTCTTCCACTCCATGAACATAGGATGTCTTTCTACTTATTTGTGTCTTCTTTAATTTCTTTCAGCAATGTTTTCTAGTTTCAGTGCATAGCATTTTTGTCCCTGTGGTTAAATTTATTCCAAGTTTTTTATTCTTTATGATGCTACTGTAAATGGGATTTTTTTCTTAATCTAATCTCCTGTTTGGAATTTTCACTGTAGTGTATAGAAACAAACCTGATTATGTATCCAGCAACTTTTCTAAATTTGCTCATTAGTTATAACAAGCTTTTTTGTGGAATCTCTAAGTTTTCTATGTATAAGATCGTGTCATCTGCAAAAAGAGATAATTTTACTTCTTTCTTTCCAATTTGGATGCCTTTTATTTCTTTTTCTTGCCTAATCTGCTCTGGCTAGGACTTCCAGTACTACATGGAACAGAAGTGGCAAGAATGGGCATCCTTGCATTATTACTGATCTTCGAGAAAAAGCTTTCAATTTTTCACCACTGAGTAGGATGTTAGCTGTGAGCTTTTCATATATGGTCTTAATTATGTTGTGGTATTTTCCCTCTGTTTATAATTAGTTAAATGCTTTGTCATGATAAGGTGCTGAATTTTATGAAATGCTTTTTCTATATCAATTGAGATAATTATGTGGTTTTTCTCCTTCAATATGTTAATGTGGCATGTTACACATAGATTTTCGAATCTTGAACCATCCTTGGGTTCCAGGAATAAATCCCACTTGGTCATAGTGTATCATCCTTTTAATGTGTTGCTGAATTTGGTTTGTTAGTATTTTGAGGATTTTTGTATCAATATTCATCAAAAATACTGTTTTATACTTTTCTTGTAGCATCTTTTTCTTTTTTTTTGGCCACGCCACGCAGCATGTGGGATCTTAGTCGCCCAACCAGGGATCAAACCCACGCCCCCTGCAGTGGGAGCATGAAGTCTTAACCACAGGACCGCCAGGGAAGTCTGCTTGTAGTATCTTTTTCTGGTTTTGCTATTAGAGTAATGCTGGCCTCATAAAATGAGTTTGGAAATGTTTCTTCCTCTTCAATTTTTGGGAAGAGTTTAAGAAGGACTGGTGTTAATTTTCTTTAAATGTTCAAAAGAATTTTCCAGTGAAGCCATCTGGTCCTAGGTTTTTCTTTGTTGGGAGGTTTCTGATTACTGATTCAAACTCCTTACTAGTTATATATCTGTTCAGATTTTTATTTCTTCATGTTCAGTCTTGGTTGGTTGTATGCTTCTAGAAATCTATTCATATCTTCCAGTTTATCAAATTTGTTAGTGTATAATTGTTCATAGCAATCTCTTGTAATCCTTTTTATTTCTATGACATCAGTTTTAATACCACCTTTCATTTCTGATTTTTCTTTTTTTTCCTCTGAGAGTTTGTCAATTTTGTTAATCTTTTCAAAAAACCAACTTTTAGTTTCACTGACTTTTTTTCTATTGTTTTTCTACTATCTAATCATTTCTCTCTGCTCCATTCTTTACGATTTCCCTCTTTCTGCTAACTTTGAGTTTAGTTTGTTCTTTTTCTAGTTCCTTAAAGTGTAAATATATTGACTTGAGGTCTAATTTTTTTTTTTTGAGGTCTAATTTTTAATGTAAGCATCTGCCACTATAAACTCCTTCTTGGTACTGCTTTGCTACATCCCATAAATTTGGGTGTCTTGTGTTTTTGTTTTCATTTGTCTCAAGATATTTTCCAATTTCTCTGGTGATTTTAGCCCACTGGTTGTTCAAGAATGTCTTACTTTCTACATACCTATGAATTTCCAGTTTTCCTTTAGCTATTGATTTCTAGTTTCATTCCATTGTGGTTCAAAAGATCCTCAGTATGATTTCAACCTTACTAAATTTATTAAGACTTGTTTTGTGGCCTAACATGATTTCCCTTGGAGAATGTTCTTTGTAAATCTGAGAAGAACATGTATTCTGCTGTTGTTGGGAATGTTCTATATAGTCTGGTTAGGTCCATTTGGTCTATAGTGTTGTTCAAATTTGCTGTTTGCTTACTGATCTTCTGTATGTTGTTCTACTCATTACTGGAAGTGGGGTATTCAAGTTTCCTACTATTATTATGTTGTTGTCTATTTCTGTCCTTAATTCTGTCAATGTTTGCTTCATATATTTGGGAGCTGTGATATATGTATTACACATATAATATATAATATATATAATTATATGATGACCCACTTTGTCTCTTGTGACAAATTTTTGACTTATTTTTTATCTGATGTACTTGCATACTTATTTTTAAAAATCTATTCAGCTACTTTGTATCTTTTGATTGGGGAGTTTAATACATTTACACTGAAAGTAATTACTGATAGGGAAGCACTTACTATTTCCATTTTGTTGATTGTTTTTTGTATGTCTTATTACAGTTTATTTGTTCCTCTTTTCTGTTCTTGCTTCCTTCCTTTGTTTCACTGGTTTTCTATAGGGACGTGCTTTGATCCCTTTCTCATTTTCTTTTGTGTATATTCTATGGGTATTTTTTTGTGGGGGTTACATAATATATTTTATAGTTACAACAATCTTTTAAACTAATAACAACTTCAATCACATACAAAAACTCTACTCCTTTACATCTCCCCTCCACTTGTTATCAATATCACAAATTACATCTTTTTACATTTATTTATAGTTACTATATTTATGCTTTTATCTTTTAAGTTCTATACTCAAATTAAAAGTGATTTACGTACCACCATCACAGTATTACAGATTTTAAACCTGTCTATATATTCACCTTTAACAAAAAAGCATTATGTTTTCATGTGCTTTTATGTTACATCAAGCATCCTTTCATTTCAACGTGAAGGAACTCCCTTTAGTATTTCTGGTAAAGCAAGTCTAGTGACAATGTAATTACTCCCTCAGCTTTTATTTCTCTGGGAAGGTCTTATTTCTCCTTCATTTTTGAAGGACGGTTTTGCCAGATAGTTTTCCTGGTTGGCATTTTTATTTTCTTTCAGCACTTTGACTATATCATCCCACTTCCTCCTGGCCTGTAACGTTACTGCTAAGATATTCACTGAGAATCTTATGGGTGCTCCCTTGTATGTGACAACTCGCTTTTTTCTTGCTGTTTTCAAGATTCTCTCTTTGGCTTTGCCTTGTGACAGTTTTATTATAATATGTCTTGGTTTGGGCCTCTTTTGAGCAACTTGAATTTGGATATTTATCTCCTTCCTCAGGTTTGGGAAGCTTCCTGCCCTTTTCTCCTAGTTCTCTGACACTGCATGTATTGGTCCACTTATTCGTGTCCCATAAGTCTCTTAGGCCTTCTACACTCTTTGTCATTCTTTTTCCTTTCTGTTCCTGACTCGGTAATTTCAAGTGACTTGTCTTCAAACTCACTGATTCTTTCTTCTACTTGGTCGATTCTGTTGTTGAACCCCCTAGAGAAATTTTCAATTTAGCTATTGTATTCTTCAGCTCCAGAATTTGGTCTTTTTTATACTTCCTCTTTGTTGACATTTACATTTTGTTCATGCATCATTTTCACAATTGCAGTTAGTTCTCTATGCTCTCTTGTAGCATACTGAGTTTAATACAATTAATTTGAATTTTTAGGTAATTCACAGATCTCAACTTCTTTAGAGTCAGTTTCTGGATATTTATTTTGTTCCTATGACTAGGCCATATTTACCTGTTTCTTCATATGCCTCATTATTTTTTGCTGTGATTTGGGCATTTGAAAAAACTGCCACCTCTCCCAGTCTTTATGGACTGGCTTCATACAGGGAAAGACCTTCACCCATCATGCTGGCTAGAGATTCTGCGAGCCTCTAAATCTTTTCTGGGGATGTGTCTCCTCTGAGGTTGTGCATGTAATTTCCTAATTAGAGAGTTTTCTCAGTTTCTCTTTCCAGAGCTTGTAACCTCTTTTTCCTCTGGCATCTGTCTGTGGGACTGTAGGTTCTCTGGCACTGCAACAAGCAGCTGAACTCTCATTTGTTCTCAGTGGCCCCAGGTGTGCCAAGTATGCCAGTCAGGTGAGACAAACTAGTCCCTTGGGCAGCTTCTCAAAAAGCCAGAACGTAGGGCACATGCTCCACTCTTCTATTACCTTCCTGACGAAGAAGTCATGAGTTTGGCGTTTACTACCAATTGTGCTAAGGTACACTTGTGGGAATGGCTACTGTGAGTGAAATGAAGCAGCCTCCTTACCCATTTCAACGCAGCTGTTCTCAGCTTTGTGCTTGCCTGGCTTACTGCAACTTCTTAACTGGTTTCTGGAGTCATAAAGGCTTTTTTGGACCATATATGGTTAAGGCAGTGTCTCCGAGGGGAAACAAGTTTGGGGCTTCCTTTCCACCATCTTGCTGGCATCACTCATCTTATGTTTGCCTGGGCACCCAATTTGTGACTGACTTCTGACATGGCAGCAGTCCTGTGGGACTGAGCCCCTTCACTTGTGGGGTCTGTGCTAACTTCAGGTAGTGTCAGAACTGAAATGAATCGCAGAACACCCACTTGGTGTCAGAAAATTGGAGAACTGCTTGGTATCAGGAAAAAACAACATGGAGATATATATATTCCTTATGATAAAAATGGAAAGGTGTGGGCTTCCCTGGTGGCGCAGTGGTTGAGAATCTGCCTGCCAATGCAGGGGACACGGGTTCGAGCCCTGGTCTGGGAAGATCCCACATGCCGCGGAGCAACTGGGCCCGTGAGCCACAACTACTGAGCCTGCGCGTCTGGAGCCTGTGCTCCGCAACAAGAGAGGCCGCAACAGTGAGAGGCCCGCGCGCCGCGATGAAGAGTGGCCCCCGCTTGCCGCAACTAGAGAAAGCCCTCGCACAGAAACGAAGACCCAACACAAGCCATAAATAAATAAACAAATAAATAAAAATTAAAAAAAAAAAAAAGATGGAAAGGTGTGGAGATGATCTTTTTTTTTTTTTTTTAGTTTCTTTAGGAGTTTTTTTGTTTAAATTGCTCTACTTTTTTTTTTTTAATTTATTTATTTATTATTTTTATGGGTGTGTTGTGTCTTCGTTTCTGTGCGAGGGCTTTCTCTAGTTGCGGCAAGTGGGGGCCACTCTTCATCGCGGTGCGCGGGCCTCTCATTATCGCGGCCTCTCTTGTTGCGGAGCACAGGCTCCAGACGCGCAGTCTCAGTAATTGTGGCTCATGGGCCTAGTTGCTCCGCGGCATATGGGATCTTCCCAGACTGGGGCTCGAACCCGTGTCCCCTGCATTGGCAGGCAGATTCTCAACCACTGTGTCACCAGGGAAGCCCGATCAGTCTTAATTATAGTTACAGACTGTCTTTTCTCTGTAAAATTTCTTAGCACACTTTCTTGCCACATCGATCAATGTCTATAATTACATCTTGGGGCAAAACTTCTCCATTTATTGTTTAAAACACCATCACTATAAAACTTTGTTTTTAAAAAGTATTATTGGTCTTCAGTCAACAAGCTTAGTATTTAGCTATAGCCAAATACCTGGCAAAGAAGATCTAAAAAGAGATATAAATAGTTACAAGGAAGCACTAAATCACATCAGGTATTATTTTAAAGTTTAACTGATACAGAAGAGGGAGAATGAAGTAACTGGTACGTGACTTACAGTAGGTCACTGGGGGTAATTGTGTAATAAAGCCTCTTGGTTGTAGTAAAATTTGCTGGTGTAACACAACACAACACAACACCACACCACCTCTGGGGTGGAAGACAGCCCGCCACCACTGACCTATGTGACGAGGCAAAGAGAGGAAGCACGGCAGGTGCACACACGGCTTCCTCTCACATGACAGGCCAGAACCTGGACACAGAGCCCCTGCTGGTGCAAACGATGCTCTCTGGTTAGGGAGCTGTACACCCAATGAACACGTGCTACTAGGGGAAAGTCAGCAGTCTCCCCAGAAGGGCACCTGCTGGCCCCCAGGCTCCACAGAACTAAGATGAACACCATTACACACACAGTTCTTACTGTCTACAAAACACCTCCCGGTTCCTTTGGCCTCCGCGCTCCATCTGGGTTAAGATGATGCGGACGATTCACATGCTGTTCTTAATGTCATCTCCTTGACCATAAAAGCATGACTCATTTCATCATGGAATGAGATAAAGGACCAAACTAGACAATTAATTTATGTGAAAGCATGGAAAGCTATACAAATGCACACTTGTTAATTAATAAAATGTAAGCCCAGGAAGAATATAAATGAGCTCTAGCACCCTGCCATTTATTTCCAAGTTTAGCAATTAAGACTTCCTACTTGTACCCGAAATCACAACAAATTCCACACTGGAAACCTCTAATGAATCAAGTTGCCTTAGAATTAGAAGAGACTTCAAAGAACCTTTAGTCTAAACCAGGGGTCAGCAAAGAATGGCCCAGCCCTGTCTGTGTAAATACAGTTCTATTGGAACGCAGCCACACTTGTTCACTTACACACGTCATAGCTGTTTGCACAGGACAGCTGCAAAGTTAGCAGCTGTGATGGAGACTGTATAGCCCGCACAGCCCAATTCCTGCTCTAAACCTCTCACTGAGAACAGGGATTCTGGAGAGGGAATAACTAACTCATCTGCCCCTAGTCACACAATTAGTGACAGGTGGGCCCAGGTCTGCCTGCTGACACCGGGCTACCTACTCCCTTTCCCCTGGTCCCAGTTCATTCATCATCTGCCCTGTAAGTTCTGAAATGGAGAGCCAGGTCCTTGCGGTTTTTCACAAATGATGAGCCCTTCAGCTCCTCCCCCAGCAGCGCACCTGCGCGGCTCGTCCATCAGGATGTGCGACGCCGTCCCCAAGTCACGCGTCCACAGTCAACTCGCTAAGCTGCTCCCAAAGCCACAGCGCCCTGGGCTTCCCTGCTGCTCAGAGGAGACATCTTCGTCCTGATCACTCTGACTGCCCTTCAGCCTTTGACCTGCACCTCGAAAGGCAACAGCTCTCTTCCATCGGCTTTGGCAAGCTCACTTCTTCCCGCTTGTCCTGATACTAATCCATCTAGAATTCAGGCTCTTATTTCACGTCCGAACTCCTACACCAGAATCCTGTTTTAAATGCACCTTGCCTCTAACCCCTCCTCCTCCTCAGACAAGTATTCCCTGTCAAATAGCATGAAGCCCTGACTCAAAGGCCTTCAATATTTGTCTAAAAGGTGAAGTCTGAAACCCTCAATGGGGCTTCCCAACCTCCCGTGCCAGTTAAATTGGTTTGTTCTCTATCTCCCAAACCTCTTTCGGATCCAAAGCTACGCCATTTCCCCCCTTTCTCACTGTCTTTCCTCAAGAACCGGCTTAAAGTCTACCTGCTCTTCCTCCAATAATTAAGTTGAAAAGGAGGTGAATAAAGAAAAGGGAGCGTGTATGTGTGACAGCTCTGCTTTTCTCACAATGTTCTAGTACTTTTCACTTGCTAATTCACCAGAGAACCATCTATCTCCCATAGTAAGACTTCGATAAATACACTCATTATTACAATACTTAAGCATAGCAAAAAAAGCAAAAGCATCCTAGGGTGTTTGTTTTGTTGAAATTTGAGCCAAGACACAATTTTATCAATGCTTTTTAAGGCACTAATTGTTGAAGCCCTAGAATTTGTTGAATATAAAATATGAATGTTTGGAAAGTGAAGAAAAATATCACAAATTTATGATAACCTGTAAGGTAAGAGAAAGAGGGTAGCAAAAAAAAAAAAAAAAAAAAACCTCAAGAGAAACCCGGATTCAAATTCCTATTAGTGGCTACATAACTCTACACAAGTTTTTTAGCTTCCTTAAGTTCCTCAAATGTAAAATACAGTTGATTCTCATTATTCAAGGCAGCTGCGCTGTAAAAGTTGCCACGGACAATGAATCAGCAAATACTGAATCACTGCTCTTACAGGAAATACGGGGTCAGGTTCCTGTGAGCCTCTGTCACATTTTAATCAATCATTCAATACATAACCTTGTTTTGTGTGTGTTTCTGTATAAAGACACTTTATTTAATATGTATTGTATAGTCACTAACGTTGACCTCACGCCTGAACAAAGCTCACCTAACATGCATCTTCTCCTTAAGGTACATCACAATCTTCTGTGATGCAATTTTTAATGAGTAGCAATTTTTAAAGAATATTCTAAGTCATATGACCTTAAGCTCTAGTAAAATCAGTAAAAGTGAATCTTATGAACTAGGATTTTAAACTCTTAGGAATAACAATTTCAATCTAAATGCTTAATATTAGCATTGACGGGTGAACATTATACAGAGTAGTGTGCTGGGGCCTGGGGCCTGAGACGGACACCAAGCCTTAACCATTTCCATCCTCAAGTGGCCACTGTGCTAACAGGACAGGGCGGGGGACCTTGGAATTCGACCAGCTCATGCCTAGAGAGGTTCACAGGCCCAGGCACGTACAAGCATCCGCAAACCTGAGATGAGCTGATCTGAATCTGAGGGAAAAGTCCGGAACTATGCCATCCAATTCACTAACCAGCAGCTAAACACAGATGCCAGGGAGCTGGAAGAGGGCTAGCATGACTGAGGAAACGCATTTTAAATTATTTATGTATCAATTCAAAAAAAAGACACTCAATTCAGTTATTAGAAAACTTTTATGTATGTTCAGAACAACTTGGGTAAAACAATCTACTTCTTCAACTGCAAATTTTATAAAATCTAAATACTGACCACGTATTTCTGAGGAAAAGTGAGTATACAAATTGAGATGTGCTAGTAAATGTAAAATACACACCAGATTTCAAAGACTTAGTATGAAAAAAAGTGAAAGTAAAGTAACTCCTTAACAAATTTTTATATTGGCTACATATTGATATAATTAATATTTTGGATATATTTAACTTAGAATATTGCATTGAAATTAAGTTCACCTTTTTAAAAAACATTTTTAATGTGGCTACCAGAAAATTTTTGCACTGTATTTCTATTGGACTGTGCTACTCTGTCTCATAAACAGGAGAAACTTCAGGTCTCCTTTGAGATGCCTTAAGTGAATCTAGAGGGAAGGAGTATTTTACCTCTGATCTTTTATCTTCTCCTCCTCTTCCTCCCCTTCCCTCAACTAACTGTCTGCTTTTATTTGATGAAAGGAGTTCTGCGGACTAAACATCAGATTTATCATGGGAACGTCCAATAAGACTAACCCCACAAAGAAGTATCTGCCTAGTCCCAAATGAACCTGTATCCAGGAAGAAATCAGATCTTCTAGGCTGGATGACTCCCACTCATCCTTCCAGGCCGGTGAAAAGAAAACGGATGCTGCGATTCCTTCCCTGACGACCTGCACTGACCCCCTCAGCACTTTACACACAACCCCAGTTCCCACACCTGGTGGTGCCGACACTCCTGCGCCCAGTCCCTTCACTTCACAAGCACGGACAGCACCTCCAGCCCTTTCTCGGCGTGAGGGTCACAGCAGGGGACATAAAATCCTTCTCTGTGGAGCCTCTGGACTAGAATCTAGATGACTCTCAGGAAGAGAGTTAAGTGCTCTCTAAATGCTATCAAATCAGTAAGATGCAGGAGGTCGGTGCCACTGGTAGGACTGCAGCCGGGCTGATGCTGGGACCACTGTCACTGCCACCCTCAAAGCTCCTGTCAATCTGCAGCCTCCCACCCCCACCCTGGCCGGGCCACATGGGCAGCAAGAAGATTCCAGAGCTGCTGACAAAGATTCTCAGGGTCAAGACTCATTGACATTGATCAGAAACAGGGCACAAGGGCACAAGGGAGCCTGACTCCATTCTGGTCGAGTAGAGAGTCTCTGTCACCACCTAGTAGTAGCTGTCACCCTCCTGCTTTGTGACTGGTTTACACATCTGGCACATGGTGGCACTAACCCAGTCAAGGGCTTTTAACAGTGTCTAAGGACAACAGACAATACACGGTAGAGTAGCTTCACCTTATCCCAATTTCACAGATGAAAAACAAACCTGAAGCTTGTCTGGATCGGGGGGGGGGGGGGGGGGGGGGGGGGAGCTGCACAAGGGCATCTGGCTAACAAGTAGCAGGGGTGGGACTCAACCAAGGCATATGGATATGGACACCAGAGACAACGTCCATATCTGAACCACCAGGCTGTATCTGCACATATATGCAGTTATTTTGACTCCAGTTTAATCCATCTAGTGACACGGTGGGGAAGATTTTAGAAGTCTTCATTTAGGCTTATAAACATAGGGAAAGCTAGTTAATATCATCCACGAGGGAAACACAAATTAAAACCACATTAAGGTAGTACTTTTCACCCATCAGATCTAAAACTCTGCAGACATACTGCATCGTATCATATTGGCCAGCCCATCCTGAAAGCCAGTTGCATACATGGCTGGTTGACGCATACATTCATGCAACCTCTTTGGGAGCACAGTTTCGAGACATCTATCAAAATTACAAAGGGAGATTTTCTGATGATGCCCATTCTAACCAGTGTGAGGTGATACCTCATTGTAGTTTAGATTTGCATTTCTCTAATAATTAGTGATGTTGAGTAGTTTTTCATGTGCCTCTTGGCCAACTGCAGGTCTTCTTTGGAGAAATGTCTATTTAGGTCTTCTGCCCATTTTTTGACTGGGTTGTTTGTGTTTTTGATATTGAGCTCTATGAACTGTTTATGTATTTTGGAGATTAATCCTTTGTCCATTGTTTGCAAATATTTTCTCCCATTCTGAGGGTTGTCTTTTTGTCTTGTTTATAGTTTCCTTTGCTGTACAAAAGCTCTTAAGTTTCATTAGGTCCCATTTGTTTATTTTTGTTTTTATTTCCATTACTCCAGGAGGTAGGTCAAAAAAGATCTTGCTGTGATTTATGTCAAAGAGTGTTTTTGCTATGTTTTCCTCTAAGAGTTTTATAATTGGTCTTACATTTAGGTCTTTCATCCATTTTGAGTTTATTTTTGTGTATGGTGTTGGGGAGCATTCTAATTTCATTCTTTTACACGTAGCTGTCCAGTTTTCCCAGCATCACTTATTGAAGACTGTCTTTTCTCCATTGTATGTCCTTGCCTCCTTTGTCACAGATTAGTTGACCATAGGTGTGTGGGTTTATCTCTGGGCTTTCTATCCCCTTCCATTGATCTATATTTCTGTTTTTGTGCCAGTACCATATTGTCTTGATTACTGTAGCTTTGTAGTATAGTCTGAAGTCAGGGAGTCTGATTCCTCCAGCTCTGTTTTTTTTTCCTCAAAACTTCTTTGGCTATTCGGGGTATTTTGTGTCTCCATACAAATGCTGGAGAGGGTGTGGAGAAAAGGGAACCCTCTTGCACTGTTGGTGGGAATGTAAATTGATACAGCCACTATGGAGAACAGTATGGAGGTTCCTTAAAAAAACTAAAGTAGAATTACCATATGACCCAGCAATCCCACTACTGGGCATATACCCAGAGAAAACCATAATTCTAAAAGACACATGGGGCTTCCCTGGTGGCACAGTGGTTAAGAATCTGCCTGCCAATGCAGGGGACACGGGTTCGAGCCCTGGTCTGGGAAGATCCCACATGCCACGGAGCAACTAAGCCCGTGCGCCACAACTACGGAGCCTGCGCTCTAGAGCCCGCGAGCCACAACTACTGAAGCCCGTGTGCCGCAATGAAGAGTAGTCCCCACTCGCTGCAACTAGAGAAAGCCCCCGCACAGCAACAAAGACCCAACACAGCCAAAAATAAATAAAATAAAATTAATTAATTTAAAAAAAAAGCTTTAAAAGAAAAAAAAAGACACACGTACCCCAATGTTCACTGCAGCACTATTTACAATAGCCAGGTCATGGAAGCAACCTAAATGCCCATCGACAGATGAATGGATAAAGATGTGGTACATATATACAATGGAATATTACTCAGCCATAAAAAGGAACGAAATTGGGTCATTTGTAGAGACATGGATGGACCTAGAGGCTGTCATACAGAGTGAAATAAGTCAGAAAGAGAAAAACAAATATCGTATATTAACACATATATGTGGAATCTAGAAAAATGGTACATACGAACTGGTTTGCAAGGCAGAAATAGAGACATAGATGTAGAGAACAAACGCATGGACGCCAAGGGGGGAAAGCCGGGGCAGGGGGTGTATGAATTGGGAGATTGGGATTGACATGTACACACTAATATGTATAAAATAGATAACTAATAAGAAAAAAAAGAAAAATAAGCTAATAAATGATAAATGTTTGATTGAAAAAAAATTACAAAGGGAGGTGCCCTTGGACTCAGCAGCTCCACTTCTAGACATCTATCGTCAGATATGTGAAATGATTTATGCTCATGTTTGTAATAGAAAGAGACTAGAAATAACCTCCTAAAGGTCACCAATAGAGGTCTGGCATTTAAAAAGTCTATATATCCATACCAGGAAATACCATACAACACTGAAACACACACAAACACTGGAAAGAATAAAGCAGCTCTTCACATAACAGTCGGATCCAAAATGTATTGCTAAGTGGAAAAAGCAAGGGGTAAGTGTCTTAAAGTTGTTAATTAAAGTCCAGTCTATCCTCAAAGCCCATGCTCCTCCCAGTATATCACCCCCATGAAAGAGTGTGAGGCCTTAGAGCATTTACTTTCTCAACTAAAGCGCTCCCATAAACCTTCAAGCATCTACTTCACTCCTTTCTTCCCATCACCATAAAGCAAACTTAAACAGAGCTCTCACAGTACCCCACAAGAAAGATTTGGTGTCATCTCAGCTAAGACTTACTACCCCTTGGTTCTTCCTATCTTCAGAGCAGAGTAAAAAGCACCTGAAATGTTCCCTGAATTTTTTTTTTGGAATGCCTACAGAATATGTCTAAGCCTTTTAAAATTTTAACATGAAAATAGGCCAAAAATGCCGTGAGTTTTGTTTTTAAGGACATTAAAGTACAGCTAGCTAACTCCCAGTGCAGTGCAGCTCAAAGCAAGTGAAGGCCGGCCCAAACCTCAGCATGCGGATCTCATTGCAGACCCCCATTTCCTTCTCACCGCTCACAGACCCCGGAGCAGGGCCTAAAGAAGACTCAGCAACTTCATATCCACCAGAAGGAACCCAATTAGATTTAATAATACACAGGCTTAAAGATGATTTTTTTTCAGCTGCAGTGCTAAGACAGGAAGTGCTCCATGATACACATATTATTTATCGAGGGAACAATTCAAAGTGCAGAAAAATGTTTGTAGTGGGAAAACAAATGCATGATTTTAAACATACATTTATGTATATGCGTAAATGTTTCATGGATAGCTATATAAAAAAAGGTAACAATACTTCCCACTGGAAAGAGGAAGAAGTTAAGACCCAGCATTTAATATCCAGAAATCTTTTACCACATGCACAGCAGATTTGTTTTTTTTTAAATTAGACTCATTAAAACTTGTAAGTCTCTCTTTTTTAAATGACTACAATAAATGATTCACCTTAAAAACCCCACTGTTATACTTTAACACAAAATAGATGTGTATTCATGACAAAAAAGGCCAACTGCCTAAAGAAATGCTCAGAGAAATTTATTTTCTATAATGTTAAAGCTATTTTAGTAACAGTCAAGTGTTCCTTAAATCCAAGTAATGACTGAATGCCTCACATTTCAAACTTATTAGAACCTAACACTAAGCTATTTTTTTCTTTTTTAAAAAAAACACAGATTACAGCCATGTGACCTGATTTTCAAGTAGGTCGAACAGACCAGATTTGAATACAAACTAAATGCCTTTCTAGAATAAGACAAAGTGTACTCTGAGCCTACATGTTTAATACGAACGGGCTGACAGGGGCGGAGGGGTGGTGACGGGCCGCTGGAGACTGAAAATGAAACAGAATGAGACCATCTTTCTAATGAGACACAATTTAACAGACCCATTAACTTCTTCTCATATTAATTCCTACCTCTTTCAACTTTAAAATAAAATTTTGCCAGCAGAAGTTTTATGGTAGACTTGTCGTGAATTTTAAAGTTTAATGCTAAGAGAAGCTGGCTTTGGGATAAAGATCAATCTACCTGATGAAATGAACTAAATTTAGAGTATGACTGACTTGCCACAAAAAGTCTGCTTTTCTATAGCAAAGTTTTCAACACATCAAACTGTAGATAACCTTAATAAAGTAACACAGAAGCTGCAGTCAAATCTCACTCCTAGAAGATAACGCAGGATAAAATCCAGATGACTTTGGGTGTGCTGATGACTTTGGGGAAACACCACCAAAGACATGATCTATGAAAGAAATAACTGATAACCTGGACTTCATTAAAATTAAAAACTTCTGCTCTGTGAAATATAATGTTAAGAAAATGAAAAGACAAGCCACAGACTGGGAGAAAATATTTGGAAAAGACACATCTGATAAAGGACTGTTATCCAAAATACACAAAGAACTCTTAAAACTCAACAATAAGGAGAAAAAGCAACTCAATTAAAAAATGGGGCAAAAAAATCTGACCAGACATCTCACCAAAGAAGACATACAGATGGCAAATGAGCAATATAAAGAGATGCTCCACATCACATGTCATCAGGGAAATGCAAATTAAATGAGATACCACTACACACCTATAGAATGACCAAAATCCAGAACACTGATATCGAATGCTGGAATGCAAGAACAGGAAGCAAGAGGAACTCTCGTTTATTGCTGGTGGGCATGCAGATTGGTACAGTCACTTTGGAGAGTCTGGTTTCTTACAAAGCAAAACATACTCTTAGCCTATGATCCAGGAATCACACTCTTTGGTATTTATCCAAGTGAGTTAAAAACTAATGTCCAGGGCTTCCCTGGTGGCGCAGTGGTTGAGAATCTGCCTGCCGATGCAGGGGACACGGGTTTGAGCCCTAGTCTGGGAAGATCCCACATGCCGCGGAGCAGCTGGGCCCGTGAGCCACAATTACTGAGCCTGCGCGTCTGGAGCCTGTGCTCCGCAACAAGAGAGGCCGCGATAGTGAGAGGCCCGCGCACCGCGATGAAGAGTGGCCCCCACTTGCCACAACTAGAGAAAGCCCTCGCACAGAAACGAAGACCCAACACAGCCATAAATAAATAAATAAATAAATAATTAAAAAAAAAAAGTCCTTTCCCATTCCCTTTAAAAAATAATAATAATAATAAATGAATTACCAAGCCGTGAAAAGACAGGGAGGACCCTTAAATATACTGCTCAGTGAGTAAGAGAAACCAATCCATAAAAGCTGCATATTTTATGATTCAACTCTGACATTCTGGAGAAGACAAAACTACGGAGACTAAAAAGATCAGTGGTTGTGGGGCTGTAGGAAGGGGTGAACAGGCAGAGCACAGAGGGTTTTTCGGGCAGTGAATCTCCTATGTATGGCACTATAATGGTGAGTTCATGTCATTACACATTTGTTCAGACCCACAGAACAAACACCACCAAGAGGGAACCCTAATGTAAATTGTGGACTCTGGGCGATAATGATGTGTCCGTGGAGGTTCACTGGTTGTAACAAACGGGATTTTGCTAGTATCAGGGGAAGGCTGTGTCTGTATGGGGACAGGGGTATATGAGAACTCTGCATTTTCCACTCAATTGCTGGGTACCTAAAAATAAAGTCTATTAAAACACACACACAAATACACAGTGAGAAAAAAAGGTATAGATTGTAATTCTGTAAACTTGAATATTGGGAAAAAAGTTTTAATAAATGTGTCACTAATGGCTAATGGTTGAGTCTAGGAAGTATATATGTGGGTGTTCAATCTCCTATCCTTCCAACTTTTCCCTGTTAGTAATTTAACTTAAGAGGAGAAAAGGTGTTTTAGGATTCATTAGGAGAAATAGAAGCAGAACATAGGAAGAATCAATTTAAAAATTTTAAGAGTTTGTTCAGAAACAACAAATATTTCTTATCTTTGACCAATAAATTATTTACAAAATTAAGTAACTCTGTAACCACACTTAAACTGCATATAAATTCTCAACATTATATTTAAGAGAGCTGCTGTTTAAAGTAACCATAAAGGGCTTCCCTGATGGCACAGCGGTTAAGAATCCACCTGCCAATGCAGGGGACACGGGTTGCAGCCCTGGTCCGGGAAGATCCCACATGCCCCGGAGCAGCTAAGCCCGTGCGCCACAACTACTGAGCCTGAGCTCTAGAGCCTGTGAGCCACAACTACTGAGCCCGCGCTCCGCAACAAGAGAAGCCACCGCGATGAGTAGCCCCCGCTCGCCGCAACTAGAGAAAGCCTGCGTGCAGCAATGAAGACCCAACGCAGCCAAAAATAAATAAATAAATAAATTTATAAAGTAACCATAAAATTTTGAGATTTAAAAAATAAATAGTAGGGTAAGCACTAATACCACCAAAACTTGATTTCTGAAAGACACTTCAGATAGGGACCATATTTAAATGCTTAATCAAGGGCATTTAACTCCTATAAAAAAAATGTTTTATCAAGATGAGACAACTTCAGTTCCAAGGGAAGTTATTTAGAACCAACTAGGAAAGAAACAATCTGGTGAACTATTTACAAGTTCTGAGAAGAAAGATACAGATCCCCATTAACTTCCGTTACAGGCCACAAGCAACAGGAGAGTTTCCAAACATTTAACAAACAAGAAACTGTATGACCACCGTCATTTTAAAAATAAAATAAAGAGCTGAATTTCACTGCACATGGAAAGGAGCGCTGCGTTGGGGGTGAGGTGGAGGGAAGCATTTGTAGCGCAGACAGGATCCACCTGGGATCCTTTTTAATTAAAAAATTCTAAACATTCCAGGCACATCTCTGAACTTGTAAGGCCAGTGTCTTTCTGTATAAAGGACATCTGCCTTCTTCCTCCAGCCAAAGGTTTAAACTCAGGTGAAGGTCTGCTGGTTATCCAAACAAGTATTTAGCACACTTAGCGCGCTGCTTTGGCCCCCACCGGTCCAGGCCTTGCCCGTGAGTCCGCCCCGGCGTGGCGCGGTCCCGGACTCGCCGCGGAGAGGACGGCCCGGGCACCATCCACCCGGCAGGCGGGTCCCCGTCCGCAGCAAGGCCACGGCCCGAGGTTTCTGGGTGCGCGCCCTGCGCCCTCCCACCTCCGGGGACTGCGCCCGCGGTCCCGAACCCGCACGAGGGGGGTGGCGGGGCGCGGGGTTCAGTCACTCCTAACGTGGGGGGTCACCACGAGCCACGCGGTGGCCCCCAGACCAGCCTCGGGATCCTAACGGGCCGCGCGGCGCGGGCCTCACCTGCGCACCCCACCTGTGCGCCTCTCCAACCTCGCAGCGCAGGCCTCACCTGCGCCTTCCCCCACCCGCGCCCTCCCCCACCCGCGCCCCCTCACCTGCGCGGCGGCGGCGGCGGGGGCGACGGAGGGCGGCGGCCCCGCCCGCAGGCCATCCTCCTCCTCGGGGGGCTCGTCCAGGAGCACCCGGCTCCGGCCCAGCTTCCACATGCTCCCGGGCGGGCGCCGGCGTCCGTGCGTCCGTGCGTCGTGCGCGCCCCTCCTCGGTCGGCCCAGCGCGCGGACGCACCGGCTGCGGCTCCTGCAGGACCGGACGCGGCCATGGGGCCGGCGGGGCCGGCCTGCGGGGCGGGCCACCTCCAGGACCGGGACCCTCCCCACCCCCGCCCCGCCCCGCCCCGCCCCGGCCCCTCCCGGACCGGACCCGGTCCCCGCACCGAACGAGACCCACCGTACGGCCCGGGACCGGGCCCACCTCCGGGTCGGGCCACACCCCCGGGCCCCATTTCCCCTGCTTGCGGTCCCCCCCACCCAAGTCACCGCCCTCCGGCCAGGCCCTCTGACCCCGACCGACCCTCCCACACCTCCAACGAGGCTCCTCCTCCTTCCAGCGAGGTCCCCGCCCCCCACATCACTCCACGAGGTCCTTACCTCGGGTCGCCACCCCAAGCTGACCCCCACCTCACACCTCACCCCTACGACGGGCCCCCCAACACCCCGGGATGATCCCCAAACCCCCGGCCGACCCCCTCACTCTCCACCCGGGATCACCTCTCACCCGGGCCCCCTTCACCTGGCCCCCACTCATCTCGGACCGCCCCCGCTCACCCCTCAGGCCGAGGGCCCCGCAACCCAGGCGGACCTCCTCACTCCTCACCCCGGGATCCCCCCCACCCCGAGCTGACCCCCTCACCCCTCACCCCGCGGGGGGGCGCGGCCAGGTCTGCGGGGCAGCGGCGCGGGGGGCGGGGCGGCCGGGGCTCCGGTCACCATGGCGACAGCCGCCGGACGCGGAGCGGGCATAGTGCGCATGCGCACACCCCTGGGCCCGCTGCTCGAGGGCGCGGTGGGCGGGACTGGAAGCGGTTCCAGTTCCCGCCAGGGCGCCCCGCCCCCGCGCTTGGTGGTGCCGGGGCTGCGCACCAGCCCCGCCGTTCGGGTGGGAAACTTCGCGAATGGTGGCAGGGACCCCCGAGGGCGGAGGCGCTGGGCACGTGGACCTGCCGGGGGGAGGGTGCGGCCGAGCCCCGGGATGGGCAGCAGGCGGTGGGCTCGGCCGGGGCGGGTGCAGGGACCGTGTTCAGCCATAGGCAGGGGGAGGGACGCGAGCTTCCAACGTCTCCACGTTAGGAGCCCAGGGGCCGAGGGAAAAGTGGGCAGCTGCGCTGGCCAGGCCACCTTGGAACCCGCCGTGGTGCTCGCTGGTCCCTCGCATTCGGGGAGCCTCACGTTGACGAGCAAGTAAGATGTGGCACACGTGGTGTAGTTCACAGGCAGTTGAAGGGACTTTGACGGCTAATTATGACAGCCGAAAATTGTTACTTTTTGTAGGTAAGATAGGTTACAGCCACAGTCATGGCGAACGTGGCAGGGCCCCCGCCCTAACCCCAGGCTGGGGCAGAGGAGGACCGGCCCGAAGCGTCCTCTGGTCTCTCACCAAAACTCAGAAGCAGGAGAGGTAACCTCACACATTCCCAAGTACAAGATGACTTTGATTTCATGTCTCACAAAAGAGCCAAACAATAAAATATAAAAAGATATTCAATTCCATTGTAATGAGGGAAATGCAAATAAACATGAAATGCCCTTTTCCGCCTATCAAAGTGGTAAACATTTGCAAAGCTGTACCCAGTGTTGGGAAGCACCTAGGGAAACTGGTAGCTGTGCAGGGAAATAAGCTGCTTGTGGCGTGTAAACAGTACAACGCTTTCGGAAGGCATCCATTTGTTAGTATCCATCACAATTTTAACGTGCAAACACTCTGCCCAACAAATTACCATCCATAGAGAAACTTTTTACTCGGTATACGTCAGTATTGCTTATGTTTTCACACCAAACGTGTATTACTTGAGGGATTTAAAAGTACGTTTTATAAAAAGAATCCAGAACTGTAGGCGTCTATAAACATTTTCTTAAGCTTTGTATCTTTACTACTCTGAAAAAGAAAAAAAATCAACTGTACCTGTTGGGTTTTTCCAGAAATGATTAGCAGCAAAATTTTTTAAAATGAAAAGAGGCTCTGAGTCTGTCTTTGGAAGAGGCCTGCAGGAGCCCCGAGAACAGACCCAGTGGTGACAGGCACGGGGGCCCTGTCAGGGTTAATGGTTAGGGCTTGGAGGGGGAAAGCCAAATTTTACATACCAACCAGCTACCTGGAAAGCAAGGCCGTGGCAAGAAGCCCAGTGGTCCCCACCTTCCCTTCTCAGTGAGTCGCGAGGGTCAGGAGATAAACACACAGGCACACAAATATCTCCGGGCCCACCAGGCACAAATATTACAAACTGATGTGAAACCCCAGCACACCCACTGAAGAATAATCTACCCAGTAGAAATTAAAGAACTCCTTCTTCATGGGAATATATAAGAATGATAAAATTATATATCTACACCCTTTCAAACCAGGGTCAAATAAGCTTGGTCTTCTGGACTGGAAAGACTTCAGGATGGAAATACTGAACGTAGACATGGTGATGGTTCTAAGATGTGCTACCTGCATGAGATGAATTTGTACCTGGGGCCCACCAGGTTCTGTCAAAATAAACATGCTGCAAGCACAAACACTGATAAAAATCAGAAACAATAAAGTAGAGGTTACAAAACAAAGCCAGGATCCAAACACAGCCCCTTCAAGGTCACTATAAACAAAACAGAACACTAACTCAGAACACTTCAACAAATAACACGGATGCCTTTATTCTCACCAAGAGAGCACGGGGCCTGTGCCGGACCACTGGCTTCCTTTGTCTGGCATATCCGCATTTCTCTGCTTTGAAATTTTTCTTTATAAATTAATCTGTAACCTCCTGCAAATCCAGGCCGATCTGGAATAAGAAGGCCAGGGTAACTAAATAAAAAAGCTAAATTCCAGTATATTTAAACAATGTTTTGCATTATTTCTAGGAGAGCTCAGGAGGGAAGACCTGCAACCCAAAGCACAGCGCCTGAGGCAAGCAGGAGGGGGCTGGTGACTGAGCTTTAGGCATCCTGGAATTCTGAGCACTTCTCGGGAGTTCTTGGAATTTGGCCCTAGTCATTCATTTACTCATTTATGAGTTTTATAAAATTAAGTCATGCTATTGTTAAAGTTCCATAAGAGGTGTGCTTGACACAATCCAGTGTCACAAAAATACAACGCTTATGGGGCTTCCCTGGTGGCGCAGTGGTTGAGAATCCACCTGCCAATGCAGGGGACACGGGTTCAAGCCCTGGTCCGGGAAGATCCCACATGCCGCGGAGCAACTAAGCCCGTGCGCCACAACTACTGAGCCCACATGCCACAACTACTGAGCCCACATGCCACAACTACCGAAGCCCGCGTGCCTACAGCCCGTGCTCCGCAACAAGAGAAGCCACCGCAATGAGAAGCCCGTGCACCGCAATGAAGAGTAGCCCCCGCTCGCCACAACTAGAGAAAGCCCGCGCGCAGCAACAAAGACCAACGCAGCCAAAAATTAATTAATTAATTAATTATTTAAAAGTACAACGCTTACACATAAGAATCCATTTCTAGATCTAGAAAGACATGGTTACAGAACCTTTCATTTACTGAGCTCTCCTTGGAGGAAGCTACTAATTTTAGCCTGAATTGCTCTTACTGGCTAATAGAGTCCTGAAAATTCACTGGTGTAGGAACTCTGTTAACAAAGATCAAGTGTGCCATCCCTGTTTGAAGGCTCAACTTAGTGAGATTTTACCCTGGCAAAATTAGTTTTAAAGGAGAGTGCTGTCTGAGGCACCACACAGAAGCTTCTAGCAACCAGAACTTGAGTGAACTAAGCGGCCTCCAGAGACAGGTCCGCACCCCGGGAGGGGATGGTGCAGAGGCAGATCTGAGCAGCAAAGGCAGCTGGATTTGAAGTCGTTATTCCAGTTACGTGGGCCATGAAGCCAGGCATATCCGATGGAGTTCGAGCCTCCACAGTCTGGTGGTTTTGCTACCCAAAAACTGGGTTCGCCTCTTGGTGGCTGGCGAGCCAACAACCAAGCCGAAGATGGAGAGAAGGAGGGATTTACTATTACTTGCAGCAAGTAAGGAGAACACCGGGGATCTCAAGGCAGTGTCTCCCCGACAGCAAAACTGAGGAAGTTTTAAGCTAGGGTACACGCATATTCATGAGGGGCTTGAGCAGAGGAGAACTCAGCATAGAATTGGGGCAAAGGTCGACAGAGTCCAAGCTCTGGTTGATTGAAGTCAGGAGGGTCACCGTCATTGTTCCAACCTCCACTGGGGAGGGGGCCTTAGTTCCCTCAGAGCTCAAGGATGTATTATTAGGCCTATCCCTTGAAGAGGAGCTAGGACTCTGCTTATCACTGCACTACTTTTGACTGCCTCTTCTCTGTTCCTGCATTCCTTTGTTCCCTTAAGATTAATGACTGAGACCCGTTCAAGGGCAAGCACTGTGGCCAGGCTTACATCACAAAATGGGTTATCTTATGTCAAGAAAGCCATTCCTAGTTCTCTCTCTCTGGGGACCCCCTAACCTATCTGCTTACAGTTACATTCGCCACATCGAAGGCCCACGTGGAAACTGCCATACGCCTGCAATGCGTTTTTATCAAAAGCGAGGGAACGGTCATTGACAACACCTGGAGGATTAAGGGGTACGATCACTGTGGCCTTGAAGGTCAGCCTTCACGCCCTGCTCTGTTACCAGGTTACCTAGTATCCTCCCGGCCAGGCTTCTGTCTGGACTCCCTTACCTGTAGGTATTATTAAAATGACATTCTGTACCCTTCACACCTTCTCAAGTACATCCTATACCCAGTGTGGTACTGAGAACAAAACTTGCACCAAGAATTCACTGATTTGATCACTAATTCCATTCAGCGGTGTTAACAGAAGTGAAACAAAACTACAGCTTACTGAGTGCTTACTACACACCAGGCATTTGCTGGTACTTTACACACACTATCTCACTTAATGGAAAGAACACAGAATTTGGAGCACATTGACCTGGATTACAATTTTAGCTCTACTTAAAAAAAAATAGAGCCTGAAAGGATTTGCACCAAACTTCAGTACTGGTTACCTGTGGGAAGTAAGCTTGAGAATCAGAGTAAGAAAATTCCACTCTGGTTTATGTAGTTATATATATGAATTTTGACACATATAGACAACAAATTATGTATAGGTCATATATATTATGTATCTAGTATGTAAGCAAGGTGATCAAAAAGTATTTGCTGTTTTGAATTTTTAAGAAATTTGCTACTCTAAAATATAAACAATCTACACATTGCAACAGATAGGGAATTTACAACAAACTTAAATGATTGATTTGTTCTAATTTATCTTATTTTGCATGTTAAAACCCTATGATAACCTCAGTGACTATATCCAAATGTATACATAATGATGGTGAAAACATAAAAGCTCACATTCCTGCAATTAAACGTAATATACAGCATGTTACTAACAATCACATGTCTGTTTATGGGAACTTTGTTTTCTGTTTTTGTACTCTTCTGTATTTTTCTAATTAAAAGGTTCCTTGGGGAAATAAATAGTTCAGCTCTTTGACTTACTAACTCTGTGACTCTGGAAAGTCCTTTTAGCATCTTGAGCTATTATTCTCTGGTCAGCTAGTGATGAGAAGGCTTCACAGATGAGGTGAGGATGGTAGGGCTCGTCTTCAGCATAAAGACGCAATGTGCGTTCACTGTGAAGCTTTGCAAGAGTTCCTTGCCCTCTCTGAGCCTCAGTGTTCCAGGTCTTTAACCTGAGCGGGATTCCTCTTCCACTTGTAGAGCCCGACCAGCACGGCTTCTAACCACAGCCAGACCGCATCTCTGGATAAACGCGGTGCGTGAAGCACCTGCTTCCGTGACCTGGGTCGGAGCTCCCTTCCCCCTTCCACAACAAGCCCTCTGTGAGGCGCACAAACCCTCCGGGCCCACACTCAGCCCCTCCAGGCTCGACCTCCAGTGTCTGACCGTCAGCGTCGGTCCAGCTGGCCTGCGTCGCCCAGTCTCAGCAAGACCCCTGCTGGGTCAGCTTAGCCGGAGCTCGTGCTGACCACCCAGGGGAGCCTGACCCCCTAGCCTGCCTCCAGAAAGAATCCCCTGGCCCCTGATGTTTTCCATCACGACCCCGCCCCACTCCTGGGCTGGAAGCCCCCCCCCAGGCCCAGCTGCAGCGCCCCAGGGAGAGCCCCGCTGGAGTAAAGCCGGACCATCTTTAGCGACCGTCCGGATACCTTTCTTAGCGGTGCTGTGGCCGCCCAGGGATCAGGACTCAGCCTTCGTCCCCCTCACACTCTGAAACGATGACAGCACAGAAGAATCAAAACCCTCCCACCCGAGTCCCCCCTCAGCCATCTCCATCCAGGACGCTCAGTTTCTGAGGGCTGGTGGTCACCAGTTACTAGCCACCCTCTTCGTCACCAAACCAAAGGCCTGTGCCTTTTAACTAAACCTGTTTTCTCCAAGGAAATGGTAGGGTAAGTGACACGATAAAATACTGAGAGGAGCAATGAATACACTTGCTGCCCGCCCCCCGGCACCTTTATTCTTAAAGCACTTCTATATCTGCTGTCTCATTTGAATCATTCCCAACGTCTTAATTAACAAGCGTAATATTTATTCCCCTTTTTTTGTTTTCTATTGACGTGTAGCCGATTTACAACACTGTGTTAGTTTCAGGCAGGTGTACATCATAGTGATTCGGTTTTTTGCAGATTATGTTCCACTAGAGGTTATTACAAGACATTGGGTATAGTTCCCTGTGCTCTACAGTAAATCCTTGTAGCTTATCTATTTTCTGTATACAAGTTTGTGTATTTCCTTTTAAGATTATAATCATGTTAAGAGGTTGTACTGTATTTAAATAGTTATTTTACATGCTTAAAAAATGTGGAAGAAACGGAAAGTCATAAACGTGCATTTTTAAAACCTGTAAGCCGTGATCACAGGCCGCCCAGCAGACCTAAGGCCCCCCACCCTCCGGGACGCAGGCCCCACCAGCTGCGAGCTCTGTGACTTCTCCCCCGCTCCTCCCTTCCTGCGGTGGCTGCCGAGGGGAGCAGGGTCAGGGGACCCGAGGCCAGGGGATCTGCTGGGCAACCCGACAGCCAGGTCGGACTAAATGGGGCCGGGCGGCGCGCCGGAGGTGCCCCCGTGTCCCAGCCCAGCCAGAACCCGCTCAGCATCTGACCCTCCCCCCAACCAGGAGCCTCACAGCGGCGCCGCCGGCCTTCTCTGGGGGCTGCCCCTCCTTCCCAGGAGCGTGGAGATTGGGGGGTCCGCCAGAGGGAGGGGAGCCCCGTGGCTTCCCCATTTGACTTTGCTTCCAACTCTGGGGTCTGTGCATGGGGCAGGCGCTGGGCGAGCCTGTCCATCCACCAGGACACCGGCGGAGCCGCCGAGCCCCGGGTCATGTGTGGGAGGCGCTGGGGGGGGGGTGTGTGTGGCAGGGACTTGGTGGGCCTTGGTCCTGCAGGGCGCCCCCCACCCGGGGATGCGACGCCTCGTTAGTTACGGGGGGGGGCGCGGGGGGAGCCGTCTGCCCGTGTCCATCTACACCCCCCACCCCCGCCCTGCACTCAGCACACGCGCCACACACGTACCGCCTATACACACTGCATACACCACACACACACACCCCCCACAGTACACAAACCACACACACCACACACTACACACACCACACATACACACACCACACACACATACACACACACCACACACTATACACACCACACACACACACACCACATACACACACACACACCACACACATACACACACCACACTACACAAACCACACACACCACACACACACACTACACACACCACACACTACACACACCAGACACATACACACACACACTACACACTACACAAACCACACACACCACACACACACACCACACACACACACCACACACCACACACTACACACACCACACACTATACACACCACACACATACACACACACACCACACACTACACAAACCACACACACCACACACTATACACACCACACACTACACACCACACACACCACACACTACACACACCACACACTATACACACCCCACACACACACCACACACTACACACACACACAACACACACACCACACACCACACACTACACCCACACACACACACTACACACACCACTATACACACACACACACACCACACACTATACACACCACCCACACACACCACCACACACACCACACACTATACACACCACACACACACACACACACACACCACACTACACAAACCACACACTACACACTACACAAACCACACACACCACACACACCTACCCCACACACTACACAAACCACACACACACACACACACCACACACTACACAAACCACACACACACATACACACCACACACATACACACATACACACCCCCCCAACATACCCCTCACCCCCCCACACACACCACACCAGATACACACACAGCACACACTATACACATGACACCACACACACCACACACTACACACACCACTATACACACCACACACACACACCACACACACACACACCACACACATACACACTACACACACACACACATGCATGGGCACAGGCTCCAGCGCCGCAGGGCAGAGCCCAGCACACTGACCTTCAGTGGCCGCCAGCTGTGGCAGAATCACAGGCTTTCACGGAGCCACAGTAAATTCCATCTCACCATTGAAATCAGTCCTTTTTAAGGTGTCAAATGGAAAAAAAGCAACACAGCACGTCAACGACTGCAATAGCATTCATACGCAGGGGCTGCGTACCTTGCGGAGTGGAGCGCGACCCATGAGCCCAGTGCCCAGTGAGCCTCGGTGCCTTGGCATCACGGGTCCCGGTGTCGGCAACCTTCCGCTCCGTCAGGATGCAGCCGTCTTTCCTCTCCTTTCCTCCTCCTCCTCCTTTCTTTTCAATAATTGGATGTGTAAGGCTTTTGCTTATGCAGTATGCCTGTCCTTTTCATTCCGTTTAATAGCAACATATTCTTATACTGGTGTTAAAATAGTCAATATCTTTTAAAATGTTCACTGTGTTTTTTTCTGCTACAAGGATAATGCACATTCACAATAGGCCACCTGGTAAATAATGAAGAGCACAAAGAAACTAGGAATTATCCAATTTGCAATAACTTCATCATCCAGCCAAGCAGCCTGGCCCTTCACCAAATGCATGGGACATGCAGTGCTGTCCTCACGCAGGGCTTTAGGGTTTAAAACTGTAACGTGACTCTGGGGCCGACCCCCAGCTACACAGCTCACCAGCCGCAGGAGTCGTCCTGGACCAGGCTGAGCTGACGAGACCCTCAGAGTCCTGGAACTCTCTCACCTCCCAAATGTTGACGAGACCCTCATAGTCCTGGAACTCTCTCACCTCCCAAATGTTGACGAGACCCTCATAGTCCTGGAACTCTCTCACCTCCCAAATGTTGACGAGACCCTCATAGTCCTGGAACTCTCTCACCTCCCAAATGTCGGCCTCCTTCCACTCTCTTCTTTCTCGTCCCTCCACAGACCAGGAGGAACCATGGCAAGAGCTGGCAAGCGTGCTGTGGTGCGTTGAACTGTGATCTGTCCTTCCTTCCCAAGAAGTGAACTGGATCAGCCCAGCTTATACTCAGCTGCCCCCTAGGGCCTTGTGTATTGGGTTCCCAGCAAAGGCCAGCAGGACACCCTCAAGGAGGCCTCTCCGGGTCAGCCCCTTCCCGAGAACTCTCCATCACCTCCACTGCTGATGACAGGGTGTCCCTGACAACCGCAGGCTCCTGCTCATGGCTGATTTTACTCAGTGGACAAGTGGATAAGCCTGTCCTAACTAAGCCAATCCACAGTTTCCATTACACAAATTAGTTTCTCAAGGTTTTGTAGGGAGGAAAAACTTACTTTCCCTCCACCCTCTTAGGTTCTGTGATGGGGCCTGAGAATTAAACCAACATAAAGACAGATTAGCAGGAGAAAGCAAATAAAGATTTATTTAATATTTTTGTGTATCACAGAGGAGTCTTCATAAGGAAAATGGAGACTGAAGAAGCAGTTAGGATCCAGAGCTTGTACACTTCTTAAACAAAGATATGATAAGTCCCTGGCGCTGTGGACGAGGTAAACTGTGGCACAGAGACTAGGAAACATACAGGCCCCAACAGGAGATCAGGGTCATGTTACTGGACTTGCCCAGATCCCTTTCTGCGTCGACCCCCTTCTCCAGTGATAAGAATGTTCTGCTCTCCCTGGTGCGGGGGGGGGGGGGGCTTCTTCCCCACGGGAAAGTTCATGCCTTGCTTTCAGGTAGAGAGACACCAGAGTGCCACTCCTGTAACTGCTGCTTCTCAAGTGCCTTGGCCCAGAGCAATCAAGATGCCAACGCAGTGTGTTTGGTGGGGGGGGGGGGGGCAGGAAGCGTGTTCTGAACCCTTCGTGGAGACCCAGGGACCACAGAGACCAGCACGTGAGCGGGAAGCAGGGTGTGTCATATGGCGGCCCAGCCCCGTGCTCACCGAGGGCCGAAGGGCAGTCTGAAGAGGCTGAGGAGGACGGTCCAGAACCCAGACAACTGGGGGAGCGAGCTCGTGCTCACCCCCAGCCGCTAAATCTAGTCCACATCACGACCCCAGCGGGGACCCCCTCCAGGATGGGCGCCATAGCCTGGGGCCCACCAAGGCAGAGGCCAAACATTTGCGGGGTGCACAGCACCCAGTTCAGTGTCTCGATGAGAAAGTTAAGAGTTGGGACTTAGCGAGACCTCCTCCCCCCCCTTAACAACAGCAGGTGTGGAAGTGACAAGGTGCCCCTAAGGGGCCGTGACCACCGTGCTGCTTCGTGGTGACAGTGCAGAGCTGAGTAGTGACATCAACGTCCTTCTCCAGAACTTCACTGCAGGGACAAGGCTGAACTACACAGGTGAGAAGACCTTCCTACCTGAATACCATTCATAAAATCCTCAAATGGACATCCGTACACTGAATGTGATGCAGACATTTAAATCCAGTTCATACAAAGATTTTTTTTCCAAGAATTATAAGAAAAGTAAAACAAACATCTTTATTCTAAAAATTATATATGTTCATTAAAAAAAAGAAGAATCTAAACAACACTAGGAAAAACCAAAATAAAGTAAAACTAATATTGAGTCCCAACACTCGCCATGTGGTCGGCAGAATCATGGCCCCCAAAGATGTCCACATCCTGATCCCCAGAACCTACGAATATGTTAGGTCAAAGGAGAATTCAGGTTGCAGTTGAAATTGCGGGGGTTTTTTTGTTTGTTTGTTTTTTAAGATTTATTTATTATTTAATTTATTTACTTTTGGCTGTGTTGCTTCTTGGTTGCGGCACGCAGGATCTTCGCTGAGGCATGCAGGATCTTTCATTGCAGCGCTCAGACTTCTCTCTAGTTGTGGTGCACAGGCTCCAGGGTGCGTGGGCTCTGCAGTTGTGGCGCACAGGTTCCAGAGCACGTGGGCTCTCTAGTTGGGGTGCACACAAGCTCAGTAGTTATGCCGTGGGGCTTAGTTGCCCCACGGCATGAAGGATCCCCCGTTCCCTGACGAGGGATCGAACCCGCGTCCCTGCATTGTAAGGCAGATTCTTTACCACTGGACCACGAGGGAAGTCCCTGAAAACTTCATTGTTTACAGCTGACCTTAAAATGAGAAGATTATTCTAGATAATGTGGGTGGGCCCAGCGTGATCACAAGGGGCCTTAAACCAGAGAGAGGGCCGCACCGGCTGAAGACAGAGGGGCCGGGGCCGGGCAAAGCAGCAGCTCTGGAAGCTGGGAAAGGCAGGAACAGACCCCACCCTGGCCTCCTGAAGGAACACAGCCCTGCCAACGCCTTGATTTTAGGCCAGGGAGACCCACTCCAGACCCCTGACTCCGGACGGTAAGATAACTGTGTCCTCGTAAGACGCTGTTTGTGGTAATTTGTCACAGAGGCGATAGGAAACCGACACACACACAAAACATTCACTGCATTTGGGGAAGCCTCATTTCGAATTTCTGTTTAAAGTGTGTAAGCATTTTTCTGTTCACTCTTTTCTCTGCCTTTTAAAAAAATTATACCCTCAGTTCAAATTTTTCATCCATCCTTTTTCGTTAAATGTCATGTAGTAAGAATTTTCCAATGACATTAAAAATTCTCAAGAATGTAAATCTGTCTATCTCTGTGGGAATGTTCCCAGCCAAATCTCTAAACACAATAAAAATCTCCAGATAGGATCCTGCGGGGTCAGGTTACCCGTGGACCGGGAGTAGCTCCACTGAAGGTGCCAGTCGGCGCTGGTAGCTTCGGCATAAACATAACGTCTTGCAGACGTGCAGCAGCAGGAACGTCCGGGGCACCAAGCGGTGAGGTGTCAGTCTCCATGTCTGCTCGGCTGCTGGGGGGGAGTCCCAGCCCCACTGTTTGGCCTGAGTCCTGGCCCCGCAGGGACAGAGAAGGACTTGGAGGCACAGCTGGGCTCCTCAAGCTAGCCTTCATTCATTCCTTCCTTCATTCATTCAACAAACGCGTATTGGGCATAAGTACCAGATGCTGAGAAATGAGAAATAGGAGGGAGTGAGCTTTGCGCAGTGTTTCCACTGTCTTCATAAGAATGAAATACGGTACATGAGCCACAAGAAATAAAATGTCCAGAGAGGTAAGTGCTTATCTGTGCTGGGAGAGCCTGATTCACACCTCTCACCGCGGCTGTGGCCTCGTGACCGTGTGTCCAGCTGGACTGAGAGCCCCTGGGGACAGTGCACGCCGTCTTACTCATGTGCGTTCAGAACCTCTCACAGAATAGGTACTTAATCACTATTGGTTGATTGAATAAATTTAAATGAATCAACCCACAAAGCAATTCTGCCTGTCACTTCCCTGAGTCTTTCTGAAGGATCCTTGTTCATTAAAAATGAGAGTCTCCTGGAAAATCCAGGGTCTGGAACTCATCAAGGAAGTGGCATTCACGGGTGTGACACCTGTGGAATTCCCTTGCAGGAGGAAGGCATGGCTGACACAGATAGACAGTAATTTTGCTGATAAGAAGGGCTTTAGGGAAGATAGGTCCTAAAGACGTGTATTCGTTCTGCAAAGTGAATGAACGTCTTTGGTGAAGACGAGTGGGCCTAGGAGCAGAGAAAAATACGTCCCATCTGAAATGCAGCACATGGGGAGAAGGTTAAGGAGAACGCACCGGCAGAATTGTACCCCTTCCATCCTTTCCCACAGAGTAACCTGATGGCAAGTTGCTGCAGGATTTGAAATTGCAGCTCAAATAATGGAAATGCTACAAGCTAGCCAGTGTTTCCATGGGTTGACGGATTAAGGGGCTTTCCTCAAAGCTGCACGTAGTATATGCTAGTCAGATCAGTTCATCCGTAGATGTTACAGATTATTGACACCAAGAATATATGGTACTTTGAGAAGGGAAAACGAACAGATCTACACCAGTGCCTAAGGACTGCAGATGTCAGGACACCAAGAAAAGCCAGGATATTCTCAGTCTTGTGGAAATAAATGAAAACCATCCAGATGAGAGCGGGCAGAGGCCGTTCACACAGAGCCTGCTGGGGACGGGGGCTGGCCTTGGTCGGGAGCCTTTGGGAGAGGCTGAAAGGCAGGCAGGGCCGTGGGGCAGCTCTCCAGGGGGAGAAGGGAGGGTATTTGGGGGCCCTCGACGGAGGCTGAGGTGGGGCAGGTGCAGTGCGCCCACTAGAAGGGCTTCCTCACGATTGGTGTCTCTGGCTGGTCCTCAGGGGAAGCGGGGACAGACTCAGGGCAGCGGTCAGTGACGATCCAGTCCTGGCCGCTTGGTCGACTGTCACCGGGTTGTTGCTGGGCTTCCTGGACTGGCTGCAGGACCCCCTACAGGTGTGACCTCCACAGGCTGGGCCCTGGGCCGTGACTGCAGAGGATGGGCTGGGCCCTGGGCTGCCTGCTGCAGGTGTGGGCCAGGCTCTACTTTTTGTGTGTTCTGGCCGTTGTTCGTTGAAATACGGTAGCCCCCACCCATCCACGGTTTCTCTTTCCGCAATTTCAATTACCTGTGGTCAACTGTGATCTGAAAATATTAAATGGAAAATTCCAGAAGTAAACACTTGATAAATTTTAAATTGTGCACCGTCTGAGCATCGTGATGAAATCTTGTTCCATCCTGCCCGGGGCATGAAGCCTCCCTTCACCCAGCACAGCCTGCTCGCCAGTCACTTAGTAGCCATCCTGGTTATCAGATCAACTGCCGAGGTGCCACAGCTTGTTTTCAAGCGACCCTTACTTTACTTAGTAATGACCCCAAAGCTCAGGAGGAGTGATGCTGGGAATTCAGCACACTGTGCCTAGCTTATAAACTAAACTCTGTCACAGGGGTGTGTGGACAGGAAACACGTCTTGTATGGAGGGTCCGGTACTATCTGCGGCCTCAGGCACCCACTGGGGGTCCTGGAACACTTCCCCGAGGAGCCGGGGGACGATCATACGTGTTAAGAACCTAACCCTTAAAAACTGGCTTTTGAACTGATGGCGCTGCAGACCTGCATGCTTCATGTTTCAGTAGGGACCACACGAATTCCCACTTTTCAATCCCATATTCACGGGGTCTAACCTGGGTACAATTTCTTTCAAAATAATATTCATACTCATCTCCCCAGTGGAACAAGATTCTGAGATTTCTTTACCTATAGGCAGCTCTAGTGGGTAAGATGAGAACATAACTTTTCCCTTCCTACTATAGAGACATAAGTTGGTAGAAAGGGTTCTGTTCTACAAAGAGCTTTAAGAGGTACTTAGTATTTCCTAGATTTAAAAAAAGCCTTGAGGAAGTCTTATTAATGTCCTGGGAGAAAACGAGTCAATTGACTCACAGAGAGTACAGCACGGAACAGGCAGACCACTTGGCTGTCACCGTTTATATGCAATTTTAAAGCAATTTCTAATCAGAGGCAGTAGCTCCTGTGCTCTGTCTGTCTGTCTCCCTCTCTCCTCTCTCCCATTTCTGCCCTCATTTTCCTGGGTCGTCCTGCAGGACCTTCCTCGGGGCAGCCGTAGCCCTGCTCCCACACTGCTGGGTAGATTAACCAGCGGTTCCAAATGATGAGCTCAGTGATTAGGCATTATTTCAAATTGGTGCCACAGAGTTCAAAATGGGCAGGAATTATTTTTCTGTGGCAGCATCCTTGGCCCAAGAGAAAGGGAAAAAAATGTCACTTTTGTCACAATTGTATACTGAACGTGATTAGAGGAAGATGAGCATGAAGTATAATTGGAAACACGTGTTAGAAAGCGTTCTTGATTTTTACATGAGGACAGGAAGTAGAAACAATATTTGACCTTTTGGAGGTAAAAGTTACCTATTGAGGTAAAAGAGAAACATCTGGGGGTGATGCAGAAGACATTCCTATTAGAAAATAAAAGAAACCAGTGTTCGCAGGGATACCACGTGGGCAACGAACTATCAAGCTTTAACGTATTCATCTTTGCGGTCTCGTCCTGTGAAAGTACCCTTTTCCTTCAGAGAATAGGTTACTGAGTCTACTGAGCCGTATCTGAATTTTCCCTAAATCTCTGCTCCTGTCTTTAAACAAGTTGCTAGAGTTCAGCTGTTTTTCACAGACCCCGCGACCCCAGCCTGGGCTGAGAGGAGTGTTCATTCAGGAAGTGGGAGCTGAAGGAGCCCTGTAAGGAGAACCCAGTTGCCCTCAGATGAGGAAACAGACGGCCTGAGAGGACCCCTGCCCTCTGGTTCTCAGTACAACGACTCTCGGAATGTTGCTGTTCCCAGGCAAAGATTCTCTGTGCAGAGAGTGAACCCTCTTCTCCCTCCTCTTCTCCTTCTCCTTCTCTGTCTCCTTCTTCTAGAGCGTTTTGTCTGGGGATTCTAGGCATTAAAGAGTTTAATAATAACTGCATTTCCTTCAACTGGAAACTTGCCACCTGGCCCCTCCCCAGTTGGAATCATCCCAATTCCCTGAAGAAGGAAGACCCAGGACCCCCCCGGACACAGGAGGGCCAGCACCTGGGGTCCCTGTCGCTCTCCCCAGTTACCAGTTTGCCTCTAAATGCTCGGAATTCCTCTGTTTTTCTACTTGGCTTCTAACGTTGCCAGCTTGGGAGCAGCGTGAGCGGTTTCCAGCCCCAGACTCCGTCATGGTCACACACGGAGGCTCCTGAGGTGTCTTCCTTCCTGCAGCTCCTGGCGCGTCCCGTGAATGTGGAAAGATTCTACCTTTTCCTGAGAACTCCTTCTTTCAGTTCCTCTCACGTAAATGAGCTAAACAGCTAAACACACTTGGTTTTAATAATTTTAGTCGGAAATTAAGGTGCTTTGCCCCAGTTCCAGAAGCCGGCCGTTCGGTGTCCCTGCCCAGCTTCCTAGGGGAGAGCCACACCTAATTCAGAATGAGACCATCGTGCGCAGTGGCAGGTGCCCCGGGGTGGAATCTCTGCTCGCTTCACTTGGTTTTGCTGTGTGTTGTTTTAATTGTGTGAACTCACAGATCCATTTTACGGTTAATTAGACTGCAAATCCTAAACACGCAAATACAAACATACTGGTGATCTTTTCCTTTAAAAAAGATAGTCTGTGGCAATAATCAATATTTTGTACATTATATAGCAAAACATGAGGAAGGGGGGTCTTTTGTGGATGCATGGGCCAAAATCACCTTGCCAACTGCTGCCTGCGGTCCTCTGAGGGCAGGAGATTTCAAACGTTGTCACAGGTTTGCTGTCATTTGATGCTTTCACGCGTCTCTCCCGGTGACACGTGACAGCTTGAGGAAATGGCCGAGTCTCTTAGGGGTGAGTGCCCGCAGGTAAGAAGGTCCTTGTAATGGCAGCATACAAGCTTCCCTTTATTTTGTTTCTTGGACACCTTTTCCCTAGGACGTGCCTCTGAGGGGTCTTGGAGGACCCACGCCTCTTGTACTCTGGGGGAACTGGGCAGAGCGGCTGCGGCCCTGCCCTGCCTGTCCCTCCCCTCAGGCTCCCGCATGGACGGTCCACCCGTTGGGGATGGCCCCCGGGAGCGCCTGTGCGACCCTCCTCCAGGCCAGGCCCCGTCCCCCTCCACTGCTGCTGCTCTGACCTTTTGTTGCCTTGTGTGACCTGCCTGCACAGCACGGTGAGTTCTGAGCCTTTGGAAAACATTTCTGCATCCTCAGAGTGAGTGTGAAATCTATGGGCATAATTTTGAAGAGTTTTAAACAATTATCTGAATTGCTGACTTAGTGTGAAACATTAGTGCTTTTTAAAAGTTTTCAAATGGTCTGCTTTACAACCAAAACGAATGAGACATTTCTCTGGGCCGAGGACACAGCACATCAACTCCTGGGCAACACTCCGCTGCAGAGGCGGCTCTGGACTCTGAGTTCCCTCTGGTCCCACCCGGCCCTTCACCACCGTTGGCTCCTCAAGGAAAATTCCCGGCGTGTCTTCCCTTCAGGTTACAGGAAGCAGGGCTGTTTGCTCTGTAACAGGACTGCGGTTGTTTTATAAACCTATGGGTGGATTTTTTACTGACAAAGGGAATGTTCAGAATACCAGCTGTAAACTGCAAACCCACTTGCTCTTACTTTCCTCCAAGTGCAGTAGTTACGTGGGAATATAGCCAGCGTTCAGCTCTCTGATGTCAAAGGCTGAAAAGTCAGGGCCTCGCCTGGGGCCGTGATACCCCCGCACACCCCCCAGCTGTGCACCTGTCACAGGCCACGCGCTGCCACGAGGTGACAGCAAGCTTCCCTGGAACATCTTCCGTTCCAGCGTTGGGCTTGAACATTTCCCCAAGATGGACTCGGTACAAATTCCCATCAGTAAGTACCCAGCGTCCGGCCTTTCTGAGAAGAGGAGCATGCATTCCCCCTAGGCGGAGGCTTCGGACTCTCTTTGCCCCAAATAGCAGGGGTTTTGCTCTCCTATCACAAAGTCTGGAGGCGGTGTTCTCAAGGAAGAAGACTGTTGCTCTCTTGCCGTGTTTTAGCTCCAAGGCACTGGCGTCTTCTCAGGCCCGTTCCCCCGGTTAGAGGATGGGGGCCAATCTCGCGGGAGAAACGAGAGGGCCTCTCCTCACACGGCCCTCGTTTGGCAGGTTTGAAGGCCCCCCCTCATGAAGACCACGTCAGAGTGCTGGCCGGGCGGGGGCCGAGCCCTCGGATAAAGTGATCGCTCAGAGGAGAACAAAACAGCCAGAATGGCCAGCGGTCACTCCGGTGCGGGGCTGAGCCCCGTGCATCACCCAGGAAGGGCGCTCGGGAACAAAGCTGGGCTCCGAGGGTGGTAAGGAGACAGCAGACCATTGCACGGCCTCAGGCCCAGGCTCTCTGCTCCAGCCAAGCCTGAGACAGGGAGCCCTCGTCACTTCAGAACGAGAGACTGACCGTGCGCATGGGCACGGCCAGACCAGGTGCAAAAGTGGAACCCTGACCCACAGCCTGCAGCAACCAGCCCAGGGCCCAGCCCGCCCTCTGCAATCACCAGTTTAGAAACCAGCCCCTCACCTGTGGTCACCTGCCCTGAGACCAGCCCGGCCTCTGCACTCACCAGCCCAGAGGCCAGCCTGTCCTCTGCACTCACCAGCCCAGGGCCCAGCCCGTCCTCTGCACACACCAGCCCAGGGCCCAGCCCGGCCTCTGCACACACCAGCCCAGGGCCCAGCCCGGCCTCTGCACACACCAGCCCAGGGCCCAGCCCGGCCTCTGCACACACCAGCCCAGGGCCCAGCCCGTCCTCTGCACACACCAGCCCAGGGCCCAGCCCGCCCTCTGCACTCACCAGCCCAGGGCCCAGCCCGCCCTCTGCACTCACCAGCCCAGGGCCCAGCCCGCCCTCTGCACTCAACATCCCAGGGCCCAGCCCGCCCTCTGCACTCACCAGCCCAGGGCCCAGCCCGCCCTCTGCACTCACCAGCCCAGGGCCCAGCCCGGCCTCTGCACTCACCAGCCCAGGGCCCAGCCCGGCCTCTGCACTCACCTGCCCAGGGCCCTGCTGAGGTCAGGTTGTGTCTCCAGCAAACAGTCCAGGAAGCCCAACACCAAGCCCACGACAGTCGACCAAGCGGCCAGGACTGGATCGTCACTGACCGCTGCCGTGATTCTGTCCCTGCTTCCCCCTGAGGACCAGCCAGAGACAGCCTTTTACTTGTTTGTGGAAAATAATCTGCAGCAAATGTCACCTAAAATGGCCAGCCAGCCCACAGCCCATCCTGGACACCCCGCAGATGGACAGACGGTGACCCGGGGCACAGGGAGGTGGCTGTCCCCATGCTCTGTCCCTGCTGGGCTCCTCAAACGGTGTTTCTTTGTCCAGGCACAGAGGGAGGCTTTTCCAGGCACCGTTGGGACCTGTGTGCCCCAGGCAGCTAAGACGGTGGCACGCAGGCCGCAAGCTGATGAACACGACTGTCTGGGTTGTGGTTACTAAGCTCCCACCCCTCCGTGTCGCTCCTCTCGAGGGAAAGCTGTGTCATGCAGACCTTAATGCTGGAACGCGGGCCCTCCCTCAGGCCAGTGCATTTCTCCACATGTGACCTCGGCAGGGACCCAGCCCCGCGAGGCTCCAGCCGTGACAGAGGCTGAGTGGCCACAGCCCCCACCCCTGCAGGGCCTCGGCGCCCAGCCTGGTGGGCAGACAGCCCAAGCTCAGCCGTTTTCCCACAAAACGGGGCCAGCAGGGAGATGGACGGACTGTAGCCCCTGGCCCAGAGATGAGAACAGAAGTGCCTTGTGTCCCGACGGGACCCGAGGCCGTGGGCGGCTCAGAAACCCTCGCGGGTCTCCTAGCTCTGGGGTCCCCAAGTGGGCTGCCGGCTGCAGTGCTGGCCCCTCATGTCTCCTCCGCAGACAGGACCCCAGAGAGGAGGTGGCGGGCGCAGGAACCCTGGTGCTCTGGACCTAATGTCCCCCAAGTGCACCCCCAGGTGGGAGTGAGGAGGGGGGCGCCTGAGGTGGGATCAGTGCCCTTGTAAGAAGAGGAGGAGGTCAGGCGCTGTCCTCGGGCCAGGAAGAGGCCTCACCAGGAACGGAATCTCAGCCCCCGTCTCTGTGTCCCTGAGCAGCGGAGCGGGTTCCAAGCAGATCTGAGCCGCACGGAGCACCTGACCCCTTAGGATGCTTTAAATCTCGTGTTTCTGTTGTCACTCTCACCTCAGCCTTTGCTATTTGTGTATTTGTGCCTCCCCATGTTACCTGGATGATGCCATCTAATGATTTATCTACTCTATTTTCCAGAGAATCTGTTTGTCACCCCCTTTCCCTCTCATTAAACTCTGCTTTTATCTTTAGTAATTCCTTCCCTCTGCTTCCCTTCAGGTTACTTTTTGTTCTTTCCCCAGCTTTTTGAGTCACAGGCTTAATTAATCTATTCTCAGTCATTCTTTTTTATTATTACAAGTGTTTGAAGCTATGAATTTTCCTCCTCTGGCTGGATTTTTTGTTGACCTCAACAATTTATTCTAAACTAATATGAAAGCAGAAATGCCTGTTAGTAAATGTGATTTCTATTAAAAGGGGACAAAGGAGGGAAGACGGTAAGTCACAATACAAATAGCAAGGACCCATCATTGTGGAAGCCGGGCAGGGACTATGGGGGTATTTGTACTGCTCTCTTCTCTAGTAATTGTTTTAAATTTTCAATGATGAAACTCTTTTTTTAAAATTCAGTATCGTACTGACACAGGAACATTTTCACAGACGAATGGAACAAGGAGAGTTTAAACAGTGACCCAGATAAACGATCCACGAGACATCACAAAGCAAGTGGGGAATAGTGGGTCATTTAGTCTGTGTGAGGAGAAAATGACTGCATGGGTAAAAGTAGAACTACTGCCTCATTACAACCTTGATGCAAAGGTAGGCTCCAGACAGACTAATTCTCAAATGTAAAAAGTGAAAGTAGGACAATCATAGAAAGGATCTTTACAGGTGGGGAAAGCTTTTTAAATAAGAATCCCAAAACACAATCCATAAAGTTAAAAGAAAGATAGAACTTATGTCAACCTCAGCAACTTATATTCAGTGAAGTTTACCCTAGACTCATGCCATGCATGTTTCACACAACCAGGATAATATTATATTAAAATATACAAGGAGCTCCCACAAATCATCCAGAAAAAGACAAAAAACTCAACAGAAAAATTTGCAAGTGATTTGGAATGGCAATTGTGGTGGGCATAATGAGGGCAGCTCCCCCTCAGAGGAGTTCAGGTCCTAATGCCCAGAATCTACGATTATGTCACCACATGCGGCGACAGGGACGCTGCAGATGTTATTCACCCTGGAGTGTCTGGGTGGGTCCAGTGTAATCATGAGGGTCCTTCTAACAGGGGGGTGGGGGTCAAAAAGGAGCCGTGAGGACGGAACAGGCAGAGAGACTCAGGGCCACCGCCCAGGAATGTGGGCGCCTCTAGAAGCTAGAAAAGCCAGAGAAGCCGATTCTCCCCGGAGCCCCCAGGGGAAACCCATTTTTAGGCTCCACCCTCAGACCTGCAGCAGAATAAGAGTGTTGTGTCTGTGGGAACTTGTCAGGGCGGCCACAGGAAACTGCTACCGGGTGCACAGAAGAGGGAGCGTGGATGATCCGAGGGCAGAATTCCTCTAAGTCTCAGGAGGTAAGAGAAACGCAGCACTAACTAGCAACCAGACGCCACGCGACACCCATCGGTTCTGAAAAGCTTGGAAAGTTGGAGCCCGTGGGCTGCTGGTGACAACAGTAGGGGCAGAGGAAGTTCTGGCACAGCCATCAGCGGTGACTCAAGGGCAGCCGGCCCAGGTGCAAGAGGGGACGCGTCCAAGGACACATATCACCCGCAGGTCGGACGCACTGGAGGGAACCCAGGTGTTCACACAGCGCATGGACAGATGTTTAAAACGTGGAGACAAAAAAGGAGTCAAAGAAGAACGGCGTCAACCATTCCCGCCATCCATGAAATTAACACACACACACGGAGCGCCCCGGAGCCTCTCGGCAAACATTTCCTGGGGTGCACAGTGTGTTCAGGACGCCGGCGACGGGGCAGATGGAAATCCCCGCCCCTGGGAGCTCACACTCCACACACACGTTTGAGGGCGGATTTCAAGCCCACAGCAGGTGGAGCCGTGATGAGTGGAGATGGACAGGGGCCCCGAGTGAAGGGGATGAATCGAGAAACATGGGAGGGAGAAGCCGGGACCGCGGCAGAAACGCTGTGCGCAGCCCTCTGCCCTGGAGACTAGACGAACAAATGAGGGTAGAAAATACGCAGCCTGGAGCCCGAGGGAACCCCACCCTCCGGCGGTGTCTGAGCAGGGGCTCCCGCCCCTGCACTGCTGGCGCTTCCCGGGCCTGACGGCAGACCGTGCATGTGCATTGGCCGCCTGCAGGCTGACCCAGTCCCCACAGACAACCAAACAGCCTTGGTGTCTGCTTCAAGCCATGACCACACTCTTCCCGGATCTCAGGACACAGGAGCCCGAATCCCTCCTCAGGCGGATACACCCGTGTGTGCAGCCCAGGTGCCTGAGTCCACACAACGTTACCCACTGACCTGATGGGTAAACCGTACACGCTGGGTGTGCCCTGAGCTCACACACAACTTGCCTGTGGTCCTTGAAGCCCGTCAAGTCCACGGGCACCACTGGCCGGTGGCCCAAACAGAAGCAGCTGCCACAGGTGGTCGCAGGACACAGGGACCACAGGGGGACGAGAATGAACCACATTTCTGATGACTGTGGGCCTGAAGTTGTGTTTCCCATGTATCGTTAACCTTTACTCCCGTTTGGACAGGAAGAATTTTCATTTTTACTTCAATCTTTTTGGGGAATCAAAAAGTCATAAATTCCTGTCCTGGTGTAGCCTTGGCTTATCATTAAAATTTCCCCCTAGATTATAGTTTAAATGTACAGAGAAGTTTCATCCTGGAATCAGATGACGAACTGTCTTTTCATGGCTCTGTTCCCGTGGCAGAACAGACCCGTCTCCAACAACTTGAAATCATTTCCAGAGCACTGGGAAGGGAAGTAAACTTCCAACGTTTTCTACAAAGTGCATATAACATTAGTGACGAAAACCTAAAAAGACTGCACCAAATGAAAATACAGGTTTTCAACAACCTGCCTATAAATATCAATATAAAAATGTAAATAAAATATAGAAACAAAGTCAATAGCACATTAGTAATAACGCAAGGTGATCAAGGAATGCTAGGATGGGTCTATAACAGTTATCTATTCATATAATCCATCATATTAATAATTAAGAAGAAGAAATTCTATGATCATCTTCAGAATTGCTAAAAAAGTATTTCTAAAAACATTCTTTAAAATAACACCAAATAAAATGAAATAGATGAATATTTCTTTACTATTAAGAAATATATCAAGTATAAAGTACATTCTCATGCTTAATAGGAGAGTACTTCCACTGAACTCAGAAACATACCAAACATACCCAGTAAAAGCAAACATACCCAGTACTAGCATTGTATAACATTATACTGGAGGTACCAGTCCATGCAATTGGATATAAAAGAAAGAAAACACAGTATAAAAATTAGGAAGGAGGAGATAAAATTATCTGCAGACTCTAAAATTGTATATCTGGATTTTCGTTAGGGTGCCAGAACATCTGATGGGGAAAGAAGAGTTGTTATCAGATGGTGCTGGGACACCAGGATACCCACCAGGGAAGGAGGAGACGAAGGAAGGAAGGAAGGAAGGAAGGGTGGAACCGGGTGGTGACAGCCATGCAGCGGAGACGGGGGGCGGGCCAGAACCGCTGGGTCACCCGATGCTCTCGACAGCAAGTTAGAAAGCGTGTGGCTAACGTGGTGGTGGGTTCATAGAAATCTGAGCAAATAACAACAAAAATGCAACAGTTACGAGCTCCAAAGGGCAACAGGATGCACACGAAGGGGCGACCATGGTGCTCTCTGTGGCTCAGCGGATGCAGCACCGCAGGACCACGGCCACGACCACGGCCAGGTGGACACGGAACGTCCAACCTGGCATAACCTGAGCTGCTGACTGCTGCCCCAGGAGGGTGGGGAGCAGGGGGAATGAGGCCCCATTGTTCATCCAGGGAAATGGGGAGGAGGAGGGGGAGGGGGCAGGAAGGAGGGGAAGGAGCGGGGGCACAGGTGCCATCAGGCGGAGGGAGGGACCGTGGGGGCTGAAGGGTGGTTTGTGTCCTGCTCTGAGCACCGTGCTCCAGGAACAGAGTGAAGCCTCCGTGTTCAGAGTGAGAAGCTGGTGCTCAGGTGAAGCAGCGGCTCATGAGATGAGCATTACGGTGTCTCTTCCAGCTCAGGACCCGCCAGGGGGGAGCTTGCTCACCACCTCCATCTCCTCCAACCAGCGTCGGCCAGAAAACCCAGCACAAAAGGGTGCCAGGGTGTCGTCCGAAGTCGGATGGACACGGCATGAAATTCGGTATTCCCAGGAGCTCACTCTTCACCCTGGTACTTCCTGCTTCCATATTAGTGGTGCAGAGAAACTTGTGGAAACACAGACGTGATAAACGATGCTAAATACATAAGAGCTTTAGAAAAGTGTGTTGACGCTACAGACTCACGAGGATTGGGTAAAAAGGTTTTAAATATTAATTTTTAAAAGCTTGTACTTTTCACAGTTCACAAAGTACTGTCATAAATATTATCTTCACATGATGACATGATGGGCATTTGTCCACTTTGTGGGTCAGCAGACTGAATCTCAGGGCATCTAAAAGATTAATTCTGGGCCCCCAGCAAACTGTGGTCATGGTGGGTCCTCACACCGAACTCTCCTCTGCCAGATCCAGACTCTTCCCAGAACACAGGTCACCACACAGCAAAAGACCCGCAAAGCCTCAGAAGGGATGGACAGACTCAGGGAGGCCCTGGGGAGAGAGGGAGGGGAGGGGACTCAGGGAGGCCCTGGGGACAGGGGGAGGGGGAGGGGACTTAGGGAGCCCCTGGGGACGGGGGAGGGGAGGGGACTCAGGGAGTTCCAGGGGCGGGTGGGGGGGCCAGGGGAGGAGCAGGGGGGCTGGGCAGAGAGGAGGGTCTGCCTGCATCAACCGGCACCAAGTCGCCCCTCACGGGGGCCCCACGTTTCCCAAGTCTGGCCCCAACGGGGTTTCTGATGGCCGCTAACCCCCCAGTATCATCGGACGTCCTGGGCCTTCCCACACTGACCGCAGACACTGTCCCGCTCCCAGAACTCTTTCCAGGGCGACCACGTGGACGCCCACCTTGGGCCTAAGCCGACTCTCTCCCCTCTCCCCTGCCGTCCTGTCCCCCCGACCAGAGCAGCGCACACAGGTATCCAGGCCTCAGACACGCAGCACAGGGCTGGGAAGGGGCCTCGGCCAGACAGCTCTGTCCCAGGAATGAACCCCTGGGTCCTGAGGCTGAGAAACTCGACTCAGATGTCAGTGGGGCTGGGGGGCCGGGGCCTTGTCCCCTTCACGGCTCTGGTGACAGCTCCAGGCGGGCAGTGGCCAGGCGGCCCAGCCTGCAGACCCGATGACTCAGTGCAGGTCAGAGGATGGAGGGAGGTCAGGGCTGCACAGAGCCCCCAGCTTCCACCCCCAGGGCTGGCCCGTCGCAAACGTCCTGTGAGCTGACCTCCTTCCTGCTGCTCTGGCCTCGGGAAAGTTCCTTGTTTGGGGAAGAAGACAGCCACCCCCAGGCCAGCTCTGCCCTCTGAGGCTCGGGGAAGGCACCCCTCTTTCCCGTGACAGCCCCCCAGGAACTCATGACAGTCATGTCCCTTCTGAGATGGATCTGCCTTCCACCAAATTCCAGGCCATCACGCATCATGGGTTTAATGAGACTTCAATGCATTATGATTCACGGCAGCAAAAATGACACCACAGAAAAAACAAACCACTCTCTCCCGGCTTCTGTGGAAATGGGAACAGGACTTCCTACACACAGCTGAGGCTCCACGAAGCTCAAAAGATTTGTTTTTTTTCTGGTGCAACCACAGCGGATGTTCCAGAGATGACTCTTGAGAGCACTTTAGAATCTCCAGATTAAAGAAACACTTAATGTGCTTTAGAGGAAGTATATGTAATATTTTCATTGTATCTAATACCTTTCAAAATTAGATGAGAGAAGGCTACGTAGATAGGAATTTAGCAATTTATCTTTTTAATTAAATTTTTGATTTTGGAGGTAATAGTACATTCACAGGTGGTCGTAAGAATGCAGGGAGGCCGGGTACGCTCTACCTGGCTTCTTTCAGCAGGAGCATCGTGAAACCACAGCCCACCGTCCACCCAGACGTGGGCCTCCATCCACGATGGATCTGGAGCGGCCACCCTGGGAGGGGCAGACCTCCGCGCTGCCCTCACCCCCGCCCCGGCGTCCATTTCCACAGTTTCGTCACCTCAAGAACATGACGTAGTGGAGTCCTGCATCTCTAACCTTTGGGCTAACGCTTTCCAGCAGCAGGACTCCCTGGAGACGCGCCAGGTTGTCGTGGGTACCACGTCCGTCCCCTCTGCTGTGCGTGGAAGCCCGTGGAATCGGTGGAAGGATGTGGCACACTCTGGTTAGCCCTTCAGCCACTGAAGGGCTCCTGGGTTGTCCCCAGTGCCCGGCCCCTGTGAGTGAAGCTGCTATAAACTGCTGTGTGCAGGCTGTGTGAAGTCGCCAGCCTCCACTTCTCTGGGATGAGTGCCCAGGGCCGTGGCCGCCGCATCCAGGGTGATCACAGGTTTAGTTCTTACAGGACCTGCCAGGGTGGTTCCACAGTGGCTGCAGCATGTCACACCCCCGCCAGCATGAGTGTGAGCCGGGGCCCCCAGGCCCACGTGTGCAGGGCTGTCGCTGCTCACTTAGCTCCTCTGATGGGTGTGCAGCGATTTCTTGCCCTGGTTCCACCTTGCATTTCCCTCCTGGCTAACGGGGGTGGACATCTTCCCACAGGCTGACCTGACATCTGCAGATCCTCTGTGGCAAAACGTCTCTTCAGATCTTTTGCTCATTTTCTAATTGGACTTTTTTTTTTTTTCCTGTTGAACTTTGAGCATTTTTATATATTCTAGGTATCAGTCTTCTGTTGGATCTATGGTTTGGGAATATTTTCTCTCATTCTGTAACTTGTTTTTCCATCTTCTTAGCAAGAGCTTTCACAGAGCAAAAGTTTTAAAATGTTGATGAAATCCAATTTGTAAATTTTTTCTTCTATACTTTTGGTGTCAAGTGTAAGAACTCTTTGCCTAACCCTAGATCCCAAAGATTTTGTCCTGTATTTTTTTCCAAAAGTTTTTATAGTTTCATGTTTTACATTTTAGTCCATGATCCACTTTGAGTTAATTGTTGAATGAGGTGGGACACTTGGGTTGAAGTTCATTTTCTTGCCTGTACATGTCCAGTTGTTCCAGCAGCTTTTGTTGAAAAGGCCATCTTTGCATCCTTGTCAAAAATCAGTTGGGTGGGGGCTTCCCTGGTGGCACAGTGGTTGAGAATCTGCCTGCCAGTGCAGGGGACATGGGTTCGAGCCCTGGTCTGGGAAGATCCCACATGCCGCGGAGCAACTAAGACCGTGAGCCACAACTACAGAGCCTGCGCGTCTGGAGCCTGTGCTCCGCAACAAGAGAGGCCACGATAGTGAGAGGCCCGCGCACCGCGATGAAGAGTGGCCCCCGCTTGCCGCAACTAGAGAAAGCCCTCGCACAGAAACAAAGACCCAACACAGCCAAAAATAAATAAATTAAAAAAAAAAATTAAAAACAAAAATTAAAAAAAGAAAATCAATTGGGTGTATTTGTGTGGGTTTATTTCTGGGTTCTCCGTCCTGGTCCCTTGATCCGTGGGTCTGTCCCTCAGCAAATATCACACAGTCCTGATTACTGTAGTTACCAAATAAGTTCTTGAGACTGGATAGAATGATTCCTCCCACTTTATTCTTTTTTTGTTTCAAAATTGTCTTAGCTATTCTAGTTTGCCTTTCCATATAAATTTGAGAATAATCTTGTCTATATCTCAAAAAAATCTTGTTGGGATTTTGATAGAAATTTTGTTAAAACTGTGTATCAATTTGGGGAGAACTGACATCTTAACTATGTTCAGTCTTCCAATCCATTAATAACATCTCAGTTTATTTAGATCTTCTTTGATTTCTTTTATCAGTGTTGTATACTTTTCAGCATACAAGTCCTATAGATGATGTGTTACATTTACACACAATTTTTAAATTATTATAAATGGTATTGTATTTTAATTTTGGTGTTCATTGCTAGTATACAGGAATACAATTGATTTTTTTTTTCTTCTCTGCACCATGTGGCTTGCGGGATCTTAGTTCCCCGACCAGGGATCGAACCCAGGCCCTCAGCAGTGGAAACACTGAGTCCTAACCACCGGACCACCAGGGAATTCCCTACAATTGATTTTTGTATGTTTATCTTGAAATGAACCTTACTTGGTCATTAGTTTATAATTCTTTTACTATATTGCTGACTTCTATTTGCTAATATTTTGTTAAGAATTTAAAAAAAAAAAAAAGAATTTTTCATCTATATTCATGAGGGATGTTGGCCTGTAGTTTTCTTTCTGTGTACTGTCTGTCTGATTTTTGCATCCTGGTAACACTAGCTTCATAAAATGAATTAGGAAGTAGTCCCTCTTCTATTTTCTGAAAGAGATTTTGTAGGATCTGTGTTAATTTTTTTATAAATATTTGGTAGAATTCTCCAGTGAAACCATCTGGCCTGGAGACTTCTTTTAGGGGAGCTTTAAAATTATGAATTCAATTTCCTTAATAGTTATAGGGCTACTCAAATGGTTTATTTCATACTGGGTGAATTGTGGTAGTTTACATTTTTAGAAGAATTTGTCCCTTTCATTGAAGTTGTCAAATTCATGTGTCTGCAGTTGTTCACAGTGTTTCCTTACTGTCCTTTTGATGTCTGTGGGGTCTGTAGTGATGTCCCTGTTTCTTCCTAATGTTCATCACTTGTGTCTTTTCTCTGGTTCTTTGTCAGTCTCGGTAGAGGTCACCAGCTTTATCGCATCTGAGGAGAGGTTACGGCACCACCTAGCGGATTTCCAAGGGTGGGCGTCTCTGCTCTTCCAGGCCTTGCTGGGCGTGGGCGTGGGTGGGGCTGTGGCCACAGTTTTTTCTGTGGTGTTTGAGAGTCACTGTCTAAAGTTCTCTGTCTTTCTAGCCCCGCTCCCTGATCTTTGGTTAGGACAGCAGCCTTTGTCGGGCGTTTATGGTCTGCACTCTTGGTGCCTCCAGGCCTCTGGCTTTTTCTGGGACCTATGAGACAACCTAGTTGTCATTCCTCAGCTCCTGGAGTCCCTATTCCATCTCTTCTCACCATCTTTCAGAGTTGTCTTTTGTTTCCTTTATACACAGTGTAGGGTTTTTAGTTGAACTTAGTGCAAGGAATAGGGAAAAGTACATATTCCCATGAGCAGAAGTCCTAGTAATTCATTTCTGAGGAAAGAAATTAGAGCTGTGTCCCCTTATTCACAAATAAGGATAAAGGACAGTTAAATCTTTCAGGAATGGTAAATATTTCATTTTTGGTTTTTTTCCATTATAATCTTTATCTTGGACGAGATCCTTTCCAGGAAGCAGCTTTACAAATGTTCCTGAATTTTTCTTCTATGCCCCGTAAGATTTCAGTTTAAACTCACGCAATGAAGTCTATCCTCAAAAAATTAAAACTAGAACTATCATATAATCCAGCAATTCCACTTCTGGGCCTTTATCCAAAGAAAATGAAAACACTAACTCAGATATCTGTACCCCCACGTTCATTGCAGCATTTTTATAATAGCCAAGATATGGAAATAACCAGTGTCCATTGAGGATGAATGGATAAAGAAGATGTGGTATATATACACAATGGAATATTATTCAGTCATAAAAAAGAGGGAAATCTTGCCATTTGCAACAACATGGATGACCTTGAGGGTGTCAGGCTAAATTAAATAAGTCAGACAGAGAAAGGCAAATACTGTAGGATTTCATATGTGAAATTAAAAACAAAACAAACAAACAAAACAAATAAACAACAAAAAAACTGAGCTCATGTATACAGAGAACAGATTGGCAGTTGCCAGAGGTGGGAGTTGGGGGGTTGGGGGGGATGGGTGAAGGGGTCAAAAAGTACAAACTTCCAGTTGTAAAATAAATAAACCATGGGGTGTAATGTACACCACGGTAAGAGTGGTTAATAAAAAAAAGTTTCTTTCATTGTGCATTTTGATTTGTAAATAAAGACAGTACCTTACATCTGTATAGATTTTGTAATGGTGACATCAGATCAGACCATCTCTTAATTATCTCTGCATTCTCTTCTGTACCTCTCATAACTGATGCCCCGCTGATGCTGAGTTGATTTGCAAACACCACCAATTCGGCCGTTGATTTGCACCCCTCCACCCTCTGTAAGGTCAGCAAGACACCGTGTGCTCTTCACAGAGCCAGAGAGCTGGGGCTCTGTCCCACGTCAGGACCAAGTCAGGGTGGGTTAGGACTAATCCACCTGCTTTGACCCTGGGTACCATTTCATCTCCGTTCTAGCTGCTTCTCTTAGTATCTGGTGGGTGTGAAAAGAGTAGTGTGTGGTCGGCTAGATTCAGGAGACCCCAGACTAACATTTGACAAGACATCCTCCCACATGGTGTGTTACGGCTTCAAGGAGATTAGACATCATGTGATCCCAACGAGCTTAACCTCTGCTCTCCATGTGCCCTTGAGGGGCTGTGGGTGCCCATGTCACCACTCCTGCTTAGAACAGAGCTGTTCCTCCTTTATCTCCTTTCTAGGCTGGTTTCTGTATAAGTAAGTTTCATTTAAACATAGGGGTCTGTGGGCCAAAAATAGTTTGAAAACCACTGAGCTAATCCAACCCCTCCTTTTGCTTGAGGCTGCAAAAGGGGAAGTGGTTTACTCAAGGTCACAGAGGGAGGGGTCTGGTGGGGCCAGGACTAGTTGATGAAGTGGTTAACCTTGTGCCACAGCTGTCCCTGTACCGGTGCCCCCGCTATGATTAGACCTTAGATGCCATGTGGATTCCCCCCCCCCCCAGCTCCACCGTCACCCACTCCGCCTAACACAGTGTACGCCTAAAATCGGTCTACCTGGATCACTGTGAGGGCCTGCTTGCTACCCGAGGTCATCCCAAACTCCAACTGTCCTAAGACAAGAGCTCCCCACCCACGCAGCATGGTCACCCGGCAGTGACAGTCACGCAATTACACAGCCCTGGGGGCTCAGAGCAGCAGCCCCTCTCGCCCTCATGTCAAGGCTTCTGAAGCAGATGTGATGGACTTGTGAAAACAAAGGACATAATAAGCCCCAAAGCAAAAAACAAAAGATGACTATTGCCTAAGACCCTCCAACCTCACCTTAAACAATGAAAAACAACAACCACTTAACCCTCTCAAAATGCTGAGGAGAAGTGAGTGCACAGAACACCGCTCCATGCAGACAAGAGAATCTGTGAACTTGCAGGCAGACAAGCAGCATCGATTCTCTACCCTGGAAACACACCCCACGGTCCACAGAATCCAAGAGAGTCAAGCACGTCCTCATGGCTGGTTCCCTGGAGCTTATTCTACAGCAGTGGAGTCAAAACAACGGGGTGCTTTCTTGTGTCCTTTTCTCAGGTAACACCACACTGTTACCTGTGTAATGACTCCCTTGAACTAGAGACAAACACATAAATCTGTCCAACATCTGTTCTCATTTTAGTGTCAGCTCTTTGGGGCATGTGTCTTGGTGTTCTGTGTAATAACAGGAAACACGGTCCCTGGATTTTCTGGGACAGTAACAACTTCAAACATTCTTTTCTATTGTCCCCAAAGTACAGTTATACTTGTGAAACTATGCATCTTATTTAAACAAAACATAATGAACCACTTTTATTATTATTTTTTAATGATTAAAGAGTCATATTCTCATTGCATAAAAATAAGAAAATTCAATAAAGTATAAATAAAGAAGAAAATCAAAACACTCCCTAATCCACTATTCAGAGGCAACCATAATTAACATTTTGGTATATTTTTCCAATGTTTATACATATAATTGGAGTCATACTGTATGTATGTAATAGTTTTTTGTTTAAATAGTTTGTTTAATAGTTTGTTTAAATTTTAATAGACTTTATTTTTTAGACCAGTTTCAGGTTCACAGAAAAATGGACCAGAAAGTTCTCACATAATCCCTCTCTCCCTCCACAGTTTTCCCTATTATTTACACCTTTTATTAGTATGGTTGGTTATCTGTTGCTATTGATGAACCAATACTGATGCATCATTATTAACTAAAGCCCATAGTTTACATTAGGGTTCCCTCTTGGTGTTGTACATTATGTGGGTCTGGACAAACATATAATGACATGTATCCATAATTACAATACCATACAGAGTAGTTTCACTGCCCTAAGAATCCTCTGTGCTCCACTTATTCATCCCTCCTTCTCCCCAGCCCCTGGAAACCACTGATCTTTTCCCTGTCTCCATAGTTTTACGTTCTCCAGAATGTCTTACAGTTGGAATCACACAGTCTGTAGCCTTTTCAGATTGGCTTCTTTCACTTAGTAATATGCATTTAAGGTTCTTCCATGTCTTTTCATGGTTTGAAGGCTCATTTCTTTTTAGCTGAACAATAGTCCATTGTCTGGCTGCACCACAGTTTATTTATTCATTCATCTACTGAAGGACATCTTGGTTGCTTCCAAGTTTTGGCAATTATGGATAAAGCTGCTTTAAACATCTGTGTGCAGAGTTTTGTGTTGGGCATAAGTTTTCAATTCTTTTGAGTAAAAACCAGGAAATGTGATTACTGAATGACAGGGTAAGAGTATGTTTAATTTTTTAAAAACCCAAACTATCTCCCAAAGTGGATGCACCATTTGCATTCCCACCAGCAATGATGAGAGTTCCTGTTGCTCCACATCCTCACCAGCATTTGGCGTTGTCAGTGTTTTCAATTTTAGCCAGGCTGATAGGTGTATAGTGGTAGCTCTTTTTTTTTCAATTTGCCATTCCCTAATGACTTAGGATGGGTAAACATCTTTTCATATGCTCATTTGCCATCTGAATATCTTCTTTGATGAGGTGTCTGTTCAGATCTTTTGTTCATTTTTTAATTGGGTTGCTTGTTTTCTTATTGTGGAGTTTTAAGAGTTCTTTGTACATCTTAGATAAAAGTCCTTTATCAGATATGTGTTTTGCAAAGATATTCTTCCAGTCTGTGGCTTGTCTTTTCATTCTCTTAACAGTATATTTCATAGGGCAGTTTTTAATTTTAATGAAATTAAACTTGTTAAATTTTTCTTTCGTGAATCATGCTACATAGTCACCACCAAACCCAAGGTCACCTAGATTATCTCCTATGTTATCTTCTAGGAGTTTTATAGTTTTGCACTTTACATTTAGATCTCTGATCTATTTTGAGTTAATTTTTGTAAAGGGTGTAAAGTCTGTGTCCAGATTACATTTTTGCATGTGAAAGTCCAGTTGTGTCAGCACCATTTGTTGAAATGACTATCCTTTCTCCATTGAATTGTTTTTCTTCTTTGTCAAAAATCTGTTGACTATATTTGTGTGGGTCTATTTCTGGGATATTATTCTGTCCCATTGATCTATTTGCCTACTCTTTTGTCAATACCACACTGTCTTGATTACTGTAGTGCTATAGGAAGTCTTGAATTCAGGGAGTGTTAGTCATTTAATTTTGTTCTTCTCCTTCAATGCTGTGTTGGCTGTTCTGGGTTCTGGCTATTTTTTGTTTGTTTGGCTGGGCTTTTGTTTGTTTGTTTGCTTCTCTCTATAAACCTTAGAGCCAGTCCATCAATATCCACAAAATAACAGGATTTTGATTGAGATTGCATTGAATCTATAGATCAAATTCTGAAGAATTGACATCTTGACACTATTGAATCTTCCTATCCATGTACATAAATTATCTCTCCATTTATTTTTTCTTTGATTTCTTTCATTAGAATTTTGTACTTTTCCTCATATACATCTTGCACATATTTAGTTAGATTTATTCCTTAAGTATTTCATTTTGGGGGTGAAAATGTACATGAATCGTACTGTGTATTTAATTTCAAATTCTACTTGTTCATTGCTGATATATGGAAAACAATTTAGTTTTTTATATTAACTTTGCATCCTGCAACCTTGCTATAATCACTTATTAGTTCCATGAGTTTTTAAAAATTATTCTTTGGGATTTTCTACATAGACGATCATTTCATCTGTGAACAGACAGTGTTATGTCTTCCCTCCCTATCTGCATATGGCTTATTTCCTTTTCTTTTCTTATTGCATTGGCTAGGACTTCCAGTATGATGTTGAAAAGCAGTGGCAAGATGGGTCTCCTTGTCTTGCTCCTGATCTTAGCTGAAAGACATCCAGTTTCTCACCATTAAGTGTGATGGCAGGGACTTCCCTGGTGGCGCAGTGGTTAAGAATCCACCTGCCAATGCAGGGGACATGGGTTCAAGTTCTGGTCCATGAAGATCCCACATGCCGCAGAGCAACTAAGCCCATGCGCCACAACTACTGAGCCTGTGCTCTAGAGCCCATGAGCCACAACTACTGAGTCCGCGTGCCACAACTATTGAAGCCCACGCGCCTAGAGCCTGTGCTCTGCAACAAGAGAAGCCACCGTAACGAGAAGCCCACGCACTGCAACGAAGAGAAGCCCCAGCTTGCGGCAACTAGAGAAAGCCCGCGCACAGCAATGAAGACCCAATGCAGCCAAAAATGAATAAATAAAAAATAAATAAATTTATTTAAAAAAAAAGTGTGATGGCAGCTGTAGACATTTTGTAGGTAGAGAAAGTTCCCGTCTATTCCTAGTTTGCTGAGGGGTTTTAGCATGAATGTTGGGTTTTGTTAACGCTCTTTCTGCATCTATTGATCATACGAATTTTCTTCTTTAGCCTGTTGATGTGATGGATTACATTAACTGATTTTCAGTTTTCAGGGCTTTTCTTGGTAAGTTTTTTGCACTTTGGTTTTGGAAGTTTCTACTGACATTTCTTCAAGCTCACTGATTCTTTCCTCAGCTGTGTCCAGTCTATTGCTAAGCCCATCAAAGGCACTCTTCATTTTTGCTATGGTGTTTTTGATTTCAGCATTTCTTTTTCATTCTTTCTTAGTGTTTCCTTCTCTGTTTACATTACCATCTGTTTGTGCATGTTGTCCTCTTTCTTCATTCAGGCTCTGAGCATGTTCATCATAGTCTTAAATTCCTGGTCTGATAATTCCAACATCTCTGCCATATCTGAGTCTGGCTCTGTCTCTTCAAACTGTGTTTTGTTTTGACTTTTAGAATGCCTTGTAATTTCTTGTTGCACATCAGACATGATGCACTGGGTAAAGGAACTGAAGTAAATAGTTCTTTCATGTGAGGTTTTCTTTTTATCTGCCAGGGGCTGGGCTGTGTTTACCATTTGCTGCAGCTGTTTGTGTCCTTGTGTCCTGTTTTCATCTGTGTGTCCTTGTTTTCATCTCCCCGTTGTCTTTGGGTTTCCTTAGACACTTCTTACGTAAGTGCTGAGACATTTAATTCTTTCAGTTTTATTCCTGTTATTACACAGGAGCCCTCCTGATGTGGAGGTAAGGTGTGGGGGGGGATGGGAATCTTCTCTAGTCCTGTGATTAGGTCTGTCTTTCAGTGAGCCTGTGCCCTGCGCTGTGACGAATGTGTTCAGTTCCCTCTCCAATTCAGGTGAGACAGAATGGCTAGAGGGGTTGGTATTTGGTGGAAGGCTAGAAGCGGCTAGAGTAGGTTAGGTTGGTTAGGCTCTGGTAAAATAATTTCTCTTTAAAAACAAAACACAAACAAACCCAAATGAAACAATGTTCTGGGTATATTTCAACAGGGCTACTTTCTCCTCCCCCTACTGGAAGCAGGAGGGGAATTTTCTCTGATCTTTACTGTGAGAACCTGGTAGGGTTCCTGGTGGTAGAGCTCATGAAAAAGAGTATGGGGGACCCTAGACTGGTCCCCCCCTGGAGTTTTAAACTCTCAAACTTATCCATGCTGAGTTTCCAACAGTTCTCAATCACATTTTAAGTCTATCCGCTGCTGTCTCTCCAATTTTGGGGCAGCAGTTTGCCCTCAATTTTCTGATGGATCTCAGAAGAGCTGTGGATTTTCAGCTTGCTCAGCTCTTGTGTTGTTTTCAGGACAGGAGTAATGACTTTCGAGCTCCTTATGGGCTGGACCAGAAACTGTAAGTCCTCCCCCACCCCTCCCCCCGCCACACCTCTGTGCAGACAATTCTGTGACTGGTTTTAGTGGAGTTTCTGAAGACGTGGACGTAAACACACATGTTCCAGCTCCCACACGTGAGCAAATTCCCATAAATTTGCTGATGGGGACACAAGTTCTGGGGGCCCAGAGACCTGGCTGTACAACTTGCCCTGTGATCTGTTTACGTGGTTGTTCTGAGGATTTTCTGAAGTGGCTTGTTTATCGCATCTGGTACACGGCAAATACAAAATAAGTACTAGAGCCTTCACTTTTTCTGCTGCCTTTCAATATAAAAATAATCACTGACTGCAGACATCCTGGTTGCTTAGTTCTCTTGGGCACGGAGCACCGACACTCACTTGTGCTTTAATTCAGAGCAGCAGAATCGCCACATCCAGCACACCCGCACCTGCGACAGAGCTGACCCCCAGTGCGGTGTGTGCAGGTGGCTTAGGCGTGACCGGGCCCCTCTGGGACTTGATCTGCAGTGAGTGACATGGAGGGCCTGGGGGGTCCTGGCCAGTGCGGCAGAGGGCACGGCGACACTCCTGCCCTGGCTGTCGCCCAGCGTCCAGGGCTCCAGTGCTCACCAATGCCTCCTGTGGCCCCCTCGGTGCGGTTCGGGTTCTGGCCGCTCCACACACCCTCCCAGTATCTTTCCACTAAGTCCTTTTTTTGCTTATATCAGCCAGAAGGGGCTTCTGTTGCTTGTCCAGTGAAACAGCATCAGGAAACCAAGTTCTTCGTAAAGTCAGTAAAATATTAACATGGGTCACCTCGCTGGGGAAAACCTGCAGCACAAAGGCACACAGAGAGGCTGTGTGAATGGCTCGTGTGAAGATTCATTGTCGTCTGTCCTTAGAGATACGGAAACTGGTGGTTCAGGTAAAATCTCAGGGGAGGGACTTGAGCATCCAAAGCTGGTTGGCTTCAAAGGCTGGTGGGTTTGGCCAGAGCCTTGAGCTGTGGTTAGAGGCTGGGCCGTGCACCCGCCCTCTGCCCTCGATGTCATGCGGACCTGTGCATTCAGCACCCACGTGCCCAGCGGGGATGGCGCTGTTCCTCCACCGGGTGCTCGTGGAGATTCACTGTAGCCCCTTAAACAGAGCCGAGAGTCCAGCGTGGCGGGCGGTCAAGGGGGAAGGCCCGTCTTTCAAGTTATGTTTTTTGAATTCCTTGACTGTAGAGCGGCCTGGTTTCCAGAACACGTAAATCCATGAGTAGGTGAAAGAGGTTGCACCAGGAGATAATCGTATTGAAATTTATTTGTGCCGTCTTAGCTTAACTAATGATTTGATATCTAATGGGATGTAACAAATACTCAGAATCACATCTGTCTGCAGATGGCAAATTAAGAGGTCAGTTCCTGTCAACAAAACAGAAGTTGATCATCTAATTTATGTAACTTCCTGGTTGATTTGTGTTTGGGTAAAATTAGCATCTTTTTGGAAAATGCTTTAAAAATAATGTAAAACCTTTCTCCAAAAATTATCCGACTACCAAAATATCATAACGTCTCTTTTTTTTCCCCAATAGAAAAGAGCTAAGCATGGCTTTCACTTCCTAAAATAAAAGGCCTTGCAATTAAGTGTATATTCAACTATTGCGATTAGATTTTCATGTTGAGAGTCCAGAACCAAATAGATTGGAGTCGATTAACTGTTGTGAAAACCAATTCCATTTATTTTACCTTCAAATGAATTTTTAAAAGAAGGTTAATATGCTAATTCACCTCGGAACAATGTGCCATTATATTCCACACATTAACCTCTGGATACTATTTTTCTGCCCTTTTGTTCCTAATTTGAAAAGCCACTGGCATTCTCTCTTCTGACTTAGGGATGTCTCTATGTTTGACTCTCTCATTTATGAAGATTCATACCAGCTAATGGCAAAATTCTAGACATTGTCTACAAATGTTACAAAAGACATTTTGGTTTGAATCAAAAAGTCACAAGAAAATTAATCTTAAGTTGTGGACATAGAGAAAGTGAGAAAAACAGAGCTCTGATAGGGTGACACAGACTTACGTTAACCTGAGGGACAAACGATTTGTTTGTTTTCTGTGGGCCAGCTAGACTACGTTTCAATTGCTATTTATTTTATTTGAATTTCTTTTTATATAACTCAGACCTAAGAATGACCATTTGGAGACTAGAATAATGTTACAAATTACTCTACCTCCTTTATTCTAAAATGCAGTTTCTGGTAGACAAGCACATTGCCAGAGAAACACAGGCAATTACTGCAGGGCCCGGGGGAGACAGCCTGTGGGGAGAATCTCAGATTTTCTGCACAAATGTTATTCCAGGGACTCTATTTTTTCAGCACAAGGATCCCAAGTAACGGCTGCCTTGAGCAAGACCCTGTCACCAGTCCTGGATGACCTGAGAGTCATGACCCAGGGGGAGACCAGGAAATGTGTGGTTTTGCCTCTAGATTTTCACATTTCCCACCAGCTTCATTCTTTACTTATTCCTTCCAGTTTGTTGAAAAGGAAGAAGAAGGATAAGAAGATGATGATGATTCAAATCAGTTGATAAATTTTCTCATCTGCCAAGTGTGGAAAATCAGCCACAGCCCATAGGGCGACTTTGAAGGTGACAGCAGTCCAGCTCCTGCCTGACTGACCTCAACCTCTGGAGCCACAGACCGGGGGCTCCCGGCCACTGCTGCTCCTGAATGGACAGAGTAACCGTGAGGCCACCACACCAGGGACCCCCGTCCGGCCTCCTCATGCCACAGTCTTGGACAGTGAGGACCAGGGACTGAATGTGCGTGTCCCCCCCAAATCCATATGTTGAAACTGTGGACTAAGAATGCTGCTGCCCTTTCAGAAAATGAAGGATGTCACAGTCATCAGCGAATGCAGCCCCTCCCACCCCGACGGTGAGTCCTGAGGGAACTCAGGATGGAAACAAGGAATGCCCGCCATCTAGCAGCCATCAGACTGCAGGCACCCCGACAGTGAGCCCTGAGGAGACTCCAGATGAGAAAGCACAGGACACTGGCCCCAGATAGCTGAGGTGCACATCAAAGGAATGACTTCAGTGAGCCAAGCCAGACTCTTGCCTCTTCCCATACATAGAAAAGCACTAAATTCCTTAACTTGAATATCTGGTTTTCTTTAATTAACAATAATCTATTGACTTTCTGACTACCTGCCTTTTGTTGTAAAAACTCCTATATACCCTGGCCTCCTTGGAGCAGTTTCTCAGGGCCACTTGAGATGCTGCCTTCTAGGCTTGAAGTCCTCAGTATGTCCGCCAAATAAAACATAACTCTCAACTTTTAGGTTGTGCAATTTTTTTTCAGTTGACAAAACCGAACCCCCATGGCCTTTGGGAGGTGAATAGGTCATGAGTGTGGGGCTCCCATGATGGAATTAGTGCCCTTAAAACAGAGACCCAGAGAGTCCCTAGCCCTTCCCCGACGTGAGGACACAGGGAGAAGACGCCGTCTGTGAACCAGGAAGGGACCTCACCCAACACTGAATCTGCCGGTGCCTTGATCCTGGACATCCAGCCTCCAGAGCTGTGGGACATAGATGTCTGTGGTTTATAGGTACCCAGGCCACAGGATTCTCATCATAGCAGCCAGAAGGGACTAAGACACAGCCATACAACCCAAGTGGTCCCACAGAACTCCGAGGGGCTGAGTGACAGGTAGGCACTCACTTGCTGGGTGAGAATTTGGGGTAAGTCTTTATTGCTGCAGATTTTTCCTCCAAGAAGCCTGGGTGAAGTTTGCTGTTAAGGGCATGAAGGGTTCCAGCTGACCGCAGGGATGGTCAGGAGTAAGGCCGTCTACACCCACAAACTTCCATTCTGTGACTGAAAGTCACGGGAATGAAACTTTCGTGCTCCATTTAAATAGTTAATCCCAATAGGTGTACAAAATGAATAATTTTATCTGCAGCACAAAGACATTCACTCTCAAAAAATATAAGAAAATGCTTTTTGTTTTATCATTATTTTTTCTCTTTCAACTCAGTTTCTTACAATCAGAAGAGGGAAGAATGAAAACATTAAAATCAATGGAGATCATGTGGATAAGCCAGGTTTGATCTTTCCAGTCAGTGTTAAGTACAAGCTTTTTGTTCTAAACAAAGGGCTCCAAGGTACTTTCAAAGTTACTTTTAATATAGACTTAACAACACAAAGCAGCACAATCCAATGCTCACCCCTAAGACGTGTGGGTGGAGGTACTGAGAGTACAAGGTACTTGAACTTGAATCAGCTGTTTGTCTAACAAAATAACTGCAGAGTTTGAAAGATGTTACCCAGCTATTCAGGGCCTAGTTCCATGGATGATTAAAATCTTGCAAATTTGTTGTATCTTTTATTAATGTTCACTCACCTAAGTCAAAAGATTTATATTCATATAATTTCCAATTTTTATTTAAAATGAGATGACAGTGAATGGAATCTGTGGACCAATAAAGGTTTGCATGTATGCTTGCGTAAAATCTATAGAATGCACAAAATGAAACTGTTATGTAAAGAATGAATTATGAATTTCATTATACAGATAAAATATCCACGAAACTGAAAATACTCCAAATGTGAAATAGAGCATTTTTCATTAGTTAAAGCCAAAATGTTGCACCAAAGGTATATTTTAAATGTATTAGTCTTATGTGAGAAAATTTGTTTAAGTTGCAAGAATGCCTAATTTGTTGAATTTTATATATGTAGATACAACAAATTTTTTAAACAGAAATTAAACATTCATGAGACGCAATCTAGGAAACGCATAAAAAGGAAAAAAATATACAAAGTTAAATGATAAAATCCTAGTTAAAACTGATGAATAAAAAAATCACAAAATATTTGGCCAATAATATCTCCAAAATCCTCCAATGCCTTCATTTCTCTGGGCCTTTGTTTCTTTATCTGTGAGAGGCCATCAAAGTGGACTAAAGCCCCAACTGGTTTAAAAAATTTTAAATATATATTGAGTTGATTTATTCATTATTCATCCTTTTGGGGAAATAGTTATCAAGTACATTACTGCATACACAATGTTGGTTATAAAGACGCTTATGGTATTTGATTTTCCCACGCCCAAATCCACTTACTTGTTCACTTCTTTTCCTCTGATGATAAGACAGTCAATCAGGGCTCCCTTTCAAAGCCTTGTTACTCATGGTGGGGGCTAAATGACCAATGCACTAAAGCCCCATCCTACAGGCCAAACCATATTTATTTTTCTCCTATGCTCCCCAGGAATTTAGAACAACTGAGTTGTCATTTCCATTTGCAGATGGAAACACGGCCCAGAGAGGCCATCTCTCCTCCAAGTTCTCAAAGCAAACATCTACAGGTGTTAAACTTAGAACTTTTACTCTGGGTCGCATCACAGAGGATAATTTTGGGTCTCCTTCACTGGCTCCTAGTTCCCTGCGGTGTTAGTTTTGGCTCAGCTGCGGGCTGCAGGCCTAAGTCAAAGGCAGACGTTCAGGCTAACGAGGGGGTAGCGGGTGTATCCTCGGAGGAAGGGCATCCCCTCCAGAACCATCAAGCCCAACAGACTCAAGCGGGTTTCCAGGCGGCACCGGTGTTACCCTAACACAGGGAACCGAATGAGCACAACAGTAACTGAAGTGACAGCACCGAAACCTTTCCAGGCTGCGCAGTCAATTTTGAAAACCAGTTCATCCCTGCATCCAAGTCACCTGAAAACAACAGGCTGTTTACTTGGAAACCCGAGGACGGGATCCTGTGTTTCCCTGTGGTGACCGGATGCCCTGACCTGCACACGGCCTCCCAGTTGACCCGAGGGACGAGGGGGGACGCCCGAGGCTCAGACTCTGGGATCTGGGTACCAGTGACCCTTGGACAACGCGGGGTTGGGGCACCTACCACCCCTCCCCACTGCAGTCGAAAGTCCACGAGTGACTTTACAGTCGGCCCTCAGTATCCGCGGTTCCACATCCGCAGAGCGTGCAGTCCTGCAGAATTTACTCGGGAGGAAAACCCGCGTTTAAGTGGACCCGGCAGCTCAAACCCGTGTTGAAGGGTCCACTGTCCGCTGGGACTCGGGCCCAGGCCTCTCAGAAGTGAAAAGAGGAGCACGGACGCCCATCTTCCCTAAGCATCGCCGCCCGGTGAGATTTCCTGTTTGCGGGTATTTCTCTCTTCAGTCGGGGACCCGTCGACATGCACATCCCATTCTCACGACCGCAGACTTACTGCAACCCGTGTGCATCCGTGCGGGCAGGTGCAGGGCTCCGCGTGCGCCTTCTACTGGATTCGCCGGGGGGCAGGTGGGGGCAGTGTCCACAGCAGTGACGGTTGTGCACGTGTGTGTCCCCGTCTGAGTCCGCGCCCTTCGTGGATAGAGACCACGACTCGCTTCCCCTAGGGTTTCAGGTAGGACTGAGCGGTAGGCGTGGACAGGTGTTCAGGCCACGCCTGCTTGCTTTAGTAACCGACACGTGCTCCTGACCGGCTCTGCGCCCGACGTTGGGGCGGGTTCACCTGAACAGGGCGTCCTTCGGGCGGCGGACGGCGCTGTGGAGGTCACCCGCGGCCTAAAGCTGGGCCAGGCGCCCGGCCCCCCTGGGCAAGGGGGGCGGGACTGAGCTGTGGACCCGCACCACCAGCCAGAAGGGCAGGGGCAGTGCCCGTCGCCCCGCATCCGGGGTGGACAAACGTAAGGGATTCCTCCCTTACGGGGTTCCGGTCACTGGAGATCCTGCCCTTCTGCACCTGGTGAACCAGCGGCCTCACGGAGTCTGTGGCCCGTCTTTCCTAGCTTCCTCATACCAAGCGAAAGGCGACGGAAGACAAAGTCACTTTTGACCTGAAGCGCCGAAGCCAGCCCACGAGTCAGCTCGCGGCACCTTTACCCTTCCTCTCTTGGGTCTGCTCGGGCTCCTGGAAACGGCGGGGGAAGGGAGAGCAGCCTCTTCGGCTGGAACTTGATGTTTATGGGCCCGCGGACGGGTGCCGGCCGCGGGGGGAGGAGACAGCTAGCGCGAGCCCGCACAGCGGCACTTTCTCCCCCATAGACAAGAGGAAAATGACAAGACCAGCGATCACAATAGCATCAGTGGCTGCTGTCTGCAGGGGCGGGGCGAGATGGCGCTATTCCTGCAAAGGCCGGTGCACACACCCGGCCCCCGTGGCTTTCAGGTGAGGGCTCGGGCCAGCCGCTATCACACGTGGGAGTCACGCCCCACGGGGCCAGAGGCGGCGCATGGGCCCCACCAACTGTGGCTGCCGGAAACAGCTAGAAGCCTGTCGCGGCGATGCCACTTAGGAAGGACCACACCTCCCGCTGCCCCAGGTGATGGGGGCGCCCGCAGAGCTGTGCTAACAGCCTGCACGAGACGGAGAACATCCCATCTTCTGCTAGAACGTCTTGTTACAAACGTCCGACCCCTGTTTTCTGTCAATATTTAGTTTTTCTCTTCAATGGATATGCTGCAATCTCACGCATTGTAAAGAAAATGATCCTCTCAAATGACCAAGCTAAGGTTTTCCAGACGACTTGACGGTTGTTTTCCTAAAGGTGCAGACTAGGGGGTCGACAGGGAATTCACAGTACTGGTCTCCCTCATGTGGGGCAAAAAAATGTAAACTGGGACAGCAGCCTTCACGTCGCACAGACATCCAAAGGTAAAGACCGAAAATCTCACTGGCCACAGGGCCTTAAGCACAACCTTTGACAGATAAGTCACTTATCCTGGCCCAGGGTGACCCCTAGGTAGCCAGGCTAAAGGTGAAGACAAGAAAAAGAAGACTGAGCAGGGACATTGGAGGCTGCTCACCACAGGGGAATAGAATTCATAGAGTTAGTCCAGCCAAGTCACTAGACAAATAAATCAACAAACACACCGACAACAACCACTAGGGCAGGTGAGGGGGCGGGGTTTAGTATTGAGAGTTGCTACAATATAGTATTTAAATGTCCAGCTTTCAACAAGAAAATGTCAAGATCTGATGAAGCAGAAAAGTGTGGTCCATACACAGGAAAGCAGGCCACAGAAAAAGCTTTGGAAGGGGCTGAGGTGTTGGACTTTGCACACAAAGACTTCAAAGAAGCTGTCATAAGTATGTTCAATGAACTGAAGGAGACCATGTCTAAAGAATTAAAGGAAGCACCTCATCAAATAGAGAATATCAATCAAGAGATAGAAATCATAAAAATGGAAATTATAGGGTTAAAAGGTACATTAATTGAAGTGGAAATTCACTAGATGGGCTCAACAGTAGATGTGGGATGGTGGAAGACAGAGCAAGAGAGATCATCCAAGCTGAAGCAGAGAGAAAAGACGGAGGAAAATGAACAGAGCCTCAGAGAAATGTGGGACACCATTTAAGCCCCCCAGGAAACATGTAATGGTACTACCTGGATAGAAGAGAGAAAAGGGGGCAGAAAAAACATTTTAAAAAAATAATGGCTGAAAGCTTCCCAAATGTTATTAAAAAGATTAATCTACACACCCAAGAAGCTAAGCAGGACAATAAGCAGGATAAAAGCAAAGAGACTGAGAGGCAAACACATCACAGTTAAAATGTTGAAAGCCAAAGAAGAGAAAACTCCTGAAAGCAGCAAGGGAACAATGACATCACGCACAAGGGAGCCCCAGTAAGATTAATGGCAGAGCTACAAAAACAACGGAGGCCAGGGGCAGTGGGATGACCCATGAAACATGCGGAGAGCAGAAGCTGTCAGTCAAGGATTTTGCGGCAAGCAAAATGAAGGCGGAGTGGAGACGTTCCCAGATAAACAAAAGTAAGAGAACTTGTTGCTGGCAGAATCAGGTTCCAAGGTGTACGAGGACGTTCTTCAAGCTGAGAGCAGGTGACACCAGACAGTAGTTCAAATCCACACGATGAAACAAAGAGCCCAGTAGAGGTAATTGTAAAGGATGGTATAATGGCATAGTTCTCCCCCTTTCGTCTCATAACTAATTTAGAAAATAACTGCATAAAACAATATGTGAAGAATTGTATTATTTGGATTTTAACATATAGAAATGTAACATATTTGGAAATAGCAGTACACGGCAGGTGGGTAGGGACAAAGCTGTATCAGAGAAAAGGCGTGACAGAGGTGGTAACCCATGCCCACATCCACGGGAGGAAATGAAGAGAATCAGAAATGGTGAGTAAGAAGTTTAATATAACACACTCCATTTATTTACATATGCTTTCTTTTCTTCTCTCAGCTTCTTTAAGAAATTAAGTTTATATAAAATAATAATTTTAATACTATATTGTTGGGCTTGTGACATAGAGGTAATAATAGCACAAAAAAGAATTCTATGGAATGGAGCTATAATGTTATTGGGGTAACATTTCTGTATTTCAGTGGTATTAGGTTAGTATAAATATGAAGCAGATTTTGAAGTTAAGATGTGTATTATAAGCTGTAGAACAACCACCAAGAAAATAACTCCAAAATGTAGTAAAACAAAACAAAACAAAACAGACAAAAAACCTGTTGTACCGTGAAGTATCTACTTAATACAAAAGAAGGCAGTAAAGGAGAAATGAAGAAACAAAAAAGACATAGAAAACGATGAGCATAATGGCAAATGTAAATCCACTTATACCAATAATAACATTAAATGTGAATCAACTAAATAATTCAATCAAGAGTCAGAGTGTCAATAATATCTCAATACAATTGGAAAATAATAAAAGATTTATTTTCAGATATTATCAGATGGGAAACAGAAAAAATATGATAAAGACATATTTACATATATTTATATGAATCTACACTGTATGCTGTGTTACATAAATATATACTATCTATAGGAGAGCCAGTGTAGATTTAAAAAGTACAAATTGCCTGAAAGTAAAAGAGTGGAAAAAGATGTACCATGCAAACAAACCATGAGAGAGCTGGAGAGACTATATTAACATCAGGGAAAAAATAGACTTTAAAACAGAAATGTTACTAGAGATAAGGAGGGACATTTTGTAATGATAAAAGGGTCAATTCATAAGGAAGATAAAACAATTATCAACCTATATACACTTAACAGTGGAACCTCAAAATACATGAAACAAACTGACAGAATTGAAGGAAGAAACAGACAATTCAACAATAATTGTTAGAGAATCCAGAACTCCACATTCAATAATAGAACAAATATGCAGAAGATCAAGAAGGAAATGGAAGACTTGAATAACACTTTAAACCAACTAGACTTAACTGATACCTACAGAACTCCACCCAAAATGGCAGAATATACATTCTTCTCAAGTATACATGAAACATTCTCCAGGATTGACCATATGATGCACCATAAAATAAACTTCAGTACATTTGAAGGGATTGAAATACATAATATGCTGTCTGAGCACAATGGAATTAAATTAGATATCAATAATAGAAGGAAATTTGGGAAATTCATAAACATGTGGAAATTAAACAACATGCTCCAAAATAACCAATGGGACAAAGAATAAATCACAAGGGAAATTTAAAAAGTCTTGCAATGAATGAAAATGAAAACACAAAATTTATGGGATGCAACTAAAGCAGTGCCCAGGGGAAAATTTATAGCTATAAATGCCTATATTAAAAAAAGATCTCAAATTAATAACCTAACATTTTCACCTTAAAAAAACAGAAGAAGAAGAGCAAACTAAGCCCAGATACAGCAGAAGGAAAGAAATAAATAAGATTAGAGCAGAAATAAATGAAATAGAGAGTAGAAAAACATTAGAGAAATCAACAAAACTAGAAGTTGCTGCTTTGAAAAGATTAAAAAAAAATTCAATCCTGTAGCTAGCCTAACTAAGGGAATACAAAAGACTAAATTACCAAAACGAGAAATGAAAGAGGTAACATCTTATAAAAATAATGATACTATAAAAATAGAAAAGAATTATAAGTGAACATTATCAACAATTATATGTCAACAAAATTTAATAAAATGTCAAATTCCTAGAAAAGCACAAACTACAAAAACTGACTCAAGTAGAAATAGAAAATCTGAATAGATTTAAAGTAAGTAAAATGATTAAATTAACAATGTACAAACTTTCTACCAAAGTCTAGACCAGAGAGCTTCACTGGAAAATTCTATCAATCATTTAAAGAAGTATTAATACCAATGCTTTACAAACTCTTCCAAAAAATAGGAGAGGAGTGAACACTTCCCAACTCATTCCACAGGACAGTATTCTCCTGATACCAAACCCAGGCAAAGACACCACAAGAAAAGAAAACTACAGACTAATGTCCCTTATTAGTATAGATGCAAAAGTCCTTAACCAAACACTAGCTAACAGATTAAAGCAACATATAAAGAGGATTATGCAACATGACTAAATGGGATTTACCCCAGGAATGCAAGATTGGTTTAATAGTGATCAATGTAATACACCATATAATTCATAGACTAAGGACAAAACCATGTGAGTATTTCAATAGATGCAGAAAAAACATTTGACAAAATCCAACATCCTTTGACAATTAGAAAACACTTACCAAACCAGGAGTAGAAGAAGACTTCCTCAGTCTGACCCTTATATTTATGGTCAATTGATTTTTGACAAGGGTGCCAAGACAATTCAAAGGGGAAAGAATGGTCTTTTAAACAAATGGTACCAGCACAAGTGGATATTCACATATAAAAAAATAAAGTTGGATCCCTTCCTCACATTATACCCAAAATTGAGTAAAAAGGGACCACATACCTAATTGTAAGAGCCAAAACTCTCAGAAAAAAACATAGGAGTAAATTCACATGACCTTGGATGTGGCAATGGTTTCTTAGATATGATGCCAAAAGCACAAGCAACCAAAAAATAGATAAATTAGACAACATTAAAATGAAAACCTTTGTTGCTGTGAATGACACCATCAACAAAGAAAGAAGACGACTTACAGAATTGAAGAAGATTTTTGCAAATCATGTATCTGATGAGGGACTAGTATCCAAAATATATAAAGAACTCTGACAACTCAACAATAAGACAAATAACCCAATTAAAAATTAGGGAGGGATTTGAATGGCTGAGTCTCCAAAGAAGACACACAAAGGGCCAATAAGCACATGAAAAGATGACCAACTTCATTAGCCATCAGGAAATGCAAATCCAAACCACAATGAGGTATCACTTCAGATACACTAAGTGGCTATGAGCAAAGAGACATAACATCAAGTGCTGGCAGAAGCCACTGAGACGGAAATTCAAAGAAATCACACATGTTGCTGATGAGAACATAAAATGCTGCAGCCACTTTGGAAAAGTGCAGCAGGTCCCCCAAAAGTTAAACATAGAGTTACTTTAGACTCAGCCATTCTACTCCTGGGTGTACACCCAAGAGAACTGAAAGCACATGACCACACAACTTGTGCACGAATGTTCACAGCAGCAATATTCATAACAGCCAAAAGTGGAAACACCCAAATTGCTATCATCTGATGAATGGATAATAAAACGTCAGGTATTCGTACAATGGAATAGGATTCAGCCGTAGAAGGAATGAAGCACTGACACAGGCCCCAACACGATGGACCTCGAAAGCACACTGAGTGAAAGCAGCCAGTCACAAAGGACCGCACATGTGTGAGCACATTTACGTGAAGTATCCAGAGACAGACAGTGAACGAGGGGTTGCCAGGGCTGAGAGCACAGGGTGGTGGACGGCGAGGGCTGAGAGGTGTGGGGTTTCTCTTGGGGGAAGTGAAAATGCTCTGAAGTTCACCATACTGACGGCGGCACAAAAAGCCTCTGAATTGTGTCTCCAACAAACGTGTTAAAAGTAATACAGACCAGGCCTTTAGATGGGGACTCCCTCACTTGGCAGGTGTGTGTACAGCCCACTTCTGTGTGGCGCGTGACGTTAAGCCTGTTTCCAAGGTCTCCAGGATCCGCGCCTTACGTGTTCTCTTCACCTTGGGATGCACGTGTCCTCAGGTGTGATTTCTCTTACAAAATGTTGTTTTCACTTGGGCTAAGAAGCCATGATCTTCCAAGGTTTGTGGCACAAATGCCATTTCAAAAAAGTGGTCCAGACTTTTCTGTCCCATAAAATCACAGTCATGTTGGTTTAAAAAAGTCCACGTCCACCTAGTGAGGAAAGTTGTTTTTATTCCACTTGCGTCCCTTCTACGTGGGGACGTACCTCTTGCCTCGTTGCCCCTTCCACACACGTGTCAAATGTGTGGTTGTTCCTGCGCCCACTGTGGCCCTGTTCCAACAGCAGTGTCCTCCAGGAAAGTGGCCCGCCTGTCTTAAAGTTGTTTCAATGAAGAATGAGGGTGGCCTGCACAGCGTTGTCTGCAGGGTTCAAGGTGCAAACACCTGGAGGTCTGAGTCTGCTTAGAAATTGTGACAATTTAGAAAAGCCCACTTTCTGAGATTCTCCCCAGAGCCAAATATTGAGGATTTCAGCGCAGATCGAGAGAAAGACCCTCCACCGCCTTTCTGGAGCCCTCCTGCCCGTCAGGCCTGGGAGCGTGGTCCTCACCCCTGCCAGCCTCCATGCCAGCCTCCACACCAGCCGACTGCCAGCCCCTCATCAGAGAAAGGAAGGGCCAGCATCCCTGTCTCAGCGGCTGGGGGTGGGGCAGTGGGCAGTGCAGCAGGGCAGGCCGGGACCCCACGGCGCCCTGGACACTCCCTAGTGCTGACAGGACGTGGTTCTGCCCTTGGCCGAGCCTCAGGGGACAAAGCCAGGCCCCGTCCCTGCAGGGTGGATGGGAGGATCCAATGAGACAGACCAGGTGGACGCGGAGCTCCACCCAGGCAGCTGCCCGTCCCTCACAAGGACTCGAGGCCACACAAAGTCCATGCAAGTGGGGATCAAGACTCGGGTTACTTGACCCCAAGCCCAGATTTGCTTCCGAGACAGTCAGCGAGCGGCGAGCCCGCCGGGCGAGGTGATGATCCGTCGGGCAGTACTGAGGGGACAGCCCAGGTGGGACGGGCACTTCTGAGTCTCAGGCTTCCGCTGGGCAGAGACAGGTGGGCGGAGACAGACAGGACGACGGGAAGGCACCTGGAGCCACGGACCAGCCTCCACCAGCCAGCGCGTCTCTGCCCGCATGGCGGCTGTAATGCCCGCTGGTCTGTCCTCTCAGCTGCGCTCGGGCTTTGTCAGGGCGGTAGGGAGGCGTGTGGACACCAACTGACTGCTCTGCGAACAGCCCATGGGGCCAGGAGCAGCGGCGGAAGCAGAGCTGAGCACAGACCTGCTGCTAATGGACACAGACGGACCCGATCCCTGCCGGCCCGTGCCTCCCCCGCCTCCCCGTCACCTCTGCCTCTGCAGGTCCTCGGTGACCTCCAAATGTCTGGACCCCACGGGGTTGTTGGGACCACTCAGGTGGTCGGGGGGGCAGACAGAGGCTGGGGACGGGACCAGAGCCTGGACGCCTGGGCTTGGCCTGGGGTAGGGGACGGGGTGGGGGGCACGGTAGACACTGACCCTGACTGTGACTGGGAGGGATGTGCAGGGGCTGTAGCCGTCCAAGCTCCTCCTACAGCCGGGAGGGATCAGGGGAGCAGCCGCTAAGGCTGGTCCTATACTCATGATTCCAGCCCTCCGACCTCATCACATACCACACGGCACACGATACACACACTACACACACACCACATACAACACACACTACATAAAACACACGCACACCACATACAACACATGTACCACACACCACATACAACACACACACCACATACAACACACGCCACATACAACACACGCACCACACACACCACATACAACACACACCACATACAACACATGCAACACACACCACATACAACACACACCACATATAACACACACGCCACATACAACACATGCACCACATACAACACACACGCCACATACAACACACACTACACACACCACATACAACACACACTACATAAAACACACGCACACCACATACAACACACGCACCATGCACCACATACAACACACACTACACAGCATGCACAACACACATACCACACACCACATACAACACACACACCACATACAACACACACTACATAAAACACGCACAGCACATACAACACACGCACCACACACATCATACAACACACACACCACATACAACACACACTACATAAAACACACACCACATACAACACACACCACACACAACACACACGCCACATACAACACATGCACCACACACACCATATACACCACACACACCACATACAACACACACACCACATATAACACACACCACATACAACACACATGCCACATACAACACATGCACCACACACACCACATGCAACACACACACACTACACAGACGTGCACACACACACACCCAGGCACACGTTGCCTGCCAGTGGAGGAGACATCTGGGAAGGGGTTTGTTTCTTAATTGTGGGAAAACACGCATCACAGAAAATCCACCACCTTAACCACTGTTCGGTGCACGGCTTGGTGGCATCCCCACCGTCATCTCCAGAACTTTCTCATCTTCCCAAACTGACTCTGCCCCACTTAACACAACCCCCATCCCAGTCCCTGGACACCCCATCCACTTTGTGTCTCTCAGTTTGATTCCCCTGGTTGCCTCACATAAGTGGGATCATGCAGTGTCTGTCCTTCGTTCTGGCTTCTTTCACTAAGTGGACCGTCCTCAGGGCTCAGCCATGTTGTAGCAGGTGCCAGTTTCCTCTCTTTCTAAAGCTGAATGACGTTCCGTGGTACGGATGGAGCACAGCTTGTTTATCCATCCCTGGTCAGGGCAGACAGCGTGCTTCACCAGAGCGGGTTCTGGGGCGCTGAGGGCCGGTCACGTGGGGGGCAGGCAGAGTGTTAAAGCTGGCACCTCTCCCTCTCCCCCGCAGACTTGCCGAGCGCCCCAAGCCGACTCCCACTCTGCAGCCATGGGGGTGTCACAAAATGGCTTGAGCAGCTCTACAGTTCCAAAGTTCTGGAAGTTCTTTCAAAGTTCCAAAATCTCCACCCTGGTAATTACGTTGGTGACAAATGCACTGATGAAGTGGGAAGACGGTGCAGCGAGAGGGAAATGCCTGGAAAAGCACCAGAAACGCCCACGCCTTTCATACCGTCCAGGATCAGGCCAGCATGTGAAATAAAGGGACTCTGATTTGGTATTTCTCCTCGAAAAGAAAAACAAAACCGAAATAATAACACTCACTCCCCCCACAAACTCCCCAGATTCCTTTTAGTTTCTGCTCCTGGGTCGTTCTCATCTCCCGAGGTGGATTTGACACGTCTGCCGGCCCGGGTCACACCGGCGGGGGGCTCAGCCCCTCTCCCCTTTCGGCACAGATGTGGCACCGTCTCAGGTCCCCCCTCCCGCCCCCCCCACAGCCCAGGGCGGGACTGACCCCATGATGCTGTACCCAACACGCTGAAATAGAGCCAGCCGGGCATGCACTTTTTTTTTTTGTCTGCACGTTCTAAATAAAAGACTGAGAAAGAGCGAAAGAAAAAGAGAGGATGGGAGAGAGGGAGAGAGCCTAGACCACCCTCCCTCACTGCCTAGGGGACCCCCCGCCAACAACACCCCAGAGGCTGCAGCTTCCTCCACCGGATAAAAACTGGCAAACTTGAGTTTTCATAGGGGGGGATGACTAATGCATTTTTTTCAGTTCTCTCAAAAATCACCCAAGAATTTTGGGTTTTATAGGCACTGACTAATATTTTGCGATGGTCTCGTGGGAGGTGATGTAGGGGTGCTCGAGGGAGCTGGGGCGCCGCAGCAGGCGCTGCTCGAGGGCACGTCCCGCCAGGGGGCCATCGCCCAGCTCAGGGTCGCGCTGATTTCTGAGGCAGATGTTCAAAGCTGTGCGCTAAGCTCCAGAAAGCCCACCCCTCTCTTATCCCCAAAGAAATTCTGCCTGTTCTTTAAGGGCTAGATCGGGGTTCTCTGCTTCTTTAAACTCTGCAGCTTCAAGCCAGAAGAGTAAGCCCTGCTTCCCGGACACACGCTCTGATTTCCTCCGCGACCAGGGTGCTCTTCGGGGCGGAGACCCTAACCGCCCCCTCGTGCACCGGCAGAGAGCCGGCTGCCGCATAAACCCATCAGGCTGCGAGGTTTGTTTTGTTTTTTGTTTTTTAGGAGGTGTTAAATTCTGATGTTCTGGTGATTTGCACCAGTGTCTTATTTTCCCAACTAATCACAAACCGCTCAAGTGGAGACTGTTTTGTTCAACGTGATAGTATCTATGGTGTCCTGCCTCATCCTCAGTCAAGCTTTGCTGAAAGGAATAAGAGAAATTCATTTAAAAAACCCACCAGTCCTTACAGTGAGAAAAATATTCAACAGTTCAGAGTTAATACCTTTCATTAGTTAATGTTTCCAGAGAAAAAAAAGCCTCAAGATAATTTTTCTCAAACCTGTGACTGATTTCATGCAAAGTTTTGACAACAATTCCTGATTAGCAGCACAACTTGAGTAAAAAAATTTAAAAATGCCAAGCCAGAAAGAAAATATTTTAAAAGTTAATTTATTTTTGGCTGCGTTGGGTCTTCATTGCTGCACGCGGGCTTTCTCTAGTTGCGGCGAGCGGGGACTACTCTTCGTTGGGGTGCGCGGGTTGCGGTGCGCGGGCTTCTCACCGCGGTGGCTTCTCTTGTTGCGGAGCACGGGTTCTAGGGTGCGGGGGCTCAGTAGTTGTGATGCATGGGCTTAGCTGCTCTGCAGCATGTGGGATCTTCCCGGACCAGGGATTGAACTCGTGTCCCCTGCATTGGCAGGCGGATTCTTAACCACTGTGCCACCAGGGAAGTCCCCCAGAAAGAAATTTTTAAAAGTTCACTCATCTTACTTAAGACTAAAAGAAAGTGAAAAATCAAATCGTCCAAAGATTCTTAAAGCCCATCTACTTAAAAATATATGGAGTTTTACTAATTCAAGAGGCTTTATATTTCTTATCGTTATAAGGATAAATATATGAACATTATTTTGGTGCAGAAAGATCACTGGAATAACTAACAAAAGATAAGTATCCAAAATACTTAAAGAATATATATATCAGTAAGAATAAACCAAACAACCCAATAGAAAAATGGGCAAAAGTTATGAACAAAAAATTCACAAAAGAGGAACACAATGGCCAAAAGTCACGGAAGGAGGCTCAACCTCCCTGGTAACTTGAGAGATGCAAATTAAGATAAGGATGTTATTTATGTGAAGTTGACAAAGATTAAGTACATCAGTGGTTCTCAAGCGCGGTGATGTTTACCCCAGGGGGGATGTCTGGCAGTGTCTGGGGTCATTTTTGGTTGTCAGAACTAGGGGTGCTGCTGGCATTTGGTGGGTAGAGGCCAGGGATGGGGCTCAACACCCTGCAGCGCACAGGACAGCATCCCCCCAAAGGATTATCCAGCTCCAAACGTTAATGGTGTTGAGATAGGAAACGCTGAGACACACTGAGGGGACGTAGGTCAACCAGGACTTCTGGATGTTGCTGGTGGGAATGTAAACTGGGATAACTTGGGTAGAGGCCAGTTTGATGCTATCTCATGAAGAAACAGATGGCACACCCCGCAACCCCACAATTCCATTTCGAGGTTTATACTTTCGAAAAACTCTCCCACTCCACACAAGGAGACACAGTGAAGCATTGTTTGATAACTGATAATCGGCATATTCTTCAACAGGAGAATGGATGAGTGATGATGTATTCACACAACACAACATTACATTGCATTAAGGTGAGTGAACTACACACACATCCACACGGATAAGTCTCACAAGCACAATGTTGAGAAGACAAAGTGCCAAAAAAGTAAATAACATTAATAGGACATTTTAAATCCCTTGAAATGTTACCTCTTTACCAAAATCCCAATGACATTTTTGTCGAAATAGAAAATCACATCCAAAAATTCACATGGACTCTCAAGGGACCCCAAATGGCCAAACAATCTTAAAAATAACAAAGGTGAAGACGTCATGCTCCCTGACTTCACACATTCCAAAGCTACAGAAATCAGAACGGTGGTGCTGGCACATAGGCAGACGTATAGACCGATTGGATAGAAGACAGAGCTCGGAAATACACCCTCGTATATACTGTCAAAAGGTTTTCAACAAGGGCATCAAGGCCATTCAATGGGGAAAGGACAGTCTTTTCAACAAATGGTGCTGGGAAAACTGGACATCCACTCACAAAAGGATGAAGTTGGATCTTCACCTCATACCATCTACAAAAATTAACTAAAAATGGATCAAGGACCTAAATGTAAAACCTAAAACTATAAAATCTCAGAAAGGAACACAGGACAAAAGCTTCATGGCACTGGATTTGACAATGATTTCTTGGATGTGACACCAAAGGCACAAGTAAAAACAACAACAAAAAATAGACAAATTGGACTTCATCAAAATTAAACAATTTTGTGCATCAAAAGACACTATCAACAGAGTAAAAAGGCAACCCATAGAATGGGAAAAAATATTTGCAAATCACATTAACGGATAAATATTCAGAATATACAGCAAACTCCTAAAGCTCAACAACAAAAACACAACCGACCTCTTTTAAAAATGGGCAAAGGACTTGAATAGACATTTCTCCAAAGAAAATGTACAAATAGCCAATAAACACATGAAAAGATGCTCACCTCACACCCACCTGGATGGCAGCTATCAACCAAAACAGAAAATAATGTGTTGGCTACAATGTGGAGAAACTGGAACCCTTGTGAACTGTTGGTGGGAATGTTTAAATGGGACAGCAACGTGCAAAACAGTATGGTGGTTCCTCAAAAAATTAAAAATAGAATTACCGTATGATCCAGCAATTCCACTTCTGGGTATATATCCAAAAGAACTGAAAGCAGGGTTTCAAGGAGATATTTGTACACCCAAGTTCATGGCAGCATCATTCACAATAGCTAAACTGTGGAAGCAACGCAAGTGTCACCGACAGTGAATGGATAAACACAATGTGGTCCATCCACACAATGGAATATTATTCAGCTTTAAAAAGGAAGGAAATTCTGACACAGGCTACAACACGGATGAGCCTTGAGAACCTTGTGCTCAGTGAAAATAAGCAAGTCGCAAAGGACAAATATTGCGATTCCACTTACATGAAGTACTTAGAGTAGTTAAATTCTAGACAGAAACCCCAAGGGCTGGGGCAGGGGGAGGGGGAGTTAATGTTTAATGGGGACAGAGTTTTGGTTTTGCAAGATAAAACAAGTTCTGATGATGGATGGTGGTGATGGCTGCACAATATGATTATACTTAGTATCACTGAACTGTACACTGAAAAAAGTTAAGATGGTAAATTTTTTGTGATGTGTATTTTAATACCATTTTTAAGAAGTTAGAAGAAAAAAATTTCAGTCAGAGCAGCTCTGTCATGCTGTTAAACTGTAAGACTTTGGAAAATGGTTCCTTTGCTTTAAAAAATAACAATAATAAAGTTTTGAAAGCCCTGGTATAGATGCTGTCCAAGTTCCCACTCTGTTCTAAGATCCAGTGATTCACCCATCATTTTACAATTTTCTAACTGAACTTCAGAAACTCCAAGATTGAAATTCTCTTTCCAGTGAATTGAATGATTTCACATCAGTTACACGGGACAGATGCGCACTCAGTCACCTCCAGGCTCACAGAGCTTTACCGTCAGCTGTTCACATGCCTGTTGACATATCCTTTCACGAGGCTGTGATCCTTGAAGGAGGTGGGTGGGAGAGGCTGTGTGTGCAGGTGAGGACGAGGCAGAGGAGGTGACCGTCTCGTGTCCTCTGAAAACTCACTGCCCCGTCTCTCAGGGAGGCCTCTACGTGACCCCCAACATTCATATGATGAAGCCCAACCCCAAGGTGATGGTGTTGGGAGTGGGCACTTTGGGAGGCGATTGGGTCATGAGGGTGGGGCCCCCTGAATGGATTAGTGTCCTGATAAAAAAGGACCTCAGAGAGCCCCCAGCCCTTCCCCCAAGTGAGGACACAGCAAGAAGACGGCATCTGTGAACCAAGAAGTTCTCACCAGTGCCTTGATCCTGGACTCCAGAACCATGAGAAATAAGTGTCTGTTGTTTATAAGCCACCTGCCTATGGAATTTCTGCCGTAGCAGCCTGAATGGACTAAGACAGTCTCTCTTGTATTCTTTTTTGTATTAATTACGTATGTGTCTTCTTATCTCAAGTGAAGAATGTCTTAAGGCTGGTGCCTTCTAAGGCAGATAGATTGCTCTTGTCTCACTCACAGCCCCCAGCACGGCTCAGGTATGCAGTAGGTGCTCACTGTATGTGCAGAGGAAGGATGGCTGGGGCCTCACAGCAGGAGACTGCTCTCTGAGTGGTTTGACCGGCCACGGGGATGGACAGGGGTCATGCAGAAGTGCTCACAGCTGGCCGCCCACAGGATGTGTGCACGTGGTCCAGCCTCACTAGCCAACCCAGATCACAGATGGGAAAATGGAGGGAAGAGGTTCTCTTGCCTCCTGAGGAATGTCCAGCTCTGAGGCCCCTCACCCCGTAACAGAACAGTGCCCACCAAGGCCCTCAGGAGCCCCAGCACCCAGCTACCTGCTTTCGGAGCCTTTCTGGGGAAGAAAGTAGGGGGAAGTGGTGACAGTGGCCCTCAGGCTCTCCTGCAGCTGCTGGCTTTTCATTGCTTCAAAGAGCACTTTGGGTTCAGGACCCAGCCACTCCGGGGCTTTAGAAACTCATGCAAGCTGACACTTAGGATTGTCAACTTAGCTAAAGAGGAGCCTTTCCCTGAGAGCAGACATGCTGGCCTCTGGACTCTGGCCTCTGTCTCAGGGTCTCTTCCTGGCAAACACATCAGGGGACCTGATTCTGCGAGCCTGAAACTAACGGGAAAAACATTCACATTCCAGCTCAACTCCAGGGCTGCCCGCTTTGTGCAGAGTCCACGGGGCCAGGAGCGCAAGGAACGGGAGAGGTGGAGGTCAGCGGTGCTGCAGCAAGGGTCCCTTTCCAGAGCTGGGCTTGCAGACTGCCCGCGGGACTTGGAAGCCACCATGTTCAAGCCTGTATGTGGTGCCCGAGCTTCCTAACACCTCACATGTAGCTCTGGCGTGAAGGGTGCCTGCAAGCCCGGGGCTGGACCACTAGCTGCCTATCAGGACTTGGCGACCAACAGAGGAAGGCAGACAGCGCCCCTTGACTAGCAGGGATGTTCTTCACCACTTCTCACTCTTCCTGGCACTGGAGGCTCTCGGGGTTCCAAGGCAGTTTCGAGGGTATCGTCCTCAACACCCCATCTCATGGGGACCAGGCTGGGGAGGGGGAGGAGCTGCAGCAGCAGATCCAACACGGTTACTGATCTGGTTCCCAGGAACCTGGGCAGCCGAGAACTTAACGGAAATCACAGTAGACAGTAGTGAAATTAATGAACCCAACGGAAATCCCACACTTACCCATAAACACATGCAAAGTCTCCCTGGGAGGCCCCATTACTTTGTTTTGGGCTGAAATTACATCAGCCTACTGTGGTAATCCCAATTAGCATTCTGATTATGGGGTCTAGTTAGTTATGTAATTATCTTTATAATGGAAACAATTTTTAAAAATCAATTTGGTAGATAAGCTCTTTCACAATACGGAGTCAATGGGAGTAAAGCAGAGAAGATAAGGATCCTTATAGTTGAAACAGCAAAGAAGTGACTACACGGGATCTTGTACCAGAAGGTTCTCAAAATGCTTGGCCATTGTCTTTGTCCAAACCACGTGCACTGTGGGCTGGAAACCGCGGACAGAAATGAGTGGCCTTCCTCCAAGCTAAGCAGGGCTAGGAGAAGAGCAGGCTGAGAGTCTGTGAGCTGTGAGGTGGCCCTTCGGTTCTGCACCTGTGATGTGGCGAGGCCACGTGTGACTTTATGGGCGTCACGTCCTGTGACTTGGATGCTCCTCACTGCCTTTACTCAATATCTAAGCCCCCCTTCTTCCCTGAAACGGACCCCTTAGCCCCTGTGACCATGAAGCATCAAGCCAGAGCCAACCTATGAAAGATGGAGGAGTAGAAATCCACCAAGAGTTTGGGTTTCTAGTGATGTTGTTGAGGAGATGAACCAGCACAAGCCACCACCTGCTCCTCGACTTCTCGGTGAGACCAGAAGGGTCCACGTGGTGGCAGTCGACACATTTCTACACGACCTCTATGCTGCCCTCCGCTACTGTAGGATCCAGCAACTCTACTTCTGGGTACTTATCCAAAGAAAATGCAAACACTAGCTTGAAAAGATATTTGCACCCCCATGCTCATAGCAGCACTATTTACAATAGCCAAGACATGGAAACAAACTAGGTGTCCACTGAGAGATACACGGATAAAGAAAATATGAGAGACAGATAGATAGATAGATAATAGATAGATGATAGATAGATTAGATAGATGATAGATGATAGATTAGATAGATGATAGATAAATGGTAGATAGGGATAGATAGATAGATAGATGGTAGAGAGATGGTAGATAGATGATAGATAGATAGATAGAGGAACATTGTTTATGCATAAAAAACAAGGAAATCCTGCCATCTGCAACAATATAAATGGACCTTGAGGACATTATGCTAAGTAAAACAAGTCAGACACAGAAAGAGAAATACCATAGGATCTCACTTATATGAGGCATCTAAAAAAAGTCAGCTCATGGAAGCAGAGAGTAGCATGGCCGTTGCCAGGGGCTGGGGGCGGGGGCGGGGATGGGGAGATGTTGGTCAAAGGGCACAAACTTCCAGTTACAAGGCAAGTAAGTTCTGGGATCTAATGTCCAGGGTGGTGATTGTATGACTAATACTGTACTGTACACTTGCAAGGTGCTAAGAGAGCAGATTTAAATGTTCTCACCACAGGAAAAAGGTGATGATGTGAGGGCTGGGGGAACTAACTAACCCTAGTGCAGTACTCAGTTCACAGTGTACATGTGTGTATTAAACCATCACGCTGTACACCTTAAATTCGCGTGTCGTATGTCAATAAAGGTGAAAAGAAAAAATACCCCCTCAAAAAAGATTTACTCCATGGGGTCTAGAAACTGCCATTTCCAGTAGGTGCAGGAGACCTAAGAGCTAGGTCGGGCGGGATGGGTGGAAACAGGCAGGATGACAAACATCCATGGCAAAGAAGTGTCTCCCAGGTCCCTTGCTGGGATGAAAGCATTCTCCACTCCGGAGGTGCTTGCTTGTGAGTCAGGCCTCACGTGCACCAGCGCCTCAGCAGAGGGAGCTGGGCCCCCAGGAAGAGCAGACGGGGGGCGGGGGGGGGCCAGGGTCAGCAGGAGGCCGGGGGGTGCTGGGGAGCCCCCGAAGGTCCCGGCCTGTGAGGTGGGAGGTGGCAGAGAGAGGAGGGTGGAGAAGCCCCAAGGAGCAGCCCACCTGCTGCAGGAGAAAGCGGGCAGGGAGCTGCGGCAGAAACCCCACGACACGCCCCCTCTTGGTCCTAGAGGCGCAGGTCCGAGATCAGGGCGTCGGCGTGTAGGTGGGGCCTCGTCCAGGTCGTGGACGTCCCCACGCGGGGATGGAGGAGACACAGCTCACCCGTGTCTGCCATCAGAGCACGGACCCCGTTCACCCGGGCCCCACACTCAAGACCTCACCGCCCCCAAGAGCCCCCCAAAACACATGGGGGTTAGGGTCTCAGATTCATGGATTTGGGGGGATGCACACATTCAGACCTCAGCAGCTGTTACACGTAAGCACCTGGTAAAGTCACAGGTTGACCTCGAGTTTGCAGGTTGGGGGTGATGCACCCCAACTCCATGGGGACAGGAGCTCCCAGGGACCCCGGGATCTCGCGCTCTGTGCCCTACTTCTGGCTGTTCATCTGTGTCCCTTTATCAAACCCTTATCATATAAGGAGCCGAAGGACGTGTTTCCCTGGGTTCTGAGCCCCCAGCACGGGGACATGCGCCCCAGCCTGGGAGCTCCCAAGTCTCCCGTTACTGGGAGTTTGATGGAGGCCCCATTACGTTACGAGGGTGCGATCCGTCATTAACTCAATCTCCAGCCCGCTCTTCTCCCTGGAGGACGAGGGTGGGGCTGGAAGTCCCAAGCCTCTGACCGGGGCTTGGTCCTCCTGGTGACTAGCCCTGGCCAGGACCACCGAGAGACGCCTCGTTTGGACAAACATGCTCCCATCACCCAGGAAACCCCAGGGGGTTTAGGGGCTCTGTGTCAGGAAGTGGGGATAAAGACCAAATACCTATGTATAACTGATTCACTTTGTTATAAAGCAGAAACTAACACGCCATTGTAAAGCAATTATACTTCAATAAAGATGTTTAAAAAAAAAAAAAAAAAAAAAAGACCAAATACCAGAGCAAAAGATGCTCCTGGCACTTTCATTGCTTAGGAAATCATAGAGGTTTGGAAGCTCTGGCCAGGAGCTGGGCATGAAGAGTAAGTATGTGCTTTTTATCATAATATCACAGAAGGTCAGGGGGCCGGTCCAGTGACTGGGGTGCAGTCTGGTCCAGAGCAGAGGCCAGGACGCACGGGAAGATGGGGGTCACCTTCTCCAAAGAACTCTTCCCTGATGACCCAGGTCCCCACCCCCAAAACCAACCAACCAACCAACCCCCAGCTGGCTTACCCACCACCTCCTATAAACCAGCTTCCAAAGTTCTCACATGACCGGGATGGCTTCTTAGAACAGCTAGTTCAGGACTTCCCTGGTGGTGCAGTGGTTAAGAATCCTCCTGCCAATGCAGGGGACACGGGTTTGAGTCCTGGTCCGGGAAGATCCCACATGCCGTGGAGCAACAAAGCCCGTGCACCACAACTACTGAGCCTGCGCTCTAGAGCCCGTGTGACACAACTACTGAAGCCTGTGTGCCTAGAGCCTGTGCTCTGCAATGAAGAGTAGCCCCTGCTCACCTCAACTAGAGAAAGCCCGCATGCAGCAACAAAGACCCAACGCAGCCAAAAATAAATAAATAAATAAATAAATAAAAAGAACAGCTAGTTCTACTAAATGTCTCACTTCTGATTAGCGGATTCTCTTAACCCCAAAAGCTGCTACCAAGAAAGAGAAATTCACTTCACAGGCTGGACCTGAAGTTACAAGAAAGGGCTTTGTAATCGTAAGGCCTCTTCTCATAAACATCACAAATGGATTCAAAACCAAACTGCGTTTACATGTTGAAAACCCAATGTTTCAAGTTTCCTGCTCACGAAGCAATTCTCAAAAGGCGACTTTTCAGATGCACAAAGCCTGAGCCCGACTGAGGTCGATTTCTGAGTCCTGACTGCGAGGGCGGCCTCACAACTCGGGGGCCCTGGGTCCCTCCTCCTCAGGCCACAGTGCTGGTGGATGGCCAGTATCTTCAGAGGCAAAATGATAAACCACAGTCTCCTAGGTGGTAGGACTGGAAATGAACTAAGACTCCATCTCGCACACAATTTACTCACGAGAGCCTGGGGCCCAGAGGCCAAGGGGTACAGGCTTTGACTCTGGCCTGCAGTCCCAGGGTCCCCGCTCTCAAACCCCTTTCCACGAAAGGAGGGCAGAGCGGGGCCCACCTCCCAGCGGGGCTGAGATGACCCGCGAGGGGTTTGGCCGCTGACCCCGTCCTGCGCACGTCCTCCAAGCTCAGGAACTGTCTTGTTACTGTTGGGTGTTGAATTGTGTCCCCCAAAGCTGTGGGGATCCTGCACCCGCACCGTGAACGTGACCCTACGCGGGGAGGGGTCTTTACACCTGCGCTCGAGTTAGAGGGGTCCTGGCGGCGGGTCCTAATCCAGTGACGGGCGGACAGCGACACAGGGAGCGGGGGCGGGGAGGGGTCTGCGGCCGACAGCCCCCAGGGAGGCCCCCTGTCCGCACCGTGAGCCCCGGACCCCGGCCTCCAGAGCAGAGGCAGAGAGAGCGCGCGCTCCCGCGTGGGCCCCGCCCGCGGGGCCGTTTCTGGTCCCAGCAACACGCCTGGCGAACACCCGGGGCTCTTGGCCACCGCCCGGGAGGGAACACACAGCGACACACCTGGGCCCGAGGCGCCCGCGCGGCCCCGACGCCTTGTTAATCTTTCCTCCCGCAGAAAAGTCACCTGGTCCCCAGGACGTGGCCCTCCCGGCACTGACTGGCGTCCAGGACACCCGCACAGGTTCTGTCCCCTTCATCCGGCCCGAGGACGGAGCCCTGGGCTCAGTCCCACAGGCGTCCGTGTGGACTGCGCACTGGGGCTCCGAGCGCCCTGCCCGCACGCAGCGCTCGGCGATGAGGCGGCTTTGCACCCGCACTCCTGCTTCTGCAGCCAGTCACTGTGGTCCGCAGGGGCCCCAGCCTCCCTCCCTCCCCAGGTGCTGACACCCGCGGAGCCGGCGGGCTGGCCGCACCCTCCTGAGGCCCCCCGGAGCCCCGGCACGGTGCGCATACCCACGGCCTGGGTCCTGCCGCTCCCCCCACGAAGAATCACCCATCAGGCTCGAGGCCGAAGGAAACCAGCACGTGTCTCCCCAGAGGGCCTCTGTGACACAACTTCACTTTGAGCTGAAGCTGATTAAGGAGCAGCAAAGGCAGGGAAATCTCTCTTCTCTCCCAGCCCCCCACCCCGTGTCCCCCTCCAGGAGGGCTGCACGCTCACCTCCACCCGAGACTCAGCCCAGAGCCTGCGCCGGAGCCCCCTCACCCACCACCGTTCCCACCCTCGGAAGCTACACGCTGTCCCCCTCTGTCACTTCTCTGCCTGTCTCGTTCCGGGTGAAAGCCGTGACACAGGCCGAGCTCTCCCAGGGACTCACCTCTGGGCCCAGGCGCTCGCGGGCATCTCACAGGCTCATAAATGCGCTCTCCTCCTGGAACCCGGCTCCATCTAGGGCCCGGCCGGGGCTCCACCCCTGCTCGTTTCCACCCTGGCGTCTCTGTGGCGTGGTCACCTTGCTCCCTCTTCCAGGCTGAAAACTCCAATCTATCTTATTGGATAAAACAGCTTCCTAGAAGAACTGAAACAGAGATACAGGAAGCAACGGTTTGAAAAGCACTTTGCACTAAGAATTTAATTCAGAGCCTCTGGGCTACAGCTCGGCACACACGAAATATCAAATAACCCGCCCGTCGTGGGCGTGGTGGGGGGTCATCGCATGAGCCGAAGGGGCTACCGCGAAAGTGACCCAGGCGCTGGGCTTAGAAATAACCCCGGCTCTGAATTCCTTGGCTGTCTGCCCCTAATTACATGTCCTATTTCTTGACCCTATGTTTCCGGCTGAGGTTCCACGACGCTTAGAAGAACGATGACAACTAACATCTGAGGAGCACGTCCTCTGTGCCTCGGCCGGGAAGCCCTCTGAGCCCCTTTGTAGGACGAGCCCGAGTGGCCGTCCTGGACACAGAGGAGGACGTGCAGAGCTGGGCGTTTAGTCACAGATTCTTGAACGATGCTCCACGTAAACGAAGAGCCTGTATAGGGTGGGGGCTCATGAAATGGGGGCAGATGCTCTCTTTTAATACCAAAAGTGTGAATTCTTTGTATTTCAGCTGAACTTTTCATTCCCAGTTCCTCCCAGCAGCCGCTGACATGCAACCCCCGCAGGCCCACTGCAGCCCCTCGGGCGCAGGCTCTAAGGCACGTCCCGCCCTGGTCGGCACCCAGCCTGCCCCTCCCCGCCCCCTCCCCGCTCCCAAGCACCAGCCAGACACCCTGGTCAGGGTGACTTGCCTCCTTCCATGGAAGCCCCCCACCTTTGAAGTAATGTGTGCAAACATCCTAGATATGTGACTGGTTCTCTCTACATAATGTTTTCTTGCTTGTGATCCTGAAAAACTACCAAACCCAAGAAACGAGCGTGAACGAGGTTTCTCGATAGAAGAGATTCGCTCTCCTCTGGTGAGCGTAAACAGAGCACGTGATTTCTGAGCTCCATGGAACTGGTGCTCTGCAGCCTTCGTTCCTCCTGGCCTCTGTTTCCGGTATTTGGTTTCATTTTGTTTGTGATGACAGTGAAGGGTGAGGAAGGCCGCCAGGGAGGAGGAGGCCCCAGGGAAGAGGGCGAGGCACCCAGGACAGAACCCTCGCCCCATCTGGCCACTGGTTCCTTGGGAACAGGACAGGATCTTTTCTTTCACTTTGGGTGTGGCTGGGACTGAAGTCCGTGCAATCTGATCTTGACAGAAGCCAATAAAAGCTTAATACAGTTCACATTTTAAAGTACCGGAAATTGTGTTATTTTTAATTTTCTTAAAAATCCCAGTTTTGTTTCAACCAAGATTTCAAAGTAAGTGCTTCCAGGGTCAGGAGTGAGCGTTTGAGGGAAATGTGAAACTGGACAAAGCCCTGCAGGACAGTCCATTCACTTCTTCCGCCGTGCTCAGGGTCTGCCCTGCCCCTGTCACCCTTGTCACTCCCCCGAGGCCACCCCAGCTCCTCGCTTCTGGGTGTGGCTGACGTTTCCTCAACCCCCGACAGGGGAGGCAGGGGACAAACATCTGCTCCAGTCTGTGATTTTACATTAAAACAGATACACTGCTGGACACTGGTGGGCCATCTGCTGGAGCCTGACAGAGAGTTCAGTTTCAAGTTTCCTGGAATTAATTCTTGTGAAGGAAAGAGTCCTCAGCACGGTCTAAATGTGTTTGTAGTTGACAGTGACAAAAAGGATGGGCTGCTCAGTACGTCCCTTGGGTAAATGTAACAGGGTTGACAGGCATCATTTTCAAAATTTAAAATTAAAAAAACAAAGAAGAAACCCCCAAGTCTAATCTTGGAGGAAATGGATGCAAAGCACCGTTACATTTACATACAGTTATAACTTGATGGCTTTAATTACCTGGTAAAAGGTTAATAGTTTGTACCCTAAAGCATCCTACAAGACCTTTTTTCAAAGATTATTCAAACGATAATTTAATAATATTGTCTGATTAATTGTACGGGGAGGGTGTCGTGTCTGCACTTTTTCAAAAAAATAATAAATTTATTTATTTATTTTTTGGCTGCGTTGGGTCTTCGTTGCTGCGCTTGGGCTTCCTCTAGTTGCAGCGAGCGGGGCTACTCTTCCTTGTGGTGCATGGGCTTCTCATTGCAGTGGCTTCTCTTGTTGCGGAGCATGGGCTCTAGGCACATGGGCTTCAGTAGTGTTGGCCCGCTGGCTCTAGAGCACAGGCTCAGTAGTTGTGGCGCACATGCTTAGTTCCTCCGCGGCATGTGGGATCTTCCTGGACCAGGGCTTGAACCCGTGTCCCCTGCATTGGCAGGCGGATTCTTAACCACTGCGCCACCAAGGAAGCCCTCGACACTTGTTTTAATTCCATCAAGGGAGCCGCAGCCTCTCACCTCCTCGCCTTTGCTGACCTAATTCCTACCCTCTCATGGGGGAGGCCTTCCCTCCTGTTTCTGATCCCCACGCCCTCCCCTGCAAGGCTACCCCGGTCCTGCCCTCATCCCGTCAGAACGATCTGCACAAAGCCTCACTCGTCTCTCTGACAGCGCTGACTCCTGCTTTTCCAAGAGGCTCCCCTTGTAGTTCGGTTTTCCCAGAAGATATATTACTTTTACCTTAAGTTTCTGTCTTTTGCCCGAAGTCCTCTGGGCTTCTTGAAAGGCTTTCAGGGAATGCTGGGCGGTGCAGACTTACTGCCCAGGACCCCACGGCCAGCCCGCCCCCCACCCCAGGAGAGCCCAGGAGGAGCCAGGAGACCCGGGGGCAGAACACGCCTCCCCCCAGCCCCCAGCACTGGCCTCTTTGGCACGAGGGCCATTGTGAGCTGAAGGCGACTGGGGAGCAGCGGCTCCCTGCCCCCACTTTCCTAGAAGCAGGACAGAAATGTCCACTTGTAATGTGTCTTCCACCCCCGTAGCAGGAAGAGGACACCTTCTAGACTCTTCATCCCCGGAGACACATCCAGACTCTCACCAGCCCAGGGAGGCACAGAGGAATCTACACGGCAAACCTACGCCCTCCTTATCTGCACTCGTTTCCCCATAGGCTCACAGTCCCAGGTTGCTGCCCTTTCCTTGTCTTGTCACTTCTCTGCAAATACCCTGTTCTTTGTTCAGATGAGTCGAGTTCTAACCACCCCTCTGAGCTCCTCACCGCTGGGTTTTCCTGAGTGTGTGTGTGTCTGCGTATGTGCATGTGTGCATGCATGTGTGTGTCTCTCTGCGTGTCTGCATGTATGTGTGTGAGTGTGCATGTATCTGTGTGCATGTTTGTGTCTGTGTGTGCATGTGTCTGTGTGTCTGTGTGCATGCGTGTCTGTGTGTGCACGCATCTGTGTATGTGTGTGTGTGCGTGTCTGTGTGTTTGCATGCATGTCTCTCTGTGTGTACATGTGTCTGTGCGTGCGTGCGTGTGTGTGTCAGTGTACATGTGTCTCTGTGTGTGCGTGCGTGTCTGTGTGCATGTGTGTCTGTCTGTATGTGTGTGCCTGCGTGTGTACATGTGTGTCTGTGTGTGCGTGTGTTTGTGTGCGTGTCCATGTGCACGTGGGTGTCTGTGTGTGTGCGTGTCTGTGCACGTGTCTGTGCACGTGTCTGTGCGTGTGTCTGTGTGTGCGTGTGTCTGTGTGTGTCTGTGTGCGTGTCTGTGCGTGTGTCTGTGTGTGCGTGTGTCTGTGTGTGTGTGCGTGTCTGTGTATGTGTGTCTGCGTGCGTGTGCATGTGTTTGTGCATGCATGCATATGTGTGTGCGTTTGTGAGTGTGTGTGTGTGTGTGTGTGTGATCACCTCTTAGGAGACTCTGTTTGTTTCCTCTTGTCAATCTGTCTTTTGCAGGTTTAACTTCCGGGCCCCAGCGCAGAACCCGGGAGCCGAGAAGAAAAGCTTTTTCCCTCCCCTGCATCCTCAACAAGCACTTCCTGGACACTGGGGGTCCTCGTGAAGGCCTGGGGGGCATGAACGTGTAAGACTGAGTGTCCTCCAGAGACCAGGCTCAGGCTGCACCTGCAGCCCCGGCACTGCCCCTCTGCCCACGGATGAGCTGGTCCACAGGGCACGCTGGCTGCTGGGTCCCCAGACACGACTCCAGCTCTTCCTGGCTCTCTCGGCCACCCACACCCACCCATGTCCCCTGCGTCCCCTCCCCTCCGACAAGGCCCCTCCCAGGCTCTGCCACAGGGCTAACACAGAGCAAGGGCAGGAAAAATCTCTGGGGCACAAAGCAAACCTCTGCAAGTTGGGAGAGAGGGGAAGGCAGAAGACAAACTGCTGAGAAAACTCAGGAACGATACCACCTGCCCCAGGACACAGCTCGGCTGCAGCCACCCAGCTCGTGTGGGGTCTCCGGAGCGTCACACCAAGATGTCTCTGCAACGTCTGACTTCTTCCCTCTTGTTCATGTACTGAAATGTGGGTCCCTGAGTCCCCTTTTCAATGCCGATTAGTAATTTTATGAATAAAGGTTGATTTTTTCCTAATTCAAAATGGTACATGCATAGATAACATACATCTTATAAAAAAAAAGAAAATGCATATTGAAAACATGAGTGGCATCTGATGGAACATATTTTAAAGAGTCAACAATTTGCCAACTTGGCCGATGTGGTGTTTTAATTCCCGCTAGTTACAGATTCCCTTCAGGCACGGTCACATCAGGCCGCTGAGAAGGCTGCAAACCAGGAAACCAGACACCATCTGCTCTCTGTGCTCCCAGGCTGTCCCTGCAGAGCCTGGGCTGCAGCTGGGCCTCGGCGTGAGCCCTGGTCTGAGGCACACGTGTACGTTCTCAGGAAGAGAAGCAGCATGGGCTCTGCTATTCGTCTTGGCCTAGATTTTCTAACAGATTAGGCCTCTGTGTCTCTAGACAGGAGACTGCACTCTGTGACTTACAGTAATAAATTCTATTTTATTCTCACATTCACACATCCCAAAGCTGCAGGCATGCTGTAAGTGAATCAAACACAGCAAATAATAATTAAGCCTGCAGAGAAATTTATGTGTGTATTAGCATAGCCAGGAGTCTTGGAATCTTTTGACATTTAAAAAATCTACTATGAATTTCGTTAGTTTTCTTTTGCCCTTCGCTCACATGGACTTCAATTTTTACAAAGTGCGGATTTCATGTTTCAAATTATGAGTGCTCTGGTGTACCAAATACCCACCTACATTGAGTAGCTCACTCTTTTCTTTGTTGAGGTTGGTTGTCTGGTTGTGGCATTTGTTGTGTGGTTGTGTTGTGTGGTTGGTTGCATATTTGCTTGTGTGGTTGGCTGGTTGTAGAGCTGGCTGGTTGGTTGTGTGACTGGCTGGTTGAGTGGCCGTGTTGTTGGTTGGTTTAGTTGGTTGTGTGGTTGATTGGTCGTGTGATTGGCTGGTTGAGTGGCCGTGTTGTTGGTTGGTTTAGTTGGTTGTGTGGTTGATTGGTTGTGTGATTGGCTGGTTGAGTGGCCGTGTTGTTGGTTCGTTTAGCTGGTTGTGTGGTTGGTTGGTTGTGTGACTGGCTGGTTGAGTGGCTGTGCTGTTGGTTCGTTTAGCTGGTTGTGTGGTTGGTTGGTTGTGTGATTGGCTGGTTGAGTGATTGATTGGCTAGTTGAGTGGCTGTGTTGTTGGTTGGTTTAGTTGGTTGTATGGTTGGTTGGTTGTGTGATTGGCTGGTTGGGTGGCTGTGTTGTTGGTTGGTTTGCTGGTTGTGTGGTTGGTTGGTTGCTCTTTTGTTTCTAGGACCCCAGCTGCTGAATTAATCATGCTGCTCACTTTACTCCACACTACCACTCCTGCTCTGTGCGAGCTCTCTGGCTATTGTCATTCATCCTCTTTTCCCCACTCCCTCTCCCCTCTCTACCATGTGTCTTTTTACTTGAATACATTCTTGCAAAATTTCTACTATTGTTTTATGAGCATGCATTTTTATGAAAACGTTTCTTACTTTTCCTCTTAGCTCTCCACCTGTGAGGCTACAGGTCCATCTGATTTGTCGCTTTCAACACGCACACTGTGGCCTGGTCTGCAGGTGGACACCAAGCAGCCTCCTGCTTGCAGCCACCGCCAGCAGCGCTGAAGCGGGGATCTTCGTGCATGAGCTCAAGGACCCACGTGAACCTCCCTGAGTGACGCGCCCAAAGGCAGAGCGGCAGAGCCATAAGTGAGGCCTGTGCTTGATTAAAGTAGTGCTTGGACCCTGTCCAGGCTGTCCTGTCCTGCCCACCCGTCCTGCAGCCGTGCACAGCCCAACACCCTCTCCAACACCTGGCCCGACCCAGCTGTCTAAACTCTCCTGGTTGCTTTTGTTTTTTCTCCCATGAGACTTACAAGTTCTGTGTGCTCAGCTCTGGGATTTCTGTGCAGTTTGCTTCCCGTGCTTTGGAACGGATGGTCCTCCTGGGTTTGACTGCCTGTCCTGTTTTTGTTACTCTCGGCTCCTGGTTCCTGTCTCTCTCTTCTGGTCCACAGCCCCTCAAGCCCTGCCCTCCCTCCACACGACCTGCGCTGAGTCCCCGGCCTCCAACCACTCATCCAGTCAGTAAGGTTCATCGAGTCTTGCTGTGCGCCAACCCCTCGACCACAGTACTGAGGACACAATGTAAACAGCAGACCTCCCGGAGGGCCCTGGCATCTGCAGGCGGGCACAGTGGGACATCACACAGACACACACACACAGTTAGACGTGGTAAGAGCCGTGAAGGACAAGTTTGGGGGCTGGCAGAGCTGGGGACTAGCTGGGAGCCCTGGGGTGTGATGAGGAAGTGTTCTGAGGGATGAGCAGCAAGCAGAGAACAAGGCAGACACCCTGATGCCATGTTGTGAGGATGAGAGCCTTGCTCTTAGCTGTACCTGGTTCCATCCAGGGAACCTCTGCTTTTTCTCCTCCAGAGACTCAAGCTCCGTCTTTGCAGGGATAAGAAAGGTGCAGTCACTGGGCGGCAGAGAGCTGGGGAGGGGCCTCAGGGGTCAGAGCTTCTTAACTGACCATTAAAGGATCCTCCTTATTTCAGTGGTGACCTTCACCTTCTCTACAGAACCTGATGTTGCCAAATCTTGAGCGTCTGGGCTTAGTCAGCTTGGGCTGTGTCTTAGTCTGTTCAGGCTGCTGTAACAACGTACCACAGACTGGGGCCTTATAAGCAACAGATGTCTGCTTCTCAGTCCTGGAGGCTGGACATCCAAGATCAAGGTGTCAGCAAGGTGTAGTGGTGAGAGCTTCCTGGTTCACAGATGGCGTCTTCTCCCTGTGTCCTCACGTGGAGGAAGGGCTGGGGGCCCTGTGGGGTCTCTGTTAGAAGGACACTAATTCCATTCATGGGGGCTCCACTCTCATGACCTCATCACCTCCCAAAATGTCCCCCCCAAAACCATCACATGGGGGCTAGGATTCAATATATGAATTTTCGAGGGACATAAACATTCAGACCATAGCAAGTTGCTGTAATAAAACACCATAGATGAATGTGGGGTGGCAGGGGGGACAGTTAGCTCATAACATGGGCTATTCTTCTGAGTAAACTGTGTTGGTTCTTATTTTTTGTACCAATAGACCAGGACTAGATTTTCCAGATCTGCCATCCCCATCACTGTAAGTCGTGAATTTGTGCCTTTAAAAAACCTCTTCACTGTGTTTTGGGAGGACTTCAGAGGGAGGGGGAGCTGTCTGTAAATATCTGAACACCAATTCTGAGCTTTCTTCCACGACATCCATTCCCGTCGGCCTTGCATTTGCATTGGGGACAGCTGACCGGTCCAGCTTCTGCACAAGACACTCACGTCTGTCCCGATCACAACTGAACCCTTAGCCCGTTCCCATCGAGCACGGTGGGCTGGGGCCCCGTGTGACCTGGAAGGAGGGAAGGTGGGGGACGTCTGGTCTATGGCTGGCTGCGCTCACACCTGGCGTCCGACCAGGCCCCTCGGCCACTCCTCCTGTGAGGACAGGTCCCCCAAGAAAGGGGCAGGCTCAGGACCTTTGTGCACGACGCCCCCTCCAGGCAGGCCTGGTTCCGAGGAAGAGCCCACCTCTGTTCTCCCCAAATTGTGGGCAGGGGGGAAAATGATTCCGACCTTTGGCCACATCGGTCTGTCCCGCCCCTGTGAGACCCTCTTCCTGATAAGCCCAAGGGCAGGGTGGCTTGCTGGGGCTGCAGCGGGTGTGATACTGTGAGGTAACATTTGGTTTCCGTCCCAAGTTCCTGACACAAGAGCCTCGGATTCTCCAGAGTGATGAGTGACTGTTTATAAGTAATGAGGTGACTGCTGGTGAGGCCCCAGGGCTTCAGGATGGGGGCTGGTGGCCAGAGGAACCCTCCTGTGATTACAGGGTTGGAACTTTCAGCCCCAACCCGACCTCCCTGCGGAGAGCGGAGGGGGAGAGAAAAGAGCTCCTCCTCCCCACCTCCCTCCCCATCCTTTCCTTAGGGTTACATCATTGTTCTCTTTAATGCTTAAATTTTTCCAAATCTGGCCACTGGGAGACTCTTGAAGCTGGCTTTTCTGTCATTTTGATAAGTCCTTTTACATTTTTGAGCAATTACTTGCTTCCTGGAACAAGATACTCTGGACTCACCTTGTACTTTTCCTGCTCCACGCCTGGAACCGGCCATTTCTCCAAGGAGCCTGGTTAATTCCGGGCAGAAAGTGGGCAGCAGTGGTTCTTAAACTCTGCCTCTCAGGAGCCCCTGACATGCTGGAAAGGTATTGAGGACACTGTGAGCTGTGCTTGTGTGTATATGACTATAAACATTTACCACACTAGAAATTAAACAGAAATTTAAAAACATGTATTCATTCATTTTAAAAGAACAATAATAAACCCCTCATATGTTAACACAAATAATGCATTTTAGTGAAAAATAACTATACTTTTCAAAACAAACTCTAGCAAATTTACTATAGAATGGAAAAAGAGAGGAAGGAGTATGTTAATATTCTTCCCTGATAATTATGGATACTTTTTATACAACAGCCAACCTCAACAAGTTGAGGTTTCTTTTTTTTTTATATTTAAATTTATTTATTTAATTTATTTATTTTTGGCTGCGTTGGGTCTTCGTTGCTGCGCGCAGGCTTTCTCTAGTTGCGGCGAGCGGGGGCTACTCTCCGTTGCGGTGCGCGGGCTTCTCATTGCGGTGGCTTCTCTTGCTGCAGAGCATGGGCTCCTGCTGCGTGGGCTTCCGTAGTTGTGGCACGCTGGCTCAGTAGTTGTGGCTCGCGGGCTCTAGAGCGCAGGCTCAGTCGTTGTGCGCACGGGCTTAGTTGCTCTGCAGCATGTGGGATCTTCCTGGACCAGGGCTCAAACCCATGTCCCATGCATTGGCAGGCGGATTCTTAACCACTGTGCCATCAGGGAAGCCCCGAAGTTTCTTAAAGGTTGGTGGCAGCTGGAATATGAAATCATGTCAATAATTGTGATGGATTTGAGGTTTCCAAAATTCAAGGTTTCAAGTGAAGATTTGAATTTTATCACTGGCAACAAGTACTATCAGTACGCATTACCTATCACACAATATATAACATTGTTATCTCTCACACAATATATAACGTTGTATACGCTGCATGTAATACACAATACTGTATATAACATATAATGCATGTATGTGTATATATATATATACACGTGTATATATATAATTTGTCTTTAACCATTGCAGACGTAAACCCAGGATGGGTTCCTAGGCACGAGCCTTTGCTGGGTTATTTCTAGACCACTTTCCGCAGTGCCCTGTGTCTCTCACCAGCCACGTGGTGACCCTATTGTCCCTCACAGCCTCATCAGCAAAGTTTTTGTTTGTGGCTAAGTGTTTGAATTTCTTTGCAATCTGATTTGTGAGAACAGTTCAAGCAAATTTTTTTTTTAATAATAAAAAAAACAACATTTATTTATTTATTCAGCTGTGTTGGGTCTTATTTGCGGCACGCGGGATCTTGTTGCAGCACGCGGGATCTTGTTGCAGCACGCGGGCTTCTCTCTAGTTGTGGCGTGCGGGCTCTAGAGTGTGCGGGCTCAGTAGTTGCCACGCGTGGGCTTAGTTGTCCCGTGGCATGTGGGATCTTGGTTCCCAGACCAGGGATTGAACCCGCGTCCCCTGCATTGGAAGTCAGATTCTCAACCACTGTACCGCCAGGGAAGTCCTCAAGCAAACTTGGTTCTGCGTATTTCCCCTCCCCGGGCCAGCCAACCGAAAACTTGTCACGATTGTGTTTTTCATCATTTTCCTTCTCATCTGCATGGACGACGCTAGTGTGCCCCTCCATCAAAAAGCTGCTCAGTTGGGCTAAAAGAGGATCAAACATTTGAGAACAAGGACAACAAGCCTTTTCAGAGCATCTGCGCCCTCCCCCAGCTGGGTGGCCTGCGAGCGCCCAGCCCCTCCCTGCCTGGGGGTCTCCATCCGTCCTGACACCAGAATGTCTGAACCAGGACCGAATATCAGGTGCACCCCGTGAGCCCTGTGCACCCTGCTGTAGGTTCCCCTGCGTCACGGCGCTGCCCATGTGCCTGGCTCTGTCTCTTCCTGCTACTGCTGTGACGTCACAGCTGCTCAGGACTGGATGAAACAGAGGGAATTCTGCCTGCTGGTCCTTCCTCTTTCTTCCCAAGAGCACAGTTACCCCTTATTTGAGAGGGTGTCTTTTTCAGTCTCTGCCCACAGTTCCCCCGACTCTGCAGGGAGCTCCACGTCTGGATTCAGTGGCGGAGACTCTGGATGCTCCTGACCCTCCGCAGCCCCACCCAGGCCCTGACCCCATAACTGTGGACCCAAGACCCTGTGCTTAAGGTGGACCAGCACTTGCCCTTGGCTTAAACATCACAATGGCTCAACCTGAATCGCCACGCATCACAGATGGAGGGAGGGCCCTCACCATATCTCCAGGGGCTGTGCTTTCTCAGCCCCGGGGGTGCAGGCCTCGCCTGGCGGGAAAGAATGAGACTGGCTCGCCCTGACCTCTGGGGGCTCCATGGTGTCACTCGTGGGCCCGGAAAGCGTGGTGGGCCAGCCCTGAGGAGAGGCTCCGTCATCCCCTCTGCTGTGGGGCACCCGGAGCCCCTTCCAGCCTCTCTGGGCACCGGGCACCATGGACCAGCCCTCTCTTCCCCAGCCCCCCTCCCCACCTCCTGAGCCTCATCGCTCTGTTTGCCTCTTTCTCCCCTGTTCTCCCACCGCCCATATGGACGCACCTGCGAGAGCCCTAACCCCTGTGTGACTTTTCAGGAGGTGGGCCTTTGGGGGGAGATTGAGGTCAGATGAGGTCACAGGGTGGATCCTGCTCTGATGGGGGTGCTGGGGTCCCCTCTCCCCACAGAGGAAAGGCCACGTGAAGACACAGAAGGGGTGTCTCCAGGCCAGTAAGAGGCCCCACGGGACCTGCCAGGCTTGGGGCCTGGGACTTCAGCCTCCGGAATGGAGGGGATCAACGTCTGTCTGGCACCTGGTGGCCCGCAGGAGACGCCGGCTTCTTCGTGAGGCATCCTGATGGCTGGCCCGCCATCCCCGGGCCCTGCACCCAGGCTGCACTTTTTCCTCTTCCTCACCCGCCATCACCCCGCTCGCTCCGAATAATTAAATGTGGGCCAAGTTCTACTAATGAGCAGAGCAGGCAGGAAACTGTCATTTTCCTATTGTCAGTTTGCCAAGGCCCACTTCAGCCAAATCAAGACTATTAAATCACCCTTCACAAGAGCTGAAGTGGGGTATCTATTCCGTGGAGTCCTCGGGTTCACACTCAGAGTCTTCAGGGGACAGATGACCAGGAAAGGGAATCACACGTGCAGACTTTTCTTTTCCAGGAGTTTTAAGAGGGCTTCTCACCGCATTTCATCTGTGGCCTCGGTGCTGGAGACGCAGGGGTGACAGAGTGACCTGGGCTCCGTTCTTCAGCTCTGGACTTGGCCCGAGTACTCAGGCTCCATACAACCCTTGTCGGCCCGTGTGGCGCTGACTATCCACACACCGCCCACCTGCACCAGCACATTTTCTGCCTAAAAACAGACTTTCCCCCAAAAGGCAGCACAGACACCCCTCTTCTGCACCCATAAGATGCGGGATCCCCGAAGCAGCCCCGATGGATGTGCCGGGGTGAGAGATCCCGCAGGCGGGCAAGAGGCGGTTCATCCCACACAGGGCTCGGCCACTACCGTGCAGTGGGCAGCCTGTCTGTCTGCAGCGTTGGCGCACAATCCTTTTCCCATCTTTGGTCGTGGTCTCCCGGTATTTCCCCCTCCCGACCTGATGGTGACTCAGCAACACGACTGACGTTGCCATGGGGATTGATTTTCAGAAAAGGTGAACAGTTCTTGGCACAAAAGGAGGTGCTACATCCCCCATGTGTATGACAGACCATGGCACTCCTGAAATATGCAGGAAATACTGCAGTTGTGTGAAAACCGCCTTGTGTTTATACGTGAAAACAGAGGTGGTGCTGAGCTCAGATCGCTGTAAACAGCTTTCTCACCTGCATACCTGTCGCTGGAACACCTGCAGGTCAGGTGGCATCTGGGGAAACTGCACGAGGGCCGTCCTGCTTGGTGGTTGGTCTCCTCCCCCTCTCCTAAAGGCCGACTGGCCACCCGATTTCTCTGATGTCCAGAGAGTCCCCCCAGGTTACAAGGCTCCCCTTGCGGGGTTCAGCCCCCCAGGCAGAGCTACTGCAAGGATCCTTTAGGAACTAATATTCTTTGGGAGGAGAAATATTTTTACAAAGTTCAGCACCTCCTTTAATACGGTTTCAGTTTCTTTCCCTCGAACACATAACCTTTTACTTATTAAATTCAAGTAAAATGAGCTGAAATGCCTGTTAGTTTTAATAGACTCATCTTCGTTTGAGTCTTTTATTATAAAATTCTTCCCAACCATCGGCGTGGCTGTCATCCTTCAAGGCCTGTCATGTTCAGCAAAATTAACCATCTTTGTTTTTGTGTGGTGGGACTTAGGGAGTAATATTTTACTTCCTTAGCTGTACTTTTTTGCATTGCTTTAATTTTTAACAGTATAAAAATAACATTTCTTAAAAGCAAGAAACAGGGAGTTCTTTGAGCCTCCGAGGTGCCGGCCTGGGGGGCTGCCTTGTGCGCAGGCGCCGTGAGGGGCTGGGCCGCCTGAGCCTGCTCAGACCCAGGACTCCCCTGGTGCTCCTGTCAGCCTTGACCCTTGGCTGCTCCGGGACACTTGCCCCCGTCCTGCTGGCTGGAGCCGTGGTCACCTTGGCTCTCTGGCAGCTCGTCTTCAGTTCTGGCTTCTCCTGGCTTTGCCCTTTCCGGCTGGGAGTGCTCTCGAGACAAAGTCCTTAAAATCAATCCGCTCCACGGCCTCCACCGGTTTTCCTCTGGAGCACTGGGCTGGGATTAACCTTTCAGGCCCGAGCCTGGCGCGGAGTGCAGCAAAGCCAGCCTTGCCGGGGACAATGTCTGACGCTCCCTCAGGCGCTGTACTGTCAGCGTCCACTCAGACCTGCGGAAGACCCCTCTCACTCCTGGTGATCTGCTAGGGTTTTGGTCACGACTCACCCATGTGGCAACAATGCACAGCAGCTGGCTGGCCCCAGGGCACAAATGGGACACTGGCTCCTGTTCATCCATGTAGCCCAGCACCCAGCACTGCCCTGGGATGTTTCTGAATCACACATGATAAGTGCATCAACTGATGGGGCCACATTTAGGGGGACAGTCAGGTACAAGGATGGTGCCAGGGTCCAAAAGGCCATTTCAGGACGCTCCCAAGCCACTAAAGAAAGTGACAACTGTCTAAGACCAGGATATCATATGCATGCAGGCACCATCAGATCACACGTGCTGTGTGCCTACTCTGCTCTGGGCCTCATAACATCATTGCCAGGCAGGAGACACTATGGGTCTCTATGTCCGTCATGGACACTGGCTATTCTCAGATGCAGGGAAAAGGAAACAATTGGCTAAGTGGTGAGGCCGAGTTTCATATGTATGTTTATGAGAAAGGATGATCACAAGTTAGCTTTAGTGATGGAAATTCTAACGTTTCATTACTCGCGGTCAATAGTGACCTTAAGGTCAAGCAAACATTTCTTCATCCACAGAGTGGGGATGCTAATAACTGTTAAAACCTTAATGGAGGGCTTCCCTGGTGGCGCAGTGGTTGAGAATCTGCCTGCCAATGCAGAGGACACGGGTTCGAGCCCTGGTCTGGGAAGATCCCACATGCCACGGAGCAACTAGGCCCGTGAGCCACAACTACTGAGCCTGCGCGTCTGGAGCCTGTGCTCCGCAACAAGAGAGGCCGCGACAGTCAAAGGCCCGCGCACCGCGATGAAGAGTGGCCCCCGCTTGCCGCAACTAGAGAAAGCCCTCGCACAGAAACGAAGACCCAACACAGCCAAAAATAAATAAATAAATAAATTTATTAAAAAAACGAAAAAAAACGAAAAAAAACCTTAATGGATTTCGAGAATACAAAGATACCGTATGTAAGGAATTTATCACGCCTGGCACACAGCAGGTGCTCAGTAAGTGTTAGTTCCCTTTTTCTTCTTCATTCTCCATTATGAATATAATTAAAAACTGGATGAGCACCTAAACTTGCAATGAGAACATCACTGAGATAAGAAAATGGATTATACTGTGGAGTTTGTGAGGATGAATAGATGAGGCTGCCCTTGTAATTTCTGCAGACATATTTACTTGATGTTTGTTCTGTGGTAACTGCCTTGCATGGTTGATCGTTGGCAGTTGCCATCAGTTACTGTCTACATTCATGTTGGAATGTTCTAACCCCTTAAGAAAACATTTCTTATTTTAGGACAGGCACACTTCCAGCATGGGTGGTGGTGATTAACTCTGAAGAGGAGACATGCTTGGGGATAATTTCCAGCGGAAGTGTGACACTTTTATGAGTCAACAGCATAGCTGCTGATTGAAATATCTCTGTGTTGGTGCAGATAGAAAACAGTCACAAGCAGGGGAAACACCCCCTTCTTCCACCTGCTCTGTCACCTCCCAGCCCCTCTGCCTTCCTCCTGTATTTCCACACATCCTCATCCTATCTGTCTTTTAGGGAGAAGCTCAGGTATCACCTTTTATGAAGCCATCTTTCTCCCTTGATTCCTCCGTGAGGGTAATTTCTCTCCACCTGAATTCTGAAAACATATCACCTATACATTCTCACCTACACCTTACTCATCTTACTTTCTACTTTCTACCTTTATGAGTGCTATGTGACATTGAGCAAGCCTCCTAAATTCTCTGGTCACTAGCTTCTCTTTTGCAAAATGAAAGGGGTTGCATGACCCCATGTGAACATCTATGGGGCCTATACAGTGATGGTAACCAAGGCCATCTAGTCTACCCTGGTAATAAAGGTCATCTGGTAACTGAGGGCATCTGGTCTACCCTGGTAAATGAGGACATCTAGTCTACCCTGGTAAATGAGGCCATCTGGTCTATGCAGTATGTGGGTCTGAAGGGCTGGCAGCAGCTAACCACATTCCGACGGTTGGTCCTCTGGAAGGAAAACTTGAGTGGCTGCCTCAAGAAATGTCTGTTGAGTGACCAGTGCAAGATCTGTGCCAGGTTCTATGGGCCAGGTAGGTACCAGAAGGGTCATTGCCAAGTGCCACATGCAAGGACAAAGGACTTGAAGGCCTGTAATCAGTTGGTTTTAAATGAAGCAAAAGGGAGACCAACCTGGTGGCCTGACTCCACCAGGGGAAGCCCTTCAGAACCTGGTCCTTCCCAGGTCTCCTGTTGGCCTCAGAGGAGTCACTGCCAGGTGGGAAGAGGGTGGGGGGAATTGGGACTTGGGGGGCCTCAGGGAGGTGAAAGTAGCCCCAGCTGGCAGCCAGCAAGAAAACTAGGACCTCAGTCCCACAACCACGGGAATAGAATTCTGCCCACAGCCCATGAGGCCCCAAACCCAGGACACAGCAGGCCAAGCCTGGGCCTGACTCATGGTCACTGGGGGGCAATAAAGGGCATTGTTTTAGCCACTAAATTCGTGGTAATCTGGCATGCAGAAGTAGACAATCAATCCACCGCTGCGTGGGTTTCAGGGAGTCTGCAACCCCTTTAGTTGTGCAGTGTGTGTGTGTGTGTGTGTGTGTGTGTGTGTGTGTGGTGGGGCAGCTCTGTGTGTTTTATTTTGGAGGGGACCCAATGTTTCACCAGATTCTCTGAATGAGAACACATGCTCCCTAGAGAAACTGGGCACAGCGAGTGCTGCATGGAGAGGAAAATCCAGAACCGGCCAAGTGACTGTGAGCGAACCTAGGACAGTTTTTTCTGAAAACACTGAGCATCAGGGCCTGGGGAACAGCAGGGAGACACTGCTGCCACCTCTCCTAATTGCTGAGATCTCAGGATGCAGGAAAGCGCTGGGCTTCCCCCGCCCCCCATCTCACTGTGATGAGCATTCCTCACATTCTCGAGAGCTTCCTTTCTGCCTTAATTGGTACGGTTTACAGAAAACAAATGACTCAGACTGAATGATATTTTGCACTATTGTAAAAGATAAGTTGATCTAATTATCATCTAACTTCAGTCACACTGGGAGAAACATATTATCGTATTTATGCTGACACAGAGACAAGATTTATTTTTTTTCTAGAAGAGGCATTTTTCTTTTTGAAATTAGAATGATATGCAAAACTGATTAACCCTGACCATCCCACCTGCTCAATTACACCCCTGTTCCTCAGTACTTTTAGGGTGTGGTCAGAGAAACGGACAAAGTAAAACCCAATGAGCTGACAGGAGGAGAGTTTACAGGGATTCTGTGCTGAGACCAGAAAGAATCAAGTAAAGGGTTAAGTCTTGTCTGCAAATCAGAAGTTTTCCCCAGAATCCAACAATAGTGTATTCATTTGCTGGGCATGGAAAAGATGTAAATTGTGCATAACTGAAAGACACAAATTGGATATTGAGAATTAATGGGAAATTCTGAATCTGTCAATATTTAATTTATTTTCATACTGGAAAACACGTGTCATTAATTAAGAGGCATCTTAATGGAAGGATTACAACCTGGCGAATCAGAAAGTCAGGTGTCCCGCCCGAGGCAGTCAGAGGTTCTGGAAAGGAAGCAGCAGGTTGATGTTACCTGCCTAGAGTGACCCCTCAGCCCTGCGGTGAAGGGGACACAATTCCTGGGCCTCTGACCTCACCGACGTTACGTCTCAGGGGAGGAGGGAAAAGCAGCTATGGCAGCAGATCATATCTCCACCGAGGGGGAAATGAGACGAAGGCCATCTTAGGCATGGACCGGAAGCTGCCCACAGTCCTACTTCAGGCTGCGGCCATGTCTTGTTTCCAGCTCCATGGAGACAGTGGACCATCATCCATTCTCAAGGAGGCAGCCCCTGGGGTACGGTGGGCCCATCCCAGTTGGTGGGCCATCCTGGTTGGTGGCCTGTCCTGGTAGGCGGCCCATTGTGGTTGGTGGCTTGTCCCAGTTGTGGGCCCACCGTGGTTGATGACCCATCCCAGTTGGTGGCCCATCCTGGTTGGTGACCCATCCTGGCTGGTGGCTTGTCCCAGTTGTGGGCTCATCGTGGTTGGATGACCCATCCTAGTTGGTGGCCTATCCCGGTTGGGGGGCCCTGTTCTGGTCAGTGGACCTGTCCTGGTTGGTGGACCTGTCCTGATGCCCATCCTGGTTGGTGGCCCATCCTAGCTGGTGGCCCATCCTGGTGTCCAGGCCTGGCTGGCAGCTCCACTTACCAACCTTTATTAAGCTCAGGGAGCTTCACAGCAACTAGTCTCAAGTTGACAGATCTCCAGAACCAGTAGGACATCCTTGCTGTTTCATTTGCTTCCAGAAGGTTCTACTTAGTGGGACAGACACCTCTTAAGGACAAAGACAGTGATGGGGAAGAGGAGCTCTGGAGAATGGGGCATCCACAGTGGAAGGAAAGAAATAAAATGATCTCCTTCACAGATGATATCTTATATGTAGAAAACTCTAAAGATTATACACACACACATACACACAACTGTTAAGAGCTAATATATGAATTCAGAAAACTAGCAGGATACAAAATAAATACAAAAAAATCAGCCGTATTTCTATACACTAGCAGTGAACAATCTGAAAAGGAAATAAAAACAATTCCATTTATGGGAACATATCTCAATGTAATAAAAGCTATTTATGACAATCCCACAGCCAACATAACACTCAATGGTGAAAAGCTGAAAGTCCTCCCACTAAAATCTGGAACAAGATAAGGATGCCCACTCTCACCACTTCTATTCAATATAGTATTGGAAGTCCTCACCACAGCAATCAGACAAGAAAAAGAAAAAGTATACAAATTGGAAGGGAAGAGGTAAAATTGTCATTATATGCCAATGACAGGACACTACATATAGAAAACCCTAAAGACTCCACACAGAAACTATTAGAACTGAGAAACGAATTAAGCAAAATAGCAGGATGCAAGATTAACATACAGAAATTGGTTGCATTTCTTTATAACAATTAAATAGAAAGGCAATGAAATAGAAATTAAAAAAAAAATCCCTTTTAAGATTGCATCAAAAAAAAAAATACTTAGGAATAAACCTGACCAAGGAGGTGAAAGACTTATATGCTGAGAACTATAAAACATTAATAAAGGAAACTGAAGATGATTCAAAGAAATGGAAAGATATCCCATGTTCTTAGATTGGAAGAATTAATATTGTTAAAATAGCCATACTAGCCAAAGCAATCTACAGGTTTAATGCAATCCTTATCAAATTACCCATGATGTTTTTCACAGAACTAGAACAGATAATCCTAAAATGTATATGGAACCATAAAAGACCCAGAATTGCCAAAGCAGTCCTGAGGAAAAAGAACAAAGTAGGAGGCATAACCCTCCCAGACTTCAGACAATACTACAAAGCTACAGCAATCAAAACAGCAAGGTACTGGCACAAAAACAGACATATGGATCAATGGAACAGAATAGAGAGCCCAGAAATAAACCCACACACCTCCAGTCAATTAATCTTCGGCAAAGGAGGCAAGAATATACAATGGAGAACAGACAGTCTCTTCAGCAAGTGGTGTTGGGAAAGCTGGACAGTCTCATATATATCAATAAAGTTAGAACACACCCATATACCATACACCATACAGCTCCCTGAGCTTAATAAAGGTTGGTAAGTGGAGCTGCCAGCCAGGTCTGGACACCAGGATGGGCCACCAGCTAGGATGGGCCACCAACCAGGATGGGGATCAGGACAGGTCCACTCAAAATGGCTTTAAGACTTAAATATAAGACATGACACCATAAAACTCCATAGGCAAAACATTCTTTGACAGAAGTCGTACCAATCAGTCTCCCAAGGCAATAGAAATAAAAATAAACAAATGGGACCTAATCAAACTTATAAGCTTTTGCACTGCAAAGGAAACCATCAACAAAATGAAAAGACAGCCTATGGACTGGGAGAAGATATTTGAAAACAATGTGAACGACAATGGCTTAATTTCCAACATATACAAACAGCTTATACAAATCAATGTCAAAAAAAACCAACCCAATCAATAAATGGGGAGAAGACCTAAATTGACATTTCTCCAAAGAAGACATACAAATGGCCAACAGGCACATGAAAAGATGCTCAACATTGCTAATTATTAGAGCAATGCAAATCAAAACTACAACGAGGGGCTTCCCTGATGGTGCAACAGTTAAGAATCCGCCTGCCAATGCAGGGGACACGGGTTCGAGCCCTGGTCCAGGAAGATCCCACATGCCGTAGAGCAACTAAGCCTGTGCACCACAACTTGAGCCTGCGCTCTAGAGCCTGCCAGCCTCAACTACTGAGCCCACGTGCTACAACTCTTGAAGCCCGGGCGCCTAGAGCCCGTGCTCTGCAACAAGAGAAGCCACCGCAATGAGAAGCACGTGCACCGCAACGAAGAGTAGCCCCCGCTCACCGCAACTAGAGAAAGCCCGCACACAGCAACAAAGACCCAACACAGCCAAAAATAAATAAATTAAAAAAAAAAACACTACAATGAGGTAACACCTCACACCACTCAGAATGGCCCTAATCTGATTAAAAAGTCTACAAATAATAAATGCTGGAGAGGGTGTGGAAAAGAGGGAGCCCCCCTACACTGCTGGTGGGAATGTGAGCTGGTGCAGCCACTATGGAAAACAGTGCGGAGGATCCTCAAAAAACTAAAAATAGAGTTGCCATATGATCCAGCAATCTGATTCCTGGGCATATATCCAGATAAAACTCTGATTCAAAAAGATACATGCACCTTAATGTTCATAGCAGCACTATGTATAATAGCCAAAACATGGAAGCAACCTAAATGTCCATCGACAGAAGAATGGATAAAGAAGATTTGGTATATATATATATATAATGGAATACTACTCAGCCATAAAAAAGAATGAAATAATGCCATTTGCAGCAACATGGATGGACCTAGAGATTATCATACTAAGTGAAACAAGTCAGAAAGAGAAAGACAAATACCATATGATATCATATATGTGGAATCTAAAATATCACACAAACGTACTTATTTACAAAACAGAAACAGACTCACAGACAGAGAGAGAACAGACTTGTGGTTGCTAGTGGGGAGGGGGACGGACTGGGAGTTTGGGATCAGCAGATGCAAACTAGTATATACAGGATGGAAAAACAACAAGGTCCTACTGTATATCACAGGCAGCTATATTCAATATCCTGTAATAAATCATAATGAATATGAAAAAGAATCTATCTACATATATACTAACAAGAGAGTGAAAAGACAAGCTACAGAATGAGAGAAAATATTCTCAAATCATAGATCTGATAAGGGGTTAATACCCAGCATAAAGAACTCATAATTCAGTGACAAAAAACTAATAATCTAATTCACAAATGGGCAGTAACTTCCACAGGAATTTCTCCAAGGAGGAGAAGAGCCAATGAGTACACACAATGTAAACTGAAACCACCACACGATGCCTCTGCACAACCATGAGGATGGCTGTTACCAGGAAAATGGAAAATAACAAGTGTTGGTGAGGACGCAGAGAACTCGGCACTCATGTTTGGCTGGTGGGGATGAAGACAGTGCAGCTGCTGTGGACCACATCCTGGCAGTTCCTCAAAAGGTTAACGTAGAGTCACCATGTGACCCAGCTATTCCACTCCCAAGATAAATGAAAACAAATGTGCATGCAGAATTTTGTACGTGATGTTCACAGCAGCGTTATTCATAACAGGAAATGGGGGAAACAACCCCAATGTCCATGGACAGAAGGTGGAACATTGTTCAGCCTAAAAAAGGAAGGACAGTGGTGATGACCTCACAACACTGTGAATGTACTTAATGCCACTTAACTGTACACTTCAAAATGGCTAAAATGGCATACTTTATGTTATGTATATTTTACCACAATAAAAAAGTATATTTTCATGTATAGAGACAGTGCCAATCCTAAGACGCTGCATCGATTGACTGGTGTTTTTAAAACTCAGTCTCACTGAAAACTGGTGACGGCTTCTGTGACAAAAGGAAGATCAAACAGGAAAAACATGTTCTTGATATTCTTCTCAAAGTACAGAAGAGGAAAAAAAGAAGAAAACAATCGATAAATTCAACTAGAATCAAACTATTTAAACATGAACGTTTTAATATCCATACGACATTCTTAAAACAAACTTTCAGACACAAAGTGATTTAAAACTTTATAAAAATATATATACAGCTTCAAACTATACAGTTTATTCAATTTAACAGACTGTCCATTTTTTAATTTAAGACACACACAATTTCAAAGAAATTTTCAATTTTATCCCAATTTCTCACTTAAAGTCTCAGATTACATCTACCTATTATGTACAAACAGATGAATAGAAATGTCCTCAAAGTTCCCAGGGTTTGGGTTACAAAGAAAACTTAGAGAATTTCACCTTCTCTGTGTATAGGAATTAAGTCTCAGCCCATTTCATATCTGTCTTTCCTATTTTCTTGTCAAATATTAGCTCTTCTTAAATAGATGTACTGATTTTATTCATTGTTTTTCTCAGGAAGGATATGTGTGATCCAGTAATTAAAGAAAGCTGAGATTACTCGGGCATAGTCTGGAAAGCAAAAAGAAAACAGAACAAAAAATAAAATAAAACAAAATATTCAAACAAAAAGAAAAATTATAAATTATTATTTTGTAGATATTAGTCCTTAGGCCCAAAGCAAACCCTGAAATAATCTAATAAAACACAACTCGGGTGTTGAAATGATGTTGATTGTCAGCATGCTTGCAAATCCCATAAAAGTATGGGTGAGTCTGGAATATTTGTATTTCACTTGGATACGAAAGTTCTGTTAGAGCTGAACTCCATAACACCACACGCAATATTACATGCTTAACATCTGAGCTCAAAGAAAACCACATACGAACTGAAATGTAACAGAAATAGGAGTTTACTTCAAAGATGGACAAAGTAGCAGGAAGTCAGAAGCAGGATTCTAAGTGAGATGAGCTGGAAGGGACAGCACTCAAGTTTGAGGAAACTGTCCCAGGAACAGCCCAGCAAAGGGCCTGAGCTGACGTCACAGCCCCTCATTTTGGGCCTCACTCCTCGTAAAGATGCTCACTGAGCGGGACGCAGGTCCGGAGGCTCCAACCCTGAGAGCACGCACACCCTGTCTGGCTCAGATCCTGGTGCCCGAGGGGCAGCTGACTGCTGCTGAGGCCCTGAGACGCACTTTCCAGCAGAGGCTGGGGCTGCGGGGAGGGGTCCCATCTCGCGCTCCATGCAGAAGTGTGGCTGAGGTGCCTCCAAACTCGTCCCCCGTCCTGCCCGGGCCAGCTGCCCGGCCCCCCAGCCTCGGGCTCCCGAGGATGGCGGTGGCTAATGTGTGCACAGAGGACTCAGGAGGGTCCAGGGCGGGGATGCCTGCAGCATCTTCATGGTGCGCGGAGCATGATAAAAACCCCACAGGTGGTGACGCGCATGTACATGCAGATGACGGAACGCAGTATGTGAGACCAACTGTAGAAACACGTGCACTGGCCTCGGGAAACGGCTGCTACCCCCCGGTCAATGAAACACCCGCGAACTAGGAAAAACAGTCCTTGAGGCAGCAGAGAGAGAAAGCCCCCTGTGTCTGCTGTTAAAATGCTATTATTTCCAGGCTTACTCTATAGACAGGAGAGATACAGCTACTAATTAAACTTCATAAGCTAGTTTTAAGAAAAAGAAAACAATTTCAGAATGCTAAATCTGAATTAGACAGAACCAATATTTGAAAATAAAGCTTCACCATTTGTAAGATTTCATTTTACAAAGTAGCTCAACATAGAAAAACTTGGACTGCACATCCTACATGCACTAAAAAGGAATCCGTTTTCACAGAAAAGTGCTTCATGCATAAATTTTAGTTCCACCAACTACTTAAGGTGCTTGTAGGCAAAACCTGTCCAAATGGTTTCAATGTAAGAAGCAAGAGAAGCATTTCCACTCAATCCCCAATCCCTGTTCCAAACTCTCCTGATGCATCTCAGAGCCACGCGTGAGGAACGTCTTCAGTGTGAGGAACTCCACTGAATTGTAAATGATTTATTTTCATCTCTCATAAAAACGTCATATTAGTTTAACTTAATAAAATTGGCTTTTTGCAATCTGAAAATGTAAACTATGGAAATGTAAATCTTTTTACATTTCTTACGGAAATGTAAATTTTAAAATACTGATTACAGCAGGCCCAACAACCAGCAGTAAGGAAAGGAGCAAACACTGGATCACGGGGCTGGGGGTCCCGAGTGGCCCTGCGGCGCCCCCGGCAGGAGCAGGGCTCTGCCAGCACTCGCTCCCCTGCCTGAGGGTCTCCCTTCCTGGAGCTGCTCCCACCGGCAGCCCACCGGCTCTCGCTCCCCCCATACGTCCTCTGGTCCTACTCCTCGTGGCAAGCCCCCCGGAAGGCACCGCCTTCACCCCATCTCTGGTCCGCCAGCCCCACACTCTCTGGCCCCGCTCTGACAAAGCCTCTGTCCCCCCGGACCCCAGGCTGCTCTGTGAGGGTGACGGGCAGTGGCTCTCCCAGGCCTGAGTCCCCACACCTGGACTTCCGACAGGAACCTCCAGCCGGCCCCGCTCAACACCCCACCTGCTCCTGTGACTGCCTCTCCTGCCTCATGATGCGCTGCAGGCTTCGTGCAGGGCTTCGGGTCACAGACGTCCACATCCAGTCAGTCGGCAAACCCTACTGAGTCCACCTTCACAGCCGACCCAAATCTGACCGTGCCCGGGACAGCCATCTCGCCGGGAGTATGACCGAAGCCCCCGCTGTCCCCGACCCCTTCTCTAGTCCGAACATGACGGCTGGAGAGATCTTGCTAAGTGCGGTCAGACCCGACAGGCTGGCCTTCCAGCGGCCCCACGTCGCCCAGGATAAAGGCCAACGAACTCAGCACAACCTCCAGGGCCCGACGTGACCCGGTCCCCGGCTCCTCCGCCACCCGCATCTGCCCCCTCGTCTTGTCCGTGGGCCCCGCTGTACGAAGCACACCTCACTGACTTCTCCATCCCCCTCGCTCCCCGCCCCCAAGTCTTGTCCGTGGGCCCCGCTGTACGAAGCACACCTCACTGACTTCTCCATCCCCCTCGCTCCCCGCCCCCAGTCTTGTCCATGGGCCCCGCTGTACGAAGCACACCTCACTGACTTCTCCATCTGGCTTCCTCCGTGTCCCACCAGGACGTAGGCCCCGAAGGGCAGGGCGCGCCCCTGAAGACCCGCGGCGGGACCAGGGCCGCACAGGCAGGGCAGACGAGGCCCCCTAACAGATCGCTACTGGACGTACGGGGGAGGCAGGTCCTCCTGGCGACCCCAACGCACAGGGGTCTCGTCAACCCCCGCCAGCCACTTGCTAATTATACTGGTGCCATATTGCTTTACTGCTGGCTTTACTGTTATTTCACGTGACGAAATGTGATATATGGCTTTTTAAACATGTCAGTCTTGACTCTTCAGCTACACTATGAGGTTTCCAAGAAGAAAAACCATGCACTGTACTCATTTTGAGATCACTGCCCCAGGGTAATCTGCAGAATCACTTTCATTCACTCAGCTAAGTCTGCCCAGTGCCTGTCCTGGGTCCAGCATGGAGTCCTGCCCCATGCCGTGCAGCTGAAGTGCTCTCCAAGAAGTCCCGATCCTCTGATACTCAGTGTCTGCAGATTTCTGCGGCCGGAGTATTCCCACCGTGGCCCGGTGGGACTTCAAGCTGCCAGTGTGAAGCCCCATCCATGGCATTGTGAAGACACAAGCACAGTTGGCCCAGCACTGTACAGTTTGCATGAAATGGGCACCCAACAAAGGGTGAGGAAGTAACAAAAGAGAAATCATCTTATAGTTCAACTCCCTTTTTACTGTAGGGTCCAGGAAAGCAGACCAAGACATTTGGAGGAGAGAAAAAATGTACCTTCTCCGAATCTAGCAGAGGAAAAGGAGAAGGGAAAAAGAAATGAACTCTTTCACTTCCATTTAAACTAATAAGGATTTGGTCCTAAGAGTGGAGCTCGCAAGTCTGGAGAATTAGATTGCACACGCATGTCTGCATATATCATGTGAGATATTTTTATAGCAAGAGAGATGCAAGAAGCATATTCCTCTGTGGGAATCTATTCCTCAAGCCATATGTGCATCCTTATATTTTCTGATTCAGGACTGCTTTGCTAGAGAGTAAGTTTTTCAGAGGCAAACCCTAGACAAGTGTCTAAAGCAGCACAATGAATAAAGTGCACAGTACATACCGGGTGGCATCCTGCAATGTTCTGGGAACACTTCCAGGGCACTCTTCAATCTTTCAGTATCTTGCAAAAGTAACAGCGTTTTCATGTGATCCAGAATGAACACATCTGAGGAGGGCATGCTGTGAGTTTCAAGATATTTAAATAGCTCTTCACTGGTCTCCATGAAGACAGCCGAGTCCGAATCCTTGGAGACACCTAAACAAAGACAGGATCACTTAGAAATGCATTTTTACTCCTATAAACTGAAGATAAGCTCTCACCTCCTAAAGGAAGCCTCAAACGTATATTTCTATTTAGAATGATGTGTTTGAGAGACAATCAGAACAGAACTTTGAAAAGCAAACAACAAAATACAACTGTTGAACCACAGTGGAAAGGTGGTGTCTGTTATGGGCACTGATCCCGTAAAGCAGCTCTGAGTGTTCCAGGTACTGGAATCCACGCACGGAGCAGGGGAAACACACGAAACCAAGCCCTCCGAAGGTGTCAGGCATCTACAAACAGAGCATGAAGCTGCTGGGCATCTGGGATGCTTCAAGGAAGCCAAGGAGGCTGCCCCATGAGCACAGCGCTGTGCCTGCTGCCGGCCGGTGGCAGGCCTACATCGTGCTGAGGCCATTTCTGCACTAATCCCGGTTGGTGTTCACAGGACGTCTAGAATCTGTGACTTCATGGTCTTTGCCAACTTTGAAAAACTCCCAGCTGCCACCTCTGACACGTCCCTCGGGCCCCAGTCCCACGGGTGAGGCTCCTTCCGACCCATGTGGCCGTTATGCTCCTTCTGTGTTTTCCATCCTTTCCTCTCCCTCCTTCACTCTGGATACTTCCTTCAGCCTGCCTTGCAGTTACTAATTCTCTTTTATGCTGAATCTAATCTGCTGTCTGAACTCGTCTTTGAGTTCTTAATTTCAGTTATTATATTTCTCAGGTCTAGAATTTCCGTTTGATTATCCTAACAGATTCACATTATCTGGTGAAAGTCTCCGCTTTTCACCTTTTTTCTGCATCTTCTCCCTACTTCTTGGACATCTAGATCATAGCTATTTTAAATCCCTTGTCTGGTAACATCAGCGTCTCCACCCCGTGGCCTCTTTCTACTGCTCTTTTCCTCATGGTTTTGGTCGTATGGTCCTGTCTCTTGCTGTGCCTGACACACTCCTTTGAATGAACATGAAAATCACAGGGTCTCGGCTAACGGCATTTTCCTCCAGAGAGGGTACCCCCGGCTCTGCTCGGTAGGCAGAGAAGGGGCAGGCGGCTGAACTGACCACAGGGTGTCTGCACGTCTGGCCGGCAGCTGTCCACCTGCACCTGAGCGCGTGGCCTGCGTGCTGCGCTGGAGGGTCAGGTGAGCCCTGCCTGCTCGGTCCCTCAGGACGCCACAAAGGCCGCCCTGCCATGAGGAAGACATCTGCCGGGTTGCCCTCCTCCCATCCCACAGTTCAGGGCTTGGCCAAGGTTTTGAGGGGGGACCAGCAGAGCTTTGCTCTGGTCTCTGACCCTCCTTTCTTACAGAGCTGGCCGACCCTGGGCCCTCCACTTTCCTCCCCAGACCTGTGAGACCACTGGGGCTCTGCTGGTTTGCCTGCTCTCCAGGGCTGCACTGCCCCTTCCCCTGGACCCTCGCTCAAGCCCCTGTCCAAACTGGCAGACACCTTGAGGGAAGGAGGGCAGCAGCATTCTGGCTCACCCGGCCTGTGGTTCACCTCCTCTGGGATCTGTCACAGGGGCTTTTCCTCAGCAGCTCTTAAACTCCAAGTACACTTTAAACTTCAGTCTTCCTTGGCAGGAGGGCTGTCTGCCACAGGCTACTCCCTCACGCAGAGAATGGATAATCTACTGAGATCTCTCTGAAGCCTACTTCTGTTCTGCAGTGTATCCGCCACGTCCTCCTATTAGTCTCATGTGGATATTCGTTAAGGATGTTTTCAACTTAACACAAAGTGTGGATAAACAAGTGAAAGTGAAAAGGGTCAATCTTGGTTAAAATGGACCCGTTAATCCTGGTGTTTTTGCATCACTGTTTAAGGCCATTCCTTACCCCTCCAGTTGTCATATAGGCAGTATTTCTCCATCTTGGTCATGCTGGAGGTTCGATGCCCTAAGCCCACCACATCCCCTGAATCTCCCAGGGACGGATCAGAACGGGGGCAGTTATGCCAGCACCTCTGTTCTTGGCACCGAGCCAGCACCCGCTTCTTCCTGACCCTCAGGGCTGCTGTCTGTTACGCTCCACACAAAGGTGAGGGATTATCACCCATCAGAATAAATCCCAGGATAGACTGCTGCTCCTGTATCAGTACAAATAGTGGTCAAATACGCTTACTGAAAAATCTCAAATCACAAAGCCACACACTGGGGAGCAAATCAACGTGTGTCCGAAAGAGAGAGAGCTGTGCTTCCTTCACTTCTCTACTAGCTGATGAAAATGAGCAAGAGTCCATCAAAACCTCCAACCTGGATTTATCTTTTCTTTAGACATATAGCTGAGAATAGCAACATATTCTGAAATTGGATTTTAGAGAAATGAGGATGATGAGACCAACCTCGTTTGGACCCACACCTCTAATGGGCTGGCTGTTTCCCCTGGTGAGCCTAGAGCAGGGGGCCAGCCCAGATCTTTGGTGGGATGAATTTAAATATTTGGAGTTTTGCCTCAAAACTAACGACTTATTTTGAATACTGAATACTTTAAATGTTTTGTATTTTAAACATTTAACTATTTTACATTTGCTTATTTTTCCAAATAAGTAGATGCCATTATTCAAAAGAACAACAGGAAAAAACATACCATCATAAAAATAAATTTCTTGTGTTGACTTCAAAAAGTTCAGGATACCATCTGCCTTTTCATTGGTACTTTTAACGTCTTCCTCCCCGGCGTCTGTGGCTCCTTCCTCCTCGGCCTCTGGGACCCCTCCCTCCCTGTCTGCGACGTCCTCTCCATCACTCACTCTCACGTTGTCCTGCTCACTGCTGGTCTCCTCAGGCTGGTACATGAAGTTGACGCCAGAGACTCCTGTTAGTAAGCCAGCTGCTTTCTTCCTCTTAATTTGCTGTTTCTTTTTCAGTTTCCTTTTTTTATTTTTGCTTATTGTGGGGCCATCTGTGTGCCGTGGCTGCAATTTTTCTTGCAAAATACTCTGCTGTTTCTCTAATTCTGCTTGTTCTACAGGAACGTTATTGGGATTTTTAAATTTTTTCTTTGAATTATGCTTTCTAATTCTTCTTCTCTTTGGTTGAGCATGAAGATCCTGATCTATAAAAACAGAAATTCAAATATAACAATTTTCTGTAAAATGGAACCATAACAACTTACTAGGCTAAATAAATTTTCCATTAGGATCTTATAATTTTAGTAGAAAAGGAATTTAAAATATTTACTTCAGTGATTCTTAACTTTATACCAACAAAGTACACTGTTAAGGATGCTGGGATTTACCATGAAGTAAATAATAACCTACTTGTTCTTCCAAAAAAGGTGTATGTATGTGTACGCGTCTGTGTGTGTGTATGTGTATTTATTCAACATTGTTACTATCATGACATACGGTATGATTTTAAGGATCTAAGAGTTGTTGCAGTTTTATCGAGAGTAAAATTTCATGCCTATGGTCTTGGGGAGAGAAACATGAATTCTTATGCTTTTTAAAATGTACTTTAGCACCTTCTAAAGAGTTACTTGTGTGTGAGGATGAGAAGCAAACAGTGACGACCTGCCCATCCAAATCAGCAATGGGTCCCATATGAATGAAGATGAAGCCTGGGCTCTCGGCAGGTAAGTGACATGGTCGAGATGTGGCAGTCACTGCCACGCAACAGACAAGGTCTGGGGTGGACGTGTGGTGGGAAGGCCTGCGGTGGACGTGGAGCCTGAGAGGAACGACCCCCACGCCAATCCTGCCCCGTCCACCGCATCCCCGCACCCTCGTGGCAGTGTGTGCCCGGCACATGCTCAGCACACGCCCGGTGCATGCCCAGCACACCCGCTGCTGCCCACACGCGCCCACCTGCTCCGTCCCAGCCAACCAAGCACGGCGGTGCTGCCATCAATGCTCAGACGCTTCTTCTCAACAACTCTCACTTCTCATAGGTTCTCCCTAGGCCCATCACAGGTTATGGTGGGAAATCAAACACCATGCGTGAGACTTCTGAGACACTGTGCGTCACTACGTGGAATGAAGATCCCTCTCCCTGTAATTCGCACTCTGAGGCTTTGATCTGCCGCTGACGTAAGACAGAAGATGCCGTGTGGTCCTTGCGCTGCGGCTCCTGTGACGAGGGGCCTGAGACTCGGAACCCGCTGGTCACACCCTCCAATCTGTGGAGGTGGTTTCTTCTCTTGTTCTGGGCTCTGAGTCTATTTATGCAGCCAAACTCCCACCTGCGCATTTAAACAAGCGTCCACCCGCCCCCCCCTCCCCCGCCCGGCCTGTGTGACACGGAAGGCCCCCTCCCCTGCAGCTTCGTGTCATCACCAAACCAGACACTGCCTCTGGATACAGGGAGAGTCCTCCCCTGACTCTGGAATGAGAGTCCTCAGTTTTCTCTTGATACACGTGACAACCAGGAGACCTAGTGCTGCCTGCAACTTGGCATGAAGCCCAAATTACTCCTCATAAAATCATGATGTGACACTGTCATACAGTCCCATACTTGGTACATTTTCTCTCTCTTCTCAATCACCAGTGGATGACTGAACACAGCATTTTCCTATTTCATTTGAAAGTTGTTATTAACTGATTTTAGAGACCTGCTTAGTTTCGCTGACAGACACCTGATTCATGAGTATCTCTGAATAGCTGGCCCTTGAGCTGGTCTTGTCAAATATTAATGTTTGAAAAATGACCACTGCTTATGGAATTTAAAAAATTTTCGAGATTCAGTTAAAAAAAGAAAAAATTACATTTCTCCTCATTGGGGTCTATTCTTGCCTTTATTGATTTGGAAAAAGGTCATCCATAGGATGCTTTATCACGTCACAGTAAAGCCATCTGGGGACCAGCGTGCAGTCATCTGGGGGCATCCTTTCTGTCCACCAAGAGTGGCATCCGGAGAGCTGCTCTCATTTATTCTCCGATATCTCCATTCTCCAGGCCCTTCCAGCCGAGCCAATTACTGACGTCATCTTCCGGTTCATTTCTCTTTGCAAGTGGTGAGAGCACAGCATGAATGCTGCCCTGTGAGGATGATTATGCTATCAGCCTGCTACTCTAAAAGACTATAAAACAGGAATTTGAGAGGAGGAGGTGGCAAAAAAGGGTGTAAAACATAAGAGTATCATACTTTTTCATATAAGTGTGTGTGCGTACTTCTTAAGAGGAAAACTTAATACACACTGAGATACTGAAGGTCCAGATGCCAGACCTGTGGGGTTAACTGTGGTTTCTGGGTGCTGTGATTGACTGTAGGTTGTTTTTTTTCATTGTACTTTTCTGATTTCCAACTGTAGGACTTTGAGCAGATACTGCTTTCATAATAAGGAAAAATTATTATTTTAAACTTGATGAAATTATGACAACTCAAAACATGGGATGTCACTAAATTCTACTTGAAGGTGAATTTATAATCTTAAATATGTCAGGAAAGAAAAAAGGCTAAAAATCAATGATATAAGAAAGAAGCTGGAAAAACAACAGCAACTTATACCTGAGGAAAGCAGAAGGAAAGAAATAACAATCAGAGGAGCACAAAATAAAGGAAGAGAAAAGAAAACCCAACAGAGAGAGAGCAACCAGCACTGACACTGTGAAGAAAGAAAACAGATGAACAGTGCAAGACTGGACGGGACGAGCAGAGGACACATAAACGCCAGTGTGGGGTGAAGGCGTGTGTTAACATACACCCTGTAGGCGCGAAAGGACCCATAAGATGGCTCTGTGAACAACTCTATGCAAATAAATTACATAGTTTGTATGAAATGGAGAATTCTGAGAAAAGTACAACATACCAAACTGGACACATGAAGAAACGGAAAATCTTAATAGTCCTATATCTATTAAAAAATGGAATCTTTAGTTAAAAATAATCCCACAGAAGAACTTCAGGCCTAGGCAGATTCACCTGACTTCTAAGGAACATTGAAGGAAGAAACAAACGCCCAACATACAAAACATTTCTGGAGAACAGAGACAGTGACAGTGGCCACACGCTCTGCGAGGACAACACAGTGCTCATTTCAAAACCTGCTGAGGACACTGAAAGACGGGAAGGTTGCAGGCCAACCCCTCTCATAATCATCAATACAAAACTTCTAAACAAAATGTTAACCGTCTGATTGTAGTGATATAAAGTATTCAATCAATATTAACACCAACAGATCATGAAAACGTGTAGCAAACTAGAAATGGAAGGGAAATGCGAAATGCGATAGAGGGTGAGAAAATCCCGCAGGGACACTGCACGTGAAGCCCTCACCCTGCTGCTTCCCTGCCGGAGGCCCTGGCGGTGCAACAAGAGGGGGGAAAGTGTCAGACCTCGTGGGGACGCCAGCTACAGCTGGCACCACTGTGAGTCCAGAAGGTCCCCAGGCCCTACAGACAGGCTGCCTGGGAGCCTGCAGACGCAGAAGCAGGACATGAGTGCGGCAAGGAGGACGCTCACCCGCACGGCAACCAGGGTCGCAAGATAACGCCGGCGAGCGCCGACCCTGGCAGAGAGCACCAACCGCAGGGACCCCACCGGGAACTGGAACCGCAGCCCCAGAGCAGCAGGGAGCCTCACTGTCCCTGGGTCTCCCCGTAACGAGGGCTCCGCAGAGGCCGAGGCAGGGGCGCCCATGCTGCCCTGGGGTCAGCAGACGTGGCACCCGAGTCTCCACCTCAGCTCATGCCCCTGCGTCACTCCCAGGGCTCACGGCCCCGGAGGTGGGGGAGTCCTTCTGCTTCTGGACAGCACGGTACCATCCAGGACGCTCACCACGGGCTCGTGCAGGAGCGGCTGGCAGGAGGCAATGGCTGGGGATACCCGGCTCCCAGGGCCAGAGGTCACACGGCCACCCTGCTCTTTCCACGTCTTGTTCATGGTAACGGACAGGACTAATTACTTGATCTGAAGAAATACTCATCACTCAATGCCCTTTCGACGCTACGTATTTGTTGCTTGAGTCTCTCGTTTTCTCACAGATGAGGGACAGCAGTCACTGCAGGAGGACTTCACCACCCTAATCGCGTGGCAGCCGACATGGGCTCACATCTGCCTTGGCAGCCGGTGCTTAGAGGCCTTTTCCCCAAAGGAGATGTCTTCGTGTCTGTTTCCTAAGTACAACATCTTGATGCGACTTAGCGTGGAGAATATCCAGTTAACTCACACAGACGTGGTTCAACATTTCTTTTGAAAAACAGTGCTGCATGTTAATACCTAGATATGATATGTAGGCATTACAATCGATACAAAGATCTGTTTATTTTCTTCTTTTAACATTTCCAGCATAACCTATAGACCACTGGGCAATGGCTACACATAATTGAACATAATTTTTTTTTTTAACATCTTTATGGGAGTATAATTGCTTTACAATGTTGTGTTAGTTTCTGTTGTATAACAAAGTGAATCAGCTATAGGTATACATATATCCCCATATCTCCTCCCTCTTGCGTCTCCCTCCCACCCTCCCTATCCCACCCCTCTAGGTGGTCACGAAGCACCGAGCTGATCTCCCTGTGCTATGCAGCTGCTTCCCACTAGCTATCTATTTTACATTTGGTAGTGTGTATATGTCCATGCCACTCTCTCACTTCGTCCCAGCTCACCCTTCCCCCTCCCTGTGTCCTCAAGTCCATTCTCTACATCTGAGCCTTTATTTCTGTCCTTCCCCTAGGTTCATCAGAACCATTTTTTTTTTAGATTCCACATATATGTGTTAGCATATGGTATTTATTTTTCTCTTTCTGACTTGCTTCACTCTGTATGACAGACTCTAGGTCCATCCACCTCACTATAAACAACTCAATTTCGTTTCTTTTTATGGCTGAGTAATAATCCATTGTATATATGTGCCACATCTTCTTTATCCATTCATCTGTCGATGGACACTTAGGTTGCTTCCATGTCCTGGCTATTGTAAACAGAGCTGCAATGAACATTGTGGTACATGACTCTTTTTGAATTATGGTTTTCTCAGGGTATGTGCCCAGGAGTGGGATTGCTGGGTCGTATGGTAGTTCTATTTTTAGTTTTTTAAGGAACCTCCATACTGTTCTCCATAGTGGCTGTATCAATTTACATTCCCACCAACAGTGCAAGAGGCTTCCCTTTTCTCCACACCCTCTCCAGCATTTATTGTTTGTAGATTTTTTGATGATGGCTATTCTGACCGGTGTGAGGTGATACCTCATTGTAGTTTTGATTTGCATTTCTCTAATGATTAGTGATGTTGAGCATCTTTTCATGTGTTTGTCGGCAATCTGTATATCTTCTTTGGAGAAATGCCTCTTTAGGTCTTCTGCCCATTTTTGGATTGGGTTGTTTGTTTTTTGATATTGAGCTGCATGAGCTGCTTGTATATTTTGGAGATTAATCCTTTGTCAGTTGCTTTTAAAAAGAATAGAACGTAGCTGTTTGGCTGGGTTACATGCAGAACTCCTAGTAATGTAACATAATTTATAAAGATATGGAAAAATGATAAATTTGACCCTTTATAACATTTTCCACCCCAAACATACCAGACCTTTTCATGATTCTTTATTCTCTGTCTAAAATTAAATCGTTCCTCTTGTTTATGAGCCAACCTTTTCTTACCAGTTCAAATCTCAAGTGCTTTATAAGACTTCCCAAGGTTAGCTTCTCCATCCGCTGTGTTCCTACGGCACTTGGTCTCTATCGCTAATAACACTTAGTACTGAATGACAAAGTCTGTTATTGACTTTATTCCACTCCCTAACCTCTAAGCTCTACAGCAGTAAGGGTTGTGTTATCGTCACGGTTGTTCCTTCAATGTCTGACGCACAAGGTTCTAACAAATAGCTCATTATCTCAGATCCAGCCACGGTGCAGAAAGAGACGGTGCAATCAGGGGACAGAACCCATGTGCTCTGAAAGTCAAGAGCAAAAGCTGCTTATTTATCGTTTCCATAAATATGAACCAACTATCTTTTGGAGACTGAAGTATGGCTACACGTGGTCTGTTTAAATCTGCTGATGATCAGAGTTACTCCTTGGTATCCATACAAACAGAAAGGACTCTCACAGTCAGGCTTTCTCTCTCCCAGTCAGATAGATTACGGTGAACTTAGGAAGTCTGGGTCTTCTGACTTTTTACTAACAGGGAGTTCCTTGGGCTGTCAATGAGTTAATCCAAGTCTCACACGCAGCCAATGGCTTCTACGGCCCAGGACAAAGCAGGGAGCAGGGTGTAAGGTCACCTTCACAAGGTCAGCCTCTGGACACACAGGAGATCCATCACCCTGGCTCTACCATGACCAATTGCTACTTCACACCAGATGCTTTTGTTGAAAGTACTTTCCTGTTTGGCTCTGATTACCTTGAGATTAAGAATCTGACTGGCTGTGAAAATGCAATGGAATTTACATTCAGAATTCACAAGATTCTTATGCTACCTCATTTTTTTAGGATACAGATGGTGTCAAATCCTAAAAGTCATTGCCAAGACTGATGTCAAGGAGCTTACCACTTATGTTTTCTTCTAGGAGTTTCATGGTTTCAGCTCTTACATTCAGGTCTTAAATTTACTTTGAGTTAGTTTTTGTGTAAGGTGTGAGACAGGGGTCTAGTTTCATTCTTTTGCATGTGGCTGTCCAGTTTTCCCAACACCATTTATTGAAGAGATTGTCCTTTCCCCATTGCACAGTCTTGGCTCCTTTGTTGTAAATTAATTGACCATATATGTGTGGGTTTATTTCTGGGCTCTCTATTCTGTTCCATTGATCTATGTGTGTGTTTTTATGCCAATATCACACTGTTTTCATTACTGCAGCTTTGTAATATAGTTTGAGGTCAGAAAGCATGTTACTTCTAGCTTTGTTCTTCTTTCTCAAGATTGCTTTGGCTATTCAGGGTCTTTTGTGGTTCCATACAAATTTTAAGATTATTTGTTCCATTTCTGTGAGAAATTCCCTCGGAATTTTGATAGGGATTGCACTGAATCTGTAGATTGCTTTGGGTAGTACGGACATTTTAACAATATTAATTCTTCCAATCCACGAGCATGAAATATCTTTCCATTTACTTACATTTGTCGTTGTCAATTTCCTTCATCAATGTCTTATAGTTTTCATGTATAGACCTTTCATCTCCATTAAATTTTTTCCTACCTAGGAATTTTATTCTTTTTGATGCAATTGTAAATTGGGCTGTTTTCCTAATTTCTGATAGTTCATTGTTAGTGTAAAGAAATGAAACTGATCTTTGTAAACTGATTTTGTACCCTGCAACTTGACTGAATTCATTTGTTCATTCTAACAGTTTTTTTTTTTTTTGGTGGAGTCTTTAGGGTTTTTTTATATATAAAACCATGTCATCTGCAAATAGAGTCAGTTTTACTTCTTCCTTCCTGATTTAGAGGTCTTTATTTCTTTTTCTTGCCTAATTGCTCTGGCTAGGACTTCCAATACTACGCTGAATAAAGTGCCAAGAGTAGACATCTTCAACTTAAATAATTTCCCACCTTCTTTTCTCAGTATCTCTTTGGAATGTCTATTAGTTGAGGACATATTAATCAATAAATTTTATTAGTTGAAGAAATATTAATCAATATCAAAGAAGTATTCATAATCTGTTCTATTATTGTAATGCATTTGCTTACAATAAGCTAAGGTGGTGTACGGGTTTACCAAGATCTAAATATTTCTCTAATCCAAGTTTCTTATGAATATGTGCCAACAATGGTTTGGAAATTAAGTAAATACTTTAAGAAAATAAATGGCAATCCAAACAAATGTGGGTTTTCTTTTTTTATAAAGGCAGGTTAAAGAGCTGTGCACACTCCACTGGTAAATTATTTCAAAATCAATATTCTGACCCACATAGTCCTTGGTCAATCATACATCTAAAGCTATGCTAGCTCACTCCACTGTGACTGAGAGGAATCCAGGGTATCAGGTGTGTGTGCCAATAAGATGCCAAAGAAACAAAAACATGAGCATACAAAATAGTTCTAGTCTTCTAGAAACAATCTAGGCCTTTTTAGGTGCTCTAAGAATGCATGAACTCTTTTCTGTGTCTAGCCTTTTATGTCACCTTGTTGACAGTGCATGGCAGAGGTAGCTGGTCTAAGTGAGGGTTCTCGACTCACCGAGAGAAAAGAGTGGTTCAGAATGACACCACCTCTACTGTCCCTCAGATGCCCCCAAGTAACCTGTGAGAAAGGAAAGGCTTTCACACAATTACATGTCTTAAGTCTCATTTCAATAAATCACCGGGACAAGAATGAAAGCCTGCTAACTCTGAGTCTGGCTTTGCTGCCCCTTGAGAGAGTATGATGTGTATGGAACGTGGCCCTGGTCAGAGAATCTCTGCTGAGAGCCTGCCTAGGACTCTACCTTGACTCCGGTGGCCTCTGGTGAAAACTGCACCTTATTAGTCAAATGAGCTAGAGTGCCTGCTGTGCTCTGCACCTGGGAAGCTCAGAGAAATCACGCATCAGGGTTTCTTCAGCCCAGACAGAGCCAGTGAGATCTGAAGATGGATCTGCCTTAGAACTGCGGCCTAAAGCCGTCAAAACTCATTGAAAGGATGGCTGACTCACAACGAAGCCACATTAGAACTGTGCATTTAGCTCATGCTTCCAAAAGCCATGAAGTTAATAACTATTTCAATCAGAGCTTGCTATTAGAATACTAATCATAATAGCGTTCCATCAAAATGACTTGATTTTAATGACTTTGCAGCTTGATCTGAACACAAAAACCATGTCAATACAGTCAACCACTTGTGATTATACGAGTGATTATACGAGGAGAGAGGACTGGTCCTTCTTTGCAGGCTGCTTTTATAAATAATTACGCAACTTGGTTCATCAAATATTGACTGAAGACTTAACACCAGCAGGCGCCGGTGCCTCAGGGAATTAAGAGCTGGCAGCGCTCACGTTTGCACAAGCTTTGCACAAACCCAATCTAATTGGCACAGCAAGCGTGTGGCGTGCTAGCGCAGGATTATTACCCCATCAGGTGGTCAAGGAAACTGAGGCTCAGGGAAGTAAGGAAGACGGCACCCACAGTCAACAGTGGGGCTGCAAACCCAGGGCCCTTCACGCTCACTCTGCCACCTGGCAAGTCGGAGCTCCGTCCCCCAGGGGCTGGAGGTGAGGATGCAAGAGCAAGACAGTTACAGAAATAACCAGATACTGGATGGAAGGCAAAGGGAGGCGGCACTTCTGTGTCGTGGTGGGGGGTGGGGTCAGGGAGGCCAAGAGAGGACGTGAGGAGGGAAGGATCTGGGCAGAGGAGAGGTCCCCACGCTGGAGGGACCGAGCAGCGGGCAGAGGCTAGAAGGAAGCCGGAGCCTTACCCGACCCGATCCCGCCCGGCGGGCTGGAGGGGGGAGCAGATCAGCAAAGGGGGTGACAGCAAGTGTGGCAGGTCTCAGACGGACACAGAGGACGTGTGTGAGGTCAGCGAACGGGAGCCCCCGCACCGATCAGCACAGAGCTGGGCCCCAGCAGGACCGACTCGCAAGAACATGAATGGCAGGAGCAGACCAGAACCCCTGGGCTACTTCAGCAGACAGGGGCAGAGGTCACAGGAGGAGATCAGAGCGACGGGAGGAGCCTGAATGAGCCCTGACAGAGGCAGAGGCGCCAGGCAGAGGGGCTCAGGGTCCCAAACTCACTCCCCCCCCCGCCAGTGCCCCGCTGCACCCTCTGATGAGAGCCAGACGGGGGGGTCTCACTTCCCGTTATAAACAGCATTGGAGGGGGGAGCTGTAAGCGAGAAAGTCACTGAAGAGGCGAGGCCACGAGGACCCTGAGAGTGAGACACCGCGGTGACGGTGACACGCCGGGGAATTGCGCCACAGACCTTAGCGAAGGAATTAAAACCAAAGGCAAGTCAGATTTCGTAGGAAATCTGGAAAAGGAAGACATCTGCAGAGGAAGATCCAAAACAGATCCCAGCAAGGAAAAACAGGGAAACAGCCCAGACAGCAAGCCGTGGGGAGTGTGTAAGAAAGACACCCGGAGGGACAGGGGCACCTCTCAGTCACTGAAACCACAGATCCAAAAGCAGATGCCAGATTGCTGGCACCCAGCAAGCAATGAACATAACTGTTACAACAACTAAAGTAACGTATAACATCATAGATATGTTATACTCAGTTATAAAAAGGCAGGTATCTTCAATACAGACATAAATTCTGGAAAAGGCACAAAGAGAGGAAGTAGTTCCGGGCGTGTGCGATTATTAAATGCTTCAGGTGTTGAGTGTACTTTGTTGCAGGGACGCAGCCCAGGGAAGAGGAAAGCAGACGACCGGCCGGCAGCGAGGGAAGCGACCAGGCGTCTGACCAGACTTCCCCCGTGTTCTCACACGGAGAACAAGGACATTGGGAAGAGCTGACACACAACTCTGACAGTGCAGCGGGACCAGCCCGCAGTGCACCCCTGGACTGTGGAGCCGGCCAGTGTTCTCAGGTCCAGGGTGGCGCCTGGGTCAGAGCACCCCGAGACGGTGCTGAGTCTCGAGCCCACAGCCCTGGAGGCCCTGGGATGGGGATGGGGACGGGAGGAAGTGACTTCAATGAGTGAATTCTGGCCTAACTGTGCCCTCTCGGAGTGGCAGCTGAAGGAGCAAAGGGGAGAGTGTGGAGGAGGCTGGGCGTCCTCACAGGTGGCGCGGGGCTGTGGCAGCGGAAGGAGAAGAAAGCCGTGCATTCCAGACTCTGCCCAGGTGTTCACTTTCTAGGGCGTGGGAGCCCTCCTGGTGGTGACATTTACCAGGGGAACCCAGCACATGCAGGTCGGGGAACTTTGTGGAGGTGGCTCCTGAAACGCGGAGATGACATAATTACAGAGTCTCAGCCCTCATCAAACTTGGCTGTCTGCAAAAAGTTCATAAAGTATGTTATGATAGCCAAAAAAAAAAACAAACAAACAGTGGTGCCATCATAAAATCCAGAGATCAATACTGGAAAAGGTCACAAAGAAATGTAAATAGTTATATAAGACATTAATAAAGGATCGATTTACAAACATGGGAATCACTCATTCACGACTAAGAAGCTCTTCTGGAAAAAGAAAAAAGAAACCAGATGGGTCGGGTTTCTCCGACCCAGGTGCAGTCCCCACTCCGCGGGCGCCCCATGACTCCTGGAGTGGCCCTTCAGCTCCGCGTGGCTCTGCGATGCCCATGTGGCCCCAGGGAGGGCGCAGATGAGGGCAGGGATCCCCAGCCGTCCTGCTGACAGGGATGGACGCTGCATCTACCCAGCCGCCTGCAAAGAGGCATGAGGAAGCCCCATCCAGCCCACGAGCCAGCGGGGCAGCCGCTGAGGAAGGCAGGTCGGGGAAGGCGGGTGAGCAGGAGCCAAGAAGAGAGCCGTGGATGTGGAACGGGGTCCGTCATATGCACGGCTTCTAAGCCATCAGGGAAAAGTCACAGGTAACTGAAGAAAAAGTGCGGGAGTTAAAAAGGAAAATCTATTTTCAAAAAGATGGATCTACACCTTGTTCTAACAAAATATATCTCAGATGCGTCAAACATTTCATATAAAAATATAAAAACAGGAGCCATACAAGGGTGCTTGTATTATTTGTCCCTCTGGGTGTTGCCATCTTTCTGCTCATTCTACTGGGGTGATCTTTTCTTTTCTTATTGATTTGTAATATCTTGTTATATGGTAAGGAAACTTTCATCTATTGTGGAATGTGCAAATATCATCTCTTATTCTGTCCTTTGCTTCTGAACCTTGTTTATAGTGCCCTTTGCCAAAAAGAAAGTTTAAATTTCTTCACAGTCAAACCTGTCATTTTGGCTCTTAGGCTTAGAAAGAATTTCCCTAACGCACAGTTTTCTCACATGAAAATGTAAGATATATGTTGTCCAAACAATTAGCTAAAATTTAAAAGACTGAAAATGTCCAGGCAATGGAAGAAAGGGAATTTCCTTAAACTGCCTTCAGGAATGAAAATTGGAACAGCTTTCTGAAAGACAGTTTGTTATTATGTCTTCAAATTTAGAAACACATGTACTCTTACACTTAATATTTCCACTTCCAAGAGTTTATATTCAGGAGGTAATCAGACTATCGCATGTATGTACCATGTATGTACAATGATGTTCACGTGCAAAGTGCTTATCGAGCACCAGGGGAAGTTCTAGATGTCTTTCAATGCAGGGGAGGGGAGCCTAGTTATAAACAAGTTGCTTTCATAGAATAGATTTCAGCTACTTCCAAAAAATGATATAAATATATCTATATGCACTGAAATGGGAAAAAACCTCCATAATACATTAAGTGTGGAAAGTGGTTTATAATGCAGTACATATAATATGGTACAACTTTTATAAAATCTGCGCATGCATATACAACATGCGCAGGGGAGAGGTTTCAAAAGATGTTTACTTAGGGTCTCAGCCTGGTGGCCTTAGGTGATGTTTTACTTCCTGTGCGTTTTCTGTAATGCTTGACTTTTCTATAGTAAGTGTTTCTGTGGTCAAGAAAAACAAAATATTTTTCTTTAAAAAAAAAAAAAGATTGGAGTAACAGAGAAGAAGAGGCCCTCTTTCCTAGAGGCTGGCCTGTTTTTTAGTTTATAAAAAAAACTGAGGTTCTTATTTCTGTATAAAATGTGTAAATGTAAAGTTTCTGTGTAGAGGTTCCAGAACTTCACCTGCTGGCAGCGGCAGGCAGGAACTCCTGCCTTTTCATTATGAAAAAAGGACCTCTGCAAAGCTGCTATGATGGCAGGATGCAAATGCCCACAGAGGAGGGACGTGCCTTTGGCTGCACGGGGTCCGGCTCCAAGGACAAGTGCCTGCTGATAAGAGATGAGACGCTGAAAGCTGGAAAGGGGAGGCAGAGAAGGACAGCTAGCAAGAATACTTAATTAAGGAAAAGAGGAGAAGATGATGGTGTAGAAAGTGGTGGCTGTGAAAAGCAAGTTTCAAACCAGGTAAGTGCACCTGACCTGTCACTCGCCAAGATCACCTATGTTCTCAACAATGCGCATGCAAGACACGGGGCAGCGCTGCTGACGGCTCACTGGCAGAGCCAACGCTGAAATGATACCATAGTCACAATTCTGTTTCTAAAGGGACGTGGGTGGCTTATTGCTCTCTGTTGAAAGGCTGAATTCTTGGTTCAGCTATTAAAGGAGAAGGGGCAGAAGGAAGCCCATGAAAATGGTAAATGAGCCATAGAGATGCAAATGTGAAGGACAAATTTTGTTACAAAATCGATAGACCAGGAGGCTGGCTAAGTACAGACCATTCCTACCGGGAGGGACAGGAAAGCACTGAAGGTCCACAGAGGTTAAAGAGGGGACTTGCTGGAGAAGACCAGACATTCACAAGAGAAACCGAAAGAGTAATTTCAGTTACAGTTAAAACACATCAGTTACTGGAATAAAACAGTTTCACATCCAAAGAAAACCAAAGCCTTAACAGGGAAACGCAGAATTGCACCCAGTTCTCAATGTGGATTCTCAGTCCAGTGTAAGTATGAAGACAAGTTTGTCAACCTGTGAGTCGTTGACGACTCCAGTCCCCACGTGGTGCCATCACCAGGAGCTCACACAGAGGAGCGTCCGCAGGACCGTCAGTCCTGCACAGGGTCCCGGACAGACCAAGCAGCGCCATGGGCAGGCGGCAGGTGTGAAGACCCCGGTGTGCCTGGGAAGGAGCCCCTGCAGACCCAGGTGGAAGCTGCCAACATCAAAATCAGAAGAGATGCCTCATATGAAATGCGAATTTCTTTGTAACTGGAGCACGTGAGACAATGCTTAGAACGACAGTTTAGATTTGCACAGCTGCAGAGTTCACAAAGGACTTTCACAGCCTTTAAAAATGTTACTCCTGGGCTTCCCTGGTGGTGCAGTGGTTAAGAATCTGCCTGCCAATGCAGGGGACATGGGTTCGAGCCCTGGCCCGGGAAGATCCCACATGCCACGGAGCAACGAAGCCCGTGCGCCACAACTACTGAAGCCCGCGCGCATAGAGCCCGCGCACCACAAAGAAGAGCAGCCCCCGTTCGCCGCAGCTAGAGAAAGCCTGTGTGCAGCAACGAAGACCCAACGTGGCCAAAAATAAATTTAAAAAATATTATGAATTCAAATTTATCCAAAAAAAAAAAAAAAAGTCACTCCTGCTCTCAGTCCGTGTCATGGGAGCCAGGGCAGAGGGGAGGTGGGCAGCCGGGCAGCCGGCGCCCTCCTTCAGCCGGGACCCAGCTCTTGTCACCGTCACCTACAGGGGGTGAGAACCGAGCCCACCTGGAAGGGTCCCGCGCACCCTCAGCCCCAGTCTCCCTGCCCAGGCACGACACCCACTGAGAGCGGTACTGGGCGGAGCGACCGGACCAGGCCCTGAGGTGAGGAGGGGTCAGCCTTGGGTGTCACCAGACCTGCCGCCCCACATGGGCCGAGGGAGGGGAGGCAGGACTCGGCGGCCGCAGACGGGGCAGCCGACCGGGAAACCTCTTCCTTCCCAACTTCTTGAGGAGTCGCTACTGAAATGGCTTATTGGTGCTGGGCATTCAAATGGACATCAACAGTGGACACAGTCACCTGTGGACTTTTTCTTCTTTTCCGACTCCAATCCTCACGCCCTCTGTGCTTACAGTGCTACCAGTAAGACTGCGGAGCCCCCACTCTCACCCGTGTGGGTCTGCACGCCTCACGCCCCACCAGTCCCGGCTCAGGAGTCCCTCTTCCTGTCCCAGCCCCCTGTCGAGCCCTAACGACCCCCGACACATGCCTCCCGGCTGAGCGCGGTGGCCTCTCAGGCCTCTCTAAAGGGTGTCTCATTTTATTTTTTTAAAAACTTTTTGGCAGATTGATTGATTACGATTGATTTCTGTGTTGGGTCTTTGTTGCTGTGCAGGGGCTTTCTCTAGTTGCGGTGTGCGGCTTCTCATTGCAGTGGCTTCTCTTGTTGCGGAGCACGGGCTCTATGCACGCGGGCTTCAGTAGTTGTGGTGCGTGAGCTCAGTAGTTGTGGCTCGTGGGCTCTAGAGTGCAGGCTCACTAGTTGTGGCGCCCGGGCTTAGTTGCCCTGCGGCATGTGGGATCTTCCCAGACCAGGGCTCGAACCCGTGTCCCCTGCATTGGCAGGCGGATTCTTAACCACCGCGCCACCAGGGAAGTCCAGATCTCTCATTCTGAACAGTGTCATCAACACTTCCTTCCACTTCATCACTTCAGACCCCTGAAGCGGCCCACCTTGTCAAATGGGTTCACAAAGGGGAAAAATATTAGAGAAATAGTAAGAAAAGTGAGCTGAAACACTGGAGATGAGTTACAAGTGTTCATGATAGAAAGATATCAACTTCCCAGCCAGAAGTGCATGAAGGAGTTATTCAAAGCTCTTCTGAAAACCTGGGTTAACGTTTTCAGTGATGTTGACTTAGGGAACTGAGCTCACAGGGCCTCTTGAGAGAAAGGACCACTTCTTAAAGCTGAGACCTGTCCCCCGCGGAGGAGAGCATGTGGCCACCAGGAGGTCATCGAGGAGCCCAGGCCCACCTGCTGTGGGACAGACACACGTGGGGCGGGGGCAGCACTGGGGTTCAGATGTGAGGTCAGGGCAGAAGCTTGAGTCAGAACGGCAGGGCGAGGTGGACACGTCACCCTGTGACCTTAGGGATGGAGCTGACACCGTGCAAGGAGACCCCAACCTCCCTTTCCAGTCCACTCTCTCCTTTGAGGGAGACGGCGGCCCACCACACCTTCCTTGACCACAGCCTCTGGGAGAAGGTCCTTGGAACCCGTGTGCTCCCGGGAACCAGAGGACAGAAAGAGGGACGTGAACAGGATGGCCTGCCAAGAAGCAACTGCAGAAACGTAACCTGGGACCTGCTGGAGCCAAAGGTACAATGAAAGTCGCCGGGGATATGCATGGTAATTAGAGGGTAATTAGAGGGATGTGTCCTAGGCACCGACTCCCCGTCTCTCTGCTTCGCCCTGACCACTGCTCACCTGCTAGAGCAGAGCGGCACCAGGCCACCCCCATGCCTTCCTGGAGGCGGTGGCACTGGGACTTGAGGGCCAGGAAGAGTGACTACCACAGGGACGTGTGTCCAGCTGCTGAGACGCCTTCCCATCTCCTGGAAGGACGTCCCTCTAGCTCGGCAATGCATTCAGTCAAGGGCACCCAGAAGGTTCTCGGCTGGGATCCTGCCCAAAGACCCATCCGGGAGGCATGGGCAGCAGAGCTCACTGTGGGCAACAGCCCCGGAATGAGTCCACAATTTTTACTGAATATACTAAGTACACAACGGAGTATGTCACCAAAGTAATTTATCTTTATAAGAACATAGCTTAATTTTTGAATGAAATAATCTATTTATCCAATAATTATATTCCAAAGATTTTCAACAGGGCTTGAATAGATGACTATATTACTGCTTAGCTATCCCATTTTTGGTTTTGTGGTTTCTGATGCTTTAATTAGGAAGTCAGAAAGATCAATCTACTAGAAAACCATATTTTCTTGATATTCAAAGTTAAGGTTTATGGTACAGAGTTTCTTAGTTGTTACTTGTTAAAAATCAACTGGGGAAAATTTTTACCTGAAAATTCCCAATTCCTCTTAAGGAAGTTCCGAAATGATGAATTAAAAGGGGAAAAAACTACCATTTGACTTTTTAAGGTAAGAATGTAACGTGCAGCCTCTGCACCGCCACCAGAGCACCTGACCCCTGATCTTCCTTCACTCACAAAACATCCAACAGCAAAAGCAAATATCATCATTCAACTTTCCACAAGAGATGCAACATAAGTTATTTCCATCATTACAAAGTTGATATACAATCTCAGAAATTTTGAAAAAATTGGAAAATCAAGAAAAAAAGTCCTACTTAACAAGAAAAGCACTTTCACATTTGGATGTATTAACGCCAGACTTCTCCTAACTTGCTAACAAATGGGGCTGCGATCACATTCCAGCCTTAAGTCTCCTCCCAGCCTGAGCTTTTCCCGCTGTGGATCTTACAGGCATCTCTGACGACTGCAGACCACAGGGCAGTGAGACGCTCACCCCAGTTAAAGTTCAGATGGAGTCACAACCCTGGAAGACCCCGAAGGTTGTCAGCAGTCTTACCTCCTGCGTCCTCACCGCTGGAGGAGCTCTCGGGACTCGAGCAGCTGGGGGCCTCTGGCGGAGGGGGGACCCAACCCTCAGGAGGCAGGCCCACGGTGTAGAGCCGTCGCGCAGGCTGGACCTGAGTGTCACCACCTGCAGGAAGAGGCAGGGACAGATGCCATCAGACGTCTACTTGCCAAGCAGCTTCTCCAACCACGTTCACTGAAGATGGGTAGCCAGAGCCGTAAATACTGATGTCAATCAGCCAAGCATTTTGCCAGCAGAGTCACTAAACTATACACCCAGCCAGGAACAAGGGGTGAGCTATGATTATTTAAATTCACATTAAGTTACTTATTATGTAAACTTCTGGGGTTTTATAATACGGTATAAAAACATAACTAATTCATGAATAAGAAGCAGAAAATAAAAAGACTCCACGTAACACATCCCTCATGACCACAACACGAATTTCAACATTTTGGTGCGTAACCTTCTGGACCTTTTTCTCTCTATATGCTAACAACATGTATGCACTGTGTGTGTCTGTACACACCCACACACAGACACACACACATCTTAATGGGATCACGCTACACATATTTTATCATTATACACATATATATTATATGTATAATATCATTCAAAAGTGAATATGATAAAATATTAAGATATATTTAAACTTACATACTCCTAAAGGCTACATGATATTCCATGTTATTGGCAAATTTAACTATAATTTAACCACTGTCCTAAATTTTGCATATGGAGGTTGATTCTAAATTTTCACTATTACAAGCAGCTGCTATGACCATCCTGGTTGTACATAACTTTGCACAACTGACCACGTGGTTCCTCCAAACAAATTCCTGGAAATGGACCTGCTGGTGTGCACCGTCCAGAGGCAGCTTCCGGTGCTGCTCCCCACGCTCTCAACACTGGGTAGGATCGACGCTTTAATCTTCATGCTCTCATTCAAGATATGGCAAAGTAACCTTTATCCAACACAAGTGGATGTCCCAATTAGTCTTTCTCAGAAAAATGAATATTTTACTTTAAAAACGACAAGAACTGAGCAAAATCACTAATGCACATATAACAGAACGTGTGGTTTCGAGACATTTAAATTGTAAAAGCTTTGGAACACTTTCAAATTCTTCTGCCATCAATATACTTCACTTTTGTGAAGCTAAGGGGCAAGAATGTAGTTCTTATGTTAATCTGACCCACCCAGTTGATTAACGACTGTGTTGTTACCACTAAGATCAAGGGCAGAGCAGGGACGTGCTTCCAGGCAGACCATCCCGTCGGGTAACATCAACATTTGATCATTTTTCACAGAATACTTTTGGGAGCTTTGAATCAGCTAACAGAACTTGGAAACACTACTGCTCACTTAAGTATCAGGATGAATACAGGCGGCGCCGTGGACCTGAGGCAGGATATGACTCCTGTGATGAAGGGCAAGGATGCACCTGAGGGCAGAGCTCTTCCCGACGCTCCCATGCCTCCCATGCCGAGCGCGTAGCACGCGCTCATCGGAGGCCAAGCCTGCGGGCTGAGGAAGGCGATCTGCTGTCTGAGCGTCAGGGTGGCCAGGCGCAGAGCGCAGCTTCCCGGCCTGGGTTTCCCTCGTCTCTTCTGGCAGAAGATGGCTCGTCGCTGGACGGCGGTCAGATGTTGTGTTTCACTGCTCACGGCTCGGGGCTCAGCAGGGCCACAGCATCCCCTCGCCAACACATCGGGCCCGCAGGGTGAGGCTTGGGGATCTGGACGAGGCATGTCAGGACCCCCTTCACTGCTGACAGAGGCCACCGTCTCCCTAGGAACACCGGGGTGGCCGCAAGGCTTCAGAAGAGGTGACTTAATCAGCTCTCCTCTCGTTGGTCGGCTGGCTGAGATCCGAGGTTCATAATTCTCACCCTTTCTGGCTCTGGGTCTGATTTGCCGGACACCCACTCGAGCCTGATTTCATGCCTAACCTCTGACTCCCCCTGTACTGTGCCTGTCCACACGGCCCCCTGCCCACAAGCAGACATGCACGCCCTCCGCCAGGGCACCGCCACTGAGCCACCCATGGGACGGCTGCAGCCTTTACAATCGGTGTGTTTGTGTCATGGAGCTCGGGGTACAATGCTGCTTTTTATAATTCTTCTGGGATTACCTGGCTCTTTAAAATATATACAGATATAAAGCAATAACAAAAAATAAGAGTCCAACATGGGCTCTTGAGTGACAGAAATTCACCAAAATGCATACACACGAATTGTTGTGGCTGTTTACAGATAATGCCCTCATCTTTAAGAACAAATGGAACTATCAATGCCCTTTTGAAACAAACAAACAGACGCACTTCTGTAAAGTGAACAAATAATTATCAGAATCACCATGCTGTGTCCTAACTGTACAAAGAACATTTTCTCAACGTCATCCAAGGACTGACTGACAAAGGCCCCTTTCCTCATTTGGCTGCTTCTTCCAACACTGAAAAGACTTGGGCACACCTGCAGCTCTACTTCTCGCCAAACTGTGTCCTCCACAAGCATCAACCCTTCAAACGAATTCTCAGATGACCTTTACAGAATGTTTCATATGACCTGCACACAACTTTTATTTGTCTATTTGATTGTGATTTCATTGTTTTGCCTTTAGCCAAGAGTTCTCTTTTTCCAGCTGCAAATGAATTTTTTCTTCAAAATTCCCAAGACATATTGCTTCAGAAAAATATGTTGCTCATTCATGATTAAAAAACACTCAAGAAACTAGGGCTAGAGGGAACTTCAAATGACAAAGAGCATGCATGAAAAACCCACAGCTGACACTACACTCAATAGAGAAAGCATGAAAAACACACGGCTGACATCATACTCCATTGAGAAAGCCTGGTTGCTTCCCTCTAAGATTAGGAATGATTACAGTTCACATTCTTGCCACTTCAACATTATACTGAAAGTACTAGACAAGATAATTAGTCAAGAAAGAAAGGAAGTAAAAGGCATCCAGATTGAACAGGAAGAAGTAAAATATCTCTTCTCACAGATAAGCTCTTGTATATAGAAAACCCTGAAAAATCCACATACACAAAAAAACTGTTAGAGCTATTAAGTTTGGCAAAGTTGTACGATACAATATCAACATACAAAAATCTGTATTTCCATATTTAAGAAACCATTGCCTAGTGCAAGGTCAAAGGATTTATTAGTATTTCCATATACTAGCAATTAATAATCCAAAAAGAAAACAATTCCATTTACAATAGTATCAAAAAGAATAAAATACTTTGGAATAAACTTTTTTTAAGTATAAAATTTATACTGAAAACTACAAAGCATTGTTAAAAGAAATTAAAAATGACTTAAATGGAAAGCTAGACTAAATTCATGGATTGAACAACTTAATATTGTTAAAATGGCACTAATCCCCAGAGTGTTCCGCAAATTCAATGCAATTTGTATCAAAATTCCAACTTCCCTTATTTTTTTCTTCCAGAAATGGACAAGCTGATCCTAAAATTCATATGGAATTGTGAGGGACCCCGAATAGCTAAAACAATCTTGAAAAACAACAAAGTTGGAAGACTCTTACTCTGATTTCAAAACTTACTACAAAGCTACAGTAATTAAAACAGTGTGGTACTGGCATAATGACAGACATAGAGACCAATGGAATATAACTGAGAGCCCAGAAATAAACCCAAACATCTATGGCCAGTTGATTTTTGACAAGGGTGCCAAGTGGGGAAAGGACAGTCTCTCCAACAAGTGGTGCTGGGATGACTGGATATCCACAGATAAAGGAATGAATCTGGACCCCTACCTCACACCATATACAAACATTAACTCAAAATGGATAAATTACTTAAATGTAAGAGCTAAAACTATAAAACTCATAGAAGAAAACTTACATGTAAAATTTGTGACCTTGGATTTGGCAACAGTTTTTTAAATATGACACCAAAACACAGGCAACAGAAGAAGAAATAGATATAATGGACTTAATCAAAATTAAAATGTTTTATACTTCAAGACACCATCAAGGAAGTGAAAGGCTAACCCATGGAATGGGAGAAAATATTTGCAAATCATGTATCTGATAAAGCTCTAGCGTCCAGATTATGACCACCTCTTACAACTCAGCAACAAAAAGACAAAACAATCCAATTACAATATGGGCCAAGGACTTATATACACATTTCTCTAAAAAAGATACACAAATGTCCAACACACACATGAGAAGACACTCAACATCATCAGTCATCAGGGAAATGGGAATCAGAACCACAGTGAGGTGCAGTCTCACACCTACTAGGATGGTTATCCTAGTAGGATAAGAAAACAGAAAATAACAAGTGTTGGCAAGGGTGTGGAGAAACTGGAACCCCCCTGCATGGGTGGTGTGATGAAGAATGGTGCAGCTGTTGTGGAAAACAGTTTGGCTGTTCCTCAAAATGTTAAACATAGGAGTACCACGTGACCCAGCAATTCCACTTCTAGGTTTATATCCAAGAGAACTGAAAACACATGTCCACACAGACACTTGTGCAGGGATGGTCAAAGTGGCATTATCGATAAAAGCCTAAAAGTAGAAACAACCCAAGTATCTATCAATTGATGAACAGATAAACAAAATGTGGTATATCCGCAGAATGGAATATTATTCAGCAACAAAAAGAAATGAAGCACTGATACTCGTTACAATTCAGATGAACCTGGAAAACATGCTAAGTGACAGAAGCCAGACACAAAGGTCACCTATTATGCAATTCCACTCAGGCAAAATGTCCAGAATACACAAATCTGTAGAGACAGAAAGCAGGGAGGCATGAATGGGGATGACTGTAATAGATATGGGTTTCTTTTGGGGTGTAAAGAATGTTCTGGAATTAGTGGTGATGGTTACATAACATTGTGAGTATACTAAGAATCACTGAACTGTAAATTTTGAAATGGTTATGGTAAACTTTAGGTTAAATGAATTTTATCTTTAAAAAATATGTTGCTGCATGTAGTATGGAGTTTTCAGAAAAAGGCATATAAGTTAGGCTCATTTGCATCTGTGAAATACTAAAACTCTCAGAAACGCCTCCTCTATTTGTTGCCTGAAGCCATGAGAAAGGGTGTGGGGGTCCTGCCCATCAGACCCCTCCCCCCTCCAGGATGCTTGGCGGCCAGAGGGTGCTCTGGAAGGGGAGAAAGTGCGGGGTGTGCAGAGATGCAGGAACTGGACGCCCCTCTAGGACCTGGTTAGACTGCCCTGGTCACACCACATCCTCATTAAACACTCCCCCTTAGTTTAGGCCATGGCAGGTGGCCAGTCTACACTGTGCAAGGCACACTGCGCTGCCTTAGACAGCAAGCACCACGTGCAGGGTCTGCAGTCTGAGAAATCACGCCGGTGGAGAGAGCCACCGAGAACACGGGCCGGATCCTGCCCTGCGGTCCTCGTGGGACCTCTCCTCTGGCCCCATCACCATGCTGGCTGGGCCAACTCCACCCGGACACTGGTGTCTATCCTGTCCTATCCGCCGACTGTGCCACAAAGCCACTGGCACCAGCCACCACAGTGTGATCACCAGTCAGCCCCATGGGTGCCCCACTGCCCATCACAGCTCAGGCTGCAGGCAGCTGGGGCCCACCCCCAGCTCCTGGTGGATGTGATGGAGGCTCCCCACGCTCAGGGCCCCCTCATCCACTCACACCAGGCATCTGCTCCATGGAACAAGCTTCTGAACCTTCCGTACGGGTCATTTCACGTAATCAATACATTCTGAACCAACTTTACATCAGCATCTTGATTTTCAGTTCAACATCTTCATACTGAACAACAACAGCACCTCACAGCTGCCTGCTGAAATGACGTGACTGAACCTGGAGCTTCCGTGGAAAGACACCGCCCAGATTACTACTATTAGTGAATAATCACTGTTAAAACCGTCAAGTTAGAAGAGGGAAGAAAATGCAAATAAACTGTAAAAACAAAATTTTAAAAAAGACTAAGAACACTGGTTCAGTCAAACTTGGACAGAAAACCAGGAACTCCCAGGGACGCCTGCTCCTCCTGTAGGCGGCACGTCTTCCCCACGGTTCCCGCCTTGCTAAGCTGTGCTGTGCTTTTTCAAAACCACGTGAGTCTCTCGCAGGTGGAATGGGTGTCACGTTAGTTTTCTGGGTAGCACCACAGGTGGGGGCTTAAGCACAGGTTTTCCTTCTCTCCTGGTTCTGGAGGCTGGATGGCCGAGATGGAGGTGTCACAGGGCTGGTTTCCGAGGCCTCTCTCCTTGGCGTGTGGATGGCCGTCTTCTCCCCGTGTCCTCACGTAGTCACGCTGCTGTGCATGTCTGGGTCCTGATCTCTTCCTGACCTCACCAGTCACACTGGACTAGGACCCACCCTAATGGCCTCGTTTCACTTAATCACCTCTTTAAAGGCCCCGTCTCCAAACACAGTCAACATCTTGAGGTCAGGGCTTTAGCGTATGAATTATGGAGGATACAATTCAGCCCACGACAGTAGGGTCTTTGAAAGGTAAAACGCATTAAATAGCAGCCACTATTCCTTAGTGTGACTCCAGGGGTGGGAGTCCACCCTACACCTGGCAGGCTCTCTGTCAGAACAGCAGCAGGTGCGCCAGAGAGTGGTGGTCCTGGGGGGATGCTACACGGGGCTCAGAGCATCCCAACCACACCGAGGCACGTGAGGACACAGAAAGGGAACTCGGCAGCCCCGGGTTCATCCTGCAGGACAAGCTTGTGGAGCCCCCCATCCTGTGGGGGTAAACGCTTTCCCCTCGTCCGCAGGCATCAGCCATCTCATGGGTGAAACAGGCGTGGGCACGATTATTTCTGGAGATCCAGCCTGTGGGCAGCAGGCATGCCTTGGGCTTGTCCGGCCTGCCGCTGAGATCTGGTCCAGGGAGGGTCGGGATTTGTGGACACAAGGTTACCGGGCCAGGCCAGCAGGAGAGACCAGCGCTCAGGAACAGAATCACTCCGGGACAGAGCCCCGTGAGGGGCCACTGCCAAAGAGAAACGGGACTGACCCGAGAAAGGGTGCTGGGAACTCTGCCCTCTCACGTCCACCTGGGCACTAGGGGCTGCCGCCAGGGCTGCCCCCACCTCGCCTGGCCTCCTTCCGTGTGTCCCGCTCAGTGGCCCCTCGCCAGGCGACACCGCTGCACTGATGGGGAACCAGAGTGAGAGGAGCCTCCACGGCCGACCACCCCACTGTGTGAGGATCTTGGACAGACATCTGTGAAGAGCAACGGGCAGGAGACTAAAACAGGAGAGACGTCAGGAGCGCGTCCTGGGCGGACAGGGAGTGGGGCAGGGTGACAGGGCAGGGGAGGCCCGGCAGCAGGGTCCAGTCTCTGCGACCGGGAGCAGCACGCAGACGTACTCAACGCCAATGGCGAACCTGACCTCGGCCCGGCCGGGGGCACCGATGCGGCTTCTTCCCTCCCCAAGTGAAATCACTGTCCTCCCGGAGCGGGAGCGGAACGACACCTGCCCGCCCCCTGAGCTGACACCCCAGTGGCCTGAGGCCAGGCACGTGCTTCCTGGGGAATGTCCAGGGAACCCGCCCTCACCTGTCATGGGGGGGACGCTCCTGCCCTTCACTCTCTCAGGAGCCACTTTCTCAGGTGGGTTTCTGCAGGCTGGACTCACTGGGGCTCTCTTCTCTTGGCCATGTGGACCCTCAGGATACAGTTTCTTCAGCACTTTTCCAACAAACACTACAGACGCAATCAATTTGCAAAAGAAAGGAAAAGAATTACTGATGGCAGTTTTATTTAAATTGCAAATGGATTTTATATAAAACAAAGGCATATCACAACATCACTACCTCAGGACTGCCCCCCTACAGGACACCATTGGGCTTGTCCCCCCAAGACCCTCCAGCATCGTCCCCATCAGAGGACCCCCCAGCACCGTCCCCATCAGGGACCCCCAGCACCGTCCCCATCAGGGGACCCCCAGCACCGTCCCCATCAGGGACCCCCAGCACTGTCCCCATCAGGGGACCCCCAGCACAGTCCCCATCGGGGACTCCCCAGCACTGTCCCCATCAGAGGACCCCCCAGCACCGTCCCCCTCAGGGGATCCCCCAGCACCGTCCCCCTCAGGGGACCCCCAGCACCATCCCCACCAGGGACCCCCAGCACCGTCCCCCTCAGGGGACCCCCAGCACCGTCCCCCTCAGGGGACCCCCAGCACCGTCCCCATCAGAGGACCCCTCGGCACTGTCCCCTGAAAGGATGCCGCCCCCCCCCCCCGGCACTGGATGCCCCCACAGGTGTGAGCACAGGTAGGAGCTGCTCACACCTGTGCTCACACCTGGGGGCCGCATTGGGCTCACAGTTCTGTTCTTCCCTCACCTTGTCTCTGGCTGAATGTATGTGTGAAGCACAGACTGTGAGGTGTTTTGAGAATCTGGGTTTGAGGTCCTGGGCCCCAGCACAGCCCCAGACAGGCTGGGTCCACGTCAGTTCACAGCAGACACGCTGGGCAGGCCCCAGGCAGCCCCGGCTCCTCCCTCCAGGGCACTCGCCGGGGACCAGCACAGCCGGCAAGGTTCTCACAAGGGTGTGCAGAGTCTTCATTTGGCTTATTTTAGTTTACATTCTGCTCTAACTGGAGGGGGAGAGCTGCCACAGTGAATAAATATTTCTGTCCTGATTTAAGTGTGAACAATGAACAGGTACAATCTCAAAACAGCATCCTAGAAAAGGTGAGGGGAAAAGGTTCATCCAGTGAACCTGTTTTAACCTCATTAAATTTAGAAACAAATCAGCAAAGAGAGAGAGAGCTCCTCTGGAGTAACCAAGCACCGTGGGGTAGAAATCGGGACCCCGGAGAAGGGCTTGAGTTCTTCAGACAATGAAGTGGAGGATGTATGTTTGGGCCACTGAGGACGCGGTGACGTGAGAGGGGAAGCCTGAAGGGGCCACTGAGTGGCTTGTGGGTCACAGAGGGCAGGGCCCTGTCCCCACGTGGAAGGCACAACCCTAAAGACGCAGACCACTCCTCATTTCATCATGTGCTCAGACGGCCCTCGCAGCAGAAATAACCCCCTCCAACCGGTCCTAGTTGGAAAAAACACAACTTGGGTCTAAAAACACGAAAGGCCTTCTCAGAAAACTATTCAAGCCCAGGCAGTGCTTGGCCGGGTGCCTGGGAGGAGCATGGGGTCCTGATGCCACCCGCCTGCTGGCCCGGTGGCCTGATGGCTGGCTGCCCGCTCGGCCAGGAGGCCCTGGATTGAAGAAACCGTCTCTGGCAACGATGCCCTCATTTACGGTCTCGGGTCCCGGCAACGCTGGACTCCAACCCCCACCTCTGCCTGGCTGAACGGCGCAGGGCCCGGCTCAGAATATTCCCAAGGCCTCTGCAGACGGCCCCGGGCAGCGTGTGCGTGACGGGGAGACAGGCTGTTCCGTTAGACCGGCGCTCAAAGACACATCCAGAGGGTAGGTTCCAAGTTTCCGTTAGAAATTGAACTGTCCTGTGCATTTCCTTAAATGGCAGCGGGGAAAACACTCTATTCCAGAAGACTGGGTGGCAATTTCCAGCGGAAGCCAAAGGCAGATAAAATAAACTTTACCTACAAACTATCAACAAGTCAGCATTTTTATGAACTAGAACAAATTTAAGGTAAAATCCTAACTGGGCACCCTCCTCTAAAACAAACTTGGGAAGCTCGGAACCTGAGACTCGCCTGGGCTGGCGGCGGCTGACACGGGCGTCCAGCTGAGGTCATCTCTGAGCTGAAGCTTCTGCACACACGTGTGTGTCTGAACACACAACAACACTACAGGAAAACCCGACACAGGCCATCACCAAGCAGTGCCTGCACCACAGCTGAGCAGACACACAGCCCGAAAAAGCCGGCATAAAAACACATCAATCCCGGGGAGAGACCAGTGCGAGCCAGGCCCCCAGAAGGCCCCCCTCTACAGGGAACACTGAAGTGGATTGGGCACCTGACGATTTTGCTTGAACAGGTGCCCTGACAACAGGCGGCGAGGGCGCGGCACACAGCAGGCTGGCCAGGAACTCACCGCCCAGGCTTTCTGCCGTGGATCCTGAGCTGAGACATTGGTAGTGTGTAGGGGCAAGGAAAAGAGCAAAAGCCCGTGGCACTTTCACTGAATTCAACGTATTGCCTAAATAAATTGTATTTACAGCCTAATTAATAGGGGTTTTCACCAAGGAGCTACCTGGCGGCGTGTCTGCAAAGCCTCCGGCTCTCGAGGCCCTTTGGTTCTCCACTCACTGGCTTTGCGGTGTCCCCGTATGACCGCTGCAGGGGCCTCAGCCCGTTGGGAGGTTCAGGACACGTGGTCCTTCCTCAGGGACAAGATTCAGTCCTAGCCCCAGGCTGAGCGCTCCAGTGCTGAGGTCCCGGGGGCCAGAACCCTTTGTCCCCAACTTGGGTGGGGTCTGGGGGCTACAAGCTTGCCTCACACCTGGCTCTGGAAGCTGAAAGCTCCTTATAAGGGGCCTGGGTCAGAGGGCCGTGGTCCGAGGGCAGCCTCATCTGCCATCCAGGCTCCCCCGCCGCCCCACAGGGGCTGGTCGGGCCTTGCTTCGGGCTCTAGGCCTCCCCGATAGGGAAGGGTGGCAAGAGCTGGGGTTCAAACATCATCCCGGCCAACGCCCCACCAGAGGCAGCCCCGCCAGGGACAGGGCCCCTCTCCATGTCGCCTGACTATGGGACCCTGCTCAGGGCTGCCAGGCCCTGTAGTGTCCCCAGTGACATTTTAAAAACTAAATCTAGCACAAGACTCAAAGGCTCAATACTTGCCGCCTCGGCCTCGTTACCAGGAAGCAAAGTTTCGTGACCCTGAGAGGAGAGAAGGTTCTTGGTGAGCAGGAGGCCCAGGGCACAGGGCAAACCTGCAGGTCTCCCCACACAGAGCTCCTCCCCTCTCCCACAATACCCCCCAGGGATCCCTCCACAAGTCGGGTTCAACTGGGTTAAGCCACAGTTCTGCCACTCCTAGGTAGGAAACCTTTTCTGAGTTACGTGGTCTTTCTGAGCCTCATTGTTTCCCTCCGTAAAATGGGCAGAAACACCTCTGCGGGCGAGGCTGCAAGACTGACAACACAGGTGTGCTGCAGAGACGACACAGGAGCGGACGACGGGGCTCTCACTTCCTCACGCCCGGCCTCTCTCCCTTCCCACTCCCGTCCCAGTCCGGGACGAAGGCTGAAACCTCCTGGAGCTCGCCTGAGATCCAGACCCCACTGCCAACAGCAGGCAAGCCCACCCAATGGCCTGCAGTGCCCGGTGTTTTCACAAAGCAAAACTGAACTGTTTTTCCCCACTCGCCCTGCGCCCATGGCCTGGCCTGGGGCACTGCCGGCCCGCCAGCCCCTGCACTGCCTGCCTGATGCCCCCCCCCCACGCCCTTCTGAGAGCACGTGGCTACTTGCCGGCACCAGGAGCTGCTCCAGGCTCATCTGCTCTCCCTCTGCCTGCGCCCTGGGATCGGCACGTCTCCAAGGAGCCTGTGCTCAGGAGGAGGGCGCGTCCTCGTTCTGAACACAAATCCAGTCACATCCGTCCTGGCTGAACAACCACGGCTGCTCGAGGGAGGACCGTCTTGGCCCCACACAAGGGACAGAAGGCCCCACAGCAGACAGAAGCAGAGAGGGAACCTGCCCCACGAGCGCCGGACGTGCCCACGGGGAAGGAGGACGCACCACATGTCCATGTGCATCTGAGGAGCCCGCGGCTGCACCACGGGGAGGGGGCTGAGCACGCACAGCACGCAAACCATCTAAGATCGAGGGAACACAGGCTGTGCGCTCAAAATTCAAAACAAATGTTCATAAAAGTACAACTTAAATATAAAAGTGTCATACTCTACGCTTCAATCCCAAGATTAATATTTGGAGGGTGACTGTGGGGAGAACAGTACACAGATTCAGATGTGCTCATTCATAAAGGCCAGAGAGTCTGCACAGTTCACACTTTATCAAATGGGAAAGACAATTTTCCTAAGTTTTAAATTTAAAATTGAGCACAGTAGTTCAAAAACTAAAACAAAGCGAAGAACTTTCATCCTCCCAAGCTAAATGGGGTTAAGCATCTCGTAAACCCAAGAGGCAGCATGATTTCCATCTCACACTCATGTGTGTTAAAAACCTCACGAGCAAAAACACACCTTCTCCAGGCGTCTCTGCAGCTCCCACTCCCGGCAGCACATGTGCCCCATAAAGGGGGGAGTTCAAGGAGTTCAATCCCACCCCCACGACTTGTAATAAACGTTTTCATGGGAACAAAACTGCTCTGAAAGGAGATGCAGGTTTTACGTCCTATTATCCATGATCCGTGAGATACTTACCAAGTGTCTTGTCAACAGGCACAAGAACAGATGATCTCAAAGAGCTGTCAGGATGCGCATCCCAACAGCAAAAGTGGGAGCCTGTGTCTTCAACAAGAAGTCTAACTAGTAAGTCTTAATGGATTCCAAATATCCAGGAACCTCAGATTAAAATAATTTTGCTGATAAATATACATGTCTAATACTTTCAGTTGCCACAATTCAAAGCATAAAGTCTTCTTAAAAATAACGTGATTTTAATTTTTCAAAATCGGCTTTAAAAGAGCAATGTGTAACAAACAGAATGAAAACAATACTTTCTACCAACCAATACTGCTGGAGGGTTCCTTGGTGAATTTCACTTCATCCCAGCATTTGAGACAACACAGGGAATAAGACCACCGAACGTCCGAACACCATCCTCTGAAGCAAACAAGCTGTCAGCGTGGACCTGTCTGCCCAGCCCCCCGCCAGCCCCAGTGATCAGTGCCTCTGCTTTTCAAAGGGACGATGGACCTGCTCCTGTGCAGTCACATGGGGCTCCTATCACAAACGGAGCTCGTAGTTTACTTAAATACAAATTACCAGCTATTTTAGACCAAAAGAAATGTGTAGCCACTGGACTCTCAGTTCTCTGAGCCTCCAGGGCTATGAAGGAGCTGGGTACCCCATGAACTGCCTGCCGGTTTCCTACAAATAGGGACTTAATTCTAACTGGCCAGACTTACTTAGGGATTCACGTTAAAAGCAGAACATAAATGAAAGGTTATTTTTTTCAGGGTAGGAACACAGTAAAGCATCATTTTAAAAAGCATCTGTCAGCTTTGGTTTGTTGAAAGGCGCCTTGTGACTCGTGTGTGTGTGTGTGTGTGTGTGTGTGTGTGTGTGTGTGTGCGCGTGCGTATGCACGTGCACCCACGTGCCTCCTGCAAATGTAGTCCTAAAAATCAATTTAGAGGTTAAAAGTCTCTTTTCTGCTTAATTTCCACTGTGCTCAAGAACAAACAAAAAAGAGCAAGGTGCTTGGGTCCAGGAAGGCAGCTCTGTGTCACCACAGGAGCTCAGTGAACCGCTGGCCTCCTGCCTGTGCCGTCCCCCTCTCCCAGCAAGAGCAGGTTGTAACTTGAAACTCTGCTGTCTGTCAAAAAGCAATCAGCGGAACATAAAAAAGCAGGGGAATGGACATTGATGCCTGCAGGAGACAAGTACAATCACCACGCGACGGGCGACTGGAGCTGGGACATGAGAGACACAGAAAAAGGTCACTGTGGAGAAAAACATCCTGTCTGAAATTAATACGACGAAATACCAAACAGAGAGATCAAGTCTCTGTGTCACAGGGGAATTAAGTCATTTTGATATAATTTTCAGAGAGGACTGCCATCTAAACTTGCTATTTCAGGTTAAAGACACAAGCCAAATAAAAATAAAATTTCAGTAAAGTGTTCTTTGGAAATTAGACACCTGGGAAGAACTCAAAAGGAAATAGTTTGATTGCTGGTGGTAAACTATTCAATTCTGAACTCTTCTTCCACACAGTCATGCGTTTTAAAATCGAACAGTTGGGTGTAAAAAAGGAAGGGGTTTGCTCCATTTTTAACACAGAGGTGTTAACGGCAGCATTTCAAGGAATTAGGTCTCCTTCGCTGTGGTCTTAGGGCAGAATGTCTAACAGGCTCCTGCCTGAGTCAGACGGTGCTCCCGGCACACCTCCCAGCCGGGAAAGCTTCCTCATCAGGGGAAACTGGGTGCATGTACTTTCTATTAGAAAAGGCTCTCATGAAAAAAAAAAAAAAAGAAACAAAAATAGGAACTTTTTCTTCGGTAATATTCCATTCGGAAAAGAGCAAAGGAAAATGAAAACTATGTGGTAGAAAAAAAAGCACCTCTGATCTTTGAGACCACTAAGTCACCCCATCAATGTCAGAAATATTTTTCTTTTCCTTAAAAAAGTTCACTTTGATGGTAAAGTGATACACATTTCCCTCAACATCTATGTACACAATATACTTTATTTACCATTGGTGTAAAACTATACATTTATTTTTTACTAAATATATACTGTAGATCTTTCTGGTAATGGATGAGATTAGAAATGATATTGATTCACTTGTGATTCTCTAGCCAAATCATCCCTATGAACCACTGTCTCTCAGAAAAGCATAACTCTCAGAGGACAAAAAAAACACGTGGAGCTAATCTGGGGTCATGAGGAATAAAATTAGCTAAAAAACTATATTTCCAAGGGTGGATGTTAATGGGAAACAGTAAAACTGATGGGCCACATGCTTATAGGAATTACACAAAAATAAAAGAGACCATAAATCTTAACAAATAACTTCTAAAAAGTGACTTCTAGATATTTCATTATGAGAAAAAAACATCAGAACAAATGGTTTTATGATGTATGTTTTTAGAGTGATTATCTAAATGGAAAAGTGATTATCTAGAATTTGAAACCAGAGTTGGCAGGCTTTTTGAAATCATATATAAATGAAAAACTGCTACTGAAAATAAGATCAGAAATGGAAATTCATTGAAACTTTCCCTGTGGCCAGTTTGATGACAGCCTCCCGACTTTAGCCTGGCATAGTAGAGAAAATCTTCCAAAACAAACACACACTGACAAATCATAAAGAAAAGGAAGAAGTTCCCCAACCTCAGTAAACACTGACTCAGCTGATTCCCTTTTCCACCTGATATCTGTATAGCTTAAGAGACACTTTAAATTTAAATTTTCTTAGGGTATTTCTTGGAATCTGATACAGCATTTTCAATTTTCTCTTTTCAGTAAAGACTATGTTTATCTGCCAACCTCTCCATAGCTTTTCCTCCCACAATATTCAATATGGGTTTTTTTTTCCATTTTATCCCTATAATGAGAGAAGGTATTTAATGGATGCTTATGAATAAAGGAATAAACTGATAATAGCACTGCATCAGTTCACAAGAAAGAGCCGTTCAATATAGTATGCAAATTCAATGAATGATAGTTTGTTAATGACTTTCATCGTAGAATTATAAATGGAAAAACAATTAGCTAAGATTTAAGCAACAGTTGGCAAGCTTTCTGAAATATTAATTAAAAGGAAGATAGTTCTCAAAATAAGACCAGAAATAGTACTCAAATGGGACATAATTGGAATCCTACGCCATGACCAGTCTGAGGTGGTCTCCCCATTTAAGAGGTAGACATCCACTAAACTTTCATTTTCTCCCAAAACTTTAACACTTAAAAAAAAAAAATTCTAAACTCTGTCCAAAATTTTTCCTCGCAGTTTTTTAAGCAGCAATTACTATGCCATCAGCTATTCAGAAACATTTTAAGTGCACGTAAGGCTGTGATCGTTTTTGTTGGGCTTGGTGACTGCGTCCTAACCCAGGAGATGCAGGGAGAGCAGACACAGCTCCCAGCCTGTCTTGTTTTCTCACCAAGACGCGATGCGACAGGGCGGGCTGAGGGGACATTCAAAGGCAACTCGGAAAGCTGCCTCATTACGATGGGGAGACAGAGGATAACCTATTACTTTTACTCCAATACTTTTATTTTTTTTCCAGTTTAATCGACACTGGCTTTTTCAGCAGACAGATCTGGAATTCAACCCAAAGGGCACAAGGCTTGCCTGACCATAGCCGGGTCACCTGTTCTCTGGGTGAGGATGCTGGGGAGGAAGTGCCCATCCTCCCACTGGCTTCTGCCACCCCAGCCGAGCAGGGAGGAGCCCTGGCTCCCCATCGTGCCCCCACTGCGCCTGGCACCCTCTGCTTGAGGAACCGTCCTGCTCCCACGGTCCTGAAGCCTTGTCCAGGCGCTGTTGTCTCTCCAGCCGCTGGGCCGTGCACACCGTCTTCCCAACAAGGTCCTCCTCGGCCGCTTCCACGTCCCACACCCAGGGTGACAGTGACGGCAGGCTGCTCACGTGGGCCTCACGCTTCACAAACGTGACCCGCGTTAATCTCCATGACTCTGCTGTTCACCGAGTAGTCATACATCTTAAATTTTCTGTCTACTGTGATGCTCTGACATCGTAAGTCCCGCCTGGCTGGGCAGAGACAACCCCCCGCCAGCCAAGGGCCCAGCCAGGAGCCCGCCTGTGACCTATGCCAACAGCTGGCCAGGCCCGGCCTCCTCCGCCTGCCCCGCCCCCGGGGAGGTGACACTCCTCTGCCCGAAACACCCAGGCCAGGTGCCCAGAGGCTCGGGACAGCCCTGTCACCCAAAGCCCAGCAAAATCACTAAAACCAGCCAATCGTACGTGTTCCCCCCGCCCCGCCTGCCTTTCCCCTGGAAACCCCAGTAAAGGCCGTGCCCTCAGTCTTCCCTCTGCCCTGTCCTCTGCCCCCTGACCCCCTGGCCATCCCCCCACGTGCCCGGCGTGGCCCTGCCTCTAGGACCCGAGAGCCCAACAAACCGTCCTTCCTGGGCCTGTCCTGAGCCTCCTCCGGCGGCCACTCCTGACTGACTAGCTTGTAAAAGGACACAGAACAGCCCCCTCCTTACAGACGAGGCCCGAGGGTCCTAGGGAGCGCCTTCACGGGTGCGCCCCTCTCCCGCCGCAACCTGCACACACGTCTGCGCGACACCTGTCAAGCCCGGGAGAGAGACCTGCCGCTGCTCCCAGCACACTTCTCGTCTCCCCCACCCCAATGGCCCCACCTAGCCTCGACCCTCACGTCTTCCATCCTCCCTTCGGCTGCTGGCCTCCTGGACAGATTGACGGACACCTGGAGATGACAGTCCAGGGGTGCAGCTCCCGGCCACGGGCACTGACCGGCGGGGAGGGCACTAGTCCGACCTCGCTGGCTCTGCCCTGGGTGGCACCGCCTCCGTGGGGCTCGTCACACACAGGGGATGGTGACAGAGGAACCAGACCTGAAGCTGGTGCGCCGAAGCCCACCTTGTCCTGCTGCTGGCCACAGGCTGAGGCTTTCCGCACTCCCCAAAGGTGACAGTGATGCCGCCTGGGTCCCAGGGCAGTGTGAGGCTCACCACTCAGCAGTTGTCAGGAGGTAGCTGAGCCCCGTCCCCAGTCACATCCAAGGCACGGGACCCTGCAAGGCATGTCCCCGCCTGGCTGAGCCCCCTCCCTGGTCTCTGAGTTATTCCCCACGTCCCATGCCGTGGCCTGAGCCCCCTCACCCTCCAGCTTTGAGTTTCTCCCCGCACCGTGTCCACCCCCTGCCCCGGCCCCGGCCCATCTCTGCGTTAACCCTCTCCAGGCCCTGTGGCATGCACGTTCAGTCCTGGAAGATCGCTGAAAGGAAAAAGGGCTCTTGATCCGGAAGAGAAGGGATCTGCCGCATCACACTGAACACAGAAGAAAACGCCGAAGTGACACTGCTGTGGATAAAGAGAGTTGGGCTCTTCCTGCAGGTCAGTGAGCGACTGCTCATCCACCTGTTGGGGCGCCCGAGGCACGTGGCTCAACACAAAGGAAAGCGGGGTCTTCCCAACCGACACAGACCCCAACCAGTACCCATGGGTTTGAGACTCCAAAGGAAGCTGCGGGCAGTGTAAGCCTGAGGGTGCAACGGGGGAGACACACACACACGTGAACATACATGCAGACAGATACACACATGCACATACACACAGACACACACAGCTACACATAGACACACGCGAGTAGCAGGGAGGGGCGACAGCAGTGTCCTCCTAGTCCGGACCCCGGTCCTGGATGGCCCTCACGCTTGCCCACCTGAGAGTCCGCGTCCGGCGTGGAGCAGGCCCGGAGGGCGAGTGCCCCAGGCTCTGTGGGGTCTGTGCAGCAGGGGACAAGGCTCCACACGCTCCAAGCGGAGAAGCTGCCACAGACAGAAGCAGAGCCGGCGGACTTTCTGAAAAGGGGCGAGGTGCCTGTGGGGAGGTGGGGGGACGCCGGACTCAGGTCGCCCCTCAGCAGTCGGCCTCCAGCGAGCAGGCCAGCACCCGCGAGATGGCCAGAGAACCTCAGGGCAGCTCCCTCCCGCAGCGCCCCGCCGGGCTGTCCCGAGATCCCTCCTGATTCCACAGTCCCCACCGGGCGAAGCCCGTAACTCCGTGCTGGATGCTCACCCGCTCTCCCCACCACACTCTGTGCGGGACCCACCGCTGCCTGTTAACCCAGAAGCTCCCAAAGGATGCCCAAGGGACGGCCTCCAGTACAGGCCACAGGCTTCCCCAGCATCAAAGAGAGAGCAGTAAAGATTTACTTCTCCCTCCAGCAGCCTTGCTGCAAAGAGAGCAGCCTCCTTTCATCCCGAGGAGCTTTGCCACCGCAAAGGAGGCCACATCACCCAGCAGACGCCGACGACCTGCAGGGAAGCCTCAGAACCGCCGCCCCAGGCAGCACGCCAGCCCACCTGCCTCGTGCTTTCTCACTCTGAGCTCAAGCTGAGGGCCTTTCTTCCAAGGCATGCAGTGGGGCTCCCAAGAAGCGCTTCGCCCAGCCGCCCTCACCCTGGCCCCCAAGGCACCCCGGGCTGGAGAGCTCTGGGCTTAGCAACCCCACAGTCCCCCTTCTGCCGGGCCTCCTCCTCTGAAGCCCAGATACGCTGCAGCCCTGCAGCCGCCTCCGCCACCCCGGCCCACGGCGCCCCGAGCGCGGCCAGCGGGGCATCTGCTCCACCGTCACTCGGCCTGAATCGGGTCCACGTCATGAGTCCCACAGACCAGGAAGACAAGAGGCGGCCCTGGTTCACACTTCAACCCGGTACAAGCGCTTAGAAGCTTTTCCGGCTAAAACCCCACCGGGTGTTTCCCAGTGTCTGTTACCCCGGCACGAGTGCTCCTGCGACCTAGTTAAGAAGTTGCGGAGAATGGATATTGCGTTTCTCACTTACAATGGCTGCTTGGACGCTTTCAAGACTTACTAATCCAGCCTTTCACCACAATGTTCTGCAACAGCCCAACTTTACTTGGTAACTTTGTCAGAGACCCAACAGGAAGGAGGCCCGTTTCAGAACGGATGGTGAAAAGTTGAGTCCTCCGGGTGCAGCGAGCTGAGGGCCGGGAGCAGGGCGTCGCTGCCAGGCTTGGCCAGGCCGCACGTACCGGAAGGATGGAGAGCAGGTGCTGGCGAATGAGGGCAGAGCCCCAGGCAGAGAGGAGGCCCAGTCAGGGTGCAGGGGGTCAACCAGCCACAGGGGCCCGTGAAGGCCACGGTCAGGGCTGCCCCCGCGAACCTCACAGTTGGTCTGCAGAGCCTGCTGGCTCCCCTGCTGGTGGGGGTTATAAAAAGTAGCTTGGGGACCCATCAAAATCCTGTAATGCCCGCTTTGGAGCTAACATCTGACTGTTGAGGAATTTCGTTCCTTTATGAGATGATCTGTTCTTTAAGGCTGACCAGGTGAGTCCTAACGCCTGGGGCTCAGAGCAATGGGGGAAGCCGGGCAAAGCGGTTTTCTACAAAGGAAGCCACAGACTGGGAACACTATTTACTCTTCTCTGTATTCTGCCTTACTGAGAAATTCATTTCTTTTTCCTATTTTAAGCAAATGCTTATTCACTAGAGTTGCCACTGGGCTTTTCCTTTCAAAGGGCAAAAACACAACCACCTGTTTTAAACGTAGAGGAGGAAAAAAATAACCACGGCCTGAACTAATCCAAGTAAAAAGAGAAACATATCTAAAACCTTCAAAACCATAAAACTCCTAGAAGAAAACATAGGGGAAAAGCTCCTTGACAACATGGGTCTCAGCAATGGTTTTTTTGGATTTGACACCAAAAGCAAAGAAAACAACAGCAAAAACAAACAAAAGAAACTAAAAAGCTTCTGCAAAGCAAATGAAACTGTCAACAAAATGAAAAGGCAACCTACTGAAGGGGAAAAAAATATTTGTACACTATATATCTGGTAAGGGGCTAATATCCAAAATACAGAAAGAATCCATACAATTCAATAGCCAAAAAACCCAAACAATCTGAATAAAAAATGGGCAGAGGAACTGAGCAGACATTTCTCCAAAGAAGACATACAGGTGGCCAACAGGTATACAAAAAGACGCTCAAGATCACTAACCATCAGGGAAATGCAAATCAAAACACAATGAGATATATCACCTCACACCTGTCAGAATGGCCATCATCAAAAAGACAAGAAATAGCAAGTGTTGGTGAGGATGTGGAGAAAAGGGAACTCTTATGCACTGTTGGTGGGATGTAAATTGGTGCAGCCACTATGGAAAACAGTATGAAGCGTCCTCAAAAAATTACAAATAGAACTACCATACAATCCAGCAATTCCACTCCTGGGTATTTATCCAAAGAAAAGAAAAACACTAACTCAAAAAGATACATCCACCCCAATGTTCACTGCAGCATTATTCACAACAGCCAAGACAAGGAAACAACCTAAATGTCCATTGATGGATGGATGAATAAAGCAGATGTAAATACTACTCAGCCATAAAGAAGGAAATGTTTTCATTTCCAATAACATGGATGATTTTGAGGGCTTTATGCTAAGTGAAATAAGTCAAAGGAAGACAAATACTGTAAGATCTCACTTATTTGTGGAATCTAAAAAAAAAACAATTGAAAAAAGGAGCTCACAGATACAGAGAACAGACTGATGGTTGCCAGAGGTGACTGGGGGATGGGAGAAATGGGTAAAGATGGTCAAAAGGCACAGACTTCCAGTTATAAGATAAATAAGTCCTGGGATGTAGTTGTAGGGCATGGTGACTATAGTTAACACTGCTGTATGGCGAATTTGAAAGTTGCTGAGAGAGACAGTAGGTCCTAAAAGTTCTCATCACAAGGAAAAGAAATTGTGTAACTGGATGAGGCGATGGGTGGTGGTTTTGTAGCACATAGCCCATCAAGTCACTGCGCTGTACACACACCTTAAACCCACACAGTGCTATATGTCAATCATATCTGAATAAAACTAGGAAAAATAGAATCTTCCCTTTTTTCATTTTAATATTAATGATTATAGGGTAATGAGAAGTTTGCTGGGCTTTCCATGAGGTGTCTGGAGTTCCCTGTACCTCTGACATTCATTCTAAGGCATGTGCCAGGTTAACCAATTAAATGTATCCATCCTGCCTTTGGTGTTGGCTAAAAATACTACCATAGCTTAATAACACTAGTTACGTGCCCAGAAACTCAGAATCCCTGCAGGTAAATGGTTTGAGAGTCAGAATCTGGGCTTTGGGAGGAGCCCCTTACAATCCCGGGTCCCCATAGTCCCCGTCCTCGCAGCCCCGGGTCCTCACGGTCCCCGTCCTCGCAGCGCCGGGTCCCCACAGTCCCCGTCCTCACAGCCCCGGGTCCCCATAGTCCCCGTCCTCACAGCCCCGGGTTCTCACAGTCGCCGTCCTCACAGCCCCGGGTTCTCACAGTCCCCGTCCTCACAGCCCCGGGTCCTCACAGCGCCGGGTCCCCACAGTCCCCGTCCTCACAGCCCCGGGTCCTCACAGTCCCCGTCCTCACAGCCCCGGGTTCCCACAGTCCCCGTCCTCACAGCCCCGGGTCCCCATAGTCCCCATCCTCACAGCCCCGGGTTCTCACAGTCCCGGGTCCTCACAGTTCCCGTCCTCACAGCGCCGGGTCCTCACAGCCCCGGGTCCTCACAGTCCCCGTCCTCACAGCCCCGGGTTCCCACAGTCCCCGTCCTCACAGCCCCGGGTCCCCATAGTCCCCGTCCTCACAGCCCCGGGTTCTCACAGTCCCGGGTCCTCACAGTTCCCGTCCTCACAGCGCCGGGTCCTCACAGTCCCCGTCCTCGCAGCCCCGGGTCCCCATAGTCCCCGTCCTCACAGCCCCGGGTTCTCACAGTCCCCGTCCTCACAGCCCCGGGTTCTCACAGCCCCGGGTCCTCACAGTCCCCGTCCTCACAGTTCCCGTCCTCACAGCGCCGGGTCCTCACAGTCCCCGTCCTCACAGCCCCGGGTCCCCATAGTCCCCGTCCTCACAGCCCCGGGTTCTCACAGTCCCAGGTCCCCACAGTCCCCGTCCTCACAGCCTCCGTCCCCACAGCCGCAGGTTCCCACAGTCCTCACAGCCCCGGGTCCCCACAGTCCCGAGGGCCCAGAGTCCCCGTCCCCCAAAGCTCCCGGTCCCCACAGACCCCCGAACCCCGCCTACCGTGCTTCCGCAGCGCCGCCATGCCGGCCTCGCCGCCCCGGCGACCCCTGCGACCCCAGCCCAGGCCCGAGCGGCGCGACTGCACTTCCGGACTCCGTCCTTGTAGGCCCGTCCACAACAGCAGGCCTGCCCAATCAGGATCCGGGGTCTCTGCCGCTGGACGCCAATCAGCCGCGCACCGGCTGCAGATTGGCTCTAACGCGCGCTGTGGGCATGGCCCGTGGGCGTTAGTACTCCGAGCATGCTCAGAGGGAAGGGTGTGACCGGGGTGAGCCGACCCGGGCTGCGGAGGGGTCATGGGGCGGGGTCAGCGGGAGGGGGTCAGGGGTTAATCAGAAGACCGTCACTGGAAGGGGCTGGGTGCGTCAGCGAGAGGTGGTTAGTGGGTCAGCAGGAGGGGAGTCAGGGGTTAGGCGGTCACTGGGAGGAAGTCAGCGCGGGGCGGGATTGTGTTCCTGGGTGACCGCCCACAGTGTTACCCTGGGTCCCAGCGCTGCACAGGGATGCGAGCAGTGGGAGGGGTCCGCTGAGTGCCCATCGGGCCAGGGTCCTATCGTACCGCAGAAGCTGGGACTCAGAGCAGAGAGGAAACTGGAAAGAGGGGAGCCCGGGGGCTGCCCAGGAAGACCGCCGCCCCCTGACCCCTGACCCCTGTGCCACTGACCCCTTCTGCCCGCTGTTGCGACTGCGGCAGGTGGATTTCTTCCCTTTTCTCCCCTCCAACCATTTCACCTTCTCTGGGACCTTGGTTTATTGTTTACCCTTCTTCTTTGAATCCGTTTCTTGGAGAACATATTTCCTGAGAGCCTGTCTGTGCCGGGCCCTGCTATGGAAGCCGGGGCACCTCCTGACGGGCTGACGAGCAGACAAGTCCTCGTGAGACAGAGCACGTCACTGTCTTCCCGCCGGGAAGGGGTTTCAGAGTGCGGAGGTGGGGGTTCAGGAAGGCCTCCTGGAAGGTCATTTGAACCAGGCTTGAGGCAGAGGGAGCAAGGCTCGGTGATGTCCAGGCAAAGAGCACTAGAAGCAGAAGGGACCGTCCCGGCCTGGAGCAGCACAGGGCCCGTGCGACAGGAGCACAGGGAGCAGGGACAGCGACAGCCGCCGTCAGATAGGAAAGCAGGCGGTGCTGGGCAAGTTTGCGAAGATGCGAGGATCAGCCTTACGTTTCCCAGGCAGTCAGGTGGAGGATACGGCTGGTTTTGAGCAGAGGAGTGAAATTATCTGAAGCCCATCTTGAAGGAGTGGCTTGAGCCGCTGAGCTGAGATCAGATTTGGTGGGGGAAGCAGGAGGCCAGCTCGAGTCCATCCCTGTGAGAAGGACCCTGGTGGCTAACACCAGGGTAGTGGTGGATGAGGCTGTGGGAAGAGGTGGTTGGATTTGGATATGTGTGAAGACAGAGCAAAAGAGGTTTTCTGATTGACCAAGAGTGGCTTTGGCAGGAGAGAAGTGTGGCACGGCTCCAGGTTTTGGTTTGGAAACTGGGAGGCTGGAGTGGTCCCAAGGAAATGAGAAACCTCCCTGGGGGGTGGGGGGGGGCGGTCATTGTTGGGTGGTGTGCAGTGCCAGGCATGTTAGGTTTGAGGTGCTCCTTAGACGTGTAAATGTGGGCATCAGTTAGGCAGCTGAATAGGATTTTAGGATTCAGGAGAAAGGACGAGGATGGAGATATACAGCTGGGTTTGTCTGCATGTAGGTGCATTTAAAGCTCTAAGACGGAGTGTAGATAGAGAAGTGGTCCAAGGACAGCTCTGAGGGGCTCTAACTTCTAGAAGGTGGGGAGATGAGGAGGGAAAGGGCAGGGGGGCCGGGAGGACAGTGAGCTGTCCTGAAGCCAAGTCACGTCATCGCTGGTCTGAAATGATGTTGAGGACCCATCACAGACAATTGTATTCATCAAACACAGGTTCTCAGTGACCCTGATTACAGTAATTTCGTTGAAGTGGCAGAGGCAAAAGCTTGATGGGAATTCGGTAGAGAGAATTGCAGGAGAGAAATGGAAGATATTGGGTGCAGATCTCTCTCTACTGGACCCAAGATGGGGTAGCAGCTGGAGGGTCCCTAAAGACAGAACGCACACACACCACACATACACACATATAATCAAAAGAGGGTTGTTTAGAAAATACACATGCCACACACACCAAATTTATGTGCTGAAGGATCTGATCAAGTTGCGACTGAAAATGAGTAATGGAACACAAATGACACAATTAAAAAATGGGTCAAAGACCTTAACAGACACCTCACCAAAGATAGACAGATGGAAAATAAGCATATTGAAGGTTGCTCCACATCATATGTCATCACGGGCTGCAATTTAAAACAATGAGACACCACTACACACCTATGAGAATGCCAAATCCAGACACTGACAACATAAAGTGCTGACAAGGATGTGGAGCAACAGGAACTCTCATAATTGCCGGTGGGCACAGCCACTGTGGAAGACAGTTTGGTGATGTCTTACCCTATGATCCATCAATCTCATTCCCCAGTATTTGCCCAAATGAGATGGAAACTTATGTGCACACAATATCCTGCACACAGATATTTATACCAGCTTTATAATTGCCAAAACCTGGAAGCACCCAAGATGTCCTTCAGCAGGTGAATGGATAAGTAAACTGTGGTGCATCCAGACAATGGGATATTATAAAGCTAAAAAGAAATGAGCTATCAAAAGCCATGAAAAGACATGGAGAAAATTTAAATGCATATCACTGAACAAAAGAAGCCAATCTGAAAAGTCTACATACTGTATATAATTCCAACTCTATGACATTCTGGAAAAGGCAGAACTATGGAGACAGTAAAAAGATCAGTGGTTGCCAGGGGTTGGGATGGGAGGGATGAAGCACAGAGGATTTTTAGGGCAGTGAAACTACTCTGTATGATGTTATAATGGTGGAAACATGTCATTATTCATTTATCCTAACCCATAGAATATACAACCCCAAGAATGAACCCAATGTAAACTATGGACTCTGGGTGATAGTGACATGTCAACATAGGTTCATTAGTTGTAATACATGGACCATCTAGTTTGGATGTTGATAATGGGGTGGGGGCTGTGCATGGGTAGGGGCAGAGGGCATATAGGAAATCTCTGCATCTTCTCAATTTTCCTGTGAACCTAAAACCACTCTAAAAAATCAAGTCTATTTAACAATAGATGGTGCAGGAGAGAGGGAGTGCACACGGAATGGTATCCTTGATTAGTTCACACTTGACCTCGTTCTCTACTTCAGCTTCCCAACAGTGTTCAAGCAGCTCTGGACTTTCTAACCTTACAACGAGATCTTCCCAGAAACCATCTCTTTTCCTCCAGCCCTGTTCCTTTAATCTCTTTTACACCCAAACTTCTTGAAAGAGTTGATGACAAAGTCAGTCTCCACTTTGTCATCTTCGGTTGACTCTGTTGCCCATATGTGTCTCCATCCTCCTCCACTGTAACTGCTTTTGCTGAAGTCACAGGACCTCATGTCACAGGATCCAGCGCACACTTGTCGGTATCCACTCAGTGGTCTCCCAGAAGCACCATCTACCCAGCTGCAGAGACCTGGGATTCATTGGCATCCTCTCCTCCCTCTCTTCCCCCATGACCCATCGAAGAAATCACGGCAAGTGTATTCTACCTGCATCATTTCTTATTTCCACTGTCTCGTTCATGTCTTCATCATCCCTCACTATGGTTTATCCAGGCATTTCTAAATTGATCTCCCCAATTCCACTCTTGTTTCCTCACTCCCATCCCCACCTCCATCTCTTCTCATAGCAGCCAAAATGACCTTTAAAAAATCTCGTTGCTATTGAAAAATCAATGACTGTAATCCATCATATTGACAAGCTAAAGAAGAAAAATCACATGATCATATCAATAGATGCAGAAAAAACATTTGACAAAATCCAATAAAATCCAAAATTCACGATAAAACTCTCATCAAACTAGAAAGAGAAGGGAACTTCTTCAACTTGATAAAGAACATCTGCAGAAAACCTATAGCTAACATCATACTTAATGGTGAGAAACTAGATGCCACCCCACCACCGTCAGGGATAAGGCAAGGATGCCCTTCTCACCACTTTTCAACATTGTACTGGAAGTCCCAGCTAATGCAGTAAGACATGAAAAGGAAATAAAAGGTATATAAATTGGGAAGGGAGAAATACAATTGTCTTTGTCCACAAATGACATGATTGTCTATGCAGAACATCTTATTTCCCTGCTAAAAATCCTATGTCAAATTTCATTGTATATAAGATACAACTCAGAGTCCTTAAAATGTCCTTTGAACACCCCTCACTTGCTCTCCAGATGCATTCATGCTATTCTCTCTCTCGCTCACTTTGTTCTGGTTTCTCTGACTGTTATTCCCCTGGGTCTTCAGGCCTGCTCTTCCTTCTACCTGAAATCCTTTCCCTGCCCCACTCTCTTCTTGCCTGAATCCCATTCCTTCTCCAGGGCTCTGGTAGAAGTGGCCTTCTTATTTCATGCTGGTTCTGTTGTAGAGACCCTTGCACTCACCTGCGGGCACCTTAAGCCCTACAGTTCAGCCTCACGGCTTTCTCTGAAGCTGTGGGACTTACTCAACCAGAGGAACCTGGGGTGGGGGGAGCAACAAGCAATCATTGGCAGATGGAAATCAGATGGAAAAATGTCCAGCCTTTCTACTGAAGGCAGGCAGTTCTGAGGTACATTCCACACGGTGCCTTCGGGGATCCCCAGCCAGATTGAGATCCCACTCTCCACAGGGGTGGCCAACTTGATAACGCATCAATGTTAATAACATTCCCTCCCTCTTTGTTTCACTCTTCCTGCTTCCTTTCTCGTTTCCTGCCTCACCCTCCCAAATAAACTACCTGCACCCAAATTCATGTCTCAGGACCTGCTTGTGGGAGAACCCAGAGGAAGATAAAGATTTAATGAGGATTCCCAAAAAGGGTTCTTCTCTCATCTCAGAGCTGTGTGGTTGCCCTTCTACCATTCAATAACACCCTCTACTTTCCTTTAGAAAAGTAATTATAATTTGTAATTATATGTTACTGTGCTATTTTAAAAAAATGATTCTCTTTCTAGACTGGAAGCTCCAGGGGCCAGAGACGGCTTCTCTGTTTTGCTCACATTTTGACAGACATGATGGGCACTCAGTACATTTTTCTTATTTTTGTTGTTGCTCTTGCATGAATGAATAAATAAATGAATTTTTAAAAGATGAAAGGATGAAATCAACAAGGACCTACTGTATAGACAGGGAACTCTACTCAATACTCTGTAATAACCTATATGAAAAAGAATAGATATATGTGTAACTAAATCACTTTGCTGTACACCTGAAACTAACACAACATTGTAAATCAACTATACTCCAATATAAAATAAAAATTAAAAAATTAATTAATTAATAAAGATGAAAGGATGAGGACAAATATGGAGAGGAGGGAAGTAAAGGGAAAGTACATTTTAAAGTTAAAAAATTGATCTAGAACTTAGATTTGTGGTTGAGGTTTGGAACACACAATTCATTGGTTTTGACAGAGGAGACAAGTTGGAAGATAAACACTAAGGAGAAATGTGATTGTGGGCAGGTTTCTTTAGTTCATCTTGTATCCACTCCCTCAGCATTTGGAACTCCGCTATGAAGATAAGCTGCAATTGATTAATGTGAATGATCAATTATATAAAGAAATATTATGGAGACAGTGCTCTTATTTAAAGATCTTAGAACTTCTGGAAAAGATTGGTTAGTCTCATCCCAAATATTTTTGGTCGCCTGATTCTCTTTTCCTATTCTAATCCCTGCCCATTTTCCTATAAACTTTCATCTTGGTGTTTTCTCTTATTCTAGAAGCTTTCACGTCTTTAATCTCATTTAAACTTCACAACAGCCCAGTTTGAGACGTGGAAAGCTCCGTTTTGCAGATGTATTAAAAACCGGGGCTCTGGGACTGGCCCAAGGTCAGGTAAAACACAGGGATAAGCGGGAACGAAGCCAGTTGGTCTCTGGTTACCGGTGCGGCGGCTTCACGCTAGGCCATGGTAACTTTCCCTCCCCCTGGCAGTCCCACCCTGGAAGGGCATTCCCATGAATTTAATCCCAGTCTATCAAAACATGGCCAAAGTCGCTAAATTGTTCCAGTTCGCTGCAGGTCGTGAACAGAATTTCTACTGAACCGATTCTCCTTCCTTATCCCCCGGCTGCTGTGGTCTTTGCGCTCTGGGAGCGGACGCGCGAAGGCGTCCAGACCCCATCGCCCCAGGTTTACCGACAGAGAGACGCTGTTCCTGGGCCTGGGGACGCCGTGGTGACCCTTCTTCCCTGCGAAGACACGGCGGCATGTTTCTCTACGGGGAGGACCGCGCATGGAAAGGTGGAGGCTCGGTTTAGGTAGCAGGAGGGGCAGCCCATCGATACCCTTGCCAACATGTAGGATACACATCTCTCCGCGTCCTCTGTGCCGCGTGAGCATCCCGGGTATGGGGAAGACTTTACCTCGTCCACGAATCCCTCGCACGATGCGCCCGCGTGTCACTCCTCCCGCTCCCGAGCGGGCCGCGCTGTGCCAGGTGTCGGGGTGCGTGTCGGACGCGCGGGCTTACTTTCCAGCGCCGTGAGCACCTGCTCCGCGTGCAGCGGTGAGGCCGCTGCCCCCGGGAGCCACTCGGGCGCCTCCTGTCCCCCGCCATCCCCGCGTGACCCGTCGCTCCCCGCGCAACAGTTGGCGGGGCGGGCGGTGCGCGCGCTCCCCGGGCCGTGCGCGCGAGGCGCGCCAGGCGGCCGGGCCGCAAGCGCGGGCCGGGGTCGCGGCGCAGAGGCCTGGCGCTCCCCCAGGCGCGGGCCCGGCCCCTTTCCAGATGCTGCCGCGCGCCGGCCGCCCCCCCCGTGCGCCGGTGCCTCCCCGGGCGCCCAGTGCGCAGGCGCCGGCCGTGAGGACCGACCGTGCGCTGGGCTCTAGCGGGTTGGAGCGGCGGCAGTGGAGGGGACGCGCGGGCTGGCGAACTGACGGGCGGACGGCCCATGTCGCCCCGCACCTGCTGAACTGGAGCACCCGAGGATGTCTGCGCTGAGGAAGGTGCGAGCCACCGGGACCGGAGCCGCGCGGGGACGGGGCTAGGGGCGCGAGAACCGTCGGGGGTTGCGGGGGAGAAGGCTGCCCGGCGGGACGGACCGCTGGGGCCCCGCGAGGGCGGCTGGGTGAGGGGTGGGGACCCCGGGGCAGCCTGTGCACTGGGTCCCCTCACCCTGAGCTGCAGGGCGTGCGGGAGCGGGCGCAGAGCGGGGCGTCGCGGAGGGGTGACATTCTCCGCTCGGCCCGGCAAGCTGGGGGACCCGCGGGGACCCGGGAGGAAGCACCGGCCGGCGAGGGGCTGCGTGCCGGGCTCCGGCTGGGCACCGCGAGGGGATGGGGGCGGCAGGCAGCAAACTGCGCCCCCTCCCCCCGCCCGGCGCAGGCGGGGACGCCGACCGCCCCTGGGAACGCGTGGAAGGCGCCGGGAGCCCGGGCTCCCCGCGGGGGGCGCGGGGGGCGCGCGGCCGGGCGGCGGGAGGGGTCACTGGCGCCGGGGCGCGGCGCCCGGGGGGCTGGAGGAGCGCGTCGGGAGGGCGGCCTCCGGCTCTCCGAGTGGGAGCGGAGCGCGGGGGCTTTTTCGGGGCGGTTGCTAAGCGAGCCGCTACCCGGCGCAGGATTCTGTAACCAAGCCTCCCCCGGCAGCGGCTGTTGCCGTTCTGGGCTCGCTCGCTAACGGTAGCAGGAGAAATAAGGAGGCTGTCATTATTACAGCCTGGGCGGCGAGGGGCGGGAGCGGCAGGCACGGGGGCCGCCTGGCGGGCCAGCTGGGTGCCCGGCGCCCGGCCCCCGGCTCCCGCGTGTGGCGCCGAGAGACGCGGAGCAGAGTGGACGGGACCCGGCGGGGGCTGGGTGAAGAGTCGGGGGTGGGGTGGGGGCCCGCGGGTTCGCCGGCGGAGAGCGGCGAGAACCAGCTCCGGGGGGCGACCTGCGTCGGAAAGTCGGGAGCCGCTTTTCCGGCGCCCGCGCTTCGCCGGAACGTGGTCCGGCCGCCTGGGTGTCGCTTCCCCGGTGAATGGCGACTCGGCCGGGCTCCGGATTCGGAATTCGGGACTTGCCGGCGCGGCTGGCTCGGATCGATCAAAAATAAAGCGATCGGCATCGAGTCCTTCCTGTGATTAATTCTGCCAGCACGGGCTGTGGGTGGTTTTGGAGCCGGAAATGTAAAGCGCACCTGCTTTTTCTGCCATCTGAGGAGGACTTCAGCCTAGGACTTTCCCGAGGGGCCTCAGCGCCGGGGGTCTTGGGGCTTTGCTCACGGTAACCAGCTCGTGTGTCCTCTTGGACAGTGTGTCTGATTGGAACTCGCGGGCCTGGTAATCTATGACTTAAGGAAGACTCTTGCTTGCAGATGAGAATCGATTGTATTAGTTATTAGAAACCCCCCTGGCATCTCAGCATGGCCTGAGAGAGCCCACAGCCTCATCCAAAAGGACTCTTTCTCTGTCTCAAAGCTGACACCACAGAGCCGTCTCCCCTCCCCCGACACCTTGGAAGGAACAACATTTGGATTTGAGGTTAATGTGCGTTACAACACCATTTTCATTTTACTTCCTTTATATTCTCCGCAAAAGGTAATAGGTAACCAAGGCAAAAAATGGTGAAATGATGAAAAAAATGGTGATTTTTGGCAGGTCAAGCTGTTTCTCTGGTGTTTAAAAAAAAAAGTCATTAATCAGGATTTTCCAGTAGCCAAATTGTCTTGTGCAGGTGGCTGGGTGACTCACAGATTTAGCTCTGATAGTAATTGTAGAGTGTGTGTACCACTTCCTTTTAGAGGGTGTGACTTTCTCATTGCTTGGAAGGGAACAAATTAGAATATTTTATACCCCACATCTGGAAGCAGGGCCAGCAGGCTGTGGGGAACACTCTCTGCTCAGGCACATCTGGGCTGGGAGAGGTGTGGACCCAGTGAATGAAAACAGTTAGAAGAAATAGTCCTGTCCGGAAGCACGCAGCCCCTTCCCACCAGCACTTTCGAGTCCCGTCCCAGGTCAGGAGTTCCATCAATGGGGGGGGGGGGTTTCTCCTCTGTGATCCCCCGTCAAGGGAGGCCTGCTCTGTGTCTGCGAGCCCCTCCTTCCCCCTCGTGCCCTCCTGTCCTTAATTTCCTCTGTTCTTGGTTAAGAAATCGATAAGCATTGGATGACTTACCCTAGCGATCTATCATGTCATATCTGCAGATTACATTTTAGGTTAAAGAGCAAAATGAATTCTACGTAAATAATCCAAAGTGTTGAAGGAATTTAAGTTTTCTCACCACAAAGATGTTTTCTGAAATACATATTCTATCCTATTCGATTTTCCATGCTGGTAATCATTTATTCCCTTTCCTTCCACTTACAGTATAACTATCCAAAGTGGCTGGAGATAGAAGTAAACATGTACTTATTCACCAATGTGTTTGTGCCTTAGGTTTCTTGTGTTGTAGGCGAATTAATAACAATATATCTTATTTTTATAGAATTTAGATTGCTTTGCATGATTTCTCCTCAGTGACATAAATATGTCCTCCTATAGCAGTCTATTGCTTCTCCTATTTTTGTCTACTTCATTTTTGAAATTGGTGGAAATTTCACATTAAATACTAAAAGTGAAAAAGCACTTTGCACAGTTTGTCACATTAGATTTTGGATACCCAGAATCCAACCAATTCTGAAACTAAATTCTAACATTTTAAAGCTTGTTAGAGGATTTGTTATCTGTGTTTTTAACAGAGTGTCTTCCATCGTGTGCCTATATGATGAAATTGAAGAAATGCTGTAATTCTTTCATATTTGAGGAAAAACTTCATGATTTCTCAGTCACTCAAGGAGTTGAGTGATATACACTTTGATCATAGATTTTAAAGGGAAATTAATTAAATGTATTATTTATTGACCCTTGGAATGGATATGCCATGGTCATTCACTGGATACAATAAAAATAACTATGATTCATCATTTTGGCCAGATGGGAGTCATATTTAAAACATTGGCAGCATGTTGGTTATAAAAGAATTATGGGCCACCCAACAGGAAGTTAGCGGGCAAAGCATTCTCTGCAGTTAAAAATCATTCTGATCAACCACAGCTTTACATACAAGTTGTTTTTATCATGTAACCATATTTCCAGCAGATCGCCAGCTTTTAAAGTAGGTGTCGTTGTCTTCTGGGCATGTGTGTCACAAAGACTGAGCACGGTAGCTTCCAGTTTATTCATGGCAGACACTCCCGTTTATGGGGAGCTAAGCGTGTGGGCTTTCGCGTCAACGGGTATGGTTGGGGGGTGCAGATTCCCCCCTAAATCCTGCATCTGCCGTTAGGAGAGCCTTTACCTTTACAGCACCCTTCCCTTCCAGGGCTTAACACCAGTGACGAACAGCAAGTTTGGAGCCGGTGTTAATCTCCTGGGCCAAGGCAGTGGCATCCGCGTGTAAGACCAGTTGTCCCTTTCTCTGCGGGGCCTGTGCCCTGGCCGCACCCGCTGTGAAGAGCCTCGTCAGGCAGGAGCTCCAGGGCCCTTGAGGGCCCTCACCCTCAGCCCAGGAGGGCGCCTCCCGTTTCTGGAGGTTCCGACATTCCCGCAGGGAGCTTCAGTTGCGGTTCCTCTTGAGAGAATGCATCTCCTGGGAAGCGTCCCCGGTTAGTTTCTCCAGACCTTTGCTCTTGCGCCATCGTCTTTCTTGGGGGGTCTCCAAGGAGCTGAACTTACCAGGCTGACTGCAGACGGCTTCTGTGGTCTACGCTGCCTGGCCCTGCAGGATACCTGCACACTGCTCTCTTCGGAGAGCCGGCCTTGCCCACTTCTAGGGTGTGGCTGCTTTGGCGGGCTCCTGGCTGCGTAAGGAGGTCAGGACCCCACCCCACCTCCGGGAAGAGCACGGCGTTTCCTCTCAGCCAAGAATGGAGAGCTTTAGGAGGTCAATCTAAAAGGATATAGGTCCATCACATGCAGCCTGGAGCGGGGTGGCCTGTCCATCCTGGGAAGCCAGTACCCAGGACAGCAGGGCCGTGGACCGACGCACTTGGTCCTACGACGTCACTGAGGTCCAGAGTCAGGTAGGGCTTGAAACTGTCATTACCGTGGGTTCTGTGCTGACCACCCAATGGGATGTAAAGGTTTTTAGTTTCCCGAAAAATTTCCTCTTTAAAGCTCTCATTGCGGGGTGACATTTATCCATCATCCGGTGACACTTTTGTCTGGTATGCCTTTTTGTGTGTATCCACAGGAAAAAAAAAAGTAATTTTTGTTAAAAAGGAATAAGTACTTGCAACCAGCCCATGCATAAAATTATAGCAAAATTTGTTAAAAAGTAACTTTGTAAATCTAAGTGGTCATTATCTTTAAAACATGTGCCATACTCTGCACAAAAGAAAAAAAATATTGACATGATCTCCTAGCACCCATGGAGTACACATTTTAAGCCAGGCAACATAAAATTATCCTCTTGTGCCTCATGGACATTTGTCCTACTAGTTTTGTACGATGCCAACCAGCAGCTTTTTATACTGGCCACGTAGGTAGTGATTAGGAGTGAGGGTGAGGGTTCTGGAGTCAGACAGCCTGGGTGGCTGCGTGGCACTGGCAGTTTATTTGCCCTCATTATGTTTTTGTCCTTCATCACTAAATGAGGGACAGATCCAATATTAACATGGTAGTGTTGTCAGGAGGATTAAATGAATTGATGAGAGTAAGGCAGTTAGAACAGCATACATAGTAAATGCCCAACATGTGTCCACTATTTTGATCATGAAGAAATGAAATTGGGGCCCAGTTTGGGCCATCCTGCATTGGACGTAATCAAGCCACTCTCCAAATTCCCATAAAACTTAGGTATTTACTATTTCCAGTCTTCTTTTACTTTCTCATATATCTGTTTTGCCACCTCTTTCCAAAAAGTTTTTTGACTCACTGACAAAAGGACAAGGTCCAAGAAACGAAATAAAGTAGAAATAGGCAATCAGAGCAAACAAATATGGTAACCACAAGGGTTAACATAGTCCTCTGGGCATCAATTTTGAGTCGGAGTTTCCCGGAAGCCAACTCAACAAAACCGGAAGACACAGGCCCTCGCTTGGTTCCCTTGTGGGGTGGACATTGCATACTCGCTTTTCAGTGAAGAAAAGGTTTTCCTGAGTGCTGAATCGTGAAAGATGCTCTCGTGGTTGACTTTGTATAGAGGGGCTGGGTTAGATCATATACATCAGTTATACAAACACAGAAGTGTTTTCCATGATTACAGTAGACTTTGAAGGAAAGCAAAACATACACAGGCAACCCGTAAGAGGTGCAGTGACCTTTTCCTCGTATTCCTGCATTCCCTCCGTGACCAGATGGGAAACTGTGGATTCGGGAGACGGGCTCTGAGCTCTGGACCTCCCCCTGGTCTACTTCAGCTTAGCATTTATATGTGGGTTCGAGTTGTGTGTCTCGGGGAAAACTCAGATCTCTCAGGTCACATGTATCTTATTTCCCACTGTGCTTTCATGTAAATCAAGTGTCTCAGCCTAAGACAAGGCCCCTGGAGTCCCTGCTTCCTCGCCATCCACCCCGCCTGGCGGGGAGCAGAGCTCCAGCCCCTGGGGGCGCAGGAGCTATTTCGGCAGCTCCTCCTGATGCCATCGGAAGGCCCAGTGCCTTCCCTGTGCGCTTGCGATGGGGGTGACCCTCACACGCCCCAAGGGGAACCCCCGGCTTGTCTTGCCCTTCAGGAGGACAGCCTGCCCTTCTCAGCCCTGGGCCTGCCTGTGTGCTGCTGTGAATGGACAGGCGCGTGAAGGGCACGCTGCTCCCCGTGGTGTTTACCAGACTCACCACTGCCCTTGCTTGGTGGGGAAGACTCTCCCTCACCAGCACTGGTTTTTCTTTTCTACGTTTTCCTCGTATTTATCCTCTCAGGCCTCGAACTGCATGTTCCCAGACCCTGGATGCCACTGCTCAGCCACTGGGGTCCCTGGGGAGACCCTGTTCCTGCTCCTGCCAGGAGAAACAGGGAACGGATGGATTTGGCAACCTCACAATTCCCACCGTAGCATTTTAGATCATATCACTCAATAAACGTTCGAATGAATAAGTAGATCCATAAGCAGCTGACCCTTCGCACCCTCGAGGAAGGTTCCTCAGTTACGGGCGGGCTGTACCTCTTGCTTCTCCAAGTTGCATGAGTCTCACCAAGACAGGACACCTCACAAGCACGTCAATGGATTTGCTTGTTTTATGAAACTTCTGGCTCTTTAAAAATAATTTCCATTTTCTGCCATTCTTTGTAATATTTTGACAGTTTCTAAATAAATTTCTGAATATCTGTTTTCTGATTCTATTAAAAACTTAATAATGAATCCATATTATAGATAATTTAGACGTTTTCATAAACAGTCGAATGTTGTACCGTCAAGCTTCCACTGTGACCGTTGTATAACATTCCTGCATCTACAACATAATCGTCTAGATTATTACTATGGTTAGGTTCAAAGTTTTATTTTTGTTGTGAGAGATGGGTTATACAGCTCTTTAAAGCAACCAAACAGTAATTCTTAGTCTTCAATTCATCCACTTGCTTGTTTCTCCAATGGTATTTTATTAAAAGTCACAGCAGGCACTCCATTTAAGAAAAAAAAAAAATCTTCTTTTGCATATAACTAGTCCCAGCAATTTCACTTCTGGGAACGTATCCTAAGGGAATAATCATGAATTTACAGGAAATCAGCTAAACAGATGTTCACTCCAGTTTTGTTCCATAGTAAAATACTGGAAAGTAGCAATAACCGGAGATTGGATAAATTCATTATGATATAGCGTCGTAAAAAAATACACAGCCATTAAAAAGATGAAGACTCAATGTTTAATACTACAGAGGGGTGTCCGTATCCTGTTAGGTGAAGGAAGCAGGTTACCAAACAGCAGGCACAGCACCCTTGTCTCTTCCCTGAAGCTGCTGTGCGGGGGGGGGACACAGCAGGGAGTCTGGAAGGACCCAGCAGCCGGGGGGAGGGGTGGGGTGGGGGTGGGGCACGGGGAGGGGGGTGTCACCCAGTGGCATCAGCACCTTGCTCGGGATCCAGGCCTCGTCCCAGAGCAGTCTGCGCCGCCCAGCACCACCCGCCGCCTGCCGCCCGCGTGGCTTGAGTCCCCTCTTGAGGCCCAGCCTTGCTGCTCCCTCCGTGCCGTTCCCTGAGCGGCTGGCCTGGGAGGCTTGGTGCTGGGGCCCTTCGCACGGCCCGTGCCTGCGCTCCCCATATGTCGAGGGCGCGTCCCTCTGTGGGGTCCGATAGCTGCTGTATCAAAGACCCTCTGAAGCAGTTGTGGGGTAACGTGGCACAAGCTGACTTCCAGGTCACGTCAAGTCAGGACAGGTTTTCTTGGTCCCCCAAATGGTCATCCTGTAACCAGGCTCTTCCTGTCTGGTGGCTCTGCCGCCATCATCCTCATCCAACCAGGAGAGGGAAGAGCTGGGGGACCACGCGGGCGTGGCCTGGGAGCACACGCACCACTTCTGCTCCTGTTCCCTTGGCCTCTGTCGTGTGCTACACGCACCTCCAGGGAGGTGGGAAAGAAGAGGAAGAGAAGGGGTTTGTGATCAGCTGACTGTTTTGCGAAGCCTCCCTTGTTTCATTTATGGAGTGAAGAGACCTTCCCTAGAACGTCTCCAGAAGTCTTTACCTCCTATCCCGTCATGCCTGACCGGTTACCGAGAGAAGGATAGGATCATTGTTTGGGTTTAGGTTCATCTTAAGTCGCCCCTCAGGCTGTGCCTGGTACCCCTGAGGCCATGCAGATGAGGGTGATCCCTGGGGAAAAGCTGATTTCCCTTAGAAATCAGGAGGGGGATGGCTGTCTGGATATCTACCAGTAGTGTCTATTACATGGCTATTGTGAATTTATAAATTGCCTGGGGCACAGCATAACACTTCTGTAATCTAATAATGTCTTAAAGGAATCTTTATGCATCCATGCAGTAAAGGATTGCAGAGCTGTTGTAAAGCGAATAGGACAGAGAAACACCTTCTGATGACCCACTAGACCCGCCGTAACTAGTCCACCTTTGATCAGTTGTCCATACGGCCATCGTCTGATGGAATTCACGTGTCGGGGTTCTCAAGTCCCAGTAACAAAGTCCTGCTAACTTAAGCCGACAGACCCCACTGGCAGGACCTGGACCAGCTCTCGGCCGAGGGGAGGCTGAAGAAGCTTCAGGAAGGTAGGAGCCCCGTGGCAGGGGTGCAGAAGCCTCCCCCAGGCATCCCTGCCTTGCTCTGAGAGGTGGAGCATCCCGGGGCTGCTCTGTTTCAGCCTGAGGTGTGCGGGGCACCTGGGTTGGGGGTGGCAGTGGGCCAGGCAGATATATGCAGTCTTATCCCGTGACCCAAAGGGGAAACCCTTGCCTGGCCTTTCCCCAGTAGAGCACTGGAGTCCAATCTGGGAGGAAGGTGAGAGATATAGCAGCTCGTGTCATGCTACAACATGCTTATGTTTTTAAAAGAGTCACCCACATAGGGACATTGGGTAAAATCAAGGTCCACGGTGTCAGACGTCTAGCAGTGTCCCCAGAGACGACTCAGATTATTAATTGTGGGCAGTGCGCACAGCCCATTCTTTGGCTCTGCCTCTGAGCTGCCGTTCCATCCTTTACAGGTTTTCTCTGTTCTAGGGTTAGGATATGCTTTGGAAAGCATTCAGTGTTTTTCCGGGAAACAAAAATAGGCAAAACCCGAGGTCAGTGCTTTACTGTCAGACTTGGTAACGCATTTCCTTGGCTACCAGATCTTCTCTTTGTTATGTTTATTCCACTTTTGGAGACTCTTCTCTCCTGTGATATATTTTGTTCTGTCATAGCTGTGGTGAATTGGGGGCTGGTTGGGCTGCTTTCGTACATTTTTCTTTTCTATTTTTTCTGGTCATCTAATCTGCTAAATATTTAGAAATTATAGAGAAGCACAAATTAATGACTTGGAAGTCACCAATAATTCTGTGACCTAGAAATAATTACAGTTGTGTCTTCTTATTCTTTAAACCCAAAGTGGGAACTGTCCTGGGTTGTTTTTGTTTGTTTGTTTGTTTTTTCACTTTATATTCTTTTCTGAGAACTTGCCTAAATTTTCAAAATATTCTTTGACAGTTTGATTTTAATTGAAGTATAATATTCCAGTATGCAGTGTTATTCAGCCATTCCCCTATTGCTCAATGTTTAAGTTGCTTGCAAAAATTTTTGGCCATTAATCTGTGATTAATATCTTTTTTGATGTTTTCTGAAAGTGTAATTTTTCTCTAGTAAATTCCTAGGAACAGAATTACTGGGTTAATGGATGTATCTAGTGTATTAGGGCTGCTGTACCAAATTACCACAAACTCAGGGGCTTAAAACTACAGGAAACAAGAGAAGCCCAAAATCAAGGCATTCCAGAGCTGCGTTCCCTCCAGAGGGCCCAGGAAAAGATCCTTCCTGCCTCTTCCAGCTTCTGGTGCCTGACCCGGCTCCCTTGGCTTGTGGTCACATCACTCCCATCTCTGCCCTGTCTTCACGGGCCATCTCCTCTGCATCTGTGTCTCCTGTTCTGTCCACCTCGAATCTCTCTCCTAAGGATACTAGTCATTGGACCCAGGGCCCACTCAGATAATCCAGGATTTTCTCCTCACGTCAAGGTTCTTAATTTCATCACAACTGAAAAAGACCTCTTTTCCAAATAAGGTCATGCTTGTAGATTCCAGGGATTTCCATGGTGACACCCACATACAGTGGGTACGAACATTCCATGAACCTTGAACCTGCTGGTGGCCAGAGCCTCCCGCCAGTGTTGAATACGAGGCTCATTTTGCTGCCACCTCGCCAAGTACAGGGAGAAGGGCAGCCGACTGTGCCACAGGTAGGGCTTTGTAAGGGCAACAAAGGAAACCAAACAAAGAGCAGCAAAGGAAAGGGTCTGTAGATTCGACCAGAGCTCATGGGAGCTTCTCTTTGCCCACCCAAGTAAAGCTGCATGGTGAGCCTGGAGCGCGGTCCTTCTCATCCTGAAAAACAGGCTAATTCCTTTATATGCAAAGGTTTTTCAAGTGTGCATAAAAGTGGATGGGGAAAAAAACCAAGAAATTGGTGAAGGGGTCCGTAAGCATTTGAGAATGAGAACCACTAGTGAATGGTAACAAGATGGCAAATTAAAACATCACTTTTTTAAAAACTTATCAAATGGGTTATTATTTTAAAAATACCACACATTTTCAGTGTTGGATTTTCAAGGCCTCTGTTGGTTCGCATCCTTCAATCTTCCCAAATGCGCCTGCGGTGGCATTTTGTTGCTGGGCGCCCGGTCCCTCCTGGGCTTGCTGACCAGAGAACCTTGTGTTCCAACTTTATAATAAATGTAGATTTCCTGTTTCAAAGGTTTAATGGGATAGCATTTTTAAAAAGAATTGAAGCTGGCTAAATTTAGTGTCTGAAAAATGTCCAGATCGAAAATAGCTCTATTCCAAAATATCTGTCTCCAGGCCTGTGCTGTTTGGGGCTTTGGGAAGGTGAAAGTTTCTGCTTCCTGTCCCATCAGCAAACAGGTGTCACCAGCCATGCGCTCTCATGACAGCCTGTCACTGAGAAGGTCCTCGTTCCTTGTGCGCTGGCCGGCCTCTTCCATTGGGGCATAATTGCCCGAGGTGGTGTGTTGCTTCTGACACGGCCCTGATGATGCATGAGGAGGGTCACTTTCCTCTCCTTTCTTCTTCCTACTGGTCCTTATTCTTGGCTCTTCTGAAGACTTTAAATGAGATGAATCATAATGTTAAAAAACATAAGGCTTTTTCTGGGATTCCATTCCCTTTCTTCATTCTTACAGTAAGTGTTAAACTTCTGCTTCGTCTTATTTTTTCAAGCTTAGTATTATTATTTTTTTCTTAAGAAGTAGCATTCTCTTAGCCCAGGATAGGGTCATCCCTTGATTTTTGTGGCATGGAGCTCGGGTGAACCCAGTGTTTGCTCCTAAACCCTACCTTGAAAGAACACACAGAGTACAGAGAAGAGAGTCTTTTGACTTATTTGGGTCACGTATTATCATCTCTCTCTTGCAAACATGGGAACAGAGGCCTGAAAAGTTGGGAAGCCTTTGCAGTGAGGGGCACAGGCGTGAGGTTTAGGCCATGAGGGGCCGCGTAGCCTCAGACCTTGTCATTCTTGGGGAAGCGAGGACAGTGGCTACTCTGGCGGGATCCCTGCTTCGCCTCCAGAACCTGAACTTTACACATGCACCTTCGGAGGAAGAGAGACATCGGGCAAGTTTGTAATCCTGTCATTTTTCTTTAGTGTTACTTCTGCGCTAAGGTAGCCACGATTTGTTTTATAATTCAGCTTTGTCTGTCAAGAATCGGGGGCATTTGATCCCTAGGAAGAATGAAGGCTGCTTAATCCTAAGTAGGCCTGGACAACATCTCCTTCTAGGACAGAAGAGTCTAGAGTTTCTGTTAAGATACCAGGTGTCGCTAAAGGTGTTTGGAAATCACGGACAGATTCTCAGGGAGTCAGAAGTCCCCGGGGAGGCTGCCGGGGGAGGTGGGAGGTGCCCGGGCAGTAAATGAACCCAGAAAGAGAGTGAAGAGAGAGGACGTAACCGGAGGGCGAGCCGTTCACCAGCTCGGAAGCTTCTCTGAGTCCTTTATTCCTCCGCTCCAATGTTGTAGGTGTAAAGAGTTTACCAGCGCACCAGGTGGAGCTTTATCTGCTTCTTAAACAGGCTTGTGTGTCCTCTCATGATCCAAGATAATAAAACGAGATAAATGATCATTATTTTGCTTGACGTCTTTAAAAAAATTTTGTGTAGAGAACGCAGGGTGTGTTTTAGGGTCTACCGCAAGTGAGGGGTGACGGCCGGTCTGTGTAACTGCGAGGAGGTAGGCGTTCGAGACCCCGAGATTCACGGAAGCAGCACTACGCGTCCTCCACGTGCTGTTTGAAGGATGCGGACCCTGCCTGCTCAGCCACGTCCTCCGCGTGGGGGAGGCTCCGCTCCCGAGTGGGAGGGGGGAGCTGGCTTCGGTTACTCCTGCGGGAGGAGTGGTGCTGGGGGGGCGTGAGAGGCGGTCCTGCGGGGACACGAGGGGTGGTCCTTGGGGGACGCGAGGGGTGGTCTTGAGAGGGCACGAGGGGCGTCTCTCAGTGTTTCTGAGCCAGCACAGCAGCCGCTGGGGGAGACGCCCCCATGCTTCCAGCCCCTCTGCGCTCACGGCGACCCGCGGGGCGTCTGCGATCGCATCATTGCGTCGTATCCAGCTGCAGCTCATCTTCCCGATTCCACTGAGCGGCGCTCCTTGGACTTTGCGCCGACAGGCCTCGCTGGACCTTGAAGGAAGGGACAGAGCCCCGGTTGAAAAGCCAGGGACCCGCACGGTCAGTAGGGTGGTGACCCGAGAGCTACGAAGACCCGGGGAGGGGCGCGGCTTCCCCACATCCCATCCGTCCTGAGCGCCCACGCCTTTTGGGGCAGGGAGTGAAACTGGTTAGAAAGGGTGCAATTAGCCTCCTCCATCCCCTCGGAGGAATCATTAGTGCTCAGAGCAGAGGGGATTGAAGGGGTGCCCACCGTCCCCTCCAGGATACATGTTTTTAACCGTCTGGTAAGTCACCCCAGCAATTCGTAATCATCTGGGTAACTTGCTGATCATATATCCTTTGGAAAATAACTTTAGGGTGCATATCTGGTGGATACAAAAGAGGACATTAATTTAGTGTTTATTACTGATGAATAATTCATTCATTCGATGTGTTTTCTTGTAAACTCCCAAGGTGCCAAAACTGTGCTCGCCATTATGTATATTTTAGTAAATAAACGAGAAGGACAATGCTGGATAAGAGTCTGTGGAGGGAGATAAATATTAAATAAATATACAACAATCATATACTAGAAGTGTTTTCATGCTCATGATTCTAATTCAGCTTTGAGGACAGCTGTGCCCAGATACTGGTCCTCTGACCCGTGGCCAGCAGCCTGGAGCCTGGGGGCAGAAGCGGCATTTCTGGTTCTGGGAAGAATAAACAGGAGTCAGGAGCAGAGTTGGGAGTCTTCCAGGCCCGAGGAAAGGGGTGTAGGGGGCGTCAAGGATTAACCAAGGCTTCTGGCCTGAGCCAGCGGAGGTGCAGTTCCAGCCCCTGAGGTTGGAGACCATTAACCTCCTGCTTGGGAGAGGTCTCTGATCTGTTTTCAGTTAGAACGGATGCAGTTTCATGTATTTAAGAGAATTTTAAGACAATAAAAAGATGCATGAACTTTAACTTGCCAAACCAGACCTTGCTGTTTAGACGTGCAGGTTGGAATTTACTTTTTCCCTTCTCCCTGAATCCATAGTCACATCCAGCCCACCCAGACATCTTGGATCATGGAGAACGGAAAACTTGTTGCACCAAAAACTGCTCCAGTTGACATGTCCTCTGGTGAAGCCTCACATTTCACAGATGGGGAAACTGAGGACGGGCCCAGAATTCCTTGTTCCTGTTCCCTGGGCGCTGTGCCTGGCCGCACCCTCGCCACACTGCACTTGAATTAGGAGAACGTTCTTACAGAACTCCCCCCCCCCACCCGCCTCCAGTCTCTCTCAGCTTGAAACCATCCTACACACAGCTGCTGGGATAATCTTTCTAAAGCCATTTTTATCATGTCACTTCTTTGCATGCTGTTTTCTGTTGCCTTTTGTCAAATCCAGATTTCTCCTTTCTGGCTCTCAAGGCTTTCTGCAAAATGTCCCCTTTCTGAGGATCTCCATTGTGAGCCTTTATGGAACGTTTGCCCCAAAGTGCTGCTCAAATTCCCTGTTGTTGTCTTACTGTCGCCTGCCACCGGTCCTTTGCACATGCCATACCACCCACCTGGAGAATTCGTTATCAGCCTGTTTCTTGTGTTATTTTTCTTTCTTGGCCTGTGTCCGTTCTTCTTTCTAGTCTAACTCTGAAACCCCTTTCTTCTTGGAACTGATGCCTATAAATGCTTCCTTCCCTCAACTCTGACCATTCCTTTACTTTTTGGTTTCCTTTAGTAGTTAGTTCTTCATCTCATAACATTCAGAAGGCATCTTATATAAGATACCTGAATCCAGCAAATCAGTTATCACCTAATGATTGGCTGGATTTACAAAAATATACTAGGAAGCACCCCACTAGGAGCTTTCTTTAAAAAAATAGTTTCCGTTATGTATTGGCAATGGTGCAGTTACATGAGATTTACTTCACACTGGGTCTTAGGCATGTTGTTCTGAAAGTTGTCTCACCGTGTTTTACTGGCTGATGGGATATTCTGGCAGATTCCTAAGATTCCTAAGAAAGATGCCCATGACTAGCTTGGACCCACCTCCTTCAGCACCCCTGCTGCTCGACGCTGACTCACCAGGTGGAGTGGCCCCCCGGCCGGGGGCGTTTACAGTCATGCACTGCTGCATCTCAGATCCGATGTCTTTGAGTTAAGACTGTGTGTCTTTGATTTCCTCGTTTTGGATTCATGTTTTTCACAGAATCTAGACGGTGCTGAGGCTGGTGGGAAGCTGTGTGCAGCTCCCCGGGGCTCTGCGTCAAGTTCACTGTGTGGTCAGAGGCTGGATCTGTTCTTTGTGCTTTAGGCCAGCAGGACCAGCGCGCCAGGCTTCCTCGAGGCTGCGCCCTACAGCTCTGCTGTTGTCACCATGGAGCGGTGACCACCTGGAGCGGTGGCGGGGAGTGAGGACCAGAGCTGGCTGAGTGCACTTGAGCGTGACATTAGCCTCTCTGGGCTTCAGTAACTTATCAGTGAAGTGGGGATGAAGATAGTTTCTCACCTCACATGGGGCTGTGAAGATCAAAGTGACATTGAGGTTACTGAGGCCTGGAGGGTAGCAGGCCAGGGTGGCAGGGGGCCAGGACCGACACACGGGCCCTTCCTTCGGCCAGGCTCCCCACCGACGGCTGCCCCGCTCCTCGGCACCTGGCTTCTTTTAAATCTAACATTCTCTATGATTTTTTTGATTAGAACATCTTTTATTTTTATTGATAAAAAAAGCTATCTGTGAGGATTTATGTTAAATTAGAAATAACAAAACAGTGTGTCCTCTGACGCATCTGAAGTTCATAGGTTTAACTTGGAACTTTTGAAAAACGTGCTTGCAGGATTCTCTCAAGGTTCTGATCTTGATGGCCTTGCGGGGTGTGTGAGGCTGGGTGTGGGATGAGCCTGACTTCCTCGCGCCCATCAGGGAGACAGCGAGTGGAGAGGGTGGCGGGGCTGGCTTAGCGTTCCTGGCCGACCTCAGGGCGGGTCTGGCTCCTGCAGGGCTGTGCGGGTTCTGCTCTTTCCCGGGTGCATCCTCAGCCATATCTCAGCACAGGCCTGCTGCTCTCGGCTGGCGCGTCCACGTGCTTCCACCGGCCGGCTCTCGGCTCGGGGGTGTGGCGTGGTGGGGGTGGAGGGGTTGGAGGCTCTGTACTGAAGACGGCTGGGTGTCTTCCAAGCTCTGAAATCAGTCACCTCTTCTGCACGATGGTTACGTTCACTCGCGCTTTCCACGTAGAGCTTATTTACTGGCACGTGTCTGCTGACGGCTGATATACGTACTAGCCCCTCACTCCTTGTAGCGTTGCCCTTTCCCTTAATCAGCCGAGATTCTGTGAGCACAGCCTCACCTGGCTCTGGTTTCACACTCTCTCAGTGGATGGAGTTGGAATAGATAATTCTGGTTATTCAGTTTAAACATCAATTTCTCTTCCTCTGTAGTTCTTTAGGTTTAATTATTCATCAAGATTCTATCCAGGTTACTTATACTGTGATCATTATTTTCAGACCTCAGTGTAGAGACATTGTGGGTTCTTGGTCCTCTCCTGAGCCAGTGGGGTAGGTGCCGTGGGGACTGAGTCCGCGGTGCCGCCGAAACGGTGGTTCTGCTCTTGACCAAGCCCTTAGCTAGACCAGCAGGTAAAAGAGGGGAGACTCAAGTAGGTAAAAGCAGAAATGAAAAGGGAAGACGGTACGACAGATGCCTAGACATAAGAGGACTGTTAGGGATTTTTTAAAACAATTCTGTGCCAAAAAATTGGATGACCTAGAAAAAATGGATAAATTCTTAGAAACATACAATCTATCAGGACTGAATCAAGAAGAAATAGCCTGATGAGACCATTAACAATAAGGAGATTGAATCAAGAATCAAAAACCTACCAGCAAAGGAAAGCCCAGGAGCAGATCGCTTCATGGCTGAATTCTTCCATATATTCAAAGAAAAACTAAACCAGGTCTTCTTAAAACCTTCCAAAAAATGCAGGTAGTGGGAACACTTCCAAACTCATCTTCTGAGGCCAGCAGCATCACCCTGATACCACAACCAGACAGGACCCCGCAAGAAAAGCAAAACGCAGGCCGTTTCTCTGTCATCAATCTGCTCTAAAGATGAGGGACCCAGAGGTCGGAGCTATGAGTGCCCGAGGCTTCGAAGCTGGTTCAGGGTGAATGGGTGGCTCTGGCCCGAGGCTGGTGGGTGCTGGGAGAGGAGAGAAGGCAGGATGATCTAACCAGGTGTTGCCTGTATTGGAAGCCTTCTTAGTATTTCCTTCAAATAAAAACTCAGGGCTACGGTTTTCCTTTCTGTATAAGCTTTGAAACAATAGTGAAGAATTTCCTTTAGGAGGAAAAGCTCAACTCTGTCTCCTTATTCTTGCTTCTCAGGTTTGTTATATAATAAAAATTTAAAAACTATTTAATTTTAATATATATCTTTCCGTATGTCTTAAAGTAACACTTGCATATACTTAAAGTATGGGCAAGCAGTACAGAAGGATTATCATCAAAAGCAGTAGGGTCTTACCTGCCTCTTCCAGCCCAAGCCCCAGGAGAATCAGTTGTAACTAGATGTTTTTTGTTTTTAAGTACACTTTATTTTTTAAGAACAGTTTTTGGTTCCCAGAAACATCGAGAGGAAGGCGCAGAGATTTCCTGTATACCACTTGCCCCGCCATGCACAGTCCCCGCCATGATTAACATCCCCACCGGCTGTGCATTTGTTACAACTGATGAACCTGCACTGACACCTCACCATCACCCAGAGTCCATGGTTCACTCTTGGGGTTGGACATTCTGTGGGTTTGGACAAATGTGTAATGACATGTATCCATCATTATAGTATCAGACAGAAATTTCACCATGTAACTCACTTTTTACTGTTTCTGTGTTTTCGTGTCTTCACAGATGATTTCCATGTCTCCTAGTTAATCTACTGTAGATGTTATTAGCTATTTACCACGTCTTCCCCTTCTCTCCCTATAATCAAGTTACTCCTTTTAGTTTCTTCTCTTTGCTGACTCCTTAGCTTTAATGGATAATCCCCACCTTCTTTCTTATTCCAGCAGCTCTGGTGGTGTCACTTGACACCCATTCTGTGATGTGGAGACATTAGCAACTCTCAATTTACTTACTTTCTCATTTCACTTCACCAGCCAGCATTTGTCAAGGTTGAGTCCGTTTAAGTTCTGTTTAGAAATTGTAGTTAATGTTTTTGCTTTTTCTATAGGCTGAAGACACAAAATAGACGTATGTGTTTGCATTGTCCTCCGACCGCTGATATTTTCCATGGCTCTGCCGACTGGTGCACGTTGATTGTTTTCTTTTTGAGAAAGAAACAGCTTCTTGCTCCTGGAGTTTCTAATGACGTTTTCTTTTCTTGCATTTTCTTTCTTCATTGTCTTTTAAAGTTGCTCCAGATGCTCAAGGGATAATGTACGTTCCTAAGATATAACCACCCTTTTTGATCCCCCCATCAAGTGACTGACCTGCAGGAGGTTTTCTTCCTGAACCATTGTTCTGATTTTCAGAACAAACTGCTTTCTGGGCATGAAGTGCAGCCTCTCCCTTTTAACTCTCATTTCTCGGTTGCTTTGACCTAGAGTTCCTTAAATTTCTTGTCTTTCTGCCTCAATTTTTACCCTCCTTTTGTTGATACACATCTTCAAATAATTTCCTGAGAAAATAAGAGTAGCAGATAAGTTTTCTGAACTTGCCCATCTGAAATGCTGCCCTCATGTATGTGAAAGTTTGGCTGGGTATAGAATTCCAGGGTCAAAATAATTTTGTCTAAGAATTTTGAAGGCATTTTTCCTTTGTTTATTGTAATTTAGTGTGGAAAGTCCAATTCTTGTTCCTTTGCTATAAGTGACTTCTCCTCTCTGGACAGTTTTAGTTTTCTCTTTTTATCTTTGTGTTCTAAAGATTCACGAAGGTATACATGGGTGTAGGTTTTCCCCCCTTTCAGTCAAAATGCTGGGCTACGTGGATGCTTTTGGTCTCGAATTATGTGACTTTGGCTTTTGTAAACTCTCATGTAGTATTTCCTTGATAATCTCTTACCATCTATTTTTTCTGTTGTTTATCTTTTCCTTTCTTTTTTTTCTTTTATTTTCTTATCTTTTTTCTTTCTGAAACCCTTCTTTGTATGCAGGACCTTCCTCACGTTGATTCATAGTGTCCTATGTCTTTTCCATTATATACTTTTGAGTCTCTTTTATATTTTTGTAGTACTTTCTGGCAAATTTTCTCAACATTGCCTTCTAACACTTCCATCAGAATTTTAATCTCAATTTTATTTTCAGTTTCTAAGACTTCTTTTTGTTCTGCTTCTTTTTTTCATGGTCCAATATCTTCTCAAATTTCTCTGTGGAGACTAATTTGCTTTTTTTCACTCTATTCCTTGCAATGTCTCTTTCGCCTATTCTGTCACTTTGGCTCCGGCTCTGTGTTTGCAGGTGGGGCTTGTCGCCAGGTGGGCTTCTCTTCAGGACGGTTGGGCAGAAAGCTGGCCGAGGTGCTGGAGAAGCTCTAAGTCCCAGAATTCAGGTCTTCATTTAGATCAAATCAATTCTGGTTTTGAAGGGAAGAAGTTCCAATTTTACGAGGGGGTGGGGCAGGCTGGTGGGCATTTTGTGTGAAGGGATATGAAGACGATACAGTCGCTGACGTTTACCACATCTCTGTCTGCCCCAGTGACCCGTCCGGGGTCCCAGGGCCTCCGCAGGGTGGCCGGGCTTGCATCCTCGCTCCTGCCTATTTTGTCACCTCTTTGGCTCTGCATCTTCAGTCCTCTTCTCTGCCCACTCAGCAGTTCCCTCAGATTCTCCAGCACCTGCTTCTTTTGTGTTTATAGATTTGCTTCTCCTTACAGTCCTTGGCTGTCACGTAAGGGGGTCTCAGAAGGAAGAGGAGGTAATTAATTGGGTACTTGGGCACCTTGAATATGATGTAAACCACTATTTTATTTTAAAAGTTTGAAAAGTAATAGGATTCTCCAGCATTGTTTAAATGACATTGGCCCGAAATTCAGTGTTATCGTTTTTCCTCTCTCTGTGAAGCACTGTTCCTAAAAGGTCTGTGTGTTTTTACATTTCACAAGTAGACATGCCGATGCTGGAGAATCAGAGCTCGATGACAGACAGATGGGCAGGAACCCCTGTGATGTTTCCCTTGGCGAGCATGCCGCTTTGATTCTTGAATCAGGCATCTTAGTGACTGTGGTGGATAGTCTCCCTCCCGTGTGTGAACGTGTGTGTGTTAGACGTCTGCATGGACCCTGCATTACAGACAGAACACAGTGAAACACACAATATGACATAAGTTCCCTTTTTCCCTAAAACTCGTCCTGAGATCAAGGGGCCCCACTCCCCAGTGTTCTCGTCCCACCTCTGTCCTCTAGAGCCATTGCCCTGGCCCCTGCAAAGACCTGTGGGGAGAGAGTGCACCCGTCTCTGGGGGACACTCGGGATGCTGGTGGGAGGGGAGAGAGATGACCCGAGGGACTGGGGAACACGTCCTGGTGCAGGTCAGGTGGTCCTGAGTCCTTCCTTTTCCACCAGACCGGAGGAGGACCTATCAGATTGTCGTCCGGTGGATCATTAAGAGTGGTTTTGGATAGAAGATTGCTGTGAGTTTTGCTATAGCACTTTGCAGAAATCAGTGGCTGGAGCGTCTGTGTGAAAAAGGCTTCTCATGCTTACATCTTGGCAAACAAAATAGAGAATAGAAATGGTGCTGGACCCGCTTTCAGTCCAGCAAGAAGTCATATTTATTCGAGGAAACATTAAAAAAAAGAGCTCTGTTATGAAGTGGTAAAAGTTTCCTTTTTATGTTTAAAGTTATGAATAGAAATTTGCAGTATCTGTGTAAAACACTTGGAACCTCATGGTCACAGGATGTCTTATTTTAACTCACATACATATCTTTGTTGCAGAGGAGAATGAAGTGATGATCAATAAAAACTTTCAAGTGTAAAATATATTACTTTTTTTTTTTTTAATAAATTTATTTATTTATTTAATTTTGGCTGTGTTGGGTCTTCGTTTCTGTGCGAGGGCTTTCTCTAGTTGCAGCAAGCGGGGGCCACTCTTCATCGCGGTGCGCGGGCCTCTCACCGTCGCGGCCTCTCTTGTTGCGGAGCACAGGCTCCAGACGCGCAGGCTCAGTAGTTGTGGCTCACGGGCCCAGTTGCTCCGCGGCATGCGGGATCCTCCCAGACCAGGGCCCGAACCCGTGTCCCCTGCATTGGCAGGCAGACTCTCAACCACTGCGCCACCAGGGAAGCCCCTAAAATATATTACTTTAGGATGAAATTCTTTGGGGTAAATGGAGTGGAATTAGGAGTTGAAGGAGTTAAAGTAACGGTGTGAAATTTCTAACGGCCTGGTTCATGTGTTTTGAAAAGAGACAGCTCAGGGTCACTGCTCTCCCACTGCCAGGAGCACTGTCCCTCCGTGGGGTCCATCTACTTGGTCACAGCAGACAGCTCGGAGGATAGTGGCCACCGAATGGATATGGTCATCGTGAGTCCACTGGATTCGTTGAAAAGAACGGGGTGACAGTTCCATTGAATGGCAGTCATTATACTATCCTAGGAATTTAACCGTTTGCAATGCTCTTCTAGTTCTTCAAAATTTTTCTAAGGGGTGCTTGTGCAAAATCATGAAGACCACTAGTTTAGGGAGTCAGGAATCGGGAAATCTGGTGTTTTGGGGAGTGTGGGGATAAGGGGAGAAGGAACAGTAGGAAAATCAGCTCTGGATTTTATGCCTGGGAGGGAGGAGGAGTGATGCAGCTGGGATAACGGCCCCATCACCCTGAGCTCTGGGGCTAACAACCCCCTGCCTTTGCGTGCTATTATTGTACTTCTCTGAGAAACCTAATTTTTAGGGAGATGTCTCTATTTAAGGAAAGTGCAGTGATACCATTTTCAAGTAACACTTTTTGCTCATTGAGATAAAGAGCGCTCTGCTCAGGAATTATTGAGTTGCCTGAATCTGAGGGGCTGTGATTGGCCCTCTTGACTGTGCTATCATCATATTCCAGGAGGAACATCCAAAGGGAAAGGCGTGTACGTGGCACCTTGACGTGGGGTCGTGTTAGGTCGGGGTCTCCACTTTCAAGACCGTTCCTAGGAGATGTTGTCTGAAAGGATCTGGGAAGAAGGAGAGATAAGGAGTGACAGTTACAGTTATGGAAATAAATGCACAGTGGGTGGCAAAGGCGATCTGGAGATGCCCAGATGGTGTCTGGTCGGACCCCATCCGGCGACGATGCTGGTTAAGAGGAGGTGAGCCTGCCTGGCAGGGAGCTTGGCGCGCTCTTCTCCAAGGGTGTGGACATGTGGGTGCTGACACGGTGCCTTGTGCACCCAGAAGACGTGAGGAACTCAGTACCTACAGCTGAACTGGAAAAGGGTGAGAAAAATCAGGGAAACGGAAACAGAGATCCTTCCTAATTGTGGTCTTGAACCTTACCTGATAATTTCCTTACTTAAAACAACATCAAGGATGAAGCAGAAAGTGACAGGGTCATAAGTAAATCAAGGGTCTTGGGGTGCAGGGAGCCCCATATCTGGCCGTGCTCCTGGCTTCTTATTGGAGAGCTCGTTCGCTCCCATAATCCTATGTCTGTGTCCTACAGCTTCCCATTCTGTGTTAGGGTTTAAATATGTTGGTGTGCTACTGAGTTATGATCCGTTCTCCAGGAAGCATGGCGTCCTGTCTACACAGAGTTCCTGGTCCACTGAGCTGGGCCAGCGGCTGCCACTCATGGCTTCCCTTCGACAGGAGGGTCCCGGGCATGGTATCGGAGCAGCGGCGAAGGCTCCTCTCTACAGCAGGGCGGGGAGTGTGGGGACAGCAGTTTTATTTTAGTTCCTCTTTAGAGAATGACTTCTATCACAAGGCTTTTTAAACCCTTACTCAGCACTTTCCTTATTTCCTATGAGTTACTCCATCTGGGAGAAGAAATGAGATCACAACTTATCCGAACGCTTATTATATACTTTTGTCACTGTGGTGTTTAAAAAAGAACTGTGGGTTTCTTCTAAAACCCATGAACAAGTCTTGTGAGAGAATAACAACTAGGAAGCAACTGTGAGTCCTCAAGTGCTGTTTGGCCTGGGGGTCACTCCCGAGTTCAAGCTGTTCTACCGTGAGGTCATAAAACTCATCCACATGTTGTGGGCCAGTTAGTTTTATAATGCCACACATCCCTGACCTGCGTCACATGTACCATAAAATAGGGCCCTGCAGTTACAGTACGTAAAGGAGCTGGTTTGCCTCTAAGCAGCTGAGCCCGGGGCTCGAAACTTAAGAGATTCCCTCGTAGGTGGAGGCGTGACTGGGACAAAAATGCCTCCACCGCAAATTCTGACCACGGAACTTTACTTTTAATTGTACTAAAATTCACGTGTAGATCCGGGTACTTGGTAATTTAACCTATTCAAAGTGAAATGAAGAGTCAGAAAGAAAAAAAAATTTCACAGTGACCAGAACAGATTCAGTAAAGCTGTGGTAATTACTAATATAATTTGACAAGCTTTATTGGAAAGTCTGAGTTGCACTTAGAAAGTATTTAATAAAGTTTGAGTCCAGGCAGACCTCACTTTATTGCACTTTGCCTTATTGCTCCCTGCAGATGTGGAGTTTTTGTTTTGTATTTTTATAAATTTATTTTATTTATTTATTTTTGGCTGTGTTGGGTCTTTGTTGCTGCGTGCGGGCTTTCTCTAGTTGCGGCGAGCGGGCTTCTCATTGCGGTGGCTTCTCTTATTGGGGAGCACGGGCTCTAGGCATGTGGGCTTCAGTAGTTGTGGCTCCCGGGCTCTAGAGTGCAAGCTCAGTGGTTGTGGCACACGGACTTAGTTGCTCCATGGCATGTGGGATCTTCCTGGACCAGGGTTCAAACCCGTGTCCCCTGCATTGGCAGGCAGATTCTTAACCACCGTACTAACAGGGAAGCCCCAGATGTGGCGTTTTTTACAAATCGAAGGTTTGTGACAACCCTGTATCTAACAAGTCTGTTGGTGCCATTTTTCCAACAGCCTTTACTTGCTTCATGTGTCTAAGTCACATTTTGGTAACTCTCACAATATTTCAGACTTTTCATTAGTATTGTATTTGTTATGGTGATCTGTGATCCGTGATCTTTGATGTTACTATTGTAATTGTTTTGGGCATCACGAACCTCGCCCGTAAAAGACGGGAACTTAATCGTTAAATGTTGTGTGTGTTCTGATTGCTCCACCGGCCATTCCCCATCTCTCCCCCTCCTCAGCCTCCCTCTTCCCTGAGATACAACAATACTGAAATTAAGCCAGTTAATAACCGTACAAGGGCTTCTAAGTGTTCAAACGAAAGGAAGAGTCGCACGTCTCTCACTTTAAGTCAGAAGCTAGAAATGATTAAGCTTAGTGAGGAAGGCATGTCAAAAGTAGAGACAAGCTGAAAGCTGGGCCTCTTGCACCAGTTAGCCAAATTGTGAATGCAAAGGAAAAGTTCTTGAAGGAAATTAAAAGTGCTCCTCCAGTGAACACACAAATGATAAGAAAGCAAAACAGCCTTATTGCTGATTTGGAGAAAGTTTCAGTGTCTGGTTAGAAGATCAAACCAGCCACAACATTCCCCTAAGCCAAAGCCTCATCCAGATCAAAGCCCCAACTCTCTTCAATTCTGTGAGGGCTGAGAGAGACGAGGAAGCCGCAGAAGAAAAGTCTGAAGCTAGCAGAGGTTGGTTCATGAGGTTTCAGGGAAGAAGCCATCTCTGTGACATAAAAATGCCAGGCGAAGCAGCAGGTGCTGATGGAGAAGCTTCAGGAAGTTATCCAGAAGATCTAGCTAAGATCATTAAAGAAGGTGGCTACACTAAGCAACAGATTTTCAATGTAGATGAAACTGCCTTCTGTTGGAAGAAGATGCCATCTAGGACTTTCATAGCTAGAGAGGAGAAGTCAGCGCCTGGCTTCAAAGCTTCACAGGACAGACTGACCATCTTGTTAGGAGCTAACGCAGCTGGTGACTCTAAGTTGAAGCCAATGCTCATTCCATCTGAAAATCCTAGCACCCTTAGGATTATGCTAAACTACTCTGCCTGTGCCCTGTAAATGGAACAACGAAGCCTAGATGACAGCACATCTGTTTATAACATGGTTTACTGACTATTTTCAGCCCACTGTTGAGACCTACTGCTCAGAAAAAGAGATTCCTTTCAAAATACTACTGCTGGACTTCACTGGTGGTGCAGTGGTTAAGAGTCCACCCGCTAATGCAGGGGACACTGGTTCGAGTCCTGATCCGGGAAGGTCCCACATACTGCTGAGCAACTAAGCCCACGTCCCACAACTACTGAGCCTGCGTGCCACAACTACTGAGCCTGCGTGCCACAACTACTGAAGCCTGCACACCTAGAGGCTGTGCTCCACAACAAGAGAAGCCACCACAATGAGAAGCCCGCGCACCACAAGAAAGAGCAGTCCCTGCTTGCTGCAACTAGAGAAAGTCCGCACACAGCAATGAAGACCCAATGCAGCCAAAAATAAATAAATAAATAAAGTAAAAAGAAAATTACTGCTCATTGACAATGCACCTGGTCACCCAGGAGCTCTGATGGAGATGGACAATGAGATTAATGTTGTTTTTATGACTGCTAACACAACATCCATTCTGCAGCCCACGGATCAAGGAGTAATTCCTACTTTCAAGTCTTATTATTTAAGAAATATATTTCATAAGGCTATAGCTACCATAGACAGTGATTCCTCTGATGGGTCTGGGCAATCGGATCAAGTCAATTGAAAACCTTCTGGAAAGGAGTCCCAATTCTGGGTGCCATTAAGAACATCCGTGGTTCATGGGAAGAGGACAACATATCAACATTAACAGGAGTTTGGAAGAAGTTGGTTCCAACCCTCATGGATGACTTTGAGGGGTTCAAGGCTTCTGGGGAGGAAGGAACTGCAGATGTGGTGGAAACACGAGAGAATTAGAATCAGAAGTGGAGCTTGAAGATGTGACTGAATTGCTGCAATCTTGTGATGAAACTTGAAAGATGAGTTGCTTCTTATGGATGAGCAAAGAAAGTAGCTTCTTGAGATGGAATCTACTCCTGGTGTAGATGTTGTGAAGGTTGTTGAAGTGACAACAGAGGATTTAGAATATTACAGAAACTTAGTTGATAAAGCAGCAGTAGGGTTTGAGAGAATTGACTCCAATTTTGAAAGAAGTTCTACTGTGGATAACATCAAACAGCATTGCTGCTACAGAGAAATCGTTCCTGAAAGGAAGGGTCAATCAATGCAGCCAACTTCACTGTTGTCTTATTTTAAGAAACTGTCACCCCAGCCTTCAGCAACCACCACCCCGATCAGTCAGCAGCCTCAACATCAAGGCATGACCCTCCCCCCACAAAAATATTACAACTTGCTGAAAGCTCAGCATTTTTTTTTTTTAGCAATAAAGTACTTTTAAATTAAGATATGTTTAGTTTTTTTTTTTAGACATAATACTATTGTACACTTAACAGACTGCAGTATAGTGTACAGATAACTTTTATATGCACTGGGAAACCAAAATATTCATGTGACTCACTTTATTGTGGTGGTCTGAGACCTCACCCCCCAACCCCCAATATCTCTGAGCTATGCCTGTATTGCAGAAGGAACTTGAGAATTAGGGGGAGTCGGTGGGGCTCCCATCTCTCCACCCCGGTTTCAATATGAGTTTGTCTGCTTCTATCTGTATTTTATATAGGGGTTTTTGTGTATAAGTTTATTTGAAATATAATTCAAATGCAAAAAAATTAGTAATATGAACTAGAAGATTTTCAAGGGCCCTTCTAGGACTAAGATGATTTGATAATTGATAACTTTTAAATACTGTGTTTGGTAAAGACCTTGTTTTCCTTTGGTATGTATGTAGTTTGTTGAGAATATTCTTAAGCCTGTTACTCAGTACCTGGCAAAATGAAAGAAATTATTCACCAAGTGACTCTAACAGTTGGGTCTCACAGTTGGTAGAGACAGTTTCTGTTGATTTATTGTGCCAGGAACAAAATAATCATTTGCCAAACGCATGGCATTTGACTTAATTGACTTAAATGACATTGAAATACAGCAGCTCTTAGGGGCAGATGAATTTCAGTCTAGATTAGGTTCTGACACACCATCTAAAAAAGATCCTGCAATAACAGTGAATTAAAGAGACATTGATTTTTTATAATATAAACAAGGGCCAAACCAGGAACATGCATGGCTCTATGGACATTCCTTTAGCATCAGGGATACAAGCTTCTATTTTGTTGCTCTGCCATCTTTCAACTTGGGTCTTCTATCTTATGGGCCAAGATGGATGCCAGAGCTCCAGTCATCATATCTGCTTTCTACCCAGCAGTAAGGAGGAACACTGAAGATGAAGAAGGGCACACTCCCTGTTGTTAAGCACATGTCTTAGGAGTCACACAACATTTCTGCTAACATCTTACCTTCCAAAACGTAGTCAAATGGTCATTCCTGTCTTCAAGGTAAGCTGGGAAAGGTTTTCTTTATCCTAGAGCAGGAGTATCACACTTCTTCTATAAAAGGTCAGATAATAAATATTTTAGGCTTTTCAGGTCATATGGTTTCTCTTGCACTTCTCATCTCTGCCATTATTATGTGAAAACAGTCCTGGACACACATCAATGAATATACATTGCTATATTCCAAGAAAACTTTATAGAGACTGAAATTTGAATTCCATATAATTTTCACATGTCATGAAACATTATTACTTTGATTTTTTAGCCATGTAACAATGTGAAAACCATTTTTAGCTTATGAGCCATATAAAAACAGGGAGAGGCAATTGATTTTTGACAGGAGTGCCAGGTCTGTTCAGTGGGGAAAGAATAGTGCCTTCAACAAATGATGCTGGGAAAACGGGATGTCCACATGCACAGGAGTGAAGTAGGACCCCCTACCTCATACCACATACAGACATAAACTCATCATGGATCAAATACCACTGTAAGAGCTGAAACCCTTAGAAGAAAACATAGGGGCAAATCTTTATGACGTTGGGTGTGGCAATAGTTTCTTTCTTTCTTTTTTTCTTTTTTGGCAATAGTTTCTTAAATACAGCACCAGAAGCCCAGGTAACAAAACTATATATATATATATATATATATATATATATATATATATATATATATATGTTGGACCTTGTTTATATCATAGGAAAATTTTTGTGCATAAAGGGCACCATCAATAGAGTAAAAGACAATTCATGAATAGAGAAGAATATTGGCAAATCATATACCTGGTAAGGGTTTAATATTCAGAATGTATAAATCCTGCAAATCAACCATAAGACAACAAACAACCCAATTAAAAATGGGCAAAGGACATTACGAGCTATTTCTCCAAAAGAGATATAAAATGGTCAACATACATGAAAATATTCTGAACATCATTAGTCAGTCATTAGGAAAATGCAAATCAAAACCACAAAGAGATATCAATTCACACCTACCAGTATGGCAAAAACAAACAACTATAAGACACTGATAAAAGAAATTAAAGATGATACAAACAGATGGAGAGATATACCATGTTCTTGGATTGGAAGAACCAACATTGTGAAAATGACTCTACTACCCAAAGCAATCTACAGATTCAATGCAATCCCTATCAAACTATCAATGGCATTTTTCACAGAACTAGAACAAAAATTTCACAATTTGTATGGAAACACAAAAGACCCCGAATAGCCAAAGCAGTCTTGAGAAAGAAAAACGGAGCTGGAAGAATCAGGCTCCTGGACTTTAGATGATACTACTAAGCTACAGTAATCAAGACAGTATGGTACTGGCACAAAAACAGAAATTTAGATCAATGGAACAGGATAGAAAGCCCAGAGATAAACCCACGCACATATGGTCACCTTATCTTTGATAAAGGAGGCAAGAATATACAATGGAAAAAAGACAGCCTCTTCACTAAGTGGTGCTGGGAAAACTGGGCAGCTACATGTAAAAAAATGAAATTAGAACACTCCATAATACCATACACAAAAATAAACTCAAAATGGATTAAAGACCTAAATGTAAGGCCAGGCACTATAAAACTCTTAGAGGAAAACATAGGCAGAACACTCTATGACATAAATCACAGCAAGATCCTTTTTGACCCACCTCCTAGAGAAATGGAAATAAAAACAAAAATAAAGAAATGGGACCTAATGAACTTAAGAGCTTTTGCACAGCAAAGGAAACCATAAACAAGACAAAAAGACAATCCTCAGAATGGGAGAAAATATTTGCAAGTGAAGCAACTGACAAAGGATTCATCTCCAATATTTACAGGCAGCTCATGCAGCTCAATACCAAAAGAACAAACAACCCAATCTAAAAATGGGCAGAAGACCTAAATAGACATTTCTCCAAAGAAGATATACAGATTGCCAACAAACACATGAAAGAATGCTCAACATCACTAATCATTAGAGAAATGCAAATCAAAACTACAATGAGGTATCACCTCACACCAGTCAGAATGGCCATCATCAAAAAAATCTACAAACAATAAATGCTGGAGAGGGTGCAGAGAAAAGGAAACTCTCTTGCGCTGTTGGTGGGAATGTAAATTGATACAGCCACTATGGAGAACAGTATGGAGGTTCCTTAAAAAACTAAAAATAGAGCTACCATACGACCCAGCAATCCCACTACTGGGCATATACCTTGAGAAAACTGTAATTCAAAAAGAGTCATGTACCATAACGTTCATTGCAGCTCTATTTACAATAGCCAGGACATGGAAGCAACCTAAGTGTCCATTGACAGATGAATGGATAAAGAAGATGTGGCACATATAAACAATGGAGTATTACTCAGCCATAAAAAAGAACAAAATTGAGTTATTTGTAGTGAGGTGGATGGACCTAGAGTCTGTCCTACAGAGGGAAGTAAGTCAGAAAGAGAAAAACAAATACCGTATGTTAACACATATATATGGAATCTTAAAAAAAAAAAAAGGATCTGAAGAACCTATGGGCAGGACAGGAATAAAGACGCAGGTGTAGAGAATGGACTTGAGTACACGGGGAGGGGGAAGGGTAAGTTGGGACGAAGTGAGAGAGTGGCATGGACATATATACACTACCAAATGTAAAATAGATAGCCAGTGGGAAGCAGCCTCATAGCACAGGGAGATCAGCTCGGTGCTTTGTGACCACCTAGAAGGGTGGGATAGGGAGGGTGGGAGGGAGACGCAAGAGGAAGGAGATATGGGGATATATGTATACATATAGCTGATTCACTTTGTTATAAAGCAGAAACTAACCATTGTAAAGCAATTATACTCCAATAAAGATGTTTAAAACAAAGTAAAGTACTCAAGAGCTACAAAACAAACAAACAAGCAAACAAAGAACAATTAAAAACCCCAAAACAAGAGCAAAGGAAAAGAAGTTTTGGTCAGGATGTGGGGAAACTGGAACGCTCATACGTTGCTGGTGGGAATGAAAAATATTTCATCTGCTGCAGCAAACAGCTTGGCAGGCCTTCAAAAAGTTCACAGAAATACCTTATGACCAGCAGTTCCACTCCTAAAATATGCTTAAATGATCTGAAAATAGCAACTCAAACTGGGACTTGTATGTGCTAGCCTTTATTCACAGCTCCCAAAAGGTGGAGCAACCCACTGCCCATCAGTGATAAATGGATAAACAGAATGCAGTCCATCCATACAGTAGAATATTATTCAGCCCTGAAAAAGATGCAGGCTGACACGTGCTGCAGGATGATAGATCTGGAAAACACTGTGCTGAGTGAAATGTCAGACACAGAAGTACAAATGTTGCAAAATTCCAGTTATGTGAAATACCCAGAACAGGCAAATTCATAAAGACAGTATGATAGAGGTTATCAGGGGCTGGTGGAAGCGAGGGAGGGGGTGTTACAGGGCACAGAGTTTCTTTTCGGGCTGTTGAAAAATTTTGGAGACACTGCAGACGGTTATACAACATTGTGAATGTAATTAATGCCCCTGAAGTATACACTTAAAAGTGGTTAAAATGGCAAATTTTATGTTATTTATATTTTGCCACCACCGTGACAAAAACCTTAAACTCAGGGGTTGTAGTATTACTAAGAATAAAAAGAGTGGATGTGGGGATAAGCGTCAGTGCCTCTGTAGGTCCCTGTCCTCCCAGGCTCTCCCAACCATCTGCCAATAACGAGCCCTACAAGCATTTATTTGGAGTGGAACAGGGACGGGCCAGCTTTTAAAAAGTAACAGCATGTAATGCTAATGTTAGAAACCTTACCTTCCTGAGTAATAACAGCTATGCTTATAGTATTCCTTCATTCATTTAAAAACCTAAATACCCTAGTAATTTGGTAATGCTCTTAAATAAATTAAAAAAAAATATCGGCACCTGTATACATTTTTTGAAAAAATTTAAAAAAGAGAAGATATAAGTTATATATCCAAAGGAAATGCAACCACTATCTCAAGGAGAAATCCATACCCCCATGTTTGTCTCAGCATTATTTACAAGCCAAGATATAAACAACCTAAATGTCCACTGACGGATGAATGGTTATGTATACACAATGGTATACATACACGATGGAATATTAACCACCCTTAAAAAGGAAGGAAATCCTGCCATTTGTGACAACAAGGATGGAACTTGAGGGCAATACGTTAAGTAAAGTAGGCCAGACAAAGACAAATATTGTATGATCTCACTTATATGTGGAATTAAAAAAAAAATAGAACGAGTTGAACTCATAGAAGCAGAGAGTAGACTGGTGGTTGCCGGGGCCCTGGGGTTGGCCGGATCCCCTTGTCGGTCAAAGGGTCAACGCTTCCGGTTATAAGATGAGTAAGTCTGGGGCCCTAACATACAGCATGGTGACTAGTCACTTGTGTATTATGTACCTAAAGTTGCTGTGTCTCACCACTGCCACCACCACCACGACAACAAATGGTGACCATGTGAGGTGAAGGAAGTGTTAATAGACCTCATTGCGGTAAACACTTCACAATATATACGTGTATCAGATCATCACATCGTGGACCTTAAACTTACACAGTGTCGTGTGTCACTTATACTTCAATAAAGGTGGGAGAAGAGAAGGTGTATGTCTGGCCTCCGGTCACTCGGGTTGTGCCTCTCCTGCGGTGACTCGTGGTCTCCTGGGCTTCTTTGCCCATAGGCAGGGACCTGCCACGGTAATTCATTTCTTTTTCGTTGGCACCTAATGAATTTTGACAACATTCATCTTCCCTAAATATATCCAGCTGATTGCTCTGTGGGACAGTTCCCAAGGCCCTTGATCACAGCGGTGTGGACGCGGCTGTTTTAGTGTCCACGGCAGACGGGGAGTGTGAACTGTGAGGGACGCGGGGGACACCCCGGGGGACCAGGTGGCAGAAGAGCTGTTGCCTGGTCTTCAGGCACGTCCACGGCCGTGGACCTTCCAGTGACCAGAAACGCAACCTGGTGGGGGGGAGGGTGGTGTGAAGGGCCAGGGAAGCTGAGCCTCACTCTTCCGTGGCTTTGGATGGAGCCCACCGAGTCCCTGCCGTGTCGCCTCATGTGGGGGTCACCCTCACCGATGTGACGGCCGAGGCAGGGAGCCCGGAGTGGCTGAGTCCTGTGAACCGACCGTGCTCGGGGAGTCCGGGGGCAGGGACCACGTCAGCGGCGTCCCGAGACCTATACTTTACCTCCTGTTGCTTCCTAAGCAGAAACCCAGGCGTTTAGGCTTGTACCTGGTTTGTTCCTATTTCTTTGTGTTGTGCTAAGCCTCTTTGCTATGAATATTTTTAAAACTATGTAAGTAGTGTTGATGGTTGCACAACATTGTGAATGTACTTAATGCCACTGAACTGTGCGCTTAAGAAAGGTTAAAATGGTAAATTTTATGTATATTTTTACCACAATAAAAAGTATATAGGGAGATGTTGAGTGTATGATTCCCCAACTAATATACTACTTTTTAAAAAATTTTTACTGCTGCTGGAAGAGCCAACATAATAAGGATTTCTCTCTCTTGGAAGCTCTACTTTGCACCTGTTATTTATAATGATTGTAGATAATTTTTGGTGGCAGGTATAGATTTTTAAGAAGTGATGTGATTGTAACACTTCATGTTTTCTCCTATGTCTTAGGTTTTAAAGGATTAAAATATGTAATTGTTGATATATTGGAATTTCCAACATGCATTTTCTTAATTATCTTTGAAGTTTGGTTGTTCATATCTCACTTTAGGGACCTTCAGCATCTCTCATAATTAACAAACCAATTATGTTTGTAATCATCTCGAATTTTCTCCATAAAATAGATCATGTGCCACTACATATATTAAATGTGTTTTGTTACAAGAGGGCTTATACTTCCTTCTTCTTGCCTGGAGATATAAAAATTATCCAGACATATATCAGTTAAAATGATGGTAGTGCACCAAACTGGCCAATAGAAATAGAATTCTGCCTCTTAAGCCAGAAGCACAGAATATAAGATTTTGCCCCAGGCTTTGCCTGTTACATTTTAAGGTAAAACTGATTTTGTGAAGGATCCTTGCCCTAAAATGGAGAAGGCGCTTCTTCCCACATCTGTTTCTCCTTCTAGACCACTCCCCACAAGTGTTTTCCCTCCTCCCTTCTCTGACCATCTTTCTCCTCCTGTAACTCACAGAGTTCACCATTTCTAAGGAGACTTCCTAGAATTAACCCATCTGATGTTCAGAGCTCATGAGCCCGGTATCCTCTGAGAGCTGGTTCTGAATTTTGTTTGCAGATCTTTTTTTTTTTTTTGGTTGGTGACACACGTGTGTATGTGTGGTGGCGTAGCTGTGAGGAATATGGGTTTGGAGCAACATATATCTAAGTTCAAATTCTGACCTCAACCCTTATGTCTTTTTTTAATTTTTAGATTTATTTATTTATTTATTTATTTATTTATTTTTGGCTGTGTTGGGTCTTCGTTGCTGCGCGTGGGCTTTCTCTAGTTGTGGCAAGCGGGGGCTGCTCATCGTTGCGGTGCACGGGCTTCTCATTGCGGTGGCTTCTCTTGTTGCGGAGCACGGGCTCTAGGCGCATGGGCTTCAGTAGTTGTGGCGTGTGGGCTCAGTAGTTGTGGCTCGCGGGCTTAGTTGCTCTGCGACATGTGGGATCTCCCTGGACCAGGGCTTGAACCCGTGTCCCCTGCATTGGCAGGCGGATTCCTAACCACTGAGCCACCAGGGAAGTCCCCCTTACTGTCTTATAGTGGATGAGTCACTTGACCTAAGGATTGGTTTCTGTACTTGAAAAGGGAGGCTTGTTCTACTTCGCAGGGTGGTTGTGAGCATGGAGAAGCGTGGCCTGTCCAGCCCGTGGTGTGGCACGTTGAGCAGAATCAGGGCAGAGACGTGTCTGCGTGCCTCACATCCACGCTCTCTCCCTTCACCGGCCAGCAGCACTGTGGACGCTCAGGACACCCATCCGCCGGGTCCCCTCCAGGCAGCGCTGCCCTCGTGCTGCAGGTAAGGCTGTTGGCTGATGCCTGCGGGGTCTCTCCTGGGCCCCAGGGCCTGGTCGTCAGCAGCCATGCCCCAGGGAGTGCCAGGCGGCCGGGGGATAGAAGCAGGTTGACATAAAGAGGCATCTGAAGTGCATCGTGAGTCTCAGAAGGAGAAACACTGCGTGGTTCCACTTACATGCGGTGCCTGAAATAGTCAGCCCCATGGGATCCTGGTGGAAGGTGGTGGCGGGGCGGGGAAGGATAGTGGGCTGCTCGCTCGTCCGCGGGCCTGCGTCTCAGTTAAGTGGGAGGATGAGCTCGGGACCCTGCTGCCGCACATCCCACCTCCGGCCTGTGCTGTGTTGGACCTTGAATGGGTTAAGAGGGTGGATTTTATTTTAAGTGTTCTTTCCACAGCACAGTAAAAAAATTAAAATGTGGCGTCCGTCTACTTTATTTGGATCAAACCACCTTTCAGAAATTCTCATCTCACCGTTTCATTTTAACATGCTATTAAGTCATTTGTTTACAAATCACCACCTCCTTTCCAGGTTTGGTCCTTAGCGATGATGCTTTGTGATAACCGTGGAGATGATTACGGAACTGCTCTGTCACTGTTGTGGATGAGGTGTACTTGAGTGTAGTGTGGCTTCCTCAGATTGTGGAAGGACGTGCTGCACGCCGGCCCCGTGGGCACGGGGCACTGAGCTGGCTGTGCTTCAGCCCCGGCGAGCAGGAGAGCTGGTGCTCTCTGCTGTCCAAAACGCGTCCTCCGGGGCCTGGGAGGAGGGGACAACCGTGGAGCTTCCACCAGCACTTAGCAACGGGTTTTGTCATTTTTAATCAGAATGTGAAAAACATTGTTCTTAATGCTTTACGGAGAACTGTATTTTATTGGTGAAAGGGACACAGATTTCTTTTCAGATGATTTTTGACCTACTTGTTTTATAGTGATTTGGGCAGAAAATTGATGAAAAATGAATAATTTAGAAAATGAGGACAAAATTGATCATATTTTTCAAATTAAAATTTTAGTTTACTCTTTCTGGATTTTGTTTGTTCTTCATACATAATGGGCTGAAGCAGAGTGTTTCATGGATTCCCCCACAAAGTGATGTTACATAAATGGAGTGTATTTGTGCTTCTTTTCCTCTGGTTGTATTAACCTGCTCTGGCTGCCATAACAAGATACCACAGATGGGGCTCAAGCACAGGCATCTACTTCTCTCAGTCTGGAGGCTGGACGCCTCGGGTTGGGGTCAGCGGGGCTGGTTTCTGGTGAGGCCACTTCCCCGACTGTAGAGGGCCTCTCCTCGCTGTGACCTCAGGGCCTCCGTCCTCCTCCTCTTGTCTCTTCCTCTTCTTATTAGGCACAGGTCCTGTCGGTTGGGGCTCCACCCTTATGACCCCGTAGAACCTTAATTACGTCCTTAGAGGCCCGTCTTCAAACAGTCATGTTGGTGGTTAGGGCTTCAGCAGATGAATTTTGGAGGAACACATTCAGTCCACAACACTGGTTAAAATATGCATGTAAATTTATGTTTCTGCGAATTAAAATGGTTGAGTTCAATTGCAGGAAAACAAGTGCATTCATTGTCATCTTTACTGATTCTTGCGTTTAGTAGAATTATTAATAAAATAATAGCTTATGAGACCACACCGGAGTTAAAACAGGTAGCGGCTTCGTTTTTAATTGTTTTAATTTATAGATGTCGCCAAGATGGATTGTTTTAAGCTTGACGCAAACGATTCAAAACGTAGAGGTACAGTTGGTTGCCCAAAAGACTAGTTGATTTTCCTGAGAATATTGTTCAGAACCGCAGACTGGACATTTACGCAACATTTGCAGGTAAAACCAAGCAAAAAGCTGCCTTTGCTGGCGTGTCCCTGGTGTGGCAGGCTGCTAAGTCAGGCTGTTTGGTGTTGGTCTAGTTCCCCTGTTTTCACAGAAAAGCACCCAGTGCTTAGAAAGGTTGCCTCCTTGTCCAAGATCACACAGGGGTGGTGCCATCATTTGAATGTGGGCCTATTTTAAAATTTGATATAAGACCCAAATGAAGGACCTTAAAATTAGCAGCAGAAACACTGGAATCTAACTGAATCCTTTCTAACTATGATGTATCTATCTTTACAATATGCCACCTCTGTTTCTTTTTTGTACGGATTGGTTCTGTTTGCACCTCTGTCCTGGGTATCAAGGAAAGAGGTGTTGCAGAATTTATGCTGAAAAGGAAGGTTTTGCAAGTCATGGTTTCCAAGGAGACCAGGTCGGATGATGCAGACAGCTATGGGTACTTCGAGCCTTCCTAGAAAACATTCCGAGGGGCACATACCACCGAGAGGTCAGAGACATTGCTCTTCTAGAGAAGAACAGTACATGGAGAATCAGGGAATGTTTGTGGATTCAATCCTTGATACAAGTAGATCAGGGATTCGAAGGTGATATCTCAGTACCACCCAATTCTCAGTAAGTCTTATGTTAAAAATTGATTTGAGAACACGTGTAGAAGTTCTGCACACGCATTACTGAGTAGAACGCCTGGTGAATGCAGCGGGTGAAGCTCGTTTATGGGGCGTGTTCTGCGTTCGCGGGCTGTACGGTGTGGAGCCCGGGGCGGATGCGTGGCTGCACACGTGATTGCTCCCTCTCCTCGCCCCTCCCCCCATCCGAGTTGTCCTAACTCAGTCTCAGAGCGCAGCCTTCTGGTGTCTGATCTGATGAACTAGTTGTTCTCAAATTTCAACAGCTGCTGATGGTTTAAGGTAAAAGTTGATATCTTGTTGGGCACTTGGGTCTAATTCTGGATTTTCTTTTTTTCTCTTGGCCTGTTGATTTAATCTGAAGGGCCAGTTCACGCCCTTTCAGATTCTGTACTTAGGGGGCTGGAGGGCTGGCCATTCACTCTCATCTTCCTGTGCATGAAGTGCTGGGCAGTGTGTGAGCTTAACTGCAAATCTAGGTCCACTCGGAGGGAGCAGGACAGCGGGATGGGGTGACCCTGACCTGGGTCACGGTGGGGAGGAGAGCCACTCACCCCAGGATCCACATTAATCATGCAACGGGAAGCAGGTCCTTGTAACTTCCTTTGGGGACCCTCTGGAGGAACACGGGTTTTTGAGGATCATTAAAACCAGCAGCTGACTCCCTGGAACTTGGGAGTTGAAAGAAGCTGTTATCGCCTATTCAGAGTCAGATGGGGGTGGGGGAAACACCCGGAACATTCCTTATCAGGACAAGAATCATCCCGGCATCCCCACACAGCCTCGGGCTGCCTCGCCCTGGAGCCCGGATGCAGCAGAGAGAGCGCTGCTTCAGTCACAGCCCTGCAGGGTGTCTGGGGACAGGGTCCCCAGGGAAATTGGGCTCTGAGCTGGTGAATATATTCGGATGTGAGCAAGTTTCAGGAAAACCCAGGGCAACAATTTTTTTGGACCCCAGTCAGGAGAGTAGTCAAATGAAGGCCTTTTCTCCAGGGGTTTGGAAGTCCTTGTGTTCATTAGGGAAGTAGACAGCTGAGGGCTGAGAACTAAAACAAGGTTCACCGAGGCGGTGGACCATGGGAAACAGATGAAAGACACTTGAGCTGCTGCCTGAGGGAGGCTTCGTGTCCGACCCCGAAGAGCCCGGCTCGGTGGGCTCCCTGCGGGGAGGGCTGGTCCCCAGTGGGTCCCAGCTCGGCTGAGGTGCCAGCACTGGGCTCTGGGAGAAGCCTGCGCCTCCTGCTTTGGTCCTTCCAACACCTGAGCCAGAAAGTTCTGTGTCTCGGGTAGACCTTGGGACCACGTTGAAGGCAGACTGTCGGATCCTGGCATCCGTAGTAGATTTCTCGTTTTGAAATAGAGAAAGAGCTAAAGAATTTAATTGACTCATTCAGTTTTTCAACAAGTATTGATACTGCCTGTTATAGACCAGAGACAGACTTCGGAAATGAGGGTGGCTCTGCCCTGGAAAGGTGTCCATTAGTCCGTTCAGGCTGTTATAAGGAGACACGGCAGACTGGGCGACTTACCGACAACACACGTCTATTCCTCACAATTCCGGAGCAGATCCCGTGTCTGGTGAGAGCTTCCTGGTTCACAGACGGTGTCTTCTCTTCTCGCTGTGCCCTCACATGGGGGAAGGGCTGGGGATTCTCGGGGGTCCCTTTAGCATGACCCACCCTCATGACCTCATCACCTCCGAAGGCCCCACCTTCTGACACCATCGCCTTGGGGTTAGGTTACAACATAATGTTGGGAGGACACAGATGCTTGGTCTGTAGCAGAGGCTTAGGACTCCAAGGTGAGGATAGGGCTGTAATGCAGCCGAGGAGTTGCTGACTGTAGTTGGAGCACAGGAGGACTTGCTCAATATGCACAGGAGTGAATTTCTAGTAAAAATGACATTTTTAGGTTGCAGGAGGCTGTGCCCTGAAGCCAGGGGTGTATGTAGGTGAGGGAAGCCTCAAGTTAGGTACAAGAGTTGAAGTGCGACACACCCGGGGATCTTCTTATTAAATCCCCTCCAGCATTAAAAAAAATGCCATTATCTTGCCCTTGGACTCAGTGAAATAGTTTGGGAATCGTAGACACAGATCTGTAAACTGCTTATTCCCACCTGAGACCAGGTATCACAAGGTAGAGCATGCACCTCATAGAGTCTCTTTCCAAACATGAAAAGTTTTTCTATACCTACAACTAGTAACAGACCAAGTATTGATTAGGCACTACGCTTCATATGATTGTATTTTAATATTAAGAGAGAATAGGAATATATAAATAAATATCGCATTTCCAGGGAACATGTGATCCCACATCTGACCTGAATACCAGCTGCTGTTAATCATGGCAGAGTTCTGTGCTGTTTGACTGGGTGCAGGAACCATGCCCACAGGTGTCCTGGGCATAGGTGAGCACCCAGGGGAAGCTTGCCATAGCTTTTCCCTTAGAATAGATTTATTGAGATATAACTCACATACCCTGCAGTTCACCCATCTAAAGTGTCCAACTCCAGGGTTGTTGGTCTATTCACAAAACTGTGCAACCGTCACCAAGTCAGCGTTGGAACATTTTCATCGCCGCCCAGAGAAACTGTACTCATTAGCAGGTACTCCAGCCCCCGCCCCCGGGCAGGACTGATCTGCTTTTTGTCTCCGTGGATCTGTCTGCTCTGGACGTGAATCACACCATTCCTGGTCGCTGGTGACTGGTGTCTTTCACTGAGCAGCATGTTTCCAGGCTTCACCATGTTGTGGGTGTATCAGCACTTTGTTCCTTTTTTATTGTGGTAAAACATACATAACATAATATTTAGCCTTTTTACCATTTGAAGTTCAGTGGCATTAAGTAAATTTATGATGCTATGCAATCTTCATCACTATCCATTTTCAGAACTTTTTTTTCTTAACAACAGAACCTCTGTCCCCATTAAACCCTAACTCATCATTCCCCCTCCCTCAGCCCCAGGTGACCTTTGTTCTACTTTCTGTCTCTGTGAACTCACCTACCCTAGGTCAGTCATGTCAATGGAATCATCCAACATGAGTCCTTCTGTGTCTGCCTTATCTCACTTGGCATAATGTGTTCAAGGCTCATCCATGTTGTAGTGTGTTTCAGAGCTTCCTCCGTTTTTAAGGCTTCATAATATTCCACTATATGGATGGACCACATTTTGTTTATCCTTTCATCTGTTGGTGGGCACTTGGGTTGTTTCCACCTCTCACATTACTCACAACTCACATTACTCTGCTGTGAGTAATGCTGCTCCGAACGTGCATGTACATGTAATCTGAGTTCCCGTTTTCTGTTCTTTCGGACGTGTTCCTAGGAGTAGTGACGAATGTATAACTAAGAGTGATAACAGCCGTCCTACTGGGTGCGAAGTGGTATCCACTGTGTCTTGATTTGCATTTCCCTAACGACTAGTGATGTTGAGCATCTTTTCATGTGCTTGTTGGACATTTGTATGTCTTCTTTGGAGAAATATCTATTCAAGTCCTTAGATCATTTTTTGAATTGGGTTTTTTGTCTTTTTGTTGTTGCATCTAGGAGTTCTTTATGTATTCCAGATACTAATTTCTTATCAAATGTATGATTTGCAAATTATTGTTTCCCATTCTGTGGGTTGTCTTTTCACTTCCTTGATATTATACTTTTATACACAAAAGTTTTAGATATATATATATTTTTTGGCTACACCGCGAGGCTTGCGGGATTTTAGTTCCCCAGTCAGGGATCGATCCCGGGCCCATGTCAGTGAAATCACCAAGTCCTAACCCCTGGACCACAAGGGAACTCCCCAAAAGTTTTATATGTTGACCCTATGTTTTCTTCTAAGAATTTTATACTTTTAATTCTTAAGTTTAGTTCTTTGATCCATTTGGAATTAATTTTTGAATGTGGTGTAAAGTGAGGGTCCAGCTTCATGTTTTTTGCATGTGGGTATTCAGGTTTCCCCAGGATCATATGTTGAAAAGACTGTCCTTTCCCCATTGAATGATCATGGCACCCTTGTTGAAAATCAATTGACCATAGATATGAGGGTTTATTTCTGGGCTCTCTATTCTATTCCATTGGTCTATATGTCTTTCTGTGTGCCAGCACCACAGTTTGATTACTGTAGTTTTGTAGTAAGTTTTAAAATCAGGGAGTGTGTGCCTTTCAGCTTTTTTCTTCATTTTTAATATTGTTTAGGCTATTTGGGATCCTTTGAGACTCCATATGAATTTTAGGCTGGGTTTTTCTCTTTCTGCAAAGAATCACTATTGGGATTTTTGACTGGGATCTCATTGAATCTATAGATCACTTTGTATAATATGGTCATCTTAACAATATTAAATCTTCCAATCCATGAATGTGGGATGTGTTTCCATTCATTTATGTCTCTTTCAATTTCTTTCAGCAGTGTTTTGTAGTTTTCAGTGTACTAGTCTTTTGTCTCCTTGATTAAATTTATTTCTAAGTAATTTATTGATGCTTTTGTAAATGGAAATTTTTAAAAATTATCTTCTCAGATTGTTCATTGCTATTATAGAGATGCAACTGATTTTTGTGTGTTGATTTTGTATCTGTGACTTTGCTGAATTCATTTATTAGCTCTGTTTTTTAACCCAAATAAAAATAGGAATTAAAATAAATCAAGACAGTATTTTTAGAGTAGTTTAACATTCACAGCAAAATTAAGGAGAAGGTTAGAGTTTTCCCATACACCCCCTGTCCCCCCACATGCACAGCCCCCGCTATTATTAGCATCCCCACCAGATGGTCCATTTGTTACAACTGATGAACCTAGACTGACGCGTCACCATCACGCAGAGTCCATGGTTCACATCAGGGCTCACTCTTAGTGTTGTACATTCTATGGGTTTGGACAAATATATACTGACATGCATTCATCATTATAGTGTCATACAGAGTAATTTTACTGCCCTACAAATTCCCTGTGCTCCACCTCTTTATTTCTTCCTACTACCAGCCCTTGGCAAAAACGGATCTTTTTACTGTCTCCATAGTTTTGCCTTTTCCAGAATGTCATAGAGTTGGAATCATACAGTCTGTACCTTTTCAGATTGGCTTCTTTCACTCAGTTAAATGCATTTAAGGTTCCTTCATGTCTTTTCATGACTTGATAGCTCATTTCTTTTTATCACTGAATAATACTCCATCGTCTGGATGGACCACCGTTAATTTATCCCGTCACCGACTGAAGGGCATATTGGTTGCTTCCAAGTTTCATGTAGTCCCATTTGTCTGCTTTGGTTTTGTTGCCTGTGCTTTTGGTATCTTATTCAAGAAATCATTGCCAAGTCCAATGCCATGAAGCATTTCACCTATTGTATTATAGGAGTTTTATCATTTCAGGTCTTACGTTTAGGTATTTAATCCATTTTGAGTTAATTTTTGCAGGTGGTGAAGGTAATGAATGAAGTCCAACTTCATTCTTTTGCATGAGGATTTCCAATATTCCCAAGCATATGTTGAAGAAACTATCCTTTCCCAATTGTGTAGGGTTGGCACCCTTATTGAAGATCATTTGACCATCTGTGCAAAGGTTTCTTTCTGGGCTCTCTATTCTGCTCCATTGGGCTCTTTGTCTTCATGCCATAGAACCAACTGATTTTTGATAAGGGTGCAAAGATGATTAAATGAAGGGAGAATATAGTGCTGGGACAAATGGGTATGCAGCACATTCAAAAGAATAAAGTTGGACCCCTCCCTCACACCATATACAAAAATTAACAAATAAATCAAAGACCTAAATATAAGAGCTAAAATTATAAAACTTTTGGAATAAAATTTAGGAGCAAATTTTTATGACTGGATTATCCAATGATTTATTACAAATGATACCAAAAGCACAAACAACAAAAGAAAAAAAGCACATAAGTTACATTTATGTGATTATGTGCATGAATAACCATATACATATTGTCTTTTGCAATTGCTTTTTAAATCAGTTAAGGGAAGAAAGAGGAAGACATAAGTATTTATATGGTATTTTATAATTATATAGTTATCTTTACTAGCCATATTAGTTTTCTATTGCTGCTATAGCAAATGATCACAAATTTAGTGGCTTAAAGGACCACAGATGGATTATCTGGCATTTCTGGAGGTCAGAGGTCTGAAATGGGTCTTACTGGGCTACTGTCCAGGTGTCAGCAGGACTGTGTTCCTCCTGGAGGGGTTAGCATAGAATCCCTTTCCCTACTTATTTCAGCTTCCGGAAGCCACAGGACTCATCTTCGTCTTCAGAGGCAGTAGTGTTGGGACTAACCCCCACCCCCCAGCCATCTCTCTGGTTCTGTATCTTCTGCTTCCCTTTTACACTTATAAGGACCCTGGTGATTACACTGAGCTCACTGAGATCATCCAGAATAATCTACCCATCTCAAGATCAGCTGATTACCAACCTTAATTCCATCTGCAACCTCAATTCCCCTTTGCCATGTAACCTAACATAGTCACAGGCTCTGGATATTAGGGCCTGGAGATTTGCGGGGCTGGGGGGTGCTGTTGTTTTGCCTACTGTACTGGTGTGTTTTTTTCTATGTACTTGAATTACTGGCTTGGGTCACTTGCTTTCAGATGGAAAAATTTTCTTCAGTATTTCTTCTAAGGCAGTTCTGCTAGCAACAAAATCTCTGTTTTGATTTATTCGGAAATTTCTTTATTTTACCTTCATTTTTGAAAAGTAGTTTTGCTGAATATAAGATCTTTAGTTCACAGTTTTTTCTTTCAGCACTTAGAATATGCCATTTCCTTCTGAACTCATTGTTTCTGATGTAATTTCAGCTGTTCATATTCTTGGAGCTCCCTTATATGTGACAAATCATTTTCTCTTGCTGCTTTCAGGATTTTCTCCTGGTGTTTGGCTTTTAGCATCATGACGTATCTGTATGTGGTCTCTGCATTATCCTGGTTGGAGTTTGTTGAGCTTCTTGGATGTGTATATTAATTTTTTTATTAAATTGTGGAACTTTGTTTTCAGCCATTATTTCTTTGAATATTTTTTTCTGCTTCTTTCTTTCCCTTTTTTTCTGGTGTTCCCATTGCACGTATGTTGATTTAGCTAATGATGGAGCACATTTCTTTACGGCTGTCTTCATTCTACTTCATTCCCTTTTCCTTTCTGCTCATCACATTGCATCATCTCTACTGAACTATCTCAAGTTTGCTTATTCTTCTGCAAGTCAGATTTATTGTTGAGCCCCTCAAGTGAACTTTTCATTTCAATTACTATACTTTTCAAGTCAAGAATTTCCATTTAGCTCTTTTTTCCAATTTCTATGTCTTTATTTATGTTCTCTATTTGGCGAGACAGTGTCAGTTCTTCTGCAAGCATGGTTCCCTTTGTTCTGTGAACATATTTATGGTGGGTGCTTTGGTGCCTTTGTTACGTCTAACACCTGGGTCTTCTCTTAAGCGGTTTCTGTTGCCTTTTTTTTCTCTGTGTATGCATCACACGTTCCTGTCTGTTTGCATGTCTCATAATTTTGTATTGCAAACTGGACATTTTAGATAATTTACCGTGGTAGTACAGGATTTCGATCTTCCCTCTGGGGCTTGCTTTTGTTTTTCCTTGATGCTTAATTTTGAAAGTCTTGGCTGGACTCTTCCAGTGGAGTCTACATCCACTGCAGCGTGAAGCTCTTTAGAGGGTACGGCCTTGCACACAGTCACCCCAGATAACAGTAGTTTTACCAGAGTTTTCTTTGTCTCAATCTTTTCCTCTCTCTTAACATTTCTGCCTCATTTGGTACCACATCCAGCTGTCAGGCTCCACTAGTTGTCAGCTGATTTCTCTGTTGTTTTCTGTTATGCCCAGGGCAATAATTTGTGCCACAGTCTGATCCAATTACATTTGGGCCCCTTTTCAAGGATAGTTTCTGAGGTCAGTCTTTGAGATTTGTTCTGACCCCAGGAAGGCTCTTCTTAGATGTGTATTTCCCTGCTTCTTTATGATAAACTTGTTTCCCTCTCGTTTAACTTGTTGTTGTCATAGAGCTACCATCCTCATTTTAATTGCTTCATCTAAATACCCATCGTCTTGAGAGTGCTCTTGGGCTTGAACTTCTTATAGTCTGTTTCACATGAAGTCAGTTCCTTTGGAGAGAGCTTTGGGGTTCTCCGTTTGTATGGGCTGCCTCGCCTTCAGGGCACAATCTGTGAGGCATGACTGTAGGCCTGGGAGTGGAGTGGCCTGCTTCTCTCTGAGTGACCCCTGCTCTACCAGCAGGGCTGGGCAGCCACTGGTGCATCTGTTCTTCTTGTCTTAGTCATTTTGTGCTGCTGTAACAAATTACTGTAGCCTGAGTGGCTTAAATAACAAATATTTATTTCTCATGGTTCTGGAGGCTGGAAGTCTGAGATCAGGATGTGGTCAGGTTCTTGGTGAGGGCTCTCTTCCTGGATATGTCTTCACTTGGCCTTTTGCTGATACATGCATGGAGAGAGGAGGGAGGGAGGGAGAGAGACAGGGAGAGAGGGAAAGTGTGAGAGAGAGAGAGAGAGAGATATCAATCTCCTGTCTCCTCCTGTTTTTATAAGGGCACTAATCCCATAAGGGGGGTTCCACCCTCATAACCTCATCTAAACTTAATTACCTCCTGAAAACCCTACCAATTAATACCATCACATTGATGATTAGGGCTTCAAAATATGAATTTTAGGGGGACAAAAGCATTCAGTCCACAGCACCGCTCTTATCATAGAGCCTCTGTTTTATGGGCAGAGGACAGTTGAGGTGCCAAGTAGCTTTCTGCACCTGGAGTAGGCCTTCCACCCTATTGGCTGGGACCAGGTAGAGGAAGGATTCTTCCAGCCTCTTGGTGGCACCGACAGGAGTTTGGCCTTTGCAACTCAGAGTCAAGGAGAACGAGAAATGCTGGTGGCTTGGCCTCCTGTACCCCTTCATTGAAGCTGAGGGGGAGGAAACCCGTCTCCACACCCACCTGGAATGGAGCTTCCCATACACCAAGCCGGGGGTGGGGGGGCGGTGGGAGTGGGTTGTGTTTGCTGAGACTGTATTGCAGGCTGGTTTTACCAGGATTTAGTTGATTTTCTCGAATATCTCTTCATTTGTTGCATGTTCTTAGGACAGTTTCTAGACTTTATACAATTTTTATTTATTTATTTATTTATTTATGGCTGTGTTGGGTCTTCATTTCTGTGCGAGGGCTTTCTCTAGTTGCGGCAAGTGGGGGCCACTCTTCATCGCGGTGCGTGGGCCTTTCATTATTGTGGCCTCTCCTGTTGCGGAGCACAGGCTCCAGACGCGCAGGCTCAGTAATTGTGGCTCACGGGCCTAGTTGCTCCGCGGCATGTGGGATCTTCCCAGACCAGGGCTCGAACCTGTGTCCCCTGCATTGGCAGGCAGACTCTCAACCACTGCGCCACCAGGGAAGCCCTCTAGACTTTAGATGGTTGTTTTTTAAAAAATAATTTTCACCCATGTGGTCGTTTGGCTGGGAGCGTGTCCCAACGCACAGATGAGGGAAACTAGCTGGTCCATAACGGAGTAATCAGGAAAATATAAATTAAAATACCAGGTGCAATTGTACGCCTGTCATAGTCACAAAAGTTAAAAGAGCTAATTGTGTTGAATAATGGTGAGGACATGGAGGAGAGGAGCCCACACGCTGCAGGATGGAGGGTTAGCTGTGCGTCTGCTTGCAAGAGCAGCCTGGCCACGTCCAGTAGAGTGGAAAGGCTTTACCCTGCGACCTGGAGAGCTCCTCTCCTTGTGTCCATCCTGGAGAGGTTCTGACACAAGTGCCCAAGGGCTTACGGTGTTCATTACAGTATGGCCAGTGGTCTGCACGTAGCATTTGGAAGGATTCTTGTGTAAAAAGTAAGAGCAAGTATTGTAAGGATTGTATCATAGGACGTCATTGATGTACGTTTAAACCCATTGATAATATGTTTATTTATGGATAAAGATAAGGAAACGTACAACAGTGTGGGTCTGCACATGTAGGCGTCTCTGCTGGAGGGCGGCACAGTGGACCCCCAGCATTAAGGTCTTATTTCTGAAGAAAATGTAAGCGGTGGATACCCAGTTTTGTTATATTATCCTTTGTGCTTTCTCACGTTAGAAACTTGAAATGAGAAATAAACACACACAAAATAAAAGTTCTTAATTAAGGAAGACATTCTAACATTTTGGAGTCAAAGGCAAAAGTTGTGTGAGTATCTAAGACATGACCCTTACAAGGAATTGCATCCTGATTTTCCCTGTGGGTTTTGCTGGCCCTGGGAATGCTGACGGGGTCTGAGTGAGCTCTGGGTTGACTCCCCTTCCCCGTCTGACGGGGTCACAGGACAGGGATGCTGCCTCAAGGGATGCTGGCTTACCGCTGTTTAGAAATCTTTGTTTTTGTACCAGGCATTTCCCCAGTCATCAGCTCAGAAGCAGCATAGTTTCTAAAGCAAACGCTGACAAACCCAGAGCCCTAAGAGAGCGTTCTTGCTGTCAGGAAACCCTCTCTGTAAGGCATTTTCCCTCTGGTCCCACAGCATCCCAGGAGCTGCATGCTTGTGTGTTTTCCTGGGGCCTCCTGGCAAGGAGGTTGCCGTGATGACAACCCCTGCTCTCTCCCTGCCATCAGGGCACCCACAGCTGCCGTGAACGTGCCCCTCCTGTGCACTCAGCTCCGCGGCCCCGCCGTCCACTCTTCTGGGTTCATTCCCCTCAGTGAGAAGGGAGCGTCTCCGAGCTCAGTCACACAGTGGTTCTGCCTTGTGTTCTTTTCCTGCACATTCTAGAGTCCAGCTTCCTATTTGCCTTATTCTGCTCCCCCCGACCTTCGGATTCTGACCGAGACCCAGAGGGAGCAGGGGGCCCTCCCTGTCCTGCCGCTGGCCCTCCCAGAGCCCAGGGCTGTTGTGTCATTCTCAGTCCAGGACGGGTGAACCCCCCACCTCAGGTTTTGCCTCCCCGCAAGGCTCCCGGGTCCGTCCGCAGCTGATGCTCTGGGGCACAGGCCCCGGGACCCGGCGGTGCCGCAGGCTCAGCTCTCCGCTGCTGCGTCTGGGGCGGCCCGTGTCAGACGCGTTTCGGGGTCGTGCTCCCGGGCCTCACGTCCTGGAACTCGTCCTGCCCGCGCCTGGTGAACGACAGTGTGTGGTCGATAATCCTCTGAACTGTTTCACGGGTGCTGCCCAGATCCCTTTACCACGACCAGTGCCGTCTGAAGCCGGACCCTTATTAGTACTTGGAGGCGAGCAGTCTGCCTCTGCTGTTTTCCCATGTGTAGATTTTTTCTGAATTTACTGGGACCGTGTTATGGGTGCATGGAGATGTTCCGTGGGCGGGCGTGCCGGGCGGTGGGTGAGCCGGTGGGCAGGGCTGTCCGTGGCCCTCGTGCCCTGACCCGCAGGTCCCCGCAGCTTGGCGACCCCCGGCTTCGTTAGCCGTTGGACTTGCTGACGTGAAGACTTGGGTTAGCGCTCTGAGGCCTGGTTCACTGTCGCCCCCCGTCCCACGGTTCTGAGTGTCTCTTCTCTCTCACTAGGGTTTCACATGGTTTTGATCAGACAGTGGTGAGCTCATCTTAAACAGTGCTTTACTCAGACCTCAAATTCTGATTTCTTTACCCACAGGAAGCCCCATCCGGCTGTCGTGGTGACTTATAGCCTAGTTTTCCAGGGAAAGTATGCGTTCCCTGGAAAAGATGATCTTTTCCCTAATGGCACATGCACATGTCGTAGAGGCTTGGGGCACGTCTGTAGATAAAGCACTGTCTTCTCCTTGACTCCTGTTGAGCCGAAGAGCTGAACGAGTGTGTGTGCAGGTGGGGTCTGGGCGCTGCTGGGGCAGCAGTGCTGGGGCCAGGCCGGCTGCGCTCGGAGGTGACCGCGCCCCTGCTTCCCGCCTCCCTGGTGACCGCCCGCCACCCGCGGGATCTCCCTTCTCCACCCGCGTCTCCTCCTCCGTTTGTGCGTGACCTTTCCTTTAGGAAATGCTGGCCGGCTGAGTCATGAAATCAGAGCTCACACACCACAGGGATAGAAAGGGACTTAAAAAATTGCCTGTGAAACTAACACAACATTGTAAATCAAGTATAACCCAATAAAATTTTAAAAAATTGCCTGGTTCTCTTTTAAAATTAAACACCTGCGGCTCCGGGACCTGCGGTCCTCCCTACCCACCACTGAAGCCAGAGAGTGATGTTTCTGCCGCTTTCAGGCTTAAAGCATCCTTTCCTACGTTACTCACGTTCTTCATGCCTGTGGGCATGAGCTGCTCATTCCAGTTTACAAATCAATAAACTGGGGATCGGGTTCCTGGGTGACTGGTGTGCGAAACTGCAGGACAAGGACACATGGGGTTTTCCTCGTTCGAAACCATATTCCTGTGCACGGAAGGTTCCATTCCAGTTATCTACCTTCTTTTTTTTTGCAGCTGAGCCTGTACGCCGATTTCAGAAATTTATAATGTTAAGTCTGTGGTTTAAGTAACACTTAGTCAACGGGGATGTCTGCAGTGGCGTTGTTTACCAGGCGCTGAACCAGGAGGACGGCCGAGAAGCAAAGAGCTCCTGTCCTGGAACCACCTCCTGTGGGGACACGTGGGCCTGGGTTGTGGAAGGTGCTAGGAGGAAAAAGGGCAGAGGAAGGGCGCTGTCTGGAGACCCTCAGGTTGTCTGAGGGCGGATGGGCATTATCTTTTCTGCAGGGGCAGGATACTCACACCACGCGGGTGACGAAGGGCAGCTGCAGCCAGTTGTCGCCTCTCTGTGAGGGACGGGGGAGTTGGGCTCTGCTGCTCAATGAGTGGCCCACACACTTGTGATTTTCAGCGCCTTTTGAATTTGGACTTTCGGACTAAGGGATGTGGACTCGTGCAGTATCGTGAAGGTTGAGGCGGCTGAGGAAGCAGGAGGGCAGGTGAGAGAGGAGGACACGTCAGGTGTCTCCCCTTCCTGTTCTGCCCCACTTCTGGCACACGTGTGCATGTGTGTGACACACAGACATGCATATATACACACACACAAGCACACATGCACGCACACGCATGTCCTGGGTGTGGGCATACAACTGTCCTCCAGGTCCTTCCCGGGTAGCTACGTAGACCTGCAGTGTGGGCTGGACACTCAACGCGAGTTATGCTTCTCTTGGGAACCGCGGTCTCCAGGTGAGTCATAGTATTCCTTGACATGGGTCAAATCAATCTCTGTAATGATCTCCAGAACTGAACTCTGGGGTGACCTGAATTGTGCAGCAAACAAGTTTTGATAGTGGACTGATTACCACCTTGCATCTCTCTTGTCTGTGATTCCATGTGCACAGGCTCTTGGGATCAGAGGTGGAGCTCTTCCAGGTAAATGCTTCCCTCTGGGTGGGGAGGGCCCTGCCCGATACTTGGAGCATCATTTCACGATTGCTGGAGACGCTGCAGAGGAGGATGTGCATTCTTTGAAAAAAAAAATCCTGCCCTCCCAGAGCGGAGCCCCAAAGAACCGGTTACCCCAAGAAGCCCTGCTGGCTTCGGACCGTGGAATAAGCGAGGCCGGGATGCAAGCTTGCTTGGGTGCATCGAGAGTTTATTTATGAGCTGTTTCATCGGTGCCGTAAGTACATCAGATGGCCTGGGACCGTGAGTGTGGACGGCGGGGCTGACCGAGGCTGAGGACACCCCGAGGCCCCTGACGCAGCACAGGCCCAGCCTCCGCCTCTCAGTTGTGATGGAGGCGGAATTGGGCCCGAGATTTTGGATAATAAATTTCCTCGAGCATGTTCACTTCTACAGAAGAGAAATTAGACTCGGGTCACTCGGTCTGGCCCCATACTGGCGGCTGTGTCTCCTTCTCCCGTGGCCGTTTGTGAACCGTGTGTCTGCAGAGGACGCTTGTCCCAGCCAGGCCTCGTCCACGCTCTGCCCCTGGTGCTGGCGCTGCATGGCACTCCCTCATCTATCTTCCCTTGTTGCCAGTGAGGGAACCAGAAGGCCACACCAGGTGTACTGGGCGTGCCGGTGACGGGAGACGTCACAAAGCATTTTTAAAGGAGATGTGGACACACTTGAAACACTGGACACTTGCAGCAGAAGTGTGGGGTGGGTGCTAGTGATGAGTAGTTTACGTATTAGCAAGTGACTTTTATCAAATTCAGCAAATTTGCAAACTTGATCACTTGGAAGAAATTTATTGGAGTAGAACGTGGTCGTTTGTGCCCTGTGGTAGCAAAACAGGTGATGTGCTCATGTGAGATAGCGCACGATCGCCAGGTGCGCTCAGTGGTCCGTGAACATCAGTGTTATCAGCCAGACCCTCCAGAGAAAGAAAATCCACACAAAAAATCTTTTAAGGTTAATAAATAATGATAACCAGAAAAATCCAAAGGACTAATTTGGAGTAGTATGAAGCTAAGATTCTACGAAGTGAAGAGTTACAGAGACTTGTGGTGTCGGATCTCAGTAGGAGAGAAGTGTCGGCCTCTTGAATTTCCATGAGGTGCCCGTGGAGAAACGCTGGGGGTTGTTTCATGGGATTGGTAGTGTCATCGTCACGCGGTTGGGTGGCCACAGCGAGAGCAGCCACTGTTCCGGAACGTGTACCCCTAACTTCGACTCAGGAAAGATATGATATGATTTGTGCAGTGAAATGGCACAGGGATAATCCCCATAAGCCTTCATATTCCCATATTGGTCTTAAAAAAATTTTTTTTATGGAAACTTTCACCTAGTTTGGGAAGGAAGATAGGAGTAAATCTCAGCTAATATCCGTTCAAAATCCTGAGTCCCATGTGTTTGGAGGGAAACACTGGACTCTGAATGATTTAGATGAAGATTCCATGTCCAGTTCTGCGTAACCACATGAACCAGAGGACGGGTCAGGAGCCTGTTGGATTCCACGGGACTCTTCCACCGGAAATGAGACCCAAAAGGCAGCAGGAGCTGTCCTGGCATGTCCGTGGTGACACCGTCGACCGCCAGCTGAGCTGATGCCGCAGCAGGTGTGGGTTCCGGTCACTGAGGCCCTAACGCAGACGCCCGGGGGGTTTCTCCATGTCTGGAACAGTATATATCTTCTGAGGGGAAGATATTCGTAGGTATGAATGATAATAATAATAAAAGGTTTTATCTTCCTGTATCACTTTTTAACCAGTACCTTCAAGGCCTTATCTAGACTCTCTTACTACATGTTTTGTATGTTCCTGCAAAAACCAAACACACTATTCCTACTATTTGAATTGATTTCCACAGCGTGAGGCTGTTAGAGACCCTCCAGGGTCCTGGGGTCCCAGATTTGAGGACGAAAGCCCACCTCCTGCCCCAGAGCCGCGGTGTGTTTCCTGTGCACGGGCGCCCGGTGCAGAAGGCAACGTGGCCGCTGGGTCACTGTGCCGGCTTCACTGTTTTTCGCCTCCTCACCCTGGGGAGTAGGTTACACTTCTGATTTATTTAGTTACAGGATCGTATTCTGTCAATTTGTCTGTGACTGAAGACTTTCTGACTGATGCCCGAAAGCCTTTTTTCCTTGTGGAAATTGAATTTGGAGACTGAGGGTACATGCTGTGCTCTGCAGAAAGCCATCTGTTCTCCAGTTTCGCTGGATCGCCCCAAACCAACGTCCTCCTCCCCCTCGGTGAGCTTCTGTAATTCACACAGCATTGCCCTTGGCTACTCTGTGGGCTCTGCACTCTCCAGGGTGCATGGCCCTTGAGGTGAGGACCGGATGATCCCCCTTTGTCCACATCAGTCCGTTTGTTGGCTGTGAGTTGTGGTCGCTGGGTCGGCCGTGCTGACACGGTCATTTCTGCAGGGCTGGTGAACTGTGTGTTTTGTGAGCAGACCCCGTCGGGGCTGGGGGTGAGGTGGGCAGCTCCGCTTCCGAGTCGGGCACCGCACGATCAGATGAGGACCCATTCCTCTCGTCCACTGCAGGACAAACATTTGACCCCTGAGCCCGATTTTGGTTTAAAAACTGTACTTTGTGAAAAGCACGGTGAGTTTTTTGAATGGATCCACAGTCCTCCCACCCAGTGGAAATCTGGGTCAGTTTTCTGTACGGCGTGTCGACCTGGTCCTGGCAGGAAACATGAAAAAAACTGTCTTTAGATGATCTTTTTATTTGGGGGACTTGGATTAAAGTCAACAAAAGTATCATCAGAGCAAGCATCACGCGCTGAACCCAGCAACAGGACGTACGGGTTGAATTGTCTGCTGTCCGAGCTCTTGACCCCTGCCCTGGCTTTGATCTCACCCAGCTCTCCTTGCTCTGTCGTGATGGGACTGGTCCTTAGTTTATGTCCATGATGGCTTAAATTCCCATAAACTCTAAAGACGTCATCATGTGTATTTCTACTTTTCTGGCCATATTTACTTGAAAATGCCTCCAAGAATATTGTGCAAATACTCAAAAGTGTCATTTTTTAAAATGCTTTTAAAACATTTTAAAATGTTTTGCAAATGCTTTTCATAAATGCATCTAGAGACATCTGTTAACACTAAGATCAAAATACGTTTCATAGGAAAATTGGGTGGGTCTCCCTTGTTAAGTAGAGAGAAACTCCTTCAGAAGCCCTTTTGGTTTTTACTACTCTCTTCAACTACCTCATGTCCCTGTGCCCCCCGAGGCTGGTTTAAGATGAGTCTGCCAGCTGTGACACTGAGTGTTTGCTGTTTACTTGCTTCATATCTAGAATACGTGGATTATAGGGATGACTCTCAGTCCCAAGTTAAAAGGTGTTCAGTACTAATCTGGGTAGTTTAGATGATGATGATGATGGTGGTGATGGTGATGATGGTGATGATGATAATGATGATGATGGTGATGATGGTGATGGTGATGATAATGATGATGATGGTGATGATAACGATGGTGATGATGGTGATGGTGATGATGATGATGATGATGGTGATGATGATGATGATGATGATGATGGTGATGATGATGATGATGATGGTGATGATAATGGTGATGATGGTGATGATGGTGATGATGATGATGATGATGATGGTGATGATGATGATGGTGATGATAATGATGATGATGATGGTGATGATGGTGATGATGATGATGATGATGATGATGGTGATGGTGATGATAATGATGGTGATGATAATGATGATGATTATGGTGATGATGGTGGTGGTGATAATAGTAAAAATACCAGCACCACCATCATCTATACCGACCACCCAGAGCTCAGACATATTTAACACAGCTTTGGCTGCCTCTATGGAGCTTCCCTAGCATAAGGTGAAACAAATTTAACTTCAGGAGCCCTTTTTCTTTTAAAAATCACTTTGTTTAAAAATTATGGAAGTAATTTCTATTTACCATAAACATTAAAACAGCACAGAAGTATATAAAGAGTGAGAATTTTCCCCTCTCCAATCCAGTCCATGGTGAGTACCTACTAGACTGTGTGTCCAAAAGAAATATTGGAGGTACTACCTGATTTTAAATTCACTAGAAGCCACATTAAAACAAGTGCAAATAAACAGGTGAAATTATGTTTAATAGCATATTTTATTTAAGCCAAGTTTAAGTATTATCACCTCATTTTATAATCCTTATAAAATAATCAAGAAAGCTTTTTACATTCTTTTTGTACCAAGCCTTCTAAATCTGATGTTTTACACTATGGTACATCTCATTTGGACTAACCACACCCCAGGTGCTCGAGCAACATGTGGTTATTGGGTGTTGTATTGGGCAGGATAGTTCTAGACCTGGTACTTTGCCCACAAATGGCTTTTTGTAACATAAATGTGATTATGTTTTCTGCAAAAAACTTCATTCCCCTACCGGCGCACATTGGAGGGTTCTCTCCGTAAGTACATACAGGTCTTTACTCCTTTTAGTGGATGAATAGCCTAGAGTCCATACAGCACAACCAGAGTGCATCTAGGCATTAGCACGCGTGCACACACACACATACGCACTCACACACATGCACACACACTCGGGGTTTCAAGCTGTGTGTTTCACAGCAGTGCAGCTGGGAGCATTCTTGGAATATTGGGTAAAGGGGAAGCACGATACAGGCAGACCTGGGTTTATTGTGCTTCTCAGACACTGCCTTTTTTTACAAATTGAAGGTTTGTGGCAGCCCTTCAAGCAATTCTATTGGTGGCATTTCTCTAACTGCACTTGCTTGCTTTGTGTCTCTGTGTCAGTGTCACATTTTGGTAATTCTTACAATAGTTCAAGCTTTTCATTATGATTATATTTGTTATGGTATCTGTGATCAGTGATCTTTGATGTTACTGCTATGACTCACTGAAGGCTCAGATGATGGTTAGCATTTTTTAGCAGTATTTTTTAAAATAAATTTATTTATTTATTTATTTTTGGCTGCATTGGGTCTTCATCGCTGAGCACGGGCTTCCTCTAGTTGCGGTGAGCAGGGGCTACTCTTCGTTGCAGTGCACGGGCTTCTCATTGCAGCGGCTTCTCTTTGTCGCGGAGCACGGGCTCTAGGTGCGCAGGCTTCAGTAGTTGTGGCACGAGGACTCAGTAGTTGTGGCACCCAGGCTTCGTTGCTCCACGGTGTGTGGGATCTTCCCAGACCAGGGCTCGAACCCGTGTCCCCTGCATTGGCAGGTGGATTCTTAACCACTGCGCCACCAGGGAAGTCCCTAGTAAAGTATTTTTTAAATTAAGGTCTGTACATTTTTTGTAGACATAATGCTGTTGCACACTTAATGGACTACAGTCTAGTGTAAACATAACTTTATACGCACTGGGAAACAAAAAAATTCATGACTCACTTTATCATGATATTTGCTTTATTGAGGTGGTCTGGAGTCAAACCTGCAGTAGCTCTGAGGTCTGCCTGTGTATGTTTTCACAGATCTGCTAAGTTGTTCTAAGAAGTTATTCTAGGAAGGTGAGGGTGATTTATGTTTTCTGGTTTCCAGAACCTTCTTTCTGCCATCATGTGCCCTCCAGCCCCCTGCGTGCCTGCACCTCCCGTCTTAGTGACAGAGGATGTCTGCTCCTGCCTCCTCGTGTCCTCTGCTGGGGTCACTGCAGAGTCTTTGCTTTCCTTTTGCCCCTGATCTGTTTTTCCCAACAGCACTTCTGACGCCAAAAGTGTGGGTTTTCCTGCACCAACCAGCAAGTCTCCCGACACCAGCTGGGTGTCCAGAGTTTAATTCAGTTCTGACACTAGCTCCCAGGGTCACCACAGACCCGCAAGTTAAGGGCTCAGCCCACAGGACCTCCCCACCTCGCAATGCAGCAGCAAGTCCCAGGTTATCACCTGTACTTTTGACTGGCTGCAAATTGGGGTTCCCACGATCTCTTCTTTGGGTTCAATAATTTGCTGCAACCCACAGAACACAAGAAGGTGTTTATTATAAAGGATACAACTCAGGAACAGCCAGACGGTAGAGAGGAAGAGACGCACAGAGTGAGGGGTGAGGAGGGCAGGGGGCTTCCCTGCCCTCTGGATTCGCCACCCCCCCCGCCCCGCTCCCTTACACCTCCCCAGGTCCACCAAGGGCCTCTGAACCCTTCCTTGAGAGTTTTCTTGGAGGTTCCATTGCAGAAGCACGATTGATTAAATCATTGGCGGCTGGTGATTAAACTCAATCCCCAGCCCCTCTCCCCTCTTGGAAGTCGGGGGTGGGGCGGAAAGTTCCAACCCTCTAATCAGCTGGTTCCCTTGACAACCGGCCCCCATCCTCCTAGAATCACCTCATTAGCATAGCTCAGGTGGGTTGAAAGGGGCTTGTTATGAATAACAAAGACTCTCCTTTTACCTGTCTCACTCAGAAATTCCAAGGGTTTTAGGAACTCTTCTGCCAGCAACTGGGATGGAGACCAATCATATTGGTCTTACTATATCACAACGTCACATCCCTTTTCTAAGGGCTGGAAGGGATCTCTCCTGTACCAGAATACAAATTATTGAAGATGTCAACAAAGAGTACCAAGATAAATCCACTTGTGTTAGATTGTGTATAAGGGGAAACAGCATTTGGAGAGGAATTACCGTTAACTCCATGCAGTTGTGTAGTGTTTGTGATTTTTTTTTTTTTTAAATTGACACTAATTATGTTAGTTTCAGGTGTACAGCATAATGACTCAATATTTGTATATATTGTGAAATGATCACCGCAATAAGTCTAGTTACCATCCATCACCACACATAGTTACACATTTTTGTTTTTTTACTTGTGATGAGGACTTTTAGGATGTACTCTCAGCAACTTCCAAATATGCAATATAGAATTATTAACTCACCAGGCAGTACATGACATCCCAGGAGTTATTTATTTTATAACTGGAAGTTTGAACCTTTTGACCCCCTTCACTCATTTGGCCTGTTTGTGATTTATGACTTTTAAAGCACTTTTTAGTTTTGTTTCAGGCCAGGTATGAAAATATGTATATATAACCATTTTTTAAACTTTTGTTATCGAGTCACCTTTATTTACATTAGTCACATGTCTGTTGAGGATTCTACTAGCATTTATTTGTTTTAACATTTCATATTTATTATTAATAAGTACTAAATTGCTTGGCCTAGTACACCTTATAGGGTCAAATTTATAAATGCACTATATTAATTGAATATTAAAATTTTGTGTTAAAATTTTTGCCTATATTTTCTCCATTGTCTAAATGCAATTAACATTTTTTCCTTATTATTTCTTGACTCTTGTTAATAAAGAGGTTTGATTCCTAATGATACTCATAGAAGGGCAAAAAACATTAAAGAAAAAAACTTAATATTACCTCGGGTTTTTTAAAAATTAAATAGCTTAAAATGCAAACAATGAATGAAAATGTGAAAACACTTGACACTCAATACAACTGTGATTAAGTGCTGTAATTAATTTATTAGTGTTCACATCCCTCTTAAAAATGAAGTGTTGAAAAATTTCACAATTTGTGTGGAAACACAAAAGACCCCTAATAGCCAAAGCAATCTTGAGAAAGAAAAACAGAGCTGGAGGAATCAGGCTCCCTGACTTCAGACTATACTACAAAGCTACAGTAATCAAGACAGTATGGTACTGGCACAAAACAGAAGTATAGATCAGTGGAACAGGATAGAAAGCCCAGAGATAGACCCACGCATATATGGTCACCTTATCTTTGATAAAGGAGGCAAGAATATACAATGGAGAAAAGACAGCCTCTCCAATAAGTGGTGCTGGGAAAACTGGACAGCTACATGTAAAAGAATGAAATTAGAACACTTCCTAACACCATACACAAAAATAAACTCAAAATGAATTAAAGACCTAAATGTAAGACTGGACACTATAAAACTCTTAGAGGAAAACATAGGCAGAACACTCTATGACAAATCACAGCAAGATCCTTTTTGACCCACCTCCTAGAGAAATGGAAATGAAAACAAAAATAAACAAATGGGACCTAATGAAACTTAAGAGCTTTTGCACAGCAAAGGAAACTATAAACAAGATGAAAAGACAACCCTCAGAATGGGAGAAAATATTTGCAAATGAAGCAACTGACAAAGGATTCATCTCAAAAATTTACAAGCAGCTCATGCAGCTCAATATCAAAAAAACAAACAACCCAATCTAAAAATGGGCAGAAGACCTAAATAGACATTTCTCCAAAGAAGATATGCAGATTGCCAACAAACACATGAAAGGATGCTCAACATCACTAATCATTAGAGAAATGCAAATCAAAACTACAATGAGGTATCACCTCACACCAGTCAGAATGGCCATCATCCAGAAAATCTACAAACAATAAATGCTGGAGAGTGTGTGGAGAAAAGGGAACCCTCTTGCACTGTTGGTGGGAATGTAAATTGATACAGCCACTATGGAGAACAGTATGGAGGTTCCTTAAAAAACTAAAAATAGAACTACCATACGACCCAGCAATCCCACTCCTGGGCATATGCCCTGAGAAAACCATCATTCAAAAAGAGTCATGTACCACAATGTTCATTGCAGCTCTATTTACAATAGCCAGGACATGGAAGCAACCTAAGTGTCCATCAACAGATGAATGGATAAAGAAGATGTGGCACATATATACAATGGAATATTACTCAGCCATAAAAAGGAACGAAGTTGAGTCATTTGTAGAGACGTGGATGGATCTAGAGACTGTCATACAGAGTGAAGTAAGTCAGAAAGAGAAAAACAAATACCGTATGCTAACACATATATATGGAATGTAAAAAAAAAAAAGGTTTTGAAGAACCTAGGGGCAGGACAGGAATAAAGACCCAGATGTAGAGAATGGATTTGAGGACATGGGGAGTGGGAAGGGTAAGCTGGGATGAAGTGAGAGAGTAGCATTGACATATATACACTACCAAATGTAAAATAGATAGCTAGTGGGAAGCAGCTGCATCTCATGGTGAGATCAGCTTGGTGCTTTGTGACCACCTAGAGGGAAGGTGGGAGAGAGACACAAGAGGGAGGAGATATGGGGATATATGTATATGTATACCTGATGCACTTTGTTATACAGCAGAAACTAACACACCATTGTTAAGCAGTTATACTCCAATAAAGATGTTAAGAAAAAAAATGAAGTGTTGTTAAAGCACCACATTAGTTCTGTGAATGTGGAGGGTGATGGTGGTTACAGGGCTCTACGACTGTTGACACAAAAGGAAGAAAGGAATTCATTGTGACACAGGGTTTTGGTTGAATGTTTACATGACATGTTAAGGAATTAAGTTACTTCTTAGAGTCAAACAACGCAAATGCACAGAATCGGTCTAAGGGCCCCTGTGATTGTTGCTATGGGAACTACAGCCTCACTTCCTGACATATGTTTGTTAGAATTTTCTTCAGCAACCAGTATTTAACCCAATTCTTGTGCTATAATTTTTGTTTGTGATGTTAAGAGGGAAGAGTTGAATGCATTTAGGAGATGATAACACTATGATTCAAGAGATGGGGGCTGGCTCCTGCTCAGCAGAATCACACGGTTAACTTCTAATGACTTGTGGGATCTTGGTAGACGTCTTGCATGAATTCTCCTTTCAAACCATGCAAGGCTTCAGACTGCCTTTGGGGTTGATGACACATAATAAATACACTGTCTCAGTAGACTACCAATTTTTTATAAATTCCTAAATATTATAATATTGAGATGCTTGTGGTTATTTCATGTGATCAATATTTTAAAGTTAACCATACTCAATTTTTAGTCAATATTCATGCACCAGTTAATTTTTTCTTGTCCTATATATTTTTTTATTTTTACTTTTTGGCCACGTTGGGTCTTCGTAGCTGCGCACAGGCTTTCTCTAGTTGAGGTGAGCGGGGGCTACTCTTCGTCGTAGTACGTGGGCTTCTCGTTGCGGTGGCTTCCCTTGTTGTGGAGCATGGGCTCTAGGCACGCAGGCTTCAGTAGTTGTGGTGCGTGGGCTCAGTAGTTGTGGCACACAGGCTTTGTTGCTCCACGGCATGTGGGATCTTCCGGACCAGGGATCGAACCTGTGTCCCCTGCATTGGCAGGCGGATTCTTAACCACTGCACCACCAGGGAAGTCCCCTATATATTTTTATTATTATTATTTTTTCATTGCAGCATTTTAAGAAATTGATGTACGATATTATATAAATTACAGGTGTACAATATAGTGATTCACAATTTTTGAAGATTATACTCCATTTATAGTTATTATAAAAACTGGCTATACCCCTGTGTTATACAGTCTATCCTTGTAGCTTATTTTATACCTAATAGTTTGTACCTCTTACTCCCTTCCCCGTGTCCTGCCCCTTCCCCCTTCCCTCTCCCCTGCTGGTAACCACTAGTTTGTTCTCCATATCTGTGACTCTGCTTCTTCTTTTTTTAAAAATTAATAATTAATTTATTTTTGGCTGCACTGGGTCTTCGTTGCTGTGCGCGGGCTTTCTCTAGTTGCGGTGAGTGGGGGCTACTCTTCGTTGCAGTGCGCAGGCTTCTCATTGCGGTGGCTTCTCTTGTTGTGGAGCATGGGCTCTAGTCACGCAGGCTTCAGTAGTTGTGGCTCGAGGGCTCTAGAGCTCAGGCTCAGTAGTTGTGGCACACAGGCTTAGTTCCTCCGCGGCATGTGGGATCTTACCGGACCAGGGCTCAAACCCGTGTCCCCTGCATTGGCAGGCGGATTCTCAACCACTGTGCCATCAGGGAAGCCCAAGTGTGCTTCTTTTTTGTTATATTCACTAATTTGTTGTATTTTTTAGATTCCACATATAAGTGATATCATACAGTATTTGTCTTTCTCTGTCTGACTTATTTCACTAAACATAATACCCTCCAAGTCCATCCAGCTTGCTGCAAATGGCAAAATTTCATTCTTTTTTTAGGGCTGAGTAGTATTCCATTGTATATATATACCACATCTTCTTTATTCACTCGTCTGTTGATGGATAATTAGGTTGCTTCCATATCTTGGCTGTTTACATATCGTAAACAGTGCTTCTATGAACATTGGGGTGCATGTATCTTTTCGAATTAGTGTGTTTGTTTGTTTCAGATATATACCCAAGAGTGGAATTGCTGGATCATATGGCAACTCTATTTTTAGTTTTTCAAGGAGCCTTCATACTGTTTTCCATAATGGCTGCACCAAATTACATTCCCGCCAACAGTATAGGAGGGTTCCCTTTTCTCCACATCTTCTCTAAAATTTGTGATTTGTGTTCTTTTTGATGATGGCCATCCTGACAAGTGTGAGGTGACATCTCATTGTGGTTTTGATTTGCATTTCCCTAATGATTAACGATGTTGAGCATCTTTTCATGTGCTTGTTGGACATCTGTATGTCTTCTTTGGAAAAATGTCTATTCAGGTCTTCTGCCCAGTTTTTAACTGGTTTTTTTGATGTTGAGTTTTATGAGCTCTTCATATATGTTGGATATTAACCCCTTACTGGTCATATCATTTGCAAATATTTTCTCCCATTCAGTAGGTTGTCTTTTTATTTTGTTAATGGTTTCCTTTGCTGTGCAAAAGCTTTTAAGTTTAATTAGATCCCATTTGTTTATTTTTGCTTTTATTTCCTTTGCTTTAGGACACAGATCCAGAAAAAATCACTACGGTTTACGTCAAAGAGGGATTTGCCTATGTTTTCCTCTAGGAGTTTCATGGTGTCTGGTCTTACATTTAGGTATTTAATACATTTTGAGTTTATTTTTGTATATGGTGTTAGAGAGTGTTCTAATTGATGTCATGGACATGTAGCTGTCCAGTTTTCCCAGCACCACTTATTGAAGAGACTGACTTTTCTCCATTGTATGTTGTTGCCTTGTTGTAGATTAATTGACCATAGATGTGGGTTTATTTCTGGGCTCTCTATCCTGATCCATTGATCTATGTGTCTGTTTTTGTGCCAGTACCATACTGTTTTGATTAATGTTGCTTTGTAGTATAGTCTGAAGTCAGGGAGTGTGATTCCTTTAGCTCTGATCTTCTTTCTCAAGATTGTTTTAGCTATTCAGGGTCTTTTGTGTTTCCATAGACATTTTAAAATTATTTGTTCTAGTTCTGTGAAAAAAATGCCATTGGTATATTGATAAGGATTGCATTGGATCTGTAGATCATGCACTGCTTAATTTTAATGCTCAAAAAAATATTTTAATTATTCATAAAAAGACTTGAGAAACAAACCCAAACAAATTTGGGTTACATTACTGTTACATAAAATTCCAATCAACACGTTGAAACCTGAAGTTATAGTTTATATGTCAAGGTAATTGAGGGCTCTTTGAGCGTGAACTTATATCTGCCAATCACATGCCTAACTTAGAATATTTCTGGTTTAGAACTATTTCTTTTTTCTTTTTATTTCTTTTTTTATTTTTTAACATCTTTATTGGAGTATAATTGCTTTACAATGTTGTGTTAGTTTCTGCTGTATAACAAAGTGAATCAGCTATATGTATACATGTATCCCCATATCCCTTCCCTCTTGTGTCTCCCTCCCACCCTCCCTGTCCCACACCTCAAGGTGGTCAGAAAGCACTGAGCTGATCTCCCTGTGATATGCAGCTGCTTCCCACTAGCTAGCTATTTTACATTTGGTAGTGTATATATGTCCATGCCACTCTCTCACTTCGTCCCAGCTTACCCTTCCCCCTCCCCATGTCCTCAAGTACAAGCCCTCCTCAGGGGATTTCAAGGGCACCCCAGATCCCCTTCACCTCTCATGGTGCTGTCAACTATACATGACAAGCCATAGGTACTCACCCCAAACATCTCAACGCACACCTGTGGCTCAGACATTGTGCGTGACTGCCCATCTTATCCGGGAAAGTCGAACTATGACAGCATGATGTCCCAGACAGTTGGAAGGAGTCATCAGTTATTGCAGGGTTAAGTAAAGTTGCCCAAGTCACTTGGGTTACCCTGAAGACTGTGATTTTTCTAGGAAACAGTTTAACAGTGAAAGAATCCTGTGACCAAGGTAGGTTTTAAGTCTGCTTGCAAACGGTTCCTGAAACGTCCCCAGGTGTTAATACGTGTGCCTCTGCCTGCTGCTGCTTGAGACTGAATTGCTTAGAAACGCTGCAGAAGGTGGTTTGCAGCTCTTTCTAGCGGGAGAACACGGTTCAGGGGGTTAAGAGGCACGTGAGCATCTGTCATTTTTCTTGGTTTAGTATGGTTTTCATATTTTTAAAGTAATCTCATGAGCTTGTGTACATGGGGAAATATCACTGGGACTGTTTTCTGGGTTTACAAAGCTGAGTGCAAAAGGCAGATACATTCTTGACATTTTAGGTAGGAAAGGGAATTTGTGTTATTTCTTTATCTTAATTCAGTGTCTTCAAAATGAGGTGCTCCTTCTGTCAGTGCATCAGGCTTTTTATGGAGAACACTATGAGAGTGTTTTAAGGAAACTAATTTCCTGATTGTAAGTTTCATATGTGCTTTTTTCCCTAAAATATATTAATCTAAGAAAGTGTTTGTTATGCTTGAACCTCTTTTTTCTCCTCTGGTCTCATTTCCACCTTTGTCCCACTTCGTAAAGGCAAGGTCTGCACCTGTCATCCTGAATCTCGGCGTGTTGCCGGGTAGGAGAGGCCGTCAGGGGAAAGACAGCAGTGTTGCCGTTGACAAAGTTAATGGCTCTAATGAGTAGGTACAAATTATTTTTGGTGTCTCCTTACCTGCTTTCAACATAATTGAAAGAGGATAAAATAGAGTTGGTAGCTAATTAACAAAGATATTTTTGATGGTAGAATTGAGGGTCACTGCCATAACAAGGTGCTTGTTACATTGTCACCCACTTGTTAATGTAAGTTTCTCCGTACTTATAGCTGTTGAAAAAGTCATTGATGCTGAACTGTTTCCTTCACTAAAAAGTAATATTTATCAGTAGACACACTAATGATTGGAAAAAAATCTCTATCACATGGAGATGCATTTCCAATTAAATTTTTTTTTAAAGCTTCTTTTTTATTATTTATTTATTTATTTATTTATTTATTTATGGCTGTGTTGGGTCTTCGTTTCTGTGCGAGGGCTTTCTCTAGTTGTGGCGAGTGGGGGCCACTCTTCATCGCGGTGCGCGGGCCTCTCACTATCACGGCCTCTCTTGTTGCGGAGCACCGGCTCCAGATGCGCAGGCGCAGCAATTGTGGCTCACGGGCCTAGTTGCTCTGCGGCATGTGGGATCTTCCCAGACCAGGGCTCGAACCCGTGTCCCCTGCATTGGCAGGCAGATTCTCAACCACTGCGCCACCAGGGAAGCCCCCAGTTAAATTTTAAATGTTAATATTTAATACTCATTCATCAGGGAATTCCCTGGCGGTCCAGTGGTTAGGACTCTGCACTCTCACTGCCAAGGGCCCGGGTTCAATCCCTGGTCAGGGAACTAAGATCCCTCAAGCCGTGTGGCCAAAAAAAAATACTCATTCATCAAAATTTATATTATATTTCTATTTTTGGGTCAATTATGCAAGTCTAAGAGTAATGAAAATTTAGTCAGGTGGAAATTATTATTTGCAATCTTTATGTCACATAAAATTGAACAATACATTTCTGACTTTATATACATACATGTATATATGCATGTGTGCGCGCGTGCTGAGAAAGAGGGAAAGCAGCCTTTTGAACCTAAATCTGTGTCTGAGGAGGATTCAGTTCTGTGGGGAGGGTGGGATGAATATGAGAATTTAAGAACAAAAATGAGAGATGTAATGCTTTAGACCATCAGAGACCAGCTTGCTCAGGTGTTTTTACGTGGATGATGGTTGGTATCAAGTCTGTACAGCATTTAGACTCCAGCTGATACATGTGACGTGAGTTTTCTCTCAAAATGTCCAATGTCAATTATACCAGTTTTTACGTCCTTTGACACTTGAATTTATGGAGACTATTAGATGCCTATTTGAAAACATGCAAGGTTGTGTAATATTTCCCGCAGATCCTATAAAAACCCAGGGGCAAGCATCTTTGAGGCCCGGCGCCATGCGCGCCTTATTTCTCGATCGCTGTGGCGTGACCCCTGATGTGGGGAAGAGGGGACAGACCTCGGCCGTGGTTCTCTCTCCAGTCGAGTGTGTTCTGGATGACGTCCTGGCGTTGCAGGTGCAGCGCCGTCTCGTCCTGCCCCCTCGGGGCCCTGGTGACCCCCCGGCCCTCCCACCCCCGCCCCTGCCCGGCTCCGGCTGCCTCTCCCTGGCTCAGGCCGCAGGGAGGTCCATCCCAAGGGGGCACAAACGGGACCCGGGCCCCAGTCTCGGACCCGCCTCGGGGAGCCTCTGTGCCCACCCTCAGGCTGCTGCTTGTGGGTCGGACGTTCTGGCTTCAGGGCGTCCTTACAGGGGTGTCAGGGCCTTGCGGGCCCGGGCCTCCTCATGCGGCTCTGGGAGGGGAGCACAGGCCTGCCGGGGCAGCTGGCCCGGGATATGACCCTGAGGTCTGTCTGGAACGAGTGGTGTGGCCAGCGGTCCGTTTCCTCCCGTGGAAGTTGGGGACTGAGAGCCCCCCCGGCCGGGATGGTGGTGATGACCACAGACCACCCCCTGGGGTCTGGGCTGCTCCTCCCTGCTGGGGCCACGGGATGGAAGGTCATGAAGGAGGAAGGGTCCCTTTCGCGGGTCCCGGGGGAGTTTGGATCTGTCAGGGCCTCAGAGAATGACAGGACTGGACGGGAAGGGAGAGGGGGACATTTGTTCCCGGGGGGGCTCCGAGGCTGTGTTTCCAGGGCAGTGAGTGAAGGGTGGCCTGGACGTCCAGGAACGAGAGGACGGATGAAGGGAAAGTGACGGTGGGGTGGGGATGACGTGACCAACTGCAAAGAGGCTGAGTCGGTGACACGTATGATTTGGTTCCACTTCCTACCCTTGAGTGCTGAAGTACTCTGTTCCTGCTCCTTCGTGGTTTTCGTCTGTGAAAGATAAAGATACTTTATGAACGCGGGAGCGTGAGTGTCGGGATGCCTGGGCACCTGCGTGGCACCTGGGAGAGGAAGGCCCAGGCGGCCTGGGTGGTAGGTTTACCCCGACGCCCAGGGTAGACTCTGGACAGACCCCCTCTTGCAACAGAATTGCATGTGGCCTCTGCTGCCAGGAAGCCAGTAATGCGCTTCCCCATTTCCCTGCTTCTTTCTGGGGAAAAAGCCCGGCTTGCTTTCTCCACTCTTTCACCTTCATTTGACACATGCTTTTGAACCATCCTTTGTTACAATTAACGTTGGAGATTTAATTAGATGATATATTACGTTATATATATAAACTATATATAATTTGCCCAATTTTCAAAGTAATACAAGCGCATTGTAGAAAACTTGGAGGGTACTGAAAAGTACAAAGAAGAACGCAACGATCAGTTGTAATCCCAGCACCTCGACGGAACCGTCGTTGGCGTTTTGCATGTTTTCTGAGTGAATGACGCTTCCACTCCTGATCCTGGGAGCGTGTGACCAGCTGGTCCCGTGCAGTGAAAAGCTGGGGGCATCCGGGGTCATCACCTTCGCCACAGTCTTCATCTCTCCCCCCTCCCGCCAGTGTTGTCAAGTGAAAACAGTTCAACAAAGAGTATGTTTTTAAGAGATTTGAAAATACTCCAGGTAATTCACAGTTGAATGCAAAATTTCTAAGCCCCCCAAGTTCTCATCCTCCCTAGATGTAACTGCGTCTTTTTGTACTTGTACGAATAACTGTATATCCATTATGAATGTATATTTGTGTCCCTGTGTAGATTTCTAACATAAATAAGATCGTGCTGTGCATTGTGTTCTCCAGCTAGTTTTCTCACTTAATGTGCCAAACAGCTTTCCATTTTAACGTATGTGCATAAAAATCTACTTTATTCCTTTAAAGAAACCTTTTTATTTCAAACCTTTTAATTTCAAACTGAGGAAAATTTCAAGAAAGGAACAGTAGAGAGACACCCATTGCATCTCACCCACATTCACCCGTTGTCACTGTTTCGTCACGCTCCTTTCTCTGCACACCAGCTCACATATACTGTATGTTTTTTGTGAACCACGTGAGCGTAAGTGGCAAATGTCCTTGCAGGTCACCTCTAGATCCTTCAGTACTTGTTTCTCAGAAATAGGGATAGTCAGTCCACAGTCACAGTACAGGGATCAGTGTCAACTTTACATCATACAGTGTGTTTAGCTAAGGTACCACCCACACCCCAGTTTTGTCAATTGACCCAATCATGTCTTTTATTGCCTTTTTCCCTTTTGTACAGACTCCAGGTGAGGATCAGAGTTACATTTAGTTGTCACGTCTCTTTAGCCGCCTTTCCTTCCCGGCCTTATTTGCACAGTGCATTGTAGTGTGGATGTGTTGTGATCTGCTTAACCATTCCCCTGGTGATGGGCACGTAGGTCGTTTCTGGTTTCTTCTTCCTAGAATAAGCAATGCTATAATAGTCAACCTTGCATACTCATCTTTGTGAATGTGTGGAATTGCTGAATCAATGAATATTCATGCCTATGACTTTGATGGGTAAAGTGTTTACCAGTTTGAATTTTATCCACCTTCTACGATTTCTGCTCTGATGAAGAGTTGTCATACCATTGTTTTAATTAAAATTCCAAGATCACTGGTGAGGTTGAGCATACTTACATAATTTTATTTGAGCCTCAGTTCCAGTGACCCTCAGCCGGACATTCCGGCCCGGCCGCGGCCTGTCCGCCGTGCCCTGCGCCTCCTTCCCGGCTTCATCTGCCGCTGGCTCTTCTCCCGTGTCTCCTTCTTAATTTTTATTCATTTTTCACTTTGCTGGCGTCTGTCTTCTGGAGAGGGCCTTTGTTAACATCTGTGAGTGGGAAAGCTTTCAGAGTCCTTCGGTGACTAAAAATATTTTATTCCCACGTAAAATCTAATTTTACCGAGTGCTGGAATGAAACTTCAGTCATTACCCTTCACAGCCACGGCCATGTGCCTGAGGTCTGATTGCACCTCCTCGTCTTTCTTCTTCATGGGCGACCCGCGCCCTTCCCGCCCTGATCTGATCTGATCTTCGGAGTTTCACGGGGCTGTGCCCCCGCCGTCCTGGCTGGAGTCCTGCCCTGTGTCTTGTCTCCTGCTGCCCTCGGGCGCCTTCAAGCTCCAGCTGCCGCTTTCCCTTTGTGTTCGGGAATCTGTCTTCTCTCTGTCTTCTCCTCCTCCCTGCTCTCTCTGGTCTCCTGTTGCGAGTCCTGTTGGATAGGCATCGGGTCCTGGAGTCATTCCTCCTGCCTGTCACCTCGTGTTTGTCAAACCCCGCATCGTGTGCGGTTTTCCAGCGGAAGCCTCGCCTGCCCTGCAGCTCAGTAACTGCCCTTTGGCGTCCCCAGCCTCTCCTCCTGTTTTATCATGATTATTATGTTTTCATTTCCGACGCCTCTGTTCAGACCTTTCCACAGAACTTGGCACAGTGCTTCCTGCCACCTGTTGTCACCACGTTGGTGTCACGAGGGCTGCTTCTCTGTTTCTCTTTCTGTTGGTTGAATCGGGTGTCCTGTCCTCATGGCGTGATGTCCTCGCGCTGAATGATCCGGGTCCTCTGTCCATCCGTGCTTCTGAAATCCCACGGGCCTGATGGCAGGAACTGTTTCTAACAACCGGAATCATTCCCCGGACCTGAGTCAGCAGAACCGTCTGCCACGTGTGCCGTGACAGTGACCCGTGCTGGGTGGGTCCTGGGTCGCGGCGGCTGACGGGCCGCCCTGGAGCCCTCTGGGCAGCCTGGGGAGAGGCCCAGCAGCCCATGCCCTAGCACAGCACCCCAGGGAGGGGCGACTGTTTAGGGAACCTGCGTGCGTTTCCTCCTTTGATGGCTGTGCTCTGTGAAGCCGCTGTAGACTTGGAATCAGCGGACTCACGTCACGTTTCCATCAGCCGGTTAGACCTTGTCTTACCTGTGTGTCTGTTGAAAGACACCTTATTTGATATCTGTTATTGATCTGTTCCCACTGAACTTGATGGCGAATAGCGCTGTAACTTGAGCCTGAACAAAGTAGGTGAGTTCAGGCCCGGGGACCCCTACAGTGAGGACGAGCTGTGTTGCCCGGGACCCGCCTGCTCTCTGTGTCCTCACGGCCACTTTCTCGCTGCTTCGCGTGGCCCACCAGCCGTCCAAACTGACCTCTGCTTTTCAGGAAATCCTCAGGATTTCTGTGCAGCTGGTTGGATTCTTTCTTGATTTTAAGCGCCATTTAGAAACCTTTAATGTGATGTCTAGGGATCTGGGGAGAACTGTCCCTCCTGCTGGTGCTTCATCCCTAGAGCTACTGCCCTGGCTCAGCCCTCACTGCTTTTCTCTGGTCACTGTTTCAGTCCGAGCGGATTCCTCTGCAGTGGTCTCAGGGCCCCCTCATTTGTCCTTCACGAAAGCACAGGCCTGATCGATCACCTCGTTCCGCTGTTTAAAATCCTTCGCCAGCTCCCACCCTCCAGTAGGGGAATTGAGACCCCTTTGGCACAACCTGTAAGTCTTTCCGCGACCTGACCCCTGACCCCTGCCCAGTTCTGCAGCCGCAGGTGCCCGGTGCTCAGCTCCCCTCCCGGCCCCGCCCCCTCGCCTGCTCCCTGCTGGACCCCGCACGGCCCTCCCCCAGGTCTCTCTCCTGGGACCACCTTCCCACCCCCTAAAGCCTCGTGGCATCAAATGCTCCCCAACAACTAATCTGGCCCTTTTTGTTCCCTTTCAAGCATGGGTAAGGGGCCCTTTGTCTGTGAAGCCCCCCTAACTGCCAGCGCCTGTCTGCAGGCACTGTCTTGAGCGTCAGTTAATTCCCATCGGGACACCTGACATCACTTCTTTCGTAAGTTTTTACTGAGGAGTGATTTACATGCAATAAAATGGACCGGTAGTGAATATGACAGTTGTACATAACCACGTAACTACCCTCCCAAGCACAATAGAGACCACAACCCCAGAAACCTCCTTTGTACCCATGTCTAGGAAGTGCCCCCTCCCAGAGGTCCCCAGAGACAATTACTTTCCGACTTCTGTCACCACAGAGTAGTTTTGCCTGTTCTTGACAACAGAATGGATCCATGCAGATTGTACTCTACTGTGTTTGGTTTCTTTCACTCAACATAATGTATTTAAGATTTTTTCATGTTGTTGAACGCCAGTCAATAGCCGTTTCCTTTTATTACTGGTGAGGACTCCACTGTATGACCATGAACGGACCACGGCGTTGTTTGTCCCATCTCTGTGGGTCGTTACCAGCGTTTGGCTTTCGTGGATGAGGTGGGCCATTCTGTGGATATAGGTTTTCATTTCTCTTGGGTAAATACTGGGAGGGGAGTTGCTGGGCCACGCTTGTGGGTTTAACTTTTAGAGAAATGCGTGCAGTCCTCTGCGTGTCGCGCTTTCTTATGTCCCATCCAGCAACGCCGAGAGTTCCAGGCACACCACACCCTCACCGACACTTGGTGTCCTGGGGGCCCTGCCACGTTTTCATGTGGTGGTTTCTGCGTCAGGCTCTCGTCTGTCACCTCCAAGGCTTTCCCAACAGGGCCTGGGTCCCGCCTTTCTCCCGACTCCGGCCCAGCTCCACTCAGGGCCTGGCAGGGGGTGCACCCAAGGCCCAGCAAACAATAGGTGCTTGTTTCTGTTGACCCCGGAGGTAAATGTTTACAGATGGGCTTCCCACTGGATATTTTCCTGAGAGTCTTGAGGTTGGTTGTGTGTTCTGACCTAGAATTTCAGGAGACTGGAGGCAGCTTGATGTGTGTTGGGTTACAGGATCCCTGGAGGTCCCTACCCACAGGCGTTCTTTGGGGTGAGCTGGTTTCCTCCCTACGAACGTGGGGAGCTTCCGGGAGCTGGCGCAGAACCTTCTCTGGATGTTCCACCCCATGCTGGGCCCCTTCCCTTCCTGAGCAGTTACTGCCTTGAGCCCGTGTCTAGCGAGTGGGGCTGTGGAGGCACCAGGGCCCTGAAGGGTGTGAGCTTGGCTGGCGGGAGGCGGGGGGAGGCGTGGAGGGTAAGTCTCGTGGGAAAGCGGGGCTTCATTAGTGAGCGGCAGGATGGAAGAATGAGGTGCACCTGAGGTGGGCTAAGCTGGGAACTGGAAACCAGGTTGGCAACGGGCGAGGGCAGCTTGCCTGATGCTCTGTTTCCTGCTGGCTCATGTTCCTAGCAAAGTCCACGGGATGATGCGGCATCCTTGGCAAAAATGCATTTTACTAACGATGCGTATCAAACACTTGCTACTGACTGTGAACTCGCTTTGGATTATTAAAAGGACTTAAATATTACGAATTAATGTTATAATTACTGTAATTGGATAAGCATTTCTACTTGCTTTAATTAAGGCCTCTGCAGTGCTTACATGGAAGAAGCACATTGATAAGACCGCACTGTTGGATGACATTTTAAAAAGTTTTAAAATGGGGCCACTTTTTAAAGGAGGCCACCTTACCCTGTTCTGGGTGCCTGCTTGCTCGAGTCTCGTCTGCCCGACACGCCCAGTCGCCCTTCTGAGGATCTCTCCGTGCTGTTCTCAGGCTTGAGGCACGCAGAGGCCCCGGCCTGAGTGAGGACGTCTGTGGGCCAGTGTTTCGAAGGTTCCCGACTTGTTGGAGTTCTTCAGGGTAGCTATGCAGCGGGAGTGTTTCTTCAGAGACAAGAAGGAGGTTCGTTGGAGAGGCCCAATGGGAGGATCTTTAACGCCCGTTTAGTCCTGACGCCCCGAGTCCGACGGCTGTATATGACCATGCAGGCGCCACCCAGGGGCCCACAGCCCTGCCCGCACGGTGCAACACCTGACGTCCGCCGGGGACGGAGCCGTCACCCCCCAGCTGGGCGGGCCCATTGTCCTGCTGCCCCTCAAGGTAGAGACTGAGAGTCACTTGGCAGGACGCCTTCTTTGGTGTCCACAGTAGGGGAACCTGTGCGTGCGTCTGTGTGCCTGCGTGTATGTGCAGGGCTGCAGGTGTGCATGTGTGTAGGCATGTGTGTGTGCACGGCTGCAGGCGTGCATGTGTGTATGCAAGTGTGTGCAGGGCTGCAGGTGTGCATGTGTCTATGCACGTGTGTGCAGGGCTGCAGGTGTGCATGTGTGTATGTACCCGTACAGGTCTGCGTGCATGTCTGTGTGTGTGCAAGCATGTGTGTTTCTCAGTGTGGGTTGTGCGGGGGGCATTGGTGATGTTTGTTGAGACTAAAGTACGTGGTCCTGCCTCTCGTAGGTGGGATTCTGTTCTTTTCTGCCCTGGTGGCTGGGAGCCGTGCCTGTCCCCTCTGTGTGCCCCCCCCTCCCCTTCCTGGGTGACCCTCCCTGCCTTCTTGTCACCCACGGGAAGCCTAATACTCCTTACGATCAGGATTTATGGTTTCCCTGAATCCTTTCCCATTAACCCCTCTCCCCAGAGTCCTTTGATTTTCTGCCCGTCCACAGGTCACGGCACCCAAATAAACGGTAACCAGCCTGGCCTCCTGCACCATCTCTTCTGGAATTTTCTTCTCACTTCACAGAATTCTGGGTGCATGTTTGGTGGTTAATATGTATAGTTCTGACCCATAGTAAGCAGCCATTAAGTTGTAATTATTATTAATATATCTTTATTAATGAAACTGTTTAAGAAAATAATCTAGCAAAGGGCATCTACAAGAGGAAATAATTTGAATAATTTGACAACGAGTCTTATAATCTTGATTTCTAGATGCATATTATCTCCTTTTTAAAGAGAAACTGAGGACTGTAGGATTTTCACAAGACCCCATGGGTCTTAGTCTCATGAAAAACTCTGCAGGCTGCAACTCTTGCCTTAAGTAAAGTGGAACATAAATGCGAACATCATGCGAGCTGTTGGGGGTGCCCCTTCCATACCTGGGCACCTCGGCGAAAAGTCAGGCGTGCGAGTGCTCTTCCACACGTCCGGGGCCTGCGCAGCGGCCATCCCGTCTGGGGACCCTGGGACGCAGGCTCCTTGCTGTCTCCTCGCAGTTTCCTGCACCTGTTTTCCATCCGAGACAGTTGTCCCACAGCAGGCCTCTGGGGCCTGGTCTCCACCGCAGCTGTGTCTGCACCTCTCTCTCCGGCTCTGGGGCCACACGTGTCCCTCTGCCTCTGTCATGTGGTCTCGTGGTCACATGGTGCATGGTCGTGTGGCCTCGTGGTCACATTTGTGTGGTCGTGTGGTCTGGTGGTGGTGTGGTCTCGTGGTCACATGGTGGTGTGGTGTGTGGTCTCGTGGTCATGTGGTGTGTGGTGGTGTGGTCATGTGGTCACGTGGTGTGGTCGTGTGGTTGTGGTGGTGTGGGGGCAGGAGAGCGGACAGTCTGAACGTTTTCAGCCCTTACCCTGGGTCCAGCTCTGGGCTAAACACTGAGGGTGCCTTTGAGGGTGAAATTCACCATGGGGGGAGCTCACAGCCTATGGAAGGTTGTTTCTCAATCTTTTTTTTACCATCACCCCTCTAAGTAGCTTTTCCCCCAGTCAGCACCCACTGCTGTGGACTTCCAGCCCTACAGACACACTGGATATCGGCTTCCATGCTGCGGCCTTTGGTCAGGGAGGGGTCACGAACCATTGTAACTTCTAAGATCGAGTCAACCCCCTGGAACCCATGGTCACCCTGGGGCCGACCCTTCCTCCTTGGAGAGAAGTGAACGGAGAACGAGGGCGTCCACAGCTGCAAGCAGAGTGAAGTGCAGCTGGAGTCTTGTGTCCAGGGGTTGTTAGGGTTATAAATTCAGACTGTCCAGAAGGGGAGAAGCACGCAGGGCAGAAAGAGACAGAGGGTGTGTGGCAGCAAGTCCGGGGCCTGCTGGGGCTCTAGATGCTCTGAACGGCGTGAGGGGGGTGAGGAGAGGCCGGAGAAGGGCAGGGAAGAGTGGCCGTTCGAGCAGTGCTGGGGGGCGGGGGGTCCTCAGAGGGCAGAGGCTGGCCGGCGGGCGACAGGCTCGTGGCCCTGGCTCACGGGCTGCTGTCCGGGCTGTGTGGGGTGTTCAGGCCCCTAGGTTCTGGAATTGTGCCAGAGGGTGTGGCCCTGTGCAGTGACCGTGGCCCGAGAGGGTGGAGGTGGCCCGCCCTGCCTGGAAGCTTAGCGGGCACTGCTGGGAGCCCGGGGGCCCAGGACCACCTGCTCTGCCCCGCCCCCCAGGAGGGAAGGGCCAGCGGGAGAGGCGTGTCTTCCTGTCCCCGCACCGTCCACGCCGCGGCCGTGGGGGTGGGCGTGTTCCTCCTGCCTCTGAGACCCGCGCCGGTGCTGACTCTGCTTCTGGCCTTGCGTCCACCGTCCCCGGTCCAGGGCAACTGGCTGCTTCCTGTCTTGCCCCTGATTCCACCATATTTGGGGGCCCCGGAGACCCTTCCCAGAGCGGCTCCATCCGGCCTTTCCCTGCTCAGGAAGGCAGTGGGGTGGTCCCCACTGCCTCAAAGCCAAGTCCCGGCTTCTCAGCCTGCTCTTCCCGGGTCTGCAGATCAGGGGCTGATCCAGCCGCTCTCGTTTTCTCTGTTCCCTTTCATGCACCCCGTGCTGCAGCCAAACCCAACACTAATGGTCTCTCTGACTCCCTTGCTCCACTACGGCCCCGGGACACCCACCCCCGACATCGCCCTCAAGTCCCAGCAGGTCCGGCCCGGGCACCCCCTCCTTCACAGGGACTCTTCCTCGCTTCTCCAGCTTGGCGTCAGTTCTCCCGTCTGGGAGTCCGCACTGCATTTCACCCCATCTCGCCCCATAGAATTACAGTGTTTTCCTTACATTGTAGTTGATTTTTGCTCATGGCTATCCCTCTCTATGTATGTAAACTCTAAAAAAATAACATCTGCGTGTGGCTCGTTTTTATAACTTCTGCACAGATGTATAATCTTTCATCCAGTATTTATTGGTTGAAAGTGAGAGGGACCTCTGAGGCCTCTCAGCTGACTCACGTGGTCAAGTAAACGGGGCCAGAAGGCTTAGTGACTGTTCGGTCAGAGCCGACTCGGCTGTTACCAGGGGCCTGGCTGCTGGAGAGGGATTATGTAAGACACACACTCAGAACTTTGTTTCTTCTAAAGTTAGTTGTCAATTCTTTCTTTTATAAAACTCAAATCACAAGGTGCAATTAGTATCAAGAGGCTGGTTCAAAGTATTAGCCTTCCCTGGGAAGTAGAAATACTTGAGCCACAGGGACTTTTTTCTGTTTCAGCAGCAAAGTGCATTTTCCCTAGAATCTCGTGTTCCCACTTTGCAGGACTTACGCTGAGAATGGTGAACATAACGAACGAGCGTATTATATTTGTGCTGCACTATTGAATGGAAATTAGTATTTTGCTAGCTCTGGGAAGGAAGTACCATTCAAGGACCTTTAGGAGAAATTTGAAGTTCAGTTATGGATAAAGAGATTGATCCACTGCATACGTTCCACCTGCAGCTCTGACGTGAGTGTAGCACTGCCTTTTCTTACTGGGTTAGGAGGGGTGCGGATGGGGAATCTAAAAGGCAGTGAGAACAGGAGGCGAGCATCTACGTTACAGTAGACTGAGCTCCAGAACTGCTGCAAGAGGTTCTTACCGCAGAGTCTTTCAAAGCAGGAGAGAGGATCGTGTGTTTGTTAATAACAGATCATTGAATTGTGTGAGGTCGCCCTGTTCGCGAGGACTCCTTGAAGGCTATTTTCATTCTGATTCTGGGATTTCCAGGGAAACTGCTTGCTCTTTACCCTCCTCGATGCTGTGTGTCCAGTTCTCAGACTCTCCTGTAAGTGGGAAGGAAGGTGAGCCAATATGGGCTCCGCGTGTTCGGTTGGGGGGTCTCGGGTCCCCCGGGCCCTCGGCGTGTTCAGCGCGAGCTCCTGTTCTCTGCTCTTTGCCCGTGGGAGCCGTCACTGGACCACACACATCTTTCTGCATCAGGCACGCCCCAGAGTGACCAGTCCTCTGATATCACCTTCCTGTTCCCGTGTCTTGTCAGGGACGTAGTGACAAAGGACAGGGTGGACATATCAGGATTTGCTCTGTGTTTTGTAATTTCCAGTGCGTGGCTCAGCAGCCCCTACTTTCGCCAGCAAAATTCTAACATGAGAATATTTGGAGGTGCAAAGTTAATTATTTCCTTTCACATCCCCTCAAGATATATGAAACTTTCCTATGATGTTTTCACTCTAATTCAGCTTAAGTCATCCAGAAAGGGCACTGATTGTCCTGCACTGATTTATGTCGACTCATCTTCACTTTTTAAAGCCCCAGACCCGTCCTCAAGTCACTTGCAATGGGAGTGACCTGCCCCTAAGTAAATGGTCACTGCCTGCAGTTGCTTTTTTCCCTCTTATAATGCCTCACAGTGAGGTTTTTTGTGAAGTTGTATCAGGAGTGTAAGTCTGAGAAGGGAAAACCGTAGCTTTTCCTCCCTACTCCCCATCATCCTCCCAAATTCTCATTCCTTCCGGGCAGTAGCTGAGCTCCAGGGAAGCCCGTTTTTATGATCAGCTACGAGGCTGTTTCAGAGTCCTTGCTGAGGAGGTGTCTTTGGATTGGGGATGCTCGTCACCTGCTACCTTCACCACACTTTTTACGTCTTCCTCGACTCTCGCCTTCTCGAAAGAGCTTCCCTGAAATACAACCCAGACCCAAAGTCAGGCACATCCCAGCTCACAGGAGGGTTGTCCTGTGTCTGTGGTCTTGAACTCCCAAATCACCTGTAGTTTCCAGGGTCCTATGTACCCCTGTGGCCTAATCTTTTCTTGTTTGTTGGGACATGATCCAATCTGGGAATCTTACCAACACTTACATTCACGTATCTGTGGGAAACTGCGTGCAGATTTCATCCTGGTCTGTTAGTTCCCGCTGAGTTTTCCCTTCTAGTTCTTCCATTTTGAAGAAGAAAAAGAATGCTCTCTGTTGCTAATTTCCTTTGCATATGATCTTTACCAAGAGCATTTGGAAACCCCTTGGAAAACCGGGCGTAAGATGTTATCTTAGAACCGGAAGAAGATGCCAGGCAACATTTTCCTGGGCTAGAATAGTAGCTCACTCAATTGGTTACAAGTGCCAGATGCTCAGCTCACTGTGGTTTACAAATGTTTGGGGACTTGATGGGATCGTGTCGTTGGCAGCAGGATCTAAGGGCTCCAGTGGTGGCCTTGGGGTGTGGTTCTCTCTCCAGTTCTGACCCGGCTCCAGGCTGCGGTGCGTCTCTCAGGCGGCCTTCTCCACGGGGAGCCCGTGGCTGCTGCAGCCTCACCACCCCCATCACGTCTGGTCGCCCCAGGAAAACCGTACGCTGACTGTCCTTCGGTCACTGAGTAGCGGGCACATCCTGACTAGTAGCTGGTAGCCGTGGTCGGGGGCGGGCTGCACTGACGGAGCAGGTCTGGGTTGTGTGCTCACCCTGGGAGCACGGCGGATTCCCTTGTGATTGGGGGTGTGGTTCCCTCTCTGATCTTTACTCATTCCCCCTTTCCCTTCCTTAACATCCTTTCAGCCATTGTCCTCTTTATTTCAAAAGCAGCTTCAAGCTCAAAAGGAAAAGAGGTAACACAAGACCAGAGGCGGAGACATTCGTGCTCTACAGGCAAAGATGATGCACAGACAGGAATCGGTTGTAACTTCTTCCCTGTACGTTGTTTTGTACTCCTCAGTGTTTCCTGTGGCACATGCTGCGGTTTTAGTTGATCGATTTCATTTTCTTTCTCTTAGGCACTTTTTATGCAGAGAAATCGTGATTGATCAAACAGCTCTGCTTTCTGTAGCCATCGTTAAGTGAGACAGAAAGCTTCCCTGTTCAATTACAGTTTTATGCTTGTCACTCTTCTCATTAAAGAGGTTCTATAAATTAGACAGCCCTATATAAAAGAAAAATATTAAGTTATTATCTTTATGAAATGACCAGGGCACATAAGTGCAAGACCAGAAGGAATAATAAACACAGATACTTAATACTGTGACTGTATGATTTGGGATCCTATAAACCCTAGTGTCCCCGAGGATGGACGGTCTTGTTTTGACTGTAACAGGCACAGGCTTGAACCCTGGATCTGCTGCCTTGGACGGAGAACCTCAAATAATTCTTGACTCAGAGAATTTCAGCAGCTTCTTCAGATGTTGGATCCTTCATATGCTTCTTGTTTTTGGCGTTTTTACTTTCTTTTTTTAAACTTTTTACTTTATATTGGAGCATAGTTGATTAACAATGTTGTGTTAGTTTCAGGTGTACAGCAAAGTGATTCAGTTATACATACACATGTATCTATTCTTTTTCAGATTCTTTCCCCATTTAGGTTATTACAGAATATTGAGCAAGAATTCCCTGTGCTGTACAGCAGGTCCTTGTTGGTGTTCTATCTTAAATATAGTCATTTTTACTTTCTTTGTGAGAGACTTTGGTTACTGTGGGTTTGCCCAACAGGCCGGTAACACTGAGTATTCGTGTTCTCTCCCTAAACCCTAAACTTGCCTTTGGCCTGATGTTAAGGGAGATATTCTCAATCTTATCCTCCCTCTCTCGCTCCCTCTGTTTCTGTCTCTCGTTTTATGCTTGTCAAAGCCCGAGGAACAGGATAATAGCCATAATATATTTATCTGCTTCCTGCACAACCTCTGGTTGCTTTTACCCCATAAGCAAAGGGCAGTTTCTTAGCTTTCCCGTTTTACCTTTAGAGCTTGAAGCTGCTTTTGAAATAAGAGAACAGTGGCTAAAAGGACTTTAAGGAAGGGACAAAGGGCACGAGTAAAGAGCAGAGGAGGGACCCACAGCTGGGGGGAGGGGCTGGGAGCTGGGCCTGGCTGTCACGCGAAGTGGAGGGGACGGGGAGCTTCCTGGGGGCCAAGGGCATCGCTGAGGCTCCCTGCTCCTTGTGGTCAGGGACCCGAGTCGGGGTCCCGGCCAGGGCTCCTGTGGACATACCGTGTCTCGCTCCCCCACCCTGACTTCTCCTGTCCATTCGTGGGCGTGGTTCCCACCCTTGGTTGTCGTGAGGGTCAGAGAAGGTCACGTGCCTTCTGTGTTACAAGGTGGCACAGGGCCCCTGGGTGTCAGATCAGTGGGGTTGGCACACTGGACCCCTGCTGTTGCCATGACACGTGGATGAAGTGCCACGTGTGCACCTGGTGGTGGGCGGGTGTGGGGTGAGCTCGTGCACGGAGATCTCAAGGGGAAGGGCCTGCATGTGCCGGGCAGGTGAGGGGCGGTGGGTGCCCCTGAAGGAGGAGACACCCCAGGTCTAGGGTGTGGGTGGGGTTCATCCTCTCTGATGAGCAGGACGTTCTCCTGGTCCTGCTGGGACCCCCGAGGGGGGCGCGGGGAGGGCGCTTCCCCTCAGAGGGAATGGGTGCCCCCCCTTCCCAGGGGAAAACCATGGGGCTGCCCACCGGGACCCACAGGGAGGGGCGTGCGCACCTTTCCGGGTGGGATCTGATTGTGTCCTCCGCAGGGTGACTGGCTGCTGGGAGGTGGGGTTTCTCAAAGTGCAGGCGTGTAGCCGTCCCAGGGCGGCCTAGGCGGACGACGCTCATGACCTTGCTGTAGACCCCTGCCCTTCCCTAAGCCTTTGAACCGTGGACCGACAGTTTCTCTGCGACAGAAACACCTCATTTACCTGGTACTGACATTTGTACTTAATCCTTAGCTGCCTAGTACCTTTCAAATCTATCAGGATTTCTTCCTCAAAATTTATCTGTATTTTCTGTATCATTGTGTGGGCCCCTGGTCACTGCTTTACGGTGGAAATCCCCTTAAAAAGTGTGTCCCCAAAGTGTGTCCGGAAAGGGTTATCAACAACTGTTTTCATTCAGCTTCCTCCTCACTGTTTGAAACTTTCCCATTAATTTTTTGACTTTTTCTTAGACCCTTTATTTTGTTCTAACTTTTTACTGCTAAGGAAATAACTGGTGTCTGTAACTTGCTGAGAGTAAGTCTATATTCATGCTCTCTCTCTGTCTCTCTGTCTCTGCTTCTGTCTCTCTGTCTCTGCTTCTGTCTCTCTGTCTCTGCTTCTGTCTCTGTCTCTGCTTCTGTCTCTCTCTGTCTCTGCTTCTGTCTCTCTCTGTCTCTGCTTCTGTCTCTCTCTGTCTCTGCTTCTGTCTCTCTCTGTCTCTGCTTCTGTCTCTGTCTCTGCTTCTGTCTCTCTCTGTCCCTGCTTCTGTCTCTGTCTCTCTCTGTCTCTGCTTCTGTCTCTCTCTCTGTCTCTGTTTCTGTCTCTCTTGGTCTCTCTGCCTCTGTCTGTCTCTCTGTCTCTGTCCCTGTGTCTGTCTCTCTCTCCGCCTCCATCTGTCCATCTGTCTCTGTCTCTCTGTTTCCCTGTCTCTCTGTCTGCCTATTTATCTCTCCCTCTGTCACTGTCTCTTTGTGTCTCTCTGTCTCCCTGTGTTTCTCTGTGTGTGTCTCCCTCTGTGTGTGTCTCTGTCTCCCTCCCTCTGTCTGTCTCTCTATTCATCTGTCTGTCTGTCTCTCTCTCCTTCTGTCCGTCCATCGTCTCTCTCACAGCCTCTGCATGCGGCTTGTCTCATCAGCTCAGACGTGCTCTGTCTCTCTTACACAGCGCGATCCTGTCTAGTTTAAGTGGTTCCTTGGTGGCGTAGCATTGGGAAAGAACATGGGATCACAGATACAATTTCTTCATTCTGTTGTGAGTTGGAGTGTGTCCACCCCTCTGAGTTAAGGGGCCTGAAATCAGTAGAACTCACAGTCCCCTCAAGAGGATGCCTGTCTCGTCCTCAGACGCCCCCCGAGGGCACAGCCCGAGCGCGTGTGAGGGGGGTCTCTCCGACGGTCACCGTTCGTCCTCCGTAATCGCTGGCACGGAAGCTCTGCTCTGCTGTCTGGCTGACCTGCCGGGGAGACCACTGTGCACGGCACCCTGTGTCTGTGGTTTGTGACGCCCCAGCCGGGGCCTCCGCTCTGGGCCTGGAGCTGCAGCTGAGGTTTGTGCCCAGATGCTTCCTCTGGGTGGGGGTCAGTCCTGCGGAAAAATCGGGGTTAATTTGATCGCTGTCAAGCCCTTTAAATGCGTCTACCCGTGATCGTGGGGCGTCTCTGAGCACGGGCTCGCCTTCTGCGGGACATCGGGGCTTCAGTGCTGCTCTGCTGTGTCCACCTGTGGCCGCTGTCTTTTAATTCCTCCAATACCACTGTTTCTTGCAATGCTTGATAAGTTAATACTGTTCAAAATGCATTTTGTACTGAAATGCTGTTTATTATCTTTTTAGTCATTGATTAAAATATGAAGCAGAATGTAGAGTACGGATCTGGTACACACCATTACACATCTTGTGCTAATGGCAGTACAGTGATTATAAAACAATCGCAAATACGAAGTTGTAAGTGCCTAATGCGCCGATAATTGGATTTCACACTTAGTTCTTTGCTGCCTGTTGTTCTTGAAATACATTCTGTAAATGAAACTTCATTATGCTGTAAACTGTTTTTCTATAATCCTTATTTACGACATATGCCACATGACAATCTTCTATACCCTTTGTTTATTAAACATATTTATTACCATTTTTTAAACATCTTTATTGGAGTATAATTGCTTTACATTGTTATGTTAGTTGCTGCTGTATAACAAAGTGAATCAGCTATACATATACATATATCCCCATATCCCCTCCCTCTTGTGTCTCCCTCCCACCCTCCCTATCCCACCCCTCTAGGTGGTCACAAAGCACCGAGCTGATCTCCCTGTGCTATGCGGCTGCTTCCCGCTAGCTATCTGTTTTACATTTGGTAGTGTATATATGTCCATGCCACTCTCTCACTTCATCCCAGCTTACCCTTCCCCCTCCCCATGTCCTCAAGTCCATTCTCTACATCTGTGTCTTTATTCCTATCCTGCCCCGAGGTTCTTCAGAACGATTTTTTTTTTTTTTAGATTCCATATATATGTGTTAGCATACGGTATTTGTTTTTCTCTTTCTGACTTAATTAACTCTGTATGACAGACTCTAGCTCCATCCACCTCACTACACATAACTCAATTTCGTTTTTTTATGGCTGAGTAATACTCCATTGTATATATGTGCCACGTCTTCTTTATCCATTCATCTGTCAGTGGACACTTAGGTTGCTTCCATGTCCTGGCTGTTGTAAATAGAGCTGCAATGAACATTGTGGTACGTGACTCTATTTGAATTATGGTTTTCTCAGGGTATATGCCCAGTAGTGGGATTGCTGGGTCATATGGTAGTTCTATTTTTGTTTTTTTAAGGAACCTCCATACTGTTCTCCATAGTGGCTGTATCAATTTACCTTCCCACCAACAGTTCAAGAGGGTTCCCTTTTCTCCACACACTCTCCAGCATTTATTGTTTGTAGATTTTTTGATGATGGCCATTCTGATTGGTGTGAGGTGATAATTCATTGTAGTTTTGATTTGCATTTCTCTAATGATTAGTGATGTTGAGCATCCTTTCATGTGTTTGTTGGCAATCTGTATATCTTCTTTGGAGAAATGTCTATTTAGGTCTTCTGCCCATTTTTGGATTGGGTTGTTTGTTTTTTTGGTATTGAGCTGCATGAGCTGCTTGTAAATTTTGGAGATGAATCCTTTGTCAGTTGCTTCATTTGCAAATATTTTCTCCCATTCTTAAGGTTGTCTTTTCGTCTTGTTTATGTTTTCCTTTGCTGTGCAAAAGATTTTAAGTTCATTAGGTCCCATTTGTTTATTTTTGTTTTTATTTCCATTTCTCTAGGAGATGGGTCAAAAAGGATCTTGCTGTGATTTATGTCATAGAGTGTTCTGCCTATGTTTTCCTCTAAGAGTTTTATAGTGCCTGGCCTTACATTTAGGTCTTTAATCCATTTTGAGCTTATTTTTGTGTATGGTGTTACGGAGTGTTGTAATTTCATTCTTTTACATGTAGTTGTCCAGTTTTCCCAGCACCACTTATTGAAGAGGCTGTCTTTTTTCCATTGTATATTCTTGCCTCCTTTGTCAAAGATAAGGTGACCATATGTGCGTGGGTTTATCTCTGGGCTTTCTATCCTGTTCCATTGATCTATATTTCTGTTTTTGTGCCAGTACCATACTGTCTTAATTACTGTAGCTTAGTAGTATCGTCTGAAGTCTGGGAGCCTGATTCCTCCAGCTCTGTTTTTCTTTCTCAAGATTGCTTTGGCTATTTGGGGTCTTTTGTGTTTCCATACACATTGTGAAATTTTTTGTTCTAGTTCTGTGAAAAATGCCATTGGTACTTTGATAGGGATTGCACTGAATCTGTAGCTTGCTTTGGGTAGTATAGTCATTTTCACAATGTTGATTCTTCCAATCCAAGGACATGGTGTATCTCTCCATGTGTTTATACCATCTTTAATTTCTTTCATCAGTGTCTTATAGTTTTCTGCATACAGGTCTTTTGTCTCCTTAGGTAGGTTTATTCCTAGGTATTTTATTCTTTTTCTTGCAATGGTAAATGGGAGTGTTTCCTTAATTCCTCTTTCAGATTTTTCATCATTAGTGTATAAGAATGCAAGAGATTTCTGTGCATTAGTTTTGTATCCTGCTACTTTACCAAATTCATTGATTAGCTCTAGTAGTTTTCTGGTAGCATCTTTAGGATTCTCTATGTATAGTATCGTGTCATCTGCAAACAGTGACAGCTTTACTTCTTCTTTTCTGATTTGGATTCCTTTTATTTCTTTTTCTTCTCTGATTGCTGTGGCTAAACCTTCCAAAACTATGCTGAATAATAGTGGTGATAGTGGGCAACCTTGTCTTGTTCCTGATCGTAGTGGAAATGGTTTCAGTTTTTCACCATTGAGAATGATGTTGACTGTGGGTTTGTCATATATGGCCTTTATTATGTTGAGGTAAGTTCCCTCTGCCTACTTTCTGGAGAGTTTTTATCATAAATGGGTGTTGAATTTTGTCAAAAGCTTTTTCTGCATCTATTGAGACGTGTTTATTTTTTAAAACTTTAATAGATGATCTCATTCCCTAAACATGGGCGCTCACCTCTGATGTGATGTCTGGACGAAACATGATAAGTTCTGATCGGAATTGATAATATGTTGAGTGAATTATTTTCACCTCAGTGTGTGATATTTAGAATACATCTCTGGGAACAGGCTCTGCTTTCTTCCCTTGTCTGTGGATACGGAGAAGGCAGTTAATTCAAGTTTGTTGGAAAATGGGGAGGATGTTGGCTTTGGCTGCAGGGACCAAGTGAGGAATGATTGATCTCTGTGTATCATATCAGGGACAAAATGAGAATAGTAGAACACACGTGTCATTGCTGTGTTCGGTTGTGCTTTACCATAACCTCTTCTAAGTACCATAGAAGATATTCTTATTTCAGTACTACCTTGAATCAAGATTACCTTGGGCCTTCCCTGGTGGTCCAGTGGTTTGCACTGTACCCTTCCACTGTAGAGGGAGCAGGTTCAATCCCTGGTGGGGGAACTAAGATCCCACAAGCCACCAATAAAAAAAAAGATTACCTTTTAACCAACTAAACAGAACTTGAACTTTCTACATTTTCTCATCTGATTATTATTTTAAAATTTTATTTATTTATTTATTTATTTATTTTGGCTGTGCTGGGACTTAGTTGCAGCACACGGGATCCTCGTTGCAGCATGTGAACTCTTAGTTGCAGCATGCAGACTCTTAGTTGCAGCAGGCATGTGGGATCTAGTTCCATGACCAGGGATTGAACCTGGGCCCTCTGCATTGGGAATGCAGAGTCTTACCCACTGGACACCAGGGAAGTCCCCTTCTCATCGTATTAAAGTATCAAGAGAGCAAACATACATGATCTGCAGTTCCTGTTATCACATGCATATCATAGTGGTTTATATTCCTTTTTAGAGAGTAAAAAAACCTGAGACGTTTTGGGATGGCCAGTTGAAATAATTATGGATATCATAAATTAGGTAGGGGATATTTGGTATAATGCTTATACTCGTGTGCATATGATATAATTAAGAAAATGTTATTTTGTGATTTGGAAAGTAGATTCCTATAATTTCATCTGTTTCTATTAGGGAAAATACTTTTTGTAAAATATAAATATGAACCATGCTCTGCTTTCCATTCTTGAAGCGTGCGCATGTGTGTGTGTTACATTTCTTAAATCCTATTCCTTTCAGCACTAAGGAATAAAAATGGAAAGTTAAGTTTATGTTAAAATTACACAGTGTCGTTTACAGGAGGTTTAGGGCCTAAAAAGCCCACAGATGCTGCTGATCGGATCCTCCTTGGGGCCTGCTCTGCCGACCCGAACATTTTCCCTCTGGGACCTGGGACCAGTGGGCTGGGGTGGGGGGCACATTCTCACATCCCCAGCTGTGAACACTCAGAAGAGCCTGGGACCCTGAGGCTCCTCCTTGCCTCACCAAGTGTGGGGTCCACACTTTTCCAGCTAATCAGTCTCGGGATGGCTGTCATCCTTCTCAGTGACAGCCTGCCTGTCCACTTTCTCGAGCCCAGAATCCGGACTCAGGCTGCTTGGACTGTGGAAGGATGAGGGTGAGTAGATGGTAAAAAATAGGCCATTTGAAGGCAATTGTCACTTGACAGGCAAAACACACTGAGTTATAAATGGTGACCTCCTGAAGGAGAAACCAGAAGAGAACTTAGAAAAAGCCCTCATATGTCTTTGAAGGGAGATTTCACATTTCGTCTACAAAGCAGGAGCAGATACCATGAAAAAGGAAGAATTTTAGAATAGAATTTAGTTTTGTTTCCCCTTAAAATCAGTAGAGGCAGTGAAAAGTAGGGTGGATGGTTTCATACAGCCAAAGTAAGTTACTGGCCCCAGAGACCACTTCTGTGTCATTGCTGAGCTCTTAAGATGTTTCTAGTGAAGTTCTGAGGACTTTGCATGAGTAATAAGGTCTTAGTCCTTATAACTGCCTCATGGGGTAAGTCCTGTTATCAGCAGCTACCGATTAGGAAACAGGCATGCAGAGGATGTGTTACTGGTAAAGAGTGGCTCCTGGGTTCAAACCTCTGCTTCAGATCCTGTGTTTTTAACCAATATGCCATGTGGAACACCTATAAAACAAGAATGGGTAATTATGTAAAAGCACCAAGTAGAAATATTATAACAATGATAGCCCTTGAGATGAAAACTCAGTAGATAGTCCCAGATCAAGCATAGCTGAAAAAAAATTCAGTGCACTAGACGATCAAGCTGAAGGAATTCCCTAGAATTAAGCACAAAAAAGGTAAAGAGAGAACATGAGGAAGCACAGTTAATGTTGCAGTAGATGGATGCAAAAGGCAAAAATGCTAAAGAAGGGAATTATAAAAAAAAGGTGGTTAAGCAATATTTGTGATCAAATGGCTGATAATTCCCCAAATTGAGGAAAACGGTCTTCAGATTGAAAAATTGAACCACCTGCGAGGCTGGAATAAAGGCAAAGAAAAACCATCATTGTGAAACATCACACACTCCAGAGTCAATACAGAATCCTGAGAGACTTGGTCAAGGAAATAGAACTTGCTTACTGATTGACAAGAAATGTCTCAACAGGAACAATAGGTGCCTGGAGGTATCTGTTGACTTTCTTGAATTCTATACTTAGTCTAACTGTCATTCAATATCGATGGTGAAATAAAGATATTTTTAGACATAACAAGGACTTGGAAATTTGACCCCACAGAGACCATGTTGAAAGAAAAACAGGAGCATGTTTTTGAGGATGAGGAAAAATTAACCCAGAAAGATGTGAGCAAAAATACCAAAGACACATTTATGGGTATTGATTTTAGAATGAGGAATACATTTTCTCTTTGTTTGATAAGCAACCATACTTGGAATCCACATAACGGTAATATCAGAGCAGATGTGGTATGGGGGAGGGAAGTCTACACTTGGAGGAAAGTGAGAGCGTAGGGCTAAAGTCCTTGTTTTGTTCAAAAGGATGTTAGAGATACTGGTTAATTAATGACTTTGCTAGAAAAACATATATATAATTGCATATGTTAAAACTTTTAAGGGAGAAATAAAATATATAGGTACAAAAAAAGTAGAATGAAAATCCTATACAACAGGGGTCTCCAACCCCCTGGCCATGGACCAGTAGTGGAACCGGGCTGCACAGCAGGAGGTGAGCAGCGGGCGAGCGAGTGAAGCTTCATCTGTATTTACAGTCTTTCCCCATCACTCACATTACCGCCTGAGCTCCACCTCCTGTCAGATCAGCGGTGGCATTAGATTCTCACAGGAGCTCGAACCGTACTGTGAACTGCACATACGAGGGATCTAGGTGGTGCGCTCCTTATGGGAATCTAATGCCTGATGATCTGAGGTGGAGCTGAGGCGGTGATGCTGGTGCTGGGGAGTGGCTGCAAATACAGATTATCATTAGCAGAGAAGTTTGACTGCACAGAGACCATAATAAACCAATTGCTTGCAGAGTCATATCAAAACCCTATCAGTGAGTGGCAAGTGAAAACAAGCTCAGGGCTCCCACTGATTCTGCATTATGGTGAGTTGTAAAATTATTTCATTATCTATTACAATGTAATAATAATAGAAATAAAGTGCACAATAAATGTAATGTGCTTGAATCATCCGGAAACCATCACATCCCCACCCCGGCTGTGGAAAAATTGTCTTCTACGAAACCAGTCCCTGGTGCCAAAAAGGTTGGGGATATAAGATAGTATATATCCTCTGCTATATAAGATAGTAAAATGTACAAAGGAAAACATTAAATTAAACATGAACTATCAGGACAAAATAAGTTCCAGTTTATCAGTAATCACAATAAATGTAAATGGGCAAAACTCAAACATTAAAAACAGGGAGTTCCCTGGTGACCTAGTGCTTCGGATTCTGGGCTTTCACTGCCGTGGCCTGGGTTCAATCCCTGGTTGGGGAACTGAGATCCTGCAAGCTGTGCGGTGTGGCCAAAAAAAAAAAAAAGATTAAAAATGGACTCTCAGGTTGGATTAAATACAATATAGAGTTTGGTGATGTTTCCAAGAACATGCAAAAATGTACTGAGAATAAACTTGTGGCAAGATTAAGAAAGAAAACAAAGAGGAAATTCAAGAATATAAAGAATTCGAGATGGAAAATGTGATAGAATCACAAATAATAAAGTTAAAAGAAAATCATATGATAATCTGTAGACATTTTTGCTGAGAAATTGGAAAATCAAGATGAAATTGTTGGTTTTCTTGGTGAATATAAGTGCCGTAAGTTGACTCAACAAAGGTTAGAAAATGTGACTGGAACAGTAACCATGGGAAAATTAAAGTTTTTTCATAAATGTGCTTTTATGAAAGGCACTGGCTCAGTTTCATAGGTAAATTCTACAGAAACTTTTTGGAATTGATAATTCTATGTTATCTAAACTATTTCAGAGAAATAAGCATCACTCTTTTATAATGAATTATAAATAATTCATTTATAATGAATAATCCCATAATTTAGTAATGGATCAGAAAAAGGCTAATTTCACTTAAGAGTGTAAATGTAAATTTCATAAACAAACTGTTAGCACATTGAATTAACTGTATATTAAATATGACCTAGTAGGTTCTGTTCCATAAATTTAAGATTATTTCAATAATAGAATCTCTGTTGTGGGAATGAATAAGATGAACATATTAAAAAAGAAAAAATACATACAGTTGTATCAATAGATACTGAAAGACCTTGAAACAATACAGTAGCCATTTATGATAAATTCTAAGTGAAAGAGCATTGGCAGGGACCTTTCTCAACAGGGGTAAGAATATAATCAGAAACCACAGCAAGCATGGTAGTCATGGAGGAAATACTAAAATATGGAACAAAGTAACAATGTCAAAATGATCACTATTAGTCCATATTATTCTGGGGTCTCTAGTTAAGGTTATATGGGAAAATAAAGGAGATAAAATATTGGAAATCAAGACTTAATTTCAGTGAAAAATGGAAGATATTATACAAAATCTGCTAGATCAGTAGGAACATTGATTATATAGGTCACATAAAAAACTAATAAATAAAAATCCTTATACTGCACATGATAAAATAATGTTGTTTTTGAGGTCCACTCTCAAAAACAACAAACCCTACCAAATACCTTGGGATAAAACAGGAATGGATGAGGGCTATAGGGGAAAAAGTGATAAAATGCTTGGAAAGGACATAAGACATTACCAAGTGCTTGGTATGGGGAGACACTGTAGTGGGAAACTCAGTACCGAAACACATCACTTCCCTTCAGGTGTGCATGTGTGTGTGTGCATGTGTGTGCGTGCGTGTGCGCTCGTGCGCTGTAACGTTAGTCAGAATCCTGTTTGGAAGGGCAATAAAGGTGGGGAGAGAGGAGTTAATTAAGGGATAATAAAATTAACTAAAAGAATAAATTCACAAGATTGTCCAAAAAAGAATTTTAAAGAAAATCTGAATGGTGGGAGTTCTGGTCTACCGGAGAGAAAATCTCATTCTAATGCTACAGAAGGTAGACAGATCTGCAGAACAAACTTCTCTATTTAAGTGGCATTTTCAAGTTGGTGGAGAAAATGTGGATTATTTGGCCAATTTGTTGGGGTAACTGGTTGCCATTGGAGAGAAAAAAATTAATTTCTATTTCACAACTCAAAAAAGTTTCAAATACATTTTAAAAAGTTCCAGTCATTAAAAATAGTTATAGAAGGGCTAAAAGAAAATTTAATAGAAAATATCTCTTAAATTGTGGAATTGGGAAGATCTTTCTAATCACAGAAACCATTAAGGAAAGGATGATATATTTGGACACATAAATAATGTTAAACCCATCTAAATTGTTGAAAGATACCATTGATGAAGTTAACACATGAATGACAATGAAATAAAACGTTTGTAACCTACAGAGCAGAATTATAAAATTCTGGAATTTATAAAGAGATACTTGTTTGGTAATTAAAAATTTATCACCCCAAAGAAGTAGGCTAATCTATGGAACAGGCAATTTATACAGAAATACATTTGATCAATAGTCATATTAAAAGGCCCCAAAACTCAATGAAAACAATGAGAAGCTTTCTTTTCAACAGAGGCAAAAACAAAAAAAATTGATACTATGTGATGGGTAAATAGGTACAAATGTTTGGGCTGCATTTGGGGCTAATAATGTGCATATCCTTTGATCCAGTAATTCTACTCATAGAAACCTATTCTGCATAAACTCACTGAGAGCAATCAAAAATATATACGAAATTGTTACCAGTTGGAGGAAATTGGAAACAACACAAATGCCTAGCAGTAAGGGATTTGTAGGGCCAGTTGTGAGTCTTCAAGGCAAGAAAAAATAATTAAGTACAGGCACAGCTCTGAGATACTGTGGGTTCCAGCCCAGACCACCGCCATAAAGCAAGTCACGCAAAGCTGTTGGTTTCCCAGTGCATATAAAAGTTACGCTCACACTGTACTGTAGTCTGTTAAGTGGGCAATAGCATTGTGCCAAAAAAACCAATGTACTTACCTTAATTAAAAAGTACTTTATTACTAGGAAATGCTAACCATCATGTGAGCCTTTAGTGAATTGTAATCTTCTTGCTGGAGGAGGGTCGTGCCTTGATGTTGAGGCTGCTGACGGATCGGGGTGGTGGTTGCTGAAGGCTGGGGTGGCAGTTTCTTAAGACAACAGTGAAGTTGGCTGCATTGATTGGCCCTTCCTTTCAGGAACGATTTCTCTGTAGCAGGCGATGCTGTTTAATAGCATTTTACCCACAGAACTTCTTTCAAAATTGCAGCCAATAAACAAGGTCCTAGTGTATAGCACAGGGAACTATATTCAATATCCTGTAAGAAACCATAATGGAAAAGAATATGAAAAAGAATTTTTAAAAAAGCAATATTAAAAAAATGTGGAGTCAGTATTCTCAAACCCTGCTGCTGCTTTATCAACTAAGTTTCTGTAATATTCTAAATCCTCTGTTGTCATTTCAACAACCTTCACAGCATCTACACCAGGAGTAGATTCCATCTAAAGAAGCTACTTTCTTTGCTCATCCATAAGAAGCAACTCCTCATCTTTCAATTTTCATCATAAGATTGCAGCAATTCAGTCACATCTTCAAGCTCCACTTCTGATTCTAATTCTCTCGTGTTTCCACCACATCTGCAGTTCCTTCCTCCCCTGAAGCCTTGAACCCCTCAAAGTCATCCATGAGGGTTGGAACCAACTTCTTCCAAACTCCTGTTAATGTTGATATGTTGTCCTCTTCCCATGAACCACGGATGTTCTTAATAGCACCCAGAATTGGGACTCCTTTCCAGAAGGTTTTCAATTGGCTTGATTCGATTGCCCAGACCCATCAGAGGAATAACTGTCTCTGGTAGCTATTGGTAGCTATAGCCTTATGAAATATATTTCTTAAATAATAAGACTTGAAAGTAGGAATTACTCCTTGATCTGTGGGCTGCAGAATGGATACTGCATTAGCAGGCCTGAAAGCATTAATCTCATTGTCCATCTCCATGAGAGCTCTTGGGTGACCAGGTGCATTGTCAATGAGCAGTAATATTTTGAAAGGAATCTTTTTCTGAGCAGTACCCTCAACAGTGGGCTGAAAATATTCAGTAAACCATGTTATAAACAGACGTGCTGTCATCCAGGCTTTGTTGTTCCACTTATAAAGCACAGGCAGAGTAGATTTAGCATAATTTTTAAGAGCCCTAGGAGTCTTGGAATGGTAAATAATCATTGGCTTTCACTTAAGGTCACCAGCTGCATTTGCCCATAATGAGAGGGTCAGTCTGTCCTTTGAGGCTTTGAAGCCGGGCATTGACTTCTCCTCTTTTGCTATGAAAGTCCTAGATAGTCTACTCTTCCAATAGAAGCCTGTTTCATCCACACTGAAAATCACTAATTATCTTAGCTAGATCTTCTGGATAACTTGCTGCAGCTTCTACATCGGCATCTATTGCTTCACCTTATACTGTTACGTCATACAGACGGCTTCTTTCCTTAAACCTCATGAACCAACCTCTGCTAGCTTCAGACTTTTCTTCTGCAGCTTCCTCATCTCTCTCAGCCTTCATAGAATTGAAGAGAGTTGGGGCCTTGACCTGGATGAGGCTTTGGCTTAGGGGAATGTTGTGGCTGGTTTGATCTTCTAACCAGACGCTGAAACTTTCTCCAAATCAGCAATAAGGCTGTTTTGCTTTCTTATCATTTGTGTGTTCACTGGAGGAGCACTTTTAATATCCTTCAAGAACTTTTCCTTTGCATTCACAACTTGGCTAACTGGTGCAAGAGGCCCAGCTTTCAGCCTGTCTCAGCTTTTTAATTAATCAATTTATTTATTTATTTATTTATTTTTGGCTGTGTTGGGTCTTCGTTTCTGTGCGAGGGCTTTCTCTAGTTGCAGCAAGCGGGGGCCACTCTTCATCGCGGTGCGCGGGCTTCTCACTATCGTGGCCTCTTTTGTTGCGGAGCACAGGCTCCAGACGCGCAGGCTCAGTAGTTGTGGCTCACGGGCCTAGTTGCTCCGCGGCATGTGGGATCTTCCCAGGCCAGGGCTTGAACCCGTGTCCCCTGCATTGGCAGGCAGATTCTCAACCACTGCGCCACCAGGGAAGCCCTTGTCTCAGCTTTTGACATGCCTTCTTCACTAAGCTTAATCATTTCTAGCTTTTGACTTAAAGTGAGAGACGTGCGACTCTTCCTTTCACTTGAACACTTAGAAGCCCTTGCCAGGGTTATTAACTGTCTTAATTTCAATATTGTTGTATCTCAAGGAAGAGGGAGGCTGAGGAGGGGGAGAGATGGGGAATGGCTGGTGGAGCAATCAGAACACACACAACATTTAACGATTAAGTTCCCGTCTTTTACGGGCGAGGTTCGTGATGCCCAAAACAATTACAATAGTAACATCAAAGATCACGGATCACAGATCACCAAAACAAATACAATACTAATGAAAAGTTTGAAATATTGTGACTTACCAAAATGTGACTTAGACACATGAAGCAAGTAAAGGCTGTTGGAAACATGGCACCAACAGACTTGCCCTATGCAGGGTTGTTACAGACCTTCAATTTGTAAAAACCACAGTATCTGCGAAATGCAGTGAAGTGAAGTTCATTAAAAGGAGGCGTGCCTGTGTGCTGACATGGAGAGATCTTGGTGATACAGTAAGTGAATTAGTCCAGCAGAAGAGCCGGATGTCAATTCTGGGAGGGTCAGGCATTTTAACCTTCAATAACTTGGAACTAATATACAGTTTAGATTGACAAGTCACAACACATGTGTGTTAACTGGTTACTGGAGACCAAGGGTGGATATCCAGTTTGTGTATTGTAATCAGTGCTTGTGGCGGGTGCTTGCTACAGTAAGAAATGGCTCATTTTCTCAACTTTTTAGGATTGTACCTTTGAAAGTAAGTACATGGTGTTTAGTAGCATGTGATCAGACTGGTTCTTGGTCAGAGCTTTTGCTGACAAAACAGGATTTTCAGAAGATGGGGTAGAGCGTGCAGCTCTTCTGGATTCGTGGAAATTAATCTGATGTGACCACGGTGTTTCAGGGCCACGTGAAGTGTTTTGTGGGTGAGCATTTGTGATCCTACAAGCTCAGTACGAAGAAAGCACAGCACACTTTCCAGTGTGATGTTATAAACAAGTCTTCTCAAAAAAATGCGTGTTCCTCTTTCATCTGGTTCATTTTGGGGTAAACAGTAATTTCGTGTATCAGTATGCAATGAAAAAAGGAGCAGAGGCTTTATAATTTATCAAAGTATATGAACTAGCACCTGTTTTAAAATAATGCTGTGCTTGGGTTTATCTGGGGATAGCACTTTTTTGTCGTGGAAAGAAAATGATCGATTATTAATATTCCCTGGGACTGTTCTTTTGTTTCTTGGAATCTGGCTGGTTCTTTGCAGAACCAGTCTAAGTTCACAAATATTGTTTCCATCCTCAAGTTATATGGGGAATCATCACCCCTAATTTAAAGTATGGTTTTATTGTTTCTCTTTGGGTGAATATTTTGAAGTTGGGAAATCTATCTATCATAACCTCAAATCCAGCTTGAGAATCGAAATACTTGCATAATGCCCATGTGATGTAGGTGCCTACAGGGTTCTCGGTTCCACGGTCTTATTTAAAAATACCTGGTGTTATTTTTTATATACAGCGTCTCTGCCTATTTCGTTCTTGCCATATTGCTGTTCTAGATTGATTTAATTATTGCTCAGTGTCATGTTTTTTTAATGTACATTCCATATGTTTCTTTTTCCATGGGGGAGGTTGTTTACCCGCTTTTATCATGTTTTCCCCATTTCTATCCATTCCTCATCATAGGCCTTCCCACCATCCGAGGCCCGGCCGTAGCAGCCCGGTTTCCCAGCAGCTGCCCGTGAACACCCGGCCCGCACCGGCTCCGCCACCATGGGGACTGCTCAGGTACCGTGTGACCCCTTTCATCCTCTGGGCCACGTCCACACGGTGGGAGGCGCTGGTAGTAGTGGTGATGGAGGTGATTCAGGTGATGCAGGTGATGCAGGTGATGGAGGTGATGCAGTGATGGAGGTGATGTAGTGATGGAGGTGATGCAGGTGATGCAGGTGATGCAGGTGATGGAGGTGATGCAGTGATGGAGGTGATGCAGTGATGGAGGTGATGCAGGTGATGGAGGTGATGCAGGTGATGCAGGTGATGGAGGTGATGCAGTGATGGAGGTGATGTAGTGATGGAGGTGATGGAGGTGATGCAGGTGATGCAGGTGATGGAGGTGATGCAGTGATGGAAGTGATGCAGGTGATGGAGGTGATGCAGGTGATGCAGGTGATGCAAGTGATGCAGGTGATGGAGGTGATGGAGGTGGGTAAATACCCAGGGGGCAGTCTCGCAGCTTCTAGCAGAGGATTTTCCTGCTCAGATGGAGGCGTGTCTATAAGGGGCTCAGAAATGCGGTGCTTGTGTGTAGTGGTTGGGAAAGAGGGGAGGGGCCACTGGAGATCCAGGGAGCGAGCGTGAGATGAGGTCTGGGTTCTGGTCCTGCTGGCGTCACATGTCATACATGCTGTCACATGTGTGCTGGGAGGAGGGGCTCTGTGGGCACACGTGGGCGTGACCGCAGTGAAACCTCACACCCGGAATGGGGCTTCTCCAGGGGTGTCGAATGACCTTACCAGGCTTATAATGGGCTTCCACGAGTTGGCGGCGGTGGCTCTGCGTGTGTGTCTGAGACTCACTGATGGCGAGTGAGACGGGGCACAGATGCCCCTTCAGGGGCAATCTGACTGCAGTTCGTTCCTAAAACACCCGGGGCTGCAGTGTGTTCTCAGGAAACCCCCAGAGGGCCACAGCCCACTCACCCATCTGCACCATTTGGAGTGTATTTGAGAGCAGAGGTGTGACCTTTTACCGTCCCTGATGCCAATAAATAAAATAATCAGTTGAAGCCTTTAGAGATAGAGGCTTTCATTTGATTTTTCAAAGGAAGAGGTGGCAATTTGTAGTCTATCTTATTTCTTACTCCAGGAGAGATTTAAGGCATGAACGATGTTGAAATTTCAGGTGGACCCTTGTCACTGGCCCCCTGATGACCTTCCTCCCTCCTCTTCTACCCCTCGTGCATCTCACCTGGTGCCACCTCACATGTTTGCACCTCCGTGTCCTAAGACCTTCTTTTACCTTCTTGATGCTCTCAGAAAAGGATGTTGACATGGGGTGTCAGTCTCCATAGCCAGGAACACAGTCATTTTTTGGTGGGAGTTTTGTGTAAGAGCCTTGAGGAGACCAAGCCTTTTCTTTCTTTTTTATTTATTTATTTATTTTATTATTGGAGTAGTGTTGTTTTACAATGTTGTGTTAGTTTCTACTGTACAGCGAAGTGGAGTTCCCTGTTCTATACAGCAGGTTCTTATTAGTTATCTATTTTATACATATTAGTGTGTATATGTCAATCCCAATCTCCCAATTCATCCCACCACCACCACCCTGCTTCCCCCCTTGGTGTCCATACGTTTGTTCTCTACATCTGTGTCTCTAGTTCTGCCTTGCAAACCAGTTCATCTCTACCATTTTTCTAGATTCCACAGATATGCGTTAATACATGATATTTGTTTTTCTCTTTCTGACCTACTTCACTCTGTATGACAGTCTCTAGGTCCATCCACGTCTCAACAAGTGACCCAATTTCGTTCCTTTTTATGGCTGAGTAATATTCCATTGCATATATGTACCACATCTGTATCCATTTATCGATGGACATTTGGGTTGCTTCCAAGACCTGGCTATTGTAAATAGTGCTGCAATGAACTTGGGGTGGAGACCAAGCCTTTTCTTCTCTCTTTTCAAAAAACTGCTTCCCCCTCTGGTTCAGCAAAGACAAGGCATGATGTCTCTTCGGTGCTCTTACCAGCTCTTTAATCAAACTCCCTGCAGCTAGCGAGAGACAACTGCATATTTTTCCCAGGAATTAGGTTGGGTTCTCAATTGCAAAGAAGGGATGTTAGGCACATCACAGACCTTTCGGTGGGGCTGGAGAGAGACGTTCTGTACGAGGCTGTCAGCCCCACTGCAGGGCCCCCCCCGCATGATGAGGAGATGCCCTGGTACCCGGGCACGAGCCTCGTTCCAGGGATGCCTGCTCCCACACAGGGAAGGTCGGGGGCCCAGACCCGGGGGCCTTGCCTGCGACTGGCTGCCAGGAAGGCTGGAAAACCCCTTTGTTGTAGTTGTTGATGTTTGTGCTGATGTTACCGTTTGGGAAGGGGTCGATCCCAGCGAGGGAAAGTGACAGAGGTGCAGGGAGCCTATTTGGAAATGCTGGGCGGCCCCCGTGGGAACCACCGCTGGAGTCTGCCCCATGGATCCCATTCTTCATCCCCACGCTGTCAAATAGCACTCCCTGTTGTAAATGCCCCCGTCCCGTATAAAATGCAAACACGCTTACTCTTATCCCGCTCATCGCACAGTCCAGCTCCTAGTCAGGGTCTGGGAACAAAGTTCACTGAGCTCAGCCCTGACCCCTTCCTGGTTTCTGGGCCCTGTGTACTAACTAACGCCAACACAGCCTTTCGGAAACTAGGTTACAGGTTGTTCAGGTTGCTTTAGTTTTCAGTATAAATATATACGTGACGCAGCGGAGAAGAACTATGGGGGTGACGGTAGCTCTAGTTTCTGCGGAGCTCCCGTCTCCCCTCCCCGCTCCACATCCCCTTGGCCCCAGCCAGTGGCTCTGCTAGTCTGAGACCTTGACTTTCCGGGTGAAGGTGAGTGAGTGTGCTTCATGCCTCAGACGCCTGAGTTCCTGGTGGTCCTACCTGTGGGGGTCTCTGCAGGCTCCCGTGAGCTTTTCCAGGGGATTTGGTGGTGCCAGTGGGGGATTCAGAGGACCCCCTGGTCTGACCCTCTGCCCTTGCTCGGAGCAGAAGCTCCGCTGCGTCCTAATACCGTGGGTCCACTGACGCCCTTGCCACCTGTCGGTCCAGCAGCCTGAGCGGCTCCCAACTCACCCTCCAGATCCAGTCCACGGGGCATCCCTGTGTTTCCGTGGATAATTCACTCCCTGCTGGACTGTCCTTCCCTGGGGACCAAGACACCTAACAGGGCAGACCGGAGAGTCCTGGGGACGGGAACCAGGGCCGTCCTGACGGCCTCCACGCTTCCAGGAGCCTGTGTTGTGGCCACGGGTGGAGGGTACCACGTGTGGCTCCTGGTCCACGGCAGACACTGCCTCTTGGAGGAACAGGCTTCTCGGGACAATTCGCGGAAGCTGCCAGCACAGCTGGCCCGTGAGGAGCCTCCATAGCGCCTGCTGCCCCGGGTAACCCCAGAGTGGCCTGTGACGCCCCCTCTGCTCCTCCCCACACCCAGCCCCCCAGCGCCCCGGCACAGCAGCTGCCTTGCCTTCAGTTTACAGGCAAAGTTGCTGAAAAGGGCAGTTTTGTCAGATTCTGCCTTTGGGTAGAACTTGAACTGTGGGAATTCATGGAAATGTAGGGATAATGTTTAAAAGACACTCATTACTATTATTGACATTTTGGAGCAGAGAATTCTCTGTGGTGGGCTGTCCTGGGCATGGTAGGATGAGGGCAGCGTTCCACATCCCCACCCACTGATGCCAGGACCCTCCCCCTGACCGTGAGCGCCAAACACGGCTCCGGACATTGCCAGATGCCCCCAGGGGGTGAGGTCAGCCCTCAGCCCCACTGAGAAGCTCTCACTCAGATGCGTCAATAACCTTCCTTGACTGTGGCCAGGCTCATTGCAGTCTCCTTTCACCGCCCCCCCGTGAGTGAGTGAGGGGCCATGCTCATGAGCCCTGGATCTCCTCATATCTGCAGGAAGATCACACTTACCTACAAGGACTCCTGGGCATAGGATGGCGAATATCCATTGCCTTTATAACTAAATAATTTTAACTGTTTTAGCAGCAAGTAAATTTACATTAAAAATAAATTACACAAATTCTTTGTGAAAGTACCTTCTCTCTGGCTAGTTCAGAGATTTACTTGTAGAAATTGTGAACACTGTAATTGTAAATTGTGTTAAGTTAATTGTCTCTTCTCTTTTTAAAAATCATACAAGCACTATATCTTACCTTGAAGAGATTAGCATAAACAAAACAAGATTCAGAGATGATCATTGTTTTTTCTTTTTAATTTTTATTGGAGTATAGTTGATTTACAATGTTGTGTTAGTTTCAGGTGTACAGCAAAGTGAATCAGTTATACATACACATATATCCACTCTTTTTTAGATTCTTTTCCCATATAGACCATTACAGAGTATTGAGTAGAGGTCCCTGTGCTACACAGTAGGTCCTTATTAGTTATCTATTTTTTATATATCGTAGTGTGTGTATGTCAATCCCAACCTCCCAGTTTATCCCTCCTCACCCCTTACCCCCTGGTAACCATAGGTTTGTTTTCTGCATCTGTAACTCTATTTCTGTCTTTTAAATAAATTCATTTGTACCCTTTTTTTTAGATTCCACATGTAAGTGATATCATATGATATTTATCTTTCTCTGTCTGACTCACTTCACTCAGTATGACAATCTCTAGGTCCATCCACGTGGCTGCAAATGGCATTAGTTTGTTCTTTTTTATGGCTGAGTAATATGACATTGTATATACATACTACATCTTCTTTATCTATTCTTCTGTTGATGGACATTTAGGTTGCTTCCATGTCCTGGCTATTGTAAATAGTGCTGCAGTGAACATTGGGGTGCATATGTCTTTTCGAATTATGGTTTTCTCTGGGTTTATGCCCAGGAGTGGGATTGCTGGGTCAGAGATGGTCATTGTTGTCCTGGTTTACTTTCCATGTTTTTTATGTCCATATATATATATATATATATATATATATATATATATATATCCACAAGATATATTAATAAAATGATTATACCAATTGTTTCAATAACAGATGTTTTAACAAATTAATACAGTATATTATGGCAACTCTCCTTGTCCATAAAAATATTTTAAAATATTTATCTATTTTTATTGAGTTATAATTAATGTACAATATTATATTAGTTTCAGGTGTACAACATAGTGATTTAATATAGTTACACATCATGAAATTATCATCATGATAAGACCAACGACCATCTGTCACCACACAAAGTTGTTACAATATAATTGACGATATTCCCTATCACATCCTCACATCCTGTACCTCACATCCCTGTGACTTATTTATTTTATAACTGGAAGTTTGTATCTTTTAATCCCCTTCACCTATGTTGTCCATCCTCCCATCCCCCTTCCCTCGGGCAACCACCAGTTTGTTCTCTGTATCTATGACTGTTTCTGTTTTATGTTTGCTCATTTGATTTGTTTTTTACATTCCACATATAAGTGAGATCATATGGTGTTTTTCTTTCTCTGACTTATTTTACTTAGCATAATACCTTCAGGTCCATCCACACTGTTGTAAATGGCAGGATTTCCTTCTTTTTCGTGGCTGAGTAATATTCCGTTGTATACATCGTTGTCAACCGGGTGGGCTGGTTATGTCCACTGAGGTCTGCCCATATAGTGGTGTACTTCGTAGCTGCTAAAATGTTTTTATCCACAGATGAATACTGTTAGGTTGGTGCACCTCAGTTGATGTAGCCAGCCTCTCAGGTTGACAATGATGTCCAATTCTCTTGTAATATAAATAAAGCTTGGACGAACTACCTCTATTCAGTTACTTTATTATTTCCTTAGAATACATTTTTGGAGTTAAAACGTTTCAAAAGATATGAAGATTTAAAAGATTTTCAGTGTATATTTCAATACAGAAAAATGCACCTGTTTGCCTTCCCACCAAGATTACACACTTAACGGTATTTGCTTTTAAAATTCTCTGTATAATTACTAGTTTGACAGGTGACACGTAATGGGCGATTTCATTTATTACTTAGGTTAGTGATTCTGTTGAATATGCTTTTTCCTTCATTTTCCTCTTTTGTGTGTGTGAATTGCATGGTTGGGTCTTTAACTCTTTTCTTGTATTTATGATCCAAATATTTTTTGCTTCTCAGATTGCCATTTAAGTTTCAATTTTATAATTTTTAATTGACATATAGTTGATTTACAATATTGTGTTAATTTCAGGTGTACAGCAAAGTGATTCAGTTTTTTATACATATATATATTTTTTCAGATTATTTTCCTTTATAGGCAGTTACAAAATATTGAATATAGTTCCCTGTGCTATACAGTAAATCCTTGTTGTTTATCTATTTTATATATAGTAGCATGCATCTGTTAATCCCAAATTCCTAATTTATCCCTCTCCCCTCCCTTTTCCCCTTTGGTAACCACAAGTTTGTTTTCTGTGTCTGTGAGTCTATTTCTGTTCTGTATATAGATTTATTCGTATTATTTTTTAGATTCCACATATAAGGGACATCATATGTTATTTGTCGTTCTCCGTCTGGCTTACTTCACTTCGTATGATCACCTCTAGGTCCGTCCATATTGCTGCAAATGGCACTATTTCATTCTTTTTTATGGCTGTGTGGTATTCTGTTGTATATATGTACCAATTGTCTGTTGATGGTCAACTTTACAATTTTTATGCAAGAAGTAAACTTTCACACAGTCATATCTAGGAATGTATTCCTTTATGATTTCTGACTTTGGTGTCATGCTTAAAAAGCCTTCCTTTGCCAGATTTTGCATAAGCATTCAGCTATATTTTACTTTAATATTTTTATTTCATTTTTTCCCTTCAGATCTTTAATTCTGGATTTATTGTAGTTTATGTATAAGTAAAGGCTGTACTTATTTCTGCCATTAAGTGGGCAATGAGCTATTGTGCTATCATTTACTGAGAAACGGTGCTATTACCTTTTCCAATATTGTATTATCTCTGTATTTTGGGAAAATGCTAATTGGGGTCACTCTTCTTTTCCACCGATATTTATTTCTAATATATTATAAATTTGTATTTAGCTTTCATCTTTAGAGATTTTATTTTTACCATGAATTTGAACAAAATTTCTATGTTTCCTGGAAAAATAGTTGCAAAGTAAGTTTTTCATCTTTTATCTATATTTCAGAGCATAATAGGTAAGAAGAGCTCCTTTACCAGTTTTAAAGTACTGGAAAAAATTATTTACTGAGGCTGATGGTCCCTCAGCGGGACCTGGATTTGTGATTTCACCACCAGTGCAGTGGACTTTTCCTCTTAGGTGACATATATAAACGTAGTTAAGATGTTGCCCTAAATAAACATGAAATAACCAAGCACAGGATTTGTTACTGAGAACAGGGAAACCCAGGTTGAATTACTTGGTGAGTATGGTAAGAACTGTCTGGGATGTAATTATGTTTAATCATTCTGTGAACCTGCCCCACAGAGACAAGCCCCTGCCTGGAGGCCGGGGTCAGGCTGCGTGTGTGCAGGACGCGGGCTGGTGGATGGTGGTGCGTTAGGAATTCACAGGCCTCGTGGCTGGGTTTAGAGGTGTGCCCGGATACACCGCTTTCATTTGTGGGCTTTGAAGTGAAAAATGTGAGCGCCGGCGGCGTTGTGCACCATCGTTGCAGGGCATCCAACAGATCCTGAGCAGACACGGGCTGAGGAGGGCTTCCTTGCCTTTTCTTAGTGCCTTGAACTATTATTCAGTACATTTTTGTTGAATGGGAAGAATGATTTCTAGTTAAAACAATTGTAAATGTCATTGTAGTGCACACTTCTCTGCATTTTAATTTGTGTTTCTTTAGAGCGGTTGGATCTTTTTGCCTTAAAAAAAAAGCTGCCTTCCTCTAGGGAATCAGTGTAAAAAAAGAAGAGCTGCTTAGAAATACAGCTTTTGGGTCACATCCTTGTCGTTGTCTGATTCTCCCACCAGCGTGGTTTAGAAGGCGGTTATCCTGACGGTTTTATTGGTAGATTCTTCCCAAAATGTGCTCTGTTTTATTTCTCAAAAAATTATTTCATGTAAATCACATACTTTCAGGACTGAGACTTTATTAACTCAAGTAGGGCTGTCCTTGTCCTGTTAAGTGTCATGTGTGTGTATGTGTGTGTGTCTATGTGTGTGTGTGTGTGTGTCTGGGTGTGTGTGTCTCTATGTCTGCGTGTCTGGGGGTGTCTGTATGTGTATGTGTTTGGGTGCGTGTATCTGGGTATGTGTGTGTGTGTCTTTGTATCTGGGTGTGTGTGTGTGTGTGTGTGCGCGTGTGTGCCTGGGCGTCTCTGTGTGTGTCAGTGTCTGTGTGTGTGTGTGTCTATGTGTGTATGTCTGACTGGGTGTCTCCGTGTGTGTCTGTGCATGTGTGTGTATGTGTGTTTGTCTTTGTGTCTGCGTATGAGATCTTAGACGTGCTCAGAACACTTCATGAACTTCAGGTGTGAACCTGGAATACAATTGTCTTCTCAATGTTAGTCTGAGTCTCCAAATTCTTGAAATACTTAGAATAACGAAATCATAGGTCTCTTTATGTTTGGGGCTATTTCCAGCCTCACATGTAAACCTTCCTCCTGTGTCGGCCGGGCCCTTGGATTCGTGGACACTCTCGGGTTAGGTCAGTTGGTCCTGAGGCTCTGACACTTACACGTTTATCTCAGGGTTGAACACAGGTCTTTCTGGTCATGTTTGAGACCTTGGGTTCTGATCCGAGAACATTTCCTTCCTCTGAAGACTGTCTCTGGGTGGGTGACGGACCTGTCCTTACATAACAAATAAGCGCCTGGACTTGAAGAGCCATCTGTGACAGCAGGACATCACGGTAACACAGCAGCTGTGTGGTCCTGAAGAACCTTTTCTCTGTCTTAAATTTAGACCTGTCTGTGCTGCGGGCACTCACTGGGGGAACCAGCGCTCAAAGCACAAGGCCTGGATGCAGCTGGTTTGAGGCAGACAGAGTGATGGGCTTTGTTGCCCTGCTTTTGTATAAAACTGCTGACGTGTGGGTCCCTGTCCTGTCCTTCACAAGGGCGATTCTTCCCAGAGGCATGTCATCTCAGAGCTCACGCCACTCAGAATTTTAACTGTGATGTTTCCACTTGTACAGTCGTTCATGGTGAATTGCCGTTTAAATAAATAAATACATATGCTGGGGTGTAGGTGGTTAGAAATTTTAAGGAGAGTTTGGGTAGGAAGTCTGCACTGAGCAAATGTTAACAGTGTCTTGCCTGCAGCTCAGCGTGGATGTGTGGACCTGCAGACAGAGCTGGGAGGATCTTGGGGTGGTGCAGTGGGCGAGCCGATTTTGAGGGTGGGAGAGGAAGATGGAAATGTCGGATTGACTTGGTTGATCTTTGGCGGGGGGCTGGGCAGGTTAAAATGTTTGTTTGGTGAGGTTGATATGGCACTAGAGCTGGAAATATGTTAGAAGGTTGACTTTTTAGAAAAAGACAATTTTTTAAAGCAGCTTTAGGTTCACAGCAAAATTCAGAGGAAGGTACAGAGGTTTCCCATGTACTTCTTGCCCCCCCACCATTGTCACCATCCCCACCAGATGGTGCATTTGTTACAATTGATGAACCTACACTGACATGTCACCATCACCCAGAGTCCATGGTTTACATTGGGGTTCACGCTTGGTGTTTGTACATTCTTTGGTTTTGGACAAATTTATAATGACATGAAGTCACCATGACGGTATCGAACAGAGTAGTTTCACTGCCCTAAAATCCTCTGTGCTCTGTCTCCTCATCCCTCCCCTTGACACCCCCTGATCTTTTTACTGTCCCCATAACTCTGCCTTTTCCAGAATGTCATGGAGTTGGAATCACACAGTCTGTAGTCTTTTCAGACTGGCTGCTTTTGCTCAGTCATATGCATTGGAGGTTCCTCCTTCTCTTTTCATGGCTTGAAGGCTCATTTCTTTTTAGAGCTGAAGAAGGTTGTTTACTAAGAATATATTTGGAGAGGGATGAACTTCCCTTGCGGGAGGCCCCAGGGAGGGGAGACCAGGGGAGGGGCCAGGGGAACGCATCCTTCCCAGGGCCTGCTGTGCGTTCAGCGAGGAGTGGCCAGGACGGGCCTGGGGCTGTTCCGTGGAGAACAGCTGACGTGCGTTCTGTCTGGAGAAGAAAGGCCTGTGAGTAGGTGGAGGTTTGTCAGGTAGAAGACGTTTTGAGTTTGTTCAGTGTGTTCTGACATCTGGGGCTGCACACTCCGGCCTGCGGGCCAGGTCCAGCCAGCTGTGCATTCATGGCCGCGTGTTCATGGCCGCGCGTGGGCGCCATGGGGTGGGTAGCAGCTTGTGGCCTGAAAAGCCTCCAACAGTTACTGCTGGGCCTTTCACGGAAAGAGTTTTCTGGCTCCTGCCCTAGAGGTGGCCCTACATCTGTAAATGGTTCAGGGAACACTTACCATTCTCAGGGGTGGTGCCATGGAAACCCGTGGGGGACCGTGGGGTACACAGCAGCTTGAGAATTCCACGAGACTCTTACTGCTGCCAAGGGATTTAGGGCAAACGCGGGAAAGAGCTTCCCATAGCTACGCACATTATAAATCTTTCAAAGTCCCTGGCAGAGTTTAAAGTTTGTCCACCTTGTTGAGGTCCTGGTCACGGTGAGGGCGAGATTTGGAGGAAGGTAGTGCTTTGAGATTGTTGGGAAGCCCTTTTGTGACTGGTGGGGATTTGGCTACAGGAATCCAATTCTCTTAGGTACCCGGACATTTTCTCTATTAAGGCAAATAATTGTTTTAGGGATAGTTTATGGAGACAGTGTGAGAAATGATGTGTTACTCAGCCTAAGACCTAAAATTCTAAAGAATGAACTAGAGTAAAACAGCGTAAGAGTCATGAAGTGATGGGCAGTATCCCTTAATTGTCAGTCAGAGCTGGGGGGCGGGGCCTGGCTTAGTCCTGGGTCTCCGGAGGAGGGTCCTCGGTGGGATTGCCCCAGGCCTGTCCCCGAAGCGGCACTGGGTCAGAACAGACTCTGAATGCAGGGCCCCTCGGTGCGCCCCACAGGGCCTGGTCACAGAGGTGCCCGGTGTGGTCATCTGGGCTCAGAACAGCAGGAAGGTGCAGAGGAAGCAGAGGCCCCTTTAAGAGGACTGCTGGTGGATTTGCGTTTCTGTAGGAATAAGTCGTGAAGCAGGGAGTCCGAGGCCCTCGTGGGAGTGGCAGCAGCTTCCTCGGTCGCTGGAAGGACTTTGGAGAGCGGGTCAGGCCTTGTACCACGGCTGCATCGCTAAGGAGATGGTGGCTTTCCCCATGAGAGCAGGTCACCCACCTCCTAGCTTAGATGGCACCCAGAGCGCTCTTCTGTTTGTCTTCTAACGTCACCTTAAGTGGCGGCATCAGACTCTGAGTGCTGCCCTTTATCCTTTTGGAGTTGTTTGTATAATGAGAGAGTTTCCTTCAGCTATTTCATTCTACAACAGAACCGGCAAGATAAATGCTTTATCTTCCTCTTTATTTACAAGACAGCAAAATAATGAATTGTTCCCGTCACTCTGCAAAGATGACCCTTCATTTAAAAGTATTATTATAAGTCATGGATTAAATACATTTAATGTTTTTTTAGTCCTTTGAGATTATTACCCGTGTTGGTGCTCAGACTTTAGTGACTGCTGTCTTTGGCCGGGGGGCGGGTCTCTTCAAGTTGGCATCTGAGGCCTTTCCACCCAGTGCTAGAGTTTTTTTTTTTAAAACGTTTCTTTAATTAATTAATTAATTTATATTTATTTTTGGCTGTGTTGTGTCTTCGTTTCTGTGCGAGGGCTTTCTCCAGTTGCGGCGAGCGGGGGCCACTCTTCATCGCGGTGCGCGGGCCTCTCTCTGTCGCGGCCTCTCTTGTTGCGGAGCACAGGCTCCAGACACGCAGGCTCAGTAGTTGTGGCTCACGGGCCTAGCTGCTCCGCGGCATGTGGGATCCTCCCAGACCAGGGCTCGAACCCGTGTCCCCTGCATTGGCAGGCAGATTCCCAACCACTGTGCCACCAGGGAAGCCCCAGTGCTAGAGTTTTTTAGAGATGTCCATATTGTCCATTTTTTGGTCCCAGACTTGGATTAGCCAGTGTCTAGGGAACCTGCTGTATTTAGTGAAAGTGGCATCAAGACCAGATTCTTATTTCTAGAGATGCAGGTTGGTCATTGTTTCTAGATTTTTGTAGGGGAAAAGCTGGGAAAAACATGTGAATTTTTGAGGACAGACTACATTTTGAATTCATACTGGTAATTGCAATTCAAATGCAATTTTTACTACACCTCTTTTATGTTACATTTGTATCTCTTTTCTCCCATGCTGATTTTCAAGAGCACAGAGGTAATGGGGTTAGAACAATCTATTATTATGCATCTGCTCTATCCCACATTATACCTACAGCACGATTAAAATAACAAGGGAAACCTATCACCAACAGGACCCCTGAAAACCATGAACGATCTTTCTCATTTGCTGTCACATTTCCTCCACTTTTGATTGCTGTCAGTGTTGTCAGAACATGTATCCATTAAATACTGTGTTCTTCCTTTAACCCTCATTTAGTCTGTTCTACATGTGTTTACTTCCAACTACTGGTCTTATGTCTTCATGGTTTCCTGGAGCCTGTGGTCCAGTCATTTCTTCAAAAGAGGCTCATGGAAACAATAATCCTCAAGTTATTACGTGTTGACATCAGTTTTTCTGTGTCCTTTATACATGAAAGGTCAGCTTTGCTGGGTAGAAAACCACTGGCTTATGTCTCCTTTCCCTGCTTATCTTATGTTCTGCCTTCCTTCTTTGCAACATAGTGCTGTGGCAAAGGCTGCTGGCAGGTAATCTGTTTCCCTTATAAAGTCACTTATCTTTTTGTCTAGATGCCAGAGGACTTTAATTTTCTTTAATGTTCAGTAATTGCAGTATAATATGCCATGATGTTAGTTGTTCTGAGTCAGTTTCTCTGGTACGTGGTGTGTTCTTTCAATACGTAGTCAAACCTTTTTTTGTTAAATTCAGTAGACTTTTCATAAATTATATCTGTGAGCATTTGTTCTGTTCTACTGCTTTAATGTCCACTTTTAGTGACCCCTATCATCTGTTCTTTGTATCCTCTTTGCCTGCCTTTAATATTTGCCACTTCATTTCTTTTTTATTTTAAAGTTTCCTTCCTTTTTTTTTACCTTCTCTTAATGCATCATTTATTATGTTTGTTCTAATGGATTCATCATTTCTGAAGTGAACTACCGTTTATTTCTAGTTTTTTCCCCTGAGTTCTGTCACTTCATTTCTAAGTTTTCCTCATTTTGACCTACATGGTTGTTTCATGTCTGATAACTTAGAGTAGCAGGTGGTTTTTTAAAATTTATTTTGTCTTTCTGATAGGATTCCATTGTGTGTAGGGATGTTATTCTGCTCCTTTGATTCTTTATTTTTTTCTTTTTCTTCTTAAATTAATTTTCCCCAGCTTTATTGAGATACTTCTACTTTGTTTCTCATCATAACTTTATATCAGGCTTGACTTGATACTTGCCTGTTGTTCATTTTTGTGTAAACTGAATTTTGCTGAACTTTAGAGGAAAGCAGGGCCAGGATAACTTTCCAGTTCCTTGATCTCTCCCCTCCTGATGTTCGCATGGAGAGTTAAAATGTGGCAGCTTGGTTTCTGAGGCTCCCTGGCTCTGTCCCCCTCCCCGGGTTTGTCCAGTTTCTTTCCTCTCTCATCACCCCTGCAGCCTGAGCAGTTTCTTCTCAGTGTGGGACCCTGTCCTGGACGGGAGGTCTGGCTGACCAATCTCAAGTCCATAGGGGCCGTATTGGCTTCATCACGGCTGTCGGATTGGGTAAAGCCCCTTCCATTCCCAGCCCCCTCCCGGCTCAGGCTGGCTGCCCGTGTGCAGGGAACACCTGTCAGCCCTGGGGGCAGGGTGATGCTCTCAGTCTGCCCTTTGCCCTGTCCCTTCCCTCTTCCTTTCCTTGCACACAAAGCCATGCAGTTCCTGGTACCTCCGGTGGTTTGTCTGTTTCCTTGTATTTTGTACTTTACCAGGAGCTCTCCTCACCTACTTTTCTAGTAAGTGGTATTCATGAGCTTTTGTGTTTTGCTAACTTGTTACTTTGTATGTTCTGATGTGGGGATTTGGGGAGATTAAAAACTGTGCTGCTGTTTTTAAAATATTCACCATATTCTACATACATTATTTTAAAGATTATTAATACATTTTCATATAGAACTTAAAAAACAAAAATCTTGTGATTTTTTATGTTCACTATATTCTTGCATATAAAATATATTTATATTTATTTCACATATATTCTTTTAAAAGTAAGTAAATGCTTTCAGTATTTGTGACTTTATTTAAAAGATATGTTTAAACCTGGCTTGTTTTAGACATATTTTAATGGATTATTTAGTAGATAAAATATTTTAAAATATTAGTAATATGTTTTGGTATGTCAGATGCAGATGATTTTGAAGATGATTTTGACATTTAATGGTACCTATTGACATAAGCATTTTTGATACTGAGCGCTCTTCTAAATTTCTCATTTATTTAAAATATTTTATCACTTTGTGGTGTCGCACAAATAATAGTATTTCTTCAGCTTTTCCCTGGAAGTAAATGAAGTAGAAGGGAAGTGTGCTTGTAGGTTGTGGAGATCAGTAATTTTTCTGTCAGGAAATGGGACTGGATAGAAATAATAGGGCTGGTTCATGTGTAAATCAATTCAGTTTTTTAAGGAGAAACTTCTTATTGAAGTACAACATACCTACAGAAAGTGTGCTGTTCTTGAGTTTACAGCTCCCTTAATTTTCATGGAGGGAACACACCCAGATCAACAAATGAAATATTCCCAGTTTCCATGAGGCTTCCTGTGCCCCTTCCCAGTTACCATTCTTCCTCTGCCAACAAGGGTTCCCAGTGTTCTGACTTCTAACAACTTAGATCAGTTTTGCTTATATTTGCTTATATTTGCATGTCATATAAATAGAATTGTACCATACATATTAACTTTCTTGAACAAATTTATCCAGATATAATTCACAATTAACCTGTTCAAAGTTTGTAATTCAGCAGCTTTTCGTGTATTATTTAGTATGTCCATAGAGATGTACCAACATCACCACAATCAGTTTTATAAAATTTTTATCACCTGCAAAAGAAACCGCGCATCCCTTGGCCACCCACACCCGGTCCTCCCACCTCTGCTGCAGCCCTAGGCCACCACCATCACCTTTTTCTGATCATCTCTTTTTTTGTCCTTTATTCTATTAATATGGTGTTTTACACTAATTTAATTCTGGATGTTAAACCAGCCTGGCATTCTTTGGATAAACCTGGTGTGTATTTTCTTTTATTTGCTCTTTCCCCCTCAACATTTGTTTGTGGATTTACCTGTCTTGCATTAATTGTAAATTGTTCCTAATTTATTCCATGGTTTATTTGTTCCTTCTCTTGTTGGTGGACACTTGGTGGGTGCACAGGGTTTGCCTATTATGAGTAGTGCTGCTTTGAATGTTCTTTTATTTGTCCTATAGTGAAAATATGTTTGCATTTTTTTGGTATAGACTTGGAATTGGAAGTTACAGTTTATACATTGGCCTGTATTCAGGTTGAATAGGTATTTCAAAACAGTTTTCCAAAGTGGTTTTTACCCAAATACACTTCCATCAACAGTGTGGACAATTCTTGTTGCTCTATATTTTAGCCAACTCTTGGTGTATTCTATGCTTTTCATTTCAGTCATCCTGGGGAGTTTGCAATGGTGTCCGATTATAGTTTTTCTTTCTTTCTTCCTTCCTTCCTTCCTTCCTTTCTTAACATCTTTATTGGAGTATAATTGCTTTACAATGGTGTGTTAGTTTCTGCCTTATAACAAAGTGAATCAGCTATACATATACATATATCCCCATATCTCCTCCCTCTTGCATCTCCCTCCCACCCTCCCCATCCCACCCCTCTAGGTGGTCACAAAGCACCGAGCTGATCTCCCTGTGCTATGCGGCTGCTTCCCACTAGCTATCTATTTTACATTTGGTAGTGTATATATGTCCATGCCACTCTCTCACTTCGTCCCAGCTTACCCTTCCCCCTCCCCATGTCCTCAAGTCCATTCTCTATGTCTGCGTCTTTATTCCTGTCCTGCCCCTAGGTTCTTCAGAACCATTTTTTTTTTTAGATTCCATATATGTGTGCTAGCATACGGTATTTGTTTTTCTCTTTCTGACTTACTTCACTCTGTATGACAGACTCTAGGTCCATACACCTCACTACACATAACTCAATTTCGTTTCTTTTTATGGCAGAGTAATATTCCATTGTATATATGGGCCACATCTTCTTTATCCATTCATCTGTCGATGGACACTTAGGTTGCTTCCATGTCCTGGCTGTTGTAAACAGAGCTGCAATGAACATTGTGGTACATGACTCTTGTTGAATTATGGTTTTCTCAGGGTATATGCCCAGTAGTGGGATTGCTGGGTCATATGGTAGTTCTATTTTTAGTTTTTTAAAGAACCTCCATACTGTTCTCCACAGTGGCTGTATCAATTTACATTCCCACCAACAGTGCAAGAAGGTTCCCTTTTATCCACACCCTCTCCAGCATTTATTGTTTGTAGATTTTTTGGTGATGGCCATTCTGATTGGTGTGAGGTGATACCTCATTGTAGTTTTTTTTTTTTTAATTTATTTATTTTATTTATTTTTGGCTGTGTTGCGTCTTCGTTTCTGTGTGAGGGCTTTCTCTAGTTGTGGCAAGCGGGGGCCACTCTTCATCGCGGTGCGTGGGCCTCTCACTATCGCGGCCTCTCTTGTTGCGGAGCACAGGCTCCAGACGCGCAGGCTCAGTAGTTGTGGCTCACGGGCCTAGTTGCTCCGCGGCATGTGGGATCTTCTCAGACCAGGGCTCGAACCCGTGTCCCCTGCATTGGCAGGTAGATTCTCAACCACTGCGCCACCAGGGAAGCCCCTCATTGTAGTTTTGATTTGCATTTCTCTAATGATTAGTGCTGTTGAGCATTCTTTCATGTGTTTGTTGGCAATCTGTATATCTTCTTTGGAGAAATGTCTATTTAGGTATTCTGCCCATTTTTGATTGGGTCGTTTGTTCTTTTGGTATTGAGCTGCCTGAGCTGCTTGTAAATTTTTGAGATGACTCCTTTGTCAGTTGCTTCATTTGCAAATATTTTCTCCCATTCTGAAGGTTGTCTTTTCGTCTTGTTTATGGTTTCCTTTGCTGTGCAAAAGCTTTTAAGTTTCATTAGGTCCCATTTGTTTATTTTTGTTTTAATTTCCATTTCTCTAGGAGGTGGGTCAAAAAGGATCTTGCTGTGATTTATGTCATAGAGTGTTCTGTCTATGTTTTCGTCTAAGAGTTTTATAGTTTCTGGCCTTAAATTTAGGTCTTTAATCCATTTTGAGTTTATTTTTGTGTATGGTGTTACGGAGTGTTCTAATTTCATTCTTTTACATGTAGCTGTCCAGTTTTCCCAGCACCACTTATTGAAGAGGCTGTCTTTTCTCCATTGTATATTCTTGCCTCCTTTATCAAAGATAAGGTGACCATATGTGTGTGGGTTTCTCTCTGGGCTTTCTATCCTATTCCATTGATCTATATTTCTGTTTTTGTGCCAGTACCATACTGTCTTGATTACTGTAGCTTAGTAGTATCGTCTGAAGTCTGGGAGCCTGATTCCTCCAGCTCCATTTTTCTTTCTCAAGATTGCTTTGGCTATTCGGGGTCTTTTGTGTTTCCATACAAATGGTGAAAGTTTTTGTTCTACTTCTGTGAAAAATGCCATTGGTAGTTGGATAGGGATTGCATTGAATCTGTAGATTGCTTTGGGTAGTATAGTCATTTTCACAATGTTGATTCCTCCAATCCAAGAACATGGTATATCTCTCCATGTGTTTGTAACCTTTTTAATTTCTTTCATCAGTGTCTTACAGTTTTCTGCATACAGGTCTTTTGTCTCCTTAGGTAAGTTTATTCCTAGGTATTTTATTCTTTTTGTTGCAGTGGTAAATGATAGTGTTTACTTAATTTCTCTTTCAGATTTTTCATCATTAGTGTATAGAAATGCAAGAGATTTCTGTGGATTAATTTTGTATCCTGCTACTTTACCAAATTCATTGATTAGCTCTAGTAGTTTTCTGGTAGCATCTTTAGGATTCTCTATGTATAGTATCATGTCATCTGCAAACAGTGACAACTTTACTTCTTCTTTTCTGATTTGGATTCCTTTTATTTCTTTTTCTTCTCTGATTGCTGTGGCTGAAACTTACCAAACTATGTTGAGTAATAGTGGTGAGATTGGACAACCTTGTCTTGTTCCTGATCTTATAGGAAATGGTTTCAGTTTTTCACCATTGAGGATGACGTTGGCTGTGGGTTTGTCATATATGGCCTTTATTATGTTGAGGTAAGTTCCCTCTATGCCTACTTTCTGGAGGGTTTTTATCATAAATGGGTGTTGAATTTTGTCGTAAGCTTTTTCTGCATCTACTGAGATGATCATATGGTTTTTCTCCTTCAGTTTGTTAGTATGGTTTATCACAGTGATTGATTTGCGTCTATTGAAGAATCCTTGCATTCCTGGGATAAACCCACTTGATCATGGTGTGTGATCCTTTTAATGTGCTGCTGGATTCTGTTTGCCAGTATTTTGTTGAGGATTTTTGCATCTATGTTCATCAGTGATATTGGCCTATAGTTTTCTTTCTTTGTGACATCTTTGTCTGGTTTTGGTGTCAGGGTGATGGTGGCCTCGTAGAATGAGTTTGGGAGTGTTCCTCCTGCTATATTTTGGAAGAGTTGAGAAGGATAGGTGTTAGCTCTTCTCTAAATGTTTGATAGAATTTGCCTGTGAATCCATCTGGTCCTGGGCTTTTGTTTGTTGGAAGATGTTTGATCACAGTCTCAATTTCAGTGCTTGTGATTGATCTGTTTATATTTTCTATCTCTTCCTGGTTCCATCTCGGAAGGTTGTGCTTCTCTAAGAATTTGTCCATTTCTTCCAGGTTGTCCATTTTATTGGCATATAGTTGCTTGTAGTAATCTCTCATGATCCTTTGTATTTCTGAGTGTCAGTCGTTACTTCTCCTTTTTCATTTCTAATTCTATCGATTTGAGTCTTCTCCCTTTTTTTTTTTTTGATGAGTCTGGCTAATGGCTTATCAATTTTGTTTATTTTCTCAAAGAACCAGCTTTTAGTGTTATTGATCTTTGCTATTGTTTCCTTCATTTCTTTTTCATTTATTTCTCATCTGATCTTATGATTTCTTTCCTCCTGCTAATTTTGGGGTTTTTTTTGTTCTTCTTTCTCTAATTGCTTTAGGTGTAAGGTTAGGTTGTTTATTTGAGATTTTGCTTGTTTCTTGAGGTAGGATTGTATTGCTTTAAACTTCCCTCTTAGAACTGCTTTTGCTGCATCCCATAGGTTTTGGGTCGTCATGTTTTCATTGTCATTTGTCTAGGTATTTTTTGATTTCCTCTTTGATTTCTTCAGTGATCTCTTGGTTATTTAGTAGTGTATTGATTAGCCTCCATGTGTTTGTATTTTTTACAGATATTTTCCTGTAATTAATATTTAGTCTCATAGTGTTGTGTTCGGCAAAGATACTTGATATGATTTCAATTTTCTTAAATTTACCAAGGCTTGATTTGTGACCCAAGATATGATCTGTCCTAGAGAATATTCCATGAGCACTTGAGAAGAAAGTGTATTCTGTTGTTTTTGGATGGAATGTCCTATAAATAGCAATTAAGTCCATCTTGTTTAATGTATCATTTAAAGCTTGTGTTTCCTTATTTATTTTCATTTTGGATGATCTGTCCATTGGTGTAAGTGGGGTGCTAAAGTCTCCTACTATGATTGTTTTACTGTTGATTTCCCATATTATGGCTGTTAGTAGTTGCCTTATGTATTGAGATGCTCCTATGTTGGGTGCATAAATATTTACAATTGTTATATCTTCTTCTTGGATTGATCCCTTGATCATTATGTAGTGTCCTTCTTTGTCTCTTGTAATAGTCTTTGTTTTAAAGTCTATTTTGTCCGATATGAGAATTGCTACTCCAGCTTTCTTTAGATTTCCATTTGCATGGAATATCATTTTCTATCCCCTCACTTTCAGTCTGTATGTGTCCCTAGGTCTGAAGTGGGTCTCTTGTAGATAACATATATACGGGTCTTGTTTTTGTATCCATTCAGCCAGTCTGTGTCTTTTGGTTGGAGCATTTAACCCATTTACATTTAAGGTAGTTATCAATATGTATGTTCCTATTATCATTTTCTTAATTATTTTGGGTTTGTTATTGTAGGTCTTTTCCTTCTCTTGTGCTTCCTGCTGAGAGAAGTTCCTTTAGCATTTGTTGTAAAGCTGGTTTTGTGGTGCTGAATTCTCTTAGCTTTTGCTTGTCTGTAAAGGTTTTAATTTCTCTGTTGAATCTGAATGAGATCCTTGCTGGGTGGAGAAATCTTGGTTGTAGGTTTTTCCCTTTCATCACTTTCAGTATGTCCTGCTGCTCCCTTCTGGCTTGCAGAGTTTCTGCTGAAAGATCAGCTGTTAACCTTATGGGGATTCCCTTGTAGGTTATTTGTTGTTTTCCCCTTGCTGCTTTTAATATTTTTTCTTTGTACTTAATTTTTGATAGTTTGATTAATATGTGTCTTGGCGTGTTTCTCCATGGATTTATCCTGTATGGGACTCGCTGCTCTTCCTGGGCTTCATTGACTGTTTCCTTTCCCATATTAGGGAAGTTTTCAACTCTAATCTCTCAAATATTTTCTCAGTCCCTTTCTTTTTCTCTTCTTTTCTGGGACCCCTATAATTCGAATGTTGGTGCGTTTAATGTTTTCCCAGAGGTCTCTGAGACTGTCCTCAATTCTTTTCATTCTTTTTTCTTTATTCTGCTCTGCAGTAGTTATTTTCACTATTTTATCTTCCAGGTCACTTATCCGTTCTTCTGCCTCAGTTATTCTGCTATTGATTCCTTTTAGAGAATTTTTATATTCATTTATTGTGTTGTTCATCATTGTTTGTTTGCTCTTTAGTTCTTCTAGGTCCTTGTTAAACATTTCTTATATTTTCTCCATTCTACTTCCAAGATTTTGGGTCATCTTTACTATCATTACTCTGTATTCTTTTTCTTATATTTTCTCCATTCTATTTCCAAGATTTTGGGTCATCTTTACTATCATTACTCTCTATTCTTTTTCAGGTAGATTGCCTATTTCCTCGTCATTTGTTTGCTCTGGTGGGTTTTTACTTTGTTCATTCATCTGCTGTGTGTTTCTCTGTCTTCTCATTTAGCTTAACTTACTGTGTTTGGGGTCTCCTTTTCACAGGCTGCAGCTTCGTAGGTCCCGTTGCTTTTGGTGTCTGCCCCCAGTGTGTAAGGTTGATTCAGTGGGTTGTGTAGGCTCCCTGGTAGAGGGGACTGGTGCCTGTGTTCTGGTGGATGAGGCTGGATCTTGTCTTTGTGGTGGGCAGGACCATGTCCAGAGGTGTGTTTTGGGGTGTCTGTGAACTTATTATGATTTTAGGCAGCCTCTTTGCTAATGGGTGGGGTTGTGTTCGTGTCTTGCTATTTGTTTGGCATAGGGTTTCCAGCACTGTAGCTTGCTGGTCCTTGAGTGGAGCTGGGTCTTAGCATTGAGATGAAGATCTCTGGGAGAGCTTTCGCCATTTTATACTATGTGGAGCCAGGAGGTCTCTGGTGGACCAATGTCCTGAATTCGGTTCTCCCACCTCAGAGGCACAGGCCTGATACCTGGCTGGAGCACCAAGACCCTGTCAGCCACACGGCTCCAAAGAAAAGGGAGAAAAAAAGAAAGAAAAAAAGAATAAAATAAAATAAAGTTATTTAAAATATATTATTAAAAATAAAATAATTAAAAAGTCATAAAGAAAGAGAAAGCAACCAAACCAATAAAGAAATCCACCAATGATAACAAGCACTAAAAACTATACTAAAAACGAAAAACAAAAAACAAAATAATCAGACAGACAGAACCCTAGGACAAATGGTAAAAGCAAAGCTATACAGACAGAATCACACAAAGAAGCATACACATACCCACTCACAAAAAAAGAAAAAGGAAAAAAAAATCTGTATATAAAAAAAAGGAAGAGAGCATCCAAATCAGTAAATAAATCTATCAATGATAATAAGCTCTAAATACTAAACTAAGATAAACATAAACCAGAAACAATTTAGATGCAGAAAGCAAACTCGAAGTCTACAGTTGTTCCCAAAGTCCACCGCCTCAATTTTGGAATGATTCATTGTCTATTCAGGTATTCTGCAGATGCAGGGTACATCAGGTTGATTGTGGAGATTTAATCCGCTGCTCCTGAGGCTGTTGGGAGAGATTTCCCTTTCTCTTCTTAGTTCGCACAGCTCCTGGGGTTCAGCTTTGGAGTTGGTCCCGCCTCTGCGTGTAGGTCGCCTGAGGGCGTCTGTTCCCACCCAGACAGGACAGGGTTAAAGTAGCAGCTGATTAGGGGGCTCTGGCTCACTCAGGCCAGGGAGAGCAATGGGTGTGGAATGCAGGGTGAGCCTCTGGCAGCAGAGGCTGGCATGACGTTGCACCAGCCTGAGGCGCGCCGTGTGTTCTCCCGGGGAAGTTGTCCCTGGATCACGGCACTCTGGCAGTGGCGGGCTGCACAGGCTCCCGGGAGGGGAGGTGTGGAGAGTGACATGTGCTTGCACACAGGCTTCTTGGTGGCGGCAGCAGCAGCCTTAGTGTTTCGTGCCCGTCTCTGGGGTCCACGCTGATGGCCGCAGCTCGCGACCGTCTCTGGAGCTCGTTTAGGTGGTGCTCTGAATCCGCTCTCCTCGCACACCCCGAAACAATGGTCTCTTGCCTCTTCAGCAGTTCCAGACATTTTCCTGGACTCCCTCCTGGCTAGCCGTGGCGCACTAGCCCCTTCAGGCTGTGTTCACACAGCCAACCCCAGTCCTCTCCTGGGATCTGACCTGCAAAGCCTGAGGCTCAGCTCCCAGCCCCACCCGTCCCAGCGGGTGAGCAGACAAGCCTCTCGGGCTGGTGAGTACTGGTCGGCACCGATCCTCCGTGCGGGAATCTCTCCACTGTGCCCTCCGCACCCCTGTGGCTGCGCTCTCCTCCGTGGCTCCACAGCTTTCCCCCCCACTGCCACCCCACATCTCCGCCCGTGAAGGGGCTTCCTAGTGTGTGGAAACCTTTCCTCCTTCACAGCTCCCTCCCAAAGGGGCAGGTCCTGCCCCTATTTGTTTGTCTCTGTCTTTTGTTTTTTCTTTTGCCCTACCCAGGTACGCAGGGAGTTTCTTGCCTTTTGGGAAGTCTGAGGTCTTCTGCCAGCATTCAGTAGGTGTTCTGTAGGAGTTGTTCCACATGTAGATGTATTTCTGATCTATTTGTGGGGAGGAAGGCGATCTCCACGTCTCACTCCTCCATCATCTTGAAGGTCTCCCCCCAATTATAGTTTTAATGTGCATTATCTGGTGGCTAATGAAGTTAAGCACCTTTATATATATTTTTGGTTGTTTGGCTCATTTTCAAGGTGCTTGTATAAATGTTCTGCCCATTTTTCTAATGAGCTATTGTCCTTGTATTTTTAAAAATTTATATAGTAATAGATTATATATTCTGGCTATCCATCTTTGATTTTAGTTACTTTTTCTGACGGTGTGATTGAATTAACTTTCTTCATGGTATATTTTGATTAGCAGATGTTCTCAATTTTAATATAATCATTTTTTCCTGTATGCTGGCATTATTTTTTATGTTATTTAATAATTCTCTTCTCATTCCCAGGTCATAAGATGATCTCCTAGGTTTTCTTCCTGAATTTTTTTTTTTTTTACTTTTCTCATTTATATTTGCTCTCAGTCTGAAACTGGTTTTGTGTATGATGTGTCAATTTACTGTGAAAAGTAAGGCTTTCAAATTAGAAGCATTATTTTCAGTAGCAGAGGAACTAGCTGGTAATTGTGCCTGCATGTTCTGCTCTGTGGTTCCATAAATCGTCCATGTGATTTATGTAACATTTCCCCAGTTTTTCAGATCAGGAAATAGACAGAGCAGGGGATTCAGCAGATTGCCGTGAACCTCAGTGTTGGGTCTGGCATTTGCCTTTACATCTTAGAGGCCAATAAAGCAGCCCGTTACCGTGTCATGATGCTGGCGGAAGATAGGGCGTGCCTGGGTCAGTCACAGAGGACTTTATTAGTCATAAAGCATCAAACACCAGGGCCCTCCAACCAAATTCCCTGGTGGTTGCTCGTATGCAGTGGGTTTGACTGTCACCTGAGGAATAGGAGCTCGGGGAATCCCAAGCATTAAGGAATCCGTTCTTGGTCCTGAAGGGAGCAGATTGCTCTGCTGCAATCGCCACGCTTAGAAATGCCCCAAGGAAAGAATGTGGGTGCCTTGCATTCTTGGGTCTCTCAGTACCCATGGGGATTACCTCTCTCAATACACGTCTCCTGATCCTGTAATTCTGATTTCTGCTGCATCAGGCTGAATAATGGATATTTTTTGTGTGTGTGTTTAACCTCCACCTTTTGTTAAGAACATATAAAAAAAATGTGTTTGTAAAAATGCCAGTGACACAATTAACAATCCAGGCTGTATCTTGACAAGTCTGGCTGTTAGGGGAAAGACAAAGTTCGCTGGGGTCAGTTGGAGGAGTCTCACACTGTGAATGTGTCCAGCACTTTCCCTTTTTTGCTAAAAAAGAAAGAAACGTGTAGCTATTATAACTTTGTGATACACATAACTAAACACTGGCATAATGCCCACTCCTATTATACAGGTGAAATAAAAAGAAAAGACTTTATAATAAAATAATACATATTTTAATAAGTATGTGCTAAGGCGTGCATATAGTCAGTGACTTAATGGAAAAAGGAGAAGCTTGCGTAAACTTAGCATGAGCACGTTTGTTTATATTCAAGTAAAAGTTGACACATTTGATTCATAGTTGCTATTAAAGAGAAGAGCTATATAGGTGTATCTCTTTAAGTTTAAACGGTCACTATCAATGCAGCTGTTTTGGCAACTCTAATACCATCTTAACATTTTGTCCTCCATGAAATGATTTTCCAAAATAGTAAAAAAAAAAAAGAAGAAAAGGCAAAACTCTTTGTAAAGCTTCAAAAAAACACCAAAGTACAGCCCTCCTTATATGTCTGTGAGCCTGAGCAGAACACATTAAGCACGTTTTCTTTTTAAACGACAGAGCTAAGTTCTCGCTCAGATAATGGTCCGCTGGACTGACTGACGCACAGGAGCATCTGGAGAACCACCTCAAAGTCGCGGGCCAGGCAGGACCAGTCTTTGTTGTGCAGGGTGTCCAGGCATTACAGGCAATACGACATCTCTGGTCATTCTCTTTAAAGCCGGTAATAACCCCAGTCATGGTAAACACCAAAAATGCTCTCTCAGCTCTGCCAGACACCCCGAGGACAGTCTCCCACTGAGGACCCTGGTCCAGCGGCGCTGATCCTGCATGTGTTAAATGCCCGCCTCACGAGGGACCGTCCTGGACCGGCAGGTGGGCAGCAGTTAGCCATGGTATTTTCCAGAATCACCAAGATCAAACTGTGCAGTGCGGCACACCTGCTGTATTTATTTTACTTATGTTGTTCAAGTTGCCTGGACTCAGCTGTCTTTCAAAGTGGTTTTTCAGGAAGCTAATTTAGAATTATGCTTTGAATAGAAGCAAATGTTACAGGATCACTATTCAGATGCTAATAATGTTTCCTGCTTGGGACAAATGATAAAAGAAATTGGAATGGTGGAAACCTATTTTTTCCTCTGGAAAAATAGCCAGGTGTCTGGCTATCATTTAGGGGCTGACAGAAGGTTTTTGGGTTGTTAGACATGTTTTTGTAGTGGCAGTAGCATTCTTTTTCATTTAAAATGGTTTCATTAAATATTGTACAGATATAAAAATATTTCTAAAATATGTATAAAGTATGAAAAAATGATATGATAAAAACTCAGTTTAAGAAAAAAATTGAGGCTTCACGATTTTATTCAAAGTTCTCTCTGGGCCCCTCTTTGATTCTTTTTTTTTTTTAATACAGTTATTTATATTTTTTATTTTTGGCTGTGTTGGGTCTTCCGTTGCTGCACACGGGCTTTCTCTAGTGGCGGTGAGCAGGGGCTACTCTTCGTTTCAGTGCGTGGGCTTCTCATTGCGGTGGCTTCTCTTGTTTTGGAGCACAGGCTCTAGGTGCGCAGGCTTCAGTAGTTGTCGTGCGTGGGCTTAGTTGCTCCGTGGCATGTGGGATCTTCCCAGACCAGGATTTGAACTGTGTCCCCTGCGTTGGCAGGCAGATTCTTAACCACTGCGCCACCAGGGAAGTCCCCCTCTTTGATTCTTTGAGCCTCATAGAGGTAATCCCTTGCCTTTTAAAAAAAACTTAAAAAGTAGTTTTACTAAAAATATTTCTATTCCCTAAACAAAATATTGCTTACTTTTGCAAGTATTTGAACTTTATATTAATGGAACCACGGTGTATTTTTCTTCTCTGATTTACTCTTGTATCTTACAGTTCAGTATTTTGAGATTCATCTGCATTTTGCTTGTAGCTGAGCTTTGTTTGTTAGAAATTTCAATTGTATGAATATATCACAGTTGATTTCTCCATTTTCTGCTACATGAACATTTGCATTGTTTCCAGTTTTGTATTGTTTCCAGTTTTGTCCTTACAGGGATGCTGTGAGTATTCTTGCTCATATCTCCTGACACCTGTGTGTGAATTTCTGTATGCCCTTGTCTTGTGGAAGACCTGTTTCATTGTTACTAGATGATGCTAAACTGCTTTCCAAAGTTACTGTACCCTTGTCCACTCCCACTGGACCTGGGTGAGGCCCTGGGTTTCTCTCAGTTCTCGGCAGCACTTGTCATAGTGAGATTAAAATTTTTTTGCTCGTCTTTTGGATGTGAAGTGATATCTCATTTAATTTGTATTTTTCTGATTATTAATGAGATTGGCTATTTTTTATATTTGTCAGCCATACATATTTCCTACTGTGATAGATGCTTATAGAAAAATTTTGTTGATTTTTCTACTTGATTATCTTCTTATTGCTGATTTTTAGAAATCCTTAACATTTTGGATACAAATCTTGTATCATTTATACATATTGCAAATTTCTCTTCCCAATGTGTACTTGTCTTTCCATGCTCTTCATGGTTTCTTTTAATGAACAGAAATTCTTAAGTTTAGTCAAGTCCACTCATTAATCTTGTTCGTTGTGGTTAGTGGTTATGTCACCGAGTCCTGTGGGGAAGCAGGTGGCACCCTGAAATGAGGACAGTTTGGTGAAGGGACTTGGGAGACCATTGCTCTCAGGTCAGAAGGACAAGGTGCAGGCCCACGGGAGCTGCAGGCAGAGCTGTGGTTGTTAGTGTCTTTGAACAATTGAAAATTTGTTTGGAATCCCCCTGACCATCAGGGAGCACGCTGGGGAGCAAACGCCCCAAACTTACCGTCTTCTTGCATTTGCCCATCGTCAACTGGACAACCCCAGCTGGCAGCCAGAGGCGGGTTGGCGGGGGGACAGCCCCAGAGCTTAGCTCCCGGGAACAGGTGGAACACACAGAATATCCACGCAGCCTCCTGCACTGCCTTCTAGAAGCTGCATCATTTACCATTACATCTTTAATTCCCCTGGGCTTTATCTAGTCCTTAAGCTTTTTGTTCATTTTTCTTCTTTTAATGAAAAGAAAAGTTGTTAGTGGGCACATTTGTGTGGTTTCTCATCACCATGGAATGTTTGCTGTAGGTTTATTGAGCTTAAAAAGTTCTCTTCTGTTCCTGTTTTGCTAAGTACTGCTAAAAATCATGAACGGGTATTGCATTTTTACAAGTGCTCTTTCTTCCTCTGTTGAGATTATAAAACAGTGTTTCTTCTTTAATCTGTTAATGGGGTGGGTATTCATATATTTTCTAATCTCAGATTTATGTTTGTGGGATATGGCTCACCTTGTACCATTTTTTTTTACCTTTCCATATTTAGCTTGCTTTTATTTTGTTTATGATTTTCCATCCATGTTGCTGCATGATACTAGCCAGTTTGTTTTGCTTCCCCTATTTTTCTTGTTAGGATTTACTACTACATTTATGCTAGTCTCATAAAGTGAGTTGCAGCTTGGTGCTTTTTATTTGCTTTGGAATAGTTTCTGTACAATTGGAAATCTTTTACCTTAAATATTTTGTAGAACTTGCCATTAAAACTGCGTGGACCTGGTGTTTTCTTTGTGGGAAGATTTTAAACCTCTGACTCGATAACTGTAATGATTAGGGACTATTCAGATTTTCTATTTCTTCTTGAGACAGCTTAGGGAAATTTCATTTATCTAAACTTTTCCATGTCATCTTCTTTTTCAAATTTGTTGGAAAAAGTTCATTGTCTCTTAGGATCTGTTTGATCCCTGTGTTTTTTTTTTTTTAAAGAAATTCACGTTCTTTTATTTATTTATTTATGACTGTGTTGAGTCTTCGTTTCTGTGCGAGGGCTTTCTCTAGTTGCGGCAAGTGGGGACCACTCTTCATCGCGGTGCGCGGGCCTCTCACCATCGCGGCCTCTCTTGTTGCGGAGCACAGGCTCCAGACGCGCAGGCTCAGTAATTGTGGCTCACGGGCCCAGTTGCTCCGTGGCATGTGGGATCTTCCCAGACCAGGGCTCGAACCCGTGTCCCCTGCATTGGCAGGCAGATTCTCAACCACTGCGCCACCACGGAAGCCCCCTGTGTTGTTTTAAGCTATGTTCTCCTGTTCATTGATATTGGTTTTTAGTGCCTTTAATTTTTAATTAAAATTAAAGCAATTTTAAATAACACCTTAATTGAGATATAATTTATATGCTCTTTCTTTTTTTTCTGCATAATTCTGGCCAGAATTTCTTAATGAACCAGGCTTTTTGTTGTTGTACCATCTCTCTTGTGCACTTTTTTCTATTTAGTTTCCATTAGCTTCTTCTTTTCTCTTTATTATTTCCTCCTCTTTCCTTTCTTCGTTATGTTCTGTGGTTCTTTTCTAGCTTTTTAGGTTGGATGCTTAGCTTGTTTATTTATGGTGCTATTTCTAGTTAATATGAAGATTTAAGGGGGGAAGACTTCCTTGCAGGTGTAATTTTGGCTGTGCTCCACAGGTTATGGACAGAATTCTTCAGGCCTCAGGCACCGGCTGTTTTCCTGTCCCTGCACATGCACTTGTTCAGGGATGCCGTGTGAACGGGGCCACACACTGCGTAGCCTGTGAAGCTGCTTCCCTGCCCTCAGCACAGTGCATCTGAGGTCCATCCCGCTGCTGTGGCCCCAGGAGTTCCGCTTGGAAACTTGCTGAGCAGTGTTCCATGGTGTGACTGTGTCCGTTTCTTTATCGATTCCATTGTGGAAACACACTTGAGCTATTTGCAGCTTCCGACGATTATGAGTGAAGCTGCCCTGGATGTTCCTGTGCAGGATTTTATGTGAAAATAGGTCCTCAGTTCTCGTGGGGGTTTCATTTCAGCACCAGGATTGGGGGCTGGTTGAAGGGAAAGCATGTGTGAACTTCTTTGGAAACTGCCAAACCCTCTCCCTGTGTGCTGCCTCCCCCAAAGCACGAGGGTCCCTGTGGCTCCGTGTCCCCATGGCTCCATGGCTCTGGGTCCCTGTGGCTCCATGTCCCTGTGGCTCCGTGTCCCCCTGGCTTCAGGTCCCCATGGCTCTGGGTCCTCGTGGCTCCATGTCCCTATGGCTCTGGGTCCCTGTGGCTCTGGGTCCCTGTGGCTCTGTGTTCCCATGGCTCTGTGTCCCTGTGGCTCTGTGTCCCCATGGCTCTGGGTCCCTGTGGCTCCGTGTCCCCATGGCTCTGGGTCTCTGTGGCTCTGGGTCCCCGTGGCTCCGTGGCTCCGTGTCTCTGGGTCCCTGTGGCTCCAGGTCCCCATGACTCTGGGTCCCTCCTGTAGCTCTGGGTCCCCATGGCTCTGGGTCCCTGTGGCTCTGTGTCCCCATGGCTCCAGGTCCCTGTAGCTCTGGGTCCCTTTGGCTCCGTGTCCCCATGGCTCTGGGTCCATGTGGCTCCAGGTCCCTGTGGCTCTGTGTCCCCATGGCTCTGGGTCTCTGTGGCTCCGTGTCCCCGTGGCTGCGGGTCCCTGTGGCTTGGGCTTCTAAGGCTGGGTGACTCTCCCAGCTTTTCTGACAGTAGGTGGTTACATCTCTGTTGAGGTTTTTGTTGAATTTCCCCAATAACTAATGACATTGAGCCTCTTTTCACATGTTTACTTTCCATCTTTATTCTTTGATGAAGGGTCTGTTCATATGTTTTGCCTACTTTAAAAAAAGGGTTGTTTGTATTTTGATGTTTAATTTTGACATTTCCTTATGTATTCTGGGTACAAGTCTTTTTTCATCTATGTGGTTTAGAAATATATTCCCCCAGTTGTGAGTTGTCTTTTTTTTCTTGAGTTTCTTTTGAACAACAGAATATTTTAATTTTAATAATGTGTAGTCTATCATTTTTTCTATTATGAACTGTGCTTTTGGAGTTGTGTCTAAGAATTCTTTGCCTGCCCCAAAGCCACAGATGTTTTTCCTATTATTTTTGCCAAAAATTATATAGTTTTAAGTTTTATATTTGAGTCTCAACTATTTTTGACTAATTTTTGTGTAAGATGTGAGGAATAGTTTGAGGTTTATTATTTACTTATATATTTATTGCATATGATCCGCTTGCCTTTTAAACTTTTCAAAGATATATTTTCAGCACATCTGTAAATTTAAGAAAAATTTTTGCAGTTATTTTGCTCTGAATGTCTGTTTCCAGTGTTGGTGTAATTAGAATATCCAGCCTGCCACACTCTTGGGAAGATAAACTTCATTAATTCTTCATGGATTCTCTTGTTTTGCAAGGAATTTTGTTTGAGAGAGGACTATTTCCTCAATTTTTATTTTGTTTAATACTCAGTTTTATGCATTTATTAAATAATTAATTTATATTTTAGCATTAAACAGTTGACCTTTCCTTATATACTTTGCACCTTATATATATGATTAATTAATGCATTATGGATTTAACAAGGAAAAGTTTTGTAAACATTTTATTACCAGTTTTTTTTTTTTTTTTTTTTTTTTTAAATATGGTACTTTGGCATTTTATAGCTACTTTATTTATTTATTTATTATTTTTTATTTTTTGGCTGTGTTGGGTCTTCGGTTCGTGTGAGGGCTTTCTCCAGCTGCGGCAAGTGGGGGCCACTCTTCATCGCGGTGCGGGGACCGCTCTTCATCGCGGTGCGCGGGCCTTTCACTATCGCGGCCCCTCCCGTTGCGGGGCACAGGCTCCAGACGCGCAGGCTCAGCAGTCGTGGCTCACGGGCCCAGCCGCTCCGCGGCATGTGGGATCCTCCCAGGCCAGGGCTCGAACCCGTGTCCCCTGCATTGGCAGGCAGATTCTCAACCACTGCGCCACCAGGGAAGCCCTACCAGTTTTTTTAAATAGATCTTTATTGGAGTATAATTGCTTCACAATACTGTTAGTTTCTGTTGTACACCAAGTGAATCAGCCATATGCATACATATGTCCCCATATCCCCTCCCTCCCACCCTCCCTATCCCACCCCTCTAGGTCATTGCAAAGCACCGAGCTGATCTCCCTGTGCTATGAGGCTGCTTCCCACCAGCTATCTATTTTACATTTGGTAGTGTATATAAGTCCATGCCATGCTCTCACTTCGTTCCAGCTTACCCTTCCCCCTCCCCATGTCCTCAAGTCCATTCTCTACGTCTGCGTCTTTATTCCTGTCCTGCCCCTAGGTTCTTCAGAACCATTTTTTTTAGATTCCATATACATGTGTTAGCATATGGTATTTGTTTTTCTCTTTCTGGCTTAACTTCACTCTGTATGACAGACTCTAGGTCCATCCACCTCACTACAAATAACTCAATTTTGTTTCTTTTTATGGCTGAGTAATATTCCATTGTTTATATGTGCCACATCTTCTTTATCCATTCATCTGTCGATGGACACTTAGGTTGCTTCCATGTCCTGGCTATTGTAAATAGTGCTGCAATGAACATTGTGGTACATGACTCTTTTTGAATTATGGTTTTCTCTGGGTATATGCCCAGGAGTGGGATTGCTGGGTCGTATGGTAGTTCTATTTTTAGTTTTTTAAGGAACCTCCATACTGTTCTCCACAGTGGCTGTATCAATTTACATTCCCACCAACAGTGCAAGACGGTTCCCTTTTCTCCACACCCTCTCCAGAATTTATTGTTTTTAGATTTTTTTTATGATGGCCATTCTGACTGGTGTGAGGTGGTACCTCATTGTAGTTTTGATTTGCATTTCTCTAATAATTAGTAATATTGAGTATCCTTGTGTCTCTTGGCCATCTGTATGTCTTTGGAGAAATGTCTATTTAGATCTTCTGCCCATTTTTTGATTGGGCTGTTTGTTTTTTGATACTGAGCTGTATTAGCTGGTTGTATATTTTGGAGATCAATCCCTTGTTGGTCACATCATTTGCAAATGTTTTCTCCCATTCCTGGAAACATTTTTAAAAGTCTTTGCAGACCAGGTGACATAGGATTTGTTTCTGAGGCTCTTATTTTTGTCTATAGTGACATGCAGAGGAGCAGCTGGCTTTGTAAATGTAGTTGCCAGAAAAATCACCAAGACACTCGGTAGGACAGGCAAAGCTTTTTTTCGAAGGGATGTATCGTCCTTGTTCCTCAGCAAATTTCAAGGGCTTTGGCTGTGTATAGATTTTTACAAAATTCTGTCTCGTTGCATGGGCACCATTAGTTTAGGGTGCCCTGTGACAAATACTTCCATTGTTGGCTTTCATATAGAAAACCCCCCTAGGGATCTGAGTTCACAGCTTTGTCGTCTTGGCATCCTGGGTATTTGTTTGATTTGCATGCCATCCAAGTAATTCAACTCATTTTCTGAAAAAACATGGAATGAAGCATGAGCGTGGGTAGAGTCTGTTGTCATCTTGTCAAAGACGCCCTCGGTGTGTACTGTGTGTGTCCTCCCACTTTGCAGACGAAGAATCTGAGAGTAAAAAGCGCTGGCCCCTGCAGGTCCGAGGCTGGTACCGGTTACTGCCCCCAGCCCTGCGATGTCTGTTACTTTCCTTCCTGCCCAGACTTTCCTGTGGGTTCTTTACCAAACTCTCCTCCAGCTCCTGGTTGGTGCCAGCAGTCTCACAGGGACCCTGATACACACTGATATCCCGAGATTGTTGATAAAAACTCTAAGATAGTTGTGACACAAAGCTGAGTGTTGACGTTCTGTGAAATGTTTCCAGGACTATAAAGACGTCACATCTTAATTTAGGGCAGGGGTTCAGGACTTGGGGTGCATGGACCCCTCAGGGGGGAGCAGATAGGAACTCAGGCGCTCTGTGAGTCTGTGCGGGGAAACGGCCTTTGTTCCCAGCAGCTTCTGAGTGGGGCTCGGCGTTTCCAGCAGGTGTGGTCATGTCATGTCGTGAGCGAAGCCCCTGCTCAGCAGCGCTTTGAGATCAGGCCAGTGTTATGTCTGCTGCCCGATCATGTAAAATAAGGTGTTAATCAGCCTCCTATGTTGCTACAGCTTGATTAAAATGTTTGACTCTTACTCTATCTCGGTGTAGCTGTTTAGTGTGTACTTTACCGCGTGTGTTGACAGACGTGGTCTGAGAAGGGCCCGTGGGCTTCTGGGGACAGTTGGCTCTGTGTCCGTCAATGGTTCACTCCTTTCTCATCCACCCACCGACCGCTGGGACAGACCCCCGGCAGGTGCGCAGACGTGGCCGCGGGGGGAAGGCATGGCTGTCCCCTCAGCTGGTGAAGCTCCTGGAGCGCGTGCCGTGGCCCCGGGGCCCGTGGGGCAGGGGCTCCGGGCGCCGGTCCGCCGTGCCAGTGGCTCCGTGTGGTTCCTCTCTCGTCTCCGCTCTCTCCCTGAGGGGTCTTTATTACTATCCCTCCCTGACTGTCAAGGGCACACTAGAGGCTCAGGAACTCTCTGAAGGTCCTGCATCCGTGGGTGCACGGGAACGCCAGGCAGGACGCTGGCCCCGAGCCCAGCCCCCGGAGGCCGAGCTGAGCTGTTGTGACCCCGGCCACGGGCGCTCACGCTTCTCCTGCACCAGCACGTGCTTTGGAGAAAAACGGGCACCGACCTCTCACCGTGCGCTCGAATCTGGGAACCTGCATGGCTGAAGCTGAATCAACGTGCTGCCGCGTCAGGACTCGACGTGGTGGGATGATAAACCGCCTCCCCGCACCTGCTCGGCTCCCCGCCCCCAGCTCACTCCTCCGTGTGCCCTCTTCCCGCGTCTTGAGTTTGAACAGCAGGAACTGCCGATGGGTCCTGGCCTGTCATCACCCTCCTCGGTCTCGTCCTGCACGTGATGAAGTCCCACCCGCCTGCCCGAAATCTCCGGTGGGCTTTTCTCACCTGCTCTCACCTGCCTTCCGGCAGGAAGAACGGAGGCTGGTGGTGAATCCAATCCGACCGTCGTGGTGCCTCCTCTGTCTTTTTTCTGCTCCCTGGCTGTAAATTTCAGTGAATTATCACGTTTATTCTGCTCGGGAGCCTGTGGTCATTTCCCTCCTTCTCCTGCCAGCGAGTGGATTGTCTGCCTGTGACGGATAAGCAAACCAAATCCGCCAGCTTCTTACGCGTCTGTGTAAATTGCAGATAGGATATTATGTTCGCAGCAGTGTTGGTACTGATTGTTTTACCCACTGTCACCTTAGCATCTTTGTCACTTCTACAGTTTCGTAAAGGATGAATCCATGAGCCGTGCGTGGCTTTATGTGCTCACACAGCTTCCTGACTGCACAGCTGCCGGGCCTTTACAGAGGGCTTTGCTGCACTTCGTGCTGTTTTCACATGTGAACCCACTGATGGATTCAGCTATTGCCACCACAGATGTTTGCCGTGTGGGGCCTTGGTTCCAGACGCTGGATCTTCACACTTAGATAAGACCTGGTTTAAAAATCTTTGGGGAGATGGGCTGTGTAATGACACAGTAAATAATTATAGATAAATGCTGTAAGGAAGAAATTCAGGGCTTTCATAATGCTGGGTGCTAAAGCTTGAGTGTAATGCCTGATTCAGTTCTGTGTCGGGGTCCCTGAGACCCCCAGCTTCGGTGGTTCATGGGGAGGACCCTCGGGACTCAGCACAGAGCTGTATTCACGGCTTGAGGACCGGCTCCCGTGGCTTACGACGTGTGACATGCTGTCCCATCACGTGCTGCTTCCTCCTCTGTCCCCGGCGGGGTCACTGGTTCCCCTGCACTTCGCTGTGTTGGGTGACAGGCCTGTTCTGGCCTCTGCACTTTCTTACCCCTCTGCCCAGGTGCTTTTCACTGTGTGTTTTGGTTTGTTGGGGCTGTTGTGATGAAGTACCACACAATTAGTGGCCTTAAACAACAGAAATCTATCGTCTCACAGTTCTGGAGGCTGGAAGTCCAAGATCGAGGTGCAGTCAGGTGGTTCCTTTTAAGGGCTGCGAGGGAGGGATCCCCCCTTTGCTCGTAGGTGGCCGTCTCTTTTCTGTGTGTCTTCACATCTCATTCCCTCTATGCGTGTCTGTCTCTGTGTCCAAATTCCTCCTTTTTATAAGGACTCCAGCCATGTAGGATTAGGGCCCACCCTAATAACATCACTTAAATTTGATTATCTCTGTAAAGATCTCATATCCAGATAAGGTCATTCTGAAGTATTCGGGGTTAAAACATCAACATACCTTGGGGGACACACCCGTCATGCCATGTCGTAAACATTTTCTTTGTAACGTTTCTGCTCTCCGCTAACTTGGGTGCTGTAGCAGGGCATGCGTGTGTTGGGCAGGACCGCATGCCTAACATGTAACACTGGGGCTGAAGTCTAGAATGAACTCTAGAAAGCTTTGTTGAATGAATGAATGACTGTAAAGGAGTGATCAGAGAGGCAGAAGGAGAATCAGGAAGTTGGCAAATTGAGGAAGAGAAAAGAGTTTCAGGAACATGGGGGTGCATGCTGTGCCTCATGTTGTGGACGCACCGAGGAGGATGATGATGAAACACGTCTGTCAGACTGGCGCCACAGAGGTCACGGGTGACTGTCAGCTGTCTGAGACTGGAGCCAGATTGGTGTGGAATGGGGGTAGTGGGAGCAGGGACAAAAGTTACTGATTTTTGAGGTATACAGAGCAAGTCGAGGATTTATCCCGAGTGTGGGAGGCTGGCTCAGTATTGAAAATCAATTAATGTAAACCATCACATTAGCAGGCCAAAGAAGAAAAGTCACATGATCATATCAATTGTTGTGAGAAAAGCATTTGACAGAATCCAACATCTAATCCTGATAAAAACTATGAGCAAACTGGGATTACAGGGAAATTTCCTCACCAGATAAAGAAAATCTCCAAAAACCCCACAACTAACATCATACTTAATGGTGATAAACTAAGATCAAGAACAAGGGGAGGGGGCTTCCCTGGTGGCGCAGTGGTTGAGAATCTGCCTGCCAATGCAGGGGACACGGGTTCGAGCCCTGGTCTGGGAGGATCCTATATGCCGCAGAGCGACTAGGCCCGTGAGCCACAATTACTGAGCCTGCGCGTCTGGAGCCTGTGCTCCGCAACAAGAGAGGCCGCGATGGTGAGAGGCCCGCGCACCGCGATGAAGAGTGGCCCCCACTTGCCGCAACTAGAGAAAGCCCTCGCACAGAAACGAAGACCCAACACAGCCATAAATAATAAATAAATAAATTAAAAAAAAAAAAAAAAGAACAAGGGGAGGATATCTCCTCTCACGACTACTTTTCTGCTTCGTACTGGAATTCCTGGTAGTGAAACAAGACAAGGAAAGGAAATAAAATGTATACAGATTGGGAAAGGAGAATAAAACTGTCTTTGTTTGAGATGACCTGATTGTTTATGTAGAAAATCACAAAGAATCAACCAAAAAACCCCACTCAGAACTAATAAGTGATTGTAGCAAAGTTGCAGGATATAAGGTTAATATACAAAAGTCAATTGCTTCCTTATATACCAACAGTGAACAACTGGAATTTGAAATTAAAAACAAAACCATTTATCTTTGCACTGAAACATGACATAGGTAAAAATCTAACAAAGTACGTACAAGATCTATATGAGGATAACTACCAAACTCTGATGAAAGAAATCAAAGTGGAACCAAATAAATGGAGAGATAGTCCACGTTCATGAATAAGAAGACTCAGTATTGTTAAGATGTCAGTTTTTCACAACTTGATCTATAGGTTAAATGCAATCCCAATCAAAACACCAGCGAAGTATTTTGTGGATATCAACACACTGATTCTAAAGTTTTTACGGAGAGGAGGCTAAAGACCCAGAATAGGCAAGACAGCAGTGAAGGAGAACAGTCACAGGACTGACTTCCCGACTTCAAGACTTGCTGTAAATGTAGCTGCAGTGTTCAAGAGAGTGTGGTATTGGTGAAATATCTGTTTGTCAGTAGATCAATGGAACAGAACAGAGAGCCCAGAAATAGACCTCACTGAATATACTTAACTGATCTTTGACGAAGAATCAAAGGGAACACAATGGAAAAAATGGCAATCTCTTCAACAAACGGTGCTGGAATAACTGGACATCCACACAGAAAACATGAATCTAGACACATACTCACATCCTCCAAAAAAATAAACTCAAAAGGGACCACAGACCTAAATGTAAAATGCAAAACTAAAAATATCCTAGAAGATAACATAGAAAATCTAGATGTCTTTGGATATGACGATGACTTTTTTTTTTTTTTTTTAATTTATTTATATATGGCTGTGCTGGGTCTTCGTTTCTGTGCGAGGGCTTTCTCCAGTTGCAGCAAGTGGGGGCCACTCTTCATCGCGATGCGCGGGCCTCTCACTATCACGGCTTCTCTTGTTGCGGAGCACAGGCTCCAGACGCGCAGGCTCAGCAATTGTGGCTCACGGGCCCAGCTGCTCCGCGGCACGTGGGATCGTCCCAGACCAGGGCTCGAACCCGCGTCCCCTGCATTGGCAGGCAGACCCTCAACCACTGCGCCACCAGGGAAGCCCTGATGACTTTTTTGATACAACCCCAAAGACATGATCCATGTAAGAGTAATTGGTAAGCTGGACTTCATTAAAATAAAAACATCTTCTGCTCTGTGAAAGACAATGTCAAGCAAATGAAAAGACAGTCCACAGACTCAGTGAAAATATTTGCAAAAGACACATCTGATAAAAGAGTAGTATGATTTCTTAAATTCAAAAATAAAAAAACAACTCAATTTAAAAATGGGCAAAAGGTTTGAATGGACACCTCATCAAAGAAGAAATACGTAGGTAAAAAATCTAAAAACACCTGAATGCAGATGGTAAATAAGCATATGAAAAGAAGTTCAACATCATATGTGATCATGGAAATGAAAAATGAAACAGTGAGAGATACCACTACATACCTATCAGAATGGGCAAAATCTGGAACACTGACAGCACCAAATGCTGATGAGGATGTGAAGCGACAGGAACTCTCATTCACTGCTGGTGGGAGTGCAAAATGGTACAGCCACCTTGGAAGACAGTTTAACAGTTTCCTAAAAAAATTAACTACACTCTTCCAGTTGATCCAGCAATTGAACAGTTGAAGTTCCAACAATCCAACAATCCTTGGTATTTATCCAAATGAGTTGAAAACCAATGTCCACACAAAAACCTGCACATGGATGCTTATAGCAATTTTATCCATAATTGCCAAAACTTGGAAGCAACCAAGATGTCCTTCAGCAGGTGAATAGATAAATAAACTGTAGTATATTCAAACAAGAGAATATTATTCAGCTAAAAATAAATGAGCCTGGGGCTTCCCTGGTGGCGCAGTGGTTGAGAATCTGCCTGCCAATGCAGGGGACACGGGTTCGAGCCCTGGTCTGGGAAGAGCCCACATGCCGCGGAGCAACTAGGCCCGTGAGCCACAATTGCTGAGCCTGCGCGTCTGGAGCCTGTGCTCCGCAACAAGAGAGGCCGCAATAGTGAGAGGCCCGCGCACCGCGATGAAGAGTGGCCCCCACTTGCCGCAACTAGAGAAAGCCCTCGCACAGAAACAAAGACCCAACACAGCCATAAATAAATAAATAAATAAATAAATAAATAAATAATAAAATTAAAAAAAAAAAAAAAGTAAATGAGCTTTTGAGCCATGTAAAGACATGGAGAAACCTTAAATGCACATTACTAAGCGAAAGAAGCCAATTTGGAAAGGCTACAGATTGTGTGATTCCAACTATAAGACATTCTGGAAAAGGCAGAACTATGGGGACAGTAAAAAGATCAGTGGTTTACAGGGATTGTAGGGAGGGATGAAGAGGTGGAGCACAGAGGGTTTTTAGGGCAGTGAAACTACTTTGTATGATACTCTAGTGGTGGATACATTTGTCCAAACCTGTAGAATGTCCAACCCCAGGAGTGACCCCTAACTGAACTGTGGACTGTAGTTAATAATAATGTATTGATATGATGTTGGTCCAGCAGCTGTAACAGATGTTCCGTACATTGCAAGATGTTAATAACACGGGGGGAGGGTCAGGGGGGTGAAGAAGGGGCTATATGAACTCCTCCATTTTTTTACATTCCTAAAACTGCTCTAAAAATAGTCTATTTATTTAAAAAATGGGTTTACACATGTATTTTATTGTCACTAAAAAACTGAAGGGTGGACAAAACCTGTGTTTGGGTGACTGGGACTTTGTGGAGAGACTGCTGTTTGTCTGAAGAGCCGGTTGATGGTGGAACTGGGGTTTGAACCTCGGGTATTAGTACATTTGCTACAACACAGAACTTCATTAGCTAATTACCTCATGGCATCAGCATTTGGGCTGCGTTGTTTTCTTGGCTGTGTAAATCTTGTGAGGTTGTCTGCTGTCTCGGCATCAGGACATGTGACTGCCTTTAGTGAAGAGCTGGGTTGACAAACCAGACGGAAATGTTCTTAGAATCTTGGCGTTTCTCCGCGTTCACTCTGGCGTATGGCTCCCTTCCAGAGGCCTAGGTACTCAAGTCGCAAGTGTGCCATCCCGATGAGAGGATGGAGGCCGTGCAGAAGGGTGGGCACGTGCTCGGAGGAGGGACGTGGTTGTGTTACAAACATAAACTTGAAAAAGGTGGGGCTTAAAATAGGCTCCTCATCGTACTTCTAATACTGAGGTTTTGCTTTTTTTTTTTGCAGCTTTTTAGTGTTAATGGTGATAAAAAATAAATTATTGTTAGCCAAGATGATTTCTTGTCATAGTATTAATAAATTTGGCTTATGTTTTAGATCACTGTTTCCCAATTAAGGAAATAAAGCAAGCAGGGTAACTCTTTCTTGAGTTTTGCTCTTTTTGCCCTGTTGCTGTAGAGTCTGTGAAGGCTTCAAGGAGTTTTTCACTGGTCTTCTAGTAGTACTAACCCCACATTTCAAGTGTGACCTTTGTTATGTAAATTCTCAGATCCACTGGTTAGAAATTAGAATGGAGTCCTGGGAAGACTTCCCAGGTTTTTAGAAAAATCACTTTAATTACCAGTAACTCGTTGCTTCCGACTCTCCTGATATTATCAAATGGTTTGATATTATCAAACCGCCTGCTTGCAGGGGTTTAAAAATAAACTGTACTTCAAAGACCTCTCCGAGATTCTCCATCTATTTATCACCTTGGCTTTTCCATCCTGGTGGAATGAATGTCACTTGTCGTGGCCTAAGCAGCTTCCTAGGGCCTGTGAAGCGTCCGGGTCCCTGGGGAAAGCGCTGGGGCCGTGGCCGAGGCTCACATGCTTTAGGGAAGGTCAGCGAGCGTTCTTCCTTCCGCTCCCGGCCCTTACCTGTCACTCTGTTCTTAAACCATTTTCTCTTTTGTTTCTTTGCAAAAATATAAACACGGCGAGTGTTTGGTCATTTGCTCATTTATCCCACAGAATGTTTCTTTGTCACTTGTGTGTCCCAGGCGCGCATCTTGATGGTGAATGCTCAGCGATCTAAAGCCTATGTGTTGAGACAAGGATAAGCAACGAATAGTGACACAGTAGTAGGCAAACTTGTAATTTCTGTGTAGAGAGTGGGAAGTAGGAGCAGGGGAAGGAAGCTGCTGGGCCTGTGGTTGTGGATGAGACGGCCACCTGGTCGACCAGAGGCCTTCAGGGGTCGGGAGAGCACCTGCCAACTGCCAGACAGAAGGACCCACGGAGCGAGGCCCCACGGGACCGTATGGGACGCGGACGGAGAGCAGTGGAGCAGAGAGCGAGGCCCAGGGCCTTCCAGCCTCGGTCAGGCCGCGGAGCCTGGTGATCCTTTGGGAGACAGCTGCGGGCGGGCTCTGGGCAGGGAGCGTGGGCTGGTTCACAGTTTGTGCAGCTTGGGGGCTGCAGCCTCTGCCCGTCCAGGTGTGGACAGAGGGGGCGGGGGACGGGGCTCCGTTCTGGATGCACCTTCACAGCAGAGCTGACAACAGTGATGAGTTAGCTGGATGCAGCTGTAAGAGGAAGAGCGTCATCAAGGTGAACTTCGCTTGGCATGAGAACTGGGTAGCGACATGTCATTTACTGGATTCTCTTAAGTGCTCGGTTTCCTGTCACCTGGCTGTTTTCTGTTCTGATGGCCCCGGGTCAGAACCTGGGTTCCAGGTGAACAGCCCACCCTTCCCTGACCACCTTGCACGTGTGTCTCTCCTGCAGGCAGTGACGTCTCCCCACCTTTTACCTGACACATCGCTCCTCTTTTTTTAGTTGAATTGAAAGGTTCAACTAAAAACCCACCTTTGTAAGTGCACCCCAGTTCTTATTGACCCCCGTCTTCTCCCTAACGGCACAGCCAGTGGCTCTGGCAGAGCATTTGTTCCGGTCACTGGAGTCCCTCTCCCTGGACATACCTCTAAGCTTCTGGGGGGCCAGGTGCCCAGGTGCCATGCAGACAGTAGGTGCCCACCTGCCTGTGGACCACGTTAGGGACTCACTGGCTGAGAAATTCCCTTAGCTACAAAGTCACGTGTTTGTGTTCTGATGTAAGGTTTAATCCAAATAAAATGCTTTTATAAAGCATTCGTTTACTATGTACAGTTGATTCTTAAACAGTTCATATTGATATAGGATTTTCTTCATTTTATTATAAACTATTCCAAGTGCACACCTAGGAATAGAGAACCACATAAGGCTCACCACTCCATCCCTGCTCAGGTTTATTGAATCTTGACATCAAGCCAAATGTGCTTCATACTTTCAGTTTTCCAAGAAGTGAAGCCTTAAGGATGTGATTCCTCGAGGCTCCTGTGTCCTCCCCTCGCTTCCATCGCTCTGTGCCCACCCTGGACCGGTCCTCCCAGGCATCTGGTTCATGTCACCCCAGGCGTGTTTTTGTCATAGATGGCATCTCTGTTTCCACCGTAAATAGTAAAACATGTAGAGTTGTTTGCAAGTGTTTGCGGGTGGACGTCTGTGCGTACTGCACTGTTGTAATGACTCAGTTTACCCTTCCTCAGGCTGACGGGCATTTGGGTCGTGTCCAGTTTTGGGCATTAGAGCTCGGCTGTGGTGGGCAGTTCCCCCATGTCCTAGGGTGAAAGAGCAGCGGTCCCCATAGCAGTGATTCTTGAAGTGGGGTCCCAGGTCCAGCAGCTCAGCATCACCTGGGAACTTGCTAGAAATGTAAGTTCCTGGGCCCTGCCCCAGACCTCCTGGACCAGAAACTTTGGTATTGAGGCCCAGAAACCTGGTTTTCAAAAAGCACCCCAGTGATTCTGATCCAAGCTAGAGTTTGAGAACCTGCTCTAGGATTTACCTTGAAGTGGAATCTTGGAGTCGTAGGGTAAGACCATCTTCAGCTTGACTTTATTTTCAGTTTGATGTAAAATGTGGTTTGCCCCCATTATCAGCCTGTGAGAACTCCTTCACTTCACGTTCTCATTCAACAATCGCTGTTGTAACACTTCTAGTTTTTGGCATTTGAAGGCTGTGGGGTAGTCTCATTGTGTTTTTCTGTTTGTGAATCTTCGATCACTAATGAGATTGCACATACTTTCCTAAGGTTTATTGACTCTTCATATTTTCTTTTATGTTGATCGTCTCTTCATATCCTTGGCTCATTTTTCTATTGGTTTATTTGTCTTTTCTGATTAATTTATAGATGTTCTTCATATATTTGAGATACTAATCCTTTGTCAGCTGTGACTTCTTTTGTAACCGTTTTGTAGTGTCTATTGTGCATATGTTTAAAAATGTTAATTTTAGTTAAATTTTAAAATTGACTTTTTTTGTTTTGCAATTTTTGTTTCTTAATTTTCTTCAGAATATCTTTTACACCTTCCATATTATAAAGATGCCAATTATTTCTCCTTAAGCCTTTAAAGTTTGCATTTCACTGTTACATATTTAATTTACTTAAAGTTGGTTTGGGGTGAGATAGGGATGTAATTTTATTTTTCACTAGGGATAATCTGTTCTTCCAATTCAGTCACCTTCTCATCAATATGAAATACATCAATCACTGTTATATGTCAAGTTCCCACGTGAATATGGGTCTATTCCAGTGCTTTCTGTTTTGTTTCCTTGGTCTGTTTAGTAAACCTTTTGGCAATAATTCATCTTCTTAATTATTATGCCTTTAAAACATGATACTTGGTAGACAAATATACCCATCTTATTTTTGAAAAAATTATTTAATTATTCTAGACCTCTTACTTTTTTCCACGTGAAAACTACTTATCAAGTTTTCCAAAGCACTATTGAGATTTTGATTCAAATCAGCTAGAATTTATAGAGTAGTTAATGGAGAACTTATGGCTTTACAATATTTAATCTTCTCTATTACAAGCACAGTGTATGTCTCCACGTATTTAGGACTTCTTTTATGTTCTAAATAATATTTGTTAGTTTCCACACTTAGGTGTTGGACATCCTTGGTTAGATTTATACTTGGAAAAGCATTGTACAGTTTTAGGCCCTGTTGTGAATAGAATTTAAAAAAATCTCTTGCTTATTCTGGTTGGCTACTCCTCTTGGGTTCGTACCTGCTGAGTTTCATTATTGATTTGGTGCCCAGACGTCCTGGTGACTATCTCAGTTTGTCGGTAGGTTCTCTTGGCTCCTCTATATGGCTCGTTGTATTATCTGCAAAGTGAATTTTATCTCTTTGTTTCCATATTCTGTATTAACTTTGTAGTCTGTTAATTTTCTTGCTGTTTAGAAGGTTTTCGTTCTCATTTTTAGTTAATACATAGACAATTGAGAAGGAGCACATGGCCCTCTGCTCTCACCCGTGGAGACGTGGGCCGGGGTCTTCATGGCACTCAGGTCGACTTGCTTCCTTGGAGGGAATCCTTGCCACTGGAGCATATTCTATATGCTCAAAATTAATTTATAAAGGAGTGAAAAGGAAAGAAAAAATTGAGCACTGTCAGTAATTCATTTCTCTTACTCTTTCTCTTACAGTTACAGCTTTGAACTTGAATTCTTCTCTATTCACACATGCAGTAGGATTTCTAAATACTTGTGTAAGAAGTTTGAAGCCTTAACTCTAAATCTGCCTTGGACATTTTTTTTAAAGAACAAATATTTCTTGTGTCCACAGCTCCCAGCACAGTTCTTGCTGCTTTGTGGGTATTGGTGAAAGAATAAGTTAACAAGTAGACTCACAGATAATTGATCAGCTTTATTCTAAACAGGACTTTTGCAAACCTGCTACCATTTACTGTGAAATTAAATTAAAATTCCAAACAAGCTAGGGAATTATTCAGAAAATTACAGGAAGTGTATTTGACAGCCTTGACCGCAGCAGTGTTTGTTGGACGTGCTGGCAGAGCTGGCCTGGTGAGTGTCCGCTGATCCGGGCCCAAGATGGAGTGGCACCAGCTCGTTATCTGTGTCCTGGAGCAGCAGGACGTGCCCCTCCAAGTGGGAGGGTATTTGCTGGCAGATGCTTTGCTGTGTTGGCCAAGAGATTATTCTCTGCTGGTAGTTTATGTGCTATTTCACTCCCCAGATAATACTCTGTGGCTCGAAGTAAATAAATGTAAATTGTCCTAGGAAAGTGTTTCAAAAGGCAGTTAAGTATAAATTCACATCCCACCAACTGTTTAGATTAGCAGACTTTTGAAAGAAATTACAACCTTCTGCATCAGTGTTTTCAACCGTTTTCTGTAATTCTCCTGAAATACATGTAGAAACAATAATTTCTCAAACTCATCATGATTGTGGCTCTTCTAAGTAGGTCCAAATAGAATTGAATTAGAAAGAAATTAGAACCTGTCTTCGAGTGCTGCTCGAACTGTCGGAACGTGTAATACACAAACGCCAAGGAGCAGAAATGCTGAGAAGTTAGGTAGCTCGTTTCCAACTACGACCAGAGCAAACAGCGGAGGACAAAGCACCGCATACCTTGTGGGCAGCAGATTCTGCGCTGCGGTAAGACCTGGGCCATGGGCTGAGTCATCGCCCTGTAAGCTGCTCTCTGACCGGGTGGGAAGCACTGCGTCCCATGGCTGATGGACCCTTTCTTGGGGGTCCTGCAGGAGCCCTGGACATCAGCAGTGATGGGAAATAGCTGTGCGGCCTCAGGAAATTCACTCGATTCTACCCCTTCCTCAGGTTCTACATCTGTGAAATAAGTGACTTAGAACAGACCATACCCAGGGTTGCTTCTGAATCCACACTTTTTGAATCAAACAGGGAAGTAATTTAATTTGAAGCCTCAGCTTTTGAAATGGTGATTTTCCCTGTTCCCGGAAGCCTGGTGGTGACACACACACAGATAGATACACGCTATGCGTGGTTATGTGTCCGGACATTATTTCCTGTTTTACTCAGTAGCTTATATAATTGATGGACAGGATTGGGGAAATTAATCACAGTGCTTCTCTGTTGCCACAGAGAATGTGGGTCATTTGAGAGTCGGGTCGGTATGTAGGTCCCTCAGGTGTATCGGTGTGAAGTTAGCAGCCGAGCTGACTGCAGGTATATGCCCCAAAATTGTGTTGTGCTTTACTATTTGTAAATTGTTTCTGTGTGCACTGCTGCATTTGAGTGCGTGGCTCCCGTGAGTTGTCTTTGGTGTGGATTATTCCTGTTGCTCACAGCGTGGTTATGTGGCGGGTGAAATTCAGCAAGCAGGATGGTGTTGGGATTGGAGCTGGGAGTCAGGGTGTGGACCCTGGCGGGGCTCCTGGACGGGGCCAGGTCAGCCAAGGATGCATTAATGCCAATAGCATCGTTTTCTCCCTGGCTTGAGTGGCCAGCTCTAAACAACAAATAATGACTGAATCCCCAGTATTTAAGATCTGATGACCTTAGGCCCACTAGGAAGGGTAATTTCTTAGTTCTCATTTCAGGTAGACAGATATGGCATCTCATCACGTTTCAGCATTTGACTCATGTCCATACTTGTTGGAAATAAAATCTCAGTGTTCTAGAATCTCTTTTGGGCAGGAAAACACAGGAGGGGTGATCTCGTGGTTGCAGGAGGCCCTCTTTGATTGTTTGTCAAGATGCTTTGATATAATATACTAATTTACATTCAATAAAATTAATATATTTCCACTCACTGGGAGTTAGGAGCTATGAAATGTAGGATTCAAGAATGGCGGTCAGACAATATTCCTTTCAATAAACATTTACAGTCATGAAATGGTGAGTGTTATCTGTGTTGGAAATTCACGGCACTTACTGACAAATGGCCAGGTCCTGCGTTAACACTGCTAGTTTATTTCTTTAAGGGATCGTTCGAAATAGTAAGGCATTTTAAAATAAAAATTAATATTTATATTAGTCAATGTTCTTGTCATTTATGAGGATAAGGCATAAATATACACCTGCTTCTTTTCACATCTCTTTTCTTTGGAATTTTGAGTGGTCTGTATTCGCAGGTGTAGGAAAACAGCAAAATGGACTTAGGAATCTCAAACATAAACTTGTTGAAAATCTGAGTCTTTTCTAGATGGAGGAGCCTTGAATGGGTTCTCAAATCTGGAAATGGTGGGCGTTCAGCGTTCAGCCGAGGGGTGGTCCCTCCACACACATAACCTCACGTGGGCCGGGAGGGCTGCACAGGGCTGCCCTCAGGCCTGTGCTCTCTGACCTGTGCTTTGGCTGACTGGCCAGTGGAAAGCTCCTCAGCAGACCTTCCATCCATCCCCGTTGGAGTCTGGTTAATGCAGGAGGGTACAGGGGACTTACTGTCGCCTCTTCATGCTCAACTTAGACCCCAGCCTGATGCTTCTGTATCCGCTCTGGCTGGAAAGATTGGTTTCAGGATTGTACTTTAAAGCTGCGCTTTCTCTCTTGACTTGCACTGTCGGCTGCACTTGCAGACTCCTCTCGAGCCTCATGCTTCTCTGTACTGACAATGCTGCGATGTCCCTCCGGGTTTAGTGCGGTCGCTGCAGCGATCATCCGCCACCTGACTCTCTACATCCTCTGCTCTCCCAGCTGCTCCCCTCCTGCCAGGACATGCTTTTGTGGGGCATTTGCTTGGGAGAAAAGATAAAGTTTTCCCCTAAGTGTGGCTTTGAGAGCGTGGTCCCAGCTCGCTAGCCTTTGCACCTCTCCTGACAGGCTGCAGCTTGTCCGCCGGACGTGCGTCCCGGGGCCACTCAGGCAGGACGGCCTTCCTGAAGCTTCCACACTGCTGGCCACCAGCCTCTGGGTCTCGTTAGTCCTCTCAGCGGGGAGAGGTGGGTGTGCATGGGGAGGCCCCCCCTGTCTAATTTGTTCCCTTAGCACGAGAGCGTCCTTTTTACTTCTGACCCTCCCTGTTCCATCTGTATTAGAATAGGTGGAGGGGATAGTTGATGAGGCACAATATTCTAATCCACTCTCATGGGTTTCCTCTTAAATTTTATATGGAAGAAAAAATACGATCTTAGGACCATATTTGGGGGCATGTGATAATTACTTAATTGCTTTATTTTAGGTGCAGGACAGAGTCCCCCCAGTCTCCAGCGTTCTTTATTGCTCTCAGCTCGGGCCGTCAGCCCCTCTTTAAAAACGTCCCGGAACTAGAAAGCAGGCACCGGATCAGGCTTCCTGTCCCGTGTCGTTCAGAGCCTTTCACTGCGGCACCAAACGTTTCTGTCTGAGCCTCTTCTCCGTTTCCTCTCCCCCTACTATGTCCGGGAGCACCTGTGAGCCCACCTGCGGCAGGTGCAGGGTGGGGTGGGGTCTCTGGAGGCTGGGCGCGTGCAGGGCGGTTCCAGGGCAACGTCTCCATCCGCGCTTCCCTCCTGGCTCCCGTCAGGCTGTTGCCACCCTCATTCCCAGCGTGTCCCGCCAGCAGGTGGAGACAAGGCCCCGGGCGGGGTGGGGACAACAGCCCCGCCAAGGGGATGGGCAGCCCGAGGTGCCTGGGCCGCAGGTTCTCAAGGTCACAACCCCAGCTTCTAAGTGTTTCCCCCCAACATTGTTACCTGTGGGCCTCACACTCATAATCTCATTCATTCCTAGATTTGCTATTTCTCCCTTTCCATGAATCAGCCTGGCATTTGCCTTCTTAATTTTCTGGGTCTCTCCCTGTCCCACGTGACTTTTGGGAAAAGCCGCTCAGAGATGGTTTTTTCCTGTTTCTCTGTGGCACGGGGTCAGATTCCCAGGTCTGCAGGCAGGTGGGTCTCTGTCGTTTTCACAACCTCAACCGTCTGGGGCTGCGATTTCTTGTTTACACGTTGTTCGTTTTCTCTCCATCGTGAAGGTCATTCTCTCGCCGGTCACACACATGCCCAGCAGCAGTCAGGCGTTTCTGCTGTCCGAGCCTGGGACTCCAATATGCACGCTGTTTACCTGCTGTCACCACAGATCAAGGGACCATTGAATGCTGGGTTCAGAGGCAGAATCTTCAAATTAAATTTTGTCTCTGACCATCAGGGTTTGTTCTGTGCAAGAGAAAACCTGTGTTTCCTCTGTGTCTTTCCCGGGAGCAACCGGCTTTATTTATTTATTTTTTTACAGTTTTATGTTGGAATGTGTTGAATTCAAGTATGTTTAGTTATCTAAACTTTATGCCCCTGATTGTTTTAATTAGCAAACGTAAACCTTTTAAGCTGTGATTTCTCTAATTTGGTGGAGAAGGAACAGAGGATGTGAGGTCATGTATATGCTTCTGGCAGGTGTTGGGGTCCATATTACAGTGTCGATTCGCTGTGATATCCAAGGTATCTGAGAGTGAAAGAAGGACGATGTTATTATAGTTCAGTCGTACAGATTTTTTTCTGCTCTGGATTCAGACTGAGTCTGGTGACAGTAATCTTTTAGCGATAAACACAAAGGGTTTTAGATTTGGGCTTTGATGATTATGAACAAATCATACTGATGTTGGCCGCATGTTAGAATTTATTTTATCTAAGACATTACTTTAACCTCGTCATCTATGCTTTATGTCGAGGATTTCTCGGTGTGTAATCCCCTGTTCATGTTGGTTTCTAATGGGGAAATGAATCTTTGAGTAATTCTGTTTTGAGTAAAATTCCAGGAGGTGAACCCAGCATTTCTTAAGTGGTATATTTTGTCTTCCACTCAAGTGAATATTGTAGACATATTTTCTCAACTTTTGTGTGATAATTGTACTGATTTTACACTCACTTTGAAAAAGTTTATTAACATCTGAGAAGATAGTTCAACACTTAAAAGTTTATTTTTAAAGTTTCTCATCAGCTCCATCCCTCATGCCCATTGCTTCAAATGTAGATACTTGTCAGTTATTTAAAGGTGTCAGTTTTCACAATGGTTATATGCTTTATTTTCAGCTAATTAAAAATATTTTCACATTTTTTCCTTTATTATTTGTATTTAAGAAGTATACCTGACCTTAGGAATACAATGAAAAAAGGGGCATATAAGAGAAAGAACATTGTTCTTATTTATTCCTAAGACTCTGATTTCTGTTTGTCATAAGGTGTCACACGTGTGACAGTCTGACCTTGAGGTTATATCCATTAGGTGCAGACGAGGTCTGTCATGTACTTGGAGCTGCCGTCGGCACCACTCATTATTCACGTGACCTTTCACTGTCGCCTTCCTGAGCTTGTAGCTGGAGGCCCACTGTTCCTGATCTGATTTCTGATTCAGAAAATCTCATGACTGTGAATCCATGGGAACTTTATCCACAGAGACGTGAGCCACCATGGCCACTCATGAAACACGTGTGACAGTATCTCCCTGGGAGGAGGTCCCGTGAGGTGTGGGACACACACTGTGTCACAGCTCCAGGACCAGCGCTACTCATACTTAACCTCAAATCTAGTCGGCTGCGGAGAAGGAGGATCTGTCACGACGGTGGGTGATCCAGAGACGTGCTCTTGTTTCTGAGGGTGATTTTACAGAAGCGCCCCAGAAACATTTTGATGAATGCCAGTTTTGGGGATGTGACTTCTCTTCCGAGGACACGGTGCTTTGGGGGATGTGGTCTGCTAAGTCTCATACGTCTGATACATGCTCCATCCTGCCATCGTGTGGTCGCACGCCCTACATACAGGTTGTCCCTCTTCCAGGTGTGATGCCGTCACAGGTCAGCAAGTCCTCGAGGGGAACGGCTGGAGAGCAGGAGTGTCAGACAGTCTGGAAACGATTCTGAAGCGTCATCGTGTCCCCTGGCACTTTGGTCCTCCGTGGAGACAGTGACATTCAAGGACCTGAAGACGTGGAATTGCTCTCTTAGGAAAGCGGTGATTCCAACTTGGTCTAAATTTCATCAACAGAAAAGGACGCCCAGGTCTCCACAGGCATCCCCATCACCTGCACACGGACTCAGGGAGCCAGTTACCAGGGGGCTGGACGTGGTCCCCCGGCCCCAACCTGCCACCAGCATCGCTCAGCTCCCCCTTTCAGGCCTCTTAGCCTCTTCTCTTCACTTTGTTTACTATGCAGCTTTGCATAATTTGGAGGCAATTTATTATTTTCCCCTTTGTGACCCATCGGCCACCCCCAAACCATTCCTCCATGCTGGGAGTCATGCCTGAGCCTTCGTCTCGTTGGTGACTGTTCTTTCTTTAAAGCCCTTGGAGCAGGGCTTCCCCGGTGGCTCCGTGGTTAAGAATCTGCCTGCCAATGCAGGGGACACGGGTTCAAGCCCTGGTCCGGGAAGATCCCACTTGACACGGAGCAACTAAGCCCGTGCACCACAACTACTGAACCTGCGCTCTAGAGCCTGTGAGCCGCAACTACTGAGCCCGCGTGCCGCAACTACTGAGCCCACGCGCCTAGAGCCCGTGCTCCACAACAAGAGAAGCCACCGCAATGAGAGACCCACGCACCGCAACGAAGAGTAGCCCCCGCTCGCCCCAACTAGAGAAAGCCCGCACGTAGCAATGAAGACCCAATGCAGCCAAAAATAAATAAATAAAATAAATACATTTATTAAAAAAAAAAAGCCCTTGGAGTAGCCACCGATGGGGCCTGGATTGTGGTCACGCCTCCCGATGTGCCCCTCATTCCCACCAGAGGAGCCCTGCCCGCCCCGTCCTGTGTCCTGGCAGATTGTGCAGGGTTTTTCTCTCCAGCTTAGGCTATGGTGCACATTTTCTTTTGCAGCAAAAGAAAAATTCCATTTATGTTTGTACTCTGAGAGCTTGAATGTACAGTAATTAAAATAGATGTTTCTTAATTTGCTCTGTGGAAAGGGACAGCCAGTCACTGATAATCACTAAAAGGAAACCACGTCTCAAGGCTTTTTAATCACCGGAGACCTCCATCTGCTCCCAGGCTGGTGGCTGGATAAAGTTGAACTTAATAAATTTTATAAGAAAAACAGACGACTCCCTGGGCTTCATAACGAGTGTGCACACATGGTCTCAAGTCGTACCTGCAACATTTAGGGACCAGGAGCTGGTCAGAGAACCCATGAGAGTTTGAGATTGTTCCCCGGAATCTCAGGCTTGCGGTCTGGTTACACTGGCATCTGATAAGGACCCGGTGGCCTCCACGTGCCCTGCGGGCAGGACACCTGCGGGACAGCATGACGGCCCCCAGGAGGGAAGTAGGGAAGGACTAGGGAAGCGGTTTCTTCAGGGAGCAGAGGGTTTGGAGATGGGCTGAGAAAGTGTCACCACTGATTTACAGAACAATTTGATGTTAGAAGTCAAACTCCAGGCCCTTGTTTCATTCTTCGTAATGCGCTTGACCAGTTTGTATCCATGCAACCATCGCTTCCTTAGCATTTCTCTCTGCCTACTTGAATACTACATTGCCCCGATTTTCCTTCTTCTGCGGCTATTTCTTTGTCAGGTTTCCTCAAATGCAGACATTTTTCAGCTTTGTCATTGCATTTCCCCCTTGACAGGTCCCCAGAGCCGTTGTACACTTTTCAGGCATCACTTCCCTGCAGAGGAAGCCCGAGAATTTCCATCCTCGCTCCCAGGATGGGGCGTGTCCCCAGGGGGTGGGTGGGGGCAGCACCCCTGTGGTTGGGCCGTTTCTCCCCCTCGCTGTCTCCCCACTTCCCAGAGGGAGACATGGTTTCCTGGTTCCTTCTTCTCCGCAGACCCTCGTCCTTGGATTTTCTGTCCTGTTCTTGCCCTCCCTGGTCAGGCCGTCATTTCACATCTTGGCCGCTGTTCTGGGTGAGAGGTTTCCAGGAGCGTCGCAGGTTGGTGCCTCCCGAGCCCTGGCGGGGCTGTGTTGCCACCTGTGCTCTTGCCCTGCTCCTTGGGGTTAGGGGTGACGGACTGTGGGCCAGGGGTCACCTCCCCACGGAGCTGAGCTGGCCGCCCGGTGTGTTTCCCCGACTCCGAAATGCAGCCGACGTTCAGCACCCAGCTCATCATTTTCTTTCCTCTAGTTCTTCAGAACAAATAGAAACAACTGAACGACCCCATTTATCTTCCCTAAGATGTTCTATGGTAGCAAATACCGAGTGACCTCAAGCCTTTTCTTCCGCTGGCATCAGATTATAGGCGTCAGCCACCCGAACTGTGGATTCCTGGTCCCCCTTTACCACAGACACAGGGTCACCCAGCTCTGCAAATCTAATCAGATCACAGACCAATTCCAGGATCCACTGATTTTTCTTCAAATGGCTGTCCAGTTGTCCACACCTAAATTAATCGATTAATCCATCTTTTGTACATTTTAATTGAGTTTTAGATGGAACCTTATCAGGCTGTGCATTTCCATCCGTACTTTGGTTTGTTTCTGGATTTTTCTTTGCTTCCATTGGTCTAGCAACTTCATACTGTTTTAACAGTAAGCTTTTCAGTATCTGACAGGGTGATCCCCCTTCATTTCCTGACATGTTTATTCATCCAGATAAACTTTAAAATCATGTTTCAAGCTTCCAAGCAATCGTGTTTGGAATTTTGATTGGGATTATGTTGGATTTACAGATAAAGTTAGGAAGAACTGACACTGGGAGACTCTATCACATAGTGGTATGCACGTCTCCATTTATATGGATATATGAAATAATCTTTATTCGTATTTTATTCAGTCTTCACAACCTCGCGTTACTTGGCTCCCTGAGATATTACACGAGATGGGCGGTAGCAGCCGTGTGCTACTGTGTTTTTGTTGACTTTCTTCTTAAATATTCTACAATTTTTCCTTTAACCATTTCAGTGCATATGCATTCATGATAGATTTTGACTTTTACTATTTATCTGTTATGAAATCTCCTTCCTATTTTTGACAGTTTTGTCCTGAGCTCAACCATAATATATCTCAATTCTTCTCTATGTCTCTCTGTTTCGGAGAACATAGAGTTGGATTTTATTTTTTGACACAATCCTAGTCTTTCTCTTTCTGGGTGATTTTATCCTATTTAATGTAACATATGTCTTGTGCTGTTGTTTAAGTTTATATGCTTTTACATGCTTGAAAACTTTTAAAGATTACATACCTTGCTCTGTGCTGTGTGTCTTTTGTGAGCTTTCTTCTCATTCTTCCCCAGAAATTTAGAAGGAATTTATTCTACTGTTTATGTTTTATTTTAAATAATATATTGAAGTCTCTGTTTCTTGAATTCAATTTCAAAGCAAGAACTATTAGGAAGGGTGAAAAAACATTACACTCACTCTTTTAAATAAGAGCAAACTTTCCTTCTACTCAGGACAAGTTTTTCTTTCATTTGAAAAAAACCCAGTTCTGTTGAGATATAATTGGCACACCACAGAGTTCACCCATTGAGAGTGTATAATCCCATGATTTTTAGTTTATACAACATCACTACAGTCAAGTTCAGAACATTTTCATCCCCCTGTCCTCCCATCCCCCACCCCAGTGCTAGGCGCCCCCTAAGCTACTGCGTGCCTCTGTGGATTTCCCTGTTCTGGATGTTTCATATGAATGGAATCATGTGCCATGAGGTCTTGGGTGACAGGAGTTTTTCACTTAAGCATAATGTTTTCAAGGTTGAGTTCATCCACATTGTATTAGAACTTTATTTCTTTTTAAAATTTCTACTTTTTTAGTTTTTAAAGATTAAAAAAATTTTATTGTTCTAATTGTGGAAAAATATATATCACATGAAATTCATCCTTTTAACCATTTTTAAAGGTACAGTTCAGTGGCATCAGGGATGTTCACATTGTTGTGCAACCATCGCCACCATCATCTCCAGACCTTTCTCATCATCATCGATTTATTTCCAAATCCAAAGTCATGAAATTTTACCATGATGTTTTCTTCTAAGAGTTTAGGTGTTTTAGCCATTTAGAGTTAATTTTTGTGTATGGTATGAGATTGGGGTCCCACCTCATACTTTGGTGCATGGCTGTCAGGTTGTCTCAGCACCATCTGTTGAGAAGTCTACCCTCCCCATTCGGTGGTCTTGGCACATTTGTTGAAGGTCAGTTGACCATGAAATCTATGGGTTTACGTCTGGATTCTCAATTCTGTTACACTGATCTGTTCTTGTGCCAGAACCACAATGTCTTGATTACTATTTTGTAGGAAGTTTCAAAATCCACATGTGAGTCCTTCAACTTTGTTTTTCTTTTTCAAGATTGTTTTGGCTATTCTGGGTCTCTTGCAATTCCATATGAATTTTAGAGTCACGTTGTTAGTTTCCATGAAGAAGTCAATTGGATTTCTGGCGGGGATCACAGTGAGTCTGTACATTGGTTTGAAGAGTTAAATCTTCTGATTCATGAACATGGGGGTACTTTTTGTTCAGATCTTTAATTTCTTTCAAAAGTATTTTGTAATTTTCAGAGTATAAGATTTTCATTTCTTTTGTTAAATTTATTCCTAAGTATTTTATTCTTTTTGATGTAATTATAAATGGAACTGTTTCTATTTTCAGATTGTTCAAATACATAGAATTACAGTCGATTTTTTATGTTGATCTTGTATCCTTCAATCTTGTAGAACTTATTTATTAGTTCTAATTATTTTTAATGGTTTTCCTGTAATTTTTTATGTACAAGATTATGTCACCAGCAAATAGAGATAGTTTTACTTCTTCCCTTTCCAATCTGGATGCTTCTATTTCTTTTCGTTGTCTAATTGCCCTGTCCAGGGCATCCAGGACTATGTTGAATAGTAGTGGTGAGAGTGGGCATCCCTGCTTTGTTCCTGATCTTAGGGAGAAAGCATTCAGTCTCTCTCCATTAAGTACGATGTTAGCTGTAGTTTTTTGTAGATGTCTTTTATCAGGTTGAGGAAGTTCCCTAGTCCTATCCCTAGTTTGTCGAATGTTTTCATCAAGAACCTGTAATTATTTTTGTATGCTGCTGGATTAGTTCTGCCAGTATTTTATTGAGAATTTATGCATCCATGTTCATGAGAGATATTGATCTTTAGCCTTCTTTTCTCATCAGGTCTTTGCCTGGTGTCGGTATCAGGGTAAACTGGTCTTATAAAATGAGTTTGGGAAGTGTTCCCTTTACTTATATTTTTGGGAAGAATTTGTGAAGAATTGGTACGAATTCTTCCTTAATTTTTGGGCAGAATTCAGTAGAGAAGCCATTTGGGTCTGAGCTTTTCTTTGTGAACAGTTTTTGTTTACTAATTCATTGTCTTCACTTGCTATAAGGTCTATTCAGATCGTCTCTTTCTTCTTGAGTCAGGTTTGGTAGTTTGTGTCTTTTGAGGCGTTTGTACATTTCATCTAAGTTATCTAATTTGTTGGTGCAAGTTGTTCATAGTTTTCTTTTTTAATCTTTTCCGCCTGTAAAGTCTGTATAATGTTCCCTGTTTCATTCCTGATTCTAGTAATTTGAACCTTTCCTTTTTTCTTGGTCAGTCTAACTAAAGATGTTGATTTTGTTGATCATTTCAAAGAACCAGCTTTTGACTTCATTTTTCTCTTTTGTTTTTATATTCTCTGTTTCACAAGTTTCTGCTTTAATCTTTATTATTTTCTTCCTTCTTCTTGCTTTGTGTTTAGTTTGCTCTTCTTTTTCCAGTGTCTTAAGGTGGAAGTTCAGCTTATTGATTTGAGATCTTTCTTCTTTCTTAATAAAGGCATTTGCAGCTATAAATTTTCCTGAAGTATTGCTTCAGCTGTCTTCATTTTCATGAATCCCAATGCATTTTCTGATTTCCGTTTTGATTTGTTCTTTGTTCCATTGGTTATTTAGGAGTGCTTTGTTTAATTTCCACATATTTGTGAGTTTTGCAGTTTCTTTCCTGTTATTGATGTCTAATTTCATTTCATTGTGATCAGAGAACATAATTTATGTTAACTCTCTCATATTAAATTTGTTGAGCTTTTTTAATGACAGCGTATGGTCTGTTCTGGCATGTTCCAGGTGCGCTTGAGAAGAGTGTGTACTCTGTTGCTGCTGTTGGGGGAATGTTCTGCAGATGTGTCTTAGGTCTAGCTGACTTACAGTGTGGCTTAAGGCTTCTGTCCTGTTGATCTTATGTCTAGTTGTTCTACCTGTTATTGAAAGTGAGGTATTGACGTCTTCAGCTATTATTATCAATATCATTTTTGTCAGTCTTTGATTCACGCACGTTGGTGTTCTGTTATTAAGGTGCATATATATTTATAATTGTTATATGTTCTGATGGGTTGACCCTTTTGTCATTATAAAATGTCCTTTTTTATGTCTAGTAACACCTTTTATTTCGAAGTCTATTTTGTCTGCTCTCGCTGCTGCTGCTGGAGCTGGGGGTTGGGAAGAAGGCAGGCTTCTCTCCGAGCAGCACCCCATCCCGCCAGGAACTGAGCGCTTGGTGGGGGGCGACAGCAGCCTCAGGTCCTCTCAGCTTTCCGGTCCGACATGGAACCAGCACATCTCCGGTGGGCAGGGCTGTCAGGGCCCCCTGTCCTCAGCACACTGGTGCCACGCGTGGGGCCGGGAGGGGGATGAAGGGGTCCCGACCCTGCACGTGTTCACTGGTGTTGGCCCCGTGCCGGGTGCAGGCTCGGCCTCCCTGAGCTGGGAGGGGCGGGAGGGAGCAGATTCAGTTCCAGTACCACAGACTCTCATCTTTCTCCCCAAATTTGTGCAGATTTTCTGGAATAGATTTTCCTCACTTGCTGTTTGTCCTCAGGACCATTTCCAGAGGCTGAAATGTTGTTTTCATTTATTTTTTTGCTATAATCTTCACACCTTCTCTGGGGAGTGGGCAGCGGGGGTTTTTGCTCTGTCATGCTGGAAGCCGATCTCATTTTTAGTGATGGGGAAATCTGAGCCTGTTTAAACGCTCGTGTGAAAAAGTCAGTGGTGGGGGCTGGGTGAATATGTGGGCAGAGATGGGACATCAGGGACGCAAGTCCTTTTAGGAGAACGTGGTGTCCAGGACACATTGGGGGTTCAGTGTCAGGTACGTGGGATGCGTCTCTGATGTCACAGGGGTCAGGGGACGGCTCGTCGGTGTTGTGGTCCCTGTCGCCGGCTCTGCTCTTCCTTGTGACAGGGACGAAGGTTGTGGGTCGGGGCACAGTGGGGCCGAGGGGGCTCGTGAGGCTCCCACAGCTGCTGGGAAGTGAGAGGGAGCCGGCGTTTCCAGGAAAGTGAGTGAGGATTTGCAGTTAGGGGGCGGAGGGGAGGAGTCTCACATGCTTTAATTCTAGACTTTTCAGCAGACAGTGGTTATTAACTCGGCTCAGGATTCACTCTTAATCTCGTTACACTGGTGGTGCCTGGAGTCCCAGATGGATGGTGTGCTGGTCGATGGCGGCTTGAGGGGGCGTCTGTTTCTCTACGTCCTCAACAGCACTAGCTTCTTCTTGTCTTTTTGATGAGGGCCATTCTGGCATCAGACAGATGTGAGGTGATGTTTCACTGTGGTTTGATTTGCATTTCCCTGATGATCAGCGATGTTGAGCATCTTTTCATGTACCTGTTGGCCACCTGTATGTCTTCTTTGGAAAAATGTCTATTCATGCCCTTTGCCTATTTTTTAATCGGATTATTTGTTGGAGAAAAGGAAACCCTAGTACACTGTTGGGGGGAATATAAATTGGTACATCCAGTATGGAGGTTCCTCAACAAATTAAATATAGAACCACCATATGGTCCATCCATCCCATTTCTGGGTGTGCATCCAAAGGAAATGACATCAGGATCTTGAAGGAGGTATCTGCACTGTGTGCTCATTGCATTAGTCACAGGAGCCAAGACGTGGAAATAGCCTAAGTGTTCGGTGACAGATGAATGGATAAAGAAGATGTGAGGGTCAGGAAATCCTGCCACTTGTGGCGACATGGATGAACCCGGCAGACGTTTATTCTAAGTGAAATCAGCCAGACAGAGAGAGACAAGTGCTGTGTGGCATCACTTATATGTAGAAACAAACACACACAGAAGCTTGTGTCATCGAGCAGAGAGAAGAATGGTGATTACTTGGGGCTGGGGGAGGGGCGATGGGGAGACCTTGGTAAAAGGACACGAACTTCCAGCTGTAGGACGAATAAGTTCTGGGGAATCTAACGTGCAGCGTGGAGACTACAGTGAACAACACTGTATCGTGTCCTTTAGAGGTGCTGAGAGTAGGTCCCAAGTGTTCTCAGAGCACACACATGCACACATGCACACACGCACACACACGCACAGGAGTCACCTCTGGGAGGTGAGGGGCGTGTTGATTAACTCGATGGTGGTGATCATCTCACAATGTACACGTGTATCAAATCGTCATGCCTACACTTTAGATTACAACGTTATTGGTCACTTGCTCCTCAATAAACCTAAAGTAAATATACCCAGGAGGCTTCCAGGGTCCATGCTGATGAAAGCTGGCTTGGTCGTATGTTAAAAAGCTCACGATTACTATTTTAACCTTTTCGTCTTTACACGGAGAGAGATGCTGTCGGAACAAATCTGGGCTAGGATCCCAGGAGGAGTTGGGTTCTGACCTGTTTAGTCCATGGACTACAAGAACGAGGCCGGAGGAATGTACTCCCCCACCCCCCGGCCTCTGAGCGGAGGGTTCTTTGCTCTCTGACTGTCATTTGCAAAGACCAGTTTCACGCTCGTCAGCCTTGAACTAGCAGCCGTTCTGTTGCTGGAACGTCCGCCAGAGGGACAGGCTCTTCTCGGGGAGCGCGGGGCGTGCTGAGCTGGGGACCCGAGGTCTGGTGGTGCCGGGTTTTCTCCATCAGGCCCCCCTCGTGCTCCGCTTCTGACTTGTGCTGAGGGCATCTTCCTGCTCTGAGGTCAGCCCTGCCGCGGTCGGGACCTGGCCCCAACCCTCTGGTTTGTCCCCCGTCTGTCCCATCTCGTCTCCGTGGTCCCTGGGGAGCAGAGCCCGCCTGAGTCTGTCAAGTCGTTATTTCTGCCACTAACCGCCGCCCCCCCACCCCAAAATCTGTCCTTCTCCTACTTGGCAAAGTTCCAAGAGTGGATTAATTCCGTCACTGATCTTCCCCACTCGATACCGAAAAGACATGATTGCTGCTGGGGAAGCATGTATTTCAGTTGTTGCCGCTGACAAGCACCCTCAGAGCCTCTACTGGGAGCCTCGTGGTCCTACCAGCGCTCCCCCTCCTCCCGTCCCCCCGGGCGGGTGGTGCCGGCCCTCCTGCTCCAGTTGCCTGCACGCTCTTGCTTCCCAGAAGGAAGGCGTGTCCTCAGGAGAGGCTCTGCTCCCCACCCCTCCCTCCCCAGGTGACGGGGCTCCGGCTCCCCTTTCCTCCCTGGCTCTCCTTGGGGGGGAGGGGAGGGCAGCGTCCTCCCGCCGGGGCTGCTCTCATCACCGGTGTCCCTGGCCCTCCGTCCTCCCTTTGACCTCTTTCTGTCAGGTTTGTCCCCTCTTCTCACTCCTTTGGCCGGATGACCACCACACCCTGGAGCCCATCTCCATGCTTCTCGCCCTCGGCCCCGGCGGCCAGGCTATCCTCCTCCACTGCCGTTGCCTTGTGGGTCCCGGGACAGCGTGCGGGCTCAGTCCCCGTGATGTAACATCCGTGTCCGCCACGATCCTGGTGACACAGTGCGTACTGCTGGCGGGACTCTGCTGAAAACGTCGCCCCTTTCCTGCTGCAGGTTCCGCGTCTTGACACGGACGAGATCTCCTCCGAAAAGCGGCACCCACAGCCTGCATGCGCCGTGCTCACGTGTCGTGGGTCCCTCGGCTGTATCCCCCGGAGATGGCGCACAGCGGGCAGGGGCTCATACGTGGCCCAACAGAGAAGTGTGATCCACCCCTACCTGCAGAGCCTCAGTGATCGTCCCAAGAACTGGCAAAAATTTCATGCAGCGTGACAACAGTAATAAATCTGATCTTACATACTTTAAGGTAGAATACTTCTTTTTAAAACAGTTCAGCAAAGGGACTTACCTGGCGGTCCAGTGGTTAGTACTCCATGCTTCCGCTGCAGGGGCCACGGGTTCTATCCTTGGTCGGGGAGCTAAGATCTTGCGTGTCAAGTGGCACAGCCAAAAGAAAATAATGTAAAACAATTCAGCAAAGTTCTGCAAACCTAGAATAGGGATTTTTACTTTTTAGAAAATTAATAGACAATCTTTCTTTGAGCTGGAAAACTCTCTCCGGGCACTAATAGATCTGCGTGGACTTAGTCTCCCCATGAATCTCATTTATCCCTTGGTTTTAGGTGAGACATTTGTCCCCTATAATTTGGCTGGTTGTAGGATATTTTACCAGAGACTCTGGTTTCTATTCTGTTCCATATTTCTCAGATTATTAGATTTTCAAAGCAAAATTGCAACTGAAACCGTTTAAGAAATACATCAGTAGAAATAAATGTAGAAGAACACAAAGTTTCCCCTCTCCTGACCGGCCCAACTCCCTTCTTATTGGTAACACTCAGTCTGTCGCTGTGATGGCCATGAGTAACCTGTGAAATGTAACAGAAGATGTTAGCCGCCCCCCAACCTGGCTGCACTGACTTCCTCAGGACGTCTGCGTCCTTCCCACGAGCAGTCCCAGGAGTCAGTGTGGTCCCTGCGTCTAAGGCCAGGACTGAGCTGCTCTCGCCCATCCGGGCCTTGGAACCTTAGTGTCAGGGGTCAGGCAGGACCTTTGTCTGTAATACTTGAAATGGTGCCTTAATAAATATTCTGAGTGAGAAATGCCTCCCTCCCGACACACGTGTGTGTTTCTACGCACACACTCACGGGCACCTGCACATGCGCACACACACCCACGCCGTGTTAGCATCCGGTTACCCTGAGTGGCACCACCGGTGCGGACGGTGACCAAGACTTAGCGGGTTTATCTATCCAGGTGGCTCCTTGCGGGGGCTGGTGTGCGACACCCCATCTCCGCTCCCTCCTCGTGCCCCGACGGCTGTCACTTCTGGTCGTTCCCACGGGGGCAGTTTTGCTCCGTCAGCGTCTCTGCTTCTGTCTGTGAGTCGAGCTCTGCGGACGGCAGGTTCCCTCACACTCAGCAGACGCACCACCCGCACCTGTGCTGCGCGTCTTCCTGTGTCGTCGGGTGCGTGAGCCGTCGCCCGCGGCGTCAGGACGCAGAAGCTCCGGCCCTCTGCCCGCGGTCCTCGCCCTCATGCGGACTCAGGGCTGGGGGGGGTTGGGTCCTGGGCGCCGCGTGGGACGGACGGCTCGCGGGCCCCCGAGCCACGGCGGGTGGAGCGTGGCCTGTCTTGTTTCCATCCCGTGGCTGCACAGAAAGTTACAGTACCGATCCTTAGACGTTCATTTTCTCCTAGAAACATTTAAGAAAAGCTGCCCCCCGCCGTCAGGGGAGAATCTCCTCCTTCAGGATGTCGTGGGGACGTCAGGGTTGCTCGTGGTTACTGTCGGCCACCGAGATGAGATGCATGTCCAGTGTTTCCTCACCTTCTCTGACCCTGAATCTCCCCCCTGCTCCCCTATGGGAGTGTAATTTGAGAAACATGGTCCCAGCCGCCTGGAGAGCTAGAAATCTGGTCCTCTCGGCTTCTGTGCTGTTGTGGTCACTTTCCTTCCCGGCCTCCAGAAGGCGTCACTCTCCTCCACCCGCCTCGACCTCCCATCTGTGCTCTGCTCTCCTCGGGGTCGCATCTCCTTGCGGACGTCTTTCCGCACAGCGCCCCGTCTCCAGGGGATGGAACACGTGCTCCTGCGCAGGGCCCCGTGGCTCCAGCCTCCCCAGCTTCCGGCGCTTCCCGGTCCCCCAGACGTGTTTCCCTGGTGGTGGTCTCTCCTTCTTCCTCTCTGTCCTCTTCCTCCCCCCTTTCCCCCTTCTCCTCCCCCCTCCCGTTAGTGTCCTCACATTTGGGGTCTGTGGGTCCATTCCCCCCCATGCGCACCTTGGGGCTCAGGCTGCCCGTGGATGGCGCCTCCTGTTCGGGGCCTTACGATGCTCTGAGCCGGGAACACGGGTATAAAGAGATGCAGCTGCAGCCCGCGGGGGTGGTGCTCCTGGAAGGGGACACAGTTAGTGCCACGTGGGAGAGGTGATGAAGGTGACCAGGACCTACGTGACACGGAAAGTCAAGGAGGGTATTTGATTCAAGCTTAATTTGGGAAAATGCTCGAGATTTCAATAGACAGAAAAGAGGAAGGAAGGTTGCCGGGTGGGGGTTGAGAGGCTGCGAGTGTCCGGAAGGTCAGGCCGTGGGAAGGATGTAAAGGATGCAGCTGGGAAGCAGGTGCAGGCAGGACAGAGGCGCGGGCTTCCCTGTGTCCGAGCGGTCGTCCTGGGCCATCAGGTGGCAGGCGGGGCTGGAGGAGGTCAGCCGGGGTCGTGACCCTTTCACCCCCGAATGCGGGCGGCCTCAGGGCCGTGGGGAGGGGAGCCCCTCATCCGCAGGAGTCCCAAGGGGGTTTCCCTGAGCAGGCGGGGAGGCAGTCTGGGATCCCACGAGGCCCTCAGGAGGGGGCGGGTCCCGGGAGCACCTGGCGGGCGTGGGAACGTCTAGGGAACATGATGGGTAAGGACGCAGGATGGAGGGTCCTGTCGCAAAGGGAATTGTGGGACATGTTCTGGAGTGAGGAGCATCTCTCCCGCAGTCGACCCGGGGCTGGGGAAGGACAGGAAGACATCCTAGAGGTTCCGAGGCGCGGCTGGGGTGCGGTGGGGACACTCCTAAAGCTCTCAGCTGACCGCGGGGGTGCTGTCGCGTAACAGCGCCGCAACGTGTGGGTGAAGAGGCCGCCTTGCACCCGATAGGACGGCTGCCATCAGAAGACCAGAAAATAGCAGGTGTGGTGAGGATGTGGAGAAAAGGGACCTCGTGCGCTGTCAGTGGGAGCGTCAGACGATGCAGCCACCGTGGAAGCCAGTGTGGAGGTGCCTCGGAAGATTAGGAATAGAACTGCCGTACGATCGAGGGATGTACCCACAGAACCGAGAGCAGGGAGGCAGGTCCCTGTCCCCCGTGTCCTGGCAGCTTCATTCACGGCAGGAGAACGGTGGGTTAATTATGAGGAATCGGCCACGCGATTATGGACACTGATAGGTATGTACACATAGATATGTATGTTTACATACAGGCACACACACATGCACACGTGCACACGCAGTGTTTGTACATCCTGTTATCCAGTTGGTTCTGCTTCCCTGGAAAACCCAACCAGCGCAGCAGTTTTCTCCATTCTGTAGAAAAACACCCTGGAACAGCCCTGAAGGATGGTTTCCTGCCTTTTAACCCAGAAAAGGCGATCGATTAAGTGAACATCTTGGTTACACATGGTCTGTGCACTGAAATTTTCTTACGCTGCAAATAAATTGAATAACATTTAGTTAAATAGATGGGACCGGTATGCACCCTTGTCTACAGTAGAAAAGTAGGAAAGACGATCGTGAAAGGAGACGGGGGCGGAGGCAGAGCAAGCCTCAGGGGCCTGGGCAGGGTCGCCCGGCAACTGGGACGGGATCCCTTTTGAGCAGAGACTGGTCCTCCAGGTAGGAGGCTGTGGTTTCCTGATGGAGCCCAGCGCCCTGTGGCCTGTGTCTGTGACCTGGGATCCACCTGTCCTGGAAGGTGATGGAGCCCCGCAGAACAAAAGGCCCTGTCTTCCTGCTTGGAGTGGGGGGCATGGGGCAGCAGTGTCTGTTCACTTTGTGATGAAACAAGAAATGCCTCAATTTCAGGTAAAATATATGCATTTTCAAGAAGACTTTTTTTTTAAACATCTTTATTGGAGTATAATTGCTTTCCAATGATGTGTTAGTTTCTGCTGTATAACAAAGTGAATCAGCTATACGTATACATATATCCCCATATCCCCTCCCTCTTGCGTCTCCCTCCCACCCTCCCTATCCCACCCCTCTAGGTGGACACAAAGCACCGAGCTGATCTTCCTGTGCTATGCGGCTGCTTCCCACTAGCTATCTACTTTACATTTGGTAGTGTATATACGTCCATGCCACTCTCACTTCATGAGCAGTTTTAGGTTCACAGCAAAATTGAGGGTGAGGCACAGAGATTTCCCATGTACCCCTGTCCCCCGCTCCTCCCCCAGCCCACTATCACCATCCCCACCAGATGGGACATTTGTTACAATCCATGAACCTACAATGAATGATACATCATCATCACCCAGAGTCCCTGGCTTACATCAGGGCTCACTCTTGGCATTGAACATTCTGTGGATTTGACAAATGTATAGTGACTTGTATCCGTCATTACAGAGTCATAGAGAGTAGTTTCACTGCCCTAAAAATCTTCCGTGCTCCCTCTGTTCACTCTCTCCACAGTTTTGTCTTTTCCAGGATGTCGTAGGGTTGAATCATACAGTCCGTAATCTTTTCAGATTGGCTTCTTTCACTCAGTCGTATGCATTGAAGTTTCCTTCATATCTTTTCATGGCTTGAAGGCTCAATTCTTTTTAGCTGAATAATATTCCGTTGTCTGGAGGGACCACGGTTTATTTATCCATTCACCTACTGAAGGACACCTTGGTTGCTTCCAAGTTTTGGCATTTGTGGATGAAGTGTGTAGGGTTTTGTGTTGACAAAGGTTTTCAGTTCCTTTGGGTAAATACCAAGGAGCTTCACTGCTGGATCATAGGATAAGGGTATGTTTAGTTTTTTAAGAAACCCCCAGACTGTCTTCCAAAGTGTCTGTACTGTTTTGCATTCTGATAGGTGTGTAGTGGTGTCTCATTGTTGTTTTAATTTGCATTTCCCTGATGACATACGATGTGGGGCATCATTTCTTGCTTACTTGCCATCTGTATGTCTTCTTTGCTGAGCTGTCTGTTAAAGTCTTTGGACCATTTTTTAATCGGGTTGTTTGTTTTCTTGTTATTGAGTTTGAAGAGTTCTTCGTATATTTTGGATAACAGGTTTTATCAGATGTGTCTTTTCTCCCAGCCTGTGGCTTGTCTGCTTATTCTCTTGACAGCATCTTTCAGAAGGTTTTAATTTTAATGAAGTCCAGCTTATCAATTATTTCTTTCATAGATCACGCCTCTGGTGTTGTATCTAAAAAGGCATCACCATACACCCAAGGTCATCTGGATTTTCTCCATGTTATCTTCTGGGAGTTTTATAGTTTTGCCTTTTACATTTAAGCTGTGATCTACTTTGAGTTCATTTACGTGAAGGGTGTAAGGTCTGTGTCTAGATTATTATTATTTTTCTGCACATGATGTCCAGTTGTTCCAACACCGTTTGTTGAAGAGACTGTCTTTGCTCCATTGCGTTGCCTTCGCTCCTTTGTCAAAGGTCAGTCGACTATGTTTATGGGGGTCTCGTCTGTTCCACTGATCCATTTGTCTCTTCTCTCACCAGCACCACACTGTTTTCATTACTGTCGCTTAAATATAAGCATTTGCCTCATTCTTAACTCCTTATTCCATATCCCTTTATAAACATAAAGTGACTCTGGGTCAGGGCTGGGTTTGCTCAGATTTTGTTCTAGCTTTTAACTGTGTGTTTGCTTTTATCTGGATTTACTGGACGTGTGTGTTGAGTAAGTAGGTGAAGCCTGAGTTTCTAGATGTATCTAAATTGTAATGAGATAGATGTAAAAATGTCTAGTAGAAGTACTTGAATTCAAATAGGTGTCTTGGTCATTTTAAATTTTCTCTTCTTAAGGACATTTTAGTACTGCTTTCCTGTAGTTGTAAAAATCATTGTGCAGACTTGCCATGCACTACTTTACGTGAGTTAATTGTAAGTTCATTTAATTTACACATGTACATACTATAAAAAGAGAAGTAGTTTTAAGAGGCTTATGATAGAAAGTAGAGTCCGCTGCTTCATACCCCCTTCATACCTCGCCCTGGACCCAGAGACGCCGTCCCCATTCTTTCACCGTTTCCCCCTCCCCTGACTTTCCGCTGCGGCCGGGAGAGGCTGGGGCTCCCCCTCCCCAAATGCCCAATGTGGTTACATCCTGACTTTGGGATACATTAATAGTTAGTACTTATATCACATTAAATTGATAGGATTGTGCCTTTTTGGTAACGTCTTTCATTCACCGTTAGTTGCCTTTTTTAAAAGGCCTGGCTTTCTCTTCAGTGTCTCCGTCGCATTGTCACCTCTTCTCTGCGTGTTCAGCCTCAGCCTGCTGTCCATCTGGGCGACGTCCCCCCACCCCGCGTGCTGGCCCACCACCCAGGCACCACGTTGGGACCCCTGCCCCTCCGTGACACCCCCGCCTCTGGACCCCTCGTGTCCTCGCGGCGACCATGGAGAATGTCCTCTGGCAGCTGCCTCTTGGGGGTTCGGTGGGTCATTTAGGAAGATCTGGTCCTCCTCCTTGTCCCTTCGTCTCTCTTTCATCCATGGCTGCTGTTGGGGGCAGTTTCTCCTAGAATTTCCAAGGCCCTGTTCCCGCATTTCCTGGCATCCAGGGTCTTGCGCTTGGGTGCGTTTGGAACCCTCCTTTTGTGCTGAAGTTTCCCTGTAGTGTGCTTGAGGCTGGTCCTTCTGTGTTGGGCGCTCCGGGGTCCTGTCGAGTCTGAAATTGTCCCTTAGACACGGGGCCTGCTGTGGCTTGTCGGCACTGTGTTCCCTTCTGTTTCGTGGACCTTTCATTCTGGATGCGCCATTGGTCAGATACTCCAGGGATGGCCAAATACATTTCTGTTCTCTCTTTTTTTCTCCTAACTCTCTGTATTTTTTTTTAAATCTACCTTCTGGGTTATTTCCTTGAATTTTTTTCAACTCTTTATTTTTCTGTAAAAAATTTGGTTCTCCTGTTTTTAACTTCCAAAAGCTCCATCTTGTTCTGTGAATTTTCCTTTCATAAACTTAACATCTTTTGCCTGAGTCATGGACGAAATATCTTCTCTCGCTTTCTGAAATATTAATTATCATTATTCGAAAATGTTCTCTTTTCCCCTGTAATGTTTCTCTTTTCTCTAATTCCAGTTTTCTGTCTGTTTTAGTGTCTCTCAAAGTGGGAGTTTTCTTTAAATGTGTGATAATCCTCAGCTGTAAGTCCTAATTAAGTGAAAGATTAAAATTTGTGGAAAATGTCTTGGTGGATGAATGGGGCTTGTTGGCTGGTGGAATTGACCACACAGAGACCTGATGGGGAGCCAGAGTTTCCGTTTGGAGGCCCGCGTCATAAAGGGTATTTTTCTGTTTTTCAGAGGAGAACGGAAGGGTGAGGGAGGGTGGGTGGGGGAAGCGCGCCCCTCTCACTCTGGAGGAAGGGTGGGAGGAGGGTTCAGGGGGGCCAGCCAGCCAGCCAGCCACTTAGCTCTCCTGTCTTCACCCGGGGCTCCGCTGGAGCCTGCGCTGCTCTGGTTTCCTCTAGTTCAGCTCGTTCTCTGGTGTCTGGAGAGGGGCTGGGCTGCCTGTGTGGGCACCTGGAGGGGCCGCACTGGGTGAAGGTTTCCAGCGGCCTCGCTCCTGCCCTTGGGGCCCCTGCAGGCACCTCTCCGGCGGCGGCCGGGTCCCCGACTGCCAGCTCTTCTGAGAGAGCCCTGTATCTCACAGAGACACGCTGCAGTCTCTTCTTCTGTGCTCGCCCATCCTGTTCTTTTTGTGCCTGTGGATTTTTACTGTAGTCGCTCTGCCCACTTAAAACTTGACCACGTGCACCGACGGGACGGCTTCGTTAGACACATCGCCGTGTTGCTTGGGCGCAGCCTGGGCGCCGGTGGTTCTTCGGACTGAGCAGGTGAGCAGCGCTGGGAGCTCGTTAGATGTGCGGTGTCTGTGTGTGTGCGTGTGTGTGCACACGCGTGTGTTTAAAGGCGCAGCAGAAATTCACGGAGAATTTGGAGCAGAAACCTTGTTATCAAGTGTCCTGAGGTATAACTGACATACAAAGCCTGTGCACATTCAGTGCACACAGTTTGTTGCCTCTGGACACTTGCACACGCCTGTGAGCCCATCAGCACAGTCAAGGTCGTGGACACCCGCGTCTCCAGGAGGTTCCTCACGCCCGTTTTTGTGGGGAGAGCACCTCGCGGGGCGCAGACAGTGCCGCTGAGTGGGCGCCCCCTGCAGCGGGTCTCGGGGACACCACCCCACCACGGGGAACCTGGAGGGCTTCCTGCTGAGAGGAATGCGACTTCCGGGGCTCCGGCCCCTAGTCCCCGAAGGGATCCCTGCAGTCTGCACGCAGCCCCCGGCGACACCCACGCAGGCGGTTTCTGCCCCTTGGCTGGTGTGACTTTACCGGTTTTGGTCCTTGTAATCTCTCTCCAGGCCTGCCGGGTGACGGCCCAGGGTTTGAACGCCTGGCCGGAGCAGTCCTGACCCGCACCCCAGCTCCGGCCCTCCTGCCGCGGCCTTGCTCACGAGCAGGGTTGCGTGCGGTGACGGCCCCGACATCAGGGGCAGTGACATCGCCTGCCCTTGGGCACATCTGTCCCATGCACTCTGGCCGGTGTCCTCCTCGCGTGCCCTCGGTCCATCCTGTCAGCTGCCTGGGAGGTGAGAGCAGAGACACGGGGACCACGTGTGTGCTGCGCCCTCCGTCCGGGCAGCGGCTTCGGGGCCTCCACCCTTCAAAGCCAGCGGCACCGAGCAATCTCGGCCGGTGGGGAGCTGAGCAGGAAGCGCAGGGTGAGCGCCAGGGGTGGCGGACAGGACTCGCCCGGCCTTCACGGGGTGACGCCAGCAGGCGCCTGACCTCCGCGTTCCTGCTACCACCACCTGCGAGCACCCCCACACCCTCGTGGGACCGGCCGTCCTGGCAACGCGACGTGGCGGGGGCGGCTGTTAGGAGGTGACGTGGCCTCTTCTGGAGAGTAAGCTAAGGTGGCTTTGCCAACATGCAATTGGCCAGAACAGTTAACGGAACATTAGTAACGTCCTGACACTGAATTGCCGTCTGCATCTCAGAGGGGAACAGTGTTATTTCCTGTTTAAACAGCATAGCTCTTTACTTGTACACAAACCTCGGGGACCGAGGGGGTCCAGTCAAAAGTGGCTTGTTGACTGGAGCCCACCTGGCTTCCTCACGAGGCCAGCGAAAGTGGTGCCACAGGAAAGAAGGGCCCAGAGAGCAGAGGATGGTCAAGGAACAAGAGCAACACTCACAAAAACGTTATATTTGGAAATAATTTCAGATTGTAAGAGTTAGGAGAAGAAAACCAGGACCCAGAGTCAGAGGGTGCCGTGTAGACGGAGGGCGCTGTGTAGACGGAGGGCGCTGTGTAGCCGGCAGCGGAGGCTCCTGCTGTAGTGGGCCCCGCCCACTTCCTCTCACAGAGATGCTCATTTTGGTCACGTCTCTCTCGGGTGTAATTACTACTCTTTCGCATCCCTTGGGGCTCTGCGGGGATGCTTTAAAACCACTCAGATCTCCTCATCAAAATCCCCCCAGCCTTAGCACCCATTGACCGTTCCTGTCTGATCCCACGTTTACGACAATGATTAGGCCGTAGTCTTAAATATGGATAGGTAAGCCAAGGAGCGTCCCTCTGGAAAGTGCTGGAGAAAGTCAGTGAGTGGGTGTGTTAGCTTTGGAATCAGAAGGGATGCAGATTTACAAGGAGCCCAGGGTGTGACGTGTGTGTGTGTGTGTGTGTTTGCACAGTCGGACATCGAGGGCTGGGAGAGATGAGTGTCAAACATGGTCCCAGGGTTTCTTGTCTCGACATAGAGGCATTGTGAGGGCGTGGAAGGGAAGGGAATCATTATTCTGGAGAAAAACTTCTGCATTCATTGATCATATTTACTAGAGCCTGTTGTATACTCAGCAGACCCTGAGCTGGTCGAGGGCAGCGTTGTGACTGCAGCGTCTTTGCAACACCCGCTTCTCCCCTCCACTGCCTGATTCATTTGCTCCAGAGGGGGGTAACGCGTGCTTCTTGGCTGAGAATGTCGGGATTTGTAATCAGGGAGGGCTGGGGAATGGTTGCAGCCTCATCGGTAGAGGATTTAAGACGGAAGTTCAGCTTTTACCCTAATTGAGTTGAGAGAGCATAATCATGAACTTCCCACAGAGATCTCTTCAGTCACGAATTCTTTTTACGTCTGCGCTTTGCGGTTGCCTCACAGTACTGAAGTTTCTTGGGAAAGCCATTTTCCATTATTTTCACCTTCCTTTTGCTTATCAAATAAGATATTTCCTTCACCTTTTCCTACCAAACTGTGTGTGTAAACACAGGCTTTTCTTTCACATTTTCTTTGTGACTCATCCTTGATAAAAGCGTCTTGGCTTAGATCCTAGAAGATGGACTCAAGGAACTGTCCCCATCAAGCCTCCATTTTCAGGTTCTAATTGCATCTCATATTTTAAAAGCCATCACAGAATTGGCGGGCCCATTTACCTTATTGTAGGCGTCCCCTGAGTGCAGCTTTCAAGGTACTTTGAGGACCCATTAGAGACATACATTAAAACAGAACTGCATTACCGTCCTAGGAGCAGCATATATAATCAGCACACTTACCTGATTAACCTCTTTGATGAAAAATGTATGTATCAGAATTTTTCAGTACTGTTTAATTTGTTAGATCGTTCTGGGCATGATGACTGTGCAACATTGAATGGCCTTATTAGAAAAACACTTGCAACGGTTAATGAGATGCCTTTCTCTCCCTGAATGATAACCACATGTCTTTTATTTATTTGTTTTGAAACAGGTTTTGCCCGGCATTCTGCAGAAGCATTGCTGTATATTACCAGACAGGAACACAGGTAAATGCATTTTGTTCTTCTGATTTGAGATTCTTGGTGTTATATCTGTGGAAAATTGAGAAATATGATTGCATAATTTAGATATCTTGGTTTTCTAAGGTGGTTGTTTTATATATTGACTGAAACAAGCAAAAAAAAAAAGGATGATTCAGTTCTACAGTGAGTTGTGACCGGAGCTCAGAGACCTGTTTTTATTTGAAGAAGGAAATAGATTCAGATGATTGTTGCCTTGGAATTTGAAGGGAAACCGGTCGTCTTATAAAGCTGAATATATTAATTTCAAAGTTGTTTCCTTTGTGGATGATATTTATTAAGGCAAACCACATTGTTGGCTAGCATGGAACGGATTTGGAGCCTGTTTGCAATCAAAGCTTTCCTTGCAATCAGGGTAGGAACTGGCCAGGTGTTACGTTCTTCAAACCTCGAGGATCTCAGTGAACAAAACAATAGGATGGATATCTTGAAGTGGGAGATTCTATGACCCTGTGATTTCTCATTGTCAGGCAGATGTATGTGGTTAGAGGTTGTAAGTAAGGTGGTTTGCATTACTTTTAAGGAAACAGGATGGAGGGAAAAAAGTCTGAAAAAAAATCCTTTGGAACTTTGCTGTTTTAAAGTTAAACAAAGAGAATAATTTATGTGAAGCGTGTTATCCTGTAGATCTGGGTCTCACTCGCTCTAACTTAAAGTGTTTTATTCAGAGACTCAAGTCCTGAGGAAAGATCGAGATGCTGCTTCTTTTTTGCACAGGGTTTTATCAGAGTTTATTCATTTCTAGAATCAGTTGTGTCCTGCCAAATATGTCTGTCTGTGTCCCAGGATACTTTTGCTGGATATGAAACAGAGGCTTCTGACATTTCCTTATGTGTTTTCTAGCTAAACAAAATGAATCATAATGGACTCTTCTGTGATAATTAGAAGAATGTAACCTGTTGGGAATTTCTCTACTTTTATCATAAACAGCATCTTGACCGGCTGGTATGTTTACCGGGGTCCCATTCGTAAATGACAAGGCACTGTTTTATACCATGCATTCCAATGTAAAACACCGAGTATTTTGGAAAAATGAGATCTTAGGTATTTTTTTTAACTTATGATTATGGATAGATTATATTACTGACTCTATTATTTTTCAAAAAAGTTCATAGACCTGTCTCTGTTTTGGTTCTGCCCAATCAATTATGTCTCAGCTGCAAATTTGAGCAAATTTACTGCTTATAGGGAAGTTTGTTTAGAATATGGTTAGATATTTTTTTGAGCCTATTTCTATTTTCTGAAAGTCTTGGTTAGTAATGAATATATGAACAAGTCACATGTGAAGAAACAAAGATTTTGCAAACCGTGTCCATCAACAACTATGAGTATAACACAATTTAAAGTTGGAATGCATTTTCCAGATAAGTTTCTGTCTTCCAGGTGAGTCATTACTGATTCTGAGAAGCATCAAAAATAATGATAAAATTAATTAAAAGTTAAGTACTGTTCTGTGGGGATCTAAGTGGATTTTAAATATTGAAATGAGTTTTTTCTATTTTTAGACAGTTTGTTATATAAGAAGTTTCAAGTTAATATAGCAAATATTTCCAAATTGAGACGCTTCATTTGCTTTTCATAAGAATGCAGGTAACCAACCTCTAGAACCAAGAAAGCTGCCTTCCATTATGACTTGAATATTGATGCCATCTGCTAGGCAGTTTCCTTAAAAATATTTTTATATAATAGAGTGTTTCACTTTGAAGTCACTGCCGAGGACTTGAGGCTGTGACATTAGGTGTGGAAATGGGAAAGAATCATATTAAATGGGGAGAAAGAGGAGTTGGCTGAAATTATAGCTTTTAGAGGTGAAAGATGTGAGAATTTTAGTTTTTCCACATAATTTGATCTAATAGGTCTGAAGCTGCTTAATTATTTAGGAAATGTTTGGAAATTTCTTCAGACTCAGACACAGTGGTATTGCTTTTGCATTTTAATGGCAAATAGGGTCCTTAGGAACTTGAATGTAATTTGGTTTTACCTTAGTGGTTTTATAGAAGACTTTTCAAATTTTTGATTAAGAAGATCAACTTTGGACTGTGTAGAGGGTTTCATTTTGGGATGATACAAAACATTCTGCAGGTGGATGGTGGCGATGGTTGCACTACAGTGTGAATGTACTTAACGCCACTGAACTAAACACTCAGAGATGGTTAAGATGGTAAATTGTACGTTACGTGTAGTTGACCACAATTTTAAAAAAAGATCGACTTTGGGATGAATCATGGCTTTTCGTTTTGTTTGATTTTTACTTATTTTAGAAGTACTGTATGCTCCAGTAACTTACGTATGTTGTAGCTGAATGTCTGGAAGAAGACCCACCTATTTTCTGGTGTCTCATTGCTGATATGCTCAGTGGGGCTGCGGGGAAGTGTAATGAGGTCGCCCTGCTCTGGGGTCAGCTTGGCTGCTGTGGGACACAGAATTCATCCTTTCTCCTGCTGTTTCGATACCTGTGATCATTTTGGTTCATGATGTGAAGAGCCAGACTGAATTCTGTTGAGCACCTCTGTAGATGACCTTATTTTTCATGTTTTTCTTGGGAACACTGGGAGTTGGGTGTGTAAAGCATGTCTGTTGTGAAGGAGGAAACTTCCACGCAAACACACACACGCACGTACCAACCCCACCACAGACACACACACACACCTGCCCCACCACTTAGATACACACACACCTGCCCCATCACACACACACGCCCCATCACCACATATACACACACACCTGCCCCATCACACACACACACACATACACAACCTACCCCATCACACACACACACAAACCCCTGCCCCATCACACACACACACCTGCCCCATCACACACACATACACACACGCACACACCTGCCCCATCACACACACACCTGCCCCATCACACACACATACCTACCCCATCACACACACACACACGCACACACCTGCCCCATCACACACACACACGCACACACCTGCCCCATCACACACACACGCCCCATCACCACATATACACACACACCTGCCCCATCACACACACACACATACACACACCTACCCCATCACACACACACACACCCCTGCCCCATCACACACACACACACGCACACACCTGCCCCATCACACACGCACATGCACGGACCTGCCCCAGGCTCTGAGCTTTTCTTCCCGTTCACGTCCACCTTGACTCCCTTCCCTTGTTCTGGTGGCTCAGTCGGCCTCTCCCCTGCTTTTGCTCCCAGCTCCTCAGACGTGGCAGTTGGGTTTTTTTGGTCTTTTTGTATCTTGTCCAGAATTTGCCCCAACTGCACAAGCATGCAGTTATTTTCAGTGCCGTACAGTTTCTTTGTATCTGTTGCTTGAGGAGACGTGTGTCCAGGTGCAGGCCCTGCAGCACGGGGGCCCAGCCTGTCTCAGTATGACCTTTGTCAGAACGGCTGCTGAGAGGCTGTCCCTGGGTCCTGACCTCCTTCACCCCCTGTCTGGGGGGAGCGGCCTCCGGAGGGCCAGGAGCCAGGTGGCCCCTCGCTGCAGCGGGAGGCTGGCAGGTCGGTCCATCTTCCCTCTCCTGCTCCATGTCTCACGGGTTCGTACCCGACTTACATGTAATGACCGTCACATGACGCGTCAGCTGTACCTCCCGTAGGAGGGAACGCGGCCTGTGAGCGTGTTTCCCAGACGGTGTGCCTTCGACCAGTGAAGGGGCTGGGGCTCCTTAGTCCTTACATGGTCTGGATTCCGTATCAGTTTGTCAGTGCCATTCCCTCGGAATCTCCATGCCATTTGGGAAAATCAAGCCTAGGCAGGAGTCAGCTTAGTAAATATTGTTTTCTTTGGGCGACACAGTGGGCTGGGGTACTGCCCCTGAGCTTAGTGGTCTTACAGCATCTACTCCCCCGTCTATCAGGACACAGCCTACTCGGCTGGTACAAATAACTGGAAGTTACGAGAATGACTGATTTTGCAGTAAAGCAGCAGTGGTACTTACCTATGCAGACTTTCATGATAACTAAATAATGAAGCATCAAGCGGATTAAGCACGTGGCAGTATTTGACTTTTGAGATACATTATATCTCCACAGGGAAAGCAGAATGATTGTGAAATAAGCTGTATATGAAAACTGGTGGGAAAGATTTTAAGTTATTTCCATATATTCTACGTCACTGATCTTTGCGTGTTTGCCAACCTGTGGCGTGGTGTCCATGAAGACTCAGTGTTACTCCGACCTTGGGTTCCTCCCAGTGATGTGCTGGCCGGCACTTAACCTCCAGCCTCCGGCAGCTGGTGCGAGGGCGGCGGGAAGCCTCGTGGGGTGTTGGCCCGTGTCTGGGGTGCACACGCCTCGCCGTGGTTACTGGACATGGGTTCGGGAGGGGTCCTCACTGTCCCCAGGTCCCAGTAGCAGACAGAATGCCAGTGGTCTGAACCTGGTGCCAGTGGTCAGAGCTAGCGAGCCTGGCTCTTGCCTTCACTTCTGTGTCCAACTCCTGAGGGGTTAATTTAGGGGCCGTGGTCAGCCTGTGCTCCCCCCGTGGGGGCAGGTTGTCCCGTTGTGTGTTGGCGAAATAAAATCTGGGATTAAAATTGAATGTTTGCGATGGGGCGCTTAGTTTTAAAAAGCTACATAGCAAGAACTCTTGCATTTGGGCACTGAGTGTGTGCGCTCCATCACGCGAGGGTTCAGACGCCTGTGGGGCACTGGACCCAATTACACAGTATTGAACCGTGAGCGGGGCTGTTGCCATGTGGACGGCCATGGGAAGCTTGCATATTGAGGTCAAAGGCAGAGGAGACATAACTGTTGACATAGTGGGAACGGCCGCTCTGAAGAGTCCTAAATCCCCTAAGTTTCTTTTGTGCTGAAGGTTATAAAAAGCCTTTAATTTCATGTGGACAAGTGAAGGAAAATCAATGAGTATGTTTGCTCCCTTTGCTGCAGACCTGTCTGAAGGAGAAATTGTGCCCAATGACGGGTCCGGTAAGAGTTTGGCAGTGAGTGTATCTGGGGAAATAAAACCCTGTTTCATTAATTTCACGCTTAACTTACATGTGATTCTTAGATCTGTGTAGGCAGTGATGTGACTTGTGTTCAGTTTAAGTTCTAACATGAATGGTGGACATTACACCTTGTGTTTTTGCGGTGTTTCTGGCTTACAAGGCTCTTTTATATTTATTCTGGCTAGTCCTACTGTTTTCTTGTGAGATGGGAGATACCCCCTGTCTGCCCCCCGTTTTGCAGATCAGTAATTAGACCCAAAGCTGTGTGTGAATTTCACTGTCACACAGCTGCTGAGTATTTTGCTGAGACCCAAAGGCAGGTTTTCACTCTGAGTCAGTATATGATTCCATCATGACCCTTAATACGTCCTTAATCTTCCAAGTGTGGGTTTCCCATGAAATATGGTGAAAGAACAAGATGGTGTGGACTGGGAATCCCGATGCAGGGGCACAGGGGGAGGAACTGCCGGCAGGGCCTCTGGAGCTTTAGGATGCGAGATGGGGGAGTACACCAGGTGGGTCTGTTGCTGAAAAGATGTTCAATCAAGTGGAACATTTTCACACCTGGGGTGCCTCACTTTTCCAAACACCAGGTGAATGGCATTGTAACTTACTAGGTTAAACATAAGATGCCTTGTCTTTGGAAGATCAAATCCTTCAAGTAAGTTTCTTTTACCCAGAGACTGAAATTATTTATAATGCCTTTTTTCTTTCCAAAAAGAATGGTGGTTGTGCAAATAGGATGCCAGATGATATGATTCATAAACTAAGAATAACTAAGGCAGCGCCGAGCTGAGCTGGATGAGGGAAGTGAATGTCTCAGCCATGACGACGGTTTTCCTTCCAGCCTGTATCTTGATGATCCCGCCACGTTGGGGTGAGAACGTGCTTCCCCTTGCTTCACCCCCTTGCTGTCCACCGACTGGAGACGGATCAAATCCTCATATGCTTAAAGGGCTTTATTTCATGCACTGAACATGGCTTTATTAGAAAACTGGACACGCTAGTTAATTACTGCCAGAACGAAAGGCTGTGGATCTGTAGTTTTAAGGCCAGAACTGTTCTATTCCACGCAGCTTATTCTTAACCCTGGGGGCTACTCAGAGCCGGGCTGGCGTCTTTGTGCCATGTGGGAGGGTCAGCCCTTTGGGAGGTGAGGACCCTGAGCTAGGCTGGGTTTCAGCCCCAGCTCACCTGGAGCAGGTGCTTTTGTGCAGAGCAGAAATTGGATCCTCCTCACCCTTGAGCAAGTGACGTACCTACTCACTCAGGTTAACGCTTACAGCCGGGTTAACGTGCAGACAGGAAGTTCTGTGGCTCAAGGCTGAACTTTCTATGGCCTGCTTCTTTGCTGAGACGTTTCCTGAGTGAACCTGGCGTTTGACACCGGATGTAACGATGCCCCGGCTCGTGGGGCAGACCTGTGGGGCTGTGAGCTCTTTATCCCTTAGATGCCAGGTGGACCTGAAACCGCTTCTTCAGGCAGACCTTCAGCTTTGTCTGCAGGTGCCCCCGGGGCTCACATCGCCTGTAGGGACAGGATCGTGCCGTTGGCCGTCCTCTGCACCAGAACGGCACCCGGTCTCCGGGACGTGCCCCTTCCGGGAGAAGGTGAACGACTGACAGGAGCGTGTGAGATGTGTGACACGTGTGGAGTCACCAGCTTTTCCACTGCTCGTCCTACTTGCGAGGAAGAATGAAACCTCAGCCACACACTGTCAGGAGTGAAGGGCTGTAAATAAGAAAGCAGTTTTTTTATGTCATCCATTTGGTCCGTTTCCCCACTAAGAATATTTGCTGAGGTTTGGATGTGAGCATTGTCTCCAGAGACTCCCGCGGATGAGGGGTGGCGTGAGTCGAGGGACAGGAGCACAGGAGGGCCGCCTCTGGTTTTCCTGAGGGGTCCTGGGCTCTGCTCCCTGAAGGAGCTTCAGCAGCCCCGCCGAGTCCATTCTGGGGCTTAGACAGCAGGCGCCTGTTTCTCCCATCTGGAGGCTGTAGTCCAAGATGAAGGTCCCTGTGAAGCCTCTTCCTGGCGTGTCAAGGCATCTCCTCGCTGTGTCCTCATGTGGAGGGGAGAGCGGGTGTCTCTCTGGGGTCTCTTCTCACAAGGGGACTAATCCCACCACGAAGGCCCCCGCTCACGGCCCCATCACCTCCCAGAGGCCCCCTCCTGACACCTTCAGGTCAGGGGCCAGGGCTCAACCTGTGGATTTGGGACCCACAGCAGCCCTGGCCCGTCGACTGCACGCTTACAGTGGGCAGATATGCTCTTCTTCTTGGACACTGTGAATTCTGTGTAAAGCGCCACAAGGTTGGTTGGGCCATTGCTTTCAGACATCTTCCCAATTGGGAGGAATCCAGTTACAGGCAGAAGGGCTTGCTTGCGGTGAGAGGTGGGCTGAAAACATCCAGAATTCTTGACAGGTGCCCTGTCAGGAGGCAGGGTGTAGTTCCCGACCCTTGAATCTGGGCTGGCCTCAGCCCCGGGCTTGATTTGACCAGAGAATTAGGCGGCAACGATGATGTCTAATTCCGAGCAAGGCCTGCGGGTGTGGCCAGTGGGAGGCCTGGGGTAGCCGTCTAGGGGGTGGACATCCACAGGGAGGGAGAGGCCCCGGCCGCGGGCGTGAGTGCAGCCACCTTGTGTCTCCGAGCCATTCCTGCCGTCTGTCCTACGCTGGGCGCCCGGCCGAGCCCAGCCCGGACTGCGGACCCGCGGAGGGACGAGCACACAGGTCGTTACTCCGGATACTGAATCGGGTCTGGTCTGTTAGCATCAGTAGGTGAGTTAACGCGAGGGTATCAGTCGCAGCGGCTGCAGCCGAGGGTGAGCGGAGAGGCGCATCCCCACTGCTGGCGACCACCCCCGGGACCTGAGCTTCCCGAGCCATATCCCCTGTAGGGAGAACCTGCTTCCCCAGGAGACCTCTCCCAGCCTCCATTCTTCTTGTTGGTGATCATCCCGGGACGGCACCTACGAGGTTCTTTTGTGAAGTAAAGCTGGTCAGTGTGGATAAAGTTACCAAGTTAATTGACACCGTGACCGTGTCCTGACTTTTGGAGACAAATTCTCGGGTCAGTTTTGTATATGAAGCCACGGAGAAGATGCGCTGCTGCAGGTGAGGTGTTGGAATCATGGGTTTAAATCTCAGTGAACTCGCTCACCCTTCTGAGCGTTTCCAAACCTTGAACCTCAGTCTCTGCTGAATTCTGCAAGTATTTTGTTTGCACATGTGCTTATGGGATGTTCAAAAATGTCAGGCTTAAGGCTCCTGGTTTAAAACGTCATTTGGTTGCAGCCAGTCAAGGTCCCTTAAAATTCTGAGTGTCGGTAATTTCTTGTCAGCCTTTGGTAGAAATTAGGGTGCACAGAGTCGTCTGAAGCCTCTGCTGAGAGATGGGCTTTCATAGCGTCCACGTTTAGTCCCTGACCTTCTCTGATCAAGTGGCTTGGGCGGCGTGTGATTCCTTGTAAAAGACAGTGGGATGACATGCCCCAGAGGTGTCAGTGTCTGTGACAGCGGTCTGTGGTGACATCTCCCATAAAGTGGCCATTGCTGTTGACCTGTCTTTAGTTACATTAACCCGCAGCTGCTAGTTTAAGTTCTCAACTAAAGAAACATTGTTACATCCTTTATTTGTTTTTCCTTTGTGCATTTTAGACATATAGGTGTTTGGGTTAAGACAAACTAGTTTGAAGATAAACTGATATATATTTTATGAGTTATTGAAAATATCAAAGCATATTATTTTTAAAAACACCTTTAAATCCATCTGTACACCAAGCCTTAGAAGCTGTATTTTGAAAGGAGCTCCCTGTGGTGCATACAGAGGTCAAAATACAGTATTGTACCCGTGAAACACATACAATGTTATAAGCCAATGTCACCTCAATAAAAAAAGTAATTAATGTTTAAAAACCTTGATATGGGAAACGCACTATAGTTTGATATTGAGTTGACAGGATTTGACGTGGTCATTGAAATTGGCTCAACGTGTGACCCGGGATCTTCCAAAAATCCTCCCTGAGAAGCCTGGTGGGCTGGGCATCAGGCTGCAGAGTCAGGCCTGGACGTGCGGGTCTGTGCCCTTTTCAGCGTATTTCGGAGTCTCTCCTTTCCCTAAAGGATGAGGTGCTGGCCGGCGGGGGCAGGGGACTCTGCGTCGCCGTCCTGCCTCAGTCCTGCTGCCTGGCCAGCCTCCCATCTTGCCGGGACGCACCTCACCTCGTACCCCTGGGCACACTCACCTCTCTGCACTGTGGCTTCTGCCCGGACACAGGTTTCATTCAGCTCTTGCTTTTTATTTCGCTGCACTCCTTCTTTGACTCGCCATGTTCATCTCTTTCTATCCTGTTTCGTCTCAGTCTACTGTTCCTGGCAATCATCCTTTCCTACCTTTTTTTTTTCAAAAATAAGCCGTTCTCAGTGTTTCTTTCCCGTTTCTGTAGCGCACTTCTTTCCAAGTTCAGAACTTGAGCGCTGGTCAGACCCTGTCGCGCTGCAGTGTTCCCGTGTGCTTGCGTGTGTGCGTGTGTGGCATTTCCCGCTGTGTGTGTACTGGGAGAGGCCCGGGGCTGCTGCAGGTGGCCTCTCTGTGTCCCCTCGCGGGGGCTCTGTCCTTCGGGGGATCTCCTCCTGCCCTGCCTGTGAGGATGCCAGGCGCTCCGGACTGCAGCCCTGTCCAGGGGAATCCGTGCTGGTGGTCGCCATGCCCCGACACGGGGGCACGGTCACTGCTGGCTCTGCTCTCCTCTGCGAGCCTGTCCTCCCCAAGTGGACAGAGAACTGGGCAAGAGAGCCGCCAGCTCCCCGACGGTGGGCCGGTCCTTGGTGGAAGTGGCCTGCAGGCCGAGCTTCCGACAGAGAGAACGCACGCCCAGAGCCCTGCAGGGGGGGCCGGGCCGGGGCTCCCCCATGCTGTGGGCATCGGGTTAGCGGATGCTGCTTCTCGACTCTCATGACCAGGTGATCACCGGCCCTGGTGCTCAGAGGTGGGTGCGTTACTCTCATTTTCACGTGTACTTTGGTGGAAGTCGGCAGAGGCTGTGTCAGAGCTGCCAGGCAGATGCCACTTGAGACAAGAAGCCTGCTCTGTCCTCCGACCTGGTGACCTGGTGACCGTCCCCTCTGGGATGGGTCACAGTTTCCTGCGTCCTCAGGGGGAGGTGCTGTTCAGGAAAGGGAGGGCTCGCCCTGAGCTCCTGATGTGAGAGGGATCCCGAAAGTCATTCCAGACACGCCGAAGTTCTTGTTTTGGATTCAAGGCAGTTTTAATATTTGCCAAAAACAACATTTAAAAATAATGCCAGGAAGTCATTTTATTGTAAAAATACTCTGCATTAAAGATTAAAGCTTTTGGGCTTCCCTGGTGGCGCAGTGGTTGAGAATCTGCCTGCCAATGCAGGGGACACGGGTTCGAGCCCTGGTCTGGGAAGATCCCACATGCCACGGAGCAACTGGGCCCGTGAGCCACAATTACTGAGCCTGCGCGTCTGGAGCCTGTGCTCTGCAACAAGAGAGGCCGCGATGATGAGAGGCCCGCGCACCGCGATGAAGAGTGGCCCCCGCTCGCTGCAACAAGAGAAAGCCCTAGCACAGAAACGAAGACCCATGCAGCCATAAATTGAAAAAAAAAAAAAAAAAAAAAAAAAGATTAAAGCTTTTTAAGAAATAATGAATTTATTTCATCTTTGATGAAAATTATTTTATCAGGTTTTAAAGATAAGTAAAAAATATTTCTGCGCTCTGCCTGAATCCATGCACCACCATGACTGTGTGTGTGCATGTGTGTCTGAGATGCTTTTATTGTTTGCAACCACAAACCATATACAGTAGAAGTAGTTTTAGTGTGTGTTTTAATATCCTGGCTTTAAAGTTTGGCAAAAGCACCAGATAAAGACAGTGATCGATGTTTCCATCAAGGGCTTACTTATTTAGCAGTGCAATTTCACTGCTAAGCAGGGACTCGGGGTACGTGAATCATGCTGCAAACACTTGATTTATAGCACAGTTCTTTCTGGCACGAGCAGGGGTTAACGTGCGGGAGTGTGAAGCACTGAGACACAGACAGAGGAAGAGGGGGTGCTTCCCATGGGACATGGAGCCTGCGAAGGGATGGTGCTGGTGAGGGTCCTGCTGCACCTTCACGTGTCCTGGTGGCTTGGTCCCCGGGCGACAGGTCTCACCTGCGTCGGAGCCGACGATGGGCTGTCCTGTGTGCCAGGTCCAGCGGTGGAGACTCTCTGGAGTGAGGTGTGGAGACCCTGATGCCAGGACGGGTTCAGCACGGCTGCCACCCCCAACCTCCCATGTCATTCCTCGTTAGTGTCCCCCCGGATCAGAATGACAACTTCCCACCTTACATCCCCTTCCTCACGCTGACGCTCACACTTAGGATGTTTGCTAAGAAGGACACAGTGGTGACATTTAATGCATCTTCTTAAAGGTATCGATAGGTTTCCCCAGGGTCAGGGTGGCCTCTTACCAATTTGGGTGCGCCCAGCACAAGTGCACGGTGGGCAGTTGATAACAGCGATTTTAAATTGAACTGAATTGAACGTGTGCCTTTATCAGGCGACTGGTGTCCTGTTACTGGAGAAATAATGTAGGAGAAAAGCATAACCAATTAGGGGAAATGTCGCAGAGATTAGTTTTAAAATAGTTAAACAATTGAAGCCGAAGGTCTGAGGTTTGTTATACACACGTACGCGTAGTCTAGCTGCTGCGCGTGAGTGATCCCAGGGTCGGTTCAAGCAAACGTTACCTTCCAAAGGGACGACCAGTTCAGTGTTGCTGGATTCCAGGGTCGGTTCAAGCAAACGTTACCTTCCAAAGGGACGACCAGTTCAGTGTTGCTGGATCCCAGGGTCGGTTCAAGCAAACGTTACCTTCCAAAGGGACGACCAGTTCAGTGTTGCTGGATCCCAGGGTCGGTTCAAGCAAACGTTACCTTCCAAAGGGACGACCAGTTCAGTGTTGCTGGATCCCAGGGTCGGTTCAAGCAAACGTTACCTTCCAAAGGGACGACCAGTTCAGTGTCGCTGGATTCCAGGGTCGGTTCAAGCAAACGTTACCTTCCAAAGGGACGACCAGTTCAGTGTCGCTGGATTCCAGGGTCGGTTCAAGCAAACGTTACCTTCCAAAGGGACGACCAGTTCAGTGTCGCTGGATCCCAGGGTCGGTTCAAGCAAACGTTACCTTCCAAAGGGACGACCAGTTCAGTGTCGCTGGGATAGATGGCTGGTCTGTGGACAGTGCTGTGAGTTCCGTGTAATAAAATTACAGCATCAGCCCTACCTCGATGACGACACATGAGCACATGAACACGAGCGCGTGCACATCGCGAGGGGGGCCTCGTGGGGACGTCCCCTGGTGTTCAGTTAGGGTCATACGTCCGAGGGCTGCACTGGGTCCAGGTCAGCCGATTACTCACCGCTTGTGGAGGGCTGAGTGCTGACGTCCTGAAGAGGTAACGTTGGGTCAGTCGGTCCTGAGGACACGGGCTCCTCCTGGGCTGTGAGCGTGGATGGGCCATGAGACCCCCCTCCGTCCTCACAGCAACAAAGGGGCAGCAAACCGATGGTCTCTGACCAGAAGCCTCTGAGCGCCAGGTGTGGACACCGCGGGGAGGGGCCCCGGCTGGCCTTGTGGGGAGCAGCCTGGCAGTCAGTGTAAAGGAGGGACACTGGTGCCACCTGGACAGAGGTGTGGGTGCACCTGCAGGGCGTTTCTGGGGCCTCAGGAAGGGACCTGTCTGCTTGCTCCCAACTGTTCTTAGTTGTTTGTTAACTTCAGGCATCTGAAGATCTCAGTAGTTGAGGAATTGAAGACAATCGTACTGATAATGAAGGTGACACGGGAGCAGGATGATGGTGGCAGCTTGGACGTTTGCGTGTATCTGGGCGTTTACACATGGACCGGGCTCACCTTTTATTTTGAAGATTCCTCTCTCTGGACTGCGGGACGGGAAGACGGAAGGACGCTGTCTGTGGAAGGTGGGCCGGAAGCCAGCCACCTGGGAGGCCTCATGGATGGACGTAGAGGCAGCTCTGTGGCGCCTCGAGGTTCTCCCCATGGTGGACGAGAAACTCCGTGGCTTCCATCTGAAGGTGTGGCCGTCAGGGTTCCCCCAGCGATGGAACAAGAGGGTGTGTGTGTGTGTGTGTGTGTGTGTGTGTGTATGAATATATGTGTTTATCTACCTATCTATCTTTCTAGAGGGAGAGATTTAGATTTCTTGTAAGGAATTTTGGCTCATGTGGTTCTGGAGCCTGACAAGGACCACAGTCTGCAGCCTCGAGGCCCAGGAGACCCTGTGTCTCTGTTCAAGTCCAAAGGCAGGAAGAAAGCCAGCGTCCCAGCGTGAAGGTCATCAGGCAGCGAAGCCCCCCTCAGCCTTTCTGTCCCACTCAGGCCTTCGGCTGATCGGGCGAGGCCCCCCACGCTGGGAGGGCTGCTTCACTCAGATGGGGACCTCAGCCAGAAACACCCGGAGCAGTGTTGGCCCGAGTACCTGGCCCCATGGCCCAGTCACGGTGATGCGTAAATGCCCCGTCACAGGAGGACACACCTTGAGCAGGTGCCTGGGCCGGACTCAGCTGGGCTCCTCCCTTGAGCCCCGACATCGGGGGAAGTGGTCCTGAGGCAGGGAGGCCCCGTGAGCAAGGCCAGCCCCAGGTTCCAGCGGCCATGCAGGCACTCAGGCCGGGGGCCAGGCAGCCCTCCCCGAAATGCCAGGGGTGTCCGCTCAGGCTCAGCTGGGGCCAAGCCTCCCACCTGTCCAACATCAACACGTACACCCGACCCCACCTGCAGGGGGGCGGGGAGAGAGAGGGGGGGAGAGCCGAGCCACCCCCAGGCCCTGGCGCCCAGAGGGTCAGACCGCGGTTCCCTTGTGGGGCTGACTCAGGGTTTCCCTGGTACCTGAGGGGTGGGTAGCGGGGAGCATGCAGAAGTTTGGGGAAGCACGCGTTTCCTTTCCGCGCCGTGTGCACACCTGCCGTCCCATGATACGCAGGCCCTCTCGTTGTCCCTGTAGAATCCCTGGGAGGTGGGTGGGGTTACCTTGTTCCACACGAACGAGAAAAGCTGGGGTTCCGGGAGCCTTGGGACCTGCCATGTGAGCAGCAGGGGTGAAGACAGGACTTGGAACCGGGCTTCCCTGGGTCTTGAGCTGTGTTCTTTGCACTGAAATGAGATGGGTCAGCGTAGATCTGAGTGCCCTGAGGTCAGCGCCCGGCCTGGCAGAGCCCAGAGAGGAGTTTATCCCATGAGCAAGGCCCAGCTCTGTGGTCCTGCCTTGTGCCTGAAAGCGGTGCACCTTGCACTCAACTTTTTACAAATATATAAAATATAGATTACTGTTTGCTTCCCTGTGAAGTGGGGGATTGGCTGATATCTGGATGAGTCTCCCAAAACACGGAACAGCAGGGACAGTGGTTGGGGTGGGAAGTGGTCACCGACATCCCGGGAGCCCCCGGCTTCTGCCAAACAGGGGCGTGGGTGATGAGACCTTGGGGGCTCTGACCCCCCATCCTGGGTCCCCTGAGAGACAGACCACCAGGAAGACGATGCTGCGTCTGGTGACTGTGACCGCAGGGAAGCCCCCAAGGACAGGGCCTGGCGGGCGGGAGCCTCTGTCGCGGATCTGAGGGTGCCGTCGTGACTTAGGAGGGTGTGTGTCCCGAGTGAGGGCACGGTCGGCCTGGCATCTGGATGTAGGGCCCAGCCTGCGGGTCCCCCCCAGGGCGCCCCGGTCCCACAGGGAACACAGGATCATCAGTGACACTGCCTCACATGGGTGCTCTGAGCATCTGTGCTCCCCCCTCCACTGTGTTTAGCAGCATGACCAGGTCACCTTCCCGTCAGGCTACAGCGCGTTAGGTGCTGGGATCGGGGCGACGGTATCGGGTCTTCGTGAGGGTCACTTCTGTGGTCAAGGGAAGGGACAGGTGTTGGGTCTGGGGTCGGTGGGAGAGTCACGCCCCTCGGTGAGGCCACACTGCGTTCTCGGTCGGCCCCGGGGGCCTTGGAGCAGAGATCAGACCTATGGACCGTATTATACCTGGGAATTCTCTCGTCCTCTCTCCTAAGGTGGGGCCTTCAGAGGCTGAGTGCATATCCTCTAGGGGCTGCGGTGGACCTACTGAGTCCTTAATGTGGCTCCAGGTCAACACAGGCTTCGTGGAGAGAAGAAACAGGCAGATCCTCAGTCGGGGACCCTGGGTCCATCCCACACTAGCAACGCAGCACGACCCTGGGGGGTAACTGGCTCCCAAGCCCCCATGACAAGGTGGCTGGAGAGTGTGGGCTGTACCAGAAACAGCAAGACTTTAACCTGGAGGCATTAAAACCCCCAAACCAGGTGAAGTTGTTGGGGATGAGGCTCTAAAAGCATCCCTTTTTGTCTCTTTCTCGCCCAGTGTCTGGCGTCTAGCCGTGTTCATGGGGTAGAATGGGCTCCCCCTTGCTGGAGATAAAACCTGGAAAGCACAGAGCACTGGGGTCACAGGAGCCTTGGGGACGGTCCGTCTGCAAGTGCTCTTCCCTCCCACCCACCCCCTCGGGGCTTGTCTGAAGGGGGAAGACCCTTGCCCTCCTAGACAGTGGCCTTGCTTTTTGGGGCCCGTCGGACGGCAGGGAGAGCCTGGATCTGATCCATGATTTATACTCATTTCCACGCTCACCTGCATTACCAGGAAAGGACACATCAGTGGACAATGTGATCGAAATGCATTGAACCCTAGAAATTGCATTTAACTCTGTGGTTTTGTTTTCTCATCTCAGAACTTTGTTAGTTTTTCCTTCCATCGCGATTCTGGTTTTCCACGTTACGAAGGAACAAATTGGCCTGCCTTTGTGTCATGATTTCACTGTGCTTGTCCATCCGACAAGGCCACACCGGTGTGTCTGCCTGGGGTCCGAGGCTAAGGCTCCTGAGTCACCCGAATCCTGGTTCCTTCTTTTGCAGCACTTGCAAAAGTAATAACGGCACAGGTCAGAGCCACACGGCCCCTCACCTCCTGAAGGAATGAAGACGGCACGGTCCGGTCCTTCCGGTTGGCCGTCCCGCGTTTGCTGGGTTTGTCAGGTTTGTCCCATGCGCCAGCCTCTCTGCTTCTCGCCGTGTGTATGGGACGAGTGAGGTGACCGCTCGGCTTGGCGGGGACTTGCGGGGTGTTGGGGGTGATGGCCACGTGAGTCATCGTGGCTGCACGTGCCGTGAGCGCCGGGCACTCAGGGCACAGGGAAGAAGCCCGAGGCTGCCCTGGGACGATGCTTTGCAGAGGAGGGTTGCGGAGCACGCGGAGCTGAGTCTCAGGCGAGAAGATGGCCCGGCAGAGAGAGGTGACCGAGGTCGCGGAGGAAGCATGTGCAGAGGCCGGAGGTGGAGATCAGAGAAGTAAATGCGTGTGGAGAACAGAAGGCCATGGACGACGGTGGGGAGACACTGGAGCAGGAGGAGAAACCGTGCCAGGATCTTGGGCCGTGGAGCCTCCTGCACACGGCCCGCCAGAGCCACGCGGGGGCTGGAGATGAGCCTGAGCACAAGTTAAAGCAGTAGGGGCGCCGGCCGTGGAGACGGTCCCGTCCCTGTGAAAACAAGAAACGCGGACGCATCTCCGGTGGTTGTGCAACAGAAGGGAGAGCTTTTCCTCCTGGAAATCCCTCTGGGGACGGCGCTAACTGGGGGACTTTGCAGGCTGTCCCTGGCCTGTGAGCCGCATGGCGGGAGGGCAGGAGCTCCGAGTCCCCTTCAGTCCCCAGGGAAGACCACAGACTCACAGAAGCGGTCTCCCCGGGATGGGGCAGTGATAGAGGGCGTTCCTGCAGCCAGACAGAAACGTGTGTATAGGGGACACGGCTGAGGCAGTACGCCCCCGAGTCGCACAGACTCCGTGGACCTCGGTCACCGGGACCTGCTGGACCAGGTCTCCGAGGGGAGCAGGGGCCGTGTGTGCAGCTGACCCCAGGCTGGTTGTGTTTCCACCAAGTGGTACCCGATTGTGTTAACTCCCTGGGTCTGGGTGGACTTGGCCAGGCCCAGGGAACGAGAAAGCAGGGCCTCCACACGAGGCTGAGAGGAGGCCCCTCCTCCCTCCTGCCTCCAGAAAAGAGTCAGGAACATGGGCAGGAAGGTGCCACCTTGTGATGGTTTTGACATTCCCAGGCACCTGGAGAGAGTGGGGCTCCCAGCAAAGATTCCAGAATCTTCTTGCAGCCCCTGGAAATGTCCCTCCTGCAGGTGGAGCTCAGATGCTTGGCTCAACGTCAGCTCCCACCTGGGCCTCTTACTTCCCCCAGTTTTCTTTCCTTCTCTGGCACCTTCACCCCTGTTTATGGAATTTCTGATGAGACGTAGCTCATTGCCCTGACCACGATCGGGCCCTCCATAGGTACTGACTCACCACATCTGTAAAACTCAGGAGTGGAGAAGTTGACAGAATTTGAGTCAGGTCTGTCAATGAAATAATAGTATCACATCAGTTTGCACCCTCCCAATTTTGATAATTCTCCTGCAATTATAAGACAAATGCCCTTGGTTTTAGGAAACACACAGTGAGTCATAAAGGACTATTATGTCTGCAAGATAGTCTCAAATGGATCAGACAGAAAGAGAAAGAATGGTAAACATGGTAAAATGTTGAGTTGGGGAGAATCTGGGGAAGAGTCTGTGGGAATTCCCTGTATTGTTTCTGCACCTCTTCTCTATGTCTCTGTAATTATTTCAAAATTAAAGAACATTTCTGAAGATGAAGAAGATGTTGGTAACCCACAGGTAGAAGGGAAATCAGTCAGCACTTTGAGTTCCTCATTCAAAACCCAGCTTTCTATCTGGTCTTTCTGCCTGATCTTAGACTCTTTGGGAGGAAGGTGGAAAGCACTGGACATAATAGGGCCGGGGCTCTTTTCCCTCCCCGGCAAGGCTGTGGGGGACAGAACTGACATTTTCATTGAGCCCCGCTATGCTGGTCTGTAAAGGTATCCGCCGAGATCGTCCACTTTCATTCTTGCAAAAGCCCTAGGCGGTGGGGGGCAACCCCTTACTCAGAGGAGGCGCTCACAGTGTTGGACCTCAGACTGAGGCCTGCGGGTCGTGTGCATCCCGTGTCCAGGGCTCTTCATCTCCTGCTGCTTCCTCGGCAAGCCCTCGGTCCTGCGCGGGGACCGGCCGTGGGGAGGAGAGCTGGGCTTGCTCTTGCCCTCCCCTGGGCTGGATGGTGGCCTGTTTGCATAGCTCTGTTTAGGGCTCCATTGAGTGGGACGGCTCGAAATTCACCCGCATTTGCCTTGGTTTCCGTCCATCTGCCTCTCGCGCTGCCGGGACGGGACTGTCCCTCGGAGAAGAGGAAGCAGGCTCTGGGGGTTGAGGGGCGCGGGGCAAGCAGCTATTCCTGACTCGTGGTGAGAACGGAGCCGGGGGCCCTGGGAACAGCTGTTCCGAGTCCAGGGACCCGTCGTCACTTCACACTGACGCACGGTCCACGCGGGAGCTTGGTGTCTCAGCTCTGGGGAGAAACTGAAAATTTGGGGAGCAAAGGCTCCCACATCCCCTTCGTTTGAGGCTATTTCTGGATCAATAAGAACAGCCAATCAGACGCAGAGAAATAAAGAGCAGCCCTGGGTCTCCTGGCAGCCTTTCCCCCGCGCAGCTCAGCCAGTTGCCTCTTTAAAGTCTAAGGAATCTTCAGCGTTTCCAAATCGGTTCTAGTGTGGGAATTCAGAAGGTCGTGTATGTACTTGACTTCTAAAGAGGCCTCTGCCGGCGCGGAAGCTCACACGTGCGTCCGTGCTGAGTGTGTTGACGGTCACCCCGACCACCTGCCGGCATCGAGTCCGCGGTTCCTGCCGGGCGGGCGGGCGAGGCTGACACCGCAGAGCCGTGCGGGGTGTTTGGAAACGCCTCGTTCTCGTGCTGCCCCCCTGCCTGGTGGCCTGTGGTCTTCCCAGTCCCCCTGGGCCGGGGCTCCATGTCTCACAGGAGGGTTGCTCTGGATGGAGAGCTCGGTGACAACACCACCGTGGAACCGAGGCCACATCGAGTCACGCATTTCCTTTGGAAACAGCCCCGCTGTGCTGCCCGGCGGCTCTCCACATGGGGCTGGTCCAAACCAAGAGGCGCTCGCGGTGTGAGACACGCCAGATTTCAAAGCCTTAGCATGAAAAAAAGTAAAGCATCTCAATATTTTTATGTCGACTGTATGTTAAAAATGAGATATTTTAGATATACTGGATTAAATGAAATATAGTAAAATGAATCCCCCTTATTTCCTTTCTTTTTAGGTGTGGCTAATAAATTAAAACTGTATGCATGGCTCACATTGTATTTCTCTTGGACAGTGGGGCTCGCTAGCATTTTAGACTCTTGCAGCAAATGGCATGTTTTAGTGCCTGCTCTGATTCTGTGTGGTTGGCAATTTCTAAGTCTGTATCTTCAGAAGAGTCTTATATTCCATGTGCCCAGGAACCACATTTTCTATTTCATGTAACTTCCCCTCAAACAGAGTGTTTCTTACTTGCTGGACACTATTCTAGCTTAGTTTTGGGGTTGGTTTTTAAGGGAGGATAAGTATTTGTGTGCTTCTTCTGTGGTGATTTAAACATGTCTATAAATCATGTTTGCTTTTGTCTCATGAAAATAGGAGGGCACATAAGAGTGGAGAGCGGTTTTTACTTCTAGCAAATTAGGAACAAGTTAAGAATCAGAGTCGGAGGCTTTGAAAAGGACCAAGGGCTGTGAGGGAGGACCATGTGTAGCCTTGGGGGTGTTGCCCGACGGGAGGGGTCGAGGCTACAGCGGGTGCAGGGGGGCTGCCAGCTCACCTGCCCCAGAGCAGAGGGCACTGGGCCGCCAGGGGTTAAGGGCGTTAAGGAGAGGGGGCGGGGCAGAGGGCCAACTTCCACCAGGAAACAGCAGGGCACCCCAAGGAGCTATTGTTTAGAGGCTGTTACATGGGTTTCGAAAGTGGAAATTAAAGGCTGGGGGGATGGATCTGCTGATGGACGACCTCCGAGCACGTTTCCTGCCAGCCGTCTGCCGCTTCTTTCCTAAGAATGTCCCAGGGAGGAAGGAGGCCATGCCGCCTACCCCCCGCCCCTTTGTTCACAGACCCACGCCCGGCTGGAGGCCGAGGGCAGCATCTGGAGATGCGAAGCCCAAGGCACAGCGTGGTGGGGGGAGGGATGCTGACGTCCCCCTGGTTCCCGGGGACAGGGTGAGAGAGATCACTTTGCCAGCCTCCCACAATTTCCCCTGAATAAAGCCCTGGCCAGCGTGTTGCGAGGGTGTGCCCGGCCGTGGCCGTCTCAAGCCGTTGTAACAAGGCCTTTCACACTTTCACATGGTGCTGACCTGCAGCAGACACTGTCCTTCCCGGACGCCTGTGCCTAGTTGTACCTTTTCCGCAGCCGCGGGGCTGGTGGCCGGCCCGGCCGGGGGCGTTGGGCCTGCTGACCTTCTCCGTGAAGGTCCGAGCACCTTCGCTCACACCACGTCACTTCAGCACCATGTCTTGTCAGACCTTCTCTTGAGGATGTTCTTCCAGCCTCTAACTCCTGAGGTTGGTGCGACTGCTGTTTTTTGGTTTTTTTTAAAGAACATTTTATCGCTTAGGAAGGTTCTCCGGTTTATTGGGGCGGCTGCTGGGGTGAAGCCCAGGGCACCGCCGTGGCCTTGCTCGGCGCCTCTGCCGGGCTGCACACCTGGTGCGTCCGCTCTGGGCGGGAGGACAGCTGCGTCTGCTGTCTCCGGGTATTGTCTCAACGTGGGGTGTGCTCTCGGTGATGGATTACTGATTACTGATTCAGAAACATGCACCCGTTTAACCAAAGCCATTGTAAGCTCAAAACGAAATGGTATTTTAAGTCTTTCATCATTTTCCTTATTTAAAAGTCGGGTCTAGTTGTCATTCATTTCTAGGAACAGCCGTCACTTGGTCTCGGGACCAACACGGAAGAGGTGGCAGAGGAGGGACTTGTTCATGTTGATGCATTTTCGCTGAGTTTTGTGTGTGTGTCTGGGACTGTCCAGGAGCTGCACTGCAGGGCAGCCCGGCTCCCAGAGAACTCAGGGCCCGTTGAAGGACAGGACGTAATGGGTTCCTGAAGCACGATGGACACGTGAGCTGGGAGCATCAGTGTGTCCATTTCTGCCTGGGACGGCCCAGGACGATGGTCCCGAGAGGGCCCGCTGGGTGCTGAGGACGAGCTCAAGTTCCCGGGGGCGGGGGGTGTGCAGGTGAGGAGGGGTCAGCGGGGGCGGAGGAGACACCAGAGGCCTGGGGTCTGCAGCGGGGCTAGCGCTCGGGAAGGGGATCAGTGCCGGCTGTGCAGTGGGGTCTGCGGGCCGGGCTGGGGCCAGGAGGACCTCGGACGCCGCTGGCAGGACCTCCTGCTTCCTGAGAGCGGTGCGAGCAGCCTGGACGGCGGGGCCCCGGGCCAGCCGGGCCGGGAGCCTGGCTCTGAGGACACCCAGGGCGAGGCCTGAGTCTGCCCCACCTGTATCCCACTTACTTGGCCTTGGGCTTCCGGGGAGACGGGCCCTCCGTGTGCGGGAGCCCAGGGCGTGGCAGGGGGAGCCCCAGGCCCTGCGCTCGTCCCGCCACGGGGCCGCAGAGAGAAAACGTGAAGGAAACCGAGTGGGACACACAGGCCTCTACCTCAGACGCCAAGGAAGAGTGAAAACAGGGTAGAAGCAAAGGACACCCTTCCGTCCTACGAAAGTAAAATCATGTTCAGAAACCTGGCAAGTTAACCCCTGGAGAAGCAGCAAAGTGACCGTGTTGGGGCTACAGACTCAGACCTGCTGGCGAGCTCAGCATCTGCGACGGACGCAGGGCTTTGCCCGCGGGACCTGGCCTGCCATCCCGCGTGACAGGGCCACCCGGGGCCATCACTAATGTGTGCACGAGTTACGAGCAGCACACTTGCCAGGCCCCTGAACTGCCAGGAAAAGAAAGCCAGGAATATAAGGGCATCATGAGCTTCCTCTTTAAAATTAAAAATGCCTTAGGCCGGTATTAAAGCAATAAGAATGCTTGGAATTTAAATGAAGTCTGCAAGAGTCGTGGAAAGACCATGGGACTTGGAGCCTGAAGAACCGGCTTAATGTTTGAGTTTTGCTACTTATTTTATGACTGTTTTGACATTTACTTAAATTCTCTGAGTTTCCATTTCACCTTTAAAATTGGGATAATAAAAACGGCAGCGTGGAAGGATGCCTTCGTGACATGAACGGGAAATGCATATAAAACACTTCGTGTTGTGAGGTGCTGCTTGCTGGCCCCTGTGAGGCCTCGGAGCCGGGAAGAGAACCAGAGAATGATGGAGCGTCTTCTCTGAGTCTGGGTGGTTCAGACCGAGGTGTCGTAGGTAGTGTCACTCTGGGTAAGAGGTACCTCACCAGGCTCAGATTCCTCACCTGAAACCTGCAGAGGTGGGACCAGCTGGTCTCCAGGATGCCCTGCAGACTCTAACACACTAATGTTCTATCATCCACGTGGTATAGGCTGTGTACATGCAGCACTGGGCACGTACATGCACCACGCAGGATCCAACACATGTATGCACCATGCACATACATCCATCATGCATACACACTATGCAGCATACAGCACATGTGCACCATGCATATATATGCACTGTATGTGCACCATGCACGCACGTACATTGTGAACCACGTGGCACATATATGCACTGTGCACATGTATGCACCGTGTGGCATATATATAGCACATATATGCACTGTGCACATGTATGTACCGTGTAGCACATACATAGCACATATATGCACTGTGCACATGTATGCACCGTGTGGCATATATATAGCACATATATGCACTGTGCACATGTATGTACCGTGTAGCACATATATAGCACATATATGCACTGTGCACATGTATGCACCGTGTGGCATATATATAGCACATATATGCACCGTGCACATGTATGCACCGTGTGGCATATATATAGCACATATGTGCACTGTGCGGTATGTAGCACATACGTGCACCATGCACGTATATGCAGTATGTAGTTATAGCACACAGAGCACGTGGCACAGAAGTTGGTGGTGGTGTCAGTAGATACTTGATAATGATGGAACCTGTTGTTCGTGCAATCAGATGGCAACAGCGTCAGTCCTCCGATCGAATGGCTTTTCTCGGGTGTAGAAAGAGTGTCGTGAGCATCTGGTGAAATACAGGGCACCTGCTTGCCTCTAGAAGAATTTTCAGAAGCTCGCTACTGACTGTGAAATAGTACGAGGTTACCGTCTGCATGACCCTTGTTTTCAAAGGGAGTTCTGCTCTAATGGAGGGAAAATACTAATGAAAATAATAAAAAATACTAAGTCTCTTTCTTATGCTTTTCTTAGGAACATAACTTTGGAATCAAACCTGGATGCAAATCACACTTTTAGTCATGACAGAAAGTTACCTTTCTGACTCCAATTTTTTCAGTTAAATATATGGGAATAATAATAACCATCACATTTATACCCCGTTATTACTACGTTAGGTGCTGTTCCGACGGCCCTACATACACGAGCTCATTTAAGCCCTGCAGCACACCTGGGAGAAAGATGCTCACGGCTCTTCTTGTCGGCAAGGACATTCGTGGGGCCCTGACGTCCCCGGTGGGGTGCCTGCTCCGTGGAGCCTGGCGGGGGTAGGAGGCCCACTGGACACCCCGTGGCAGCTGCTGGTGATTGTAAAGTAGCTACTGGTCATAGTAGAGGGAAGGAAAGGTGAAATTAATTTTAATAATACAGTTGATTTATCCCGATGTATTCAAAATATCATTTCAAACGGTCATCGGTTTGGAGAGCGCCTACGGCTCTGACGGCCGAGGCCTCCCAGGACTCTGCAGGGCGGCTGTGCTTCGTCTTGAGGTCCAGGGCCAGCGCGAGCTTGCAGACGCCCTCCCGGGAGTTACATGGGACGAGTTAGCCACTCCAGCGGCACGCTGTGGCCACACACGGCACGTGTGACATCGAGTCCTCCCGGGAAGCCCACCGAGCCCTGGTGTGCTGCGAGGCCACACCCTCTGCCTCGCACCCACCGAATTCCCGACTCAGAGGAAAGCATTTCTCTTGCGTCGCACCATCGCACCCAGGTTTTTGGCCCAGCGAGGCGGCGTTGTCGTTTAGGGAACATTTTACACCGTCCTGTGCCCAGACCCAGCCAAGGGCAGCCATGCAAGTGCCTGTTTCTGAGGACAGCAGGCTTAGACCCCCTTGGTGACCAACTGTCCCCTGCACAGCCCTAGGGGCCTAGATTCAGCCAGTTAAAACCAGTCCCATTAATAACGAAGGTCTGCCTTAGAAATCTGAGGGACAGCATCCTCAAGTTTTTGTCATCACCTTATGTATTCAGTTTTACGTAGCCTGAGGCATCAGCTCAGGCCCAGCATAGCTCTGGCCAGTAGGCTGGTGTCCTCGGGGCTGAGGCTGTGCTGTGGTCATCAGAGACTCACCCAGGAGGGTACCGCCACAGGACACGCAGGTGCCCTGGGAACCGAGTTCGCGGTGCCAGGCGCTCCAGCTGCGCAGGCGCTAGCCTGGCCGTCAGGTTCACGGGCCCCCATGTGGTCTCCCTCCTGGTCCAGCCATAATCACCCACTCCAGGCCCGGCGTTCCGAGGGCTGCCTGGGGCGGTCAGTTCCAGATGGTTTCCTTGTCCATCACACCAGCTCACCGTCTGCTCGAGCGTGGACGGCGTCTGGGCTGGGTGTCGTGGGATGGGCGGGAGCTGGATGGGCTCCACTGTCCCTGGTCAGCCCCGCCAGGTGCAGACACTTTGAACCTGAGCGCTGGGATTTGCTTCGAAAGGCAGCGCAGGGCGTTTCTTCATTTGTCTTCTGGGGGGAGGGGTGGAGGGAAAACTTTCAGGAGTGACTTTGAAAACACGTCCATCAACGCCCTCCCTCCCCGTGTGTCTCCAGGTGCTGGGGTTTTGGGGTTTTTTTCTCCTTTGTTTTATTTTGTTTTGTAAATCAGCATGTCGCAGTCTGTAATCATAACTTTGCAGTTTTGCCCAGTTATTTCTTATTCTCATGCAGACCTTCCGTGAGAAAGGGTTGGATGCAAGAGGAGCATTTTGAGGTGCATTTTGACAAAATAAGTTTTTACATAATGTGACCAGAAAGATGCATCCTGTTCAGGAGGGGTCAGGGAAAAATCATGAATTTTTACAAAAATTTAAAAAAGTTTTACACAACCTGAGCCCTTTTGTTGTGATTATTTACCCAGGGAGCAGCCTGGGAGAGACCACTGCCTGTCTGGGAACAGGGCGTTTAGTCACCCCGTGCCCGGGTACCGCGTGCTCCAGGAGAGGGGCAGGAAGGGAGGCTGTCACACACGATGCAGTAGTGGAGCAGTGGCCCCGGGGGCTCGGGGGCTCAGGGGCTCGGGGCCAGCTGTCAGGAGTGGGCGGGAGGGTCACCGCCCTGACTTGTCCGCCCCGCCCAGCCGTCCAGTTTTGCACGAATCGGGCGTTAGGGATGCAGTCGTCCGTGTATCAGAAGCATAGAGCTGATCAGCATCCTGGTTTCGGGTGGTCCGAGCACATTCCTGGGGGCGTGGGCAGGTGACGCAGCCCAGCCAGCCAGCATCCGTGGTGTTTCCACAGTTCACGGCCCACAGAACAGCATCCTGAACCTGCTGGGCCCAGCAGAGCACGTTCCCCCGATTCCACTCTGCACAGCGAGCACTGGGTCTGGACCAGCTCACGGCAGCCACGCTCAGGTTACAGCCTAGAGTGAGGTCTGGACGGCCAGGACCTGTGAAGCCGGGATGAGAACAGCCAGTGGCTTTTCTTGGGAGTCGGCCAGGCTGTGATGTAGCTGCATAGCCACGCCCCACACCCAGTGACCAGCAGGCTTCCCCAGGCCCTTCTCTTCGTTGGTCTTGGGGTCTGAGTTACCCGCTCAGACGCTGGGAAGTAATCAGCCTCGAAGGGGCAGATGTCTCGTTTCACGAGAGCTCATTAACAAACTAAAAACTGCTTTTGAAAACTCCAAAAAACCGTCAAAAGTGTGTCCCCAACTGGAGAGTGCTTCTTTTCCTGTTGTATCCCTTTCCCACAAGCTCTGATAGAAAAAAATAATAGCAACCATCATCAGTTATGTAAATTTGGTCTATTTCTAATATTCAAAGAGCTTAAATTCCAATCTGCCACCAGTGGTGAAAAGCAAGAAGCTGTGACTCACTAACATTTTTTTCTTTTTGTAGCTCTCTTTGATTGAGATGAGCCCTCTAGCATTTATGAAATGACAAACATACAGTTTACATCTGTTTTTATTATGCATTCTGATGCAATAGCCACAAAATACAGTTTTCGACCCCTTCTTTTTTTCTCATTGCAAGTTCACCCAAATCCCTAGCATTAAACTCAGCACTTACAGGGTTGGTGTTACAGCGGCCTGGAGATCCTGGCTGGAAAGCAAGGTGGACCAGGTGCACATCGCCTGGAGTGTTTTCTCTCCCTCTTTTTTTTCTGGTTTATCTAAAGCTTTGCTTCAGCCTCTGTAACCTGATTTAACCTTTATTCCTCCCACATGAAGGAAAGGGTGCCACAGACTTTTGCTATTTTTAGCACATCCAAAGCTCACCTTAGGAATGTTTGGGTCTTTCCTTTCCCACCTGGGGGAGAACAAAAAAAGTGCATCACTGGGCTGCACTTTTTCTTGCTCACATTATCCAGAACAGCCAAAAACAGTCCAAGAATCCAGCAGAACCACGTCTCTTGGGTTGGACGTGTCACAGCTGAATTTCATAGGTTACTTGTGCCCCTTACAGAGGATAACTCAGCAGCTAACCAGGCATCAAAGGACTTTCACCGCCACCTCCCCTTTCATCGTTCTTCTTCCAAACAAGCTTTCACCATATTTCAAAAAGAGTCAGGATTGTTCTAGCAAATCCCACTTGTGACACCAACTGTGTCAGGCTCCCCAAGGCCAACCCCAGGGTTGGTGACTTCCTGAGGACTCGTAGGACTTGGCATGTAGTCTTACTCACAGATAAGACTTATTCCCAGGAAAGGATGCAGTGTAAAATCAGCAAGGGAAGAGGTGCATGGGGGCCAAGTCCAGAGAAACGAGGTGCAGTTTCCAAGGGTCTCTCCCAGTGAAGTCCCACAGGACATTCAGCTCCTCCAGCAGTGAGTTTGGACAAGACATGAAGTACTGTCTATCAGAGATGCTTGCATAGGGTCCAGGTGGGGGTTGGCTGCCCAGTGCCTGCGTGATGACCACGGTCACTAAAATTCCAGACTCACAGAAGGAAAAGCAGGTGTTCTGCACATCCCGCGTTGTTTATGCTAAGGGGTCAGGCACAATGAGCCATTCTTATCATTTAGGGGATGTTTACATCAGTTTATAGGGTGGGAACTGTTCACCAGTCAAGTTCTCAGACATCCGCAAAGGTCAGCTTTGCAGGTAGGCCTTTCTGAAGATAGCAGCCTCGGGCCTGCTGTATTCTCTCTTCTCTGCACAGTGTGTAATCAAGAGAAGAATGTTTAAGGAGACATTTGCAATTGTGGGGTTTTTTTGTGTGTGTATTTGCAAAAAAACAATCCAGTGATACACTTTGAAATCCAATGTGTATATTCACTCATGGGACATCTGAGTTAGGACCAGACAGATTCCAAAGTGCACAGCCCCTGTGTGGCAGTGGTCCCTGTCCTGGACGTGGCAGCTGTAGAGGGTGTGCTTGCCGACTGGGCTCTTCACCCCATGTACAAGGAGGGCCACTTACATAAGGTTACATGGAAGAACTAGTAATACGTTCTGAGTTAGGACATCATGTAGTGAAAAGTTATTCATTGATTATAATTAAAATGGCCAGAAGTTAGTGGAAATATATGAATTTCTCTAAATGTGTTTAAATTTCTCACTTAAATCCCAGGAAGTCAACCTTGGTCTCTGTTTTTTCTGTGGTGAAAACATCAAAATCTCCCTGCAGATGATTAATCTTGGGGTTGCAAATATAAACAAACACAACTCTTCTTTTACAACTCCATGATTTGTTTGGGCGTGGATTCTGTTTGGCATTGACCTAATCAGGAAGGTAATACGTGTGACTGCTGATGAGAAAACATTTTGCTGCTGGTCTGCTTTCTGGGTATTTACCTCACATTCCATATACCTGGTGTGACGAAGTCCAGGGCAGAGTTCTTTCTCTACATCCCCCCCACCCCATTTCTCATTTTGTACACTTTCTTTGGGGGCGTGTTGATAGAAACTTACATTAGGGAGATTTAGGATTCAGTGCACAAAATGCACCCTCACGGCATGACTTCTGGTTTCCGGTTTTCCTTTATCTGACTGATTTCTGAACAGTGTGAACCCTATTTCAAAGCCGAGGCACCGGCTCTGCTGCTCCTGCCCTCACAAGCTGTCATCCCCCTCTCCCCACAGGCTGCACCCACTCCCCTCTCGGGGTCTGAAGCAGGTCTCTTTGTCTTCTGATCGTTGGCCTTTGAGAAAGAGAGTGAGTTTCTAGAATGTCCTTGAAACTGACACTTTGACCTTGAATAACGTGTAGCATTTCCGTGTCTGTTGTTAGAGTTTACATTTTCTGAGTTTTCAATGTTGAACTCAGGAGGAAGCGAGGCTCCGAATGCATGGAGCTGTCACCTCCTTCCTCTGCCTTTCTTCTGCCTCAGCCCCGGAGGAGCTGAAAATGGCAACAGTAAGGTGCATTCGTTTCTGTGCAAGATCCTTCTTCCCAGAAAAGCTACTGGGCAGAACCTTGTGGGCTGCGCGTTTAAGGAGGTGGGGGGTCGAGGGGCATTGCTGGAGCAGCGTCTTTGCTGGGAAGCTGACGGCTGGCAGCTTCCGGTTTTCTCCAGGTGTGTCCTCTCTGGCTCTGCTCCTCCCCCCTCAAGGTACTGCACAACAGTCGCTTGCACTCATGATGCTCCGTCTGTAATGTGTGTCCGTGGAAATTCTGTGTTTCAGTCAAGGGCAACAAGGGTGACCGGAGGAAGTGAGGCTGGTCTGTGGGGATCAGATAGTGACTGCGCCCCGCACTGCTCTGTGATCTCTGGATGCTCATCTCTTCTGTCCTTAAATTGGCATGAATTACCCCCAGCAGAGCCCCTCCCGTTCAGCGTCCCCCTCCCCCACGTGCTGGTGTGGCTGCTCTGAAGTCTCCCGGGAAGCCCGCGTGGCCCTGGGAACTGGGAGCGTGGAGACAGGACAGCTGCCCCCAGACCCAGGCAGCCACGTCCGCCGCCGCACGTGGCCTGGGCCCGTGCGGGAGGCGGGGCTCTCGCGGCGAGCGTGGCCGTGACCGCGTCCCTGGGCAGTGCCTGTGCCACGCCCTCCGGTGCACCTGTGACCGTTTGCTGTGGCCAAATCGATACTGTGTCTCGTCCCCTGAAACTTCTACTGGGCTTTGCCTGAATCATTTAATGCCTCTCTGTGAATAATGCTGGTTTTGTAGCTCTCACACAGCATGTAAGACAATGAATGGCTAGACAGGACTTCCTTCTGCTTTTATTTCTAGGTTAAATGGGTTTTAGAGTCGTCGCACGAGAGGGATGAGTGGTGACAGGGCTGCAACCTCGTGGGCTGTGTTACCGTCCTCAGCATCAGTAGAACCAGGCTCGTGAGGGGCTTGGAGAAATCCTGTGCTAGCTCTGTGGGTTCCAGACCCATCTTCTGTGCCACCTCGATCAGACCCGGAGAGAGATACAGACAAAATTGTAGGTACCATATAGCCAATAATAACTGTGATGTGTTAGAAATTTGCCGGGTTGCGTGCAATTTCCTGAATAGTTAACTCTTGTTATTTAACCCTCAAAACCAAGGAATTGCTGGGAATTGGTGATTCCGCACAGAGGTTTCTGAGCCTCAGCACCTTGGGCGTTTGGGACCGGGTCCCTTTCTGCCCTGGGCCGTCCTGTGCCCTGCGGGGGGTTCAGCAACCCCACCCACCAGGCCCTCCAGTCAGAGATGTCTCGAGACACGTGCCCCTGCTGGGGGGCGCCGAGGGGATCCCCCCCGACTGAGAGCCACTGACCGAGAGGCTGTCCCTGCCCAGGAGAGAAGCCGGGAGATGGTGACGCCTCCAGAAGCGCCAGCTCGGGTAGCCGCGGTGGGGTGCGCGGTGACGCCCTGAAGCTGGCTCGCGGGTTTGTACACACGAGTGATGTTCCGCCACGTCTGCCCGTGCCTCCAGGAGGGGCTGTGATGTCTCGGCGCCCCTTTCCACCATCAGCCTGCCTCAGCCGTTCAGTGACACTGGGAGCCTGGTAAACCCCAAATATGTAAAAGCAAAAAGCGGAACAAGCGGCTGCCTGCCCTCCCCCCGGCCTAACGAGCATCTCAGGACGCGGCCGACTCCGTCCTGTCCCGTCTTAGACGTGGGAGGAAGCTGAACCCCCGGGGCCCCCGGTGCCTCTTCCCAGCGACCGTGGTGCTGATGCTGCGTCCCTGCCGCCGGCAGCCGGTCCCTCCCGGAGGGCTGGGCGGCAGCGCCACCTGGTGGCCGCGGGGGGCGAGCCGAGCAGCCGTTTTGCCGGAGGTGCTTGGAGGGGAGGGGCCTCAGCGCCAGCCCCGCCCTCCCCGAGGGAGACCCCCTCCTCTGGAGCACGGCCCTCGCCCCCGGGAGCCCCGCCTCCTCCGGGAAGACTTATGTCTTTGAAACGTGGCAGCGTCGAACCCTGGGGCTGGCGTCGAGCCCTGGGGCTGGCGGCGGCCCCACTTTATAGTCCGAACCCTACCACCCCCCCCCGCGCCCCCAGTCTCAGGACGGGGTCCCCAGGCGTCCTGCTCGGCCGCTGTGGCTCTGTCCCCACCAGAGGTCTGCCCTCCTTTGCTGCAGAGGGTCCGCTCAGCGTGTTAGGGTTTGTCACATAGGACGCGGGACCGCGGGCCCGGAGAACATCTTGAGATTCTTAGTAATTTTGGAGAAGGGGCCTGGGTCTCGCCTGCCCTGGCCCGTCTGTCCCAACCATGTGCTCTGCCCGTGTCGCACTCGCGGCGCCGGGGGCTGTGTGTCCTCCGGGGACCTGCTGTGCTCTGGACTTGATTCGTGAAAGCGGGTGGTGGCTGCAGCGTGCTGACCCCTGACCTGCAGGTCGGAGGCCGCTTTCGCCCCGTCTCGAGGTCCTGCCTGCCACGGGCTTTGTCGGGGGCACCAACGTCCAGTCCTGTCCTCCCCCATCCCCGGCCGCGTCCAGGAAGACCCTGAGTTTTCACTCCCCGCTCTCGTCCCCCAGGCCCTTCCTGTCACCCGGCACCTCCTGCCCGGCACCCAGGCCCCTTGGAGGAGGCTTTGCCCCTTGTGTTCGCAGCGCGGGTCCCCTGTCCATCCGCCGACCACGCTGACGTGAGGCTGCCGCTTGCAGAGTCCCGTGTCCGAGTGCCTCCTCAGCCTGGACGGTCGTCCCAGCGAGCCTGGGGCCCGCGGGGTGGCACCACTCACGCTGTTCGTGACCCGGCTGCATGCTCCCGCCCGTCGAGGGACGTTATTCACTTTGATTTGGGACTTTGAGTGGAATGTTTCAGCCCTGAGTCACACATACTGGGCGTCCTGACCCTCATGGGGCTGTGACGCCACCTCTGTGTATCTGGGAAAACAGGATCCCTGCAGAGGAAAGAAGGAACGTAAGGTGGTGCTGTGTGCTTGGTGCAGGGGGACAGGGGCCTGCAGGGGGTGGGTGTCCTGTCATGTCTGACTACTGTCGCCTTAGAAGTAGCTTCCTTATTCACTCATCAAATACCCACTCACCACCAGCTGGCGTGGTCCGGGCACTGGGGCCATAGCAGGGGCAGAGGAGACCATTCCCTGTTGGGGCAGAGCCAGCACCCAAGTGCAGGAGGTGGGAAACTCAGCCTTAGATGGGCTACGTTCCAGAAAGGCACTGTCTGGGCGGTGCTGAAGGGAGAGGCCGGGCGCCGGGCCAGCAGGACAGGGTGATGCCGGCGTGGTAGGAGCGGTTGTTAATGTGGATGCCACCCTGCCCTTGTGACCCCAAAGGTGTCCCCCCCACCCCGCCAACCTCACAGCGAAGGGCCAGCACCTGGTCCTCAGGGTCCTGAGACATGGCATCCATGCTGATGGGGCCACACTCATAGCAAGGCAGGCTCCGGATCTCTGCAAGGGACAAGGCATCAGCATGGACCCTCGAGGCTGTGATGCCCAGGCCCCTGGGCTGTGCCTGAAGGGCTGGGGGGGGTACGTGGGTGGGAGCTCGTCATCCTGGGGGAGGGGACAGACAGGACATGAGGGCTCAACCCTGAGGACCTGGTGACAGAAAAGTTCAGGCAGGAAGCTGGTGTTGGGGGGAATCCCTCGTCCTGTTCTTACCTGATTGCCGAGAGCCCAGGGCTCCCCTGTAGCCTCTCCCAGCTCACGGGCAGGTGGGCAGCCCTGGCCGTGGGCCAGGCCCCCTCAGGCAGGAGCCACGTGGAGAGGCATGAACAGGACTGGGCGGAGCCCAAGGTCCTGGGCAGCACTGACCAGCTGGGTCGGGGGGAGGCGGACTGGCCTGATGCTCCGGCCGCTTGCAGCCCAGCACGTCCTGACGTGGGGTCGTGAGGACGGTGCTGCCTCAAGGGGGAGAAGCGGCCGAGGGCCTGGGGGTCACAGACCTTGGATGTGAGGCCCGCACGCGGTGCGCTAAGTCTGAGCTACGGGCGCAATTTCACTTCTTGGGGTTTCAGTTTTGCCACCGGGTAAAAGTCCAGGGCTTTTAGTGTCATCGAGTTCGTGTGACAGCACCTTGTAAACTGTAAGTGGTGCCTGTGTATGTCACGATGACAGAAGTCAGAAGGAACCAAGTGCTGCTGGAGCAGTATCACCCGGGTCGTTGCTGGGGGGGTGGCCCGACCCTGGCCCCCCTCGGGTGAGTGCAGAATGGGGCTGAGCGGAGCCTGGGGGCCACTGCGGGGAGGGGTCTCCACAGGGCTCGGGAAGAGGCTTCCCTGACTCCCCAAGACCCTCCCGATGGGCCGGGCGTGCAGGGCTGGGTCCTCTGTAACCTTCTTTCTGAGCTGAAGTCAGACACACACAGGAGAGTGGATTTGTAGAGATAAACACACACGAGGCACCAGCAAAGATAAGGGGACAGAAGTAGCGGGAACGACTTGCCAGGATCGCGGGATGGTGGGCGCTGCTGGCAGCTCTGGGGTCATCCTGCTCGTCGGCCTGCGTTGGGAGCGGTGCCTTCTCGGGCCCTTATTATCTGAGGATGCCAAGACATTTCAGCCCTGCGGCTGCAGCAAATCCCACCCTTCCTGCTTCTGAGAAGATGGCCTCTCGACAGGAGACCGTGGACAAGCCAGGACGCACGCCGGACATCTTGAAGCCCAGGGTGCCGTCACCTCCACGCCGCACGGTGACACTCGTGGTGTCTGTGCTGGCTTGTGTGGCTGGACATGGAGGGCGTGCTTGGCCCTGCGTTACGTGGAGAGGCGCTCAGGTGGTGCTCTGGCCCAAACTGGGGTTATTTGGACCTGAAATGCAGATCTGGAGCGGGTGGGTGTAGACGCAGGATCTGGAACGGCTGTGACCTCTGCAGAGATGCCGTCGTGGCCAAACTTACGACGTGTTCGCCTAAGAAACCCAGTGCACGTGGTGGGAAGGGGTTCTGCTTCTTGGGCCCCCGCTCCGGTGGGTCACTCAGTGGCTGTGAATCAGCCACGTTTCCTTTGGACCTCAGTCTCCTCAACTGTCAAATGAAGGATTTGTACTATTTGCACATGCGATGCCACGTTTCCTTATATGGTTTATTTTTTAAATCGGATTTATCAGAAGCCCATCCCTCGTCTTTTCTTGCCTCCTCAGGTCGTGAGAGAAGTGCCAGAACCTGAAACGGGCTGCAGGGCGCTGTTTCCCTTTGTCTTGGCCTCAGCGGAGTGCAGGTTCCCAGTTGGACTGTGCGTCTGGGGGGCACACCCCAACCTGTGCCTCATGTGGCCCCTGGGGTGCCACGCTCAGGTCTCTGCAAATGGGCTCTTAGTCAGTGAAACCATCAGTCACTTTCTGTCACACTGTAGTTCTTTAAAAATGAAAACAAAAAACGAGAGGAGTAAAGGCAGGGGCTCCCGACTGCACCATCCTGGCTGGAAGTTGAAGTTCTGTGCTTCCAGCCTAACCCTGCAGGGCGAGCTGTCGGGGAGGCTCTTAGGCGTTTGCTTTGTGAGGAGCCGGAGAAGGGGCAGCGACCAGCTGTGCCAGGCCTGGCGCAGAGGCCGGCTGCTGACAGCGGGGAGGTGGCAGCCCGTGGAGGACCATGCAGGCAGCAATCAGAATCCGGTGGATCCTTCTGAGCAAAGTGATGAAATCCACAGGGAATCCCATGGTCTGGAAGAGATGAGATTCTGGACCCAGGAGCCTGGGACGCAGCAATGGAACCACAGCACCTTCACCCCAAGGGACCCAGGATCCTGGGACGCAGCAGTGGAACCTCAGCATCTTCACCCCAAGGGACCCAGGAGCCTGGGACGCAGCAATGGAACCTCAGCATCTTCACCCCAAGGGACCAGGATCCTGGGACGCAGCAATGGAACCTCAGCATCTTCACCCCAGGGGACCCAGGATCCTGGGACGCAGCAATGGAACCTCAGCACCTTCACCCCAGGGGACCCAGGAGCCTGGGACGCAGCAATAGAACCACAGCACCTTCACCCCAAGGGACCAGGAGCCTGTGATGCAGCAGCCGAACCCCAGCATCTTCAGTGTCATGGAGCCCAGAGATGAATCACTCAAATGTGCTGGCTTTAGGGGTCAGGGAACCAAGAGCCAGAAGTTCAGTGATTCGCCCAGCATCAGGTCACTCGTGGTGCCAATTCTGCATTAAATTCGAGTCTCCCTGCACCTGTGCTCACTGTAACACGTTGCACTTCTTTGCTTATAGGCTCGTCTGGTCCACCCGGTGGCCCTGTCCTTCTCTTATTTAAGTTTGTCTCTCCTGGAACTACTTATCCAGTAAATAGTCTCGGGGCGTCTGCATCCAGCGCTTGTTCGCGGCACTGGGGAAGGAGCCTTAAACCCACAGGCCCTTGCTGTCAGGGAGCTTACATCCTGTGGGCTCAACACAAGACAAATAACAGACGGATAACGTAATATGGCGGGGGTGCCCCATGCTAAGAAGGGAAATGCATCCTGGTAGGGAGAAAATGGGGAGACAGAGAGGATGGCAGGAAAGGGTGTCCTTGAAGGCCCCCCGAGAAGGTGACATTCAGCAGAAAGAAGCGTGAAGTGGGGCCGGCTCTGCAGACCCTGGGTTCTCCAGGAGGGCTCACGGCAGGGGGAGGGCTGAGGGCTGGGGAGACAGATGCAGGGGTCCATGCCGGTCACGTGCAGCCCCGGCTTCATGGTGAGGGCTGGGTGGGGGGACCCCTGAGGGTCTCCAGCAGAGACGCATCTCGACCGGAGCTGCACTTGAAAACCACCCCAGAGACGGGGTGATGCGGGGGGCAGGAGGCCCTTGGAGGCTCTTCCGTCATCTGGGGGCGGTGACTGCGGGCCGTTTGGGGTGTAGCCCTGAAGAGGGCAGGAACTGCCAGGCCAGCGATATTTTGGAGATGGAGTGATAGGATCTGCTGATGGACAGAGGAAAACATGAGTCCATGCCAGGCCCGAGCAATCGAAAGCAGTTATTGGCAGGAAAAGGAGATCGCATCTGGGGTAAGAACCGAGAGTTCAGTTCTGGACGATGCTCGTTTGGGTGGCCCGTTAGGCGTCCAAGCACGAATATCAGGCAGGTCCCTGGATGTGAGCCTGGGACTCAGGCAGAGGCCAGGCTGGAGATGGACCCTGGAGCTACCGCACGCAGACGGCGTGAGGGGGGGTCGGAGGAGAGCCGGGGAGTAAGTTTGGGCAGAGAAGAGAGAGACCTGGACCGTGAGCCCCGGGCTGCAACTCAGAGGATGGAGAAACCCCAGCACAGGAGGCGGAGGGCGCAGACACCGAGCCTGCACCTGCCCTGCAGGACAAGCTACGCACGTGTGAGTGCACACATCACAGGCACACACACGTGCACGCACACACACACTCGTGGGTCTTCCAACTCTGCATCTGTCATCGGAGTCGCGCTTTCAGCTTCCTTCTTTCCAGTGGGAATGGTCTCCTCCCTGACTCCCCGCCCCCTCCCCGGTGACAAATCCTGTGTCCGGAACCGTCTTTCAGGTCACTTCAGGGACACGGACAGATGGTCAGCTGTCAGTCACGGGCACAGTTGACCTAAAGGGGAAGAAGCAGGAGCCGCTGGCCGGGAGGATCTGGACGCTGTGCTCTCCAAGGGCCTGGGTTACTGTGAGCAGCAGTGTGGTCTCCTCGGGACCCGGGCCACCTGGCCTCCCACGTGGGTAAGAGCAGTGTGGATTTTCTGCCAACAGGAAGATAGGAGCCACAGGAGGTGTTTATCTGGGCACAGCAGCATTTAATGACAGTTTAAACAAGGCACCAAAAATAAGGCAGATGGACAAGTCATTGCAGTATGTTCCCCACTGGCATCTCCAGAGGACCACGGGGCCCCCAAGGCGTTCCGTACCCACCCCCCTGCCCTGCCGCTGCCTCGGGACTTGACATGCAGCGATGGCAAGGAAATGCATTCGGAGCAGGAGAGCTGGTCCACGACAGAGATGGCGCTGGGTTGGGTGTTCAATCTCATGCTCAGCTGAAGATGCAGCTTCTTGATGCCATGTTACCAAGAGCAGGGAAATACAATACGGCCAATTTTGTTTCACTTGCCTAATAAGAAAGACCTCAGTGGGGATGCTGTTTACAGTGCGGCCCTTTCCGGAGGAAAATATTCAATATCATTTCCCCCCCAGCCTTTTCATTCTACAAGTAATACATAAAACTGATACTATTTATTGAGCACTCATGTAATTTTCACAACACTCTTTTCGGATAGGAGCATTTTCTCTGTTACATAGTTGAGAAAACATGTCTGGAGAGAAATATAACACAGTTGGTAAATTGCAGAGCAAGAAGTGAATCTAAACTCGATCTGTACATGTGAGCATTACTCTATATGTTCCTTGTAGAAAAATTTGTAAATGTTTCTTGTAGAAAAATTAAGAGATTAAGTTAAGGCAGAGGGAAAATGTATCTACATCTTCTGCCCGGAGAGAATCACTGTTATTTGTATTCTTATTTTATTCGTGTTTTCTATATCCATAGATGATGTAAGTAGGAGAAGAATGTGCATGCTGCTTTGTAGTTTTTTGCTTAACATTGTACAGTAAATATTTTTCTATGTTTCTTTTCTCTAATACGTTATTTATAATATTCCATTGTGCCTAAAGCATAATTCAACTAATCTGTGGGATTTCTACCTTGTTTCTGATACTTCGCTGTTTAAAAAAAACACCACAAGCAATATATTTGTATGTGCCTCTTCACACACTACCTATGTCCTTAGGATGAATTGGTAGATAGGTCGGTCAGTAGGTAGTGCATTTCTATTTTAAAGGGTAAGCACACCTTTAGTACTTCTGATATTTATTGCATTCGTGAAGTTTGTCCCGGTCTGTGCTAATTATTTTCAGTAATCCAGCAGGTGTTTGCTGAGTGACAGGGCTGTGCTGGGAGCTGTCCAAGGTGTTAGTGCCCTTATGTATGCATCATACCCTTATGTTCTTTTAAAAGTTTTCATGTTAAACTATCTCAAAATTATAGAAAATTTGAAAGAAGAAATTTACCTCAGGGTTCTGGAATTGTTATGGTTACAAATATTTGTTTTTCTAAATATTTCTGTTTATTCTGGTACAGAGAAGAGCAGATTCTTCTTTTTTTTTTTTAAGGAATTAATTTTGGTGTTAAACTCCCCAAATCTAGTTTTTTAAAAAAAAAATTATTTATTTATTATTTATTTTATTTATTTATGGCTGTGTTGGGTCTTCGTTTCTGTGCGAGGGCTTTCTCTAGTTGTGGCAAGTGGGGACCACTCTTCATCGCGGTGCGCGGGCCTCTCGTTGCGGAGCACTGGCTCCAGACGCGCAGGCTCAGTAATTGTGGCTCACGGGCCCAGCTGCTCCGTGGCATGTGGGATCTTCCCAGACCAGGGCTCGAACCCGTGTCCCCTGCATTAGCAGGCAGATTCTCAACCACTGCACCACCAGGGAAGCCCTAGATTCTTATTGAAACTATAAAAATAACTAAATTGTCATGAAAACCAATGGGGCTCAGTAAAGAAGCTTTGCATGTGTATGATCATGGTGATGGGCAAGGCGGATTGGTGTGTTTTACACTTTCTCCAGAATTGTCATATATGCCACCAGCATAGCGCACTTAACACTTTCTAGGAAGGCAGAGCGTACGTTGTGTTCTTACCACACACTCGTGCACACACAATAACAACAATAATAACAATAATGATGATGATGAAGGGGCGGAGGGCGTGCTGGGAGGAGGAGGGGTTTGTCTGTGGCCTCGGTGGTGGCGATGGTGTCACGGGTTGTGTACTTTCCCCAAACTCATCGAGTTGTGCACGGTAACCATATACAGCTTTTCACATGTCAATCATACCTCCATAAAGTGGTTTAAAGAGAAAAAGGAGGGCATCAGATAAAATTAAATGACCTCGTTGGTGCTGTCAGCTTTAGTTCAGCCCGACCCGGGCCAGCGGGCTGCTTTCGGAAGTTGCCCACCCGTGATGTGAGGCTTCGGGTGTCCTGACCTGTCCCGGTTGCCCTGCAGTCCGAGCTCGTGGGTCTGCTCGGTCCTGGGGCTCCTGCCGTGGCCCCCACGCCTCTCAGGCCCTTCTTGCCGGGGACACCCCACTCAGGGCAGCGGCTGTGACTGTGAGGGCATTGAGGTCGATGGCGGCCTCGGGTTGGGGAGTGCGGAGTCCCCCCGGAAGTGGGAGGGTCCCGGGGATCCTGAGCAGTACCCTCGCTGACAGTCGGACCCCCTCTCACCCTCAGCGTCCCGCACCTCACCCCACCGTCAGCGACTTCTCGGGAGGCTCTGTGCCGGCCTCTGTGATCGCGCTCTGTCCGCCCTCAAGCTGCACCAGGGCTGCAGTCATGCCAGCCTGCTCCGCTGCCTGGGGGGGCCGACCCCTGAGCACTGACAGCTCGATGGCTCTCAGATAGGCCACACTGCTTTCCACCCCCGGCCTTTCACAGATGATTGAATTGGCTGCTGGTGCTTGGCCACTGGCAGGCACCACAGGTGTTGGTGGAAACGACAGGACACAGCAGACACCTGGAGAGCCTCATGCTCGAAGCCCAGGATCTGACCCCAGTGCCTTAGTGCGTCCTGGCTGCTATAGCAGCACCAAGTCTGGGGGCTTAAACAACAGACATCTACTTCCTACACTTGTGGAGGTGGGGAGTCCAAGGTCAGGGCCCTGGAAGACTCAGTGTGGTGAGGACCCCCTCCTGGTTCACAGATGGCATCTTCTTCCTGTGTCCTCACGTGGGGGAAGGGCTGGGGGCTCTCTGGGGTCTCTGTTATAAGGGCACTGATCCCAGCATGGGGGCCCCACCCTCATGACCTCTCACCTCCCAAAGGCCCCGCCTCCTAATGCCATCACTTTGGGGGTTAGGATTTCAGTGTGTGAGTTTTGGGGGGTGGAGACAAACACTCAGTCTACAGCAGTGGGAAGAAAATACCCCAGAGCATCCTCAGAGGGCAGGGGATATTGTGTGGTTTCCACATAATCCAGTTTAACGATACGACATGTGGAAATGAATATTTCCGGAAGCAATATTATAATAAAGAAAATTGACTCAGAAGTGAGGGACGTGTGGTGTCTTGTTAAAAAACGAAAGCTAGCAGCTGTCAAGTGAGGGCCTTCTTGAGGCCTAGCTCTCTGGACCAACCACACGGAAAATCAAGAGTGGCTTGTCACCAGCAAATGCATCCACCAGCTTGGAATGACCAGTCTCCTCCTACATAAAAGCTGCTTTTGCATATTAATTTTACCATAGCTTTTGTGTGTATACAGAATTTCCATGTAGTGAGATGACAGTGTTATTTAAAGCTTTTAATGTGAGCTTTCAGATATAATCACCCTTAACATAGTGTATGCAGGGATTGATTTTATCATCTTAACCAGAATTTTACAAAAAGAAACTTTAAACAGTAAAGCCTGTGGTTGATGACCCAGGACCTATTCTCTCTCTCTTTCTTTCTCTGAATTTTGATTTATTTAAAATTGTCTAGGTAACCAAAGGTTTTCCAGTTATTAACTAATTTAATATTATTTTTAAGATCTTGATGTCATTTAAGGACCTTGGGAGTTACAGTAAATGTTGCTTCAGAGAACAACACCATCACTGTTGACTTGAAAATTTTGTCAGAGGTGATATTTAACATCAATGCTAGTGTAAAACCAAGTTCAAATGGTTTGCAACGTTGCCTCAAGTTTGTAAGAGACCACCTTCTTTTCCCCTAAAGATCACTTATTAAAATTCAGTTTAGTTGACACAGATGTGTGCATTTTAATAACCTTAAGCATTAGTCAGAAGCAAGGACAGGGATCTATAAAACTGTACAGAAACATTTAGGTAGTTCACGCTTTCCTTGAGAAAACAAACGCAAGGCTAGTATAAAAGATCGTCACATCATGACAAATCCAGGGAGGCAGACAGCTGGTCTTGAACCCAAAACTTCAGAGCAGCCTGATGTGTTCAGGGATTCACCTTAATTCGAAGTGTCATGTGACCTGTGTCTAGCTATGTCTCCATTTTTAAGCCAACAAATAAAAATTGAATCAGTGAAGTTTGCTCGGGGGCACGCCACATGCATTCTTGCAACCTCCTTCCATGTGTCTTCCGTGAAATCACGCAGTAAGACGGCCTTTGCCTGCCTTTTCCTCTTAGGTCGTGCCCTGGAGACCGTCCATGTTCACACATACGGCAGAGCTGTGTCATAACCCAATGTCTTATTCAAAGCCTAATTCAAACCCTTCTAATTCAAGGGCAGTTATTTCTTTTTTAAAAAATTTAAAAAAATTTTGTTTACACCATTTCTAAACTGTAAATTTCAATTTACAGTTATTACAGAATATTGTCTATATTCCTTGTGTTGTATGATACATCCTTGGGCCTGTCTTACACCCAGTAGTTTGTGCCTTTCACTCCTCCACCCCTCTATTGCCCCTCCCCCCACTGGTAACCACTCGTTTGTTCTCTACATCTGTGAGTCTGCTTCTTTTTTGTTATATTCACTAGTTTGTTGTATTTTTTAGCTCCCACATATAAGTGATATCAGATAGTATTTGTCTTTCTCTGTCTGTCTTATTTCACTTAGCATAATGCCCAACGGCAATAATTTCTAATGTACTTGACAGTATCTCAAAGTTCAGATGCACATCTGGAACCTCAGCTGAGTCCTTGGAAAGTACATTTGGGTGCTGACTGTGGATGGGGCCTGTCGGGGACACAGGACCGTGGCTCAGAAGGTCAGCGCCCGTCCTGGGGCCTCGGTGGGACCTGTGCGGGCACCACTGCCTGCAGGTCCCCCTTCCCGGGCCCCCTCCCCCCTCCCTCCCTGGGGGAAGCTCCCACTGCTGCCCTTGCTTCTGGGGCAGCTCTGGCCCCGGCCCCCTGGGGCTGGACCTCGGTCCCTGGGACCCAGCTCGGTGGGGAGGGGCGCCTCCCACCTGTGTCCCTCTCGGGGGACCTGTCCTTTCCACGGGAGACTGAGCCTTCCTCTGCCGAGAAGCCTTCTGAGCTCAGAGGGGCCGGATCCAGGTCTGGCCGCCACCCAGCTGGTCCTGTTGGCTGAGCATGGAGAGGGGCCGTCCTGAGCTCTGACGCGCCCCTGCTGGGTCTCCTCGCCTGCTGCCCTTGGACATGGGAGAGGACCCTCTTCTTATCATCTCCTGAGACAGGAGGACGACAGATGTTCATCTGCGACAATAACAGAGGACTTCCTAGGAGAGGAGATCAGGTGTGCGATTTGACAGGAATGTTCTAAGCCTTGATTTCAGGCTTAAAAACTAATCCAGTCATACGTGTTTACTTCAGTGCATTTTCCATGACATATATCAGACCCCAGAGCACGTTGACATTGATAACATAATTAAAGCCCTCTAAGCAAATACAGAATTTCACTGCTTAAACAATTTGCAATACTCTTTTAAGCTAGAATGCAAGTTTAAAAATTTTAACCTACATTAAGCTTGTTTAATCGCAAATGTCACCTTCTAATGTAGCAAAATCTCTTATCCCCAAGCTATAGCAAAATCTCTTATGCCCTAATGAAGCTGCTGCTTCAAGTTATTGCCAGTTAGTCTGACATTTTTACTTTTGAACTCATGCATCCGTTGGGTTATTTTGAGGAGTTGCGACAAAATGCGTGTTTTCATTCATACCTAGTAGATTCTGTAAAAACTGTAAAGCTGTGAAGCCTGTGAAACTGTCTTTATTCATTATAGAGTCTTAGAACATTTCCCTTTTTTTTTTTTTTGCTGCCCCGTGCAGCATGTGGGATCCTAGTTCCCTGACCAGGGATCGAACCCGCGTCCCCCACATTGGAAGCGTGGAGTGCCAACCACTGGACCGCCAGGGAAGTCCCACATTTCCCTTTTTGTAGATGTTTATTACGAGATTGTTGAGCCTCGGTGATGCAGGCAAGGTTGTCTGGAATGGAGGGAGAGGCTGGGTTCTCACTTGGTCACAACTCACGTGGACCCTTTGGTAAGGCATTTCGAAGATGTATTATATTTTTTTTCCTAAAGTCAAAAGAGCGTTTGCAAACCAGCTTAACTTTTGATATGTTTTACAGAACTAGGTTGCCTTAAGCATTCCAAGATAAAATGATGCTTATCCTGAATACTAACAGTTGAAAGTGTAAGACATCTTATTACAAAAATAACTTTGTAACCCGTCCTTCACCAGTGAATGGGCCGGTCATTTATGAATCAGTGATCCTTGTAGCAGTGCTATTAATGGAAGATCCCAGGGGAGGGTTTGAGCCACTGACTCTTCCTTCTCACTCCTCAGGCTCTGAAGGGGTGTCAGGGGATGTGACCATCATCATTAAGAAGAATTTTAAATCTAGGGGGTGGTGATGGCTATTCTCACGTCTGGATGGGTTCCAAGTTATTACAGTCCTTCAAAAGCAGTCACGGTGACTCCACAAAGAACCATAATGGCAACTAGAATCCCTTCTAATGGGATTATAATGACAAAATAATAAAAACGTTAAGCAAATGGAGATTAGAGCATTAAATACACTGATATCCAAATAACTGGGAGAACAGATGCTGAGACCAATGAGAACCCGGCTTACGTCTGCCCCACGAGGAGAGAAGTCGAGGATTTGAACTGAACAGAGGAGCAAGTACAGCGTTCTGTGATTTTATTACTTTCCTAAAAATGTGCCATCTCTCAGGTGATCCAGTGACGTTTTTCTCAGTCCCAAATACCCGACTCGTGCCTGGGAGCAAGAGGTCTCGTGTTGTAGGGAAAACCCTTACCATCTAGAAGGAAGTGCCCATCAGGACAGTGTTACTCTTGGTCGTCAGGTGAAGTGTAATCCTACTTTTAAGTGAGGTAATGGCTTCTGGGGTCCAACAGAAGTGGGGTATTGCTGTGTTTCCCTTGAAATTTAAAATTTTCCTGCCAGGCCCTGGTACCCCAGGGTGCCTTGGAGCACAGTTTGGGAACTATGATGTTAATGTTTATTTTCGTTCCCTCCTCGTGATGCATTCAGTGAATGTTTATTAAATATGTGCTGCGTTCAGCCTCTGGGCTAAATTCTGACGACGCGCAGATGAATTCAACACAGCTTCTCCCTGTAGTTAATGGTACTGGATAAGAGAGTCTGTTTGCAGTAACTGTGCTCCCAGGGATGCACCGGCAAACTCCTAGCAAAGCTTAGGGAGGAGAGGGTACCCACAGCGAGAGGAAACCCTCAGAGGAGGGGATCTGGAAGGATGCGTGGATTTAGGGGATGGAGGGGATAGCACAGGCAGAGGTGACGGGGTCAGTAAATCAGGAGCCTCAAACTGGTGGGGGGGAGGGCGGCATTACCTGGGGGAAGGGGTGTAGAGGAAATAGGGCTGGAATGGTGGTTGTAGAAGATCGGGAGCATCTTGAATTCTACATTAAAGAGTTTGATTTTTTTTAATTGTGGAAATTTACCATTTTCACCATTTTTAACTCTGCATTTCAGGTGCATCAGGTACATTTACAATGTTGTGCAACCATCACCCCTGTCATTTCCAGAACTTGTTCATCATCCCGAACAGAAACTCTGTACCCTCTTCCCCTCCCCCAGCCTGTGGTAACCTCTAATCTACATCCTGTCTCTATGAATTTGACTATTCTAGATATGTCATATAAGTGAATCATACAACATTTGTCCTTTTGTATCTGACTTTATTTCATTCAACATAATGTTTTCAGGGTTCATCCATGTTGTAGCACCTGTCAGAACTTTATTCTTTTTTATGGATGAATAATATTCCACAGTATGGAGATGTGGTATTTTGTTTATCCATCATCTGTTGATGGACACTGGGGTTATTTCTACCTTTTGGCTATTGTGAATGCAAAACACGTTGGCACATCAGAATCTGAGTCCCTGCTCTCAATTCCCTTGGCTTCATACCTAGGAGTGGAATTGCTGGATCACATGGTAATCCTATGTTTAACTTTTTAAGCCAAATTGTTTTCCACAGAGTCTGCACCATTTCACATTCCCACCAGCAATGTGTGAGGGTTCCAGTTTCTCCACATCACTTGTTACTTTCTGTTCTTTTGATAATAGCCATCCTAATGGGTGTGAAGTGATGGATGTCGTGGTAACTTTGATTTGCTTTTCCCTGATGACTAGTGATATTGAGCATTTTCTCATGTGCTTCTTGGCCATCCGTGTATCTTTTCTGGAGAGATGTCTGTTCAAGTCCTTTGGCAATTTTTGAATTACTTTATTTTTGTTGACTTCTGGGAGTTCTTTATGTATTATGGATATTAATCTCTTCCAAGATGTATGATTTGAGGATATTTTCTCCCATTCTGTGGGTTGCCCTTTCATGAATTTTAATATTGAATAGAAATACAGTAAGTCTTGATATTCCACGTTTCTTCTCTGTGTCTTGCTCTATTCAGAAAATTAGACACAGTGTTCCTACTTCAGAGAGTCATCTCCAGGCAACACTTGTCCTTTTGTGCCACTTGGAAGGTAGCTGCCCCCTGTCCACTTGCCTGGTTTTTGTTTTTTGTTTTTCAAATTTTAAAAATTTATTTATTTATTTATTCATTTTTGGCTGTGTTGGGTCTTCGTTTCTGTGCGAGGGCTTTCTCTAGTTGCGGCAAGCGGGGGCCACTCTTCATCGCGGTGCGCGGGCCTCTCACTATCGCGGCCTCTCCCGTTGCGGAGCACAGGCTCCAGACGCGCAGGCTCAGTAGTTGTGGCTCACGGGCCCAAATGCTCTGCGGCATATGGGATCTTCCCAGACCAGGGCTCGAACCCGTGTCCCCTGCATTGGCAGGCAGATTCTCAACCACTGCGCCACCAGGGAAGCCCCTTGCCTGGTTTTTATCTGACCCCTTCTGTGCAGCACATTCCATACAGTGAGTGGTTAAGGACTGACTCCAGCGGCCTGAGTCAGTTCCCAGCTCTGATGCCTTCCAGGGTGGGGAGTGTGGGCATGTTATTTAACCTACCATGCCTCAGTCTTCTCATCTGCAGAGCGGGCATAAAACTAGTACCTACCTCATAGGGTGAGTATACATTAAATTAACGTATTTAATGTGTGGAAGACCCTTAGAGCCCTGCTTGGCATGCAGTAGGCACTCAATACGTGCTGCTCTCTTACTGTGAGTTTTTTTTCTATCCAACTGGACTGGAGTATTGATGTCTGTTGTCTCTTTTCTTATCCAGTTCTTTTTACTTTGGGTAAGTAGATATTCAGCAGTTGACCAAGGATGTGAATGACTGCCATGTGCCCTGTACACAAGGGGATTTTTTTCAGGAAAGAACTTAAAATGAATTTTTATGAAGTGATAGAAATCATTTCTTTATGGGGGAAAATACAGCACAGTAAAGAAGGCCAGCTGTGCTGCTGAAGGAAAAGACGGTTAGGAGGGTTAAGAGAATGAGGATTCTTTGCTATAAAGAGAAATCCTCTCAAGAGAAATAAATGCCAGAGGGGCATTTGCAAATCTGAGGATTTCTGAGTCTCAGGACGTCTCGTGTGAGTGCAGATGACCCACTGGCTGCTTCTCACAAGACTCCGCCGGGCACCCGAGACCCTGAGGTTGCCAGGGTTCTCTCCTGTCTGCAGTCTCCTGGCTCACAGTGGGTCCCTGTTCCACGCAGTGGGTCCCTGTTACCCTGTTATACACAGTGGGTCCCTGTTACACGCAGTGGATCCCTGTTACCCTGTTATACACAGTGGGTCCCTGTTACACGCAGTGGGTCCCTGTTACCCTGTTACACACAGTGGGTCCCTGTTACACGCCATGGGTCCCTGTTACACACAGTGGGTCCCCGTTACCCTGTTACACACAGTGGGTCCCCGTTACCCTGTTACACACAGTGGGTCCCCATTACACGCAGTGGGTCCCCGTTACCCTGTTACACACAGTGGGTCCCTGTTACATGCAATGGGTCCCCATTATGCACTGCCTGCTGGTTTGGCATTTGCACCCCCTGCTCTGCCCTCATCCACGTCAGGGCTTTGGAAGGAGGGAATTGTTTCACGTCTCTGATTCCCTCTCAGGCTTTGCACTGGGCACCTCCTTGAGAAAGATTCGTCAAATGAATATATTTGCTTTCATGTCATATTTCTATCTACACCTTCCCTTTAAGACAGTAAGTTCTTTGGGAAATAAGAACTATTGTTCACTTTGAATACGGCCCAGGGCCGGGTGTGTTGGGCCTAAGTCTTTGACACGCTGGTCTGGGTACACAGCACGAGATCAGGGTTTAGATGTAGTCTCCTCAAAACCTACATCGGTGGACCTTGGAATAGGCCCTGAGAATTGGGGGCTGCCGGAAGGCCCAGGTGTTGGAGCCTCTGGTCCACTGGCACCATCCACCTCCCGCCGGTGTCTCTTCACTTCTCCAAGACTCTGCTTCCTCACTGTCAATGGGGTGACTCTGAGGGTTGGAACGGGTAACAGTGAAACTGCCCTGCCCGATGCCTGGCACACAGGGCATCTTCTTGCTGGCATTTCACTGCTCCAGGGTTCCTGCAGGAGCCTGTGCTGATGTGAGGAGTGGGGAGCAGCGGTCCTTCCCACGGGGTCCCAAAGGCGGCCTTTGAGCATCTACCCCTACCTCTTGTGCGGACCATAAAGCACTAGGCCACACCTCAGAATAGTTGCCGCCTGTGTGTATTTATCTTAACGTTAAGCTTAAACAGAACATATGCTACATGTCTCAGACACAATTCCAAATACATCTTGAGAGGAAAGCAAAAGCAAATATTTGTAAAGTGCTTTATGGTCTACACAGAGTTTTCAGGCGTCTCTCCTGTGACAGTGACTCACCAGAGCTAGTCTGACGCTTCCTCCATGCTTGGCTCGGTGTGACTGTGTCCAGGTCTCATTCTGACCGGCAAGAGGCGGACTTCTGGAATTGGCTCAAGAGCAAAGGACAGAAGCCCGGCCGGGCTGTCCACTCCCTCCCTTTGTCCTGTGTGCCCCTCAGGACTTTGTGAGGCAGGGTTTGTCATGAGTGTGGTGGACACACCAGCTTCAGAATCAGGCAGGGTTCTCATCTCTGACCTAATGCTGTGTAGACAAGTTATTTAATTTCTCAGAACCTGCATTTCCGTTGTTAAAGAAACGGGCAATAGCATTGTCAAGACTTAATAAAATAATGCGTGTGGTTGGCACGTATTCTCAAAAACGATTCTTTCCCTGTTCATTCACCAGTTGTTGGGCGAGTCAAGATGATAAATGCAGAGAAAACTTTGCAAAGAGGAGTCACTATGTTTCAAAGGAGAGTAGACCAGTTAAATTTATCAGGATTTTTAATTAAGTTTAGCAAAATGAAATTCTAATAAAGTCCAGCGTATATCTGAGAACACGACATCCTACAATGGCAGAATTTGGTTATTTTTCCTGAAAATCTGCAATCTGTCGAATCTGTCAAGGGGGAAAGTGTTTTAAGATAACTCTGTTTGGCCTTGTGATTCCAGCGCCTCCCCAGGTGTGTGAATGAGGGAGGCGTGCTCATTGCTGCCAGGAGCCACACGGGTCGGTCACTGAGTTTATCCCCTTGACCCCTGGCACGAGCTCCCACGTGCTTGAGCATCTGGACCAGACCCTCTTCACACGCTGTCCTCTCAGAGCTCTTGGTGGAATGAAAAGCGTGCCCGGAAGATGCTTGGTGGGGACTGTGTCTGATGGGGACCATGTCTGGTGGGGGACCGTGTCTGGTGGGGACCGTGTCTGGTGGGGACTCTGTCTGGTGGGGAGAAGTCTGCTGGAGGCTCTGGGTCGGAACGGCACGGAGCTGAGCACAGCTGAGCCAGACGAGGTGCCGGCCTGTTCAGTCACTCGTCTTCTGGGGTGGATTCCCGAAGGCTAACGGAAATGTGAACTAAATTTCACTTAGATATTTTAGTACCTCAGTATATGCAGTTTCCCCACTGCCATCTAGGCTTAAATGCTGCATCAATGATGGTTTCTTACTTGAAAGGAAAATTACAACTAAAACTCTTTCCCAGACGCCAAGAGGTAGAGAAAGGTGCGCTTCCAACAGCAGCAAACAGCCCCGTAGATGGTCCGATTTGGAGGCGGGACCACGGGGAGCAGAAGGGTCTCACACCCACTGGGCGCTCCCTGTCGGCACTGTGTCAGATAGTCTGCAAGTGGTTTAATTCAATCTGTGCCCACAAGGGGGTAGTTTAAAATCATGAGCAGGGATTTCCCTGGTGGTCCAGTGGGTGGGACTCCACACTCCCAGTGAGGGGGGGGGGCCTGGGTTCAATCCCTGGTTGGGGAACTAGATCCCCCATGCATGCAACTAAGACCTGGCGCAGCCTAAATAAGTAGGCAGATAAGTAAGTAAATAATAAATAAATAAAATCATGAGCAAATTCCTGGAGGAATCAGGTTCAAATTTTTATTTTTTCGTGCTTCCACCCACCGTGTCTTTTTACTCACTTCCTTGGACATTTCCTGCTGTTCCAAGTCCTCACTGCCTTCTCCCTGCTCTGCTGTGGTGGCAGGTGGCACCTTGCGCTCCCGTGGCGTCACTGATCTTGGGAGGGAGGGCGTCCGTCCACGTGCCCCGACGTGTCTCCGGAAGGACTGGGTGACGTGGCCAGGAGTGGTGCTCTCCTCTCGGCGCTGCAGACCCGCAGGAATCTTGCTGGGGGAGCGTCTCCACTTGCTCCCTGCTTGCTCCTGTGCAGCTCAGATCCTACCCTATGTCCTCTGTCCCCATGCCACCTCCCCGACCCCTGGCAACCACCAGTCTGTTCTCTGTATCAGTGAGTCTGTTTCTGTTTTGTTTTGTTTGTTTGTAAATGTGCAGCTGTAAAATAAATAAGTCACAGGAATATGATGAACACACAGGGGATATGGTCATTAATATTGTAGCAACTTTGTACGGTGGCAGATGGTGACTGGTCTTATTGTGGTGATCATTTCATAAGGTGTAAAAATATCAAATCACCGTGTTCTGCACCTGAAACGAATATAACATCGTATGTTAATGATAACTCCATAAAAAAAGATTTTAAAAAATTCAACTCATCCGTGGCCCCACAAGGAAGAAGCAAACCTGCTGCTCGAAAACCCACTGGACACCCCGGCGGTCTCCCTGCCGTCCACTCTCCAACATCTCTCGTTGTGGTTGCCCTGGAAACCCAGCCAGCAAACCACCAGGACGAACTACCTATGCGTCAAGAGGGTTGGCTGCCTGGTCTTCTTGTAGCTCGTGGGAACCTTGCTCTCTTCCCCGTGATGCTACCCTCAGCTCTTCTGCTAGAAGCTGGAAATCAGTCCAAGTGGACAGCAAGCCTTGCTTCCATTTGCAAACAGTCACTATTTCAAGAAATCTCAGTTTTACTTCACAGTGGTTCCTGGATACGATAAGAAAATGATAAGGGTCGCCTCTTAAGTTTTCGGCTGCTAATTTCCGAGTCCCCTGGGGTTCTGTGTTGCGTGTGGCCAGCAGCGTATGCAGTACACGTTGAGGAGGTGGTGTGGCTGCAGTGAGGCTTGTCGGAAGCACCTGTGACTCCGTCTCGTCTTCAGACCTGAGTGCACTTTGACCGCGGTCTCCTCGATCTCCCATGTCAGCACTTAATCGTAGGGCTTTTACGGGGCGTATGTTTTCTCTCCCTAAATATTCTTATCTACTTGGTGCCCTTTGGTGTTCAGACCAAGAAGTAGGTACCAAATCACCCTCAAATGCATAATGGAATTTTATAAACGTGTATTTAAAAGCAATATAGCTTTTAGTTTCAGGGTCTCTGTGAAACCTAGAAATATCAGTATTTGCAAACTGAAGCCCTGAAGTCTCTTGGCAAAGTGTAATTTTTCATTCTTTTCTCCGAAGCTTCGACGAACGCTCAGCCTGAGATTCTTTTATTACCCACCTAACTCAGTTTCCTTAGCTGTTCATTTCACATGAAGGACAAGAAATGTGATTTTTGCTTCTTAATTTAAACTTTGGCAGCACAAAGGAATATGTCTAGAAATTCCTCGGAAATCTCTCTTTTTCAGCCCTATCCCTTTCTCCCCATCTCTCCTCCCCACCCCCCTCATTACTGTGTTTCACATAAATATTTCTTTATCAAAAATAGACATAGTTTCTTAAAAGGCCTTCTAAGAATAAAAAAAGAAAAAATTGAAAAAAAACATTAAGAAGCTTTGAAATATGAGAGTAGTATTTTTATATTTTCTCCTGTATTCTCTCCTCTACCACAAGAATAGAATTATGTGTGTGTGCATATACACACATACACACGCGTGAGTGCGCACACACGCATGTAAGTCCGTTGGACGAGGTCTACAGTATATACACCGTGTAACCCAACCTCTGCAGAGCCTTTCTTTCAGCCATTCATGTGGACTCAGTGCCCATGCCCACCCACCACTCCTTTTATTGTGGCTTTTCCAACTTGACTTCTTTATTTTGATCTCTTGGTTGGTTAATTTTATTCTCAAGTGGTTCTTTTCGACATGGGCCATGGGTATTTATTTTCTGATTTTTCTTCCTGGATGAGAATGCCTGTCTTTTGCTCTTAGTCTCAAAGGAAAACTTGGCTGAGATTAAATTCTTGGGTCATGCACTTCCTTTCCTTTAGTGCTCACTCCTGATATACTGTCCCATTGTCTTCTAGCACAGAATATTACAGTAATCCTCGTACCACGATTTTCCACTTACTATTTTGGGGGCTGGACTTTATTATGAATTGAACTCCTCTCCCAGGAAGGCACACGAGTGCCACGTTGCCCACACTGTTCACGTTTGGAGAGACCACCGTAGCCTTCTTTCCACTTGAGGGATGACTTAGCTGGGTATGATATCCTTGGGTCACGTTTACCTGTAAACTTCTGGAGGTGTATCACACCAGGTTAATTTCATCCTCGACTTTATGCCTGTGTGTTTGAGAAAATATTTATACTTAATTCTTACTTACATAATCAAGATATTTCTTGGTATCTGTTATTTTGTTCAAATTTGTTAGAATATTGTGTGTCATTTATTTATTTATTTTTAAAAATTATTTATTTATTAATTTATTTATTTTTGGCTGTGTTGGGTCTTCGTTTCTGTGCGAGGGCTTTCTCTAGTTGCGGCAAGCGGGGGCCACTCTTCATCGCGGTGCGCGGGCCTCTCACTATCGCAGCCTCTCTTGTTGCGGAGCACAGGCTCCAGACGCGCAGGCTCAGCAGTTGTGGCTCACGGGCCTAGTTGCTCCGCGGCATGTGGGATCTTCCCAGACCAGGGCTTGAACCCGTGTCCCCTGCATTAGCAGGCAGATTCTCAACCACTGCGCCACCAGGGAAGCCCTTTCATTCTTAACTTAGGTTTTTACCTCTGCAATTTGGAGGGAGGGAGGAATTGCTTTTACTATTATCTCCTCTCATTTTATTATGATCAAAAGAGGGATATACTGGATATAGCTTTTCTCTACTTCTCAACCCAGAAGCCTGATAACTTGACATTATTTTAACCAGAAGCCTGCTGAGTGATTTTTGAACAAAAACACTATTTCATGTCATTTTTTTCTAATGTTTATTATTTTTAGGCCAGCCCTTGACAGCAAAGTATTTAAATAATGTTTACAAAAATTTTTCAAGTTTTTCATCTATAAAAATACATTTATGACATGATACCATTATCGACCAAAGTGTTTCTGTTTATAAAGCACTCTGATACTTAAAATTTTGAGTAAGTGTATTGAAATATCCAAGGTGAGTTATAGAGACAAAAAAAGAAAAAAGGCTGTTTTTACAGGTAAAACAGAAATAATATTTTAGAATTAATTGAAGCATGGCTATTTTGTCTTAGAAGCTGTAGAAGTCACCAGGGCTCCTGAGTTTGGCAGCAAAAGCAATTTGTTTTTTCTGTATTTCTCCAGAGTATTTACAAATTTAAATGTCCCCACAAAATTTCTGTCACTGTTTCAAGACCAGGAAGCGAGGACAAAGTCTTGTGATTCAGGACTTCACAGACGCAGATTTGAAGGGCAGGAAGATCACTGCAGATGCTCCTGGTCTCAGCGATGGCCTTGCTTTGGGAAGTGATGGGTGTAAAGATTTGTTTGAACTTAAAAAATGGTAATAAGAATGAGGAAAATCGACCCCACTCTGAAAGGCGTTCATTTTCCTGTGCAGGAGGTGCTGCACTTGTCATTTGTTCCAGGGACGGTGCCGAGTCCTTTGCAGGGTTTCTCAGCCTCCACCTGTGTGTAGAAGGGGCTGCTGTTATTACCCCATTTTACAGATGCAGAGTCTGAGTTCAGGGCATCAGATACGGCTGCAGAGTTAATGAAGGGTGAGTCCGGGGTTCCTTCCTCGGCAGTCGGGCCCCAGAGCTCTTTTGTGTGTCACTGCATTTGAGAAGAGACCGTGTTACACAAACGCAATTTTTCCTGCTGGTTTTCAAAGAACATTTTCAGTAGTTCCTCAGGGTCCTGTGACCTCATGCTATAATTAAGGGGAAAGAGGTCCTATTGAAATGGCCACAGTTAACCTGTTTAACTGAACCCACGCTGTGAAAATTATCTACATGAAATGGATGACTTTCTGTTAAGAGAGTCAAGCTTTGAAAGAAGACCAGGTTTGAGTGGGGCAAATATCAGGAAAAATTGTTCAACAATTACTTATGGAATCACGACCGTCCGTGTGGCCTGGAGGCAGGTGCCTGGAACGCGGACAAGGTCGGTAACAGGTGAGTGTGTCTGATTTCCCTTCCTGGACACACAGGTGTGGAGGGCGGTCCCCACAGGCTGGCTGTAAAGTGGGGCCTGAAGCCTGAGTCCGGTTCCTAGAGGCAATGTCCCCCAGATTCCTTATTATTTCTAAAGGGACAAGAAAGGACAAACCAGGGTGAGAATGAGAAGTCCTGAATGATAACAGGGAGGGCAGTTGATGGGAAGAGATGGCCCCGGGGGGGTTCGTGACAGGTGATGAGGGTGAAGCCTGCCGTGGTGGGGACAGGGTCACACACACACCTTCTGGCCACAGACCTGGGACCAGTGGGCCAGGCCACACCTGTCACGTAGGTGTGTTCTGTGCTCCTCCAGCTCCATCACCTTTTACGGGGACCTGGATTCCAGCTAGCTGTCTGAGGGGGGATGGACAGAGCTCGGCAACCAGCCCAGAGCCAGTCCCTCCGTGGCTTCACCCCACGTCACCAGGGGCCTTGTGAGGACCCCCGGGGATGTCCCAAGGCCAAGGCGGTCGGGGGAAGCACAGCTATGGGGGACACTTTCCAAAGGCTGGGCCTCAGGCATCTGTCACCCTCGTGTGATGATGGCCGTGGGGCGGCCGTTGTGTGTGTGTGTGGCCACGGGCCCAAGGTGTGTCCCCGTCTTAACCCCGCTGTGGCCTCACCTTTTGGTGAACACTTGTGGCTGCTGGTTTTGATAAAAGCGTCTGCAAAAATGTTATCTGTCACATCACTGATCAGCCCAAGGCTCAGTAAATCCTGTTACAGACGTCATAGCCCAGGCTGCTAGAATGAGGACTCTAAAATATCTCTAGTGGATGGAGTGTTTCTTCGGCCAAATAATCTTCTAGCAAATCCATCTCTTTTGGTTTCCAGGACTGTGTAAGAAACCACTTCAAAATTCAGCGGCTGGAAGCAATAGCCGTTGATTTGTCATTTCCAGTGACTGAGAGTGCCTGGCTCAGCTGCGTGGTTCTTCTCTGTGTGTGACCGGGGCTGTGGTCACCTGCCGCTTTGACGGGTGGGGGGGGGACCCAGACGTCCACCCACAGGGCTGCAGTGACACTGGCCGTCAGCCAGCACGTTATCGAGGGCTGTCGACTGGGTCACCTGCGTCTCCTCCACGTCACCCACCACCCACGAGGCTTGGCTTTGCCACGTGGTGGCTGGGCTCTAAGTGGGACCCAGTGGGTTAATAGTTATGTAACATTCTAGCAAGAGATGATCCACAGGCCATTTCTCAGCTGTGTTTTTGTCATCATGTTTTAGTGAAATTATATTTTTATTTTGGTGTGCTCACCCCTCCCTGCCCCCCCAGGTTATAAACTTTACCAATACCAGAAATATATTTACTTCAAATCTTTTATACCCATTTTTTATTTTTTGTGGTGCCTGGCACAAAGGAAGTGTCTAATACACATTAGAACAGAATTGACATGTAGGTTGTTTGCAGTTTTTTGGCTTTTACAATGTTAAAACAAAAACATAATTTTAAAATTTCCTCTACTAATTAAAATTTCCCTAGAATTGTTCCTAGAAATTAAAATACTGGCTCAAAGTATATGCATGTTTTAGACTCTTGCTATGTATCTCCAAGTTAACACTTTCCCCAGGGCCTGTAGGAATTTATATCACCACTGGCAAACACGAGAGAACTCTTCATAGCAGCTTAGCCAGCACTTGGCGATTTAAATTGTGTCTTTTATCTTCATAAATTTGATAAGCTAAAGTGACATTTCATTATTGCTTTAATTTGCATTTTGGGATTATTGTTACGTACAATATAAAGAAGGTGAGCTCTAGCTTGTTAAATACACATGCAGTTTTGGCATTGGTGTGGTGGAGTGTTACGTCATATAGGGTAACTTAGCTTAGAACTGGAAGAGACTGAGGCAGTGTCCCAGAATCCAGATGTGTGCTGGGGCGCTTTGGGTCTTAGATGATCTGACGGCTCGTACAGAGTCTTCAGGTTGTACCCACGCCATCCCGCCGAACCTCTGGGTCCACCACCGACGAGAACTAATCTCACTTTCTTAGGAAGTTCTGAGCATTTTCCAGCAAGCGCAGAAGCTTTCTTTGATGCCAGGCTGCCACTACACCAGCAACTTGAGGCCCGTCCTGCAGCACTCTCTGCCCTGCTTTGTAAGAGCTGCTAGGCACAGTCTTGTCCCTGGTCTTCACGCTGTTGAGACACTGCCATCACATTTTATATCCTCCATCTGCGTCAAAACATGGGCGTCACAGAGTGGCTGAAACTCGCGGGCACCGTGCAGGCAGGAGGGTCTGGGGCACCGCCAGGGCGTGGGTCCGGATCGCGGCGGGGCTTACACAGCTCTTCCCGCGGGAAGCTGTGCAGAGCCAGCCATTCGCCACGGGCAAGGTCGGTTCCCTGGTCTGGCCCTGCCCCGGCTGGACAGGCGGGGGCGCGGGGGCAGCCCCGGGGGGCACACACCGGGCGCTCTGTACCCCCCGTGCCTCTCACGGGTCTGTAACCGTTTCACGATCCAACCCTGAGACAGCCTCACCGGCACGCCTGCAGGGAGTTCAGAGCACGCTGGTTGAAAGAGGCTGGTGCCCTAACAAGTCGATGTCCTTTCTGCTGCTTCCCTAAGGGGCATTTGTGTGCGCTCATGAGGGCGGCACGGTTGTCGCCCTGCCCGGGGTGGAGTGACCTGCTTCCCTGTGCTTCCCGCTCAGAGGGTCACAGCTGCAGAGAAGGTCCGGAGACCCAGCGCCCCTTCTGTAGGGCAGCCCTTCAGGCGTCTGGTGCCCGGACCCTCTCCCGTCTGGCCGGAGCGTCCTCACGTGGTCGGGACTGCAGACCCCACGGCTGTGACAGTCTCTGCGCTCACACTCTTACCACGTGTCCCTCTTGGAATTTGGTGTCCCAGGTAAGGTTTTCTGGGAGCGTGCTTCAGATGTCTGACAGCCGGCATGATTAGGACTTAGGTTTTAATGGAGAGCAGTGGAGATCGCAGAGAAGTTGGGCCAAAACTGATCACGTGATGCTGCATTTCTGAAAGGCTTGTGCCTTTATACCGTCTGTTTCCCGTGGACATCACGCGTCTCAGGACCTGCTCCGTCGTCGGCACTCACGTTCCCGCTTCACTACCTCCTCTGCTACTGGGATTCCCCGGGGTCATCGGCAGGAGGGCCCGGTGCCACGTCTTGCCTGACCGGCTGGATACCTGTCGCTTTACGGTCACCGAGGCAGGGATGGGAGGCTGAAGAGAAAGGACGGCCTTTCCTGCTGCCTTTTCGTATCGATGGGTCGTGACCACCTTAGTCACAGACTGAGTCCCGAGACCTGATTTCCTCTTAGAAGGAAAACGTTTCCTTCATTCGCTGCTGGGCCTAAGGACCCAGAGCCGTGCGGTCAGGTGGCCCCAGGTGCGGGGGATCCCCGTAAAGGTGCAGGCGCCGGTCGTGTTCTCCACGGATGTTTCGGGGTTTGCGGCAGCAAGCACCCTGAGAGCTGGCCAGCTCCACCTCCGCCGTGTGGCAACCAGCAGCAAGGCAGCTGATTCGGTCCTGGGGCAAAGTGTCTTTTGTCTCAACTAGAACTGTGATTTTAGGAACAGCGGTTTGGCTTAATTTTGAGCCCAATAACACGAGAATTTATGTTTCTCCGATACTATAGCAAAGGCATTTTAAAAGACAAAATGTGCCATAATGGGGGACGGTAATACCTATTCTTTGGTGCTTGGTTTTTGAAGAAGTGTTATCTCTCCGGTGGAAAAAAGCCCTCCTTTTGAGAGCTGATGTGTTCTTTTACTGTTACGAATTAGAGAGGCTGTGAATCTGTGCTTTCAGGTTATTAGTTGAAAGTCACAGGACTCTCCAGGCTCAAGTATGTTTTTATGTATTTCCCAGTTTTCATCCAGATTGATTAGTGAAGCAGAGTACTGATCTGTCTTGCCTCTGGGCATATTTATTTTTGAAATTAGGAAGCATTTAAGAAATTCAGGATCAAGATCTTGATAAAGAGGTAAATGTCAGCAGTGATCACTTAGAACAAAAATATCACTTAAAAAGGTCATTTAAAAATTTGATTGCCGTTAGTTTCTATGAAGACGTTAAACTATGTCAGTTTTCTTTGACACTCACTGATTTTGCAACTAGCATCTATTAATGTGAGAACTGACACCAGTTGCATCGTATGATTTTAACAGAATTATGGTCATATTCTAGTAAGATGTGATTTAGCTTTTTAAAGGAATTGAGTGTGTTCTTGAAATGGGAACAAAGTGAGTGTTTGCATATAAAACCGTATTTTCTTATTGATTCCCTATAATTTCAGACGGCTGTTCCCGCATAGGCAACAACTGAGCACACGAAAGACATGATTTTAAGCCCTACGAGGCTGGAGAGACCGAGCCCTCCAGCGGCAAAGGCTGCCCTGTGCAGCCAGGCGCTGCCTCGATGGGTCAGTGGGCAGCCGTCCACACTCAGAGGCGGGCTGGTGATGCTTCACGGTCAGCCGCCCTGCTCGGCCTCCCCCGCCCCGCGGTCAGGGTCAGGCAGCGCCCGGCCAGCCTTCGAGGACTGCCAGGGGTGGGCACGGGCTCCCCCGGCCCCCTCCTCCCGTGCAAGGGTGCTGGTGCTGACGTGGGGGGCCGAGAGGAGCAGGATGTGGCAGAGACCAGGGCCCGTGGGTGCCCGAGGGCAGGTGCCCAGAGCTCCTGGCCTGTCCCGACGTTTCCTCACTGTCCTCGCCCAGCCAGCCCCCCAGAGACCCTCGGGGTTGGGTGAGGGGGTGGGGAAGCCTGTGTCACGTGCCTTCCTTTACGTTTATGGGAGTTTTATGTGCTGTGTGTCATCGGCACGGTTGGGGGACCCCTGATGGAATGCCCAGTGTCAGGGGACCCTCTTCTTTGTTTTGGTCCAATGGCTTCCTTTAAAAAATGTCCTGTCGCTCAAGCCTCCCTGTTCTTTTTTGGGGGGGTCTCCTCATAAGTCTCGGTCCCCGGATTCACTGACGTTGCAGTTCTGTTTTTCCTGCTGCCTCTCACCCCTCCCCTTGCTGCAATAAAATAGACTCATTTCCTGTCAATTAAGCTCCACTCAGAATGTATGTCAAGAGATGCCAGTTCCCATTTTATTAGAAAATTTCGTAGACTTCGGGGAGGTGACCGTGTAATCAACCCCGGTGGCTCTTCTTTTAATGACGGTTGGTTTGACCTGAGGAACAAACTAGATTTTTTGAAGGAGGCTCTATTTGATTGTCATTCAGGGTTAACACCTGGAACAGACCTTACTGATGCTCTGACATTTTCTGCGAGGGTAGATGATGAAGTGGAACTTTTAAAATTCAAGTGAGGATGTTAGCTTTACACACTGGATTTTTTCCAGCTGAAATGGAAGTGGAGGAGGTGGATGGGGTGGGATGGTCCTACCCCATGTCGGCAGGAAGCAGAGCCTGTGACCCAGACTTAGCCCAAATGAGCCCTTTTGCTCTGCTGGGCACTTGCCTTTTAAAGAACCAGAGATTCACCTTCCATTCCACCTGCAACCTGGGCCTCGAGTCACTTGTCTGGAAGAGTCTAGTCTTTGCTTCTGTGACCAGGGCACTCTGCAGAGGAAAGCAGAGATTATAATTTTGGAGATTATCATCTAAACCGGAGCAGCAATCAACAACAAAGAGCCATTTATCTTTTCAAAGTAGCTTTATGGGAGATCATACTTGATGTCAGGTTTTCACCAGTAAGCCAGGGAGGTGCTTGCATTTTTGCATCTGAAGAATAAGAGCGTGATTTGCTTTTGATAGAGTTTCCAGGTGCTGCTTTAAATTAAAGAGAGTGTTATCCCTTCATTGCTGTTGCTGTCAATGAGCTAAAGACTTATTCATATTCGACAAACTATTATTTTAAAGACACTCCTTCATCGGTTGGTCACCAGCTGTCTGAGTATGTGTACAGACACACACAGCATTTGAAGGGTCAGCCATGGGGCTGTTCTCTGGACTCTGCAGCTCCGGCTCTGCCGAGGGTGATGCAGATGTAGCCTTAGTGGCACTTAAAGAAAGACCGGTGAGAGGATGCGACTTTGCCAGGAGGCACCGCCTCAGGGTGACCGAGGGCCCTCGGAAGAATTTCTCCCCAATTTCCGGTCATGAAGCTTGTTTTCTTCCTTCAGAAAGTAGTTCCAGAGGGTCTTGGGGACATTTTGCTTTTAAGAGCCCCCAGTTAGACCTCAGCAACACCTCAGAAATCTAAACAGAAAGCTCGGTGTGTCCTTCCCCTCGGGGGCTGTCGGGCAGGACCCTCGATGAGCCTGGGGTGGGAGAGCTGGGGGACGGGTGCGGAGGGCGCAGCTTGCGGTCGGTGTCCTTGGCCGGGGGTCTTCTGGTTCTCTGGGTGTGGATCCGCCTGTAACTCTTCCCGGACGTGTGCGGGTGGACATGTGAGCACGTTCTGATCGCGAGGTCAGCTCCTGTGGGGCTTGTGTCCACAAGTGCGGCTTCAGGGGAAGAGGTGATCTCGGGCTGCTCTGCAGGCTCAGCCCACCCAGGCCAGCTCTCCGGACGCCGTCCGAGTCCGAGGAGGGGTCACCGCTCTGTCCCTCAGGGTGGCCGGGTCCAGTCCAGCGCCCTGTCGGCTGTGTGGTCCCCCCGGGGGAGTTTCCCCTCCATTTCCACCCTCAGGGCCCCTTTGACGGCTCCTGGGCACCTCCCTCTCCCATCAGCTTGCCCCCCTCCCCGCTTTCTTCTTAGGGTGCCCCCCCCACCTCTGGAATTGAGAAAGAAAATGCAGAAAACACTCTTGGAAACCTGTTTTAAAATCTGCTACCATCTTTGTGATAGAAAGTGCCCGAAACAAATGCATCCTGGCCGGCGCTCACGGCGGCTGTTTCTAGGTCTCCGTGGTCCTCTCCGCACAGGGCTTGTGTCTGCGGTGAGGACTTGCCGTGAAGAGCATTCGTTAAACACCAGCTGTGTCCTGGCCCCCAAGCAGAATATCATAGCGCCTTTTAGCCTCTTGTAAATTGATGAGAAGAAACAGATGAACAGAATAAAGAACAGGGGAGAGAGAGTAGAGACTCAGTGTGCTGGTTTGCGTAGTCGAGACCACCACGGTTCCGCAGGGTTCGAGGCGGGGAGAGCTCAGTGTGTAATCACTGGAGGTGGTGCTGGCCCTGAGTCTTGAAGGAAGTTTGGAATTAATACCTGAGGGAGGAGCAGGGCTTTCGGAGAAGGCGGAAGCACCAGGAGGGGTCTGAGCAGGTAGGGGTGCGAGGTCCCCTGCAGCCCCAGCACCCCTCACGGAGCGGCTCCGAGGTGGGCAGTGCCAGCCCGTCCTTGCCTAGAAAACGGGCAGGTGGGGCTGTCACCTTGCTGGCTGTGTTTCCTGGGGCCTGCAGATGCCAGGGCTGGTGCAGGGCATCCCCGGAGGCCCTGGGAGTAGGCGGTAGGGACCGAGCCAACTCTGCAAGGTGGACCCCTTCTCCTGTGTCCTCTCCACACCGGCAGGTTCACCCGTGTCCAGACCTCAGTCAGCTTTGGCTAAGGACCGGCGAACCGTAGCCTGCATCCGACTGCCCGTTTTTGTAAAGCAAGTGTTATTGGAACACAGCCACTCCCACTGTTCTGCGTTGCTGTGGCTGATTTCCCACTACCGAGACAGGCGGGACAGAGAATGTTACCCTCAGCAGCTAAAATACGTCCCCTCCGGCCCTTGTAGGAGACGTTCACGACCCCTGCCCTGACTGCTCCTCCGTCCTTATCATGCTTTGCTCTGGTCAGGTGAACGCTCCGGTTCAGACTTTCCCGCAGCGACGGCTTTCTTCTTTTGCTGACCTAGGTTGACGGTCAGTGTGTCGGTATCCGAGCTGCAGAGGAAGAAGCATGAGGCGTTGATTTGATCACAGGGTAGTTTCCTGCGATTCTCTTTTGCATTAAGTCAGGAGGTCCTCCTGCAAACAAACCACATTTAATATCTTCTCAGTTAGCTCGCCAGCTCTTGGCCGCTCTGTGAGTTGCCTTTGCTGTCAGATCCAGCCAGGCCCCTACGGAGGTCGACCAGCTGTCCCGGAGAGCAGGGGCTCCCCCTCAACGCCCCACCCTGCACATATTGGGCTGTAAGCTCACATTCCTCTCGGCAGAAATTAAAGTGAATTCATCCCAAACTGAAGACTCCTTAACTTAGTAACTTGTGATATTTAAACGAGCTTCATAATTTTCACGTTCATTGGCTACTTTATTCTAGATCTTATTCTTTCTCAGAAATATTTTGTTAATTCAAAGGAAACCCATTTCAACTGTTGCTTCAACTCAAACATCATTGCTGTTTGGGACTTTGACTTCTCGTCTGTTAAAGAATTGTTTGGTGCCTTATTTTGTGCGACTTACTTTCCAAACCCTTGAATCTGACACGTGCAATGAGGAGCAGATGCGGCTGAAGCAGGTGTTACTGAAGACAGTCCTGGGCTCAGCAGCTGAGGTGGACACGCTTCCGGGGAGCTGGCCCCGCCCACTCTCACCTCGTCGGCCAGCGGACAAGGTCAGTCCCATTCACACGTCTTTGGAGACCATCTAAGTGCATGTCATGCGCCATCATGATTGCCTTAGTTGCTTGCTACCATATAAGCGTTATTCTTTCGTGGCGAATTTGAACAGCTTTTTCATACCTGGGAAATGTGCCATATCACATGTTGCCTTTTCACGCGTGCACACAGGTGGCTCGTACACAGCTCTCACACGTCTTGCTGTTTGGAGCTCAGACATCTCTCTCCATCATGGTTTCCCATCTTGAGATAATTGCACCAAGCTGAGAAGTGCCTGGACCAGAGCAGCTCCACTGCGATAATTCCACAAAGTAAGATTTCACCAAGAATCTTATGTAAAAGAGAATTCTGTCTCTCTGTGTCTTGAGTATAACATTCTCCCCTCTGTGGACGGGGACCGAGAAGAATTTGCTGCCTCATCTAGTGGTGGAAACGATTTCTGGGTTGGAAGGTGAGTTATTGATACCAGAATTTAGTAATTTTGTGGGACAGTGGCTTCTGCTACTTTGGATTCTACACCTGTTTTACGGACTTTGCTTTGGTGTGATTATATTTATAGAGATGAGTGGAACTGATGTTTCTGTCATATTCTTTCACCGTGAGGCGCTCTGCCCTGCTGCTCCCTCCCAGTGAGGGACAGATGCAGGGCTGGCGGCTCTGCCTTTGGCCCAGGGTGAGATACACCGTGACGCCTTGGACGTAGAGCGCAGCCGCTGATTCTCATGGGAGGCAAGACAGAAGGAAACCAAGGGTACCACCCACCCCTCCAGGGTCTCCGGGGCTGTGAAGGCAGCGGGGAGAGACAAAGGCCCCGTCCCCTGCAGTGCAAGAGAATTATTTCGTGAGCTATGGTTTGACATTTTAATTGTCATCCAATAAGAGATACACCAGGAAGCAGACACATATATTAATATCTGATGGCTACAAAACACTTCCTAGAAAGCAAATGCATAATTTTGAAGTAAGATAAATCATAAGATTACTGGAGTGTTTGTATAGAGAGTGGAGCCGCTTCTGTTGTTGATTGTCTCACAAGTTGTTTACTTATTTGCTTTTGAAATGCAAGGAGGCCATCCTGTTTCTGAAGGATTTTTGAGTTCCAGGGGAACCAACTTGGCCTTGAGGTAGTGAGGTCCCTCGGGGGTGGCCCGTGCTTATTGTCAACCTGACAGGACGCGTGTACCCGTCGCTGCTGTCCTCAGACCGCCCTGAAGCCCTTGCTGGCTTGAAGACAGATTTCTCTCCTTCCACAAGTGTTTGCTGATTTCTTACTCTAAGTAAAACCCTCTGCTACTTGCCCTAATTAGTAAGAGCTTACACATTACAGGCTAACAGTTTTCAGAAACCTCACATACACGTTATCTCGCTCGACTTTACACTGAATCTAAGAAGGGGATGCGGCCTTAGAGATCATGACCATGTCATTTATTAGCTAAATCAGGGCATGTTTGAGAGTGAAAGGGATGCTGGTAACCATGTGATCAGAGACTGTACTGATCACACAGGACATATGGTCACTGATCTTAGGGATCCTTGGGTTTAAAGGGCCCAAAACCCGCTCAGCCTGTCTTTAGGAAGACGAGAAGCTGGTTGTCTGGATGTTGGGCAAGTCCTTCCAGAACCCGAGGCCTGAGGACCACACTGCCTTCCAGCTCTGGATTTGCATGTGTGTCTACACTCCAGAAATGAACAGAATCTCTCTGCAGATTTGAAGTTTCTAAAAGGGGGTGTCTGTTTGGCTCAGCATGGGCTGTGGTCCATCCTGCTTCACCCCGTATCACCAGGCTTCTCCCCAAGGCCCGAGAGCAGGCAGAGTGGTTAGTCACTCTCCCACTGGGACAAGGTGTCATTACACACATTTCCTAGATGAAGAAGCTGGAAGGAAGAGATGGCCGGTGACTTGCCCAAAGTTACCTTGTGAGTAGGTGTCAGAGCTCGGGTGGAAAACCAAAGCGCTGGCTTGTCCTAGAAGTTTGCTCCTGTGATGGTCATGTGTTTACAGAGCAATCAGTACTAATTTCAGTATTAATGCACTCCAGAGATAAATAGTTCCAGTGAAGGCAACATCTTAAATATTAAGATGTGGTTACCCTCGACATTAGCAGGCTCCTAATGGGGTTTTCTAATTTTCCAGCATGTCAAGATCAGAAGCTGCCAGCCATGAAATATAATATGTTTTGGGAAATGTTCACGGAAGCACAGTTGAGATGACCTATTTCCTTTCTTGGTGATGGAAATGCTCTGTGAGACACACAGACATGATTGGGGCGGCCTGTGGCATTCCTCTTGTTTGGCTTTCAGCAGAGACACCCTGTTATTTGCAGGGGTGGATCAGCCTTGCTGAGCTCAGCTAACATCTGTGGACCAGTTATTGGAGTGATTTCCTGTAATTATAGACCAACAAATATGGGCAGGCAGAAACCTGTGTAGGCTGTCCGAGGCCTGAAAAAACCATCCATCGATGTGACAAGAAGAGTGAAGGAGTCAAAATAATTTGCTAAATTGATAACCCAGCTAAAGACTCGGAAGGGCTTAGGGTCAAACGATTTTACTGAGTTTATTTCCCTGCAGAAAAGGTCGGGGAGCCAGTGTGTTCTCGCGCAGGATTCTCTGGTCCGTCTGTCCGTCCGTCTGTAAGTGCCTGGCTAGCGCGGGGTCGGTCAGGGCCACGCATGGCTGTTGGTGTGAGGAGGAGGGTGGGCTCTTTCCTTCTTCTCTCTGTGACGAGGTCTCTGTGCTTCCCATCTTGTCACCACTCACTGCCTCTGGGGAGCGTCCCCTTGCTCGATGTCACTGCCGGTTTTAGAGGAGGGCCCTGAGACCCTTGTAGACTGTCCACGTGGAGGAGCTGTGGACACACGGGGGGTGAGTGGTGCAGAGTGCTTGTGGGAATGAGTGGGCTGCCGCTGACTGAGAGGGGCAGAGCAGAGTCTGGGCAACACACAGATGCTGCTCCCGGGGGGTGAGAGGCACTCAGGAGGTGCCGCCCGTCCCCCCGGGACGGCGACCTTGAGAAGCAGCAACCAAGGTAAACACCCTTGATCAGGATTTAGAGGCTGTCGTGTGAACGTGCTCGCACCGATTGCATGCAGGGCGTTGACCGTGCACACGTGTCTATGTAGACAGAACACTGCAGCTGCACAGAAGGCCCGCTGTACAACACACGGTCACGCTGACACTGAGGTTGAGGCCATGAACTTCCCTTCCCAGGAATCAGCAAGACACTGGTTTTCAAATGTGCAAAGGACACACTTTTGCTAATAAAAATATTCTGTTTTGTCTAGATCCCCAGGGACAAAGGGGTGGAGAATCTCCGATCAGGTGTTAGCAGGGTGTCTGCGATTACATCTGGGCATTAATTTTCTCAAAGGACCAGATAAAGAATTCTTTTAAATTCTGGATGCTTCTTTAAAAAAAAATTTGTCTGATTCACTTTTAGGAAAATCAGTATATTTTAAGATACAGGACAGAGTCTCATTTACTAAGGAGGATTGGTAAAAGATGTTACTTACCCACCTGCCCTGAACTCTGGTTGTAACCCCAGTGGGATCAGTTTGGGCTGGGAACACTTTTTCCTCTGCAGTAACTTATAGAAGTCTTAGACCCCCCAAAAATGATGTATTGAAAACGACTGAACACAAACTCTAAAAGGAGAAGTATTTTCGTGTGTGTGGTTGCAAGTATGCCTGTGTGTTTTATTGTAACAGACAGTCAACAAATAAATGGGCGGGTTCAAGGTCTTCTCTACCTCAGGACCTGGCTGGGACCATTCAAAGTGTGGCTAAGACATTGTTTGCAGCCCTGGTTCCACGTCAGCTCCTTTTCCCCTCGTATTAGCCCAGTTCTGCTGTCTCGATGTGGATACCCCCGTAAGGTGTCCTCTCTCATGATTTTGCAGTGAGATGTGGCGTGTCCATTTCAACGTCTGTCTTTACTGCTGTTTTCAGATAGTCTGTAGTGTTTCCATCTGCAAGTGCTCAAATTTTAAATACAGTTTTTGGGAGGAGTTTGCTGTCCAAATGCTCTGCAAAGTCCCGGCTGCTCTTTATTATAAACGGGGGTGACGCTGCACTTCTCCTCTGCCCCCGCCAAGGTGCCACGTGGGAGGGCAGCGAGGGCACAGCCAGGCCCTTGGCGGGGGGGCTCCTTCTGGCTCGAGCTCCGAGTCAAGCGGGCCCCTCGTGGAGACGCTGGAACTTCTCCGTGGGGACGGCGGCCTGGGGCCCTGCTCTCACTGGCTCCACGCCCAGCCTGATGTGGGGACCCTGCCAAACAGAATCCCTGTCTCTTGCGGGCCTGGTGGGTTTGAGACGGATGTAAAGTTACAAGAAGGTAACGTGTCCTTTTGCACCTGGATGGGGCGGTGACAGTGATGTGGGTTTGTTCCGTTTGCTTATAGAGTTCACAGAGTGTCGTTCAGGACGGGTAAGGGTCACCGTGCATTTTTCAGAAGCAGGACTTGCCTGCGTGAGAAGAAGAGCCTCACGAAGTCACGTTTCAGGGGTGAGGCTGGGGATCTCTGGAGTTTCCAGAGCAAAGACCGACCCTGGTGCCCGACCTGATGCTTTAGTCCTTGTCATAAGGGAGCAGCTGGGAACAGAATCCTGGAAGGACAGTCTGGGGTGACGGGACAGATTGTTTGAATTGCCTACGTGTGTGATGTAGGGCCTTACATTTTATAAGGTTTTGCTTCTTTCCAGATATGTAGTAGTTCCTCTCTCTCTCTCTCTGTCCGTGTATGCACACACACACACACACACACATGTGTATGCACACGTACGTATACATACACAGGCAGAGGAGGAATCAATATATATGGATATGTACATGTGTGCATATCTATGCATATATGTGTCTGTACATGTCTGCCCATATATGTGTGTGTGCATACATCATACATACATGCACACACACAGTCACCTAAACTGGAAAAGGACCTGGGTGGCATATTGATGCGTGTGGGCTCCGTCTCCAGGGAAAACCCCATCTTGGTAAGAACGTTTGCCCTAGTGTTGCTTGGCTTCTCCTAGAACGTTCTCAGATTACAGCCTCAGCCACTTTCAGAAGAGCAACCCTCCTTGGTGTCAGTTTCCCGGGGTCCAATTGCGATTCCCGGGCTCTGCGTGGCCTCGTGCGGTTATAACAGCAGAGGACCCGTGTCTGAGGCTGTTTCGCACGCTCTCAGCTCAGTCTCCTGTCTGTTCAGCACATCACACTCTAAACTTCCCGTGTGCCAGGCACTGGGATGGCAGAGACTCGTAACATATGGTCCTTTCAAAGCAGCTCATTTTCTGGTTAGAAAGGGATATCTAGAAAATAATCCTAATGTGATATAAATAAGTACAGTAATAGAGACAGAGCTGGCACCGTAGTTAAAGAAACCGTTTTTGATTTAAGCAATTGGTGAGTCAGGGAAGGGCCGGGAGCAAGTGTGCGGAGTTCCGGGCCCCGGGGCCCAGGGGTGACAGCAGGAGTTCCGGCCCCCGGGGCCCAGGGTGACGGCAGGAGCTCCGGCCCCCGGGGGCCCAGGGTGACGGCAGGAGTTCTGGCCCCCGGGGCCCGGGGTGACGGGAGGAGTTACGACCCCCGGGGCCCGGGGGTGACGGGAGGAGACCCTCTCCCACATGCAGGTCCTGCTTTGTGTGCCTCCACCTCTCCCACCGCCAAGGCTCAGAGCCACGCCTGGCAGCTGCCACGTGCCACTGCACTTTACATGATGAGGGAGAAGCAGCAGCACGGGGGGCAGGGCAGGACCAGGCAGGTGTGTGGGGCTGTCCTGAGGACGGGGGCCTGTGAACGCACAATGGGGGCAGTGAGCCCTCAACGCCTGTCAGCCCCGGGGTCTTCTAGCCGTGAGCATCGTGGGCCTGGCTGGAGCCTCCACGAGAAAGACAAATACAAAGTAAGAGACAGAATGGGAAGTTCTGGGGAGCTCGTAGACAGCCGTGGGTGCTGAAGGCACAGCAGACGCTCCCTCTGGACCAGACGTCAGGTGACAAGGGCGAGCAGACCACCGCGTGCGGGCGCCTCGGGGGTGTGGGGAGGCCGCCCGTGCGCTTGGCCGCCACCTCGTACCGTCGGTGCCCGCGTAGTCCTGGACCTGCGGTAGACGGAGCTGGTCCCCAGGGCTCCAGAGACCGCGGATCACCGAGCCATCCTGCCGAGGAAGAGCCAGGGACCCCGAGCTGCTCTGTGGCAACATTGGCAGCCGTCGTTTTCCTCGGTGCCGGCCCTTCTGCAGTTACGGGCAGAGCGTCTTGTTTCCCCCACCAGGTGTCATTCACACCTCTCCTCTGACAGCCCACAGTGACTTCAGGTCGCTGTAAACGGTAAATCGTTGATCTTCGCTGAATGGTTGGTTCCAGGTTTGGTTTTGCAGACGGTGAAGCACGTTTCCTCGGGTGCATCTCGGGGTGGTGATGCCCGGACCCCCTCACCCTGTGATCTGAAACACTGGCTGTGCCGCGGATTTTCTAACAATGTTTTTCTTTTCTTTGCAGGTCACTTACAGTAAGACAATTTTCTTAATTTGTCACTGCATTCATCTCCATATCTGGAAACTGAAAAAATTCGCAACAATGGCAGAAGACCACAAGAAGTTCTGTTACTGTTTACATATTTATTTTGTCATCTTGAATCAAAAACATTGAAAAGTGAAATTAAACATCTACAAAATATTTGGTCTGACTCAGATTTCTTCTCTTTTAACTTCAGCTTTGTTAAGGAATAATTGACATAAAATTGTGAGATATATGTGTATGTCACGGTGATTTGATAGAGGTACGCACTGTAAAGGAATCCCCACTATCCTAGTTAATTAACATACCTATCATCTCACATATTTATCCTTTTTTGTTGGTGGTGAGAACATTTTTTTTTTAATTTATTTATTTTTTATTATTTATTTATTTATTTTGGCTGCGTTGGGTCTTTTGTTGCTGTGCACAGGTTTTCTCTAGTTTCTGTGAGCAGGACTACTCTTCATTGCAGTGCATGGGCTTCTCATTGCGGTGGCTTCTCTAGTTGCAGAGCACAGGCTCTAGGCACGCAGGCTTCAGTAGTTGTGGCACGCGAGCTCAGTAGTTGTGGTGCACGGGCTTAGTTGCTCTGCAGTATGCGGGATCCTCCCGGACCAGGGCTCGAACCCATGTCCCCTGCATTGGCAGGTGGATTCTTAACCACTGCACCACCAGGGAAGCCCTGTGAGAACATTTAAGTTATACTCTCTTAGCAAACGTCAGTGATACAATGCAGTGTTATCACATGTTCAGATCAGGTCCTCAGGTCTTACCCACTTAGCGCTGAGAGTCTGTACCCTTTTACCAGCTGTCTCCCCAGCCCCAGCCCCGGCCACCACTTTGCTACTCTCCGTTTCTACGAATTTGATTTATTTTTTGTTTTTGTTTTGAATATAAGTGACACCATGCAGCATTTGTCTTTCTGTGTCTGACTTATTTCACTTAGCATAATACCCTCAAGGTCCATCCATGTTGTCACGGTGGCAAGATTTCTTTCTTTTTCATGGCTGAATAGTATTCCATTGTGTGTGTGTGTGTGTGTGTGTGTGTGTGTGTGTGTGTGTGTGTGTATTATATATGATATGTAATATATATACTGTATCTTCTTTATCTGTTCATCCATCGATGGGCACTTAAGTTATTTCCATAATAACTCAAACTTCTTATTCAAGTGAAATGTTAAGTTATATATAAACTTTATTTATATATAACTTAACATTTAATGACAATCTAATCTTTCAGTTATCTTATTTAGCTGAAATATTTATTAAAATACCCACAAGAGTAGTGACAAGTTTTTAAATGGATATTGTGACTGTTCCCCAACAAATATATGCTCGTTTTCCTTTTGGAATTCTAAAGATTATCACTGAACGTTGGAAATGTCTGCTCTTTTAGGTATGACTGGTGTATAAATTATTAAAATCACTCACATTTGTGCTTCAGTGTTAACCAGCTCAGGATCCTATGGGAGACGGTGAACGTCTCTGTGTAGGTGCACTGTCTGTGGTAGGTGCATCTCTGAGGGCCGTGCCTTTGGTTTTCAGAATTTAGTTACGATTCTTCAGTGAACGGCTTCCCAGGAAAGGCAGTAGGAAATGGAGGCGTTTTCCATGTTCACAGTTACTTCATGCCTTGTTCTAGAATAGGGTTATAACCCCAGCATGCGGGGCCTGATGCGCTAGTTAACGTGGCAGATGTTCGCTGGGCATCCGCGGGCCCGGGCTCGGGGCTGGCGTAGCTGTTCAGGTCCCGGACGTGGCGTGGACAGCAGGACGCGTGTCGGAAGGAGGTTCTCGCGCCTGGGGTGCAGTCTGAGAGCTGTGAGAGAGGACACGGGCGCGAGGGTGGGGGTCAGCTCGCAGACTGTCGTGAACCGTGGTGGGAGTTTGGAGTCTCAAAGGCAGCGGGAAGCTCCCAGGACTGTTCCGTGCTGGGCGTCCTTGGCTGGGATTTGCATCTCCGGAAGCTCCCTAGGGCTGTGGCACAGAGGATGGGTTAGAGGTGCAGACAGAGGACGGGACCCGGAGAGACCCTCCAAAGACTCTGCCAGGAACCCGGGGACGCGGTGGCCTGGGGGGCGGGCGGGGAGCAGAGCGGGGGAGCCGCAGCCACGGGAAGGGGGTGTTGGCAGCGGAATCAGCAGTGCTGACAGTTACCTGGATGCGGATACAGAAGGGGGTGGTCCAGGCTGACCCTTGGGTCCTGCTGAGCAGACGGGAGGACCGAGTGGCCCTCACATGTGGGCAGGACGCCAGGGGAGGGCAGGGGCGTGAGGGCTGACCTCCCAGCCCTGGTCCCGAGGCTGTGCGTCTGGACCATCGTATCCGGGGGGCCTCGGCTGTCCTGGTGCGGGGTCTGGGCTGGAGCTGCTTTGGGAAGATCCGTCAGCATCAGGATGTGGACTGGAGCTGAGACATTCTTAGAAAGGACGTGGGTGAGGAAGGGGAGAGGAGCCGTGAGACGCGGGGTGAGCGGAGGGGACAGGTGAGGACGTGTAGCCAGGGTGCAGTGGGACGCTGGAAGAGCCAGCGGCATCGAGGTCGTCGGGTGTGGGTGACCCTGCTGGGAGGGAGTGGGAGAGGCGTGTTTACTGCACGGTCCCCGCACACACGTCCAGTCCCCGAAGGTGAGGCCGCGTTAGAGCAGCAGGTGGGCCGGGGTGGGCGTGTTTGTGAGCTGGAAAGACAAGAACCGGTTTGAGTCCTTCTGGGCAGAAACCAGCAGAAAGAGAGAGCTGGACACTGAAGAAGCTGGTAACGGGAGGCTGGAGGCCGGTCAGCGCCCGGGAAAGGCTGAGCCCGGTCACGGCTGTAACCCGGGAGGTCCGCACGTTCACCGGCCTGATTACCAGGATTTCAGTTTTATTTCAACTTCAGAATTTGAAAAAATCCATTACGTTTTTAAAGAAAGGGATCCTTTGACCAGATGAGACAGTAGCTGATGTCGCAGCCCCTCCTCTCCCCCCAGATCGTCTGTGAAGCCGAAGCATCGCGTAGACTCACAGCCCGCGGGGACCCGGGAACCAGGCGCCCCGAGCCTTCCCGCCCGCGGTCTGTTCACACGTCGACTTCCACACACAGCTGGCCCCTCCTAAAAATAAAAAGTGACGCGTTACGTTTCTTCCCCCAAACTCTTTGGTTCCCTTGTATTTTCTTCTTGAGGTGAAAGGAAACTACTTAAATATTTTTCAAATGTAATTCTGTTCAGAATTAATCTTACTGATCAAAACACACCGAGGCCCTGGCGACTTGAGCCCTGCTGCAGGACGTGGCATTCTAAGATGAGGGCAGCTCAGACGCGTGTTCACTTGTTCCATTTAAGGATTTGGATAGTCTTGGCGTCTGTCATAGTATGGATTTTATCATTCCTTAAAATGTTGGAAAGAAGTGAGGTTTAAAGCGTGTAACATAAGATACTCTCCAAAAAACATTTTTAGTTTTTAATCTTTAGTACTCAGTACCTTTAGTGAGTTAACAAATGTGCTGTTACCCGTCTGTGGAAGATTTGAGGACGCATATTCCACATTTCCTTTGTGTTGGTTGCTTTGCGGTTTTCGTTTATATAAGCAGCTGTACTCTTGATGTCACCCAAGTGACAGGAAGCAAGACGCTATCTAGAGAGGTGACGTTCTTAAGGTTTCGTTCACTGATCTAAGCTAAAGCAGCCCAAACAGCCAGTATGGCATCTTCGGTCTCTCTTAGAGGGAAAAGAGTCAACACAGAGCAAGTTTCTGACCTCAGGCAATGGAGGGTCTGAAGAGAAATCCAGAAAGGGCCCAGGGTGTGAGCCTGACCCTCCATCAGATCCACACAACCTTCTGGAAATGGTAAGTTGTTTTTGTTGTTTAAAAAATAATAACGATTTTAAGAAAAGCTACTTTCCCTCAAGGCAGGGGGGGTCTTCCGTCTCCTCTGTTTTCAGAGCCCCCCGCCCGCTGCTGTTTCCTCAGCAGATTCTGCTGTCACATCAGACAAGCCCCACTGCTGTGTCAGAATGCAGCCTGTGCCTCGCCGAGTATAGGACAGGTTCGGCTTCCTTTGCAGAAGTCCCGGGAACCAAGGCAACAAGGGGGCATCGTGACTTCTCCGGGCACCAGGGAGGTGGAAGTGCCAGGAGGCGTCTTTTTCTACGAACGAGGTGGCCCAGTCAGGCCCTCCCGTTTGGTCAGTCCCACGGACCGGTCGAGCACCCTTGGGTCCGGCACTCAGACTTTTCTGAAGTGTCCTTCTGAGGTCATTTTCAACACACACAGAAATCTATGATCCCTTTCAGAAAGAGCATTAATGCAAAAGGATGGAAATGTTTGAATGAGTCCATTTTTATTAAGGATAATTTTACCAAAAAAAAAAATCATTATGATGCTTAGAAGATTTCTCCACTACATTTAAAAACAATCCTTTTAAAGTAGTCCATTACCATTAGAAATGAATTCACTGATGGCCACCATTTCCAAATCTGGATCTTTAATGCTAAAGAAGCAAGTTTGCCCATCGACTTGGAATTTCTGCCCTCCGATGAGGCCCCAGGGACTTCCGTCCCTGCTGAGCGATGGTTTTAGTCTGTGTCCAGCGTGTGATTTAAGTAACGTCTGTAAAAGTGCCTGCACTTCTGAAAAGACCTCTGCCTCTGGGGCGTTTGGCCGGCTTCAGTCAGCACAGGCCGGCATTGTGTTTAGCTCATTTATGGAAAACGGCGGCAGGTGTAGCCTGGAGCCTGGGCGGGGTGGCAGGGTGAGGGCGACGCCCGGGCACTTCCCGGCTGCCCTGCGGTGGGAGCAGCAGGTACCTGGACCCGGGGATGCTCTCCTGTCAGGAACTCAGCACGACCCACGTGTCTCCGAATCCAGCAAAGGCGTCGCTCCATGCCAGACCTGGTGAAAACGACCTTGATGTGCTGAGTACACATTAGAACACCCAGGGAGGGTGAGCTCTCAGGACTATTTTGTTTTGCTGATTGAAGCGTCTTCTGATCTGGGTTTCTTTTTAGGTGGCTGTGTGCTAGAAGATTTTACCACATCTGAGAAGCCAGACGCTGGACGTGGACGGGAAGGGACCATTTCTCAGTATTGGAGTCAGTTCCTCCTCAGGTTAAACCACAAATCCCTCCCGAGAGTGGAGAGAGGGCCTTGTCTTTGAAGAAGGGAGATGGTTTTGTGCTTGTCTTTGAAGCATCCCTTTGCCACCAGAGTGTCGTAGCTTTAAGGACCAATGCAGTTATGGCTTGGGCCTCAAAAATTGAATGAAAGTATTGTTCACAATTGTGTATTTTGGGGTGATTTTCAAGATAAATAAAACATCACGATGCCTTCGTCTGCCGTCGCGTGTTCTGTCCTGAGCGCCGGTGTCCTCGTGGCCGTCAGGCTGCCTGGGAGGAGACAAGGACTGCCAGGCTGTGAGCACATGATAGACTGGCAGGTGACTTAGCAGAGGGGCGGGCTTGGGGGGCACCTCTCGGCCCCCCGCCCACACGCATGGCAGTGGACCTCGGAGTGCCAGCCCCCTCTGAGCTCCAGGCTGTGCGCCCAGCGGCCAGTGACAGAAACGATGAACGGGACCCTCACGGCAGGCACGTGGGCCGGGCCACTTAGCTGCACGTTACTGGGAGTAGGGCAGGTGAGCGAAGCCCAAAGACTCAGCCTGAACCTGGGAGTCAGATCTGAGCTTGTGCATCCACGCGCTGTCTCCTTGCCCGCCCTGCACGTTCCCGTGTTTGTTCTGGAGATGGGTAGACGGGATGCTAGATGCCAGGACCACCGCCCGGGTGGAGCAGCAGACCAGCGGGTGCCCGGTGCCGTGGAGCCCATGCGCCTGCTCTCGGGCTGGGCAGGTGTGCGCAGCGGCAACCGTGAATTACTCAGGTGTGCTGGGGGGACGGGGCTCTCCCTTCGTCTGTGGAGGGAAGGCAGGTACCCGGGGATTCTGAACGGCTCCCTGGGCACCCAAGGAAGCTGTGGACGTGGGCCTGGCAGGTTAATAGAGAGCTGGGTGCTCGGTGCCTGTTTCGTACGGGGAGGAGGGGCTGGGTCCTTGGGGGTCACTCTGGCTGGGAGGGGCCGGCAGAGTGAAGGGGACGTGCCAGAGGCTGTGACATTAGCCGGGAGGCCATCAAGAGGGATGGGCCTGGGACGGTGAAATGAAGTAAAAGAGCGCAGTAATGTGTTCCACGGAAGCGCCCTCGATAATCACGGCAGGCGACTCTTTACCCTCAGTTACGTCTGGAAGCAGCGCCTTGTTGCTGGATACGGGGCGTCATCACCTTCTCCTGGGGCCGCTCGGGCTCGGCTTCTCCTCCTCATCTTCCCGATGGGGCCCCTGAAGATGTCAGGGAGCATCTGGCAATCTGTGCTGTGTCCCGCTGGCTGGACTTGACCTCCGTGAAGAGTTGCCCCACGTGGTGTGTTTTCAGCCTGGGCAGCTGGGCAGGTGGACGAGCTGGGTCCCCTTGAGGACGAAGGAGCGAGGAAGCGCCCTTGGGCTCGGGGCACCACCTCCCTGGGGTGTGGGGTCCCTCCCGCCCTCCGTCCCACCCGACTGCCCCTGCTGTTCCCTTTTTACTTACTGCCCTTTTGCAAGGCTGTCTTCAAGCTTTCGTCTAATCCAAACTACACCCCTTTATTCAAACCCCTCAGTAGAGCGAGCAGGCCCATCCTTGGGGGCCAGCGTTGTCCCCACTCTTATCTGATTGTCAGGCTGCCGGGGGGCTCTCTCCATGACCGCTGCCCCCCGGAGCCCAGCAGGGCCTGGCTCTCGTGGATTGAAGGGGGTGGTATTCTCCCCGATGTCTTGGGGAGACGGGGCTCTGTCTGCACAAAGGTTTCGGGCATCACGTGCATGTTATTCTCGAAGGGCTCGTCAGTGGGTGCACTTTTGCACACGACAAAAGCAGTGTTTTAAGCACCTGCAGTTCCTGGAAGCTGCATGTGTTGCTTAGTGAGCCGCCGCTGGCTCCTTGGAGAGCTGTTATCCTAGAAGTTTAACCAAAGAGAAACACACAAACCTGGCTTCTGGAACCTCCTGAGGCCACTGAAATATTCAAGCTGATGCCGTCCTGCTGGTCCAACAAACACTAATGGCCTCAGACTCACCGGGAGATCTCACCGTCACGCAAGCGGCCGCAACCCTCCCTCCCCCGCACCAGACTTGCTGATTCAGTACGTCCAGGGGGTGGCACAGCGGGTGCATTTCTGGTGAGTTCCCAGGCGGTGCCCAGGTGCCGGTCCGGTGACCACAGCTGAGAGCCACTGGTCTAAGCTGAGGCCTTGCAGACAGCAAGGTGGCGAGTTTCCAGTGCACACAGCCAACCGGGCTGGTTCAGGGCAAGGGAACCCGCCGTGGGGCCTGCAGAGGCCGCCTGACTTCCTGGTTCATGTGCTTACGAGCTGTGAGCGGATCGTGTTAGGTGGCCGCGTGTGCGTCCACGTGCAGGGCAGCGTGTTAGGTGGGCCGCGTGTGCGTCCACGTGCAGGGCAGCGTGTTAGGTGGGCCGCGTGTGCGTCCACGTGCAGGGCATCGTGTTAGGTGGACCGCGTGTGCGTCCACGTGCAGGGCATCGTGTTAGGTGGACCGTGTGTGCGTCCACGTGCAGGGCATCATGTTAGACCTTGTGTACGTCCACGTGCAGGGCATCGTGTTAGGTGGACCGCGTGTGCGTCCACGTGCAGGGCATCGTGTTAGGTGGACCGCGTGTGCGTCCACGTGCAGGGCATCGTGTTAGGTGGACCGCGTGTGCGTCCACGTGCAGGGCATCGTGTTAGGTGGACCGCGTGTGCGTCCACGTGCAGGGCATCGTGTTAGGTGGACCGCGTGTGCGTCCACGTGCAGGGCATCGTGTTAGGTGGACCGCGTGTGCGTCCACGTGCAGGGCATCGTGTTAGGTGGACCGCGTGTGCGTCCACGTGCAGGGCATCGTGTTAGGTGGACCGCGTGTGCGTCCACGTGCAGGGCATCGTGTTAGGTGGACCGCGTGTGCGTCCACGTGCAGGGCATCGTGTTAGGTGGACCGCGTGTGCGTCCACGTGCAGGGCATCGTGTTAGGTGGACCGCGTGTGCGTCCACGTGCAGGGCATCGTGTTAGGTGGACCGCGTGTGCGTCCACGTGCAGGGCATCGTGTTAGGTGGACCGCGTGTGCGTCCACGTGCAGGGCATCGTGTTAGGTGGACCGCGTGTGCGTCCACGTGCAGGGCATCGTGTTAGGTGGACCGCGTGTGCGTCCACGTGCAGGGCATCGTGTTAGGTGGACCGCGTGTGCGTCCACGTGCAGGGCATCGTGTTAGGTGGACCGCGTGTGCGTCCACGTGCAGGGCATCGTGTTAGGTGGACCGCGTGTGCGTCCACGTGCAGGGCATCGTGTTAGACCTTGTGTACGTCCACGTGCAGGGCATCGTGTTAGGTGGACCTTGTGTACGTCCACGTGCAGGGCATCGTGTTAGGTGGACCGCGTGTGCGTCCACGTGCAGGGCATCGTGTTAGGTGGACCCCGTGTGCGTCCACGTGCAGGGCATCGTGTTAGGTGGACCGCGTGTGCGTCCACGTGCAGGGCATCGTGTTAGGTGGACCGCGTGTGCGTCCACGTGCAGGGCATCGTGTTAGGTGGACCGCGTGTGCGTCCACGTGCAGGGCATCGTGTTAGGTGGACCGCGTGTGCGTCCACGTGCAGGGCATCGTGTTAGGTGGACCGCGTGTGCGTCCACGTGCAGGGCATCGTGTTAGGTGGACCGCGTGTGCGTCCACGTGCAGGGCATCGTGTTAGGTGGACCGCGTGTGCGTCCACGTGCAGGGCATCGTGTTAGACCTTGTGTACGTCCACGTGCAGGGCATCGTGTTAGGTGGACCTTGTGTACGTCCACGTGCAGGGCATCGTGTTAGGTGGACCGCGTGTGCGTCCACGTGCAGGGCATCGTGTTAGGTGGACCGCGTGTGCGTCCACGTGCAGGGCATCGTGTTAGGTGGACCACGTGTGCATCCACGTGCAGGGCATCGTGTTAGGTGGACCGTGTGTACATCCATGGACAGGGTATCGTGCTAGGTGGACCGTATGTACATCCGTGTGCCCGGGTTGGTAGATGCAGAGCCTGTGCCGATGGAGAGCCCGGGTCCTCCATCCGATGCTGCATGGAGTTACAGTAACTGTTGGGAGGAGTACGCCAGGTAATTCTTTCCCTCTGAGGGCTGGTGGGCTCGGTTCTGGGGAGTTCTGTTCAAGAATGACCCCAGGATCCTGGGTCTGAGGTTTCCTGTGTGCCAGGAGCATTAGACAGCACTAAGGACAGCTCCCTGAACTTGAAGAAACGAGAAAAACGCCCTCAGCCTCCCATGAAATTGCGATTTTCACGTCCCCTGGAGGAGCCTCTGCTAGACACCAAATTGGAAACTGAGCGGCAGAACGAGATAATTCTTAAATAACATTTAGGGCAATAAATAAAGATTGGATGTTAGCAGTAATTCTCAGGAAGTAAGTCCGTTATGAGTTTGCCAACTTGGGTAAATTAAGAGCCCTCTCTGGTTCGTGGTTTCATTTCTCGGCTTTCTTCCCTGTGGCCTCCATTTCTGTATGAAATTAGGGGCTTGGAAGGAATAATAGAACTGCAGCCAAATCTGAAAATAGGTGAGGGTCCACATTACCTCGTGGTCGGGAAGGATGGTACACGTAGCTACAACCCTACGTTTGTTCGCTGGAAACTCAGTTGTTTCTCAGAAAATGGGGCTGTTTCGTAAGAAGGTCTGAGGACCCATGTCTGTGTTGTCACGTGCCTGCAGGTTTCTCAGGGTCTCTGTCCCTTTGAGGGGCTGGTGTTTGTCCGTCTCGAGCTACACACAGTTCTCATGAGTTTAAGAGGCCTGATGCTGACCTGGTGGAAAGATCTGAAGGTGAATAAGTGTCTGTGATTTTCCAGAATTCCGTTCCAGCCCTGATGTCCTCATCTGTAAAACGGACGGGTGTGCTCTGGATGGGGCTTATCCCTGTGGAAACACCCGGTGTCAGGACGGCCTGGGGACAGTGACCGCGTGAGCCCAGCAGGGAGCTGCTCACGACATCCCGACCGGAGACCAAGAGAAGCCTTTCCTCCTGGCATGGATCTCAGCCCGGTCGCGGCCCCTGCGATCTGGGCGGTACTTCTGGATGGGTGCAGGATGCTGCCGTAAATAAAGTGCGTAGGGTGCACCCAGACTTCTGCCTCAGTTACTTCCTGTGATGGGCGGAGGATGCATTTTGAATTTTTGCTGGATCTGGGGAGTGGTGCAGGATCCTCTCCCCTTTTCTTTAGGGCATGTGTCTATCCTTGACCCCTTGATATGGTTAATTTTAAATAAAATTGGAATGCAAAATATAACTGTAGGATCCTTTAAATTTGGGGAAATAAAACAGGATCAACATTAGCACCTATTGGCCTGATTTGTCTAAGGAATGGAAGCCTTCTTTCATGGCAGCATCGAGCTCATCACATCAAAGCCGTCTCGTTATCCTTCTTTCCGGAAACCCTGGGGTCAGGCACCGTGGTCTTGTTAACTCGGGGTCTGCCGCGTGTTTGGGCTCTGAGCACACACTTCCTGAAGGAGTCCGGTTAGCACCTGCCTCACGTGTCTGTCCCTCCACGCCCACCGGGACCCGACCCGTAGCCTCTGCCTCACGTGTCTGTCCCTCCACGCCCACCGGGACCCGACCCACCTCTGGCCGCAGCACCGCACGCGTGGTTGGCAGCCGGCCTCACGTGCAGACCTGGCACTGACCCCTGTCCTGACACGCAGGTGTCTTTTCCTTTTGCTGCAGTGACGCCAGCCTTTCTCCTCATTTGAGTGCGGACCCCAGTCCTGGAGGGTTCGCCAGCACGGCTCGGGGCCCCGGAGGTGGCAGGGTGTTCGCCTGGCTCAGCTGACCCTCTGATGGCCGTACTTGGGGCCTCACGTGACCCTTGTGGTTCCTGGAACATTTTTGCACGTTTTCACATCACACCTTGCTGCTGTCAGTGTGCTAAGAGGATCCCCCTTTTTTTTTTAAAAAAAAGCCTCATCTTGTCGGGGGTGGAGCAGAAAACCAGAGCGTGGTGGTGGTGCTGCCGAAGACGACACAGAAAGGTCAGTGCTGAGCTGATTAGACTGTGGGCACATGGGGATCAGCCCTTCCACCGCTTCTGGCTTTAGCTTCGGAGTTGCAAGCTGTGGCCTAAATGCTGGGCGTGCCCTGAAAGTCGGAGGGTGGTCGTGTGCCGGGAAGCGTCCGGTGAGGGAGGAGTGCCGGTGGGGACGGGAGGGGTTTCCTCCTGCCGTCGTCTCTGCTGTCATCGGCCCCAAGGCGACGGGCCTCCCACATCTGCCGTAGGTGCCACTGGCCGCTGGCGGCAGAGAGGAGAATCTCCGATGACAGCCTCTTCCCGGAGTGACCACTGTCCCCTGGCCTGGCGTGGGTGCCAGAAGGAGCTCCCCCGGGAGCCGCCGGCCGGGACGTGGGTGTCCCCTAGATGGAGCCGTCCACCTGCTGTAGAGCACAGGGCCAGCCCTGTCGGCGAGGGGCTCTGTGGCGGTCCTCGCGCTGGACGCTGGGCACGGAGGTGGCCAGGCCACAGGGGGGGAGCCCAGTGTTCGCCCAGTGGGCGTCGCCCCTGCAGGTTGACTCTGTCCGTCCACCGTTCTCGGGGGCCCTGCCTGCCACGCAGGCCTCGTCTGGCCGGAGGCTGGACCCCAGCTGCCGCCTCCCCCCAGCACGCGTGGAGCCCGGTGTCCGTGTGGACTGCACGCGCACCGGGGTCGAGGCCCCGATGCTTGGAACACGTGGCTCCTGCAGGAAGCAGGTCCAGGCTGGATTCCTGGGAGTTTTTAGGAAACGCTCCAGAGGACTCGGAGGCTGCACGGGATTTAATTCTGACCTTGAATCTCTATCAAAGTACTTCTTATCTTTATCTTGTAAAAGTGAATCCTGGGGGGAAAGCCGTACCTGGGGTTGGTGTCACCCAAAGGTGTACGTGGGAAGTGGCGGGGAGGAAGCCACCAGGGGCCACTCAGCCTGGGACAGCAGCGTCGATGGGGCACCTTCCACCGCCACAGCCCGGCACACAGCTCTCCACCCCGGGCAGAGTGTGGAGAGGACGGACACGTGGACGTAACTCGTGCCTTCATCACGGTAGTCGACAGGCTGCGTCAGAAATGCCACCAGGACGCAGAGAAGATTCTGCGATTCTGCCTGCGAGGTCAGAAGAAACGGAGATGGGCTGCTTTCCTGGGATCTGGGAACGTGTGCCAGTTTCCTGGACTGATGGAGGGGAGAGCGTTGCAGACGGACAGACAGACGCCATGTCGGGGCCCCGTCCCCAGACCTGACAGTGCTGGTCGGCTTGGGGATCTGTGAAGGTAACTCCAGCCGCGGTGCTGCAGGGGATTCTTGGGAGGTGACAGTTTGCAGAGGGACGATGGTGAAGGTGTCGGTCAGAGGTGGTGGAAACCAGCAAGGTAGAATAGGACGTGTGGCTCCTTCTCAGTGAGGGACGGGCAGGTCCACGTGCCCTTAGACCAGGTGTGAGGGGAAGAGAGTCCAAAACACGTCACTTTATCAAATAGCAACGCGTCCACATCTGTGCCTCGGATAAATCAACCAGACGGAGCCGGCGCCGAGGGGACGGGCGGGGCCTCGTCAGGGCACATCTGCTCCTTTGAGAGGACTGGGTGACGGGGGTGGGGGGACAATGTAGTAATGAGGACAAGACTGCACGTGGTGAGGCTTCCGTGCAGCGGTCGGCGAGAGTCAACGTCCGGGGAGAGGAGGCGGCCTCGGCTGCAGGGTCTGTGGTGACACCGCGGGTCGTTTGCTTCACGTTTTTCTTGAAGCCCCAAGGATGGAGCGCTGGCCCACGGGCGTCCTGTGGAGCAGTGACCGTCTGGTTACCCTGTTTCTCGGTCTGTAGTTCATGGTCCCCCTGCTGGATTCTCAGCTTACGGGGGGAGGACTCTGGTCCATCTTCTGTCCCCCTTTCCCACCAGCACTTTGCCAAGAGTAGAGGCTCCTTACAATTGTGTCAAGATGAGCTGGTCGCCTTAAAACCTGAAATACAGCAAACCGTTAAATAACTGTCACTAGTGTCATCCCGGATAAATGGAGTATCGAGATGGCAGAAGGACAGAAGTGCCCGTGATCGCAGACCCCCCGCCCGCCTCTGGGTCTGTCCTGCTCACGTGGCAGCATCCCAGCCCACAAACTGCCCCCGCCTCGCCGGCACCCGTACCCGCCCCGTGGCTGCGCAAGGTGGGGGAGAAGCGGGGCTGCACGGATGGGCCTCACTCCACCCGCGTGACCCCAGCCCTACGGCGACCCCGGGATCGCTCGCGTCCCCCGCAGGTCCCCACTGGGCCACGCCCCAAGGATGCGCCCCGTCGCCTGTGAGTGTGCAAGGCGTCCCGTCGAAGCATGGCGGTGCTGGCATTTCTCCGTCTTTAAGGATCTCTCTTGACGATGCTTCCTCCTCAGCTTCCCCCGTCCTTGTGCCCCTTCAGGGGGTCACCACCTCCTTCCTCTGCTCAGGCAGCCTCGCTGCACAGAGGGCAGGGGCCCTGCGGCCTCCAGGCTGTCAAACCCGCCCGTTCTCGGTCCATCGCCGTCTGACACCGTCGGTGGCCCCGGCTCCCCACAGGCCTCCCCCGGATCCCGGGACCCCCTCGGGACCCCCTCGGCTCCCCCTCCGTCCCGGCCGCCCCTTGCTACGCTCCGGTCTCTCTGGGCTCTGCCCCTCGGGGTCGGCACCTGCCTCTCTCTTCTCCTCTTTTCCACCCACTTCCTCGCTCGGTGAGACGCGTCCAGCTGCGTCACGTCTAAACCGCGTCATGCGGTCCACACCCACGTCCCCTCCCAAGGCCACTCCTGCGGCCCTGACCGTCCAGCTTCGGTGACTCGCTCGGGGTTGCCCTGGACTCTGACGTCCCCCACCCCGTCCCTCGGCAGATCCTGGTCTAATTTCAGTGCACGCCCGGTGTCCCAGTGCCACCTCCCCTGCTGGGGCGTCCAGGCCGCGTCCTTGCCACCTGTCCGCTGCCACCTGCCCGCTGCCCTGGCCTCCCCCCCACCCCCTGCCTCAGGGTTAACCCTCCTTAGCGCTCACCGCAGCGGCCCCAGGGACCCTCCAGACACAGGACAACTAAACGCTCCTTCCAGTAAACCCAGGGCTCCCGGCTCACTCGCTGGAAAAACCAAAGGCCCCAGGAGGCCCACGGGCTTACTCACAGGGTCTGCACCCCCGTACAGGCCGGACCTCGTGGCCACCGCCTTCTCTTGTGCCCCGAGCCCCGGGCTCGCCGGTCTCCACGCACGTTCTCAAGCCCGACCACTTCCCTGTTCCCGCGACCTGGGGGTCACCCGCGCCCCCCGCAGGTCCCCAGCCCCCGAAAACAAGTGCAGGCCCCGCCCCCGCCCGCCTCATTGCCGCCTTCCCTGCTTTAGTTTTCGGTGCCTTTATCTCCATTTGACACGTTCTCTAGTGTATCAAAGGCCCAAGACTTAAACCTCTTTCTCCTCTTTTCTCCCCACAAAAAGGTAAACATATTTGTTCTGTTGCTCGTTTCCTTCAGTAGAACGTCAGCTCCGCGGGATGGGCTCTTTGTCTGCCGTGTTGCCTTTTCTGTCCAGCGCACAGAAGAGGGCCTGGCAGGTAATAAGCACTCAGTAAATATCGTGAGAGGAGGGAACCTCCTGAGTCGGCCCGGGATGTCTGCACAGTGGGGAGCGTTACCCCTGCATCTGTGGTCCAGCTTCTCGGTGCCTGCGTCCCAGTTATTTCAAAGTGAAGGGACGCAAGACGTAAACGCGCTTCGGGTTTGATTGGTGAAGGCGGGAGTAGCTCAGGAAGGGAAGATATATGCTATTCAATTTTACTGAAAATTTTTCTATTAAAAGTTACAAAAAGCAGCCCAGCAGTATCGAAGCTGCCCAGTCTGGTAAATTGGTGGTAAATAGAATAAAGCCAGGTGGTTATTAACAGAAACATTATTATTATTTTTTTTTTAATTTATTTATTTTTTTAGCTGTGTTGGGTCTTCGTTTCTGTGCGAGGGCTTTCTCTAGTTGCGGCGAGCGGGGGCCACTCTTCATTGCAGTGCGCGGGCCTCTCACTATCGCGGCCTCTCTTGTTGCGGAGCACAGGCTCCAGATGCGCAGGCTCAGTAGCTGTGGCTCACGGGCCCAGTTGCTCCACGGCATGTGGGATCTTCCCAGACCAGGGCTCGAACCCGTGTCCCCTGCATTGGCAGGCAGATTCTCAACCACTGCGCCACCAGGGAAGCCCCAGAAACATTATTTTTGAGGCATAATGTGAGTTGAATCACCTTTATTTCCCTAGTGGTTTCATTTTTGTTCTGCCTTTAATGCAGTCTCTCATTTGCTGAATGGACTCTGTACGGTATAAAAACATTGGCTTTGCTATTTTCCATCAAGAATGTCAAAATGTGTGTCTTACCGAGGTGCTCATTCTGTGTTACCTCTTGGCCGGACGTTGCTGCTTCTTCGGATTTGAATTTGTGACCTAAACCCCCAGCCAGCCCCCAGCCCTCTGTGTACATGACTTTGCGGGTGTGGGTGTGTCCTTGGAATTGGCTGAATGAAACGTCCTCTGCTAAAAAATTAACCAGAGAGGCCCAAGTAATAATATACTCAAATGTGGGCGTTTTGGTGATTTTTTACGTGATGTGAACATGTTTTCTCCATCTCGGTGACCCGGAATCCCACGTGACAGGTGCTAGCACACACGTGTGTGTGAGTGTGGGTGAGTGTGTGTGTGGACTGTCCACTTCACATCAGCTTCTGGCCGTGTATGGGGTTTCACAATTGTAAGTGCAGGGTTACCTCCTTCAAGCCCTGATGTACAAGAGATGCCCGAGGACCAGGGGTGTGTGGGTTATTGGTCCTCTGCTGACCTTGTTATTCACCTGGACGCCCAGATGTCGGTGCCCCGGCCACAGTGAGCAGCCACTGGGTGAACACTCGGCTGGGAAAGCCCGTGTGCATCTGATTCTGCTCTATTACAGCAGTATATAAGGTTTTGAAAACGGTTGCACTGAGATGTAATTCACATACTGTGAACTTCACTCAGATGTGCAATTCAGCAGGTTTCAGTCTCCCCGCCGAGCTGGCAGCCGCCACAGCTCTCTTTCCAGAACAGGTTCTATCACCTGCAGAGGAAACTCGTCTGCATTAGCCGTTGCTGCCCGTTCTCTCCTCTCTCAGCTCCTGGCAAGTGATAACCTACCTTCTGGCTCTGAACATTTGCCTGTATGGGGCATTTTATATAAAAAATTATATTATAGGTGGTCTTTGGTATGACTTCTCTCACTTAGCAAGGCTTCAAGTTGCACCTGTGTTTTAGGACAGATAAGTACTTTTTAATTGCCAGATAATATCCCATGGTATGGATGTACCATGTTTTATTTGTCTGTTCATCAGTGGATGGACCTTTGTGTTGTCTCCATTTTTTTGCTATTTTGGATAATGCTGCTGTGAACAATATGTATGTGGACGTATGATTTCTGTTCTCTTGGGTATAAATCTGGGAGGGATTGCTGGGTCACATGGTAACCCTAACGCCCGCAGAACCCATAGCTGGTTCCCACGTGGCTGCACCATTTTGCATCCCCACCAGCAAAGCACGAGGGTTCGCTACATCTTTGTCAACACTTGTTATTATCTGTCTCCTTTGTTGCAGACATCCTATGAGTGTACAGAGGTATCTGTTTGTAGTTTTAACTTGTATTTTCCTGACAGATAATCATGCTGAGAATCTTTTCATGTGCTTATTGGCCACTTGTATGTCTTCTTTGGAGAAATGTCCATTCAGATCCGTTGCTCATTTTAAGAAATTGGGTTATTTGTCTTTTTGTAATTAAGTTGTAAAGACAACTGATATATTCTGGATACAAGTTTCTTATCAGTTTATAATTTGCAAATATTTTCTCCTATTTTGAGAGTTGTCTCTTGACTTTCTTTTTCTTTCTTTCTTTTGACTGCGTTAGGCCTTTGTTGCTGCGCGCCGGCTTTCTCTAGTTGCTGTGAGTGGGGCCTACTCTTAGTTGCGGTGCGCGGGCTACTCATTGCGGTGACTTCTCTTGTTGCGAAGCATGGGCTCTAGGTGTGCAGGCTTCAGTAGTTGTGGTGCGCGGGCTCAGTAGTAGTGGCTCACGGGCTCTAGAGCGCAGGCTCAGTAGTTGTGGTGCACGGGCTTAGTTGCTCCGCGGCACGTGGGATCTTCCCGGACCAGGGCTCGAACCCGTGTCCCCTGCATTGGCAGGCAGATTCTTAACCAGTGAGCCACCAGGAAAGCCCTCTCTTGAATTTCTTGATGGTATATTTGCAGCACAAGAGTTCTGAATTTTAATGAAGTCTAATTTACCTATTTCTGTCTTTTGTCACTTGTACTTTTTGTGTCATACCTAAGAAAACATCACCGAATCTGTGGCCACAAAGAATTACTCCTATGCTTTATTTTAAGAGTTTTGTGGTTGCAGCTCTTAGATGTAGGTCTACAATCCATTTTGAGTTAATTTTTACATATGGTCTGAGGCAGGGATCCAACTTCTTTTTATCTGTGGAAATCTAGTTGTCCCAGGTTCATTTGTTGAAAAGCCAGTTCTCTCCCCAGTGAATGGTCTTGGCATCCTTGTTGAAAATCGCTTGTAATGGTTTATTTTTTGGGCTCTCAGATTTAGTCCATAGATCTACATGTCTATCTTGTGTAAGGAGATGATAATCTTTCCTTTGTGCTTGAACATTTTAGAGCCTTAAGGTGTGCAGGGATGGACTCAGCGTTGTTACAGTGTGTTTGTATAAATAGTTCAAGGTCTGGCACCTACCTGCCTGGGTTAGAGTGTCAGCTGGAAACAGTTTGGCCCAGGGAAATTTCTCCAAGTACCTAAGCCTCAGGTTCTTAATCTGCAAAGAAAAACCTCCCTGATAGAACTGGCGTGAGGTTTAAGTAGGAACGGGTGTGTAACGTACAAAGATTGCCCAGAACGTGCCGGGTGTGTGTTCTCACTCAACCCCCTGTCCTGTGAGGTTATTTGTTGTCTCCATTTTACATATGGGGACACGAAGGCCCACAGAAATTAGGGAATTGTCCTGGTGCAGCAGGAAGTACATGGAGAAGGTAGAATTTGACTGCACTGCCTTCTGACTACAAAGCTGTTGTTCTCTCTGTTCTGAGCTGGGCCTCTCCTGGTGTCAAAACGGCTGATTTTAAAACTTGCCTCCTGGTGGTAACAAGGCTTGTCTGCGCGGTTACGCTTACTCTTTGCCAGCCAACAGGGGCCCAAGATTATCCCCGCGAGGTACGCGGGGATGCATGACAGTACGTGCACTTTCCGCTTGAAATGATTTCTAACCAGGAAGTACAGTGATGAATACTTGGCTTGTTTACTTGGGCCACACACGTTGGGTCACAGGTCGGGTCAGATTCGTTGGGTAGGAACAATATGCTTGATTTGGGTCCCAAGATGAGGGGCGTCCGAGACCAGACAGGGCATCAAAGAGTCTAGCTTTGTCCACACTCCTGCCACTGAAGCCAAAGGTCCTGGATCAACTCCTTCCCCTCATGGGTCTTTATTTTCTTCCTTAAAATGAGCTATTCCCCTGGGTACTCTCTCTCTTTAAAACTCAGTGTGTCTATAACTGTGAGTAAGTGATTTCCACAACTGTATTAAAACAACATCGGCTGTCTACAGGGGAGAAAAACAAAAAAATAGCCATGATGCTACCATTTGAGTCACAATTGGAACTCAGTTTTTCAGGAAATACAGTAAATTACAGAATTTTCAGAATGAGATTGATAAGAGATTGACAAAGTGACGTGTCTATCATTGAGAAGTTACCTCCCATTTTAAGATAAATTCCCATAAATATGTCCTGGGGAAAGATGTTGAGGAGGATGTCATCAATAATTTGTTAAAAAACTATTGAGTGTCTCTCTGAGTTTCTATACCATAAAGATTTTATATTCGTTGTCTCTTAAGTTACTGGGAAAAAAATGTATGGTAACATTGTGAGCAGTATTAGAAATTTAAATGCTTAGTATGAAGGCCTCTTCTGCCTCTATACTTTCAGTGCCTTTAAGATACGGACATATTCTTCCCCGTGGTTCCCACCCAGGGTCCCGCCATGTAAACCCATCCCAGTTAGAAGTATCCAGCCAGCCAGAGAAGTTTGGACATCTTTCTAAACTCCTTATTTAATATCCCATGAGGATAGAACTTACCTTTTTCTCCTTTCTTCGTTAAAGTTAAATTCATTGTGCTTTTTTCCTCCGGTTTTGTAAATAATGTTTACTTTGGTAAATGCAGGACATGTAGAAGAAGAATATGCTCTGTGATCCCATATTTGACCCCTGAAATAACCACTGTCACCGAGGCTGTATGGCACCCACTCCGTGTGACAGGCGCACGCAGACCCAGACCCGCACAGCCACGCCACACACGAGTGTACACATGCACGTTGGACTTACACATTCAGAGAACAAACTTGAGTTTGTGGTGTGCCTAGGGTCTTAACCAACTTTTAAACATGAATCATAAATTGTAACTTACAAGTGCAGCCGTTTTAAGTGTTTTACTATATGAGTTTAATATCTAGGAGTATTTCATGTCCATGTACCGATTTTTTCCAACTCTGTCCCCTATTCTTTTTTCTTTCTTTAATTTTTGTTAGAGTATAGTTGATTTACAGTGTTGTGATGTTGTGTTAGCTTAAGGTGTACAGCAGTGATTCAGTTATACAGGTGTATATATACATATATATATATATATATATATATCTCCTTTTTCAGATTCTTTTCCATTATAGATTATTACAGAGTATTGAGTAGAGTTCCCTGTTGTCCCCTATTCTTTTCTTTTTTCTTTCTTTCTTTTTTTTTTTTTGGCTGCATCGTGTGGCATGTGGGATCTAGTTCCCCGACCAGGGATCAACCCCGTGCCCCCTACATTGGGAGCTCACAGTCTTAACCACTGGACCATCAGGGAAGTCCCTGTTGCTCCTATTCTTGATCTTTAAATTGCTTCAACAATTTTCACTGTTACACGTAACAACATCTAAGAACAGACATGTGTTGAAAAGCCTGGATGGTTTCTCAGGAACTGGTTTGAAGTGCACGTTCTCAGAGACCTTGATTCATTAGGTCCACGGAGGATGGAAAACCCTGCATTTTGCATGAGCTTCCCGACAGACTCTGACGCACAGCCGTGAGGCCCCTGCCAGGCTCGCAGCCGCGGAGGAAAAGGGGCCGATGGGGGCCGGCCTGGGACGGGCGTGCAGAGCAGAGCGGTTCACTCCAGGCGATGTCCAGGCACCTGCCTGTGGCACAGACTCTCCCGGGAGAGCTGGCTTCCCGGGCGGTGTCCACACAGCACGTTCCAGAGGCATGTAGCTGAAAGCACGCTGGGCCGCGTCGTCTTGGCTGTGACGTGTCCTCAACACAAGCTCCTTTTATACCCGGATGCAAAGTGATCACACAGCACAGGTTTTATTAGTTTTAATACCCTCAGTAGAAGATGGCACACTAAGAATATTCTATTAAAGACACACGAGAGAATTTAGACCGTTTGCACGTGTGGCAATGGATTTGCTCTTGTACGATTCATCCTAATAACAACGTTTCCTGAGCACTCAGCGCACCGGTTGTTTGTGTCGACAGTAAAGTCGCGTCTGATCCGCCTCGTCGCTCGGACCTTTCAGACTTAATCCTGTCGGGGAGCCCCGCTCAGCACGTGGGCTTGTGCAGGGGCCCCGGGAAGCCCCCTGCAGCCCCTCGGAGGGGCCCTGGGCCTCTCTGGGGGGGGCTCACTCCCTCTGAACGGAGGCCTGGGCTGGAAGAGCTAGCGGAGGCTTGTTTTGCTTTAGATTCTGGCCTGCGGTGAGCTCATGAATGTGCAGACGCAGGTGCGTTTACGATTTCCCGCGCACACCAGGCAATGGCCCAAGGAGGCAGAGGCAGAACGCCCGACGCGCGTCCTGCAGAGTGACAGCAGGTCCCCGTCCCGACTCAGCTCCGGGGCAGGGTGTTGGGCGCTAAGCTCTGTGTGTCGTCGGGGGGGCGGGCAGGGCTCCCCGCCAGGCGGCCGGTGCTGTGCCGAATGGGCTCCGTCACTGTCCAGGAATCTCTCCTTCCTTCTCCTGCTCTTTCCCTTCTTTCTCCCGGGCCTTTATTTCTTCTTTCCACAGACGCGAAGGATTTATTTTTCATAAGGTGCCATGGCAAGTGCTGTGCGATGTTCCAAGTTGAATAACCTGCAACCCCTGACCTCAAAGATACTAGGAGGGAGAAACCATTTTTACAGGTCATTTTAATGCGACACATACTGTTCATGGGAAAAGTTGGTGCTAAGACTCAGAGGAGGGCCTGAGAGAGGGGGGGATACTATTGGGGTGGTTGGTGCACCCCAGGCGCGTGGAGAGGGGTAAGTCACAGGGCAGAGTCCCTGGAGGGCTGGGGTCACGCGGCAGAGCCGGGCAGCATGACAGCCGGTGCCTGTATGGGAGCAGCCGCCCGGGACGTTTGCCTGTTCTGGTGACCTGGTGACTTACGGGGGTCTGCGAGGAGTTTGGCTCCATATACTGGGCTCACTTCTAAGGTTCTGGAAAGGCGGTTCACATTTCCGGGGGAGGCCCTGCTGAAACACCGGGTGATGACGGATTCCACCAGCGCATCCATAGTAGCAGTGTTCAAACTCAGGATCTTTCCCCAAATGCCTGTCTACACAGCAAACCCAGGAGTGCCCAGGTTAAGCAAATGTATGAACCTGTGAAGAGAACCGCAAGTGTGACGTAATTAATAAGTTTGCCGACATTTCTTCTCCTCGTGGAGTTATTCCGTCATCAGGCTTGAGCCTTATTTTATACGTGTACGTATTTACAGACACAAGGAAATAGGCATAATGTGCACTGCTGTTTGCATTTTTGCGAAAGTGGTAAAGTGATCCTTTCTGTTCGATTTTGCAGTTTGGGGTATTCAAAAGAATCAGGGCCAAAACGCGGGCGATGTGGACCCTCCTCTGTCCCTTTGGGCAAATTACTTAGTCCTTCCTGACCTCAGGCCCCTAATCTATACAATGCCTTCCTCCTATGAGTCTTGTGAGGTTTCAGGCGACATACAAATGTCTCATACATACTCAGTGCAAGCGAGTAAGGAGCTCGCACAGGAGGGCAGGTGGGGCCCCAGACTTTGTCCTCACCACCCCCCCCTGGACATCCTTGAGACCAGTCCTGTGAAGATGTGAGAAGGGAAATGTTCTAGTGCAACTCGTGTGAACGATGAAGATTGTCTCAGAAGAACAGGAAGCAAGAGCCCTGAGGACGAGCAGGAATTGGTTGATGAATGCAGCACCAGGAAACAGGATAATTCCTGGACTGAAATGGTTGATGCCTGTTGCAGCAGGAAACAGGATAATTCTTGGATTGAATTGCAAAGGGCCCACAGTCGTTCTGCCTAACATACTGGGGACTAGCAGGACGTCGCCATAGCAACAGAGCCCATAACAGTTGCAGGTTGGCAAGCAGCAAAAAATCATTATAATATTTAAGAATGAAAACTTTAATATTTTATTTTCCATTATCATCGCTGTGACTTACCCTTCTTAGCAGAATGGATTCCCATTCTATTTGTAGAAAGTTGTTCCACAGTGCTTTGAGAGCAAGGGCTGTAGGGTTTATATTTTCCAAAAGATGAAAAGGGTCCTTTTGAGGAATTTAACTTTTATTTGGGTCTTTCTGTGTAAAGAATGCCGTGGTGAGTGCTACAACAAATTTGGTTGTTACACTTGCTTCATTTCCTGGTTTCAGGTTTAACATTTGACTTCTGGGATCTGTTCATCATCAAAAGTGCTGAAACTGGGAGCTAAGAGTTTGCTGCAAAGTCTTTCTTGGAGGGTTCCTTTATTTATTTTGTATATTTCTTTTCCCAGTTAGAACACATACACCTACACAGAGAGAGATACACAAAAATACATGCATAAAACCCCAGTAGTCATGTATGTATTCAAACATAGTATTAAAAAATTATGTGCTGCTGTTTTAGTGTCTGTATTAAACGACTGAGCTTTGTTCTTAGACAAAAATCTTGAGTTTGTAGTTAGTGATTACTGTTAGGATTTGGGGGCTGGTTTTAGCATCATATACACATAAATCTTTGGATCACAGTATCATTAAGATAGTCTAACTCACTGTATATTACAATACATTATATTTCTGCAAATACTTACATTTTCCATATGGAATTCCCTAACAATATAAAAATTAAATAAAACAAGCACAATAATTTGTCATTCCCCCTTAGATTGAATGCAAAGGAGTTGTCAGATAATGAACAACTGCTTAATTTAAATAAAACAAAACAGCAGAAATTAATTTCTCAGCAGAAACTAAGATTATTTAGAACATTTAGATTTACCGTTTTGCTTTGTGCTAGTTTTGTGCTATTATATTTGTCAAGATTTAAAACTCTTTTGTGGACTGAGAACAAACTCCCCCAAATAATTAAATTGTAAAGAAAAGCCATAACTTATGTAGAAAAATTTTTCATTATCAAATGTTTTCATTAATGCTTTTTTTTAACATCTTTATTGGAGTATAATTGCTTTACAATGGTGTGTTTCTGCTGTATAATAAAGTGAATCAGCTATACGCATACATATATCCCCATATCCCCTCCCTCTTGCATCTCCCTCCCACCCTCCCTATCCCACCCCACTAGGTGGTCACAAAGCACCGAGCTGATCTCCCTGTGCTATGAGGCTGCTTCCCACTAGCTATCTATTTTACATTTGGTAGTGTATATATGTCCATGCCACTCTCTCACTTCATCCCAGCTTACCCTTCCTCCTCCCCCTGTCCTCAAGTCCATTCTCTACGTCTGCCTCTTTATTCCTGTCCTGCCCCTAGGTTCTTCAGAACCTTTTTTTTTCCTTTAGATTCCATATATATATGTTAGCATACGGTATTTGTTTTTCTCTTTCTGACTTACTTAACTCTGTATGACAGACTCTAGGTCCATGCACCTCACTACAAATAACTCAATTTCGTTTCTTTTTATGGTTGAGTAATATTCTGTTGTATATATGTGCCACATCTTCTTTATACATTCATCTGTCAGTGGACACTTAGGTTGCTTCCATATCCTGGCTGTTGTAAATAGTGCTGCAATGAACATTGTGGTACATGATTCTTTTTGAATTATGGTTTTCGTAGGGTACATGCCCAGTAGTGGGATTGCTGGTCGTATGGTAGTTCTATTTTTAGTTTTTTAAGGAACCCGCATACTGTTCTCCATAGTGGCTGTATCAATTTACATTCCCACCAACAGTGCAAGAGGGTTCCCTTTTCTCCACGCCCTCTCCAGCATTTATTGTTTGTAGATTTTTTGATGATGGCCATTCTGACCGGTGTGAAGTGATACCTCATTGTAGTTTTGATTTCCATTTCTCTAATGACTAGTGATGTTGAACATCCTTTCATGTGTTTTTTGGCAATCTGTATATCTTCTTTGGAGAAATGTCTATTTAGGTCTTCTGCCCATTTTTGGTTCGGTTGTTTGTTTATTTGATATTGAGCTGCATGAGCTGCTTGTATATTTTGGAGATTAATCCTTTGTCATTTGCTTTGTTTGCAAATATTTTCTCCTATTCTGAGGGTTGTCTTTTCGTCTTGTTTATGGTTTCCTTTGTGGTGCAAAAGCTTTTAAGTTTCATTAGGTCCCATTTGTTTATTTTTGGTTTTATTTCCATTTCTCTAGGAGGTGGGTCAAAAAGGATCTTGCTGTGATTTATGTCATTGAGTGTTCTGCCTGTGTTTTCCTCTAAGAGTTTTATAATGTCTGGCCTTACATTTAGGTCTTTAATCCATTTTGAGTTTCTTTTTGTGTATGGTGTTAGGGAGCTGTAGCTGTCCAGTTTTCCCAGCACCACTCATTGAAGAGGCTGTCTTTTCTCCATTGTATATTCTTGCCTCCTTTGTCAAAGATAAGTTGACCATATGTGTGTGGGTTTATCTCTGGGCTTTCTATCCTGTTCCATTAATCTATATTTCTGTTTTTGTGCCAGTACCATACTGTCTTGACTACTGTAGCTTTGTGGTATAGTCTGAAGTCCAGGAGCCTGATTCCTTCAGCTCTGTTTTTCTTTCTCAAGATTGCTTTGGCTATTTGGGGTCTTTTGTGTTTCCATACAAATGGTGAAATTTTTTGTTCTAGTTCAGTGAAAAATGCCATTGGTAGTGTGATAGGGATTGCACTGAATCTGTAGATTGCTTTGGGTAGTATAGTCATTTTCACAATGTTGATTCTTCCAATCCAAGAACATGGTATATCTCTCCATCTGTTTGTATCATCTTTAATTTCTTTCATCAGTGTCTTATAGTTTTCTGCAAACAGGTCTTTTGTCTCCTTAGGCAGGTTTATTCCTAGGTGTTTTATTCTCTTTGTTGCAATGGTAAATGGGAGTGTTTCCTTAATTTCTCTTTCAGATTTTTTTTCGTTAGTGTATAGGAATGCAAGAGATTTCTGAGCATTAATTTTGTATCCTGCTACTTTACCAAATTCATTGATTAGCTCTAGTAGTTTTCTGGTAGCATCTTTAGGATTCTCTATGTATAGTATCATGCCATCTGCAAACAGTGACAGTTTTACTTCTTTCCAATTTGGATTCCTTTTATTTCTTTTTCTTCTCTGATTGCTGTGGCTAAAACTTCCAAAAGTATGCTGAATAATAGTGGTGATAGTGGGCAACCTTGTCTTGTTCCTGATCTTAGTGATCTAATGGTTTCAGTTTTTCACCATTGAGAACGATGTTGGCTTTGGGTTTGTCATATATGGCCTTTATTATGTTGAGGTAAGTTCCCTCTATGACTACTTTCTGGAGAGTTTTTTGTTTTTTTTAATTTATTTATTTATGGCTGTGTTGGGTCTTCATTTCTGTGCAAGGGCTTTCTCTAGTTGCAGCAAGCGGGGGCCACTCTTCATCACGGTGCGCGGGCCTCTCACTATCGTGGCCTCTCTCGTTGTGGAGCACAGTCTCCAGACGCGCAGGTTCAGTAATTGTGGCTCATGGGCCTAGTTGCTCTGCAGCATGTGGGATCCTTCCAGACCAGGGCCCGAACCCATGTCCCCTGCATTGGCAGGAAGATTCCCAACCACTGCGCCACCAGGGAAGCCCTCTGGAGAGTTTTTATCATAATTGGGTGTTGAATTTTGTCAAAAGCTTTTTCTGCATCTACTGAGATGATTGTATGGTTTTTCTCCTTCAGTTTGTTAATATGGTGTATCACATTGATTGATTTGTGTATATTGAAGAATCCTTGCATTCCTACAATAAACCCCACTTGATCATGGTGTATGATCCTTTTAATGTGCTGCTGGATTCTGTTTGCTAGTATTTTGTTGAGAATTTTTGCATCTATGTTCATCAGTGATATTGGCCCGTAGTTTTCTTTTTTTTGTAACAGCTTTCTCTGGTGTTGGTATCAGGGTGATGGTGGCCTTGTAGAATGAGTTTGGGAGTGTTCCTCCCTCTGCTATATTTTGGGAGAGTTTGAGAAGGATAGGTGTTAGCTCTTCTCCAAATGTTTGATGGAATTCGCCTGCAAATCCGTCTTGTCCTGGGCTTTTGTTTGTTGGAAGAGTTTTAATCACAGTTTCAATTTCAGTGCTTGTGATTGGTCTGTTTATATTTTCTATTTCTTCCTGGTTCAGTCTTGGAAGGTTGTGCTTTTCTAAGAATTTGTCCATTTCTTCCAGGTTGTCCATTTTATTGGCATATAGTTGCTTGTAGTAATCTCTCATGATTCATTGTATTTCTGCAGTGTCAGTTGTTACTTCTCCTTTTTCATTTCTAATTCTGTTGATTTGAGTCTTCTCCCTTTTTTTCTTGATGAGTCTGTCTAATGGTTTATCAGTTTTGTTTATCTTCTCAATGAACCAGCTTTTAGTTTTATTGATCTTTGCTATCGTTTCCCTCATTTCTTTTTCATTTATTTCTGATCTGATCTTTATGATTTCTTTCCTTCTACTAACTTTGGGGTTTTTTTTGTTCTTCTTTCTCTAATTGCTTTAGGTTGTTTCTTTGAGATTTTTCTTCTTCAGGTAGGATTGTATTGCTATAAAATTCCCCCTTAGAACTGCTTTTGCTGCATCCTGTAGGTTTTGGGCCGTCGTGTTTTCATCGTCATTTGTTTCTAGGTATTTTTTCATTTCCTCTTTGATTTCTTTAGGGATCTCTTGGTTATTTAGTAGCATATTGTCTAGCATCCATGTGTTTGTATTTTTTACAGTTTTTTTCCTGTAATTGATATCTAGTCGCATAACGCTGTGGTCAGAAAAGATACTTGATACGATTTCAGTTTTCTTAAATTTACCAAGGCTTGATTTGTGACCCAAGATATGGTCCATCCTGGAGAATGTTCCATGAGCACTTGAGAAGAAAGTGTATTCTGTTGTTTTTGGATGGAATGTCCTATAAATAGCAATTAAGTCCATCTTGTTCAGTGTATCATTTAAAGCTTGTGTTTCCTTATTTATTTTCATTTTGGTTGATCTGTCCATTGGTGAAAGTGGGCTGTTAAAGTCCCCTACTATGATTGTGTTACTGTTGATTTCTCCTTTTATGGCTGTTCGCATTTGCCTTATGTATTGAGGTGCTCTTATGTTGTGTGCATAAATATTTACAACTGTTATATCTTCTTCTTGGCTTGATCCCTTGATCATTATGTAGTGTCCTTCTTCGTCTCTTGTAATAGTCTATTTTAAAGTCTATTTTGTCTGATATGAGAATTGCTACTGCATCTTTCTTCTGATTTCCATTTGCATGGAATATCTTTTTCCATCCCCTCACTTTCAGTCTGTATGTGTCCCTAGGTTTGAAGTGGGTCTCTTGTAGATAGCATATATACGGGTCTTGTTTTGTATCCATTCAGCCAGTCTATGTCTTTTAATTCGAGCATTTAATCCATTTACATGTAAGGTAATTATCAATATGTATGTTCCTATTACCATTTTCTTAATTGTTTTGGGTTTGTTATTGTAGGTCTTTTCCTTCTCTTGTGTTTCCTGCCTAGAGAAGTTCCTTTAGCATTTGTTGTAAAGCTGGTTTGGTGCCGCTGAATTCTCTTAGCTTTTGCTTGTCTGTAAAGGTTTTAATTTCTCCGTCAAATCTGAATGAGATCCTTGCTGGGTAGAGTAATCATGGTTGTAGATTTTTCCCTTTCATCACTTTGAATATGTCCTGCTGCTCCCTCCTGGCTTGCAGAGTTTCTGCTGAAAGACCAGCTGTTAACCTTATGGGGATTCCCTTGTATGTTATTTGTTGCTTTTCCCTTACTGCTTATAATAATTTTTCTTTGTATTTAATTTTTGATAGTTTGATTAATATGTGTCTTGGCGTGTTTCTCCTTGGATTTATCCTGTATGGGACTCTTTGCGCTTCTTGGACTTGATTGACTATTTCCTTTACCATATTAGGGAAGTTTTCAAGTATAATCTCTTCAAATATTTTCTCAGGCCCTTTCTTTTTCTCTTCTTCTTCTGGGACCCCTATAATTCGAATGTTGGTGCGTTTAATGTTGTCCCAGAGGTCTCTGAGACTGTCCTCAATTCTTTTCATTCTTTTTTCTTTATTCTGCTCTGTGGCAGTTATTTCCACTATTTTCTCTTTCAGGTCACTTATCCGTTCTTCTGCCTCAGTTATTCTGCTATTGATTTTTTCTAGAGAATTTTTAATTTCATTTATTGTGTTGTTCATCATTGTTTGTTTGCTCTTTAGTTCTTCTAGGTCCTTGTTAAATGTTTCTTATATTTTCTCCATTCTATTTCCAAGATTTTGGATCATCTTTACTATCATTTCTCTGAATTCTTTTTCAGGTAGACTGCCTATTTCGTCTTCATTTGTTTGGTCTGGTGGGTTTTTACCTTGCTCCTTCATCTGCTGTGTATTTCTCTGTCTTCACATTTTGCTTAACTTACTGTGTTTGGGGTCTCCTTTCTGCTGGATGCAGGTTCATAGTTCCTGTTGTTTTTGGTATCTGCCCCCAGTGGCTAAGGTTGGTTCAGTGGGTTGTGTAAGCTTCCTAGTGGAGGGGACTAGTGCCAGTGTTCTGGTGGATGAGGCTGGATCTTGTCTTTCTGGTGGGCAGAACCACATCCGGTGGTGTGTTTTGGGGTGTCTGTGAACTTAGTATGATTTTAGGCAGCCTCTCTGCTAATGGGTGGGGTTGTGTTCCTGTCTTGCTAGTTGTTTGGCTTGAGGTGTCCAGCACTGGGGCTTTCTGGTCGTTGAGTGGAACTGGGTCTTAGCATTGAGATGGAGATCTCTGTGAGAGCTCTCACCGATTGATATTACATGAGGACAGGAGGTCTCTGGAGGTCCAGTGTCCTGAACTCGGCTCTCCCACCTCAGAGGCTCAGGCCCGACACCCGGCTGGAGCACCAAGACCCTGTCAGCCACACAGAGTAGACAACTGTGGTAAAAATCTGAGTGGTATGTTGGATTTTTCTTTGCTGGGCGATTTATCTGAGCCAGGTTCCCTTTGTCAGAAACACAGCAAGCCAAAACACTGAGACATCTGAGGTTTGCAGCGAAGATAGGGCTTATTCACAAGGCAGCCAAGGAGAAGACAGGAGAACAAATCTCAAATCTCAATGCTTTTCTTTAAACAAAATAATAACAGCCCTTTTAGCCCATGACACACAAAACTAAATTTTTCTTCGCTGAGCATTAAGTCACACACACAAAACTAAATAGTTTGCCCCTACAGGAGCACACGTTGAGGTATCGCTGGCTCAGAAAAACAGTTCCACGTGTATGAATTATACATGTGTTTCAGATGTTTATAAGGATCAACTTTTCAAAACATTTTAGTGAGAAGTGAAATCTATGGCACAGACATTTTGGTAGAGGAGACACCTTCTTACGTGTCTAATTATGTGATGAAACTATGACAATCTCAAAACATAAAGTGGTTTAGTAGTAGATCTGGACTGGTAAGATCTGTTTTAGGGGATGTGAAAGAAGGTGAGTTCATTAAGGACTTCAGCTTCAACTTATTACACTGGCAAATTGATTTTTATTTTTCGTTTTAAACCTTAAGGACAGTGATTTAGAATCATCCAGACTTTTCAAGTCTCCTCCTTCTGCTCTGAGTATTAATGTGATAAATGATCCAGGCTCTCCACCCATGGACGTGTTAGGGCTTTATCTGGTTTAATATCTGAGTCAGATAATAAATATATTTTTCCACTTAAACTCTGTACTTATTACTTAGATGCCATTATGCATTTTTGAATAGTCCTGCTGGGAAACGTTTCCCATTAAAAATCTACAGCCAAATGCCTCTCCTTTCTCAATGCTAAGGACTCTTCTACGACAGTGGAAACTGTCCTTTCGGTTGCTCAGCCTTTGCTCGGTCCTCGTCTGGCTGCACCAGGAGTCAGACTTCAGCAAGGCTCCGACGTGGAAACGAATGACAGCTGGTTCCACTGAGGAAATTGTCAGTGTGAGTCTGACAGAACTGGGTTTGGACCTGGATTCTTACTTCATAGGTTTGGGCAAAATATTTAATCTCTGTAAGCCTCAGCTTCTCAGTAATACCTGTTTGAGCACAGAAAAGAGTCTTCGGACAGGCTGAAGCTGGTGTAATCTTGGTGAAGGTGGTGCTGAGATGCAAGAAGTGGTGAGTCGTGGTGGGTCGTGGCGGGGAGCCGGCGTGGACAGTGGGCGTGGATGGCGGGCGAGCTCTCTGTCTTCCGGGTGGAATCGTGTCAGGACCACGTTTCATCGCAGGGCCAGCCCTCTGTTATGTTGCTAAGGCAACTCATAATAATATTAGAGGGTTTTAAAAAATTATGATTCATGTTTTAGGAAAACCTACCCAGTCTGTTTCTTGTGACAACTTTTGATTAAAGGGTCTCAGTCGGGTGCATAATGTGGAATCATTTTCCGAGAGGCCCGGCCACTGGGTCATCCACTTATGATGTGAGAGCATGCACAGCTTCTTAAAGCCTGTTTGTTTCAGAGTTCTGTTTCACTGATGGAGTCTGTGCACATGGGGAAGGACTGGTTCTCATCGCTCCGCCTGTTTCTGTGCTCTGATCACTTCGGCTCCCTCCCATTAGGCTCTCCTCTTTTTCCTGGGGTACTTATTGTTTTGGTTTTTATTTTAGGGTTTTTCTGGTTTGGGATGTGCATTTCAAGGAGTTATTCTTTCTTCTCTTGGTTGCTGTTGGACTAGTAAAGAAGAATTGCATCCCCCCGAGCCAGCAGGACCCCGACTCAGGGATCCCAACGTCTCCAGGAGGGAGGGTGCACACAGACAGGTGGACTCAGGGCAGGTGTGGTTTAACAAAAGGAGTCCTGTTAGCGACATCAAGGACAGGACTTGAGGGACAGGGCGAGACGAGCACTCTGACCGGGCCAGAGAGCCTCTCCAGAAGTCACTTTCTGAACAGACCTCAGTGTCTGCAGTTGTAGATTGGAGACACCACCACCTACGCCAGACAAGCCGTAGTGAATAAATGCAATTACACCCATGCAACTTCTGATAGTGCCGGTAGGCAGCTCAGTAAGAAGTAATCTGCACTTAATCCTTTCTGCCTTCATTTTCCAGCGAATGCAACCAGCATATAGACCTCTATACATCTATACATGTGCGTAAGGAGAGATCTCCAGCATATAGACCTCTATACGTCTGTACATGTTCGTAAGGAGAGATCTCCTTGAAGAACTAAAGACAGTGTTTGTGCAGCCTGAGAACTTAAGGGCCAGTGGGAATGGTCAGACCCTGGTTTGATGGGACATTTCACCCCATGAAAATGACTTTGAGTTGTAAAGTGATTCCTACAAAGTTTCATCTTTAAGGTCTGAAAGTCTTCAACTGGAGAATAATTTTGACATGGAGTCCTTGTTAGATAGGCATGCAGTTACGATAAATTGAAGTTAGTAGTTTGTATTAATTTAGGTTATTAGGCAACATGAGCAAATGAAAATACATTCTAACACAGGCAAATTTGGATGACATAGAGTTCAGGTTAATCCAAAGATTCAAGTACTGCATGTATTTTCAATTCTGCTGAATTATTTTCCACTGTGATAGTTGTGTCAGCAAGGGCATAAATCATCAGTCAACTAATTATGTTTACCTTCTGTAGATATAAATGGCATTACTGTTAAGAATTCTGCACTTTATTTATTGTTCCTATAACTTACTAGCTGGACTTTCTCTTCATTTCTTACATCTACCTCTGAAAGATTAGGGATCTCTCTTCTAAACACCCGCAAAATCCTTCTGGAGGTTATGAACAGAGACCCTGCAGACAAGAGAGCCTCTGAGGTGATTTTCTCTGAATGAGATTTATTTGTGAACAGCTTGTGGCCTTTCATCGTTAAGAATTATGACTCTGTTTGTTGATACCAACACTAGAGGTTAAAATGTGTGACCAAGAAAACAGAAGGAAAGATAATCTTTCATTTAATGAAGGAAAACAAAGTACTTGTTGAAGCTTTGATGCTTAAGACTGGAGATATAAAAAAAGTGCTGAGCTACTGCTCACCTGTTTACCAATTCTTAAATCCTTCACCTCTTAGGATTCCAGCATAAAGCTGCATACAACATGAGAACTTGTTTTTTTAGATTTGTGGTTCTTCAAGAATCTATGATTTTGAAAAAAAAAAAAAGAAAGAAAGAAAGAAAAGAAAACCAACCCACTAGCAAGAGCATGGTTTCAGTACACGTAGCTGCTTCGAGAAGGATGGATGTTATGTGGCTCTTCCATGTCTCCACGTGGGGGTTAGGTGGAGCCCGTGGGTTCAGGGATGGACTTCTCTTGGGCATTTGGTCTGATTTACTCACAAAGGGTCTCATTTTTGCCATTTTGCTGAAATTCCTCCTTTTGGGACTGAGCTGCTGCGTCGCATGTAGGTTGTTGCTTGCTTTGTGCTGTGGGAAGAAGCCTGAATTCCCAGTTGGACACATGACGGTTAACTTTATGTGTCAGTTTGACTGGGAGGCCCACGTAGCTGGTAAAACAGTATTTCTGGGTGTGTCAGTGAGGGTGTTTCCAGAGGAGGTTAGTCTCTGAATCTGTGGACTGAGTGAAGCAGACCCGCCCTTCCCAACGCGGGCACCCGTTGAGGGCCCAGGTAGGACGAGAAGCCTCGCCCTTCCTGCCTGAGCTGAGACGTCCACCTTCTCCCGCCCCTCCTGGTTCTCAGCCGCCAGACTCAGACCGAATTGCTCCACCGGCCGTCCTGGGTCTGCGGGCGGCAGATCGCGGGACTTCTCGGCCTCCCGAGAAGTCCCGCGATAATCACGTGAGCCCATTCGTCATAATGAATCTCCTCTCGTCCGTATCCGTGTCTGTATCCATCCTCTCTCGGTTCTGCTTCTCTGGGGAGCCCAGGCCGATACTAGCCGCCTGCCAGGGCCGGGCCCCGTGGCTGCAGTTGTCCAGAGCGTCGTGCAGCACAATCGCGCGTTGAGTTTTGAGTTGCGAGCTCACCAGTCAGTCCACGGGGATGTTCCGAGTGGCTGTTCATTTCCATTCGTGCAGCAGTTCTCACGTCTCGGGTGGCATTGCGACAGCCCAGACGTCGGTGTTGATGAAAGGAGGTCGCGTGGAGGTGGCAGGCGTGTTAGGGTTTGTTGAAGTCCAGGTTATGGTCGTCACCGGGGGTGGACCTATCCTGGATGTGGTTGCTGGACCAGAGTCCCCTCGGGCGCCTCTGAGGGAGGTCGGTGCTGGTCTTAGACGTGGCCCAAGGCCCGTTCCTCGGAGCACAGGGTGGGACGCAGGGGTGCTCTGACGCGATACAGGCAGATGACCTCACACCTCTGGGGCTGTTTCCCCAGTGAGAGTGCCTGCCTGTGTCTACACCCCACCCCCCAGAAAAAACCGAATGAAACTGGTGTTCAGAGCTTGGAAAGTGTAAATCCAGCTCAGCGAAGCTTTGTTTGTCATCTGCGGGTCACGTACAAAGCAGTCCCTCCTTCTGAGAAGGCACACGCAGACCCTGTTCCGGGGAACAGTCAGGGGCCTCCAGCATGGCTGCAGGTCTCTGTGCCCCAGCAGAACCTTGAACCTGTGAGTTGCCCAGGCCCCCCACCCCCTCCTCCATCCCCGTCACATCCTTCAGTGGAGAAGCCTGTCCCCACTTTGGCCGTAGCGTCCCCAGGCTCCCAGGGGCTTCCTGGCCTCTCCGAGCTGTGCCCACGGGAGGCCTGCTGCATCCGCCAGGAGCCCGGCTTCTGGGGCTGCATTCGCGAGCCAGGTCGTGTGGGCACATCGCTGGGCTCTGGCACTTTCTGCGCCTCAGTCTCTCCCCCGTGAAGCGGGTCACAGGCTGCAGGAGGATGGAGCGATCGGACTCATCGTGGTGGGGGCCCTGGAGCAGCCGCGGCTCCTCCCCCGCTGTGTCCTCTCCTCCTCCCACTCGGCCAAGGCAGGGACGGGCGTCTTGTTCTGTCCAGGGTCACAGACACACCAGAATAAGGTGACACAGCCCATGGAAGGCATTTCAGGCAGCGGGAGTAGAATGAGAAGACTAGGAGGACTAAGAATGCAGCAACGATGTGCATTATTATTCTAATCGTTATCAATAGTATAAATCACATGTATTAAAATGCTGGTAATTTCAAGGAGCTTCTCGGCTCTGGGGTTCCAGGAAACCTAGAGAAGACGTCCAGACAGCAAAGCAGTGACGCTGGGGAAGCTCGCTGAGCCGGGCAAGAGGATCTCAGGGACGCAGATCTGCACCTTGAGCACCTTGTGATGGCAGTGTGAAATGTCCCAGGGGAGCCGAACCCCTGAATCAAGTCTGGGAATGTTCCGGGACAGACAGGAGGGTCACGTGTTTCCTGGGGCCCCAAAGCCAAGGACCACCGGCCGGGGGGCGTGAAACAGCAGAAACGTGCTGGCCCCAGCCTGGAGGCGGAAGTCGAGCGTCGCGGTGTCAGCAGGGCACGTTCCTTTCGGAGCCTCGAGGCACAGTCCGGCCATGCTCTCCCCCGGCCTCGGCGTGGCCGGCAGGCCCTGGAGGTCCCTGGATGCCTGACCTTGGACTTGGGGCCACCATAAATCCACGATCACTGCATCTCAAGATCCTTAATTAATTACGTCTGCAAAAACCCTGTTTCCAAATAAGGTCACATTCTGAGGTTGCAGGTGGATGTAAGTTTGGGGACACAGTTCAACCCACTGATGATGACATGCCTTCCCCACACATGATGCACCCTGTGTTCATCTCAGCTGTGACAGGCGCCTTCCTCCCTGAGTGGGGTCTGCGAGGTTCCCGTCGGGGCCTCCATAAGCCACCTGAGACCGGGCCAGAGGACACTCCTGGAAGCAGCCCGATGTGTGTCCTCAAGGCGAATCCCATGGGCCCCCTCCCTGTGACGTCACGCACCTCGAGTCCCCATCCATTTGGACCCGTTATGACTTTGTGTCCTAAATGCGGCATCGTGCGTTATGTGTGGGTTTCACGTTCTCGGTGCCACCGTCCCCTAGGACTCGAGTGAACACCCAGCAGGGCAGGCTTCTCCCCATCGGCTGGCACCCTGGCTGGGAATTTGTCAGATGAAAACTCGAGCCCGTAGAAACACACGGCGCCCCAGAGCCTCCGTGATTGACTCAAGTACGTTTCTAGCATCGTTTAGTAAAGCCGACGTCCTCATGCACTAACCAAGCTCATCAGTGGTGAGCGAGTCCGTGGGAAGCTGCCTCTCCCACGTGGGTATCTGGGTCACCGGGGTAGCGGACGGGAAGTTTCAGGGGGTTTGTTATGAGAAGCTGCCTGGGCTCCTCTCTTACTATCTCCACGTGGTGACTCAACTGCGGCCTCTTACTCTCGATCTGGATCCTCACCGTCCCCTCTCCTTTGGGCACAGACGATGATGGGACAGAGGTGGGCATAAGTAGATCCCAGCTCCCTGGCTACTCCAGTGCTCCCGTACAGAGGACCGAGGTTTGGTGGCAAGGCTGTCTGCACGGATGCCGGCGACCCAGCCTCCCGGACATCCCTGCTCCGCCTCCGTCCTCCGACCGGGTGTCGTGGAGAGTGAGTACTGCAGGCGTGGGTGAAGCAGCGGTGGGGTCTCAGCTCTTTAAGGAGCAGCGGCGCCAAGCCCCCCAACCTCCGCTGTCAGCAGAAAGCGTTTCCGAGGTGCTCTGAGCGGGCTGCCTGACGAGGCAGGTGGAGGGGTCCTGTGGCCGAGGCCGGTGTGTCGCTCCCTGGCCGACCCCCACCTCCCGCCCGGAGGCGGCCCCTCCCCGGGAGGAGGAGGAGTTGTCCGGAGCCCTCTGGGTACAGGGCTTTCCTGGGCTATAACTTTTCAGACCTCAGGGAGCCCTGCCGGGGAGTGGGAGCTGCCCCGGGTGACGGGGCCTCCGCGTGCCCTGCCCACTCACTTTCCAGAGGCCGTGTCGTCAGTGCTGTGACACCCCCAGGAAGTTGCCCATTTATGGCTAAAATGATATCATCACAAGAGGTGGCTCCTGTCTAAATAGGGATCATTTGTGAAATGAGATTATAGACATTTCTCTGAAAAAAACAGGAGGCACAGGCACCTGCTTTCTGGAATCGATACCCCGGGGGCTCGGGCTACACCATAATGAAGGTGTCCACCCCCGTGGCTGATTCCATTACGAGCGGGGAGCCTCCCTTTCCTGCTCGGTGCCGGGCGGCCCCCGCATCCACATGGAGTCGACTCCAGATCCGTGTTTTCTGTTATGCTTGAATATATGGGACATGCATCGCAATCCCATGCCCGCCACCGTGCTGCAGTGCACTTGTCTGGTGGAGCCCCGTGGCTGCCTGGTCCACGCCGTGACTGCCCGGCCCCGGATACACGCTGGGTCGCCTCTGGCCTCGCTCTCTCGCAGTGATTTTGAACCTTCCTCCCATTGCACGTCTCCCTGTTTGCTGAGAAGCCTCCTGCTCTGTGCATTTGGACGCTGCAGGCAGCACGGCGGGAGTCTTGCCTCGGTAAGTCCAGGATGACTCGTCTCTTACTTTCCCCAGCTCAGATGTACTTCCACTAGTGCGGTGGCATCAGGCAGGCAGCCAGGAGCGATTAGCACCCGACTGGTTAGTCTCCGGGAGCAGCTTGCCCTCGGCACTTTGCACCAGGTTTTCTCACTGTCCTCCCTCCCACCGTACGTTGCTCTGCCTTTATAAGTAAAATACTCATCTCTCCATAGACGCGGTAGCAGCCGCGGGGGAGCGTCTTAATTGCTGAGGAGGGTTTGGGAGAGAGGACTGGCACGGCGGTCTAGGACGACACCGCTGTCATTCTGAGAAGACAAGTTCATTCTCCAATTAACCCTGATTCCAGTAATCACCGAACATCCGAGCGATGGGTAAGGCGAGAACTATTCTGGCTCTCTCTCCATTTGTTAAAGCGAAGATGCAGCAGCTGGGCTGCTGGCTTCAGCATCCCTTTGGGAACGAGTAAGTCCAGGGACCTGCAGTTATTAAAACCCGTGTTTTTTATGCAAGCTGTGGGGAGAAGAGCCTGTGAAGATAGCTTCCTTTGTAATGCCTACTGCAGCCAGAACCTCACTGCTCCCTGCAGCTGCATTAAATAGGATGAAAGAGAAGGGGGAAGATCTTGGAGATGCTGGGAAGCGCTGCCTTGTGTTTATGCCATGAAAGCTGTAAACCCCTTCAGAAGCAGGAGGTTTCGGTGTGTGGTGCCGGCCGAGCAGCCGTCCTCTGTCCTGGCAGAGGTGATGGTGCTGGGCTGTGAAGGGAATTGCTGAGGTTTCAGAGCGACATGCTTTGCTGAGGGTCCCTGCGAGCCGGGTCCCTGGAGGGCAGTGGGCAGGGGCATGGTGGCAGGTGCCCGGCGAGCCTTGAGCAGTGAGCTGAGGGTGTTTCTTCTTGTGCTTCTTGCTCTGCTCTTGCTGACGTTTTTCTTTTGCTTTACCTTGTGCAAAAATATGCCCCCCTCTAAATAGTAGCAGCCACCTCTTCCTAACGAGAGTGGCTGTTGATTAGGGAGGTTATTATTCACTCAGGCATCTAGGGAACTGGTTTTACAAGTTCCTGCTATAAACGACCAAGATGCCTTCTATGTAGATGTTACACTCTGTGCAGAAGCCGGCACGTCCAATAAGAAGCAGTTACTGGTTTGCTCATATTTAGATGAATATTGACTGTTTCATTCATAATTTTGTCCCCAGAGCTCAGGTGCATTTCCACTCACAGGCTCCGTGTCACCATGGAGTATTTTGTGGCCTTTAGCTTGTCCAGGAAGCAGAACGAGTCAGTGGGACTTTCTCTGGCTTGTGAATCACGCTTTTTTCTCAGCAACAAGTGCTGGCCCAGGATCACTGGTCACGAATGTCACTCATGGAAACGGGGCCCTACACGGTCCCCAGACGGGCAGTTAGGGAGTGGGCGCCTTGGTGGGATTCAGGGCCATGCAGAGAGTTTGATTTAGACCAACTGCATGTGTGCCGAGGTCTGGGCATGGGTGTGAGCAGACGCCCACCCGGAGAGCAGGTGACATCAGCCTGGGTTTGCAGCACTAATTCAACAATAAGTGTCGGCAAGTAATGAATATCGCATATTTTTTTACCAACTCATTTCAATCTGTTTATGGCCAGAACGATAATGAATAGCCTGAAAATAAGTCTGTATAGTAACACTGTTCACATTGGAAAACTGTAACTGCAAGATGCACACCCAGTTCTCTGAACGTGACAGACGGCAGACCTTCTACAGTCAAACCAGAGATGCCCTCAGAGGCTGGTGTGCATTTGGCGGGTAAACGCTAGCTCTCTGCTCTGGTTTGATCAAACCGGCGTCAGTAACTTCAAAGCGCCTTTTTGTTTTCTAAAGCAACATCGCTTTTGTTTAAGTACTATTTAATTTCATAGCTTGCTTTTTCTCAACGAGCGAGTTTTTACAGTAGCGGATCAGACTGACATCCTCTAAAAAATACAGACTCAACGCAGGCTGAACGGGGACTGTCCACACGCTGGGCTCCGCCTGATGCGAGGAGCATTTGAGACTGTTTCCTTTCTCCTTTCAGTCCACTGCAGGTTGCACTGACCTCAGTGCTGATTAGGAAGAAGAAGATGACCATACACACACACACATACACACACCCCTGCCCCGTCACACACACACACACACGTGCCTTGTAACACACACACACACACCCCTGCCCCATCTCACACACACACCCCTGCCCCATCACACACACACACCCCTGCCCCATCACACACACACACACACACACATACACACACCCCTGCCCCATCACACACACACACCCCTGCCCCATCACACACATACACACACATACACACACCCCTGCCCCATCACACACACACACCCCTGCCCCATCACACACACACACACATACACACACCCCTGCCCCATCACACACACACACCCCTGCCCCATCACACACATACACACACATACACACACCCCTGCCCCATCACACACACACACCCCTGCCCCATCACACACATACACACACATACACACACCCCTGCCCCATCACACACACACACCCCTGCCCCATCACACACACACACACATACACACACCCCTGCCCTATCACACACACACACCCCTGCCCCATCACACACACACACACCCCTGCCCCATCACACACACACACACACACACCACTGCCCCATCACACACACACACCCCTGCCCCATCACACACACACACACACCCCTGCCCCATCACACACACACACACACCCCTGCCCCATCTCACATACACACACCCCTGCCCCATCACACACACACACACCCCTGCCCCATCACACACACACACACACACACACCACTGCCCCATCACACACACACACCCCTGCCCCATCACACACACACACACACCCCTGCCCCATCACACACACACACACCCTTGCCCCATCACACACACACACCCCTGCCCCATCACACACACACACACACCCCTGCCCCATCACACACACACACACACCCTTGCCCCATCACACACACACACACCCTTGCCCCATCACACACACACACACCACTGCCCCATCACACACGCACACCCCTGCCCCATCACACACACACACACACACACACACACACCACTGCCCCATCACACACACACACATCCCTGCCCCATCACACACACACACACACACACCCCTGGTTTAGCAGAGACCCTTCTAAGGAGGCAGAGGCGAGTGCGAGCGCTCAGGGCCTTGTCACGGGAGGCACAGGAAGGGCGTCTGACGGCTGCTGTGCACCTGCAGCCTCCGCGCAGCGTGGGTCTCCAGACGGGACCAGACGCCCCCGCTCTGTGTGCTTGTAACCTGGTGCACAACGTGTGCGCGGTATTTCTGAACACCCCCCTCCCCCGCCCCACGCTCGTTGTGATGGCCTTCATCCCCATTTGAACACAAATTCCCCTCTGGGAGACTGTGCACCGGAACCCACACTGGAGGGCTGGTGTCTCAACTCTGACTTGGTACGTTATTTCCAAAGACATAGCAGCTGCCAGAAACTTGATCATCAGGTCCTTATTTTATTCATGATTATTTCCAGATAATAACTGGTAGTAAAATTAGCATTCTTCCTCTGACTAGCGTCAGGGGGAAAAAAGTCATAACATTTCTATTTAGAGAATAGTTATTGTGAAACTGCTTTCCTGTCCACACATATTTGTGAAAAATGTGCCACGTTCAGCAGGGCCCGAAAGTGACGTATTTGGGTGGGAATCTTTCGTTTTCGTCACGTATCACACAGCACAAAGTGTTTGGCTTGTAAACCTGGTGGGTGAGGAGTGGAGCCTCTGGAAAGTGAGTTGCTGACCCTCTGGAGGCTCCTCTCACTGAAGACAGGTGCTCAACAGAGGCCGGCGTCTGCCTCTCCCATGGGGTCGGGAGGGGTCTGATTCCCTCTTCTCTTCACTGGGCTCTTAGGACACACCTTAGGGTCCCTACCGCCCTGGGGCCTGCGTCTCTGGTTCTCCCATCTACGTGTGTGGTTGCGTAGTGGGCAGCTCACAGACAGAGGATCTGAATCGCTAATGTCCCCAGAGAGTCCCATAGGCCGGTCCATCTGGAGAGCTGGACCCAGAGGCCCCAGAGGGCCTTCCCGAGCCGCTGGGCTTCGCGGGCTGTCACTCACCTCCTCAGCCAGTGAGAGGGGCAAGGGCACCCCCCCAGGTCATGCCCCAGAGGCCCCAAGGGACAGTGGCCTCTGGGGTGTCAGCGCAGCTGTTCCCACAGGGACCCCTTGTGAGGGTGGAGGTTACAGGACACGTACCCTCCCGCGCCCTCCGTGTCCTCGGGCTGCGTACATGGCATGTTTGGTCCCCGCAGCCAGGAAGGCTGGCTCAGCTCGTCTGGGTCACTTGTCACCCGACAGGTCCCCGCTGGACCTGGCTGAGCTGTGTCCCGGTCACCACCCGGAAAGCCCTCCGGACCTGCAGGCTTCCTCTGTCCCAGGCCACGGGCGCCATCCTTCCGCGTCAGGCCAGGCCCTGCTGCCCCCCTGCGCTGCCATTTCCTGTGGTTTGGTTGCTAAGCTGGGACATGCATCTACCTCCATCTGAGGAAAACTGGACAGCTCTGACCCGGGCCTCACCCTGCCCAGCTCTAGGGCTGACCCCCGGGTCCTGCGGGGATGGAGGGGGGAGGGCTGACCCCGGGTCCTGTGGGGATGGAGGGGGGAGGGCAGACCCCGGGTCCTGTGGGGATGGAGGGGGGAGGGCAGACCCCCGGGTCCTGTGGGGATGCAGGGGGGAGGGCAGACCCCCTGGTCCTGTGGGGATGGAGGGGGGAGGGCAGACCCCGGGTCCTGTGGGGATGGAGGGGGGAGGGCAGACCCCGGGTCCTGTGGGGATGGAGGTGGGAGGGCAGACCCCCGGGTCCTGTGGGGATGCAGGGGGGAGGGCTGACCCCGGGTCCTGTGGGGATGGAGGGGGGAGGGCAGACCCCCGGGTCCTGTGGGGATGCAGGGGGGAGGGCTGACCCCGGGTCCTGTGGGGATGCAGGGGGGAGGGCTGACCCCGGGTCCTGTGGGGATGGAGGGGGGAGGGCCGACCCCCGGGTCCTGTGGGGATGCAGGGGGGAGGGCTGACCCCCGGGTCCTGTGGGGATGGAGGGGGGAGGGCAGACCCCCGGGTCCTGTGGGGATGGAGGGGGGAGGGCAGACCCCCGGGTCCTGTGGGGATGGAAGGGGGGAGGGCTGACCCCCGGGTCCTGTGGGGATGGAGGGGGGAGGGCTGACCCCCGGGTCCTGTGGGGATGGAGGGGGGAGGGCTGACCCCCGGGTCCTGTGGGGATGGAGGTGGGGAGGGCAGACCCCCGGGTCCTGTGGGGATGCAGGGGGGAGGGCAGACCCCCGGGTCCTGGGGGGATGGAGGGGGGAGGGCAGACCCCCGGGTCCTGTGGGGATGGAGGGGGGAGGGCTGACCCCGGGTCCTGTGGGGATGGAGGGGGGAGGGCTGACCCCGGGTCCTATGGGGATGGAGGGGGGAGGGCTGACCCCGGGTCCTGTGGGGATGGAGGGGGGGAGGGCAGACCCCCTGGTCCTGTGGGGATGGAGGGGGGAGGGCTGACCCCGGGTCCTGTGGGGATGGAGGGGGGAGGGCAGACCCCCGGGTCCTGTGGGGATGGAGGGGGGAGGGCAGACCCCCGGGTCCTGTGGGGATGGAGGGGGGGGGGCTGACCCCGGGTCCTGTGGGGATGCAGGGGGGAGGGCAGACCCCCTGGTCCTGTGGGGATGCAGGGGGGAGGGCTGACCCCGGGTCCTGTGGGGATGGAGGGGGGAGGGCAGACCCCCGGGTCCTGCGGGGATGGAGGGGGGAGGGCTGACCCCCGGATCCTGTGGGGATGCAGGGGGGAGGGCTGACCCCCGGATCCTGTGGGGATGCAGGGGGGAGGGCTGACCCCCGGGTCCTGTGGGGATGGAGGGGGGAGGGCAGACCCCCGGGTCCTGTGGGGATGGAGGGGGGAGGGCTGACCCCCGGGTCCTGTGGGGATGCAGGGGGGAGGGCAGACCCCCGGGTCCTGTGGGGATGCAGGGGGGAGGGCTGACCCCGGGTCCTGTGGGGATGCAGGGGGGAGGGCCGACCCCCGGGTCCTGTGGGGATGGAGGGGGGAGGGCAGACCCCCGGGTCCTGTGGGGATGCAGGGGGGAGGGCAGACCCCCGGGTCCTGTGGGGATGCAGGGGGGGGGGCAGACCCCCGGGTCCGGTGGGGATGCAGGGGGGAGGGCAGACCCCCGGGTCCTGTGGGGATGCAGGGGGGAGGGCTGACCCCGGGTCCTGTGGGGATGGAGGGGGGAGGGCAGACCCCCGGATCCTGTGGGGATGCAGGGGGGAGGGCAGACCCCCGGGTCCTGTGGGGATGCAGGGGGGAGGGCTGACCCCGGGTCCTGTGGGGATGGGGGGGGAGGGCAGACCCCCGGGTCCTGTGGGGATGGAGGGGGGAGGGCTGACCCCCGGGTCCTGCGGGGATGGAGGGGGGGAGGGCAGACCCCCGGGTCCTGTGGGGATGGAGGGGGGAGGGCTGACCCCGGGGCCTGTGGGGATGGAGGGGGGAGGGCAGACCCCCGGGTCCTGTGGGGATGGAGGGGGGAGGGCAGACCCCGGGTCCTGTGGGGATGCAGGGGGGAGGGCAGACCCCCGGGTCCTGTGGGGATGGAGGGGGGAGGGCAGACCCCCGGGTCCTGTGGGGATGGAGGGGGGAGGGCAGACCCCCGGGTCCTGTGGGGATGCAGGGGGGAGGGCTGACCCCCGGGTCCTGTGGGGATGGAGGGGGAGGGCAGACCCCCGGGTCCTGTGGGGATGGAGGGGGGAGGGCAGACCCCCGGGTCCTGTGGGGATGCAGGGGGGAGGACTGACCCCGGGTCCTGTGGGGATGGAGGGGGAGGGCAGACCCCGGGTCCTGTGGGGATGCAGGGGGGAGGGCAGACCCCCGGGTCCTGTGGGGATGGAGGGGGGAGGGCTGCACAGCTCTCCTGGGACCCGATTCAGCAAAACCTTGGCCTTGGGGCATCCGAGGGGAGGCCACTGTGTAGGTGTTCCATTACACACCTCTCGCAAAATACAGGCGTCCTGCTGCCCTTCAGTCGCCTCTTTCTGTGCCTGACTTTCCGGTTTCCTCATCCCTCCTGGTTTTCACTCACTCCAGTTTCTAAAATTCATCTCTCTTTAAAGCATTTGTGATAGCGTCCAACTTACGAGGAACGTCTTGGGCACGCAGCGTCCAGGTGTATGTGTGCGTGCATGTGGTTTAGATTTATTTTCCTACTTTATTTAATTTATTTTTCAAATGTGTGTATGTGGGCGAAACGAATATCCTTTATCACCCACTTACTGACTCAAAGAAGGAATTCTTCAAAGACGTGGTGTGCATGTCTGGTGAGGTTCTAGGAGCCCCGTGCGTGTGGACGTGTAGACGGCACGGACCTGGCCTGGAGCTGCGTCTCTGTCCGGCGGGGTGGGGCTCTCGGAGCAGGGCTGGTGGGCAGGTGAGTGTCAAGAACAGGACGTTAGGGCCACAGGGGGTGGGGGCCCCATCACGCGTTCGCCTGCCCTTGCTCCGCCTGCTTCCGTTTCCGTCCTGACCGCTAGAGGCTGTGCTGTAATTCGTGTAAGAAAACAGCTTCCACCCGTTAGTGCCTCACCTGTGTGGTTCATCACTGTCGCGTTGAGTGTCTCGCGAGTGTGCACTCGATCTGTTGAAATCTTCCCGTCCTCAAACATAAGGATGTTCTTGAAAACTTGGATGCTGCCCACGTGCTGACTTGGAAGTTTTTCCTGCTGACTAGATCGTGATGATTTCCGAGGGAAGCCGCTGTCACTCTGTTCATTTAATCAGGGAGTTCCCATGTGACACGTTGTGATTTTTAATTGTAACCCACTAATTATCACCCCACTGCACCTCTGCCATGACGTCACCAGGATCGTTAAGAAAGGCACTTCCTTTACTGAAAGAGGAAAGGTCCGCCCTGATGCCCACCCCTGGGCATGGTTTGGAAGCGAGTGGGTTTTCCACCTTCCAAAACGATTCTTGAATAGAAACCCCACAAAAACATCTGAGATCGTTTTCTCTCCTGCCTTTGGAGTGCATCAGTTCACATTCCCTTTGTAAATTTACCATAAATACTAAAGTTTTAAAATATAGTAAAAACAGCCATTAAATAGCCCCGAACTAGGAAGTTTAGTAGCTGGAACCAGGGAGAAATAGCCGCTGAGAATGTCCTTCTCTCTAATGGCCATGGAGCGTATCAGACCTTTGTCTGTAGAAATTTTATAATAAAAATATTTGTATATCAATGTTAAACTTATAGATGGGCATGTGTAACTCAGCAAAGAATGAAAACCAGCCTGTGAGCTCAATTTTAAACATGACACAACTGGCCCCAAATAAATAACGTATATTATTTCTCTCACTTTTCAAAAGATCTTTTTGTTTGTTTTCTGGTAAGAGAAACTGCCTTAGTGTCTTAATTTCTTTGGCCATGGGTGTTAAACTTTGGGGAAAGGAAGAGATGTCCCCGCCACTCATCTTTCCCATAATCAGACAATTAAGATGTGGGGTGACTTTTGAGACGTCATCTGATCTATTCTTTGGGGTTGTATAAACTCAATGAAGTTCTACCCAAGAAAATTCAACACCACTTAGCAAAGGGACCGCCAGCATCCAGTGGACGCTGGTACCACCGGCGGGGTCCTGCCTGGACTCAGCACGGCAGGGCCGTGCTCAATCCCAGCGACTGGACGGGTGTGCGACGCCGAAGCCCTCGGGGCAGTTGGGTGAGCGCTGACCACACAGGCCATGGCTCCCCTGGCAACCAGGGCAGGTGAACCCTCCTCCCGCCTCTGATGGTGCCTCAGGCCTGAGAGAGGTCAGGTCGTCCTTGAGGATGAGACCCAGGGGTCAAGGAGGGCTGGTGTCTGCAAAGGCCGCGCTTCCTAGCTGTGCCCGGAGGAGGAATAGTCCAGGGATTGATTTGAGGACACCTCCTGTCTGTCTCCCTCCCTCCTTCCTTCCCTCACTCCTTCCTTCCTTCCCCTTCCCCTCCCCCTCTGTCTCTCTCTCCCCCTCTTGGTTTTCTATACCCAGGGAAGGTCCTGTTTGGGCCGAGTGGAAAGCTCTTCCTTTTCTAACAAGTGGGGCTGTGCAAAGATTTGGGGGTGTCTTCCGCCCGGCTTACCTGTCAAGCTGCCTTTTAAAGGTGGACTCTGCGTCCGTAATCATGGGAGGGGAGCCTCCAGACAGATGGTTCGAGGGCAGAGCCCGGTGTCGACGGGTGGACGCGTGCGCAGTGTCGGGGAAGGACCGCCGGCTTCTGGCAGCTGCGCCGTTTCGTCCCCAGCGACCTGCACGCGTCCCTGGGTGTTGGGGCGGCTGCCGTCCAGCCCACCTCCTCCTGCCCCATCCTCTCCTCGGTGGGGAGGGGGCAGGAGCCGTTTAAACACCAGAAGCTCTGCGCACAGAGCGAGCGCAAGAACAGCAGTAGAAGCAGGTGCACTGCGGCCGTGGTCTGCGGCCTTTGCACGTGAAGTCGGTCTTGGTCGCCGGGCACCGAGCTTCCCGCCGGCCAAGCGTCTGTGCAGGCAGCGCCCGTGGCTCTGGACGGTCTATGTCAAAGTAGCCGGGACCAGTGTCTGGACCGAGTCCTCAGCGTGATTACCTCATCCACAGAGGGTGGTTTGAGGACAGATGTGAAGTGTGCCTTTCAGAGAGAAAAAGTGATTCCTACAAACAGCGAGTGATAGAAGAGGTGTTTAAGAAAAGAGTTCTCTTGAAAATCTTCAAGTGGATAGAAAGGCCGGGCCTGCGTCCTGGTCCTTCTGTAGATGGAGGGGCTGGGCCACCTTGAGGGGGGCTGGGTGTCCCTGTCCCCCAGCACCGCCCCCCCCGGCTCCTGTCCTGGCTGCACTGTCTCCTGTTTTCACGCGTGAGTTGTGTCTGCTCCCCTCCTCCCTGAAATTTGTAGATCTGGGGAAAGAACAAGTCTTGTCCTCGGAGCTACAGGCCAGTGACCCCTGAGGGCTGAGGTCCTGGGCTCCTCACCAGGCACTGCACGTGGGCTTGAACAGCCGGGTCTGTGATCTCCCAGTCTGGAGGCTGGGCGTCCGAGGCCAGTGTGTCCCGGGGGCCTCCTGAGGCTCAGGGGTCTGTTCCAGGCCTCCCTCCTACTTTGCTGGCATCGTTAGCTTCCCCGGGAGTGTAGATGCATCACCCCAGTCTCTGCCTTCATCTTCACCAGGTGGTCTCCCTGGGGGGGAGGGTCTGTGTCCAAACTTCCTCTCTTGGTCCAGACACTGGGGCTCGGGGGGCCCCATCTTAATGAACCACGTCTGCGAGGACTGTCTCCAGATGAGTTCACGTCCAAGCTGCTGGGGGTCAGGACCCCAACCCGCGAGTCTGGTGGGAGGGGCACCGGTCAGCAGGTAACCCTCGGTAGGAACTGGTCTTAGGGTGCAGCCATACTGTTGCCTCTGTGATTTGGGGAGCAGGGTGACCGTGGTGGGGTGATGGCCTTTGCTATTAAAGTGAGTCCCTTTCTCGATTCTGATCGTCACTGGGATGTTGTACTTTTTGCACAAGATCGTTGGAAACTCGATTCCGTTCTCCGCTCCGCGGTCGCCAGGGTTTACAGCACGGGATGAACGCGTCCTCTGTCGTAGGCCTATGTTTATTCCTCCGTAGAATAACGATCGCCGCGACATCGACTCATATGCTCACCTGAGGCCTGGGAGGATGTACGCTTAGGGATTTTTAAACTGACAATTGCCATACCACATTTATTGGGAAATCTGCCAGAATTCCACATCTGAGTTTTGTACTAAAAATCGTCTCATGAAACCTTTAAGATATTTCTGCTGCCCAGCTGTTCCCGGGGAGAGGAGCAGTCCCCCCTAAGCCGTGGCCCTTAGTCACCCACCGTGGTGTGATTCAGCCTGTCAGATCACCCTCTTCCACAGGAGGGAAGTGCTTGGGGTGGTCCTTCCCAGTGGCAGCCCTGGGCGAGGGCTGTTTCCATTTGCTCCCAAACCCAGAGGGGTCCTCAGGCCGCATCCTTCGTGGCTGTTTCCAGCTCTGGACTGTGCACTTGAAGGTCAAGCCAAGGTGAAGTTGGATCCCTCTGGGTCCTTGGGCTGGTTATCCCCTGCCCGTCATTTTCCTGAACTTTGAAATGGGAATGATCCTGGATTCCCACCCTTCCCGGCTCCCTCCACTCGCGGGCTCCCCGGAGGATTTTCTCCTAGTTCAGAACATCCATGTGTCTAGAATAATATTAATAGTGAAGGAAGAACAGCAGCTAGAGCCATCCTTTTAAAATTAATAGACTTTAAGAGCAGTTGTAGGCTTACAGAAAGATTGAGCAGAAAGTACCCCCCTCCACCACAGGAACTTTCCCTTATTTTAACATCTTGCATTGTTGTTGCGTTTGTTACAGTTGACGGACCAGTGTTGGTATATGATTATTGACTAAAGTCCATAGTTTACTTCAGGATGCACTCTCGGCGTTGTCCATTCTGTGGGTTTGGACAAACGTATAGTGACATATATCCATCATTATAATATCAGGCAGAGTAGTTTCACTGCCTTAAAAATCCTCTGTGTTCTGTCTGTTCACCTCACCCTCCCCGCACCCCCTGGCAACCATTGATCTTTTTACCGTCTCCATAGTTCTGCCTTTTCCAGAATGTCATACAGTTGGAATCATACACTCTGTAGCCTTTTCAGTTTGGCTTTTTTCCTGTAGATATAAGGTTCTTCCACGTCTTTTCATGGCTTGATAACTCATTTCTTTTTAGCTGAATAATATTCCATTGTCTGAATGGACCACAGTTTATTTATCCACATACCTACTCAGGAACATTTTGATGGCTTCCAAGTTTTGACAATTGTGAATAAAACTGCTATAAAAATTTGAGTGCAGGTTTTTGTGTGGACATAAGTTTTCAGCTCATTTGGGTGAACACCAAGGAGTGTGATGGCTGGGTTGTGTGGTAAGAGTATGTTTAGCTTTGCAAGAAATTGCCGGGCTGTGTCCCAGAGCAGCTGTATGTATGATGTTGGCGTCTCTTCATGTGCTTGTTTGCTGTCTGTATACATTCTTTGGTGAGGTGTCTGTTCAAGTCTTTTGCCCATTGTTGATTGGGTTGTTTATTTCTCATTGAGCTTGAGAATTCTTTGTATACCTGTCTTTTACCCGATGTGTGCTTTGCAGATAATTTTTCTCAGTCTGTGACTTGCCTTTTCATTCTTAAGCACTATTTTAATATACGGTAAACATATATGTATACATACAAGTACATAGGTTTATCTTTTTAAGTAATGTATATCTTCTTAAGTAGTAATGCTTTCATTTCTTCTGGATTTTTTTGTTGAAACTGTTTCAACAAAATTTAAATCAGTTTAGCAGCAGTTGTTTATGGCCTGCTGACTAGCAGATGGTGTGCTGAGCACTGTTTTCCCCTTTATGTGCTACCTTACTCTGTCTTTTGCAGCTTTACTCATATAGCTAGGTTCCCCAACAAGGGTGTAGGTTCTATAGTCATGCATTTATTTTATGAACATGTACTGACTGTGAACCACGAATAGGAAGGCTCCTAGGATCTGGTGATACAGAGACAATTAAAACATGATTCATATATTGAATGAGGTTATAATCCAGTTGGGAAGATGGTCACCGACATAAATAGCATCAACACAGGGCAAATGAGACAGCTTTCCTGAGAAGTCGTGGACACAGTGCCATGGGGACCTCGGATAAGAAGTCAGTTTAATTTGGGTTTGAAGGATCAGTGACAGCTTTACAGAGGGAGTAGGTTTTGATTGGACTTTGGAGTGCAGCTGGGATGTTTATACCAGAATTGGAAGAAGTCATTTCCAGCCGACAGACAGTGGGGCAGCGTCCGGCAGCTTCCCGGTGTCATGAAGGGCTGGGAGGTGGTTAAGGGACGGTTGAACACGTGCCCGAATGCCTGTCATCTCTAACCTCCCCCTCGCGTGGTCTGCATCATCCTTCCTGGTGTGTTGCTAGTGTTGTGACGCTGTGATGGTCCCGGTTCTACAGACGGGTGAACGGGGCCGGTGGGAGACAGAGCCTGGGTGAGAACCTGCATCTTGGACGTGAGTGTGGGGAGGGCCTGACCCCCAGTGGCCCGCGGGTTTCCGTGTGGGCTGGCGCTGGGATGGAGATGTGTGTACCTCCACATTAGAACTTTTTGCGGCTTTCTCTCCCACTGATGCCAAGCTTGCTGTCAGGCACAGAGTGGGCAGGGCCTCCTCCCTCTGGGGCTGGTCTCCTCCGCCCTGGTGGAGCCCGGGGGCCTCGTGCAAGGTGTGCGTTGTGAAGGTAACTATCATGCCTGGGAAAGCACCCTCTGCTCTCAGGCTTGAGCAGAGTGCGGTCAATAGTAAGGAAGTCAACTTGTTTTGTTACAAAGGAGAGGGGCTGGGGGACAGAGAGAGACAGAGAGACAAGGAGAGAGAGATGGAGAGTCAGAGACAGACAGAGATGGAGAGAGACAGAGAGTCAGAGAGATACAGAGAGGGAGAGAGACAGAGAGACAAGGAGAGAGAGAGGGAGAGTCAGAGAGGGAGAGAGACAAGGAGAGAGACAGAGAGTCAGAGAGAGACAGAGAGGGAGAGAGACAGAGAAGGAGAGAGACAGAAAGACAGAGAGACAAGGAGAGAGAGATGGAGCGTCAGAGAGAGACAGAGAGGGACACAGGGAGAGAGACAGAGAGGGAGAGAGACAAGGAGAGAGACAGAGGGAGAGAGACAGAGAGACAGAGGGAGAGAGACAGAGAGACAAGGAGAGAGAGATGGAGAGTCAGAGAGAGACAGAGAGGGAGCGAGACGAGAGAGAGAGGGAGAGAGACAGGGAGAGACAGACACACAGAGGGAGAGAGACAGGGAGACAGAGACAGAGAGGGAGAGAGGGAGAGAGACAGGGAGACAGAAACAGAGAGGGAGAGAGGGAGAGAGACAGGGAGAGACAGACACAGAGGGGGAGAGGGACAGAGGGAGCGCACCCATTGAGCTCTGTTCATGGTGCTGAGCGCACCGTGGTTCAGCCGAGGTCCCGAAGCACATGCTCGATCTTGCCCCTCTAGGTGGTCACAGAGGAACCAGTTTCCTCAGCCCCAGTTATGAGTCACAGATGTTCATATCATCAAGTTTAAAAAACCAACTCATCAGTGGTAAATCCATACTAGGTCACACCCACTTACATGGCACTCTGAGGAGTTGTCCTTTTGACTCTATTGTACTGGAAATGGATTGTGTTAAGCGTTGCTTTAAGAGGGTAAAATATTGCCTGGAATTCTACACATAGATCCAGAATGTTTTTGAACATGGAGAAGCCATGGAGATCTTGATAGTTTAACAATATGAAATTATATGTATATTACCTCATTTGCATACACAGGTATTATGTTTGGTATATTAAAATTTAAAATAAGGCTTTATTCTGGAGATGATTGCAAAATCGAATTAAATTTGCATTCACACATTGTTCTACTTTTTTAAACAACTGGCTAATAACGTTTAAACCTGCTGCATTTCTTAATGTGTGCTAGTTCCTGAAATAATAATAATAGTAACAGCCAGAGTAGTAATAATAACAATAACATCTACCTCCTAGAGTTTAGGTAACATTAAAATGCTAACCCACGTGTACCCCTAATAGGTTCCCTCACATGGATTATGCTTAGCCATTGCTATTGTTGTTACTAAATTTCTGATTAGTAATAGGCTAACTAAGATATTTTAGGAGAAATGTATCAACAGTGTGTTTCTTTTATTTCTGGTTCCGTTCTGCTCTTTCATGGTTGGTTGAGTCTTCCCTGAGTGCAGGTCGCCCCCTGAACTAGGAACTTGGTAAAACTGGAAACACTGTCACGTGTTCTGAACTTCACGTCATCTGCAGTGTCAGAGAGAGGAAGCAAAATGTTCCCATCTCTGCAGCAGTGAGTGGCTTCTGAGCTGATGCTGGTGTCTCCCTGGTCTTTTCAGCCCTAATCAGGGTGACGGGAAAACATCCCCTAACCTCTGGGTTGAATCAGAAGAGGAATCCCCCAAAGGAAGGAGGAGAAGGGAGACCTTCTTTCTTCTGTGAAAGGTCAGGGCTCCCTGCAGGCAGAGATGTGAGTCCCCTTCCTCTACATGGGACGGTGCCTGCTGTTGACATAGACATCCTCCTGATACTTTTTATTTTAATCTTTTGGAGACAGAACTCAAGTAGTAGGTTGCTAACTACACTTAAAGTATGTTGTGTTGATAATTCAAAAACAACTTCATGGACTTTTTGCAAAAAACAAAAACATTTTTCAGACTATTTTTTCCTTTCCTTCTTTGACTCTTTTTGGTCTTTGCATTCCTACATAACTCTCTGTGTTTTTTAAATACTGTGTTTGGAGGGTAATAGTAGTGTCTGGCTCTGGTTAAGGGTGGGAGCAGCAAATCTGGGGTACCAGTGGAGGAGATATTGCATCCACACGGAGGGCACCGTAGCTCTCAGAGGTAGACTAATAACACACTTCTGGACGATTCGACTCAGAAGGAGAAGGACGTGTGGAGCACACTTGCCAAGGAATCCACATTTGGTACAAGCCGGGCTCGGCACAGCTGTGCCCCCATCCATGGGCTGTCTCCTAGAGAAAGATTAGAGTGGCTTGTTTGAGGGCTGCCTGGTAACCAGTGGTGTTCATCATGTGAGAGGCGGCTGTACGCTCTTTCCTTTCTGTAAGAGTTTACCTGGAGTACAAAACCTGGTAGGAACCAAATGGCACTCTGTGGAGATCATCAGTGGTGACTGATTTGATTTGGGAAAAGGAGAACTCAAAATAGGTTCTTCCTGAAACCATTTGAAATGAAGACGGGGTAAATGAATTCAGGTATTATTTCCTCATCTAATTCTTTTAAAACTTTAAAAATAAAACTTCTTTTTAAAAGGGTCTGTTATGGGCTTATAAATAAATTATATCGAAATGTACCTGTCGAAATACCTGTCGAAATTCATAGAAAAGGAAGAGGAAGAATGTCGGCTACAGTTGATCTTAGTTATGAGGTTTCACTCCTGGTTTACTGTGGTCAAGGCGACAAGAAATGTGGTCAATTATAGAAAACTCTTCCTCAAACGAGGCAGAGGAGGATGTTAAATTTTAAAAGGAGTTTTCCGCAGAGGCCACTGGGGAGTGGACTCCAATCTCCCCCAATCTCCTCACACCCGTTCCCCCCCAGTGACCCCGAGATATGGCCTCTGCTTTCAGTGATGAGTCTTCTCAGCCCCTTTATTTCTGATTTATTTTATTCTTTATTTCTTATTTGATTTTTGCAAATACCAGCTATTATGGGGGATTTTGAAGTCGATTTTGCTCTTTTATGAAGTTTACGCTTATATTGACTTCATCATCCAAATTTATATTCTAAATATTTTTTATTGAGCTCAGTCATTCCATAAAGTATACATATATTAATGTTCTATGAATATTTGAAGTATGAATTTAGAAATGGCCCTTTTCCTCACAATTGTACTAACTGGTATCATTAATCGTTGAGAATCAGATCTTAATGGTTAACTGAACTGGGACAATTGATGTGATAATTATTAGTCTTTTGTTAGGGCACACGTTTCTAAAGTAGATCATTAAAAAGAGAATTTTAAGAGCGTTAATTTCCTGTTCAAGCACCAGTCCCCCACTCAGCGATTACACCGGGTTCTGAAAGTTAGAAGTCAGAACTATGAATGTACCTTCAGAAAAAAAAGAAAGTCTTAATTTGCACCACAATGAATTTTTTCCTAAAATAGAAAGTGACTCACGTTCTCTAATAAAGGAGTGAGCTCCTGGCAAAATGCAAAATCCTATGGCTCAGGAGGTCTCACTTCCCCATCTTACAAGTCATGATTTTAGCACACGGTGAAGGCATCTTATTTAGTTGTAAAGTAAAGCAGCATTTCTCCTTCATGAAAGTCTCTCTGGTTTCCAGCATGTGATGTGTGGGTCTTACTGACGGTACGGTGAATACGAGACTATTTGAAGGACCGGGTGCCTCCCCGCCGACCCCCCACCCGCTGGCGCACGTGTCTTTCTGCCCTGCCTCATCCACATCTGGGTCCCACTTCTCCATCTTTGCGGCTCCCACTCTCTTCTCTCAACGTACAGATGTGCTGAGCCCTCTACCTTCCCCCCTCGGGGGGCGTTGCTGGACCCCGTCCCCCTCACACGTCAGCCTGCCCCTGCTCCGGAGGGGCTGCGCCCACCATCTAATTCTGTGCGACTCCTGCGGTGTTCGGCCACGTCACTGACAATCTCGGGCGCGTCCTTCAGTCGTCGGTCAGCTGTGGGCAGGTCCTCCTCTTTCACTCAAAATGGAGGAGCTTCTCAAGGTCCCCAGGTCCCCTTTGTCTTCCCCGCTCGTTCTCTCCTCGAATCTGTACAGGGCGGCCTGCGTCACACCTCGTGGTGAGAACAAGCATGTCTGCTCCCTTGCGGAGTGGCCCGCGCCTTGTCTCTGGGGAGGGCGCCCTGCCTGTTCCCCGTGGCCCGGCTGCGGCTTCTCCACCTTCCGCCAGCGTCCGCGCCGGCTTCCCCTGCCTTCCTGGCCCCCCTCCGCCCCCCCCCCGACCACCCAGGCCTCGGGGGAGGTTTCTGCAGCCTCTGCGTGCCCTCAACCCGGGGCGCAGCCCGGAGCGCCCACGGCCTTGGCTCTCCCCATTGGGGTTGGAACTGGGTATTTTGCAAATGTGCTGAAGAGTCATACATCTGTACCAATTTCCAGGCCAAGTAATGCTGTTCTTATTTACACTGAACTAGCTAATCTAATGAGGAGGAGAGAGGACCCAGAAGAGAACTGGGCTGTGTCTGGGATTTTATCATTTTTCATGGCCAATTAAAAGAATATTTTCCCAAAAAATCCCCCAAACCAAACCAAAACAAAACCTGAGCGGTGTTTCCCGCTGGAGCACGTTGGAGAAACACCTACGACAGGCCATTTCTTCATTCATCCCACATCGTCGTTGAGCCCCGATTGTCTGCCAGACTTGGGGTCCTTGCCCAACCCCGTGGTGAGGGGCGATCCTAGTGGCCGGGGTGGCAGGAAGCTGGGAGGATGGGGGGAGGGGTGTTCTGGCCCCTGAAGGGAGGGGTCTCCCCCATCTGCCTTTGCTTTTTCTGGGACCATCCTTCTCTGTACCAGCTGCCAGGTGTCTGGCGGAGGCCCGGAGGCCTGGAACAGGGCTGAAGCATCCCCAGTCAGTGTACCCTGGGAGGGGTCGGGCAGGGGCCATGGGGGGCTTGCTGCTCCAGAACCCGCCTGGCACAGGGAGACAGGGCACACGGGGTACCCCCGGAGGCTGGGAATTTGGGGTTTGTGTTTCCAGTTTTTTGCCCTAATAGAGGCTTATTGATTTATTTTTTGTGCAAAAGCCAAATAAGGAACACAATTCCCTTCATTGAGGGCTCGTGTTAACGGGGATTTGGGGCGGAATCTGTTCACACTCCTGCCAAAATTGTTTCCATCATTGCTGCGATGGATGTCAGTTTAGAATGAGTCATCTGGTGGCGGGGCCCTGACCTAAACCGGCTGCTTCAGAAACATGTTTCTCCCCGGAATCCCACGCTCCGTTTACCAGAATCCCAGGCTCTGATTTCATCCTCAAGGATTGGCCTTCAACTGGCTTCGCTTGGCATCTCAGACTCAGCCTGTGCCAGGGAGCTTGGGGCTGGGGCTCAGTCCTCTGAGAAAGGGTTGGCAGGGAAGAAATGGGGCCCGGACCCCCCTTGTGAGCCAGCGTGCATCCCCTCTGCAGACAGCGAGGGCACCAGACCAGAGCCCGGGCCCACTGGGCTCAGAGCACGTGCTTGGTGGTGGGTCACGGGGGGCCAAACCCACGGACACAGGGTCAGAAACGAGCACACGGGCATTATCACGTGTCCGCCAAACTTGGAGTTTTTAGAGGGAATGGGAGAAGCTTGTTTTTTACGGGAAGAGGCCTTGTTCCTTTTCTTGATTGTAATCACAAGCTAATTATTAAACATGTAACTAATAAGGAAACTCATAGGAAAAGGAAAGAAAAATCATCCACCCATAATTCCACCAACCCAGGCCGCTAACGTTCTGATCTGGAGTCTTTGTATGCACACGTATGTCCACACGCTTATCTTTTAACAAAAATCTTGGCATTTTGCCGTCGTTTAGGGTTTCTCTTTGATGTCAGCACTGTGATCTTCCGTGTTGGAAGGAGACCCCAGAGTCGTGGTTTGTCAACCACTCTCGTCCAGGGCCCTGAGGTTGGGTGTCTTCCTTGGATGTGCCCCTCCCCAGCCCCGCCGGCTCAGCTCTGAGCCCCTCCGCCCTCTCCCTTCCCCCGTACTCCCCTGTTCTCCGTGTTCTTGCCTCCAATGGCCATGGGAGACCAAGACCAGCCCTGGCCGCCCCAGGAGACCTCCCTTCCCAGGTCTGTCTCCAAGGCACCGTGCCCGCCCGCGCTCCAGCGTCTCTCTCCCTGGGGATGCGCACAGCCGGCTCCGTCAGAGACAAACTGCTGTGAGTGGTCTGGCGTCTGCCCCGACACACGTGTCCCTTTGTGCCCACTTGGCTTCTGTCAGGTCACCTGTGCTGGGCAGTCGCCCGAGGGCCCTGCCCTTGGCTTGGGGCTCTGCTGTCACCTGAAATTCTCAGCTATCTTCCAGCAAGGAGTCCAGCGGTGCCGTTTGCCCACCAGTGTGCGTTTGGGGTCCTCCTGGAGGGGTGCGGCCAAATGGGCCACTCACTGTGCAGCGCGGGCAGAGCGGGACTGGAAGGGGGGTGGGTGTACAGACAGACAGACAGACAGGGAGAGAGATTTATTTTAAGGGACTTACTTGAAGGAATTGTGGGGCTGGCAGTTCTGAAATCTGCAGGGCAGACGGATGGCTGGAGGCCCCGGGGAGAGCTGCTGTTGCTGCTGAAGTTCACAGCCAGTTGAGGCAGACTTCCCTCTTCCTCGGGGACCTCACCCTTTTTCTACCATGACCTTCAGCTGATTGGAAAAGGCACGCCCCTCTGTGGAGGGCAATCCGCTTGACTTAGGGTCTACCAACTTCAATGCAATGCCCGTCTAAGAATACCTTCACTACACCATGTAGACTAGTGTTTGACCAAATGTCTGATACCACAGCCCAGCCAAGTTGACACGTACAGTCAGCTACCCAGGCAGGCGCTTGCTCTGCTTCCTGGACATGCGGACCTCAGTGAGCTCGCGGCCCAGTGGTGCCTAAGGTGGACACTGCGTCAGCTGAGGGCCACACTGATGTCGGGGAAGGGGGCCCACAGCCTGTTCCTCTTCATCCACAGGTGCCAGTGGACAGGTCTGAGCTCTGAGGAGGTGGGTAGGGGGGCAGGCTGGTCTCCCCACCGAGGGGCCCATCTGGGGGCACAGTCCTGATGGGGCAGGTCGGCCTCAGCCCAGGGTCCCAGGGGTAGAAACTCAGTGTGAGCCAGGAGGGTACGCACCTTCAACATGACGAAAGCCTTGCTCAACTGGAGGCTGAGTAATTTCAGGCATTTTAACTTTAATTATGCTGTAAAAATGTTTCCTTCCCAGTCCACTAACGGTGTTCGAAGGTTGTCAGGAGGGTCCACAGTAAATCCCAGGGACGGAGAATCAAGTATTTACCGTGAAACCAAATGCTTCCAGTACAGAGAATGAATAATTAATTTTGTTTTTCCAGGAAAAAAAAATCCTTCAAGTACTTTTCTCTGTTTTCTGCTGAGCCTTAAATTTTTCAGTCCTTTGGCGATATCCTGTCTTCCAGTACGTCTTGTTTCTATGGAGACACCAATGAACTGCAACTTGAGTTCTTTGGTTCATCACAATATGAGACTCTGTTAGGGGTTTATCCAAAGCCTTCCGAACCACGCTCCGGTTTATGTTTACTGAGTGTTGGGTGACCTGAGTGTCCGTGTCTGCACACGTGTTCTCCACGGAACAGCCACTTGTCTGCTGTCCCAGCACTCATGGCACTCAACACAGCTGCCTACTTCAGGAGGGTGGGCGTGACAGACAGTGGACAGAGGGTCATCCAACCTGAGGTTCCGACCCTGCCAACGACTGTTTCTTTTGTGTTTGTTTTCCATGTTGTTTCGTGTGGGCTTTGTTTTTGTTTTTGTTTTGTGTGGGAAGAGCTGACCCGGGAAGGAGTAGAATAGAAAATAGAATCTCTGTTCCGTCGTGACTCTGGTGAGGTTCTGGGGGCCAGTCTGCTCCGATCTGGAACCATCTTCCCTTCAGGTGTCTGTAGGTGACCAAGTTAGTCCACTTGGGCCGCTGTGACAAAAAACCATGGCCTGGGTGGCTATAAACCACAGACACTTACTTCTCCCAGTGCTGGAGGCTGCACCTCGAGGATCAGGGTGCTGGCTGATTCCATGTCGGGTGAGGCCCCCTCCTGGTTCACAGCGTCTTCTCTCTGTGTCCTCACGTGGAGGAAGGGCTGGGGGCTCTCTGGGGTCTCTGTTATGAGGGCACTGATCCCGTTCACGGGGGCCCCACCCTCATGACCTCATCACCTTCCATACTGCCCCCCACCACCATCCCATGGGGGCTAGGAATCCACATATGGATTTTGGTGGGGGGAACACAGACACTCAATCTTCAGTGATAACCTTGGCATCCATTCAGCAGAAAGATGGGATCTTTTAGTCATCCTTTTCTTGGCATTTTTAAGATGATGGGCACAAAAGCATAGGAATGGAGGCTGGGATGATTTTGGACCAAATTTAGGAAGGAATAGTCTTGCCAGAGAGTGTCCCCACGTGGAGGGGGCCACACATGTCCTCTGTCAGCCCCTTGCTGGACTCACCGACAGGTGGCCCATCACTAACTAGTGTACACACCCCCTCGCCCGCCCAGACCCTGTGCTCACCACTCCAGCACCTCGGGCTGTGGGGCGTCCGCCAGGCTCTCCACTGGGGCTGCTGGTCTTGGGTGAGGACTGTTCCCGGTCCCTGTGGTCAGCACAGGGGATATTGAATAAGAAACCATTTGGAGCTTATTTCTTGTTACTTCCAGGAGTCTTATTTAACTTTAATAATGGGATATGAGTGGCCACCTTTCAAGATAGTCGTGAAGGTCAGAAGTGGAAAGCAACCCCATGTAACGCACGTAGCCACATAGTAGGTACGCAGTGACCTGTAGTCGCTGGTGTTGTCACCACCTGTATCAGGTCTTGGGGCAAAACGGTCCTGAGCTGAGGAGGGAAACACTCAGGAGGCTTTGCGCTTACATCATCTTTTCCTCTTTCAATATCGGAAAAAAACTGCTTTGATTCTAGAATCCAAAGTGAAAGGGTAATAAAGCAATTGCACACATTAATAAGAGCTAATTCATTTCTCAATGTGGATCTTAAGCATGAGATGCCTAAGAAGTGTCAGCTGAGTACACATTTGCTTGCCTTTCCCTGGAGAGAGTGCTCCAGCTGAATTTGACACCAAGAACACCAAACGATTTTAGGGAACTTTGCATATCTTGAAAAACAAAGTTTACTTTTCAGCGATCAAGGTCTAGCTGTTCAATGAAAAAAAGACTTAAAGTAAACATTTAACAAAACAGGTTTGTTTACAAACGATGTCGCCCTGAATCTTTTTCCTAATCACAAGAGCGCAAACACGCAAAACGTGCTGTAGGCAGGTCTGGATTAAAATTAGACCCGTGTTTGCACTCTGCCTTACGGCTGACTTTCCTCAGTTGCCAGAGAGACTGATTATTTCCCAAACTCCTATCGTAAGAAGCACACGGGACCCTTGTAAAATCTTTTAAATTAAAAGATTGCTAAGCCCCGGCTCACACTTCTTCCCCAGAAACTTGGATTGAATGGGTTTGGGTTGGGGTCAGAAATGCAGTGTTTAAAGTGCGTCCGGGTCACGCTCATCCTGAGGGACTTTGGGCAACACCGTGCTGGACAGTCCAGACGCCCACCGGCCTCGTCCTGGAAAGCATCCTTCCAGCAGAGCGGACGCTCGTGATGTGCAGACCTGCTGGGCCCTGAGCGAGCACTGGCCTCCGGGCTGCTCCTGTGCTCGCTTCCATCCCTGCCGCCCTCAGCATGTTCACCATGCTGATCGGAAGAGGCCCCAGGGAGTAGCTTCACTTGGGGACGGAGCTCGGCTCTCTTGTAAGCTGACCGTCCTGTGGGGGACTTTCTAGGTGCACCTCCCTCCCCGGGGCACACGGCTCCGGAGGACGGCCAAATTCAGAGCTCTCTGCGCTTACGTCACGGAAACTCATCCTCACGCCCATTTGTTTCCAAAAGTAGACTTTCAATGTGTAGACTCAGTTGGAAATGAATCACGTCAGCCGTGAGATAGTAAATAAGACGCCCACAGGACGTTCACTGGCCTCCGCCTCTAGATGGCTGTGGATTAACCTTCCTTCTCAAAGGGCGGCTCATGCAAGGACCCTCACAACCTTGTGGGCAAACTTGAGGGCTCCTGCCAAGGCACAGGCACCATGTGGGACGCGGCCAAGCTGTTTGCTGGCCGTTCTGGGAAACTGGCCCGAGGCACTGAGACACTTGCCTACAGATGCCGCGATCTGCCACCAGTCCCTGGATGTGGCCCTTTTTCCTTTTCTCTGCTTTGGACGTTACAGAAATCATAAATTTTAATGTGTTACTGTTGACTGTATGTGCCTTGTAGGTGGGAGAGGTGTGCATTTCAACAGCTGTTTTGTTTGGGGTTGGGGAACGTTTCAGGGCCATCTCCTCTGGGGCTAATGTCCATTTAGAAAGTACTATTTTTTTTTTTCAATAAATGTATTTATTTACTTATATATTTTTGCCTGCGTTGGGTCTTTGTTGCTGTGCGCGGGCTCTCTAGTTGCGGCGAGCGGGGGCTACTCTTCGTTCCGGTGCTCGGGCTTCTCATTGCGGTGGCTTCTCTAGTTGCCGAGCACAGGCTGTAGGCGTGCAGGCTCGGTAGTTGTGGCACACGGGCTAAGTTGCTCTGCGGCATGAGGGATCTTCCCGGACCAGGGCTCGAACCCGTGTCCCCTGCATTGGCAGGCGGATTCTTAAACACTGCGCCACCAGGGAAGTCCCAGGAAGTACTATTATTATGACATTTTAAAGAGATTCTTTGAAGGCAAAAAGTGAAATAAAAACCTAAGTTCTCAGCACTGCTTACATTCCAGGCATCTAGCTTTCTAAAGCTCTTATGTGTCTTGAAATTTCACTGGATTTGCTCTTGCTTTTTGGAATTCATACAGACAGGTATGAACTCTTCCAGAGTGCTTCTGGGAATTAATATTTTCTGTTAGCAGCTCGAGAAACTTTACAACAATAGAAAGAAAACAAGGAGTAATTTGTGCGCTCTGCGGAGACGCCAGCATGAGGGGTTGATCGTTTCTGAAACAGTTTGTCTGCCTCTGAGCCCCTGGTAGGTGACCTGGGAGCAGATCCAGGCTGACTCAGCTTACGGTCCAGTGGCCACAGCGACGCGGCTTCACTCTGGCAGAGGAATCCAGAAGGTTGAGGAAGAACCGTTTCCATGTGGAGTGTTAAAGGGCGAATCTGCCACTGGGCTTCCCATAGTAACTCAGCAGACAGCTCATTTGAAGTCAACTGGTAGACTCGCTGAAAGTGGCCCGACATTTAGACGTTCGTAAGTGGTGGGTACAGTATTTAGAAGTAGCACAGGTCTTGAGTGCTTCCCTGGTGGTGCAGTGGATAAGAATCTGCCTGCCAATGCAGGGGGCACGGGTTCGAGCCCTGGTCCAGGAAGATCCCACATGCTGCAGAGCAACTAAGCCCGTGCGCCACAACTACTGAGCTCGTGTGCCACAACTACTGAAGCCCGCACGCCTAGAGCCCGTGGTCCGCAACAGGAGAAGCCACCCAATGAGAAGCCCACGCACTGCAACGAAGACCTAACGCAGCCAAAAATAAATAAAATTAAATCTTTAAAAAAGAAAAAAGTAGCACAGGTCTTTATGTTTACCCAGTCTTTGGCATTCTAAAGATAATTCACTCACACTTACATGATTCCTTCTTAATACGTGTAGGTGTGCATTGAAGACCCTTATTTCAGTAACAACATTGCTCGTACTCTGTCGTAGGCTTTTATAAGAAAATGAAGGTGAAGCAGTAAGTCAGGAGGACAGTTCTCAGACACCAAGTGTGGGGAATCCCGTCTCGGTGGGCTCTGTGTCTGGTCCCTGACCCCATCCCCTGTCCACGTGTGGTGGCGTCAGGAGGATGGAGCTGGGAAGAGGCACTCTGCAGAAATAGACCGAATTTGAAAAGTGGATTTAAATTTCTTACAGGTGATGGCAGTTAAAAATCAGCTTCCCCAAGCAACCCATCGTAACCGAAGCATTTCAGCTGCTTGATAGCTGTCCATGTCAAATGTGCATTAAAATTAAGCAACACAAGTTATGTTTTATTTTACCGTGTCATTTCCTGTGACGGGGCCGATGTGACAGTTTTCTGCGCAGGCTCTGTGTGTGGGTGTCGGGCCCCCGAGAGCCATGTGCCGCCTGCACGTCCCTAATGTGGGGCTGCCCTGATCCGGGGGTGCAGTGTAAACGTTAAGTGAGCTGGAATCCTGAGCCCATGTGCACGAGTGCGCTACTGGGGGGTAGGGCGGATATTGCATGCGTTACCTAACAGGACTGGATGTGCGGAGTCGTCTACAGGCACAGGGAACCTGGGGAGCTTTGTGCTTCTGTACTCGCTGAATAATTAAGTGGGAAAGCTCTTCGCTTAGCAAGAAATCCCTGAGGGTGAATCCTTAAGACTCTGCCTCCTCTTAAAGCCTCTTGAAAGGATTTTTACTGAAATGTAATGTCAGTGACTTTCAAAGTGGGTCCTCATTTACTGGGAAGGAAAACAACGTCGCCATGCCTGTCAGGGGGGGTTAGAAGCCAGTCTTGATGGTCAGTGGAACATTACTTAGCCCTGAAAAGGAGGGAAATTCTGACACAGGTGACAACACGGACGGACCTTGAGGACACTGTGCTCAGGAGATATCCAGTCACAGAAGGACAAATCCTGTGTGAGTCCACTTCTGTGAGGTCCCTGGACTTGTCAGATTCACAGGGACGGGAAGTAGATGGTGGGTGCTGGGGGAGGGGGATGGGAGTCCTTGTTTCACGGGGGCAGAATGTGAGCAGCTGGTCTGCTCAGGGCCAGGGCTGAACCCTAGGACACAACGTCCCGGCCTGTCCCAGGGCCACACTGTGCGGCCAGGCCGAAGCCCAGTGATGGGGCCGATGCCCAAGGCAGGTGGGCGTTTCCCAGCAGGACAGCCCGGCTCCTGGTCCACCGGGGCCTCGGGAGGGCCTGTGCGGGAGCGGGACCAGGAGCGAATATTGCAGACCGGATGGTGCCATGTGGAGAGCCTGGAGGAGCCCTCCAGCCCCCAGCCCCGTGGGCTGCTGTGCAGAGACCCTTGATCAGGGACACGAGCCACGTACGTGCAGCAGGGGCAGGTGCCCAGGGCTGAGTGAGCCCAGTGGCGGATGCACGGCTCTGTTGGGCTCAGTCCCGGAGACCACGTGGGGGACACCCACGCCCACCTGCAGAGGAAGAGAGCCCGGGGTTGGGTGGGGTCAGAGGTCCATGCAGCTACTGTGCCACCCCGGCCTGGCGGTGGGGTGGCCTCAGGACCACCAGCGCCCGCCGCCAGGTTCATCAGCGTGATCCGGCTGCATCCCCACCGGGGAGGCTGGCGTGACACCGGGACGTTGCCTCATTGGCGGTCTCCGACAGCAGCCCAGAGAGTTCCCGCTGCCAGCGCACCTGCAGCCGGGCCGGGCGGTGACAGCGAGGCGGTGTCCCCAGGGCCACACTCGGGCCCTCGCTGGTGCTGAACCCCGAGGCTCACCAGCATAGGCCGCTCCCTGGCGGAACCCCAGCTGCTCATAAGTGAACCATTGTGCTTGGAGCAAAGCCTGCAATCAGAGCAGGGGCCTGGGGCGCCGTGTGTGCTGAGCAGGGGTCCTGCCGCGCAGGGACCTGCTCCGGCTGGACGCAGAGGGGGTGCCGGTGCTTCGTGGCCCCAGGAGCACAGCACAGGGCAGGAGGGCGTCCTGGGCCAGTCAGGACAGGACTGGGCTGCAGGGGCCGCTCGTGGCCACGTGAATCCAGTGAGCGGGTAGTTTGTCTGGTAAATGCTGTTCCCCGCGTTTTTCATGATGCCAGCCTTCATTTACCAACTGAAGTACAACGGCAGCAGTGTTGAGGTCACAGCACAGGCCTCAGTGTGTTCGTGCTTCCACGGGCACTGAGCCGCTTTAGACTCCCCCCACCCCTGCCCCAGATGCAGGTCTGGAACCAGGAGACCTGATCCTGGTCACTGCCTGCCAAGACCAGTGGGCGGGGTCGGGGGGCCCCAGGCATTCCCGGGGCCCCAGCTCAGCGTTGCCGCGGACAGACCAGCCACCAAGATCCATGGGCGCCCAGGGGCAACTTGCACCGTTGCGAGGGCTCGGCGCCGTCATGTAACAGATCTGGTCTGTGGCTTCGCATGGCTCCCAGCTGCTGCTCCTGGCGGGGGGGGAGCCGTCCTCATGGCCACGGTGCAGCCTGAGTGGCCCCCGTGTCCCTGGATGGCTCTGGGAGAGGACGGTCCCCCCAACTCTTGATGGGATTAAGGGAAGGTTTCTCTAGATAGAGAATAAGACTTAATTGAAAATGACCTAGTGAATCAAATCACCCCCCGAGGGTCAGGGACCTCAGAACAATAACGCTTGGGACTTTCTAATGTGCGATGAGCTGGCAGTTTTACAGGAGCTCCAGTGGCTGCCCGGCCAGGCGTTCTCCAGGGTGAGGACAGTGGGACAGACACCCGGCGTCTTCACGGTGTTTGCGTGAAGACAATTGTCCTGTCCACCGGGGAGCTACCGTTCCGTTGCTGTTTGTGGGGCTCTGGAAAGAGCAAAGTTGCTGAGGCCGATTTTGAGCGTTGAGCTGGCTGTCGTGCAGGAGGTACATGTGAGCCGTAAGCAGGCATCCCTGCGGGTGAGCTTCTCCCGTCGAAGGGGCTCTTCCAGCCAGGCCGGGGTGCCTAGCGGTGAGCTGCGTCAGGGGAAATTTAAAGGAGGGTCATTCAGCCATTTGTGCTCCGTAGTGAATGGGCTGCGCAGGGTCCTCGAAGCAGGTTTTCTTCAACATCTCAGGCACATTTTCTGCTGGGAAGAGTCTTAGCAAACGAGCAGAACAAGGGCAGACAAGTCTATTAAACCAAATCTGTTTACTGCGTCGAGAAGGCAGTGTTAAATGCACCGAAAATGGATTTTCCATCCTAATAAAATGTGACTTGTGTGCTGTTCAGGTTGGGAAATTACCGCACATGCATCAAAAATACAAGCTGGGGGCGTATTTACAGGGGGTGCCATGGAGGGAGCAGGGCTGGGCAGCTTACTTGTGCTGTGGCTTTGGTTGGAGGCTGACGGTGCATCTGTGAGTTGAGTTGGGGGGATCCCCAGAGGGCTTCCTGGCAGCCGGTCGGCGGGCGGGGCACAGGGTAGGTGCTGAGCCTGGAGCCCCTGCACTGGGGGAGGGCCCACTGGACGCATGCCCCTGGGGCCGGTGCGGGTCTTCGCGCAGAGGTGCACTCAACTCACCAGAGTGGCTGAATCCCCAGGTTGTCCCATGGAAGGCCCGCTGTGTGGCTGGTCGTCTCCCCTGTGGGTCACACCTGAACGGGGGTCACTGAAGGGCCGCAGCTCAGGGCAGGGAGGGCAGTGCTTCTGGCCTGCGGCACCACTCCTGCCCCCTTAGCTGGGGCGGAATCCCAAGGTGGGACCTGCCAGCCGGTGGCCTTCTGCGTTATGTGGTCATCTGCACAGGTTCTGGGGGGTTCTGGTTCTGCTCTTCCTTTTTGCTCCCCCCAGTAGAGCCTGCTTATAAATCATACACGTTCACAATTTCACTTTAATTGTGCCAAGGACACCACTCCCCTCCCGCTCAAGTGGCAGCACCTCCTGTCCCCCACCCCGCTGGGCTCTGCGGGAAGCCCCCTCCCAGGCGGGCCTGCGTGAGGGCAGGCAGCCCCGAGGGACTCAGGTGTTGCCTGCAGGGCCACCTGCCCTGCTTGTATAAAGCTCAGGCCCTGGTTGTCCTCCAATTAAAGCGGCCTCAGCTCTCCCCTAAATACGGATGCCGGGCTCATCCTGAGTCTTTTCTGAAGAGGGTCGTAAACCCCAGCTCGGCTTGTGCTTGCTTTTTATTGTTGTGTTTTGAAGAAACCACCCTATTTTCACGGCTTTGTTTCAACTGGTAGAGAAGGATGTAAGTTTCACCCACGTTCCCAGCAGCCAGAACTCGGAAGCCGCGGAGGGTCCATCCACAGATGGTGGATGAACCAACGTGGTCCATCCACACAGTGGATTCTGTTCAGCCTGGGGAAGGAAGGGATTCTGACACATGCTCCAGCATGCATGGACCTGAGGACGTTGTGGCCCTGCAATCATCCAGGCCCGGAAGGCCATGTGACGTAGGAGGTCCCTGGAGGACTCAGATCCACAGTGACAGAAAGCAGGTGGCGGGTGTCAGGGGCTGGGGGAGGGGTGAGGAGTCAGGGTTTAATGGGGACAGAGCCCCCTATTCTCACTGGGGGGATGAGAAAGTCCTGGAGGTGATGGTGGTGATGGTTACACAACATGGAGAACGTCCTTGGTGCCCCTGAACTATGCACTTAACCGTGGTGCAGATGGAATTTTATGTTGTGTGCGTTTATTTTTTTAAGTTTTGAATTTTATTTATTTATTTATTTATTTTGTTGTGTGCATTTTACTACAATAAGAAAATGGGGGGAAAGGACATAAATGACAGCTGTGTGCAGAGTCAGGTCCTGGGTGTGAGGAAGGGGCTGGAAGAGTTCTCAGGCAACGACTTTGCTGAGATATCCTGTCTCGTCCTTGCACGTGTTTGCAGACTTTCCAGAGAGCGGCTCCCAAACGAGTCCAGGTGAGGATTTTCCTGGTCTGCAGGGAAACTGGTCTGAGAAGAAGAAAGGCAGCAGAGTGTGTTTTGCTCTGGACACGGGCTTGGATGTCTGACACCTTCTGGAGGGCGAGCCCCTGGGGCGGGGGGCCCCCCCAGCCTGTGCACCAGAGCCCAGCACATTCGTCACAGGCACTCCGGATGTAAAAGTGACTGCAGCCTGGAAACAATCGAAGGGTAAAGAGCCAGAGGGGGCTGGTGCGTGGATTTCACTCTGTGTCCAATTGTCCACATGCCCATCAGCTTCCCCAGGATGATAACGGAAACCTGTTCCGTCTGTTCTGTGGAGAAACAGCACAGTGTGGAACGAAGGCTGGGATTCTTGGCCACGCCCCTGGGGGGGTCACAGTGTCCTCCTGTGTGAGCTGGGCAACCTCCTTAACCTCTGTGTGATGCAGACTTTTCATCTGAAAATGGGGGTAAAAGTGCTAACCCACTACCTGCAATGGACTGAATGTATCCCTCCAACATTCACCTTGAACCCTAATCCCCTGGGTGATGGTGTCAGGAGGGGGGCCTTTGGGAGGTGATTAGGCCGTGAGGGTGGGGCCCCCATGATGGGATCAGTGTCCTTACAACAGAGACCCACAGAGCTCTCAGCCCCTTTCTCCACGTGAGGACACAGTGAGAAGCCTGAGCCCAGAACAGGTGCTCTGCTGGTGGCCTGATCCCAGGCTTCAGCTCCAGAACTGGGAGAATCGATTTATGAGCCACCCAGCGTGTGGTACTTTGTTACTGCAGCCTCAACAGACTAAGACTCTGTCTTATAAGGTGGTTATGAGGGTTGAAGGGGTTTCTATTTGTAAAGTGCTAGGACAGCACCTAACGTGTTACAGAGGCTATAAGAGTTTCTTAAATGGCATAAATACAATGGAATTCTTAGGAATCTGTCTTCTACTCAATGGTAAGATCCAAATAATCAAGAAAACGAAGTTGCAATGATGAAACGTTTGTGCTGCCGAGAGTCTCCCCGCAGTGAGACCATTGGCTCCCCTAAAATCGGGGCTGGTGCTCTTTGTACAGGAATTCAAACCAGTGGTCCACCTCAGTAATCTTAAGATACAAAAATGACACCCGCCCCTATTGTTCTGCTTAGGGGGTCTGAGCTCTACTTTTCTGATCCCTTGTTCAGCCCCATCACCTGCGGGGGTTGGTACAGGTGTGCTGAACCTGTCTGAGTGCTCAGTGACAGGATGCGACGAGCCCCAGTTCCCCAGAAGACGTGGGGGGGGTGTCATTCTCGGGCCCCAGTCCCAGGAAGCCGTCGCTGTGGGCCTCCCTCGGGGGCCATTCCGCCCAGTGACAGACTCGCCCCCCAAGGAGTGTGTGTGGCCCACGGAGGTTCCTGGGAGCCTGGGGTGCAGCCCTGGGAGGGCTCTGTGGAGTCGGAGAGCATGGCCTCAAGTGGGTGTCTGTTACTCAGCGGGTGTGACTGATGTCAGCCCACGGACCCCGCCTGGGCCTGAACTCACGAGGGAGGAGACCCTCCCGTTCTGGGTCCAGTCGCTGCTGTGCGTTGGGTCTAGGGAGCTGTCGAATGACTAAACGATGGCTGAATTCCGCGGGCCTCCCTCTGTCTCCTCTGTGGCTCCACGGGTTCGAGTGGAAGGACAGGAGAGGTGACCTTGCTTCCTGAGGTCTGGGGGACGGGGGTTCGCACGCGGACGTGCGTGATGTGTGTGTGGCCCTGGGTGCCCGCAGCCCTGGGTGCCCACAAGGGTCAGCCGTCGGGCAGCCTCGCCTGCACGCCCCACGCGCTCACATTCTCGTGGAATCTGGAATATCATCCTCGTTGGCTTCAGTTTGGGGCGACGAAGACTTGGAGTCAGAAAGCCTGGGTGTGAATTTAAAAATCCTACACCGCGGGGGCCGTGCGGCCTTCCAGAAGGCAGGGGCCGTTTCCTTGTTCCTTCAGCGTCTTTATCTGTAAAGTGGGGTGATGGTACGTACCCCCTCGCAGTGAGAACCGGGCAGATAATGCACTTGAGTACACCCAGTACAATATGTGGGACGTGGTGGGAACTGAATAAAAATCAGCTGGGCTTGAATCTAAACACGCTTTCTGGGAAGACGCAGAAACCAAAGCAAAAAGCCAGCAGCAGCCAAGAGCTCTCGGTTGAATAGGCGGAAGGGAAATCCCAGGATTTCTTTTGCCGAAACGGAGCTGAAAGGTAAACCTGCTGTACGGTTCCCAAGTAAACCCAGAGCTGCTCTGCAGAGTCGGAAAGGTCTGGGGGGCTTTAAAAGTTCCCCACAACCAGTTTACCTCCTGGACGCTTATCGTTAAGGGTTTAGAAAACCCAGCATCGTCTCTTAGAGCTGCCCTGTGACGGAGGCCTGAGGGCAAAGCACAGACGGTAGCACAGGGGGGCTGCCTGAGCACCCCCATTTCTGAAGCTGTTGGCGTTATCTTGAGCAGAGATGTGAAAATACCCTGATTTGGGAGGTACCACCACAGGAGGTGCGGTTACGGTGCACTACGCCCTCTGGAGTGAGGCCAGAGGTTGGAAGCAAGTAATAGATCTCGGATGATCACCTGTGAGGTCCAGAGCACGAGGAGGCTGGGCGTGGGTGGGGAGGGGGGAGGGGTGAGGAGTTGTAAAGAGACGGGTAAGTAAGGAGCGAAGGGGCGTGTTCTCTGGATGGAGGCCAGTAGGCTGAGCTTGAACCCAGATGAGCGTGGAATCCTCGGGGGGAGCGGGGGCGGGAGGGGGGGGGCGGTGCTGAGCGAGGCCGGGCGTGGCCGAGCGGGTGAGGCCCGGAGTCCTGCAGGCGAGCAGCCTGTGTAAGCGGCCCCTATGCAGAGCACCTGTGGGCGGGCAGGTGTTCGTCATTGTTACCTGAGGTCCGTTCGGGCTCACAGCCTCCCAGGCTCCCCACTGAGCCACGACTGTTCACAGATTCTCAAATTAATTTTTAGAAAAGCAGACATCGATATCAACAACGCAAGCATGGACAGAGCATTTTAAAGGTTAGTGGGTATGTGCCCTTTTCCAGGTGGAATAGACCTAATGAAATGATAAAGCGGATTCCCTAATCGTGATTACTTGGACAAGTTTATGGATTAATTAGGCCTTCGGTGGTTGTGACCCGAGCGCTGTATCTCAGCTCCTCAACGCGTTCGGTTCCGGGGAGCGAGGGGCCGGCTCGGGAGCTGCGCCGCAGTTCCGAGGGCGTTGGGCCGTGTCCTCTCGTGCGCTCAGGTCACGTGGGCTGTGCGGGTGTGTTCTGAGGAAGCGAGTGCTCAGGCCAGTGGGCGGCCGGCAGCAGCGGCCGGAGCTCGGGACACAAGGTAGGGTCTCAGCCCTGGGGTGAGGGCCAGGCTGAGGGCGGGGTGAGGGCTTCCAGGAGCGGCGCGCACGTGGTCCCCCCTCTCGGGCTCCGTCTGGAGAGCGTGCACCCCTCACCCGGCTCAGATGTTCCCTCAGGAGCCGGAAGAGCCTCAGTCATTTCGGGGCAAACTCTTGCCCGGACACACGGCTTCCCTACCGCCCGAGAGCAGCGTCAGGAAGAGGCGCTAAACTGTGCACTTGGAACCCAGCGGGGCCTCTTCTGCTCCTTAGTCAGTGGAGGTGGGTCTGAGTCCCAGCAGAACCTACGGGAATTGCGGAAGGGCAGCTGAAGAGGATGCGGTTTGTCGGCCGTCACTTGGAGCATCCTTCAAAACAGTCTCTCTGTCTGGGGACTGAAGGAGTTCTGAGGTGCACGTACGTGGACTATGTAGTGACACCCGTTTTGAACTTAAACTGTGTCAAGTGGAAGAAAGCTGGTCCTCGGGAGGGTCCATCATGGCGCCGCTTCCTTGAATAACCAAATCTTCAGAATAATCCGTGCCCTTGAGCTGCCACTGACACCCCCAGAAACTTCAGACTTGGAGGAACAGGTGAGTTTTATTTTGTGCGTAGAGTTATATCTGCATAGGATAATTGAGTGGGTTAATCGTTTTGTGTAAACGTGAGTGCGGACGACCGCGCTTAGGCGTTCTTACATAATGGACGACTCTACCAGGAGCTGTTTTCCTGACCATTTATAATTGGTTCCATGTTAAAAAAATGTGTGATTTTCTTCATTTAAGTACGGATTGGTAAATTACAAATAACTTTGATCTGTATTATTTTGCACTAACGGCATAAATGCCATGTCCTTTCTGTACTGAGGCATCCAATTTGTAGAGTGTGACATACATTTTAGGTGGGTTTCTGATCTTTGGTAGAAATGGTTTTATTTCAGGCCGCAGTTACTGAAATCATGTAAGTTCCTTGTTCATCTGCACAGTATTTTAGTATCAAGAGTGTTTGACTAAAAAGAATCTTCCCTCCTCCCCCGCCGCCCCTACCCCGTGCCCTGCGGCCGGGCCGGATGCGCCTGGGCCCAGGTGTGCTGAGTGTGTGCAGGTTTGTTCCGGGTGTTTCTTGGGTCGTGTGTCCCTCGGGTCTTCAGTGGACAGTAAACCCGTGCTGACCTCGGCTCCACCTCCTCGTGGGTGGGACGCGGCCGGCCCGCTGCCCCGGGGCTGGAGTGGCGGGTTTGCGGCCAGGTCGCAGCTCCGGTCACAGCGCACGGTGATCTGCTTTCCCTGGAGACTGGCTGGGGGCCCCCGTGATATTATATCAATACGTACATGAGAGGCTTGGTGACTGACCTTTTAATTCAAGTCTCCCCGATGCCATCACACCCGTTTTCTGCACCCCAAGGGGGACTCTGCCTCGAGGGTGAAAGGCAGCGGCCTCTGTGTTCAGCACAGTGTTAGAAGCTGCTGTTGGACCTCCTCCTACGGAAGAAGGTGCTCAGCCCCAAGATTTTAGCAGAATACACTGAAGTGGTAGCTCGGCGCTGGGAGAGCTGGGGCTGACCTGGGAGGGGTCACTGCTGTCCTGGTCCAGCCCCTCCGTCCTCAGCGGCTCTGTACCTACTCGGGCCCCCCGAGCCAGACGAGGGAGGGACGCCTTCCTTGGTGGGAGGAAGGGGCTCCTCTATGAGGAGCCATCCAGGTGGCCGAGGGGACACGGTGGGCGTCCCCCCAGAACCATCCTAGTGGCACGGTGGGCATCCCCCCAGAACCATCCTAGTGGCACGGTGGGCATCCCCCCAGAACCATCCTAGTGGCGTGGGCCCTGAATTGTGCGAAAATCAGACACGGCCTCCGGGGGCGAGATACTGCTCCCCACCTGGCGCCCCTCCCGCTCCGGGCCAGAACCCCGGCTCCCTGGGGTCCTCGCCACGCTCTGTGCCGACACTGGCTATCGATCCGCGTGTGGCTGGAGGGTCGCTGCCTTCCCGTTCTGGAGAGCATCAAGGGAGACGTCAGTGGATGGACCCATCCCTCCCTCCCTCCCTCCCTCCCTCCCTCCAGCAAGGCCACAGAGCTGCACTGAGATGCTCGGCTCTTCCTGTAACCACGTCACCATGGCTCCGAGGGGGAGTGAGTTATTCCCACGACAACCTGGATTGGCCTCCGAGGACATCGGGCAACCTGCCTCATGCCCTTTCCATGCACGTGTGAGCTGAAGACAGATACAGGCAGCTGTTCTCCACAAAGAGAGGACGTGGGCGCCTCCTCAGAGAAATTCTGACCGCAGAATGTGACATTCTGGGCTCTCCTCCCAGGTTACAGACGGAATTCTGTGGACTGGGCAGCAAAACCCTGGGGTCACTGGTGACATAGATGCCGTCCGCCGTTAGATGATTGTTCTCCCCAGAATGGACCCATCTTCCCCTATGGTCTATCACACAGAGAGGCCATAGCCCCATCCCATAAAACATTGTTTATTTGATTGCAGTGAAGAAATTTTCCTCCTTATCCGAAATGGTTTTATCGCAGTAAACACACTCTCCGATGGTGAATACATTCACGTGCGTTTTGCCTGCTTCGTGTTCGCCAAGTTGACACTTGTCTTTGGAGAATTTTTAGTAGATAAATACAGTGGAAGCTCCCCTTCCTTCCTTCCTCTTTTTTTTTTTTTTTCAGGAACCTTATTTTTTAAGTTTAATTCAGTCTTGAAAACAGCATTTCGTTCCCCTGACCAGCGGTTTCCCTCACATTTGATAGCAGAGGTTTCTCGGGCTCCTAATTGAACCGGACGAGCCCCAGGCTGAGCGTGACGCAACTCTTAAGAATTCTGTTCACCTGGGGTTGTTACGTGCTCAGCAAGGTAGTGTGGTCAGAGGGATCGTTAACTCACTGTCCGCCTGAGAGGCTCTCACACAACCTAACCTGGTCGGGACCCGTGAACTTCCAGACCTGGTGGGATTACTATGCACGCTTCTCTGTCTAGACCACCTCACCATACAGAAAAACGGCATCAGCTTGGGATCTTGGAATGAGCACTTTTGACTGCTTTGTGAGTTATGAACCAAAAGGCACCCCCATTAATCTACTTTTACAGCAATTTCAATTAAAAGTGTCATTTGTATCCCAAAGCATAAAGAAAAAGCAAAGAACAGTGCTTTCCATTACTCTGACTCTCTCACGGTGGTTTTTTTTTTTTTTTTTTGCCATTAACCATTTTTAATCTTTTAACTTTTTTTTTTTAACATCTTTATTGGAGTATAATTGCTTTACAGTGGTGTGTTAGTTTCTGCTTTATAACAAACTGAATCAGTTATACATATACATATGTTCCCATATCTCTTCCCTCTTGCATCTCCCTCCCTCCCACCCTCCCTATCCCACCCCTCTAGGTGGTCACAAAGCACCGAGCTGATCTCCCTGTGCTATGCGGCTGCTTCCCACTAGCTATCTATTTTACGTTTGGTAGGTGGTTCTTTTGTTTCGTTGTTTGCTCCCCTGGGGCGGGTGATAGAATTGAGCTTCCTGAAGTCACACCTGGGACTTCATGGTAAGCATCCTGCAGTCAGAGCAGGTCCCCAGGGCTTGGTGAACAGACCCAGGGTGGTTCCCAAGCGCACACACACGGGAGGTGCCTGTCATTTTTGGTGATTCTAGAAGAAAAACACTGAAGTGTCATATATTTGGACTAAAACCTGGAAAAACTGTACATCATAAACCTGAGTGGGCCTTTCAAATAATTTGTAAATAGTCTTTCATTTGTTCCCTAAAGAAAAAGATAATGGAAGTAGTACAATATTCATTCTCTTTCTCTCCTCCCCTCACCCCTCAGTCCATTTCTCTTTCTGTCTCTCTGTCTCTGTCTTGCTTTGTCTCTCTCCTTCTCCCCACCCACACTCCTTTTGAATACAACCTAAAATGAATTTCTCTTCAATACTTTGTAAATTTATTAACATTCACTGGTAACAATGATAAGGGTTAACATCACCTGTTCCTCCGTATACAGGCTCTATTCTCTCCCACTTGTATAAAATTAATTTTTTTTCACGAGAGACTTCTTTCCTCTGAAACAAAGGATGTGTAATGACTAACCCTATGCTCCCAAGCCACTCATTAGAGCAGAGAAGATATTGTTTTCCTTGTCTTGTTTTTGGAGTGAGGGACCATGACATTAAAAAAAAAAAATCAGCTCTTCGTCTCCTCTGGATGCTGAAAAATCAGTCAGTATCACCAGTGGGAGGAAAGGTTTCTGATCGTCGTCTGACCGTTGTCTGAGTGTTGACACCAGGGCGCACCTGTCGGCTGACTGTCCCCAGGTCGCCTTCTGATCCTCGCACAAACTGGGGACATTTTCATTCCGGGACCACAGCCGATGACAGGAGACTCGGGTGGGGCGTCCCCATGGACAGCAGAGATGGGTCAGTCCTGGTTGCTGAGGAATTCCCCGGGTTCTGGGGACATAGGGGTCTCCCACCTGTTTTAAAAAGTTAGGCCTGTAAAGTGAGCTGCATTGCTTCAGCAATCATTTATATGTTCCTCTTTCTCATCATTTGTCACATATCACTGTGGGTTTGATGTTCTGACCATTCATCTCACGGTGTCACCGCTCAGAGCTGATAAAAACCCCACAGAATCTTCACCAACCTATCGTTTGAGCTAATTTGTGCTGTTGCCGTCACTGAGCGTGTGGTTTGCATTATTTTTGAAATATGGAGAGTATCTCATAGGTTTCATTGGTTTCACCTGAATGTGCAGCCCCCCAGGTCAGATTTTCTTTTTTTTGGTCACATCCTCTCATTTTCTGACGTGAGGTCGGCCCCTTAGGAATGGGGCCCCTGATTTCCAGATTTAATTCTCAGTTACAGCTGCCGTTTCTTTGCCCTCTGACAATCCTGCCAAAGGACCATTTCGTATCATTAATCCTTTCAGCACCTCTCAGTTTCTGATCTATATTCCAGTTTCCCAAACCACTCAGTGTCTGAGTTCTGGCAGGCTGGGCCCGTTCTCCCAAGACGGACTGTACGTGGCTCCCGGCCTCATGGCCTCATATGTGACAGAGGAGCTACTGACAGCTTCCCAGGAGCACCGTCTGTTACTGCTATCTGGTTTACAAAACCCCCAGGAAGGTACATGAATGTCCTTCTCCACCTGGGACGGCAGGGCTCCCAAATGTTATGTGAGCGCTTTGGAACTGAAATTCCACCACACCCCTGATGAATACTCAGCTCTGGAGCGAATGTTTTCTCATGGAAAAATGAGTTTCTTCCATTACCTGAAATGGAATTTCCTATAATAGCATCACACTTATTTTCAAACTAATTCTAGGTGCTACAGTTGTTTGTCTCCATATACTATGAACTATGTAATCATAAATAGTCCTAGATTTTGTTTGAATTCAGTGTAACCACTTATTTCCAATTACATCATACAGATGAAGCCCACTCGGCTCTTGAAAATAAGGGCTGTTCCCTCTTGCTGTCTAGTCGGATTCAAATCTAGTATGAAAGCTGTTGATTTATGTTTATGTTTTATTAGATAGAGATCGTAAAAGAATGGCTATTTTATTACAAATGCAATTTGATTTACTTGTGCATTTTAGACCTGCATGTTTTGACTCACACGTAACTTATGAAATAGAAGGTGTTTGGAAATTTGAAAGCCAAACATTGCAGAGGAACGCATACTGCGCCGTGGTCGGGCTAGGTGGCCCGGGCTGAGGGGCTGAGGCTGCACCGTGGTAGGGCTGCGTGGCCCGGGCTGAGGCCGGGGCGGGCGGGGCAGGATGTGCAGGGAGGGATGGCGGGAGGTGAAGCAGGACAGACAGTCTCCGCGTGGGCACCGAGCATCCTGTCTCCGCCGCTCCCTCTTGTAAATGCTGTGCTCACTCCGTGGACTTCGCCAGCTCTAACAGGCTGCGGTTTTATTTCACATGCCTTAAAGCCAAGAAACAATGAGTACAACATTGGTCTTTTTACTCACCAAGTTGGCAAGTCCTTGGACTGAAGGGTGTGGTAGATTCTGCCTTAGACGGATGGGCGGCCGCTTGTGCCTGCCTGGTTATGAATTTCCAACACTATGTGCCTTTCATGCTCAGAAATACATTGGTTTTTAAAATATGAAGGTCTCTGGAAGTTGTCCCCACGTAGAAGCATGTGTTTGTGTTTGGCTCTAAGGAGTACAGACCTGCGCGTGGTGGGGATGCCCGCGTGCACGGGCTGCAAGGACGTCACCTCCGTCTCCGAGCTCCGTCTCCTGATCCTGCTCCTAGGTATGTCCTGACGTTCTCACACGAGGTCAGGACACCGTTCTAACACCTGCTACTGGATTAAGATAACAAAACCCACAGCACATCACAGCCCCATTCAGAACACACATCTCCGTGTCCACGGGCGTCCTGCGGATTCAGAGCCCGGCATTTTCAAGCCAGGCCCACGTGGACGTCCCCTGACTCATCCGTTCAGGTGTGGCTGGTAGGTTGACAGTTCCAGGAGGCTTACAGAGAATCTGAGCCGAGTCAAAGATGTGCATTCTTTCCTGGATCTTTTAGTAATGAAGAAAGCATGCAAAATATTTTAAAATAGCATCATTCTCCCATTAAAAATAAGTTTCTTTATTTTGATGTTTTTGCCTTTTTAAAAAGGAGTAGCCAAAAAACTTAATATTTAGAGACTAGCTATTTTCCACACTTAGAAGCATGTGTTGAATCTTGAAGTACTAGAATTTAGTAACTTTTTCCAATGTCCCAAATTATGCAACACGCCCAAATCACCCTCTGATAAGAGAGTTTTAAGAGCTAATTGTTTTTAGAGAATTGGAAGTCTACCTTTAGTAGTTTTGATCAATCAATATTGGAAATAAATTCTGAAAGCATAATGCACGTTATACTCGGACAAAAGTATCAGATACTGTGAGTCAGGCTGGCCCACGTGTGCAGGGTCAGCACCGGTGACGTCTCGCCTGCGATTCTAAATGCTTTGGCCACTGATAGGAAAGGGTTTTCAGTATCGGCAGATCACAGCAAACTCAGAATTCCAGCTCGTGGACCTGTCTTGTCTTTGTGTATGGACGTGAAGATTGGAGTCATGTGTTTCATTAAGACAGTCTTCAAAAGGTAAAATGGGTTAAAATTTAAAGGCAATGATATGGTTTTTTAGAACTCAGGAAAGTAGCATCACTAACATTTACTGCTGTAAGTCTAATGAAATTCCATAAAATATTGGGGGGAAATATCTCATTAATATTTTCACTGGGGAGTGTCGCTTCACCGAGCAAGCCTTGCCTTGTGGGTACTCAGAGGTAGATAGACACCTGTTCTGTCGATTTCATTTTTACTTCATTTTCTCAAATTAGCTGAACTGTTGTATTTGTAACCGGGAATACAGTTAGATTTGATTTTTGGCATGCTTCGTGTTTCCCGTGTGTGTGTGTGTGTGTGTATACGCTTTTTAACATGATAACAATAATCCTGCCTATTTAGATAGGAAAGAGGCATTCTTTGTGGCAGAAAGACATGCTTCATTGGAACAGTCTAGATTTATGGTTGAAAGTTGACAGACCATAAGTGACCCTGACATCAACCCACCATGAGCCCTGTGAGCCCCAGACCCTGCAGGTGTTAAGTGAGGTGATAATGCCCGTTCACAGGGTCTCCCATGATAGTCACAGCTGACACGTCTCAGTGCTCCCGTGAACTCAGGGAGGTGACACAGGGCGTGTGCTTGGCACACAGTAACCCTTCAGTTAATGAGCTGTGACTAATATTTATAATCGACCAGTACCCACCTCTCTCTGATTTAAAAAGAGTGATTTGGAGAAGTAGGTTTTCAGGTGATGACAATTTTAATGTTCTATTGTGTTTCTATGCATGTGTGGCTGTACGTGTTTACTTATTTTTTAATCAGTCCTAATTCAAAAAAATGACAAAAGGCAACTCAGCGATAGGAGTTCACGTTCAAAGGGAAGCAGAATTTGAAAGATAAGGGAACGGAAGGGACCTGACTTAACAACATGAAACGCCGTGGTGGCTCGTGATGGCCGAGCGTCTCGATCCAGGTGTGCGCAGCCAGATGAAACGGGCAGAGGGTCAAGTCCAGGATCGATAGTGTCCGTTCAATAAGAGCAGGTGCCGGGCTTGTGGAGAGCAACCACCCCTGGGCCTGAGGAGGGGCGTCCCCACTGGGTTTTCACCAGGAGCCGTAAAGCGCTGCAGGGCCAGACCGTGCATCAGCACCTCGTAACCACGGCAACCAGCTGCCAGACTCTCCTCCCTGGCGGGTGTCCGAGAGGCTGAGGGCATCGCATCAAAGTGCAGCCGTCCTGGGGGGAGGCAGGGAGGCACCTGGACTCTCTGGTGGTCCAGCCTGGAGGCTGGAGATGGACTTTCCATGGGGAGGGTCTGTGTGCGTCCTGCAGGGGCCCCTCCCTCAGTAGTGGGGCTGTCAGGGCGCCTTCGATGGAGTGTGAGTGCTGGATGTGCCCCCAGGCAGCACTGGAGCCTGAGTAAATCTGAACTTGGAAAGACCTTCACCCCCCACATGTTTACTTGGGCACTTGATTTTCTTAAAAAAGGAGGTGCACTCTTTTCCTTAATTTTGAGAAAATTTTCATATTTATGCTTAATCACCTAAGAAATATAAAATGCATTCATATTATAAAAGAATAAAAGCAGTGATCAAGACTTTGGGGGGAAAACTAGAATCTTTTACCTACTTCCCCTGGGTCTCAGAGGCCCTCTCTGCAACCACTGCTGTAAGCTAGGGGAGGTGCACGTGTGCACGCGTGTACGTGTGTGTGTGCGTGTGTCTAGGAAAGCCTGTGGCTTTCATGAGAATGAGCTGCCAGCATTTTACATTAAATATCATGCTTGCTGTGAGGTTCTGGTAAGATGTCCTATTTTAAAGACATTTGATTTCTAGGTTGTAGAGAGTTTTTATCTGGAATACATTTTGAGTGTCATGCTGCTTCGGGGACATCTAGTATAAGAATTACATTTTCACCCCTTGATTTATTAATTATGCTGTTATACTGTATAATACCAAGTCATTCGTCTACTTCTGGGATAGACCCTACTTGATTATGATGTTCTTTTAATACCCCACTGGATTTGATGGATGAATATTTTACTTAGAATTTTTGCATATTTGTTCAGAAGCCAGATTGTTATGAATCTGAGAGTATCAGCTGTATCTTACGCTTGGCCAACTATTAAAGAATACCAGTTGTATTTAACTGTCAACATAGACTAAAACAAGAATAGTGTGAATGTTCCCAGAAAATGTTTGAAGGGTAGTGCAGTGATCTCTTGAAATGAATGACAACTTTTTCATTATATGTGTTTATTGCAAAATCAACAAGTGAAGACTCTTTGCCTTGGAGTAGAAAGATGCTGCAGTATCTGAAAGAGGTAAACTGTAGAAACACAAAGGGATGCTTTTGGCAATTGACTTTTACATTCCATAGAGTCTTTATTTTCCTTTTGGTAGTTTTTATCACACAGTCTCTTATATAATCAGCTTACTCGTAGCCCAGGCCAAAAACTCCACCTTACAAACCATTGTGTGGAGCCCCAGTGGGTGAACAAGAGACCAGCAAGGCCATCTGTGGAATTCTTGATTCTTGTTGTGTTATACCAGGTGACCTGACCGTCCTGGGGATTAAAGGAAGGGTCCAGGGTTAATTACCAACCAAACAAACCCCTCTGGGCTTCAGCAATCAGTACTGATGTGCTGGTTTTTCTTGGCAACACATTTGTTTACTGTAACAGATATGTGTATAGCTCTCTGTAGAAAACTGTGCTTAGAAGATTATAAAGAAAATTCATCTTTCTGTAAAACCAGAAAGCTAAACTAGGTAATGATAACATTCTGTAGGTTATTGGGAGGATAAATCATCATGAGAAACATACATGTGTAAGCCAAAAAAATCATGTTTTCTTTTTTTTTCTTTTAGAAGAGATTTAAGATGACACCTTATAGATATTTATTTTCTGGAAAAACTAAGTCCAGCTTTATCAAAAATAGATTTTTGGGATTGTGACTGTCTTTCTCAAATTATAAAGCTGATTTGGGTTTAAGAAGGGCCTGGACCCACTCATTTGACTACAAGTCATGTGGTTTGTATCAGATTTTATTCCAGCATCAAAACTCTAGTTCATCTGGCATCACAAATTTACATTAATATTAACCACATTAAAGTGAGCAAGGTAATTTAAAGTAATCTAAAATAGGATTTTAAATCAAAGGAAAGGAAAGCACTCTATTTGATTAAACTTTGATTATGATTTTTAGGACCAAAGAGCCTTGTGGTAAAAATGATTTTATTACTCTTCATTTTAATTTGATAAAAACCATCCATTTTCTCCAATCCAGTCACTGAAAAATATCCCTCCCCAATGTCTTTAGCACCTTCACATGTATAGCTTCCTTGGATCCTTTTACAGTTTTATTCCTGGTATTGGGCACATAAAATTAAAAGCATAGGCATGTGGTATAGACACATAGTGTGATATTATTCAGCCATGAGAAAGGAGGAAGTCCTGACATTTGCTACAGCGTGGATGACCTTGAGGGCATTATGCTGAGTGAGATGTCAGAGAAAGACAAATACTGTTAAGATCTACTTACATGTGGAATCTAGAAAAGCTGAACTCAGAACCGGAGAGTAGGATGGTGGTTACCAACGGCTGGGGGCTGGGGGGAAGATGTTGGTCAAAGGGCACGAACCTCCCGTTAGAAGATGAATAAGTTCTAGGATCTCACGTACAGTGTGGTGAGTAGTTAGCGACACTGAATTACGTACTTGAAAGCTGCTAGAAGAGTAGGTGTTAAGTGTAAGCACCACACCAAAAAAAAAAAAAAGAAAGAAAAACAAAGTAACTCTGTGAATTGATGGGGTGTTAGTTAACTTGATTGTGGTGACCGTTTCACGGTGTATGTGCGTACTAAATCATCGTGTTGAACACTCTAATACGTACAACTGTATTTGTCAACATAGCTGGAAAAAATTGAGTGTAGGCACTCCTCCTTGGTAAAGAAGTTGGATTTTTGTTTTGGTTTGGGTTTTGAATGAGCAGGTTGAAGTCAGCATTTTCTGGGGTATCTAAGAAAAACCTTCAGCCCCAAAACCAATTGCAAGAATTAAAAGGCAGCTACAGAACTCAGTTATGTGAAGAGAAAATGAGCCCTGAACAACCTTAACAGCTGTCAACGTGAATAGATGGAGAGTCTGAAGTGGTTTCTGGGAGGCTTGAAGAGATAGTTCCTTGTAAATTCCTCACCTTGGATTATGGAAGGGGTATTTTTTTCAGCCCATTTGTTGAGAAGCGTGAGACTCTAAAAAAGAGCAGGAGTCTGCTTTGAAGTGCAAAACCCCGAGATGCTCTGGTGCTGTGATTTCTTCCTCCCATTGGGATGTGACAGAAGCACAGGGAAGCTTGGAGAGCGTCCTTTCCAGGAGCTGCTTGTGAGATTGTGAGCCTTTGGTTCAAAAACCAAACCTCAGGGTGGGTACATGAGTCCAGGCTCGGGAAACGGCCATGTCCACTCACAAGTTTAGTCCTCTTGTGGAGATAGTGCAGGTGAAACCATGAATCAGGTGCCAGTGCCGGGCTTGGTGAGAGTCAGGGTGGAAGAGGTGGGTCCTTTCATCACAAGCGACCATTCTTGGAAGGTAAGAAATTGGACTGAAGCTGTTTTACTGTTTGCCTGTTGCCACCTACACGTGGAACCGCCGACCCTCCAGACTCAAACCTCTTTCAAGTTAGAAGTTTTATCCCCTTTCTGGGCTCAGAACCAACTTTCCCCAACCTGCTAACAAAGACCCACTGCTGTGATCTGAGGACCCTCTCCCATCCTCTTCCAGGGGAGGGCTCACTTGTGAGCAGTAGATACCACCCCCAAAGACCCTCTGGGTCCTGCTGCCCTCCGACCCGGCCTTGGACTTTTGCAGGGATGGTCTCAGTGCCTGGCCCCCCACTTACTAGCTACTACACCTCAAGCTCTTAAAAATCTGCACTGTCTCCAGCTATGAAAGGACAATCCTAAGTCAGGTGTCACGTGACTCACTGTTCGGGGCAGGGGCTGGTGAGAGATGGGGCTGCAACCTCCAGGCACGGCTGTCCTTGCAGGGTCCTCCCTGTGTCCTGCATCTCTGGCGTCTGTCCCTCTCCTTATAAGGACAACAGACCTATCAGACTAGGTCCCACCCTGTGACCTAATCTAACCTTAATCTTCTTCCTAAAGACCCCATGTCCACACACACGGTCATACTGGGGGGAGGGCTTCTACCTATGAGTTTCGAGGGATGCATTTCACTCCATTGCACCCACCAAACTAAAAGTGAGCAAGGACCAGAGTGTCTCGTTACTGCTGGGGCCACATCAGCGAGTGCGGCCTGCCCCACCGTCTCGTGGCCATGTGGGTGGTCTAGGGACAGTCACATGAAGCTGCCCGGCCCACACCATGCCCTGGAGCAGAAGCTCCCCATTATCACAGCGGGCAGTTGTTAAGGGGTGACGGGGTTGTGGCTGTACCTGGAGAGAGGCAGTTATCTTGGGGCTGGTCGAGGACCAAAAATACGGTGTGAGGGGCCCCAGCGTGGACCGGGAGTGACCAGGAGGGAGGGAGCAGGACTTGGGATGAGGGAAGGGATGTTCATTTTAATGGGCCTTGAAAACTGAACACAGCGGAACCTCTGTACCTGCAGGTTCCAACCAACCGAGGACTGAACATATTTGGAAAAAAAATTCCAGAAATTTCCCCAAAGCGAAACTGCAATGGCAACTCCTTACATAGCATTTACACTGTATTAGGTTACAGAAGTCATCGATGACTTAAAGTGTACAGGAAGATGTGCGTAAGTTATGTGCAAATACTACGCCCTTTTGTATAAGGGGCTTGAGCGTCCGTGGATTTTGGTATCTGAAGGGGGTCCTGGAACCCATCCCTCTCAGATACTGAGGGACAACTGTACATTTTAAATTAAATCGTTTAAAAATCTCACAACAGAATTTCCCAGCAAAACTGAATTTCAGCTGAAAAAATCCAATCAGACCTGATTTCTTTTATAGTTTATAAAGATTGGTACATGGACACACGAATCAGAGCTCACAGATTCAAAGCATGCTGGTATTTAGAAGAGAGTCTGTAATATTAGAAAAAGAAAGGAAAAGTCAATACAAATTATCAGTGATATGGTCAGCTGGGATCTTTCTTATACGATTAATGGGAATCCAATTAGCTCTGACCTTTGTAAGAGAATATACCGATTCTAGAATGTTTTTTCTGTGGATATGATCAACATGGACACATTATGTACATATTAGCAAGAGTTGGGAAATAACCTTAAAATTCTAAAATAGAAGAATGATAAAATGAGTCATGTACCAAAGCCTGGCAACCACAATTATATTTTTAAATAATATTTTTAAAATGCTTAAGATGTAAAGATAACTGAAAGATACATGCTTCAGGGCTGAATATAAATAATAATACAAGAGACTGATATTTTTGTTTGGATTTTAGATCATTTCTTTGTTTCTTTATTCTTCTTAAAATATTCCCCAAATTTTCCAAAAAGAATTCATATTCAATTTATAACTAGTAAGCATTCTATAAAAATTACATATAGAAGAATTTATAAACAATTAGTTTATTTTCATTTATTTAAGAAAAGATTTGAAAAATATATCTCAAAGCATTTGCTATTTCCTAGGGGATGTAGAAATTTTTATTTTCTGCCTACATACGTAATTCTTTTGCAGTGGTATCACAATTTAGACCATAGTCTTTCACAAGGAATCTTTTCAGAAATTTGGAATAGTAGCTTTGCTTTTTTTAATTTAAGGAGCTGAGGATCTTTGAAGTTCTGGGGGGTTGCTGTAGAGATTTTTGTGTGTATTAACTGGATAAGGAAATTAAGAATTATAAGGTGGTTCATCAGTGAATTGAAAGGTTATATAAAGTTTTCTTTCTTTCCTGAAGAAAAAATGTGCAATAAATAAGCCATGAGTTCCGAGCAGTATATGCCTCATAATTTAAAATCTAATAAAAAATGAGTCAGTAGGTTTATTCGGCAATCCCTCGACCTAGAGATGGATAAGAAAGCAAGTAGATCAAGTGTCCAAATATAAAGAGATATCAGAAGGAAAGCCGGCATCTCTTAGGACTTTGATAGGTGGTATTTATGAATTATTTGGGGTAGCGTAGAAGAACATCTTTTGTAAAAGTTCTAAAGGAAGCTGAAGCATGGCATTTCTGCCTGTAAGAACTGAAAAGGGCAAATATTATAAGATGCTTTTTCCTTAGAGACCTGGTGTAAAAGGGCTTCTGGGGGAAGTGCAGCCATTTAAGTAGAAAATGCATAAGGGCCGTTCCCTTGGCTGTTGGAATTGCTTTCACCAGAGCTGGAAGGGGCCTTAGAACTTCCCTATCTGTGCAGTTAGAGGCAGGGAGTTTCTAGGCAGAGGAGGATGTGTGTAGGGAGATAGGAGACAGGAAGTGGGAAAGTGTGGAGGCCCAGACCTGTGCGTGAAGATGCCCAGGACTAAGCAGGGGAAGGTGGTCAGCGGGGAGCCACCCTGCACCGCGGGCCCGTTGCTTCTGTTCCAAGCTGTTTCCCTCTGAGAGAGTTTCCCTCAGAGAACAGTGGTAATGTATAAGAATGAGGGTCTGTTTTCTGGAGATTTGATTCCAAGCAAACCTGCGGGACCTGAGGCAATCAGCAGAGGTCCTGCCAGGGGCGCCTGGGATCCTGCAGGCAAGACCTTGTCACCACTCGGCCCTTTGACTGGGGTCAGGTCACCACTTTCTGGGCCAAAGCTCTCTCGTTTATGGAAAATAATCTCTCCTGTTCTCTGTACAAAGTTATTCTGAGAATAAAATGAAAACACACTTAAAAGTGCCTGAAAGGACAGAAAGGTTCTATAAACTGATGTGAATCATACACAAAACAGGGCCACCCCGAGCAGGATTTCTCTGTGACATGGGTTGTAATGAAAATGTTCTCCCGAAACTCTGCGTTAACGTTTTTAATTTATTATTTCGCCGCTCTGATTCCTTTCACTTAATATCATTATCAAACTCTTATTATTTTGCTTCACAATTTCTTTTCCAAAAGCTATAGAAGGGATATTTACGGAGTTCTTACAGGACTGTTATCTTGGTTTGTTTGGCTGCTATAACAAAATGCCGTAGGCTGGGGGCTTAAATAACACACATCTATTCCTACCCTCTGACGGGGCCGCAGGTTAGACTGACAGCAGATTCAAAGGAGAAAAACACACAGGCGTTTATTAACACGTGCATCTCGCGTATTCATGGGAGCACACGGAGAAGAGGAGCTCAGAGGGTGGTTAGAACTTGGGCTCGTGCGGCATCTGAACAAAGAACAGGGAATTCGTACGGAAGTGACAAGACAAAGGAAAAGGACTTGGGGTTTCTAGGACTTGCACATATATAGGAACTGGTGGTAAACAGGGTGGTTCCAGCTGGGTTTGTTATGTGGATTCCTCCGGCGCCGTCTCAGGCTGATAAGGGTCCAGAGTTGTCCCCAGTGATTGCTTCTGTCTTTCCCGGTGGAGAGGGCAGGGGGCACCTTTTTAAGTTCATGTCCTGCTTTTCGGCAGCAGGGAGAGGGCAGAGAGCTTTTCCTGTGTCTGCTTCTTCTCAGTTACCTTCAGCTCAAAAGTGGTCTTACGCCAGAGTGGCTTGTTTCGGGTTCGTGTGTTCTGCTGCCCTTCAACCAGCAGTATTTATGGAAAGGGCACTGCACCCCCCGCCCCGCCGTACACACACACGGCACTGCAGCCTTTGCTCTGGCCCAGGGAGCCACACGCATGCGCCTCTCCTGCACTGCCTGCGCGTAGCGTTGGGGGTTTGTCTCACCTGGGCCAGTACCATGCCGCCATGATTACTGTTGTTACTGTGTCTTGGCATTGAAGTCCTCCAACTGAGTCCTGCCTTCTCGAGATTGGCTTTATAGTACTGCCACTTCGCGTTTCCACGTGAAGTTTAGAATCAGTGTCTTAGTTTTTACGAAGAATAACTCACTAGGCTTTGATTGGCAATTTATTGAAGACATAGTTTAAACATAATTTTCTGATTGTTTACTACTGTTATATAGAAATAATAGTTTTATTAAACTTGTTCTGATAAAATTGCTCTATTTATTTGCTAATTTATTCTGTTTTCTTCTGTAGGTATTTTAGACTTTCTACATCCATAATAAGTTGGATACAAATGCCAGTTTTTTCTCTAGTTGTCTTATTCATTTTTCTAGCTATATTGCACAGGCCAGGACCTCTAGGACATGTTGAATAGAAGTGAGGATATTGAGCATCCAAATTGTATTCCTAAATTCAGTGAGGGGAGGGAAATTTCTAATATTTCTGTATTAAGTATGATATTTACTATAGGACGTACATATAACCTTTATCAGGCTAAGACAATTTCTTTCTAATTATCTGCTTAAACTGAATTTTATCTAATCTTTTTTATCAAGATGATTATATAATTTTTATTCTTTATCCTTTATATGGTGTTATATTGATTGATTTTTTTAAAGGTTTTTTAAAAAATTTATTTATTTTATTTATTTATTTTTGGCTGCGTTGGGTCTTTGTTGCCGTGTGCGGGCTTTCTCTAGTTGCGGTGAGCAGGCTTCTCATTGCGGTGGCTTCTCTTGTTGCGGAGCACGGGCTCTAGGTGCCCAGGCTTCAGGAGTTGTGGCTCGCGGGCTCTGGAGCACAGGCTCAGTAGTTGTGGCGCATGGGCTTAGTTGCTCCGCGGCATGTGGGATCTTCCCGGACCAGGGCTCGAACCCGTGTCCCCTGCATTGGCAGGCGGATTCTTAACCACTGCGCCACCAGGGAAGCCCTTGATTGATTTTTAAATGATAAACCACATTTGCCTTCCCAAAATAAACACAATATTTTTGTGTTTTTTTATCCTCTTGAAATATTGCATAATATTTGCTAATATTTTATTTGGTACTTTTTTGTGTATATTTACAACAGATTGCATTTCTTTTATTAATCCTTTTGGTTTGGAATTAAGATTAATCTGACGGCAAAACAAATTTGAGAAATGTTCTTTTTTCTCAACTCTGAAGAGTCTGCATAATTAATATTATTTATTCTCTAAAACATTGGAAATATTTCTGGGGAAACCGTCTCCTCCTGGTGATTCTTCTATCTGAAAGTTTATGGTTCCAGATTTTCCTTATTAGTCAGAGGATTGTTGAGATTTTAAATTTCTTTTTGTCATAGTTATTATAAGTTGTGTTTTTCAAGGAATTTTTCCATTTTTGTTAACTTACAGATTTGTGATACAAAGTCGTTCACACTATATTCCAAAAAGCTGAAAAGGAAAGAATGCTTCTAAACTCATTTTACAAGGCCAGCATCACCCTGATTCCAAAACCAAAGTCACCACAAAAGAGAAAATTACAGACAAACATCCCTGACAAACACAGGTGCAAAAATCCTCAACAAAGTAGTAGCAAACCAAATTCCATAATACATTAGAGGGTCACACACCTTGATCAATTAGGACTTATCCCAAGGATGCAAGGATGGTTCAACATCTACAAATCAATAAATGTGATAACACACAAAATGGAGGGTGAAAAGCGTATGATCATCTCAGTAGATGCAGAAAATACATTTATCAAAATTTAACACCCATTTATGATAAAAATTCATGACAGAGTGGGTGTACAAGGAACATACTTCACCATAATAAAGACCATATATGACAGCCCACAGCTAATATCATAGTCAATGATGAAAAGCTAAAAGCTTCTCCTCTAAGATCAGGAACACAACAAGGATGTCCCATATCACCATTTTTATCCTCTTAAAATCTTTTAATGTCTATAGAATCTGTAATGATTTTTCCTTTTCCATTTCTGATATTATTGCTTTAGGCCTTCTTTTGTTTCATTTCCTTAATTAACTTTAGTAAGGGTTTATGAATTTTATTAGTCTTTAAAGAATGACAACTTTTTGGCTTTGTTGATTTTTTTCCAACACTATGTTCCTTTTTTTCTGTTTAATGAATTTCTAATTTTATCTTTATTATTTTTTATTTAGTTTTCATTTTCTAATCTTATTCTAACTTCCTGTGATGTAGAGTAGTATTAAATCATTGATGTTTAGCTTTTATCTTTTCCGATGCATGGATTTAAGGCTGCAAATCTTTCTTACGTTCAATCTTAGCTGCATCCTGTGAGTTTTGATATGAAATACTTGCAAGACCTTTAGTTCAAAATGTTTTATAATTTCCATTTAATTTCTCTTTCGATAAGGAATTTTTAGACGTTTATTACTTAGTTTTGAAATAATTGGTCCTTTACGAGTTATCTATTTCATTATTGAATTCAGATTCAATTCCACTGTAGTCAGAGAATATGTTTTCTGAATGTTTTCCATCATTTGAAATTTGCTGGGATTTGCTTTAAATTTCAGCATATGGCTAATTTTTGGCAGATGTTCTGTGTGCATATAAGAACAGAATTATCTTATTTTTGTATTCAGGTTTCAGTACAAATCAGTAACTCAAGATTGTTAGCCCTCTTGTTCAGGCCTTTCAAATCCTTACTGATATTTTCTGATTCATCTGTCTGCTTAACCCTTCAAATTTATCTAGATTTATTTATTTTTTCTTTTCAATTTGTCAGTTTCTGCTTCTTAATATTTTGAAGTCATATAGTGACACATATATATCAGGTTGTTATATCTTCCTAGAAAATTCACCCTTGTATCATTATGAAATACTCTCTCTTTCATTGATTTTGGCCTTAAAATCCACGTCATCTGATGTTAGTATATATCAGCTTTCTTTGGGTTAGTATTTGTGCAGTTCATCTTCTTCAGTCATTTTACTTGCAAACTTTCTCTGTTCGTATATTTAAGTTGTATTCCTTACACAGGTAGTTGCTTTTACTTTAGTCCAGTATGACCATTTTTATTAAATGTAATTCCTGATGTAATTGTGTTTAAATCTCCCATCTTACTAGCTCTGTTTGTAACATCTATTAATATTTTGTTTTTTCTCCTTTTTGGCCTCCTGTTGTATTAATCAAGATTTGTTTTTATTATTACATCTTCTCCTCTCCTGCCTTGTTATCTGCAGCTTCCGCTACTGTTGCTTTAGTAGCTTCTCTAGGGATCACTCTCGTCATCCTTATGTTATTGGAAGCTGATGTGAGTGGAGTATTCATACCCCTTTCCGGACCTTAAAACCTTTATCTCCTTTTCTTCCCTCCTGCTTTGTGTTGTTTTTGGCCCATGTGTAAATTCAGCACATATTTGTAAACCCAGCGAGACCATACTCCTGTTGCCTGTGTGGTTGATATTGATCTTCACCTTTCTAGCTTGTCACCAACTCTCTTGTTTCCTTGTTTCTGTCTGGGGTCATTTTCCTTCTCTCTGACAACTCTCCCAGTTTGGGCTTTAGTGAGCATCTGTTGGCAACAAATTCCCTCACTTTTGGTTTGCCTGGAATGGTCTTCATTTTCCTTTTCCTTTTTAAGAATGAGTTCTCTGGCTATGGGCGTGCAGGCGGGCAGTTATTTTCCTTTAGCTTTTTAGTGATGTCACCCCCGTCTTTCCCTTACCGTGTTTTACTGGGAGGTCATCATGTTGTATCGTTGCTTACTTGTCATGTCTCAGCTTCTTTCACTATGTTCTCTTCGTCTTCGCTGAGGCCTTCCCGCTGTACTTGCGAGTACCTGCCCACACCTGTGCAATCCGTGCGGGGCTACGATGCAGGGCTCTGGGGGCTTGTCACTTGTAGTTAACAGTCCCTTTGGGCCAGAGATGAGGATTGGTGGCCGTTCACTATCCCAGTTTACCTCCCGTGGCTTTCTGAAAATCCGAGGAGGGAAGGGCAGCCCTCGGTCCATCCGTGCGCGTCTACAGGACTGGGAGCTGCTCAGTTTACACGCCACTCTGATGTCGGGGAAGGACCACGAGATTCAGGAATGTCACGCTTTATAAGAAATGGGAGTGAGCCATCCGCGTCAGGGTCCGAAAAGTTATGTGAGACTCCAACAAACCAAGTATCCTTACTCTAAATATATAAACCTCACTTTTTTGTCAGATACACTTTTCTGAGTTTAAAAATAATACGATCATGAGAAACGTGTAATATTACTTTCTGAGATAAGCATTATCAGTCTGATATAATTCTGTTGTTTTCTTTTGATGTTTGTAAACATGTGTGTAAAACGCACACAAATATGTACACATGCAGAGGGTATCATGTCATCTGTGTGACTTGGTTTTCTGCTTTTTTCATCCAGCACTGTGTAGTTAACAAATTTGTATTTCATTCATTTTTTTTTCAAATCATCATAGGTAATGACTGGCTTATATCTCACTATGATTGGATTTTTATTAACTTCACTATGTCCCTATTACCAAACACTTGGGCTGTTCTAGGTTTTAACAACTACTATTAGTGCTATTGCTATAAGCCTCTTTTTACACGAATCTTTGACTTCATTTCTGATTATTTCATTAGAATAAATATTAGAAGTTAAACTATAGATCAGATGTTAGGAACATTTTTTTTAAATTAATTAATTAATTTATTTATTTTTGGCTGTGTTGGGTCTTCGTTTCTGTGCGAGGGCTTTCTCTAGTTGTGGCAAGTGGGGGCCACTCTTCATCGCGGTGCGCGGGCCTCTCACTATCGCGGCCTCTCTTGTTGCGGAGCACAAGCTCCAGACGCGCAGGCTCAGTAATTGTGGCTCACGGGCCTAGTCGCTCCGCGAGCATGTGGGATCTTCCCAGACCAGGGCTCGAACCCGTGTCCCCCTGCATTAGCAGGCAGATTCTCAACCACTGCGCCACCAGGGAAGCCCTGTTAGGAACATTTTTAAGGCTCATGGTATATAAAGGCAAATTACCTTTCTGATTGTTTGAACAAATTTATATTTCTGTGAGAATTTTATGAATACTTTTCTCACCCCCATCTCAGTAACATTAAATCCCAGTTCAGTTTTAATCTTTCCTAAATTAAAAGGCGACAGCTGTATCTTGTTTTAATTCTCATCCCTTTATTTCCTAGAGAGCACAATGTGTGTTCAAATATTTACTGGCTATTTACATTTCTTCTGTAAGTTTTATTTTCAGACTTTTATCTACTTTGCATAGTAAATAGAATGTTAGTGATTTTCTTAATGTTTTCTAAGAATTTTTTGTATAACGTTGCTACTAACATTTTCTGTTATTTTTTGAGATATGTTTCCAGTTGGACTTTTGTCTTTTTATTATGTACATACTATTTTTAACGTACGTAAATTGTGATGTAGACTCAGCTTTTCCCTTAGAACATACCATTCATTTGCTGGATTCTAAGCATGCAGGTTGAATGGATCATCTTACCTCAAAGAAACAACATTAAATATTCAAATAGGACGAAGTACAGTCTCAGAAGCTGTGAATAATTGAATGATTTTTATTGTATTCTGTGATCTGGTTCTTGCAAAATAGGAAAATATCTATTCTTTTTTTTTTCTTGTAGGGGAGGAAAAATAATTTTCCCTCTACTCTTCTGAGTAGTTGGCTGAGACCTCTTACGATAAAAGACAGATTAACAAGGAAAAAACAAAGTTTACTAGCACATAGACCTCATGTTTACAAGGGAGATACGCAGTGAAGATGAGTGACTCCCCAGGTGACTTAAAAACCATCTTAATAGGCAAATGGGAGGAGGAAGTAGGCCTGTGCGGGGAGTGAATGATTTTAGGAGGGAAGACTGGGCCTCCGAAGAATGGGGGGAAGGATGACAGGTTGTGCCACAGCCTCTCTGGTGTGGGGTCCACTTCCAGGCTCCTCTCCTCGGCAAGAGTCCAACCCACACATCCCCCACTGATGAAACTCCCGGGAGGGGACTTAACAGCACCTGAGTTCCTTTAGGAGGCTCGTTCTTTAGGCAGAGAAAACCTCTCCCTGCATTTGCTGTTTCTCCAGTGCTTTCAGTTCAAAATAATCAATACACCAAAGTGGCATGATTTGGGGTGGTGTGTCCTGAGCTTCTCGTCATATTTTGGGGTGGCCTCTTCTGCTACCCTTCACCCTGGACACTATTCTTTGAAGGACTTATAAAATACAAAGCAGTGAGTAAGTTAGAGGTTGATCTGATGAAGTCTTTGAGGCCTCGGAGCAGACATTAGACATCTTCCATCCAGGAGGACCCTCCTGGTGGGGAGGGGGCTTTACGAGGCAGCCTGGAAGGACCGTGAGGTGTGAGGTGGAGCAGGGGGCCTTCCTCCATCGCTTTGTGTCTTAAAATGCCTAGTGTAACCAGCTTCCTCCCAGAGGTACAGTGAGTGGAGTGGATACACCCAAAACAGGCCAAACCCGTGTCACACTTTGACTCTTAGCGTCTCTGTCCAAAGCAGTTAGCTGTTCTTCCCCAAACAGCCATTTATCTTGCTGTCCACTCGCTTTTGAAATGACTTAAGTGAATTAGCATGTTTTAAAAGTATGGAACCTTGCCCAGTCAGACATTTTTCCTTGGTAGTGTATTTGGCACTCATTAAAAATTCAAGCCATTCTTTTTTTTTTTTTTAATTTATTATTTATTTATTTTTGGCTGCATTGGGTCTTTGTTGCTGTGCGGGGGCTTTCTCTAGTTGCGGTGAGCGGGGGCTACTCTTCATTGTGGTGCGTGGGCTTCTCATTGCGGTGGCTTCTCTTGTTGCAGAGCATGGCCTCTAGGCGCGCGGGCTTCAGTAGTTGTGGCACACGGGCTCAGTAGTTGTGGCTCGCAGGCTCTAGAGCGCAGGCTCAGTAGTTGTGGCGCACGGGCTTAGTTGCTCCGTGGCATGTGGGATCTTCCTGGACCAGGGCTCGAACCCGTGTCCCCTGCATTGGCAGGCGGATTCTTAACCACTGCGCCACCAGGGAAGTCCCAAGCCACTCTAAAGAAAGTAAAAAATGAAATTTACCTCTTTAATCATGCTTAAGCCTTTTTAGAAGAAGGAAAATGGTTTGATTTCCAGAGTGCTGAATTTGAGAAAATCCTGTCTCTGCTTTGAAGTTGTCCTTGTTTCTGCAGGAGAAGGCATTCCTCAGCCTCAGACTGCAGTGATGTCAGATCCTGGTTCCTCCTTGTCTAAGCAGACAGTCATCAGTCCTAATTCAGAACAAGTCCAGATAATTGTCATGTTTTTCAGAAGGAAAAATTCTGCTTTTGGCATTGACTGTATCTAAATCAAAACCTGTCTACCTCAAGAGTGCTACAAACAGCTTTTTAGGCTCCTAAGTAGCATGTTACCTGCGTCTTTACAGTCTAGGATTTAATTAGCATAGAGCATTTCACGTTTTTTCCCCATAGTAGCACAGAGAGCAGAGAGCCTACAGCTCTGTGGGTTATTGCACAGATCCTCTTCTGCCACTAACAGAATCCATAAGGCGTCCTGGGAGAGGGGATGTGTATAGTTCTAGCTGAATTAATTAGCCTGTTTTTATTTTCTTTTCCTTTTTTACTTTAGAGAGAAATCATCAAACATTAAGTGAAAGTTGCACAAACATAACTTTGCTTTTAACTTTTCGTGGGCATATTGGGATATGACTCTATTGTGAAACAATCCATCCAAATTAGACTTTTCTTCTTTTGCCAGACCATTAACGTTGTTTTAATGTCATTAGCTCTGCTTAGTGGGGCACATTTGCCCTGTAATTATTAAGAACACAGCATAATGTTTTTCAGATCTATGTCAATGACAAAATGCCACCTAGTGAAGTCTTGATAAATACATCTAGGACTTTCCTTGTGAAAAACACTAATGACATGAAAATATGTTCAGCTGGTGATGGACTGTTTCCTCCCTGTGCAAAGGTAATTCCACATTAGCAGCAATCCTGTGTTTTTCCAGCTTTACTGAGATATAATTTACATATAACACTGTGTAACTTTAAGGTGTACAACCTGATGATTTGATACCTGTGTATTGCAAATTGATTACAGCTGTAGCGTTAGTACACCTGCATCACGTCACATAAGTACTATTTCTTTTTTTGCTGTGAGAACGTTTAAGATCTCAGTCAGTGATCATATTTCACTTTTCATCTTCTGTGTTTTCTTTTTTAAAAAAATATCTGTTGAAAGACAAAGAAAGCAGAAAAAAGGGAAAGGAGGAAGGAAGGAAGGAAACAAGCAAGAAGGAAAGAAATAAGAAAATAAAAATGTGCTTAATTAAGTATTACAGTCAGTTTTCTTCCTATTAATATTCTTTGCCTTCTCTTGGAATAAGAGCAGTTTTTTTTACATGCAAATAATTCACATTAGAAGTGAGTCACACCTACTATTTGATCAGTTAGAACAGAGGCACATGAAAAAAGAATGTTTTGATAGATTTGTTCTGGGGCAAACATCCCCAATCTCTTTGGCAGGTGTTGGTCACTGTCTTCTTAGGGGAGTTGATGAACTGGGTTTCCAATGGGCAGTAGTACATTTGACCCTAATGTTACTATCACGTAGTCTGCTGTGCATTTTATACTTTGCTTGAATGACTTTGTAATCAGTTAAAATTACCTTAAAATCTCCAAACACGGTCATGTGGTTTGATCTTGGTGTACATTGGCCCTGTGCTCCTCATCCAGTTACCTTGAACTTGTATAAATGTGCTTGGTGCTGGGATTGTTATGGATGGTGAATCTATGTCTGTCTCCTGGGATTGTGATTTGCTTTCTTTTTTTAATGTATAATAACACATTGTCTTTCACTGTTGGGGGATCAAGAGTAGTTTAACTGTATCCATTGTAACTCTAATTTGGGACCAGAACTTTAAAGGGAAGGCTTACCTTAAATCCTAATGCTGCTTCTTTGTTATTTAAGTTTTTTTAAAAAAATATTTTTTATTGAGGTATAGTTGATGTACAATATTATATAAGTTACAGGTGTATGATATAGTGATTCACAATTTTTAAAGGTTATATTTCCATTTACAGTTATTATAAAATGTTGGCTATATTCCCTGTGCTGTACGATATACCCTTATAGCTTATTTTATACATAATAGTATCTACCTCTTAATTCTCCACCCCTGTATTGCCCCTCCCCCTTTCCTTTTCCCAAGGGTAACCACTAGTTTGTTCTCTACATCTGTGAGTCTTCTTTTTTTGTCATATTCACTAGATTGTTATATTTTTTAGCTTCCGCATATAAGTGATACTGTACAGTATTTGTCTTTGACTTACTTCACTGATCATAATACCCTCCAAGTCCATCCATGTTGTTGCAAATGACAAAATTTCATTCTTTTGTATGGCTGAGTAGTATTCCATGAGATATCACCTCACACCTGTTAGAATTGGTATCATCAAAAAGAACACACATAACAACTGTGAGTGAGGATGTGGAGAAAAGGGAACCCTCCTACACTGTTGGTGGGAATGTAAATTGGTGCAGCCACTGTGGAAAACAGTATGGAGGTTTCTCAAAAAACTAAAAATAGAACTACCATATGATCCAGCAATTCCACTCCTGGGTAGATAGCTGAAAAAAACAAAACCACTAATTAGAAAAGATACATGCACCCCAGTGTTCATAGCAGCACTATTTACAATAGCCAAGACATAGAAGCAACCGAAATGTCCGACAGATAGATAAAGAAGATGTGGTATATATATACAATGGAATACTACTCAGCCATAAAAAAGAATGAAATTTTGCCATTTGTTATTTAAGTTTTGAGTATGTGCTGTTTGTGTGAGAAAACCAATAACTAGGTACTAGGCTGACTTGGATGGTGGGAGAGGACGTTGACCTGGGAAAGTGGACAACAGAAACCACCCCAGAGCATATTCTGGGGTCCCAGGTGGACCCCAGAGCATATTTCCAGTGTTTCCCTTGGGCAACCCTCAGCAAGGGAACCTCACTGCCCTCGGGGAGTGCGATGGGAGCTGGGGCGCTGTCAGCAAGCTGCTCATCTTGGGTCCTGGCTCTCGCTGGATATTTACGGCAAAGACAAGTTCAGTTAGTCTTTGAGTTATACTTTTGAAGTTTGGGTTTCAGCTGGCATTCTGCTTTCTTTTGTTCTGAACTCAGAGGGTCCTCAGGAAACAAGCCTCGTGATGTGGCTTTCTCTTCTTGCTGTTTCTAACGAATCACGATCTCTTACTCCGAAGCTTACGCCTAATTCCTCTCCCTGGCTCGTCTTTCCCTTACTTCACATCAGTTTCCTTCCAATTTGCTTTATTTCCTGTTGCGTCTGAAGAGTGATGCCCCCAAAGTACAGCGTGTTTCTCCCCCAGGAAGGCTGGAAACGTCATGCTCTGAGCTTCTGTCCCGCTGGCTTTCCCCTCGCACCTCTGATGGGACACAGTCAGGTGTGAACAGGAGCTGGACGGCAGAGGGTGCAGGTGGGAGATGAAGGGACAGGTGTGCTTGGGGCAGTGGGTTGAATGAAGGCGGTTTGGACAGGAAGTGGAAATGTCCTGGGAAAAATAGAAGGAAGCCGTTAAAGGCAGGAGTCTCCCCGTGTGGCACGTAATGCTAAATGCACTTAGGAATTAGGCCAGTGTGTGAAATTAAAATCAGTCTTGTCTAGGCGACTCCCCTGGCCGTCTGGTGGTTAAGATGTTGCCTTCCAGTGCAGGGGGTGGGAGTTTGATCCCTGGTCGGGGAGCTAAGATCCCATATGCCTTGGGGACAAAAAACCCACAAAAAACCCAAAACATAAAACAGAAGCAATATTGTAACAAATTCAATAAAGACTTTAAAAATGGTCCACATCAAAAAAAATCTTACAAAAATAAATAAAATCAGTCTTGTCTAATTTGAGGAAATATTTCCCCAGACCCTGAGGATACGTGGTTCTTGCTGGACACAAGTTGAGTAAACAGAGTCCTGTCTGAAGAGAAGCTGGCCCTGCCCCTCCCCGGCTCTGGACACGTGATCGGGGTGGCCCAAGCTGGGCTATAGCACGCATGCCCTGGACAGGCTTGCTGACCCTGTGCCCTGACAGCTGAGAGTGGAGACAGCTTTCCTGTTGTCAGGGGAGTCATCCAAGGGCACTGATGTTGCCGCTGGCTTTGAAAAGCTTGCACTTTGGGGCAGGATGAGTGCCTTGTATAGGGTTGGGTCATGTTACCAGTGGGGTGGTGCCAGGGAAGTCGTCTCTGTCCATGGTGTTCACGTGTAGGACACCGTCCTCTGTCCTCTGTGGCCGTTTCTAGACATTGAACAAGCTCGGTGGGGATCGGACATTTAAGACCATGTGAGGGAGGACGGGAGACCTGAAAACATCTTATCACACAGACCAGTCTCTCACCTTTCCCTGAAGGATTAAGTGGACATTTGTGGCCCCATCTGCATGGACGGCTGCCCTGTGGGCAGGGGAGTGAACCTGAAAGGCTGAGGGTGGCATTTGGTTTTCGTCGTGACTGTTTCTTAGTGTGTATTAAGTGTGTGTCACGCGATGTCAGGGTCTGCGTGTCTCCTGACGTTCTGAGTTCAAGCAGTCATCCTCGTATAAAGGGAGCAGTTTTTCAACTGAATTTAGTTTCTGTCTTGGAGGAAAGACTCTCACCTCACTGCTGTGCCCAGGTGAATTCTCTGGTGGTTTCTGTTGTTCCTGGGCCCCAACATGTCCCCAGGCTACTGACCAGATAACAAGGGGCAGGAGTCGCCTACCTTCCACTCCTATGCCAATGCCCGCAGGCTGAGGTCGGGACTGCCCTGAGCCCCCGTGGTCCTGGATGACCGTGTGTAGAGAGGGAATTGAAGCTGACACACTGGCCTCTGTCTGACAGCTGAGTTGTCAGACACACACATGCACACACGCACTCATGCTCACGCACACTGGTGTTCCGTGTCTACTTTAATTTGTGTGACTGCATGACACGGACCTTTCAGGAAGCGTTTGCTGAGGGCCAGGTGCCTGGATTCCCCCAGGTGTCCGCCCAGGACCCTGGCATTTATTCCCCGACTGGGAGCATTTACTGGGGGCGTCCACCTGTCTTTGGCAGCTTTGATGTCAGTTCCGTCTATTCCAGGGGATAGAAATAGTAACTCACGCTCGCTAGTTGGTGGGTTGTCAGATGTCCGGATGACTAAGCTAATAGGCGTGTTAAGTCGAGTCGGTGGTGAGTCCCAGCCGGCCCTGATGAGAGCCCATTTAACGGTATCTTCAGGCCCACGGCTTTGTTCACACACACATGCACACAGACCCGTCTGGGGGCCCGGGTGGCTGTGTGAGTGGGGTAGTTGACAAGGGCCCCACGGTCGCTGCCAGCTGTCTACCCCCACGGCCCTGGGAGGGTCCCTCCTCCCTGAGGTCTGGACGGCTGGGAGGTGGCCTGAGCTGTGGCCACTGCGTCCACATTCCCGAAGGTGCACCCTTCATCTGGACACAGAGGCTTTCACAGGCCACACGCCGTCCCTGTTCACAGCCCAGAGGCCAGACCTGAGTGGCCGGGGCCCCTGGAAGTGTCATTGACCTTCTGGCCAGAGCTTGTCCCCAGCTCAGGCTCTGCCCCGAGGCGGAGGGACCCGGGCGAGCAGGCTCCTGGGCTCTGGCCCCTGAATGCAGGTGGCCCTGCGGGGCTCCCTCTGCCGCAGCCCCTCCTCCTGGGCCACGTTGCCATCGTGGCCTCCCTGCCGGTGGCTCCCACGTCCACACGTGCATCCCGCTGTCTTTCTGGCCCCTCACGTCCCCTCTGGTGCGTCCACAGCCAGCCTCCCCACTCCTCCTCCCCCCGCCCCCTGCCAGTGTCTGGCTCGGGGCCGGCACCCCCTCCTGTTTCGAGGGACACAGCCGAGAAGCCCCTCCTGCACCTTCTCGCCCGTGATCTGTAACCAGGAAGCTCCAGCGTTAAATTGTCTCAACTGTGCTGCCAATGTCGTACCGGAGGCGGACAGCCGCCCGCTGGGGAAGTTCATGAGGACGTCCTCGCCCCCGTCCCCTGGGCCCAGAGCCCTTGTGCGGGCGGACGGGCCAGGGCAGGGGGACGCCTGTGTCACGGGCGCGGCTCCCAGCTGGGGGCTCCCGCTGGCGGATCCCGGGCACGTCCCGGGGGTTCCTGCTCGGAAGGAGGGCATTCAAGTCCACCGGGCCGGCGCTCAGACGGTTCTTCCTGTGGTCCTCTCCCCCCTGGCGCTCGGACACCAGCCTGTCCTCAGAGCACCCCACCCCCGGGGCACTGGGTCTGGCAGCGAATTCCTTTTCTCCCGGAAGCTTTCCTCCTACACACTCAAACCTCACAGTAATAATATTAATAATTCTTCATCTTCATCTCTGTCCCCTCCACTTCCTTCATCCCCAGATGTCTCTGCAAGGAAATCAGGAAGGATCTCCATCACCTGTTGAAATGGAGCCCAGATTCTGAGCCTCAGAGAACAATTTCCTTTTCACAAAGGCTCAGAATTCTCACTCCTGTTCAATCTGTCTCGATAGGATGGTTAAGAGAGAAGCATTTTCATTACATTTAGGGGAAATTTGCCAACCTTCCAAAGTTATCCAGATGGCTTTCTTAAATGGTAAGGAGAATGGCAAAACCAGTTGGGTTTGCTCATAAGCAGCCTTCGCAAGGGAACAGCCTCATTTGGCCACTGGCGCACGGCGTTTCTCAGGTGCAGACTTCACCACTGCCTCAGACTCTTTGCGAGATTTTGGGGACCCCTGAGACCGGCACATCTCAGACCCCCGGGCCTGTGTCCACTGTCTCTCGGGTTCCTCCCTGGCCCTCCTCAGTTAGATCTGCCTTTTCCCGCTGGCCCCCATGCCCTTGCCCGTGAGCCCCCTGGCTGTGCAGCTCGCACACCCGCTGACTTCCCAGCAGTGGCCCCGTCAGCCATATGTGCGGCTCCCCGTGGGTTCCCGTGGGGCAGGCTGGCCACACCCTGCGTCCCAAGCATCCCCTCTGCCCAGCTCAGTGAGCCTTCCGGCACATGGGGGTCGAACCAGAGAGCTAATACACACGCAGGTGAACCGTCCTCAAGGCATCCTGATGCCCCATCCTCCCGGGGGCATTGACCACCTGCGTCCTCGCCTCTGGACGGTCCAGGCTCCCCGCAGCGTGGGGCTAGGAGGAGGGGGGTGGCCTGGGGCCTTTTCCAGGGCAGACTGCTAGGGGTCCTTACAGCCTCCTGCACCCCTGCTATTGTTCATCAACCTCAGGAAACTCATTCTAAAAATGTTCCCTGGAACTTTCCAAAAAAGCTCTGTTGCAGGAGGATATTTCAGGGAGCAGGTCTGGATGCAGCGTAGGCAGGTTGCTAGGCAACTGTGAGTCCTACCACATGTGGCCGCATCCCCTTAGCGCCTGAAATGAGCTGAGAGAGAAGAAAGTGTCACCGACCATGGGGCCTGCAGGGCAGGGAGGCTTTTTCCAGCAGCCTTAGAACGTGCTGGGGTTGTGTGTGTGGACAGTAGGAAGTCCTGTCAGGCCTTAATTTTCTAGGTCGTAAAGTTGAGTGTTGCAGCTATTTTAGATTCAGGAGTCTCTCCCAGCACCCTCTCAGCTCCCTGCTCCTCAAAGGCTTCTAGTCTCTTAAAGCCTGAGCTGAGCAACGGCTCCCGAGGGAAAGCCCTGCCCTCACGGTCCCCGTGGCGGGGACACTCCCGCCAGCACTGCGGCTCGGAGCCCAGGCACGACGTCGGCCAACACTCTGCTGGAGTGCATCCGTCTCGTGGGCAGAACGGAAGCCAAAGGCCTCGAGAGTGTAGGGAGCAGGAAAACGTAGTCAGGTAATTAGGGTGAATGTGAGTAGTTATTACCTTTGCTCTACTATGAGTTATTCGACTGTAAGTTTACAAAATTTAGTTTTTAAGAACGGCTGTTTAACTGCCGACTTGTAAAGCTCTTGAGCATTTAAAAGTGGGCTCCGCCCCGCAGGCCGGGGGGCCTCCTCGGCACAGACACTGTGTCCTCGTGTTGGGCCCTGGATGGGGCTTCCCTGCCCCGGGGGTGGGTGGCTGGGAACCTGGTAGCAAAGAGGCCGGGCTGAGAGCGAGGCCGCCTGCTCGGAAGGAGGGGACGGCAGCTGAGCAGGAGCCCGGCCAGGAGGTCCCCGGGGCCCCTGCCCCGCTCCCACCGTCCCGTGTGACGCAGACTTCTCCTCCTATGTCTCTGTCACCTGCGCGGTGGTCTGCGATGCTTAGGCCAGTCCTGAGGCCCTTCCTCAGGCTCCTTCCCTGGAATCTCCGCCGACCCCTCCTCTCTGTCCCCAGCTGCACCTGCCCCCGGGGGCGTCTCCTCGGCTCCTCCTCCTCCTCTCACCTCCACCCTGGTTCTGGCTCACGGACGCCTGGCCATCCCCCTGCACACCGGTTCCAGGACCAAGACTCAGGCCCCCAGGCCTCCCACTGCACCCCCTAAGTTATCTGTTTCTCCTTCTCTCATTCTGCATCCTGACATTTGCCACCTCTGAACACCCCACGCTGCCTTTCATGGGGGTGCTCCCCGCACCACCCCTGCGGCCTCGGACACGTCTCCCTTCACGCTCGCGCCCGAACGGCTTCTTCACCACGTTGACCCCGGTCTTGGTCCATATGCGTTGCTGTAACAAAACACCACAGGCCAGGTGGCTCATAGACAGCTTTATTTCTCCCAGTTCTGGAGGCTGGACATCCAGGATCAGATGTGGTGCCTGGTGAGGCCCCTTCCTGGTTCACAGACGTCTTCTCCTTATGTCCTCATGTGGAGGAAGGGCTGGGGGCTCGCTGGGGTCTCTGTTATGAGGGCACTGATCCCAGCATGGGGGCCCCACCCCCATGACCTCTCACCTCCCAAAGGCCCCCCTCTTGACACCATCACACTGGGGGTTGGGAGTCAATATATGGGTTTGGGGCGATGCAAACGTTCATTCCATATTAACTGCCCTCGACACAGTAAGGCCCTTGTGGGAAGACAGGACCCGTTCGTTTTCTCGTGTGGGGAGGGCAGGGACTTGCAGGACCCTAGTGTGACGGGAGGGGGCCCGGGACCTCCTAGCCGTGCTGCCCCTGAGGCCCCACGATGGTGCATCGTCAGCATCACGCTGGCTTCACACCTGGAGGATGCAGTAGACGTGTGGGTCTTTGCCGTCCTGCAGCCCCCAACCCCCTCCCCTGTGCCCACTGCCGCCTCCAGGGCAGACCCTGCAGTGTGGGATGTTCTCTACCTTCCCTCTGTCCCCACCCGCGCACGCTCCGGGCTCCCCTTCTCAGAACCCCACACAGGGAATTGGCATCCTGGCGCCTGAATCCTGCTCTAGGACACAAGCTCCTTGAGAACTTAGACCTTGCGTGCTTGCGTCTTTGTGTCCAGGGCCGAGCCTCAGTGAGTGTTTGATTGAGTAAATGATGGGCTGAGTGTAGAGGAGGAATGTCCCAGAATCGGGCGGGAGCAGGTGCCGGAGGGTGAGAGGACCCTCAGGCGGCGTGAAGGGGGACACGTCCTGGAGGTCAGCTTAGGCGTCTGGTTCACCCCCACCTGGTCCCTTTGGCCCCGTCTTGATGGGAGAGGGAGTGGGAAAGCGTTTCCTAGATGGACTTCCGCAGCCCTGGTTTCACGAGCTCACGTGGGCCGTGGTTCCCCACCACTGCCCCTTTGCTTCCGTCTGTATCCCTGACTTCTCTCTTCCTTCCACTTGGCCAGGGATGCTCTGAAATAGCCGATCGCCACCCAGAGGGGCGGCGGCTGTGTGTGGGAAGGGCTGTCCTCAGAGCCTGTGCCCGGCGGGGCGGTATCCAGGGCGTCAGGGCCCAGCGCTCCTCTTCCTTCGGCTCATCACACAGGCTGGCCGTTTCCCAGGCCTCCCCTCTCTGGCCTGGAGCCCTGCGCGTAGGGTTCTGCCAGATTCCTGCGGGGGACAGTTTCAATTAGGCTGAAGTCCAGGGGCGCATTTGCTTAACCAAGAGGGAACGGAAATCTCTGGAAGGCGGTCCTCGCGTGCAGAGGCTGGGGCGGATCTGGGGAGGAGGGCGGGAGGCGAGCTGGCCTCTGCTTTGGGTGTCACCCTGCGTCTGGCTGGCTGCTATGTGTCCTGCAAATGTTCCTTTAATCCTCACGGTGCCAAAGCCTGAGCCTCACATTTTACATCCTGACCTTAAGTTTACCTGGAAACTGAACGCCCTTTCTAAGGGCACATGCCAGGGATGCTGGAACCATGATTGGAAACTCTCTGTTCCTTCCTCTTAGGTCTGCGGCCCTCACCACCTGGGCCCGTTGGCCAGTCTTAGTTTAGATGGAGTTTGGGAGTCGGGAGGGCCCAGGGTCTCAGCATCTCAGCTGCCGGAGCACGTGCCCCTGACATTGTCCTGGGCTGGTCCAGGTCCTCCTTCCTCTTTGGTGACCGTGACCAGTTCTTAGGGAAATAGCACAAGGCAGCATCATGGCAGATGCCAGCCACCAGCCTGTGCCCGGCGCTTCCTGATTTCGATAGTTCTCCTAAAACAGCTTCGTATTTGTGTCCGAGAGGGGACGAGGGGCCTCAGGGAGGAGCCTGGGGCCCGGCCCTGTATGAGGCGCGTCCTAAGTGTTACCCATCTAGCGCCCTGGGCTCCCGGGGAGGTTCAACATCATTCTCCACATGTTCCTTCAGTAACATCTGAAACAACGCAGGAGACAGACTCCCATTTTACAGACGAGGACATTGGGTCCCAAAGACGTGAAACCTCCATCCACGTTCCTACAGCTGGGAGGACAGGGCTGGGATTCAACACAGATTCAGTCTGTGTTTTTTCTTGCTAATCAGCCCTGCTGCTGTGTACTTACAGCTATTTGTATAAAGCTCATGTAACTTAAACCATGCCTGGTCAGTCTAAAGTTACCAATTAAAATAAACTATATAATTATTTTGTGGGCTACCCCATAATTTTTTTAAATTTAAAGAATGAGGCAAAGTAAAAAAAAAAAAAAATCAACCCTACTGTGCTGCATTACATTGAGAAATAAGCAGAGTTCATCTCATTATATACATGCATGTGCATCTGTGTTTACACGTGTGCACATGCATGTAATCTATTGTTTCCCCTGAGATCTGCGAGCCAGAATGTTCATCTATTTATGTCCGAGAATGCCAACTTATACTTGATTTACAATGAATTTCACTGTATCCTGAATGATTTGGGGTTATTATTGACTAAGCTATAACTATACATTTCAGGGGGGTATGTGAGTGACTTTATAAATGTGATATTTTCATGTGTAGAAATTGCTCTTTTAATGACTGTGGACAGTACTGGAGCGATTGGCTTTGTGTAGGAGCTGCTCCACTTTCACCAAGTAGCCTGAGCCCATAGACCACCTTATGCTCCCTATGTACCCACGCAGCTCTTTAAGGCAGACTTGCCTTTGTGAGTGAACAGCATAAAGAGCCCGTGGGTGCCCGGGGTCCACAGTCACACCAACCCTCAGGGTGTCTGTGATTCCATCCACACCGACGACCGTAAAGCTCACTTTCTTGTGATCTGATCACTTTAGGGATGACTTTAGTGGAACCCTTACTTTGCATTTTCCAAAGCACATGAGTAGAAGGTCGGGCCCGACCCATGGAACTGAAACTGACTCAAATCAAAGGAAACTTTCATGGACTGAACCTGTTCAAAGGTACGAACTTTCTTTGAATCCCGTTTTCCTTCTTTGTGTTTCGGGTATGTGAGGCACACGTGCTGACTCTGATGTGAGTGGTTTGTTTCTGAAGAGGCCGGACTGCTCTTACTCTTTCGGGGGAAGAAAGCAGACTGTCGCTCTATCTCTTTAACGGATTTGTATGATTTTTAAAAAGTTATCTGATACAAACAATATCAAAAGTTATTTGATACAAAAAAATACAGAAAATGTCAAGGTCACTAAATTTACCTCTGAAACTGCTGTAAATTTAAGGATTTTTTTTTTGGTTCGTGTTTCTCAAACATCTCTTGTTCTCTCATGCTTTACGGAGCTGCTGTAGTTAAACAATGTGAGGAAAAGGTACCAGGAAAGTGACGGTGACTTTTAGGAACTTGTTTCCACCCAGAACTGGTTTGCCCCTAGAACTGATTGCGTCTTGGGTTCCGGAGATGCATCACTTAACAACAGTCAGTCAGTCACGCGCAGGCCTGTGCCCTCAGGTGTTTGGAGATTTGAGTTTTTGGTGAGGCGTGTACGCGTTAACTCACTGACCAGCGTACACTGGGTGTATTCAGTGTTCTCTCTGGATTTACACGAGAGAAATGAAATGCCTACAATGGTCTAAGGTGCCTCAGATGGAAATAGGAGGAAGCTTTGGCTATTTGAAGTGTGTTTTCATGTCACACGTGGTCAGTGCAGTTAGATCGAACTTGTGGTTACAAAACTTCACTCATAAGTTGAGTAATTCTAGCGACGGGTTCAGGGAAGAAGTGGTGACTCTCTGTGTTTATTGATGACCTTGGGCAGGAGGTCGGCCTGGTCCCAAGGCTGGTGTATCTCTGCAGGGCCCCTCCCTTCTGAAGGTATCACAGGAAATCGGCACCGAGTGTCCCCCTAGTGCTGGGACCCCGAGAGGCGCGGGGGTGTGAGGTGCGGGGTGAGAGGTGGTCCTGCCCCGGCCTCACTCCTGCTGATGGAGAAGGGCCTGCCCGTGAGCTGACGATGGAAGCCTCCGTCCTCCGTGGCCGGAGCTAACGGATCACTGTCCTGCATATGTGCCAACGTAAGACTTGGGCTGTTACTTACAAGTAGGCAGTGTAGCATCGAAAACACTCGTAAGAACAGAGCAGTTTTCCATGTTGGTGGAAACCCTTGTGAACAGACCAGGCTGGTTTCGGTCTGTGCCCCGGGCAGTCAGTGACCTGCGGGTCCAAGGTCACCCATCCTCTGCCCAAGTCAGAGGAACGCCACCCCCCGGTCCAGGGCAGGAGGAGCTGGTCCTTGTCTTCAGGTTTTCTGGGTGTGTGTGTGTGTGTGTGTGTGTGTGTGTGTGTGATTTTCTCTGGCCTTGAAGGTTTTTTCAGTGAAGGGAATCTTTTGTGATATTTTTTAATTGTAAACTGAGAAGGATGTAGTATGTGTGCTTTTTGCTTTGGATCTTATGTTCGTCTGATTGCCAGTTTCGAGGAAACAACTTAGTTCTTACACAGAGATTCTGGAAGCGATGGTGGCAGTGCTGGTTTTTACTGAAATTTCTGTGCTGAGGAAGGCTTGCTCTAGGACAGGAGGGGCGCAGAGTCTGTACAAATTAAAAAGCACAAAGCCATCCCGCCTGGGCCCTTCATGACAAAACCTTCCCTGGAAACATTGCAGGTGTCATTTTTTCTACCATCTTGAAGACCAGCCTTGATTTTGTTTTCTGTTTGGTTGCGTTTGTTCTTGAAACCTGATTCTAGCAACCCGGTAAGTAAGTGAAGACTGGGAATACTGCAGGTTTTTCACTTAACAAATTATTATTATTTTTCCTCCGAGTTACAGCAAAATTAGACCTTTGCTGAATGCACCTACAGTTGTCTAGTATCTTAAAGGATCTGTTTGTATCTAATGTGTTCCTAAAGGTACTTAAAGAATATTCTCAGCCCTTGAACGTAGCTTTGGTTGTATGGTTGCTCTTGTAAATTATCGGTAGCAGCAGTCACTGTCAGGTCTGTCCTACCCTCACAGTTTGCACTCTGGCTCTTTGGAAGCTCGTCTGAGTTTCCCACCAGGCATAGAACCCTCTGGAGAGGAGCACTGACTGATCTGTAAACGTGTAAACCAACCATCAGCAGCCCAGGGCCTGAAATGTCGCAGGCTTTCGCTGAGTTCCATTGGAGAGTAGACGGCCAGTGGGAAGATGGGCTGAAATGTTCGCAGGCAGAGTGACAGGTTGTCCTGAGCGTCCGAGCCTCACGATCAAAGGCCCTCTCTGTAGCCTGGATCAAAGGCTGGCGCAGCCCGGGGTCCCAGCGTGAGGGCGGGAGGGTCGGGCCACAGGAGCACAGCCTCCTGGCGGAGATGCAGGCAGATCCCACGTTACAAACCCGCTTCCCGACGCTGCTTGTTGGCAAGCTCGCTCTGGAGCAGGAGCGGGTATTGATTCCTTGCTGGCACTGCGACCATGCGGGTTTGAGTGACTGCAGAAAGGAAGCCGTTCTGGAGGCCAAACTCCAGACTCCGAGGGTCTCTGGTTTACTTAGAGTCCAGCGGAGACGGTCCCTGTAAACAAAGCCTCCTCGACAGAGCAGGAGCCGTTCCTGGGACGCAGCGGGGAGTGAGAGCTCCTGAGAAGAACCCCTGGGCACCGGCCACGTGCAGGCGATGGGGACGCACGCGGGAACAGACACGCCGAGCCGCGGCCCCATCACAGTCACCCGTAGCGCCTGCTCTTCAGAATGCAGGTTCCCGGGTCCCCCCCAAGATGGACTAGATCGGCGACGCTAGGGCGAGGCCCAGGAATCTGCATCTGCAACAAGTGCCCTAGTTACTTCTTGGTTTCATTAAGGTTTGTAAACCGGTGGATTGGAAATTGGACAGGAGGAGGCAGAGGGGAGAAAGCATCCCGAGCGGAGGGGCTGGTGCAGGTGACACAACGCAGTGGGAGATGCCGGGAGGCCGCAGCTCACCCGCTTTGAACACGCATTCGTTCAGCAGATGTTTGTGTAGCGGTTACCGCGCGCCCGTTTCTGGGTCGGAGTCTAAACCCACTGGACGCCTGTTTCTAGCGGCTGCACATCGAGCAGTGGCTGAACTGTAATCCGGGCTGATGGTGGGGAGATCTTACCTGCGGGAAGGGAGCTTTGCTTGCAGTAAAGGCAAACACATCAGTTACAGCGACCTGTACCTCTTGGTGAAGAAAACGATGCAGCTCACTCACTTGCTGTATTAGGAATGGAGACAAGAGGAGAGATTAAGTGGGTTTAACATGATCAGCATATCCAATACAGTAGTCTCAGAATCATACGCGCTACTGAGAGTAAAGAACCAGAACTGCGAAAGAAGACACATTCTCATTCCGTATCAGGGCTGAGGAAGGCGGCCACGATTTTGTGTGTGTCTTTCTGTGACACTTCATGGTGTTAAAGTCACAGGGTAGCTCAGCAGTCAGACGTCTGTGTGGCATGAGCCATCGTCAGGTTTACGTGGTTGTTGATTTTCCCTGTGGTGCTACTGGGGAGGCATCGGCTGGATCAGGTTGTGTTCAGGAGAGCTCGCTCGGGGCCCGGTGACCGTCCGTCGTCCAGGGTTAGTCTACCAAGGAGGCCCCGCTTCCCCAGTCCCGGGCCCTCAGCTACCTGATTGCCAGGGTGCCCAGCCCTCTCTCCCTGGACCTCCTTGGCATCTGTCAGTTTTAGGGCTTTGTCTGTTTCTCAGCAAGTGCCTCACATCGTCCTTCCTACGAGCTGCTGCCCCGAGTCCCCGCAGATGCCTGGGCCCCAGAAGTAGTGGCCGCCCGCGTCTGTCCCTGGGGACGTGCCGGCCCCCAGACACTCCTGCAGCCGGGACCGCAGGCCCGACGTGGCGGGTGTGCTGATGTGATGCCCCCTTTGATCTGACTCCCGCTTGTGGGCTTTTCCCTCTGTGGACCTGTAGGGAGAGCGGGACACCTTCAATGGCACTGTTCCATTTAGTGGGGAGGGGATAGTCTCACGCCCCTGTTTTCATTGTGAATCGCCCTGTTATGATGACATTTTTATAGAGCATTCATGAGAAATGTCTTTGCAATCACACGTGTTTAAATTATTTTCTTCTTTCTGGTAACATTAAGTCCCCTGTTGATATCATACAAAGATTTAATCTCTCAGGTTAAAAAAATGGTCTCTGGTAATGACAAGAATAGCTTCATAGTTTTCCACAAAGGGATAATGGTATTAAGTAGCTTATGAGTTTTGAAGGAAAAAAATAAAGATTCACAAAAGGGTCCTGACATGTGACAAAGCAGCATGACAACAATAATGGCAGATGCATCAGATTTGCAGGAATAAATCACTCAGAGGTTTTGGTTCCATGAGATTTATCACAAACCCCTCAGCCACAGAGATTTCAAAAGGAAGAGAGACGGTGTCGGCTTGGTCAGATCGGGTACATTTCAACAGACGGCCCAGATCAGATGCACCCCAACCCAAGGCCCAGACCACATGCACCCCAACCCAAGGCCCAGACCAGATGCACCCCAACCCGAGGCCCAGACCAGATGCACCCCAGAGCGTGGTTCTTTAAAACTATTGCTCCTCTCTGTCTCCCTTTACTTCTGACCGGGAAGCTTTCCTCTTGGAAGGAAGGAACACGCAGCCCGGTTAGCGCCGCAGAGAGCAGCCGAGCAGAGGAAACCGGCCAGGAGAAGGTCCAGTCAGGCAGCAGGTGCGGCCCGTCCACTGCTGAGCCGTAGGCATTGTGACTGTCACTCCTGGGGCTTCTGTGCGAATGAACAGAATTACAGCCTCTTACAGCCCCAGGGCTTCCCAACAGAAGCTCAGCCTCTTTCCTGAGGATCAGACAATCATAAATGACCCAGGTTGAGTTAATACTTAAAACTGGAGTGAACATAATTTAACTTTATTTTGATAATTATGATGGTGGAACTCTTTAGGGTGGCCAGTGTGAAATCAGTTATTGCTGGTCTGGGGTTTCTGGTTCTGCGGTCAGAGTTCCCTTGGGCAGCAGCCTGTGGGGAAATCCTTTGTGGGGGAGAGGAGGAGATGTGGCCACAGGTGCAGGGGGGAGGGGGCACAGGTGCAGGGGGGCACACAGGTGCAGGGGGAGGGGGACACAGGTGCAGGGAGGAGGGGGACACAGGTGCAGGGGGAGGGGGACACAGGTGCAGGGGGAGGGGGACACAGGTGCAGGGGGGAGGGAGACGGGTGCAGGGGGAGGGGAACAGGGTTGCAGAGGGGAGGGGGACACAGGTGCAGGGCTGAGGGGGACACAGGTGCAGGGGACGACGCAGCTCTGAGAGACCCTGTGCCCACCTGTCGTCTTGTTATAGGGGTAAGTGTAAATAAATAATGTCTGTCTTCTCCTCTGAGAATGAAAATTCTATTGTTTTCCTCCACTAAAGTAGTCAGGTAATAGTAGAGACTTTGGATTGAAGTACAAAAATAAATTCAATTTTCCCATGAAATTAATCTAGGCTTCCCCTCCCATGACCCACCTCATGTCTCCAGACCTGGGAGCATCTACTGTGGTAAATGTGAAGGTTTTTCTGGGGATACTTGTGCCGTGGGCCGCACAGTCCCCTACTCGTGACCCAGGGCGAGCACAGGACCATCCTCACATGTGGGAACTTGTAAACTGCACGTGTAGGTGAGACGTGCCCAGTGGCTCCCTTCGTGGGGAGGTCCTGCCCGCCTGTGCGGGCTTGGTTTCCGAGAATCTCTGGCACATCAACCAGGAGCTCCGGGTGAATATCATCACCTGGGAAAATGACGCTACCATTATATTTGTGAGCAGAAATGCTGTCCACTTATAAACAGGAAACTCCACCATGAAACCCTAATGTGATCTCCGGATCCACTCCTGCTATTAAAAGGTGTTATCATGAGTCTCTTCGGCTGTCACCAGCGGGGATGGAATGTTCTGGCCCTGATGTGTGTCCCCCGGGGCGTGACAAACACCAGACTGTCCCGGAGAAGAGGAGCGAGCATTGCGGTGGACACGCCCCTGCGTTGTGCCGGGACTCGGTTCCATCCAGTCTCGGGGATGACGTGTGTGGCTACATGTCGCGCCTTCGGGAATGACTAGATCCGCTCTGAGTTGGTGGTGCTCAAGTGTGCCCGTCGGGCGGCCCCTCGCGGTTAAAGTAAATCCCAAGTGACAGCTGTTTGGCTGCTGGTGTCTATAGAGTACAAGGAGTTTGGATTTAAGCGAACTTCTCCTCGGGCCGTGAGTCCACCCTTTGTCACCCACGCGTGTCGCCTCCACGCAGGTGACTGTGTACCACGGGAGGAGCGAGCGCTGCTCTCAGCATCCCGGCCGCCCGCGGGGACAGAGGGGAAGCGCCCCAGCGCCCCTTACGTGCTGGTGCTGGTCCAGGCTGGTGCCACCAGCCCTGTGAGGTCTACACTGCAGGCGGCTTTTCGGTGCTTGAACAAGACGTGGAAGGAAGGATGGCGCGGGGGAAGGTTCTGGCTGGAGGGACGGTTCTCAGAGGTCCTCCCTCTCAGGTTCCTCGTGGACGTGACGGCTTCATGGCCCCACTAGCACAGCCGAGCCCTTTGCTTCCTTCCTCTTCCCTCTTGGGGACAGAAGCCAGGGAACAAGGACACACCGCCGGGCTCTGCCTCTTGTCGTCCTCGAGCCGGGCAGAAAGCGGGGTGCACGTGAGTCACCCAGGCCTGTCGGAGGCTCCGGGCATGGTGGCCGTGCTCCCTCCACGGGGCCCTGAGATGACAGAGGTGAAAGCTAGAGACGCGGTCCTGCTGGATCAGACGCGGCCGCGCGTCTCCAGGGACGGGCAGCCGGGCAGCCCCGGGAGGGTTCTCGGGCCTCGGCCACAGGCGCCTTCACACATGCTCTGGACGGTGTTAGGAGCCGGGGGTCTCCACACCCTGGAGGGCACGCTGCTAGTGTGGTAACGTTTTTAATTACACTTTTCTTGGTGTAGAACAATAGCGCCAACAGAGTCCAACATCTGTGTATGTACATAAACATATATAATTACATTTTACATATATGTCATCATATATGAAATGTATAATATACAACATTTCATATGTGTTACTGAGCACAAGTTCATGTGCCCGACACACAGTGAGGCCAAACAAACCAAAATGTCGGCGTTTGGAGCAGAGAAAGGTTCATTGCAGGGCCATGCAAGGAGATGGGTGGCTCATGCCCCCGAAATCCCAAAATCCCTGAAGGGTTTCAGCAAAGCATTTTTAAAGGCCGGATGGGTGGGGGGCTCGCAGGGTATGTGACCAGCTCGTGCACAGTTCTCTGACTGGTTGATGGTGAGGTCACAGGCGGGTCACAATCCTTAGGCGCCAAGAGGTCTGGGGGCTACGTGCTCATGGGCATCAAGTAGTTAATTTCTTCCACTTGGCGGGGGTGTTAGCATGGGTAAAGCAACTCAGGAAGCGTGCATCAGATACCTCAGATAGAGAAGAGCTACAACAGAGGACATGGGGGAGGGCTCTGCCCCGGGAAGGCCCCAGAGGGTCCTGCTCGGTTACATGTATAATGCGTGATAGTTCTCTAGATAATTATATATGTAATTGCAAATATATGTTTGGTCTAGAAGTCCTAGTCCCTGAGGACGGTCAGCCCTCAGCAGGTGAGGAACTGCCATGGGTGCATTTAGAGCCTGTCCCACAGCTCAGCTCTGTGGATGCCTTGTGCCCCAGTTGCACTGTATTGCACTTTATTTTGGATTCTTGGCCAAAGACACACATTTATTTATCTTTTCTCCATACGTTCCTGCAGTATTTTTTGCTCAGGGGATGAATCGTATCAGTGAGCCTGGGTGTTTTATCAGGTTCTCCAGGTAGAAAACGTGGACCCCTGCCCCACTGCCTCGTCAAGAGGCCCCCTCGCCTTCCCCGTGATGTTTGTGCAAACCGGAGTCTGCACATGAGTCACCCCGCTTCCGGACAGACTGTCCGCTGCATCACGGTGAGCAGCGTTGTTTGGTTTCTTGCTGTGCGGCTTTGTTGATTTGTGTCTTTAATCTTCGCTAACGTTTATTTCCATTACATTTCGATCTCAGGTAGAGAAAACAGGCAAAGCCCTAAGAAGCAGAAGTGGATGCTTCAGTGCTTCCCATCGTGAAGGGCTGTGATGGTGGCGAGTGTAACGGGTCACGGTGGGCTGATCGGAGCTGGGGGCCCGGTGGACAGGGGTGTCACTGTGGCCTCTGAGAGGGGTGCCCAAGGCCTCCTTGGAGAGTCGTTCCTCCCGGAGGACCACCTGAAAGCCGTGAAGGGTGGATTTGAGGGAGACACTAGTTTGCTTCCGTGTGTGTCTGCAGGCACTTTCTCCAGCTGATTTACAGAGCCATCACTTTGTGGCATTTACTCTTGACCTTGGCAGGCCAGTGATTGCTTGTTTCCTGTGAGGGAAAAACCTACACTCCCAGGAAGCAGCTGGTGGTGGGGAGGGTTTCCCCGAGGTTGTAAGGAACTGGCTCAGAGATTGGTACCCTGTTCCCTCTGCCCATGGTCCGTCACACCTTTGCTGTGATAACAGGCATCATGCACCATCGATGAGCATGGCATTCGGTCTCATGTGGGATTTAGAGAGAGGCGACGTTTAGGTGAGGTCAGGCATTTCTCTTGCTCTTTTCCAGGTGAGCTTTGAACTACTGAGTAATCCCCTGATTCTAAAGCACAAATGCAGCACAGCTTTCAAACCCACCTTGCTTCTTCTTGGGGAAAGGCACGAGATGTGGAAACTTAAGCAACGTGAGGGTTGGGTTTTCTTCCACTTTGAGGAAGAATCTTACCTGTGACTCTGCTCTGTCAATGCTGGGAAAGACCCAAGGTCGTCCTGTACCCAGTCACCTTTCTGGCCATTGGTACCTCGTACCTCTGTTTCCACGGCCGTGGGAAAAGCCAGCAGGAGAGCCTCCTGCCCTGCTTGGCCTCTGACGGCTCCTCTAATTAGGGGGAGCAGCTTGTGCACCCCCCAACGACAGAACCCCCGGCCTCTGCCCTCGGAGCTGGGTCTGCACCTGCCACGCGCACCTAGATGGGCCCAGGTCTCCATCTCACCCGCGCGAGGTCCCTACAGATTTGTTTGTGTCTCCGCTGTCACTCCCAGCTTATGTCAGGAGTTAAGTTTCAACACACACACACACAAATGTCGTGGTCCGAGCACGGGTTAGAAGAAGAATTTCCAGACACGAAGTACTTTAGAAAAGTGAGTTTATTGCGAACAAAGAGAGCAGAGTTAGTGAGGGGCGCTGCAAACACAGCGGGCTGACTTCCTGATAGACCAGCGAGAGCCGACCCCCCTTGTGGGCTAGTAGCCAACTTTTATAGCTTCAAGACAAAGAAAATTCCTGCTGGCAGGATGGCATTAGGTGATTGGTCAGGATGCGACAAGGTGACTACATGGTGATTATTTTGCCTAATGTGGAGTCGGGCGGGGTGGGGTGTCCCGTTTAGGTCAGGAGAGCCCATGGCAACAGCTACTATGGGGGCTCCGTTAATTCCGGGATTTTTGTTCTGTGTCCTTGATGTAGCGTGTCCTTGATGTAGGGCTCCACAACAAACAGGTTTTAAAAAGAAATACAAAGCAAGTTTTCTGCACCTTCGTGTAATACCAAAGAGCCTGGAGTGTTTTATGGACTTAATTTCTCGAATCCCTCAAGCGCCCAGAGAAAGTGAGCATCCACACATATTGCTGTTTCCACTTTGCAGTTTGGGAGAAAGGACGACTTAGGGCTTCAGAGAAGTTAGTCGTGGAGCCGGAAGGGACTCAGCTTTCCCGAGGGCTCAGCCCCTGCCTTGCTGGTCCCTGCGAGCTGCCCTGGGCCACGTGGAGAAGAGAGGAAATAGGCAAGCGGCCTGGGTTCCCAGCCTCTGGCATCTGGCTTCTGGCACATTCAGCAGTATCCACGTCAAGACTCTGCCCGTCCCGCCGCAGGCCTGTCGCCAGGCGGAGGAGCTCTAAACTTTTACGGTTTCCTTTGTATCTGCTTAGTACTGTTAATACTGAAAGTTAATACACTAATTTTCTTTTTTTAATTCAGGAGGGTAAAATAAATATGGTACTCTGTAGTTAAATTAACTCTCACATCACCTATGCATTGTAGTTTCAAATAAATCTGTTTTTCTCTGTGTACTTCAATCACAGTTTAAACTAGATATACATATTAAATGATACGGAAGTAGCAATTACTACATTAGTATACACTTATGCAGAGTTGTACTATTTTTATGAAATATAAATGTGAGTATAAATTTTTTGAACTAAACAGGAAAAATATTTTACCCTTCATAGCATACCCTTAAATGTATACCCAGTGATTGCCAAGAATGGATTGAAAAATATTCAATATATAACACTAGCTGCAGTGCACAAATAATTATGGGAAAACAAAATGACTAGCAGAGGGAAAATTAAAGCATTCCATTAGAAGTAAATACTGGATTATTGTTCGAATAAATGCAATTAAATATTTGGTGTTTGACACTACCCAATTAAAGTGAAGGCATAGTCTCATTTTTTTTTTATAAATTTATTTATTTTATTTATTTATTTTTGGCTGTGTTGGGTCTTCATTGCTCTGCGCAGGGTTTCTCTAGTTGCGGCGAGCGGGGGCTACTCATTGTTGTGGTGCGCAGGCTTCTCATTGAGGTGGCTTCTCTTGTGGAGCACGGGCTCTAGGCGCACAGGCTTCAGTAGTTGTGGCACGTGGGCTCAGTAGTTGTGGCTCGCAGGCTCTAGAGCGCAGGCTCAGCAGTTGTGGTGCACGGGCTTAGTTGCTCCGCAGCATGTGGGATCTTCCCGGACCAGGGCTCGAACCCGTGTCCCCTGCATTGGCAGGCGGATTCTTAACCACTGCGCCACCAGGGAAGCCCTTCTCATTTGTTTTCATTTGAATGGAAAAACAGTTCTAAAAGGTTATTGAGTATTCCTATTATCTTTCTAACGATTCCATAAAGTTGAATGAATAAATCAAAACAGATATGCCTTCCCAGTGACATAAAGTGCCCTCTTTTTTGAACAAATGAGGATACAAATCATAATTTATTTCTCTCATAAAGCCAGGTTTGTTCTTGTCTTATCCATGTATAATTTACATACAGGAGATGCCCATATACTAGGTGTGCATATGCCCATGTAGCTCGGGCACCAATCAAGACAGAGAACTTGTCCACATCCCAGAAAGTTCCCTCACAGCTCTTCGGGGGAAGCCTTGGCCACCAGAAGCAGAGTCTCCTGATGTCTCTCACCAAAGGTTAGCAGTGTGATTTAACGTGAGATCTTGAAGCTGCCACACGTACGGCGTGTAAGGCGTTGCGGGCGCTGCGTTAAGTGCTGCAGAGAAATGGGTGCAAAGTCTGAGGGCATCACTCAGTCCTGGAGAGCGAAGGCAGGGTAAACGCCGACACTGAAGCAGAGGGAGCCGGTGGGCGCGAGGGGCCGCGCGGTGGCGGACGGTCCCACAGGAGAGCGTGGCGGTCCACCCCAGCCGCAGACGGCGTCCGTGCCTGCCCTGCACATCCAGCACACCTGCCTCCTGTTCCTTGGCCACGATTCGCTGATAGAAGTTGACATTCGAGGTGAACATAAATGCTGCAGAATAATCAAGGTTGAAGGTGAAGAGGGAGTTTTACAGGTCTAGTTTCGTGGGACCCGTCCCAGGAGGTTGCAGCCTTCAGACGGCCCAACGGAAGAGCCATTCCCCTGATGGATGGTTTTGACCCAGGAGCTGCTGTTCTGTTCCAAGCATTCCTATCCAGCACTTTCTGCAGGAAATGCTGAGTTACACGTTATCCCTGCTTTGTTCACATGCGTCATCTGTCTAGTGGTCTTCTCAGCACCGTGTAGACCTGTGCAGGTTCCCAGCAGGTGGCTTCAGGGCGATCACCCCCTCCCCACTCTGGGTGCCAGCGAGAGGGACTCGCGACATTTGTCACCTGAGGTCCTGTTTGTGGCCGAATAAGCTGAGTGTCCTTCCCGTGCGTGGGTGTCTGCATCAGGCCACCTGCCGCGTGACTTGGTTCAGAACCGGTTGTTGTGGTCCAAGCAGAGCCGTGTCACGAGGAAACGAGGGTCTGCTCTGCAGTCGTCGTTCCCGTCATTCTCTGGGCACCCTGTGCCTCCCCAGGCTGGTGGTCTGGCCTCCCCTGGGGGTCTCACTGCCCCAGGAAGCGGAGCTGGGGGAGGGGCGGCCGCAGCCACAGCCTCACAACCGCAGCCTCCAAGCCAGGCCTGCTCCTCCGGGGGGAATGGAGATCAGGGTCCAGACGCTTCTCCCTGCTGGGGGGAAGGCCCAGGAGGAGAGGCTGGCGTTGAGCGCTGTCTGCGCTGACTCCCAGCTCATTCCCAGTCTCCCTGGGCCGTCCCACCGGGTTGACGCGGGGGAGCGGATGGTGGGTGGGGAATATCTCCTCCACAGCAGCGAGTCTTTATCGAAGGCCGGGAAGAATAGAGCGAGAGGACGTGTCGTCTGCGGGACACAGTGCCCGCGGTCAAGGCCCGCGTCTCCTCAGGCACCAGGCACCGCGCACCTCTGGGTGTCGGGCGCTGGCTACGCATGAGCAGTGGAGACGTGAAATCAGGATTCTGACCTGGGATCTCGGAGCCAGCGCGCACGAGGCCCTGAACAAATAACTACAGTAAGCGGAACGTTTACTGGGTCTTACAGGAGGTGTGTTAGGGTTCTCCAGAGAAACAGAACCATAGGAAGGGTGACTGTACCTACACGGAAAGAGATTTAAAACAAGGAATTGGAGGCTGCCAAGCCCCGAGATGTGCAGGGCGAGCCGTTGAATCAGAGTCCCGGGAAAGCCGATGGTGTAGTCCGGGCTGAAGGCCGGCAGCCCAGAGACTCGGGAAGAGCCGGCGTTTCATCTTGAGTTTGAAGGCAGGGAAAACCAATGTCCCAGTGTGAAGTGAGTCAAGCGGGAAGAGTCCTCTCTTACTAGAGGGGGTCAGCTCTCTGTTCTGTTCAGGCCGTCAACTGATTGGATGAGGCCCACCCACGTAGGAGGGCAACCTGCTTGACTCAGTCTACCTGTCCAAGCGTTAATCTCATCTGAAAACACCCTCAGAGACAAAGCCAGAATCACGCCCGACCCAGTGTCTGGGCGCTTCAAGGCCAGGCAGGTTGACACATTCAGTTAACATCCCAGAAGGGAAAACTGAAAATCTAGAAACACCTCCTCACGTAGACGAAGTGGACCCTAAGGATAAATAACAACATGAGGCTTGTGTGCACCTAACTGCCAGATGCTCCCGCTGACGAAGTGAAACACACGTCTCCATTTTGTTCTAGAAATGCTTAACAGAATTATTAAGACAAGACCGCACACTGGAACGGACCTGAATGTAAATGTGCTGAGTCAGAATTCAGAAAAGGGCAGCTCTGAAGCCAAGTGGCTCTGGGTATTTGGCCACATGTGTAAACAAGGTGATGTCAGGTGACGCAACCCAGGGCAGTCCACTCAGGCACAGTTGACACACATTCTGTAATAATCTTTAAAACACAGCTATTTTCCAATATTCACGCTAGCTGCCCGCATTGGGCACGTGACCCAACTTGTGCCCAGGTCACCTACAATACCTCTCCTAGAAGCTCCCAGGTGACTTGTCTTGAGAAATTATTCTGGGAAAGTAAACTAATATTCTGGGGTACTTTATATAAATACATATATATTATATAACGTGTAGAAATATATATTATTTATATAAAGAATGATTATATATAATAGTGTATATATAATTACATAATATATAAAAATATATACCTTATTTATGTAAAGAACTATTTTGTTCTTTAACAAATTTTGAAGGGCAAGTTTCCATCTTCTATGGATCTTGTAATCTAGTTGGGGAAAATAATGTGTATAATATCAAAAGCCAGATAAGATAGAAGTTAGTGCTAGAAGCCAAGGAGCATGTGATGAGCTCCCAACGTGTGCTGGAGACAGGAGAGGCTCTTAGAATCCAAGGAGAGGTGACCCGGGCCGGGTAGACGTGGACGCTGGGCTTCCAGACCTCGGGGCAGCGTCAGCAAGTGGGACAGAGCAGAGTTCAGAAGCGTTGAGGATTCAGTGAGGAGACAGACCAGCCTGGCAGAGTGAAGGATTGTCAGATGGGACTGCTGAAGCTCAGGCCCTGGAGGGAACAGGGGGGCAGTTCTGGGGGCGTGTAGACCGCAGGAGCATGAGCTTCGCTTAAGAACAAGGAGAAGTATCTGAGCTTTACGATAAGGGCCGTGACATTACAGATCGCGCTCTGGTGGGACCCCCTGGGCTGACCATGGAGGTGGCCCCTTCAACCACGTCAGTGATGGAGCGAAGATGAGCTGGGAGAGAGGACCCGAGTGAGAAGGGGCCTCTCAGGACACGGGCGGTGGGGCTGGAGGAGGGACAGTCACGTGTATGAGGGATGGAAAAGATTCGGAGGTTTGGGAGATAATCTTAGTTCATGGAATAAGTAACATAACAACAATGGGAAAGGTGGCTGATTGGTAATTAGCCGAGCGATTATCTGTGTTTAGATCACAGTTTTGGCAGTGCTCCGTGTGTGTGCAAGTGTGTCTCCCGATACTAATATTTGCTCTAAGAGTTGATCTGTAGAGCGAGCTACTAAAAATACTAGCACATGTTCACCAGCCAAGGAAGGGTTCCAAGCGCTGGAAGTATTTCCTCATTTACTGATCACGGCAGCCTGCGAGACGGCTCCTCCTCATATCTTCATGTTTCAGGTGAGAAGCTGGGGCCAGGGAGGCACAGCTGGCAGGGCCGCTGCGGTTCCTGAGTGGAGGGAAGCTTTGCCAGGCAGGCAGGGGACTGCCCAGGGCACGGGGGAAAAGCTAATTCCAGCGCGGTCCTGTTTACATCATTGCAGCCTCCTAGCCACGGCCTCTTCATTAATGGAATTTACTCTTTTTGCCTTCTAATTCTAAAGCGGCATAGAGCAGAAGACATTTTGCAAGCCTCCAGGCGTAGACTAAAATCCTGCGCCTGCCACTTCTAAGGTGTGTAAATTTGGGCAAATTGTTTAGCGTCTCTGAGCCTCCATTTATTTATTTATGCAATAGGAATAAGACTATCTAATTCATATGATTTTGTGAAAATGAAATGAAATGATATATGTAAGGAGTGATGACTGGGAGGTAGAAAATTTCTACAGGTTTTTACTTTTATTCGCATTAACATTACATGGACCGGCGTAGAATCAGGATAGGGGAAAATCTTTGGGAAATCCAGTATATTTGCATTTTGTTCAAACCCATTTGATATGTCCAAGTTATTCAGGCGTCTTTACCAGTCTTTACTCATCATTCTAAAACATACTATTTGAAATTTTAAAAATCAAGATGAACTAAAGATAACATCACGTAGGAAGGTAGGAAGCATTTTGGGTTTATTAGTTCAAGATGTGAAACGTGGTGAAAATATGTGTAGCTGCAGAATGGTGGAGAAGATGTGAGAAATACAAATCAGAGTCTGAAACTAACTGGAAACTTTGTTATCTACAAAGTGTCTTCCTTTGTTCTTGAGGTGATAATTCAGGTGATAATTCAGTGAGGATCTACCTGTGTTAGTAGTATAGACACATCGGTGTGCAGCTGAGACCCCTCACCCAGCAGGACGTCCGGGGGAAGTGTCTTCTCCTGGGCAGTTGCAGGAAAGCCGTGCCTGGGCATTTACTGGAGCAGGGCTTGGCCTCGGTCTTGAAAGTTAAGTGGGCATTTGCCAAGCGGTCCTGAGCCAGGCATGGGGCACACAGGTCACCTTAGCAGGGGATGCACAGAGTGGCAGGTGTGGTTTGGAAGCAGGAAGTGGTTCAGTACAGGTGCTTTGAGAGGTGTCCTGGGCAGGGTGGGGGAGTCAGGGCCATATGACACTGAACTCATCCCGTGTTTAATGAGGGCTGGCCATGCCCCGAGCCCTGTTCTAGGGGGTCTAAGTTTCTCCGGGATAGAGCTGTGCTCACAGGGTTGGAAAGGTTACCTCATTTGCCCCCATCGTGGGACCCCGTGCGAAAGAGGCAGATTTCAAACCCAGGTTGTTCCCTCTGAATCCAAGATCGTTGAACTTTTCCTTGTGCCCCAGAATCTGCTGTAGGCATCTCACCCTCCCCTCGCAAACTGTCAAGAACCATGCCTGCCATGGAGGGGGTCCAGGCTCAGGAGCCAGCAGTTGAGACTGGGGGACCTGACTCGGGAGCTGCAGAGCGACTGTTCCCAGGGGAGGACCAGGAACAGGGCTGAGCTTGGCCGCAGAGGTCCTGGTAGTGGCGGCCGTGGTGATGTTGTGATTCCCAGCCACTTCCTGAGTGCCACGTGCTCTAGGGCCCCGCTCACTATCTCACTCCTCCTTCCACGTCACTCTGTAAGAGACGTGTTTCCCGTGTGTTACAGCCCAGCACCCGGGGCCTCTGGGAGTTAACTGCCCGACCTCCGGGCGTAGATCAAGGCATGGGAACCAGGTGTGTGCGATACTGTTGTCCTGGATCAGGTGGACATCCCGGGGCATTTCCAGCAACAGTAGGCCTTCCACAGCCATGCGGTCGCTCCTGAAAGACTGCATGTTCCCCACTAAGTGGAAGCAGGTCTGACACTTACGTCAGCTGTGAGGACGTGTCTTTCAACATGGAGGCTGTCTGATCGCATTGTCAGAACTCCTTCCAGGAAATATCTCAGCATCTAATTGGTCACTTGCTGGTTCCCCATTTAATAGCGCAAAATGGTAGAAGGAAAAAAACCAAACCAAATGAGAAAGCAGTAGAATCCAAGATTGGCGGGAAGATATCATAAACTAGCTTTTAAAGAAATATGGGGAGACCAATGGATAGTTTTAGATGGTCACAGACAGACGGCAAACTAGCCCGGGCGGATGGCGCCCCAGACCGAAAAGCAAGGTCTCCTGGCTGGCAGGTCTGCCCAGCCGACCCCAGGCTTGCCCTCCAGAGCGTGGCGGCCGAGAGGGGGGCCCTGAGCTGCCGTCCCGGGAGGGTCCTGCCTTGGCCACGTCTCATCTGGGCGACCCACCAGGGCTCTGCCCCGTGTCCTCCCGTGTAGAAGGGAAGGTTTGTGTGGCAGTTTCACGGAGTCAGTGTTGGGGTCAAAGTGGATCATTGCGCCCCAGGCATGGAGGGCAGTGCCTGGCCGTGGCCGCTGTTTACACAGGGTCCTCGGTGCCGGGGTGTCTGGGAGCTTGGGGGGCTGATGGGGCAGCGGCAGAGCCGTGCACGTGCCGTCCGTAGGTTGGTGCCTTCGTATGTTAACTCGGGTGGGCCTGGCTCCGAGGGTGGTGCAGCTGTGAGGACGGTGAGGCCAGCCGGAGGCTCCCCGTGCAGGTCCCGCCGAGGCTCACAACGACCACAGCTAACACGTGCTCAGCGCGCTGTGGCCACTCCTGTGCCCCGGACCCTGCCTGAACTTCAGGGTGACCCTGAGGGGAAGTCCTGTCGTTCCTTTTTCTTGAGGGGGGTGGCAGTCTTCTGATCCTACAGACACAGCAAGGAGAGGCTGTCTCGTGACTGTCTGTGGGGTGATCTGAAGCGTCACCCGCACCTGCGCTGTGCGGGGCTGAGCTCGTCCTGGGGGGTCTCTGGAGCAGCTGGAGGGGACCTGGATCACATCCGTCCTGAGTCTTCTTACCAGCGGGACCTCCCTGGTCCTCAGGTGCCCCCGCGCCCGGCCTGCACCGCCCGCCCGCAGCCCTGACAGGCATCTTTAAAGTTTGTCCCAAACTCCACATGGCATCTGAGGGACAACATGGGTCTTCCCTTGTTCACACTGGGATCCTTCACCAAAGGACACGAGCTCAGGCCATCAGTGAAAAACAGAAGCGGAAGAGAGGGATTCCGAGTTATTCCGAATCTCCAGGCAGCTGCAGAGGCAGCTCTTAAATACCTTTGAAGACGATATTGTGTCACCAAAATAGCACAGGCCACGTGTTATCTGTAATGGAAAAACAGGGGCAGTAATAACATGAGGCTTCTGTGCTGTTTTCCTTTTGGAATTTCAAAGCACCTCCCAGCAGGCACGGTGACTCACGCTGCAAACAGTCTTGAGGGAACTAAGTATGTATATGTTGCTTCCCTTTCTGACAAGTGCTTAGACTGTAACTCGCTGCTACGGTGTCTGAGCTGTCGGCATCTGGAAGATGCCCCTGCCCGGCACGGAAGGAAGGCTTTCAGGCGTGTCCCCTCTGCGTCCTCAGGATGTGCCTTTCTTAGCAGCCACTAACTTGTCACTCCACACCGTTAAAAAAAAAAAACCCAAAAACTCTAAATATAGACGGCACCAAATATTCTCTTAGTCACACAGATCACTTGGCTTGTGTCACATTTCAGAACATTTTCAACTGTTTGAGTTAATTTTACCTGGAGTTCAAACCTGGGCAGAAGTTTCAGCCAGTGTTGAAAGCAAGGATAACACATAATAAATGTTTGGAAACCCAGGAGCCTGCAGTGGAGACTCAGATTCCAGTGTGAAGAGAAGGAAGTCGGTCCTCCGCTAACATTGAAGACACTGGGCTGTTTAGGATGTTTGGCTTATCAGAAATTTGTGGAGTGGAGACGTTCATCACAAAACAAACGGGTGATTTCACAGTTGCTGACCTTCGTTCCGCTGCACGTGTGACACCATTCGTTTATCCTCTGCTGATTTTGAATTTGTGGCAGTCAGGGAAAGACCAGCTTAAGCTTTACTTTTGTTAATGAAGAAACGGTAGTTTTGGTCGTTTGAACACGTTTAGCAGCTGGTGTGTGACGTCCCTGTGCCCGGAATCTGGGGTGTGGGAAGGTCAGGGCCAGGCCTCTCCCTGGGGAAGGTCAGCTTTGGTGGGATGTGGACACCAGGCCAGGCATCCAGCTGGCATTTGGGTTCCGAGGCGGCAGTTCCGGCGGGGTTGGGGGGAGTGAATGAGGCTGGAGCGGGAGGGCGGGGGGAGACACCACGGAGACAGCAGAGAGGGGCCCCCGGCACCGGAGACCTAGGGAGGCTGGACCACAGGTGGGGGCAGAGGGGGAGGGAGGAGATAACTCAGGGTCCAGGTGCTGGGGGGCGTCTAGAAAGCCCGGGAAAGCCCCCACTAAGGGTAAAACAAGACGACCCAGAAAGTTCTGAGAACCGTGAGAGAGGATACTGTGTCCGTGAGGGTCAGAGACCCCCGTCTGCTGGGACTGCAGGCAGGCTGCTGGCGGTGAGTTCCCTGTTCCTCAAGCGAGGACCCTCTGAATGGGTGACAAGCCATTCTTTGCGGGCCCTGAGCCGGGTTCCAGTCTGCACCGGGGAGAAGTGGTTGCTCTTCCTTAAACTTGGATTCCGACACCTCACATGTCCCCAGGGCCCCACAGAGGCTCCCTGCGCCCTGTCCTCCCGCTGGCCTTGGTCTGTGGGCGTGCGGACGCACTGCCACCTCCTCGCGCCTCTCCCGAGATTCAGGGAGGCATAACCACGCCGGGGTGCGGGCCAGCGGTCACGTGCTCGGGCCAGAGCCAAGGTCGGGGGCCGTCTGCCCTCCAAGCACCCTCCCTGCGGCTCTGAGCCCCTCCCTGTGTCCAGTCACGGGACGGGCCAACCCCTCTCCACGCCCTGTTCCGGCTGGTCCCTGCCCACCATGCAGGGCAGGCTGGCCTTTGTCATCACCCTCGGCCATGTCACCTGTCCTGTGTGTCACTCACAAGAGGGGAAACCAGTGGCTAGAGGTCACCCGTCGGAGGGGAAGGATTTATCATCCTGTTTTATTCTGTCGGTTGCTTTGGCAAGGCATAAAGTTTGAGATCTTGCAACGGAGCCTAAAAAATCCACGCATTCCTCTTCAGATGACTTAAGGAAAGTTGTTATTTGTTTGTTTGTCCTTTTAATAGAACTAAAATTTTAGAGTTCCCAGAATTTAAATCTTTAGCAACCTGGAGTCAACCTAACAATCCTACAAGCTGTTTTCCTGAAGTGTTGAGGCAGGGGTACCACCAAGACCAAGACACAAACCCACTTCATGGGAAGCACGGTCCAGCAGGGGAGACAGACGTGTAAGGAAATCATTCACAGCATGTCACAGCGCGGGGGAGGGAGGGGGACAGAGAGAGACGGAGGGAGCGGACACTTCAGGTGCAGGGACCCAGAGGACACAGTGGGGACGGGAAAGGTCAGGGCGGCTTCTTGGAGCAGGCATGGTCTGCCTGGGCTTTGAATGATGGGCAGCTGCCTAGAAGGGCGGGGGAGAGCACGGCGGGGAGAGGAGAAGGGGCGGTGGCAGATGATGGGGGCCTGGGGGTCTGTGAACCTTCTCTGTGAGCAAAACGCTGGAGAGACCGGGGCTCCCTGGTGAGACCTCCTACGTTAATAAGCAGGGACTTTGTCCAGTCAGAGGAAACATTACCAGTTATATTTATGTGTTTCTCCGTGAAGCGTCTTCAAGCCTATTTCTCTGTTGCTTCACTCTGAGCAGTAACCCCGTGGTGAGCGCCGGTCCCTCTTTGGCCAGCACGGAGCTAAGAGGGGCTGGTACCGTGGTCGCAGCTGTGCGGCCTGGGCTGGACCGCGTTGCTCAGCAGGTCCTCGGGTTCCTAGCCTGGCCTCTCCTCTTCCCCAGGAGATGAATATGTTCAAGTCGTCATCCGCTGGTGCCGCCTGCTTCGCTGTGTTTTTAGGCTCGGAGAGAAAGTGCGGGAAGAATCCCGCGTGGACCGTGCGGAGGGGGTGCAGCCCTGGCCCACGGCGCCTGGGGTCTCTGCGTCTCGTCAGGGGCTCACAGGCGAACTGGACGGGTGAGGGTCCCTGAACCACGTGGGGGCCCCGTGGACACTTGGGTCTGAAGGGACATGTTTCATTTGGTGAAAATGCTTCCAAACGAGGCACATCTTCTCAGCTGAGGCTTTTGGCATTTCTTTTTTTTTTTTTTTTTTTAATTAATTAATTTATTTTATTTTTGGCTGCGTTGGGTCTTCGTTGCTGCGTGTGGGCTTTCTCTAGTTGCGGCAAGTGGGGTCTACTCTTTTTTTTTTTTTTTAATCCAATGAATTTTTTTTTGTTTTTAAGATTGATTGATTGATTGATTGATTGATTGCTATGTTGGGTCTTCGTTTCCATGCTAGGGCTTTCTCTAGTTGTGGCAAGTGGGGGCCACTCTTCATCGCGGTGCGTGGGCCTCTCACTATTGTGGCCTCTCTTGTTGCGGAGCACAGGCTCCAGACACGCAGGCTCATTAGTTGTGGCTCACGGGCCTAGTTGCTCCACGGCATGTGGGATCTTCCCAGACCAGGGCTCGAACCCGTGTCCCCTGCATTAGCAGGCAGATTCTCAACCACTGCGCCACCAGGGAAGCCCGGGGTCTACTCTTTGTTGTGGTGTGCGGGCTTCTCATTGCGGTGGCTTCTCTTGTTGCGGAGTTCAGGCTCAGTAGTTGTAGCGCGTGGGCTTCAGTAGTTGTGGCTCGCGGGCTCTAGAGCTCAGGCTCAGTAGTTGTAGCTCATGGGCTTCAGTACTTGTGGCTTGTGGGCTCTAGAGCTCAGGCTCAGTAGTTGTGGCGCACGGGCTTAGTTGCTCTGTGGCATGTGGGATCTTCCCGGACCAGGGCTCGAACCCGTGTCCCCTGCATTGGCAGGCGGATTCTTAACCACTGTGCCACCAGGGAAGCCCGCTTTTGGCATTTCTGATTCTCCCGTAAGTCAAGGATATATCCTTCCAGCTTAATTAGTATTTACTTCCCTTTCTGGATTTTTCCATTGGGCCTCTACCGCAGTGGTAACAAGCCTGGTGTAAAGAAGCATCACTGAGTAGAGAGCTCAGTTTCTCTTTGAATAGTTCTCACAACAGAAGAAACTTTCCAGGTGAGGCCACAGCCTGAAAGCAGGTGTCAGGAGTCAGACATCGCCACCGGCCAGGGCCCGATGCTTGGCTCTTTTCGCTCCACGTGACTTTCTGTACTGTCGATGGTCACCTTTAAACAGTGTGTCAGTACGTTATATTTTTGGTGTTTTGGTAAATTATCTCAGATTCTTTTGTAAATAGATAATATTTTGTTGTATGTGTGTGTAAATACATCTGCACAGAAACAAGTATATGCATGCAACACGTACACACACATACAGACACACACACACACCCTGTAGTGAGAGCTGTTTCCTGGACACCATGAACCTCTCCTCTGGGGAGTCTCTGAATGTGTTTTCATCACCACGTGACCAAAGCTGCTTGTTTACCTGGAATGGACCCCACTGCCGCCTTCTGGCGCCTGGATCGGGTGACCGTGGGGCACATCTGTCGGTGCAGACTGTCCCTGGAACAGCAGGCTGGACTTTCACAGAGGGACTGCAGCCCCTGTAGCTGGGAGGCCTCTGAGGTCACCGCCGTGAGCCCCGCTGGTGTGTCCCCTCTCCTGGCGGCCTCAGTGCCCCTTCACCTCCGAGGGGCGACTCGTCCCGCACCCCCTCCCCTGCTGGGTGCGTGGTCAGCGGTTCGCAGACGCGAGAAGGTGAGGACATGCCCTCGGTCTGTCAGCCCTGAGTCCCGCGCAGTGAGGACGCAGGCAGGGGCTCGTCACCCATCGTGGGCCAGTGTGAGCTCGTACCCTCGTCCCAGTGGCTGCCACTCCATCCACTGAACGTTGTCATCTTCATGAGGTCAGCATTGTAGCCAAGGAGATAAATATTAGAATGTGAGACCTGAAGTTGTTGATGGCGAGACCAGAGGAGGACGAGGAGGAGGAGAGGAGCGTCTCCGTCTCTGCAGCGCGGGTCCTGGTCGGCTCGGGGTCCCCCTGAGGACGCAGGCCGGCGACGTTTATTCTCCCCAGTCCTGCAGGCTGGGTGGCCGAGAGGGAGGCATTGCAGGGCTGGTGCCCGAGGCCTCTCTCCTGGGCGTGTGGAAGGCTATCTCCTCCCCGTGTCCCCACGTGGTCACCCCTCTGTGCGTGTCTGGGTCCTCATCTCTTCTTGTAAGGACACCAGTGCTATGGGGTCAGGACCCACCCTAAAGGCTTCATTTCACCTTAATCACCTCTTAAGGCCCCGTCCCAGATCCACTTCCATTCTGAGGTCCTGCGGTTAGGGCTGCTGGACCTGAGCGCTGGGGACACAGCTCAGCCTCCAGACCCCGCAGAGGTGCCCCGTCCTCCTGGTTCCCTCAGCCCGAGGCGCCCCTGGACCTGACGTGCATCTCATGGTATCCTGATGACCCTTTCGTTATTTATCATAACGATTCCCTCTCTCCCTCCCGACGGGCGCCCCCGTGTCTTCCTTGCCACTGACTCTTGAGCCCGTAATGCAGCCCCTGTGTCTGTCCTCAAAGGATCTCACCAACCTTTAAGAACCCTGGGAGGCCGTGTGACGGTCCTAGTCAAGGCCACCTCCCTGCATCTCCTGTGTGACGAGCCAGGTCCTGGACGTTCTGCCTCCCCTCCTGGTGTCCCTGCGACCGACCCACTCGGCAGACGTGGACCCAGTGTGCTCGGCGGACAAGCACACTTTGAGGATGAAGGAAATGAAGATACCCAGAGTCCCCACATCTATAAACCAGCGAGGAAATTCCTGTCCAAGACGAGTGAATTCGCACATCGTGCTGGAGGGTTTATGAAAAGTGTTTTAAACCCGTGCAGTTCCAACAGATTTGGGTGAATAGGAGCTGATGGAGAACACAGTGGCGCTGACTCTTGGTCACCAGGCAGTGGATGTGTGCCAGGTGACAGGGCAGGGGCACACGCTGTCCACAGGAGCCCCTGTGCTGGCCTCACGCGTAGGAAGCCTTAGAGTGCCCGGAGGGCGAGCCCGTGCCCGGCGGGGCCTCACCGTTTCCTTCCTCACTGGGCTTTACTCGAGCTGTTTCCATGTGGAAGGCCGCTCTCCCGCTCTCAGCATCTCTGCTCCTTGAGGTTTTATTTCGAGGGAAAGGAGACGGGTGACTCTGAGGACTGAGCACCCATGCGTCTCTGTTATCAGCATCACCTGCTCCCTTCCTGGAAGATTCCTAGTTGCCGGTAGGAAACCTTTCCTCCAGGGTCCTCGCACTCGGCCTCGGGTCGGCCCCCAGGAGCAGGTGGGTCCCCTTGGGGCCTTCAGAGAGCAGAGTCCCCCCTCCAGGGCCGACGGTGCTGGCGACTCAGATCAGGGACGGGGCGGGGCCGGAGCCGATTTCACATCCGGCATCCTCTGCTGCAGGTGGCACCGGGTGTGTGACATGGCTTGACGCTCTACCCTGCGTTGCGGAGAAGTTGGGAAGAAAGGCCCTTTGAGGTTTTCTTTGGTGAGCCTGTCAGTTTTAGAATAATTGCAAGGCCTCTGGGCGATGCCTAATTGCGGTGCAGAGCTCCGGAGCGCGTGACTTAACTTCAGGGCTGATTTTTAAACCGTTAGAAAGACAAGCGTGCGGAGTTGATTTGCTCCTGATGAAGATGCCTCCCTTGATGAACCCAGCGGGAGGGGCTGCACCTTCTGGAACCCACCCCAGGGCGTCCCTGCCCGGCTCCGACTCCACGCGGGCGGAATGGAAAGGAGGCTGCCTGCCCGGGGAGATGGCAGAAGCCGTCAGGCGCATCTTGTCTCTGAGGTTCCCGGTAATTTGAAGAGAAATGACAATGCCGGGCATTTCCAAACTTGCTCTCATGGTTTGCATTCCTGGGCTTTCCCAGTGCCGGGCAGTGAACATACCACCGGGAGTCTGGGCTTGTATATGCTGCTCTGCTGATCTGATTACAGTTCCTCTAACCCCAGACAAGGAGGGACCTTCTTCTGGGTGTATCTTGACTCACCTTTTATAGCTCGTGGGAATTTATTCTAAAATACCTCATAATGTGCAATACAACCTCCGGATCCAGGTGCTTGAACTCCAAGGGGGTCTCGGTGTCACCTGAGAGCCTGTTTCAAGGAGAAGTTCACAAGTTCTGCCCCAAATCCTCGGACCCTCCAGGGTGGTGCCAGGAGTCCATGCTGAATCATCTCCAGGGGATGGCATCCTAAAGTTTGAGATGCGCTAATCATGGCAACGTTAATTTGGAATTTCCAGATTTCTAGAACAGCTGAACATATGGAGGTGGACTAAGCAAAACAATAAGAAAACAAACAAGAGGATGAAAAATCATTTTTTAAACCCTCCCACCCATTAGAGGAGCAGCTCTCACCCCCAAGTCCCACCCAGGGCTCACAGGGAGAGTTAAGTCAGGCCTCTTGCTGCCCACGAGTCTCTGGAGGTTTATCCTGGTTGTGCCCAAGGTCAGAGGTGAGCAGAGAGGAGGGCCTCTGTTATAAGGTCAGTAACTCCATTCACAGGGGTCCCACCCTCGTGAACCTGTCACCTCCCAAAGTCCGCCTTCATGACACCATCACCTTGGGCGTTAGGATTTAACCTATGGATTTGGGGGCACAGGCATTCAGACTGCAGCAGAGGTGCATAGAAGGAGGGCAAGTTTCAGTAGGAGGTCAAGCCTTGCTCTTCTCTCAGAACCATGAGGCCAGCGCTGGGTGGGAGAGGACGGGGCATTCGGGTTCAAGGTGGACCCTCTAAAACTGGGCTTCCTAGACCTGAAAGTGACCAGAGAGTTATCGTCTAAGGAATGGAACAAAGGGATTGGACAGAGCACGTCTGACGTTGTGGCGGGAGGGGTCACGGCATTTTGCACCCTCCCCCCACCCTGAACCTGGGTGCTCCTGGCTGCGGGTCACCCCACTTTCCAGGAAACCCTGTAGTTCCCCCAAAGACCCCAGTGACCCTCACACTGATCACCATTGTACAAGCAGAGTCTTTTCAGGCCATGCTTCCTAGAAACATGTTCACTTGGGTAAAGAACAGCCTGTTTACTGGTGAATTTTGCAAAATAATTTCAGTTAGAGGTCTGCCTTCCCATGTGGTAAAACCAATCAATTCATCAACAAACGGATTAAAGCTTCCCTGAAAATCACTGTGCTGGACGCTGGGACTCACCGAGCGCTTTGGGGAGTTATTGACGGAGGGGCACCATGAGTCTAGTTAAGGAAGCGGCAGGAACTCTGAACTTGGAACGTGAAGGTCTGTCAAGGCCTCAGGGTTCTCACCACGCGCCCGCATGTACCAAGGAGTATGGAGGAAGTAGGTGCAGACTTTACGTCTGTCGTTCAAGGACATAGACCATGGTTCGGATGGGTTTGCTGCTGTTTTATTTTTATTTTGTTGTTTGTCACTTAAAAATCCTGCCGCAAGTCATACTTCTCCTCTCGGAGTGTTTGTTACTACTGGCTCGGGGGCCTCTGGGCTCGGACACCGAGCTGGGTCCCTCGTGTGGTGTCCTTTAATCCTCACTCACACCTGCGGGGTCCACGATCACTGGTTTCTGCTGAGCACCGAGAGGCTCAGAGCACGTAATTAGCTTACTTGAGACGCCGAACCGTCAACGGCACGTGTGGATTTGGGTCCGTGCTTTAACCCGGAGCAAAACAGACTTGTGTTCGACTTCGTGACCTTGGGGATTTAGTCAAGCTTTTGCTCTGACATAACAAGTGACTGTGAGCACGTCGTGACACGAGTTGCCCTGGTTGTTAAATGTGTAACCGGCGCTGAGTGAATATTCGGTCTATCCCCTTCTTTCTCTGGAAGTTGAAGTTCAGGAAAAGAGGCAAGCATATTGGTGACTCAGCTTCTCTGAACACAGAAAAAAATGCCTGAACCCAGAAGCTTTTCAGGTAGATTTTGTGCTGAATGTAAGCGCGTCATCGGAGCTGAGTTTCAGATTTGCTCCTTAGACTTTTGTGAACAGATTAGATGACAGAGTGAAGGTGACGTTTCAGATTTTCAGATTGTTCACTTTAGAAGGATTGTAAGTTATGGAGATAGTAAGACTCTACTCTGAAATAATTCCAGATGCACACACAGAAACAATAGTCTGAATTACTGAAAAGCGTTCTGGACTATTGAGTGATTTTATAGAAATGAAATTTTAATGTCTTCACTTTAAGCGGGAATAATTAAAAGCATGGCTGAATAGATATCATTCAGGAGCCTGCTTTAATGAATAAGTAAATACATTGCAATATTTGAGCAGATTAAGTTTTTCCTTTTTAATATGTTGTGGCTATTAACTTGTGTAGCAGTTTCCTTTTACCTACTTAGTAGAAAAATAGATTTCAAGACTGAAAGTGAGTACAGATTACAATAGACACTGTATTAATATTTTGGATGAAACATGAAATATTAGAATGCAGTAAAGATACACACGTGGCAGAGTTGAGGTGAAGAGAGATCGGGAAAGTCTTCAGATCGACGCTATTTCTCAGGCCTCTTGGTCAGAAGACTCAAAGGTTGGCTTCAGAAAAATAATGCGATCTTGGGAAAACCATCTTAACGACCCAAACTCACCTCGATCAGATTAGTGCCAGGAAGTGGATTCCATCCTTTGCAGTGAAAAGTAAAGCTTTCTGGTGGAGGATCTTTCCCAGGTTTGTGTTTCCAGCTCTCACTCTTGCTAAATGTTTGTGTCCAGGACGCATTAGGACCAAACTCCCCAGAGGATGAAAGCGTGTGTGAATGTCAAGTATTGTTAGATTCAGGTTGGTGAAGAGAAGACGGGAAGAGTTGGAAAATCCCCCTGACCTGCCCCAAATCCGACAGCCCACTGGCCAGCAGACCTCAGCCCCTTTCCTTTGTGGAGCCTCATCTGTAAGGACGGAGACCCCAGGAGACCCTTCCTGTTTTATTAGTATTAGTCCTCACGCTGTCACTGTGTGGAAAAAGCACAGGGAATTTGGAGTCGATCAGAGAAGAGGGACCAGGGAGTAAAACTGAGCAAGATGAGGCCCTGGAGGACGGCTGAGCAAGGGGCTGGGGGCGGGGGGCAGACAGCCCTGAGCAGGGGGACCCATGGGGGCTCCGTGTTTCTTTCCTCTTTGTGTTTCTCCGTGTCCTTCCTTCGTGTGCCCCAAGTTCCAGCGGGGATTTTTCCGCACGTTTCTGGTCTCTTGCTCCAGGGTTGTGTTCGTCCCTTCGTCATTGAGCACAGCCCCTCACGTCCCCTCTTAATTTATCTTCAGTGCTTGTTAGGATGATGCTTCTCACTTTGTTTCCTCAAGGACAGTCACCAGCAGTTGTTAGAGTGACGCATGGTGTTGCCACTCGTCTTGGTGCTCATTCATCATTAAACTACCTGTCTGGATTCTCGTTCCTCGGAGGACAGTGTTGCTGGAACAGTGGATTGTTCTCTGGGCTAACTTGCCGGGCTCTGCGAGCCACCGGCCCTCCCAGACCCCTGCTGGAGCCGCGCGCCGTGTGATTCCCCAAAGGCACCAAAGCTTTCACCTCCAGGGAGGTGTGGGTGCGGGCATGGGGTGCAATAGCCCCCGGGAGGTGCACAACCTTGACCTTCCAAACTGGGATGCTGTTCAAAGGCACACTGACATCAGGGAGTGCAGACTCAGGTTTACAGTGCTTGTATTGATTTTCCAGTTTCACTGAGAAGTAATTGATAGAAATCACTGCATAAGTTTAAGGCGTACAGCGTGACGGTTGGATTTACATACGTTGTGAAATGATCACAACAGGTTCAGCTAACATCCATTGTCTCACATGGATACAATAAAAAGAAAAGAAAGAAGAACACAGGAAACATTTTTTCTCCTTGTGTTGAGGGCACTTAGGATTCACTCTTATCACCTTTCCTGTACATCGTACAGCAATGTTAGCTCCAGTCACCAACTGTACCTACATCCCTGGTGCTTATTCATCTTGTAACTGGAAGTTTCTCCCTTTTGACCATCTTCCTCCAATACCCCCACCCCCGTCCCTGCTTCTGGTAACAAGTCTGGTCTCTTCTTCTGTGAGTGTGTGTGCGTTTGTGTGCGTATGTTTTGTATTCCACGTATAAGTGAGATCATACAATATTTGTCTTTCTCTGTCTGACTTATTTCACTTAACATAACGCCTTCAGTGTTATTCCAAATGGTAGGATTCCCTCTTTTTTATTACTGAGTAATAGTCCATTGTGTATATGTGTGTGTGTGTGTGTGTGTGTGTGTGTACATGTAATATATACCACATCTTCTTTATCCATTCATTTGCGATGGACACTTAGGTTGTTGCCACGTCTTGGGCATTGTAAGCAATGCTGCTGTGAACATGGGGACACAGATATGTTTTCAAGTTAACGTTGTTGTTTTCTTCGAATAACACCCAAAAGTGGAATTGCTGGATTGTACGGTAGCTCTATTTTTAATTTTTGGAGGAATCTCCATACTGTTCTCCATAGTGGTTGTACCGACTTACATTCCCACCAACAGTGCAAGAGGGTTCCCTTTTCTCCACATCCTCACCAACACTGGTTATTTCTTGTCTTTTTGATGATGGCCATTCTGCTGGGTGTGAGGTGGTATTTCATTGTGGTTTTGTTTTGCATTTCCCTGATGATTAATAATATAGAGCATCTTTTCATGTACGTATTGGCCTTTCCTGTATCTTCTTTGAAGAAGTGTCTATTCAGACTCTTTGTGTATTTTTAAATTGGATTATTTGGGTTTTTTTGCCATTGAGTTGTATGAGTTCTTTATATGTTTTGGATATTAACTTCTTATCGGATGTATGATTTGCAGCTATTTTCTCTAATTCAGTTGATTGTCTTTTCACTTTGTTGATGCTTTCTTTTGCTGTGCAGAAGCTTTTTTGTTTGATGTGGTCTCACTTATTTATTTTTTATTTTGTTGCTGGCAAAAAATCATTGCCGGGACCCCTGTCAGGGAGATTGGTTTCTACGCACTTGCTTCAGACCCCTGGGGGGGTCGCTGTCCGCTCTCTTCACCCCCCGGCACTTTGCAGAGGCCGATCCTTTATCAAGAAGGCAGGTGGTCCCGGTGTCACTGCACAGACCTCCTCACAGATTCGACCCACGGGAGACCCCAGGGCAGGTGCCCCCTGGGGAGCTGTCTCAAGTCCTGGAGTGCAGGCCACTCACAGCCGGGAGGGATCCTGGGTGGGGTCCCTGCTCCACCCCTGGGGCCCGAGGGCAGGTCACTCCCTTCCCACTCGGCTTCAGTGACTCATCCGTGCAAGAGGAGGGGGCTCATGAGGTGTCCCTGATGGTGTTTGCAGCCAGAGAAGTTGATGCGTTGTTTAAAGAGTTCATTTTTAAGAGCAGTGCTAGGTTCACAGCAAAATTGAGGGGAAGATTCAGAGATTTCCCACGTACCCCTGACCCCACCCACGCACATCAGATGGTCCCTTTGTTACAACTGATGAACCTACCTTGACACATCCTCAGGGGTTTTGGGTCACAGGGAGGAACAGGCGGAGCCCAGAGGATTTTCAGGGCAGTGAATCTACTCTTCGTGACACTCTCATGGTGGACACCTGTCATTATACATTTGTCCAAACCCACAGAATGTCCAGCACCAAGAGGGAACCCCGAGGTAAGCCGTGGACTCTGGGAGATGGTGACGTGGTTTGCTGACACTGTGGTGTGGGGACTGCAGCGTGGGATGACTCTTGAGGGTCCTAGAGACTTGTGCCCGCGAGGCTCACTGACCCGGCGTTAGTCATGTGACCGGGAGGACCGCTATGACAGTGGCGGGTGATCACCGACCCCTTGGGAACCCCGTGTGTTTAGCTTCCGCTTTGAAATGACGTGTCTGTGTGTATATGTGTCCTTTAATGGTGCAGCTGTCCACAGCTTAGTTTTAAAATCCATGAGATTTATAATCCTGAGAGCTTACCTTTCCAAAGAACCTTTTCTTACCTCCGAGCAGGCCTTGCAGAGACGCGTCCGAACGCTGTCTCGTGTTGAGTATCTTCCTATCTTCCCTTTAGCCTTCGTTGCCTCATGGCAACGTCCCTCCTTCCTTAGGAAGGAATGGAGAACAGAGCCCAGAGCTAAGATCACATAAATCTGCTTATCCCAGCCCCATTCCCAACTGTGTGCACAAATTCTTTCTGTTGTGCTCACCTCATGGTGATGAATATCATCGTTATTCTCACACAGCCAGCATCACCCACAAGTTACCCTCTTTGTTCCCGTTTCTCACCTGTGTGCTGTTGAGTGAGTTGGCTGAGATGGGCAATTTACGTGTCACTCAGTTATGTAAGGAGTCGCTGTGTTTGTGTTGGGAATTTTGTGCTCACCCCATGAGCCTGCCAGTAAGCATGTGCATTTCAAGTGTCAAAAAGTCTGTGGGCTCTAAAAAGGCTTTTGTTTTAGGTGAAAATACAGGCTGATCAGTTCTTCCCATGCGTACGAGTCCCCTGGGGAGCGCATTAAAATGCAGATTCTGATTCAGGAGGTCTGAGACGAGGCAGACTCTGCCCTTCTGGAAAGCCCCTCCCCTCCGGTGATGGCAGCCCTGCTGGTCCAGGGACCACAGTGTGACGTTTATTGTAGGACATCTCGACGTATTTTGAGTAGCTTCTCCTGTGTGCCCTGCTCTGTGTTACGTACAGTGAGGAGTAAAAGTAAGTAATACAGAGTCTAACCATCTTCGGAGACCAGAATGGCATGGGAGAGGCCCTTATGGAGCCGTCGTGTGAAAGCGACGGGGTGGTCGGAAGTTAACGAGGGAACATCAATGTTGGTGGAGTTTGGGGCCAAGTTAACGCTCGTGGGTCGTAGAATGAGGTAGAACTGGGCTCGAATCTGGGTCGAACCTCTCACAGGGCAAGTGACTGCATTTCTAGGATCTTAGTTTCTACCTCTGGGAAGACAGGACAAGATGCACAAGTGCACGTATGTGTGTGTATGCACCTGTACACTACGTATGTTCTGTGTGTGTGCACTAGGCTTACATAGGTACCTAGTGCCCACATATGTATCCTGCGTGTGTGTGTGTGTACTAGGCTTACATAGGTACCTAGTGCCCACATATGTATCCTGCGTGTGTGTGTGTGTATACACCGTGTCTGCGCAGGTATGTACATTTATATTATGCTGTATCGTACACAGTACATCTGTCCGTATGTACAGATTTTCGTCCTGAAGGGGACGCGCCCTGCACACGGCATACGGCTGACGATGTAAGCGCTTCATTTCCTGTCCTTGGGTGGGAACCTCGGTGTCTACTTGGGACTACGGAGGGACGAGGGGAGGGGAGAGGGGAGAGGGGACCGCCTTGGTGGGAGGAGAGGTGAGAACAGGAGCTCCTTCGGGCAGACACTCGGGGCTGAGCCGAATCATAAAGGCCTTGAGCAGAGTGTGGGCTCGGTCCCAGAGCCGGCGAGAGCCGTTTGCCCAGAGCAGGGGGTAACGGTGGGAACGGTCGTCCAGCCGGACGCCCCTGTGACATCTCGTCTGTTTGTGAAATGAAACAGTAGTTGCATCCGGACGCGTGGGATCCGTGCGTTCCCTGTCCACCCGGTGATGGGGCCGGGCCGGTGTCCTGGGAACAGGCCTCCTTATCCACCCCGCGGTTAGTCCCCGGGGGAAAGTGCAGCGTTGGCTCAGCTGGTGGTGTGAAGCCGAAGCAGAGCATCTCCCGGCCGGAGCACCCGGAGCGCAGCCGGCGGCCTCTGCGACGACGGCCGTGTTCTTGCCGTTTGGGGGAGGACGGACCCACAGTGCGGGATCTGCCTTAGGAGGCTCCGGGGACGCGCGGTCCTGGGCTCACAGAGCGTGGGAGGAGTGGCCGCCGCTGCCAGCAGGGCCCACCCTGGGGAGGGTCCCGGAGCCTCCGGCCGAGCCCCTCGGGAGGGGAGGGGATGCAATGCGGCTGAGGCGGCCTTGGGTTTTGAGCAGGTTTCCAGTGTCTCCGTTTTCCTTCAGTGGGGCGGGGAGACGGCTGTGTGTGAAGTTCCTGGAATTCCGAGGGGGGCTCCACCCAGCCCGGGGCAGGTTGACAAAATCTCAGAGACCAGAGGTGACCCTGGGGACTCATCAGCAAACTAAACAAGAGGTTCCTCCGCATCTCAGCCAGGGTGCGTCTGAGAGCCTTACACCCCTGGAAAGCAAAGGGACGTGAATCCAAGCGTCCTGTTGACGCAGGACGGTGTGAAGAGAAGGCACAGGAGGGTGGCCTGTGTCCTGCGGCTGGGCAGGTGTCTGAGGACCGCAGTTTGCGGCTCAGCGTCACCGGCCGGTCCCTAGGGCACATCCTGGGTGTTGTGAGGTCCCCACCGGGATGACCACCCCCTCCCCGTCAGCCTGCCCGTGTCCCTGGTCCCACTCTGTCCGCCCCCTCTGCCCGAGAGCTCAGTGGGCTCTGCCCCCCTCCCGGGCCTCTCACACCTGCTCCCCCCGCCCGAGAGCCTGCGCCTCCCATCCGCACACCTGCTGCCTTCTGTCCATCTCGGTGCCCGGTCCCCGAGTCAGCCAAGCCCCGCCGGCCCCTCTCAGAGGAGCCCCCGCACCCTCACGGTCACCGTCACGGTCACCATCACGCCTCCTTAGCCCCTTCGAGAGGGCGGTCCCGAGACTCCTCTCCCGCATGGGCTTGCTCACCGTTGATTGTTTCCTTTCCTGAATTTTAAGCTCCAGAGAGACAGGGAGCAGATCTGTGATTCATCACGTATGTCCTGCCCCAGCTCCCTGGTTGGCACAAGTGCTACGTTAGGTGTTCATTTACTGTTTCTTGGGTGAGTTTTGTTTTGTTTGTTTTGTTTTTAGTAAATTCAATTAGGTAATCATACTACTGAATACTACTGAATATCATATTAAGTTTTGAAAATTAAACCTTCCCCTTGCCTGCTGCTGTGCTGTGTGTGCCTTATTGGTTAAAGGCCTTCATAAACCATAAAATGCCACGTAATGTTTGATTTGATGTCAGGTCCGTGGAGTTCCTACATTCCAGCTTTACGAGGATGTGTCTTCCGGGCCCGTGGTTGTCCCACTGCTGGGGAAGTGTCGTAGTTTAGGTGACGGGGGCTGCTTCTGGTCCGGGGAGGCCGGGTGGCCTGCAGAGTGAGGCCTTGTGTCCGAGGCAGCGGGGCCGGCCCGACACGCTCCAGGTGGAGCAGGAACGTTATCTCGCCCTGAGTCTTGGGGAAACTTGGGTGAGTGAGCGGAATTTTCCCAGTTATACCTTCTTCCTTTCATCGCTTTGTTGCTACCCTTTGGCTCTGCTCTCACAGAAAGGAGTAGATGAAAAGAAGTGGTTGATTTGCCAACAATTACTGCAAAGTAAGTGAGAAATCTCCCGTGATGCTGAGTCTGAAAGTTTACCTTTTAGTTTCCAGGAGTCACTCTGGCTGTAATTCCACAAACACGACAAGGCAGAGTTTGCCTGTAATGAAAGTGTTCCTCGAGAACTAGATTGGGGCTGTTTCCCTGTGATACTCAGAGGTCACTGTGACCCCAGGGCTTCGCATCCTGAGCTGTGGGCCAGGAGGGGACCGGCCTTCAGAGAGGAGTGGGCACTGTGCCACTCGCGACCTCACCGGGTCCTCCCGGGCCTGGGGTTGGTTCTGCAGGTAAAGCCCCCTTGGGCTCAGAGGCAGCCAGGTGCCCTACGTGGCAGCTTGGGACCCAAACCCGTGTCCGTTCCTCTCTGCTCTGACGCAGCCCTGCTGAGGCACGGCCGTGGGCTTGGGTCCCATCCTTCCGATTTCTCACTAGAGGAGTACGAGGTTTTATTTCCAGTCCTCGGATGTGATTCCTTTCACGATGGGAACGTCTGGGAAGAGGCAGGGCTGCAGATGGCGGCTCAGGCCAGCCGTCCCCTCTTGGGGGTGGGGCGTGCTCTGGGGCGGGGGGCACTCAGGTGCGTCCACTTGGCAGACAGGACCCAGCAGCTTCTTCCTCTGTCACCTCAGCTCCTTCTCTCCACATTGGCCACCGAGGAACCCAGCGTCGCTGGAGCATTTCAAACCTACAAACCAGGTGTTTCCTATGAAACAGGCAGGGACGACCGAAGTCCACGTGCTGGAAATCGTCAGGGGCTGAAATTTCTGAAAGCTTAGATGCTCTCTGGGCACTCGCTGGCCCCAGTTTTGTTTTAAAGGAAAGGCTTTGGAGATAACTTGGGTGGATGAGATAGAGTCTCCATTTCCATGCTATCATTTCTACTATTAAGCAGAAACCCCTGGAACAGTGGCATTTATTTTTATCTGAGTTTGCTAAAAGCCATGTAGAAACCTGGTTAATATGTATATTCCACTTCAGAAATTACAGGAACGGCATAATAGCAGTAACCCACAATTCTAAGTGAAAGAGAGGAAAGTAGTCCCCTCCAGCCCGCCCAGCCTTCCTCGGGGGTAGGGGCTGGTCTGGGTGCCTCCCCGGTTACCCGTCCGTCCCGCGCCGTGGTGACCGCAGCCCCATGTGCGCACCGGTCCTCGGGCCTCACGTCCAGGGCAGTCAGGATGCCCCGCCCCCCCACTGCAGGCCCCGTCGAGGCCCCGGCTTCTGGTCTCCTGGTAACCGAGCCCTAAGCCTTGATGCTAGATTATCATCAGGCACGTGGTGCTTCCTGACCCTCAGCGTTTTAGGTAATAAACACGTGGGGGGGCATCTGGTGAGAGGTGACTGGCACAGGCGAGGTCTGTTCCCGCCGCCCTTGCCAGCCGCGGTCCCGGGTCTGCGTGTGGGGTGGTCGTCACGGTCACGACAGGTTCCAGGAAGCTGCCCCCTGTCATCCGTTCTCACCCTGGGACGTCGGTTACTGTTACTTCTGGTTAAAAGAGCTCTTCGAGGAACTGTCTTGAGGGTTTTGTTTCCAGAGGTGGGAAGGCGAGTGGGCGTGATGTTGAGAAAACAGCCCTGCCGTCTGGCCCAGACACGATGGCCCTGTGACCATGGGCCAGTTACTGACGCGCCCAGCTCACTCCCCCTGTAGAAACGGTACAGCGGATGTGAGGATTGGTGCCTGTCGGAGCCCCTCACATAGCCCACAGGGTGTGCTGGTCTGTTATAAATGGTGGTTTTATTACATCCGACACAGGAGCGCTTACAAAGTATTAGCAGGAAAAGGTGAGGCGACATTTCAGAATGCTTAGCCGTGAAGGAGCTCAGGCACCGCCGGGTCCCAGGCCCGCACAGCGCTGGGCGAGGCCCTTTAGGTTCTGGGTTGTGGAGCCGTCGGGGGTTGGGGGGGCCTCAGGCCGGCAGGCCCGAGTCCGGCGCGGGCACCTGGGGCTCAGGGAAGCCACGTGGCCGACTCGGGTCACTCAGTGTCGGTCCGCAAAGCTGTCATAATGTCCCCATTTCAACCCAACTGGATTGGTGGTCCCCAATTCAGTTCCGGCACTAACCGAGTTGAGGGGACTCCTGGGTTAAAGGGCACGGCCCCCAGCAAGACCGCTACTCTCCAGGGGTCACCAGGCCACCCACATTCTGACCAACAGGAGAAAAACGTGCAGGTTCCCACGACACAACACGTCGGGTTGGATAATTCCCTGAAACAGCGCAGGGAGCTTTGAAAGGCGTCCGCACGCGTGGTCCGGTTTCTCATGGAGGATTCGCGTTGGGGGGGGGTGGTTCCTGAGTGCAGAGCGTCCCTGCCTCCACCCCGGAGTCACCCCCTCCGCCCTGTGCTCGCCCACCTGGAACCTCCACTCACCACTGGGCCTCGGCCGCCAGAGTGGCCGGGCGGATGCCTGAGACCGACCTCCGGCCCCTCCCCCGAAGGTCAGGCTGGCTCAAGCCCACCCCCCCAGTCACACCCTTGGTCCTTTTGGGGACCAGCCCCCTCCAAGCTCTCTACCGGCCCAGCCTGAGTCACCTCATTAACATTAGAAGCCACTCACCACTCAGGAAATTCCAGATGCCTTAGTCAGCTCAGGCTGCTGTCACAAAGCACCAGAGACCGGGGAGGGGAGGGTTAAACGGCAGCGTTCATTCCCCGGTTCTGGAGGCTGAGCCCAAGGTCAGGCGGTCGCAGGCCTAGCTCCCCTGCGGCCTCCCTCCTTGTCCTGCAGGGTCGTCCCTCTGTGCAGTGCATCCCTGGTGTCCCCTCCTTTTGCGAGGACATCAGTCCCCCTGGGTCAGGGCTCCACCCTATGACCCCATTTAACCCTAATCCCTCCTTAAAGGCCCCGTCACGCTGGGGGTGAGGCTGTCCGCGTGTGGCTCTGGGGGCACGTAGTTCAGTCCGTAACGCCAGCACTTTTAGAGCATCTACTCCAGGAGCCCAGGACAAAACCAGACAAGTTCTGTATTACACAACAAATAGCATCCGTCATCCAGATTACCTGCCCCCACGTCCTCCTGCCCCGGCCCCTCCATCACTCTTTCTCCCGCTCCTTTCCCGCCAGCTCCTCTCACTGCCCCCGAATTCCTGACTCTGGAGGGAAATGTCGGGACCTCCTTCTGGTTCCTCTCCTGGTGTTCTGACGTCTCTCCTCCTGGGGCGGGGACCCTGTCTGCCCTCCCGGGAGAGCTGACGACGATCTTGCCATCTAGGGACGGGCACCGGGGCAGGTGGAGCCTCTCCAGGCTGAGTGCAGGTGAGGTCAGGAAGAGGCAGGCAGGTGGCACACAGAGGGGACGCTGGAGAGGGGAGGGGACGCTGAGCAGAGCCTCGGTGGCTCCTGGAGCAGCGGCCCAGCGTGGCTCTGCAGAAGCACGTCCCTCCTCATCCCAGCGCCAGGTGGGGTGTCCCAGTGTCCCTCGGCTCGCGTCCTGTGGGCTGCCAACTCCAGAGACGGCCCTCGCTCTGCACGCTTCACGTTAATGTCTGGCAGACACTTCGAGTACTTCTTTTCTTTTCTGGCCCACAGTTAATGTAATTCAGTATCTTTGTTTCTTGAAGGACAGCCGTGCCCTGTGGGGAGATGTCTCTTAGGGTCCCCTTGGGACCAGAATCAGATCCAGTGTAATGCAGGGCCTTCATTGAGGACTTGGAAACAGTCGGGAGACATACGTTAATTGAATTCACAGATGATACAGAGCCAGGAGGCAGTGGTAATGCTGCTGCGGCCTGATAAACAGTGGGGTGGCCAGCCAGCCCCTCACGAGAGCATCGGAAAGTGTCCATGCCACGCAAACGCAAGGAAGGGAGAGTAGACACAATGCCTCATGATAATGACAAATTAAATACTAAGAGAGAATAGGACCAAGCATTCTATATTGAGGAAGATGGTCTAATTAACCTTCGGTGGGGGAGGAGGAGGGGGTGGCTAGAACCCCTCACGGAGTTTCTTCAAAGGGGGGTATAAACGCCTCTGAAAGCAGCCCTGCAGGGAAAGCTGGCGGGTCCACATGGAGACCAAGCTAAAATCAAGTGTGCGTGTAAAAATGAAAAAGGAACACTTGTGCCTTCACCCCAGTTTCTGCGGATCCTGGGTATAGGGTTTCAGGATTTCCTGGTGAGGGGTGAGCCGTGTGCACCCCGATCCCTGCACGTGCGTACCCTCCGTGACAGCCCCGCAGCTGGGGAGATGGCGCCCTGATGACGACGCCCTGCCCTCCCTGCCCCTGTGCTCCAGAGAGACCGGGCCCGGGGCTCCCTGGGGTGGGGGGGGGGCATTCATGCCCCTCAGGTGGGCCGGAGCGTGGGTGCCAGTAGGCAGGAAGCCCAGGGCCTCCTGCGACCCTTCCCTGGATCTGTCTTCCCAACCCCCGTCTCACGATCCGAGTGCGGCCACATGACCCCCATCACCCCCAGCTGCGCCGTTATGTTCAGCCTCTGGGCTCTGGCCCAGTTTACTCTTCATGCCTGGAGGCTCCTCATGTTCTTTCGTAGCTCGTCCTCCTTCAACGTCTCGTTTAAGGCACAGTGTTGGGAAAGTCAAGGGGGACTCACAGCATCGTACGTGCAGCGTGCCCACAGCGCTCGCTGCACCGTCGGGGTGTCCGTGCGTAGTGGCTGCTTTGCCACCGTCCAGGACCCTCGAAGGCCGGGGGCCGGGCTCACCCTCGGGGCCGAAGCGTGCGCTTACTGATGGGGGGAGCCCGCTTCCCAGTGCCGACCCTTCCCAAGGGGACCTGTTCCTGGAGACACCTTCTCTCAGGTCGCAGTGACCTGAACGTAGTGTCACATTCTCGTGGGGAAATCATAGAAAGAAAAGATGATGGTCCTGGGGCGATTGAGGACTAGAAGGAATTTATCACCCCGGTCGCGATGCCATGGCCCCAAATTGGGGGTCTTCTTGCCCCCCGTCCGGGCGTGTCCAGCCGCGGGGGCAGCTGAGCGGCCAACTCGGACACCGCCGTTTGTCACAGTTGATATAAACTGCTTTTATAATTAAGGGTCAGGTCGAACAGTATCTGTCCAGGAATTAGTTCTTCCGCGAGTTTATTTTACACTTTTATGATCTGTTTCTTTCTTGTGTCCATCCTGAGTTTTCACATTTCACTGAGATAATATTAGGACTCTTGATAGAAGAAGTGAATTTATTTCTCAGGCAGGTGCCCAGAAGCCCTCCTGGGTGAGACACAACCCCCTTGCAACCCAGGCCCCTCCCGACCGATGGGGACATCACTGCATTTGAGCATCTCCTAGTGGAGAAATGTCCGCCCTCTGGACGACTGAAAGGTGAAGTCACTTGCCCCCGATCTCAGTGTCTTCAGTGGCACCAAATAGTCCATTTGGCCCAATATCTTCCCGTGCGCTGTTACAGGGGCTGACGAGGTCTTAATTCTAAGAAAGGCAGGCGCTGGTCTTGCTGTGGGTTTTAGGTGTACAGCCTGTGCGTGGTCGGGGCCCCATGTGACCTCCTTCGTATCCAGGATGGGCTCTGGGGCCCCGCAGCAGTGCAGGCCAGGTCCAGGGGCGCCGTTCCCGTTCCCCCAGAAGCCGGGGAGCCAGCTGCTGCCTGAAGCGTGCGTGTCCAGTGCGGACAGAGCAGCTGCACACCCACTGGGTATCCGGCAGCACGGGGAGGACGGAAGGAAGCAAGGCCAGTGGGTCACGGCAGAGGACGTCCATGCCGTCCGTCCAGAGGACACCGGGGACAGCTGCAGGGCCGGGCTGACCCCGCGGGGCAGTCAGGGCTGACGTATAGCCCGTCACCTGTGAGCCTGGGGCGCTGGCACCGGTCTGTGTGGCAGAGTCAGGCCCTCTGTAACCTCCTGCGATACGAGGGGTGAGCGTGGAGCCTCCTGTGGACGCAGGACGGAGGTGGCCCAGGCCCCGCCGACGGCCCCCGAGCGTAGTTCTGCCCACGTCAGCCCTGTGCCCTCCCCCGTAGCCGGGCCCGCTTCCCGTGGGCTGGCCGCTTCCTGAGCTTGGACGGCTTGGCCCCCGGGGAGACTGTGTCCTCGTGAGGTTGACTGGAGCCTGCCGTGCCCCACCCTCGAGGGTCCGGCAGCTGCTGGGGTCTGCCTGCCCCGCTCTCCGCCCAGCAGGCCCCAGACGAGGGCGAACTGCCGTGTAACTGCTCTCCAGCTCCAGCTTGCAGGCTGCCCGGGGCGGTGTCAGGGCCCCGGGGCGGCTCAATGCTGCCCCTCGAGGATGTGCAGCCCCGGGGCCCCGGAGCCGGGCCTCCTGCCCGCAACCAGCTGGGAGAATGCAGGGAGGAGGGGTAGTTGGAGGCTTTCCAACGTCACTTAAAGCATTTCCCGTGGCTTTTCGAGGTGCTTTCGAATGAACAGCCCTTGTCCCCCGAGCATCCTCCTCCTCGGGGACCCTTCGTCCTGATGTGGTTTCTTCCAGCCTCTTGTCCCCCGCTCCCCGCCCCCCGCCCTCAGTTGCTCTCTCACCATCGCTCCCCCGACACTCTGCTCCACCCAGCTGGCTGCTTTTCATCCTTCAAGGTAAGCATCTCTGTCTTAGAAAGGCCTTTCCTGACCAACCTGAATAGAAGCAGCAGTGGTGACAGTGGCCACGACCGCAAGCGCCACCACAACAAGCCTCAGGGTTACCAAGCGGGTAGCAGATGCAACCTCATCGGTAAGGCGGGCGGTCACCTTTCCTATCACCCAGACCAGGATGCTTGCCAGAGGGAACAGGGGCTATTAATAATCACACCAAAGGCGACTCGTACATTGGGACTGTTGATGGCGTGTGATGGGACGTTACGGTCTTCTAAAAAATCAGAAGGACTCTGTTATTCTCCCTGCTTTACGAAAAGAATGAGGCCGAGAGCAGTGGTGCAGGAGTCCCACCTGGGAGGCTGATTCTCCCAGCTTGCTTATCCTTCTGCATGGTTTCCTCTTCTTGGTTTTGGAGCCTTTGAGCTTCCATCAGTCATCAGTGTGCTAGTGTCCTCCTAGCTGTCTGCACCCTCAGCCAGGCCCTGGGCTCCCAGTAATGAGGACAATGATCTTTCCACTCAACACTCTGGACCCGGTTCTTGGCACCTGCATGGCGGGCATTCAATGAATCTGTGGAGGGCGAATGAATACATAAATCTTTGCTATTCTTGCTACTATCAAGATTTTCTAATTAGCCTTGAATTACATACAGTATTCTCTAATGAATTAAAAACCATCTGCTCTTGTTGTTGTTTCTGTGTCCATGGCTGTAATCTGAACTTAATTAGGGCACGTGCACACCTCCCCTGACTCATACTCACTAGAACGAGCGTTTAGAAATGCAGTCGATTCCGTTTCGAGACTGTGATCTGTGCTCATATAGTCTGCAGCTCACTTCTCTCTCAGAGCCTCATGGGAGTTGTTGAAAATCAAAAGGGAAAATAACCTGTATCCATGTAGGAAACAGTAAATACCATCATCAAGGGAAGAACTTTGGGGCGTTAATAAAAATGCGGTACAAAGGGGATGGAGTGGGAGGGGGTCATACGTGGAGCGTCTCAGCTTCAGAAAGAAGAACAAGATCAGAACATCTAATTGGGAATTAAGACAAAGACTCTGTGAGTTCAAATTAATGTGTATCAGCGGTCCTCTTGACAGCTGCTGCCCCTGAACGGGCTTATGGGAGATTCGTGTTTGTACATTAACAAGTAGGTTTGTGTGCAGCGCCTTGGAGATGTGCTTCTGACGGTGCTGGGGAGGGGGCCGGTTGTGCATTCGGGCTGTCGCTTTTAGTTCCAGACGTTGGTTTCCTACTAATTTATGGCAGGAGTTTCTTCACTGTTTCCTCTGTTTCCAAAGAGCGTGTGTGGGCAGAGGGGTGTGCGTTTGCAGAGTGCGCATGTGTCTATGGGGGCTTGACAAGGTGTGCTTAGCCCCGTCAGATGGGGGTTCTCAGCGATTACGTGAAAAAAGTTAATTACCCTAAATGCTGAGTCATAATCACAAGCAGTCATGTCTCTGCTTCAAACTGGAAGCTTTGGCGTTCCAGAATGATCCATCATTACCTGAGTAAATTAGGCTCCCTTCCTCATTGTTTTGCAACCACTGATACATTTTTAAATTTAATTCTCTCCTTGAACTTCACTGTCTAATCCCACACTACCAGCTACCACATTCTCTCTCATAATTGTACATATATCATCCTCTCTCCCCCACCAAAAAGGTCATATTTCCCTTGAATTGGATATAAAGTAAACAGAATGAACTACACAGTAGTAACATAATTAGGGGATAAACTCTATTCTGTCTTAGTTGATGGAAGGTAATGAGAAATCAAGGTAAAGAGGAGACATTTATTCAACATAGAGATGATGTTTTTCATTTTGCAGTGAGACATAACAAGATGATAGCTCTGCATTTATTATCCAGCGACTACTGTACAGGGTGGGAAGGAAAAGAGTGACTTTGAACCAATTAGTGGGTGGATGACATTTCTCTTTCCTCTACAAGACGACTAAAAGTTTAAAATATTAAAGAAAAAAAATCATTGCATAATAAGGGCTGCTTGGAAAAAAGTGTTTGGCCAGAACTGTTGAGCTCTTATTCCTCTTTCTTTCTGTGAGTAGGATAAGAGAAATCCAATTCTATCAGCTGTCTTCTTGACAGGCTGATATCATTTAAAAATATGATTTATTAAAAGTCATGTGTGGCTCAAACACCAGAGACATCCACATATGGGGCCCTGACTTATTTGAGTTCCTAGGGTAAGATTTCTTAAAAGGAAGTGTTTTGCACAGTGAGCCCTGTGGTTAAGTTACTCTCTGTGATCATTAGAGAGGGTTCTGTGATGACGGTTCAGTTTTCCCTAAGTGAGGTAGGACAATTACTTGTTGGAATTTTAAGAATAAAATCAGCTGAACAATAGGCAGAGATTTATGCCGCACCACCTGTATGCTTTACTCTCTAGCAAGCAATGTGTGAGATAGAAAAGAAGCAGGAGATATGGTCCTTGGTATTAAAAACACTCAGGATATTTTCTTAACCTCAATTGTGTTACTTTATCAGCCTTGATTTCTCCTTTCTGTATGTTCTCCTAATATTAATTGGTATGAAGGCAGATTCAAGCTAATCAATTAATCTAAATGGTAGTTTGGGGGGTATACAGTATGTTTCAGGCATCACAGTGGCAGTATTTAAACTACAAGTATGATTAAGATAAGGTTACTACTCACAAAGAGGTTATGGTCAAAGAGAATTGCAAGGAAAATGACAGATAATAGAAATATCTTACTCTTCCTTAAGCATTTACGTGACATTCATGGAGCATTTTCTGTGGGCCAGGAAGATGGGATATAAAGATGGGTATGGCACCGTTCTTCCAAATAAGAAATACAATTGAGTATGCACATTTGCAAGTACCACAGCCTAGAACAAAGTTTCACTGCCATATATACCAAGCATCTAAAACGGAGCCTGCATGGCAGAGAAAAAGTATCCAATCAGTAGTTATAATAAATAGTATAAATAAATATTTATACACAAGTTCATTTTTAAAGGCCCTTTCACATTCAGGATTTTATTTCTCTCACAACTACTCTATGTAAGAGTAGAGCAGAAATTAATGAAATACAGAATAGGAAAACATAAAATCATTGAACCCCAAACTTGGCTCTTTGAAAAGATCAACAAAACTGTCAAGCCTTTAGCTAACTGATGAAGAAGAAAAGAGACAACTCAAATTACTAAAATACAGAATGAGCAAAGAGACATTACTACCAACCTCACAGAAAAAATTAAAAGGTAGCATCCAGAATATATGAAGAACTCTTAAGATTCAGGAACAAAAATTACAACCTATTTAAAAGTGGGACAAGGACTTGAATAGACATTTCTCCAAAGAAGATAACACAAATGTCTGATAAGCACATGGTAAGATGTTCAACTTTGTTACTCGTTAGGGAAATGCAATCAAAACCACGATGAGATATCACTGCATACCACTAGGATGACTATAATTAAAAAGAATAATAACAGCACTAAAAGCCCAGAAAAAAGCAAGTGTTGCTGAGGATATGGAGAAATTGAAACTCTTCTATGTTGCTGATGGGAATGTAAAATGGTTTAGTTGCCATGGAAAATGCTTTAGCTGTCCACAAAAAACAAAAAACAAAAGAAAACTACCATATGACCCAGCATATTCCACTCTGAATTATATACCCAAAAGTATTGAAAACAGATACTCAAACAAATACAAGCTTGTTCATAGTAGCACTGATATAGTAGCCAATAGGTATAAACAGCCCAAATGCCCATGAACTGAGGAATAGACAATTTTCTTGTACACATACAATGGAATATTATTCAGTCGTGAAAAAGAACACAGTATTGATACATGCTACAACAGGGAACCACCAAAGCATTATGTTAAGTGAAAGAAGCCAGATATAAAAGGTCACGTATTGTATGATTTCACTTACATGAAATATCCAGAATTGTTAAGTCCATACAGATAGAACACAGATAGGTTGTTATCAGTGACACAGGGGAGAGGGATGTGGGGAGGAGCTCCCCAACAGGTATAAGGTTTCCTTCTGGGGTGATAAACATGTTGTAGAATTAGATAACAGTGGTGGTTGCACAACATTGTGAAGGTACTAAAAGCCACTGGGTTATTCACTTTAAAGTGGCTAACTTTATGTTATGTGAATTTCACCTCCATTTTTTAAAGTTTTAAAAAATTATAAGAGAGTTCTAGTTTATTTATTTATTTATTTATTTTTGGTTGTGTTGGGTCTTCGTTTCTGTGAGGGCTTTCTCTAGTTGCGGCAGGCAGGGGCCACTCTTCATCGCGGTGCGCGGGCCTCTCACTATCGTGGCCTCTCTTGTTGTGGAGCACAGGCTCCAGACGCACAGGCTCAGTAGTTGTGGCTCACGGGCCGAGTTGCTCCGCGGCATGTGGGATCTTCCCAGACCAGGACTCAAACCCGTGTCCCCTGCATTAGCAGGCAGACTCTCAACCACTGCACCACCAGGGAAACCCTACAAGAGAGTTCTATGAACAACTGTAAGCCAATAAATAAATTAGGTAACTTAATTGGAATGGGTAAATTCCTAGATAGACACAACCTGCCAAAACTGACTCAAGAAGAAATAGAAAACCTGTAGAGACCTATAAGAAGAAAGAGGTTGCATTAGTAGTCGTAGTAGTAGTAGTAATAATAATAATAATAATAATAAAACAACTACCTGCAAAGGAAAGCTTGGGTCCAGATTGCTTGACTGGGAATTTCTACCAAACATTTAAAGAAGAATTAATTCCAATCCTTCACATATTTTTTTTCAAAATTAGAAGAGGAGGAAACCCCCAACTCATTCTTTGAGGCCAGTATTACTCTCATACAAAACCATACAACAGTATCACAAAAAAAGAAACTGCAGACAATATCTCTTATGAATATAGACATAAAATTCTCTACAAAATACCAGCAAACTGAATCCAACAACATATAAAAGTTTATACACCATATTCAATTGGAATTTCCCCAGGAATGCAAGGTGGATTTGACATCTGAAAATCAAGTAATGTAGTGTACCATATTAATAGATTAAAAGGACAAAAATGACATAATCAACTCAATAGATGCAGAAAAAGTATTTGACAAAATCCAACAGCTCTTAATAATAGAAACACTCAACAAATTAGGAATAGAAGGGAAATGTTCAACCACAATAAGGGCATCTATGAAAAACCTAGAGTTAACATCATACTTAATGGTGAAAGACTGAAAGCTTTGCCTCAGAGATCAAGAGCAAGACAAAGATATCTGCTTCCGTAACTTCTGCTAAACACTGACCTGCACGTTCTAGCCAGGGCAGTCAGGCTATGGGAAAAAAAAAATCAGATTGGAAAGTAAGAAGTAAAACTATATTTCCAGACAACATGAAATTGTATGGAAAATCCTAAGGAATCCACTAAAAAATGATTATAAATAATGACTGAGTTCAACAGGGTTACAGGGTACAAAATCAACATACAAAAATTAATTCCATTTATGTACACTTCCAATGAACAAAATGTAACAAAGAAGTACATAATTTATATTCTGTAAGCTATTAAAATATTGTTGAAGGAAATTAAAGAAGATTAAATCAATGGAAAGACATCCCATATTCATGGACCAGATCAGAATACTTAACATTGTTAAGCTGGCAATACTCCCCAAATTGATCTACAGATTTGTAGCAAGATCCCAGCTGATTTTTTTTTTCAGACATTGACATACTGATCCTACAATTCATATGGATATTCATGGGACTCAGAACAGCCAAAATAGTGTTGAAAAAGCAGAACTTGTGGGCTTCCATGGTGGCGCAGTGGTTGGGAATCTGCCTGCCAATGCAGGGGACACAAGTTCGAGCCCTGGTCTGGGAAAATCCCACATGCCGTGGAGCAACTAAGCCCGTGCGCCACAACTACTGAGCTTGTGCTCTACAGCCCATGAGCCACAACTACCGAGCCCGCGTGCCACAACTACTGAAGCCCGCATGCCTAGAGCCCATGCTCTGCAACAAGAGAAGCCACTACAATGAGAAGCCCGCGCATTGCAAGGAAGAGTAGCCCCTGCTCGCTGCAACTAGAGAAAGCCCGCATGCAGCAACGAAGACCCAACGCAGCCATAAATGAATGAATGAATGAATGAATGAATGAATGAATAAATAAATGAAGAAGAAGAAGAAGAAGAACTTGTAAGTTCTCATACTTCCTGGTTTTAAAACTTATTCAAGGCTACAGTAATCAAGACAGTGTAGTACTGGCATAAGGATTGTCATATAAATAAACAGAATAGAACTGAGATCCCAGAAATAAAACCTCACAATATGATCAGTTAGTTTTCAACAAAGACAAGTCAATGGAGAAAGGATAGTGTTTTCAATAACTGATGCTTTAACAACTGGATATCCACATGCAAAATAATGCAGTTGGTATCTACTTCACAGACAAAAATTAATAACTCAATATGAATCAAAGTTTTAAATTTAATAACTAAAACTATTAGAATAAAACAGAGGCAAATTTTCATAACCTTGGGTTAGGCAGTCCTTTCTTCAATGTAACATGAAAAATATAATTGGCAACGGAAAATGTAGATCAATTGGAAGTCATCAAAACAAAATTTTAAACTTATATTTCAAAGGACACCATTGAGAAAGTGAAAAGCAAATCCACAGAATGAAAGAAAAATATTTGCACATCATATATCTAATAAAAGACTTGTATTTAGGATATATAAAGACCTCCTCCAACTCCATAAAAAATACAAATAAGGACTTCCCTCGTGGCACAGTGGTTAAGAATCTGCCTGCCAATGCAGGGGACACGGGTTCGAGCCCTGGTCCAGGAGGATCCCACATGCCACGGAGCAACTAAGCCCGTGTGCCACAACTACTGAGCCTGCGCTCTAGAGCCCACGAGCCACAAGTACTGAGCCCGCATGCCACAACTACTGAAGCCAGCACACCTAGAGCCTGTGCTCCGCAACAGGAGAAGCCATTGCAATGAGAAGCCCGCGCACCTCAACAGAGAGCAGCCCCCGCTCTCCACAACTAGAAAAAGCCCGCACGCAGCAACAAAGACCCAACGCAGCCAAAAATAAATAAATAAGTTTTAAAATGGAAAAAAAAATACAAATAAGCCAGTATAAAAATGGACAGGTGATCTAAATAGACATTTCTCTAAAGGAGGTATACAAATAGCCAATAAGTACATGAAAAGATGTTCACCATCATTAGTCATCAGGAGAACACAAACCTAAACCACAATGAGATACCACTTCACACTCACTAGGATGTCTATAATAAAGAAGGCAGTTAATAGCAAGTGTTGGTAAAGAATGTGGAGAAATCAGAACCCCCATAAACTGCTGGTGGGAATGTAAAGTTGTGCAGCCACTATGGAAAACAGCTGACAGTTCCTCAAATGATTAAACATAGAGTTATTATAGGGCCACCAATTCCCCTCGTAGGTATGTACCTAAGATAAAGGAAAACATATGTCCACAAAAAACCTTTACACAAATGTTCCTCACAGCATTACTAATAATAGCCAAAAAATGAAACATCCCAAATGTCCATCAACTGATGAATGGATTAATAAACTGTGGTACATCATGCAATGGAATCTTATGTACCAATGAAAAGAATGAGATACTAATGCACACTTCTTGGATGAACCTTGAAGCATCGTGCTCAGTGAAAGAAGCCAAACACAGAAGCGATGTATTATAGGATTCCATTTCCATCAAAGGACCTGAATAGGCACATCTACACAGAGGTAGAGTAGTGGTTTCCTAGGGTTGAGGGGATAAGAAAGTGGAGAGGGGTAACTGCTAAAGTGTATGGGCTTTGTTTTGGGTGTGATGAAAATGTTCTAAAATCGATTGTAGTGATGGTTGAACATATCTGCGAATATACGAGGAACCATTGAATTGTATACATTAAATGGGTAAATCGGTATGTGAATTATATCATGGCAAAGCTATTCCTCTCCCCATGCCAAGAAAAAAGCCCTGCTTTGAGCTTTGTGAGACATATAACTAGTACCTTTATTTTAAAGATAAGAGTTTTAGCCCACCGTGGCCCCTTTTACCTGGCAAATCAATAAAGCTATTCTTTTCTACTTCACTCCCCACCCACCCCACAAAAATAAATAAATAAACAAATAAATAAAGATAAGGGTTCTGAGATGCAGTGCACTGTAATGACTCAGTCATGATCACATAGCTGTTGGAGCAGCTAAGGTGGGACATGAGTCCAGTCTTTGATCTTAAGCCTAATTTTATTTCTGTTTTGCATTTTATTATGTATAAAAGAATTGCTTTAGGAAGTATCTATACAAGCAGTCCCTCCAAATTTTGAATTTCTTTTTCTACTTTAATTTGAAGAAGACTCTGAGGTATTTATCTAGGGAGTTCATAATTCAACCTTGTCACTTTTATAATTGGATGGTGGCTGATCAGTTTCACTCCACTAAACAATAAGGCATCACATCTGTGCATCAGCCAGGAGGACGGTCAGGCTTGCTAGAGCCAGCTCACCAAAGCGAGGAGCGAGCCCTGGTTGGAGCTGGGCAGTTGGATGCCAAGCTGGGTTGTCTGTCCTCTGGCTTACGGGCTTTGAGGAGCCAAGTGTGCAGGGCCAGGTCCCCACTCCCTTGTCCCTTTCTGTCCAGCCCCCTTACCGTGGTGACCATCACACTGGCCTGTGGGTGGTGGTGACCGGGAAGCATTGTCTTTCAACCTGCCTCTTCCAGGTCAACTGGCTTTGCACGAACTTGTCTTAGGTCTTGAGTGGCATCTAAGAGCTGGATTGTTAGTGGGTCAGCATGAGGCTCAACAAGGAGGGGCTGCAAATATAGAGGGATAATTGAATCTCTTAAAATTGCTTATAGGTGTTTGTCTTTGTTGAGTGTTTGATGTTCAAGGTGCCTTCATATACAGTATTTCATTCATCCTCACAAAAATCTCTGTGAAGTAGATGTTATCACTCAGAAAAGTGAGGCATGTGTTCAGTAACTTACCTGACGCCACGTCCTCATTCACTCATTCATTTTTCTGCCAACCTTTTTTTTAGCTTTATTGAGATGCAATTAACACACCATATGATTTACCCTTTTAAAGTGTAGACTTCAATGATTTTTAGTGTATTTACAGGGTGGTAGCACCATCACCATAATCTACTTTTAGAGCATTTTTGTTCCCCAGGGAAGAAACCCTGTGTCCATTAACACTCACCCCAATTCCAGGCCCACCCCTCCCGCAGCCCTGGACAACCACCCGTCTACTTTCTGTCTCAATAGATTTGTCTACTCTGCACATTTCATATAAATGGAATCCTACAACATCGGTGGTTTTTTGCGACTGGTCCCCTTCCTAGCGTCGTTCAGCCGTGTTGTAGCGTGTACCAGAACTTCATTCCTTTTTATGGCTGGATAATATTCCGTTGTATGGATATACTCTATTTTATTTATCCACTTATCAATTGAAGGGCATCTGAGCTGTTTCTACCTTTTGGTTATGATGAGTAATGCTGCTACGAACATTGATAATGCCTTTTTTGTGCATATTCCACTAATTTTACTGGATGTTGGCCCGACCCTCTGCCATGTGGTATATTTACAGAGGTGAATCTGGTCTTGCCTCTGCTCCAAGGAGCCCTTAATTTAACAGCAGAAGACTAAAGTGTGGCCCCGTGAGAACAGAGACTGCCGGTCTCAGTAACTCTTGTGAATGCCTGATGTATGGCAGATCCAGAATGGTGGCCCGTGTGGCTGAACACAGTGTATGAAAGGGCAGGACACAGAGTGATGGATCATAAAGACTTTTGGACAACGTAGAAAAGAGCCTGAAGCTAGTAAACTGTCAGGGTTGGGCCCAGTCTCAGAACTTCTGAGCTCCAAGCCCTATTGGTCCTGCTCCTAGTTTTCACATCATTTATAGTTATGGATAGATGATCTTGGTCAATAAGAATTCAGTGAGTACCTGTCAATTGACCTCCGAAGCAACACAAGGAAATATAAATATGTTGAATGTAAGTGTCCCTCAAGGAGCTCACTCTGTACTTGAAAAAGCAAAACATGCCCAGATACAGAAGACTTGAAAAGTGCTATATTAACCCATAGGTCTGTGACATAGGCTAAACGCACTGAGTTCTGTACATGATAGTGTCATGTAGATGTATATGAACTGTGGTAATGAAAATAATGTTGATGATACAAAGGGCTTCAGATATAATAGGAGGGGTCTGACTAGATGATCAGTAGGGTCTCCCGTGGAAAGATTCCATGGTTATTCTGTTGGTGGGCGGTGCTGGCACTGTTGAAAGTCCCAAGTGAATATCTACAGAGGTATTAACTCATCTCATTTATCTCTTATGGTCTTCTTTTAACGAGCCGTTCTTCATTTCTAAAGCCTATTACTATAGAGTAAACTGAGTTAAAGGCTCTTCCTGTATGCCTTCCTAAGGGGAAGGTACTCTTGATTATTGTCACAGGTGGTGTGTTCGTTTGCTGGGGCTGCCGTAACAGAGTTCCACAAACCTGGTGGCCCAAAGAACAGAAACTGACTGTCTCAGTTCTGGAGGCCAGAAGTGTGAAATCAAGGTGTCTGCAGGGTGGGCTCCATCTCAGCCTGTGAGGGAGGGTCTGCTCGGGCTTCTCTCCCCACTGCTGGCAGGTCCCTGGCTTGTGGCACCGGCAGTCCCATCTTCACCTGGCGTCTCGCTGTGTGCATGTCTCTGTGTCCAAATGTCCCCTTTTTATAAGGACACCAGTCATACTGGGTTAGGGCTCATCCTACTAAGGAGAGTTGACCTCATCTTAACTAACTACATCTGTAAAGACCCTTTTTCCAAATAAGGTCACATTCTGTGGTCCTGGAGGTTAGAACTCCCACCTACAAATATAGGGGTCACAGTGCAGCCTATAACAGGTTGCTTCAGTTCTAAGATGATCCTGTGTTAGGGAACAGTTTGAAAACAAGGCTTAAAATTATATTCCATGATCTGGATTTGACGGATTGCTAATGAATTTGGTCTTGTTAGATATCATGGATGGAAAATCTTAGATGGTGAGAATTAACTTATAATTTAGAATTAACAGGTCATTTGGTTGGAGCTTCGTATATGCTCTTTTTTTTTTTTAACATCTTTATTGAAATATAATTGCCTTACAATGGTGTGTTAGCTTCTGCTTTATAACAAAGTGAATCAGTTATACATATACATATGTTCCCATATCTCTTCCCTCTTGCATCTCCCTCCCTCCCACCCTCCCCATCCCACCCCTCTAGGTGGTCACAAAGCACCGAGCTGATCTCCCTGTGCTATGCGGCTGCTTCCCACTAGCTATCTATTTTACATTTGGTAGTGTATATATGTCCATGCCACTCTCTTACCCTGTCACATCTCACCCTACCCCCTCCCCATATCCTCAAGTCCATTCTCTAGTAGGTCTGTGTCTTTATTCCCCGTCTTGCCACTAGGTTCTTCATGGCCTTTTTTTTTTTTTTTCCCTTAGATTCCGTATATATGTGTTAGCATACTGTATTTGTTTTTCTCTTTCTGACTTACTTCACTCTGTATGACAGACTCTAACTCCATCCATCTCATTACAAATACCTCCATTTCATTTCCTTTTATGGCTGAGTAATATTCCATTGTATATATGTGCCACATCTTCTTTATCCATTCATCTGTCGATGGACATTTAGGTTGCTTCCATGTCCTGGCTATTGTAAATAGAGCTGCAATGAACATTTTGGTACATGACTCTTTTTGAACTATGGTTTTCTCAGGGTATATGCCCAGTAGTGGGATTGCTGGGTCGTATGGTAGTTCTATTTGTAGTTTTTTAAGGAACCTCCATACTGTTCTCCATAGTGGCTGTATCAATTTACATTCCCACCAACAGTGCAAGAGTGTTCCCTTTCCTCCACACCCTCTCCAGCATTTATTGTTTCTAGATTTTTTGATGATGGCCATTCTGATCGGTGTGAGATGATATCTCATTGTAGTTTTGATTTTCATTTCTCTAATGATTAATGATGTTGAGCATTCTTTCATGTGTCTGTTGGCAATCTGTATATCTTCTTTGGAGAAATGTCTGTTTTGGTCTTCTGCCCATTTTTGGATTGGGTTGTTCGTTTTTTTGTTATTGAGCTGCATGAGCTGCTTGTAAATCTTGGAGATTAATCCTTTGTTAGTTGCTTCATTTGCAAATATTTTCTCCCATTCTGATGGTTGTCCTTTGGTCTTGTTTATGGTTTCCTTTGCTGTGCAAAAGCTTTTAAGTTTCATTAGGTCCCATTTGTTTATTTGTGTTCTTATTTCCATTTCTCTGGGAGCTGGGTCAAAAATGCTCTTGAGTGAGTTAGTACACAGTGTTTATAGCCAGTGTGGTACATATGCTTTTTAATGCTGAATTATCATGGCACTGGGTTTAGGAATTCTCTCAGGTCTCGAAGTATTGTTTACTTCTTCCTTGGAGTTATTGCGCTTTGTCACTGAGGACACCTACCTATAGAAATGCTGGAGGAGGTGGAATGTAGTGCATTCTGGGGAGCCCCCTGATATAATTTGCCCCCAGGTGGGAACCAGTCAGCTTCCGAATTGTTTCGCTCCACATTGGACTTAGTCATTTGTAAGGTACTCCATTTTAACTAATAGAAAGGACTTGCATTAACTGTGTAATTTTAATTTCTCAGAGCAAGAGTGTGATTTAGATTTAAACTGGCAAAAATCTTGTAAGTCTTGGAAAACGAATCAATTCTGGAAACATTCAGATTGGCCTTGTTCAATTTTAAAGTTCAGTGTTACTTATACTCTCAATTCTGATGATTTAATTTTCACAATTTAGAAATATAGAGAAAAATGTAGCTGTCACACTGTTCAAATGACTTTTCTAATAAATCTTTTTGAAGTTTTAATATGACAACGTACATCAATTACGAGCATTACCTCTGTTTTAAATGTTTCTTTATGGTATGAGATTATCTGTGCGGGTACTGCAGGGAAAGACACTCATTTAAGATTTGCTTTGATGATTGACATTCTGGTATAATTTGGTATAATGGGATTTAATTTGTTTGTAGATAAACTTACCTAAAGGGACCATCACAAGAACAGAACTCTCAGAGCTTATATAAACAATGGAAAATTAATTAACATGGAAGTACTAATTAGTTTATCCAATTTGCTGGCAGAGCTCTGGGTACTGAGGGACAGACATGTGCTCTGGCACATTTGTGTGGGGTGGGTGGAGGAGGGGGAGAGGAGCTAGTTTCAGGGATGCTAGAGAACAGAGATGATGCAGGCAGGAGAAGGGGAGGTTCTAGGGGAACCTCCTAACATCACACTGCCTGCTCAGACCTGGACAGGAATTGGAGCAGAAAAGAAAATTCCTGGACCCATGACCATGGCCTTGACTGTCATACTAGCCCTGAGGCCTTGGTTACCTATGTAATTTCTCTGAGATTCTCCCATCCATACAATGGGGAGATACCTGTGTGGCTGACATCACTTGCTTCTTATATAATGTTCCCTCTCCCTGGACCTTATCCTGTTTTCTCTTAAATGTTGCTCAAGCTCCTTCCTCAAGCAGGGATGTAAGCAAGGAAACAGAGTTTCCAGAGTTAGGGCATCTTCTCTTGTCTGGGCCCTGTGCACCTGCCCTTGGGAGCCCTGGCCACATTTCACATGTTCTCTTTATCCTTGTGACTCCTTGATTTGTGGACAGATACCTCTCTCACTTGAAGGTAAGCCCTGAGGGCAGGGCCACAATGAAGAAGTGAATGAATGAAAATGTTCCCTCAATGCTTCAAATATCATCTCAGTCTTTCTTATCTCTGCAGAGCCATTCCTGACCCCCCCAGCAAACTCAGCTGTTACTCCCCCATTTTTCACTTTCTTTTATTATCATATTTTGTTTTGCTTGCACGTTTGTCTCTCCCTGAAAAGATACTCCCAGCACATTGTGTGGGGCCTGCAACACAGTGAGTGCTCAAAACATTTGTGAAGTAAGTTCAATGAGAAAGAGAGTAAGGAGTGAGGGAGCAAGTCATCACCTCTGAAGCCCCGCGTGAAAAAGGTGCTATGGAAGCACAGAGGAGGGGCCAATGAATTCATTATGGAGCAGTTAGAGCTGACTTCCAAAAGGACTGATATTTAAAATAAATCCTAAAGAATGACTAGGTCTTCACCAGATGGTGGTGGAATACCTAAATATTAACATGCAAAAGAATGAAGCTGTGCCCCTACGTCACACCATATACAAAAACTGACTCAAAATGCATCAAAGACCTAAATGTAAAAGCTAAAATTATAAAACAACATAAGCATAAATCTTTGTGATCTTAGATTAAGCAGTGGTTTCTTAGATATGATGCCAAAAGCACAAGCAATGAAGGGAAAAAAGACTCATTCAACTTCATTGAAATTAAAAATGTTTGTGTTTGAGGGGTCACCATCAAGAAAGGGAAAAGAAAGCCCACAAAATGGGGAAATATTTTGCAAATCATATATATAATAAAGGCTTATGTGTAGGAATTACAAAAAACTCCTACAACTCAATAATAAAAAGACAGTAAGCCAATAAAAGAATGAGCAAAGAACTGGAATAGATATTTCTCCAAAGGAGACGTGCACATAACCAATAAGCACATGAAAAGAAGCTCACCATCATTAGCCATCAGTGAAATGCAAATCACAGCCACCATGGGATACCATTTCACACCCAGTAGGATGACTATAATCAAAGCCACAGACAATAGCAAGTGTTGGTGAGATTGTGGAGAAATTGAAGCCCTCATATACTACTGTTGGGAATGTAAAATGGTGCAGCCACTTCAGAAAACAGTTTGGTATTTCCTCAAAATGTTAAACATAGAGTTACCATGTGACCAGAAATTCCATTCCTCGGTATATATCCAAGAGAAATGAAACATATGTCCACTCAAAAACTAGTACATGAATGTTATAGAGGCAATATTCATAATAGCTAAGAAGTACAAATAACCCAAGTGCCCAAAAACCGTGGAATGGGTAAATAAATTGTGGTATAGCCGTACAATGTAATATTATTTAACAATCAAACAGGAGGAAGTACTGACACAGGCTACACCATGGATGAACCTTGAAAACATTTTTCTAAGTGAAGCCAGTCACCTATTACGACCACGTTATTATAGAATTGATTTACATGAAATGTCCAGAATTGGCAAATCTATACAGAAATTAGATTAGTGGCTGCCAGGGGCTGAGTTGATGAGGCACTGGAGGTTGACTGCTAAATGGCACAGGATGAAAATATTCTAAAATCGATTGTGGTGATGGTTGTGCAACTCTGTAAATATGCTAAAAACCATTGAATTGTACACTTTAAATGGGAAAATTGTTTGGTACATGAATGATATCTGCATAGAACTGTTATTGTAAAAAATCACTAAAGAAGAAGAATGAGTAGTCATTTGCCAGGCAAAGAAGGGCAGAAGGATACACTTCACCACCATAGCATGTGCAAAGGCCCAGGGGTGTAGGAGCCTGGCTTGGTCTGAGCACTGAGTGGTCTGATGTGGTTCTAATGTAACCAGAGGATGTAGGAAGAGGTGCGTCTATTCCTTGCTAAGAGGTGAGGGCTCTGTCATTTAGGAAATGGACCTATTAACAGAAACAGAGCATTTTTAATTTCCACATTGAAATTTTTGTTGAAATTTGCTCCTGTTACTTATGTATTGATAAATGACTACCTTTCAGTTCAAATGAACACACCTTGACCTCCTAAATATTTTAAGTGTGTTATGTCTAGGATTCCTATATATCCTCTAAACACTTCATAATCACCTCATAACATTTGGTCAGTTTGGTGCTCAGGACGTAGGTAATTGGTCCAAACAAAATTGGTAAATGAAGGAGAGAACCTAACCTAAAAATGGAAGAGTTCTAGAAACTTTCAGTAAAACCTGGAAATAGAGAAACGATTTTCCTACTAATTGCAGTTATATTTGTGAAAATTAAAAGTTGAAGCGATGATGCTTTTGGATACATTAACTGCTCTTCAGATTTTCATCCCTCATTCTTTCCTCTGTTCCTTTCCACCAATGTTACTTGTCCGTAGCTGCCAGAAGCTCGGTGAACTTCTTATCCATGTTCCTCCTCAGCCCCTCTCACTGAGGGGACCTGTGCAGATGCTTTGGATTTGGGGGTCACTTATGCTCTTCTACATCAGGGTGCAGAATTAAGTACAGTTTGGAGAGCCCCTCTTTTAAGTCACTTTCAGGTTCTCAGACTTGGAGACAAGGCTTCCAGTGTAGCTGTGTTTGGCTCCAGTTTAGAGGAATATTTTATACAGTCTAAACTATCACAAAGACTTGCTCTCTTTGAAAAATAAATTCAAGCTAAATTCAAAAACATTTGTAAAAGACCTTATACTTTTTAAGGTATATTTAAACTCCGTTTCAACTTCACGCATTGCCTACAAGTGCCAGAAATGGGGGGAAAATAGGTTATGTCAAAAAATAGAAGATACAAATTCAAGTGGAATTGAAGTGTGACGGCCATCACCTGGTGAACGTTGTTCCAACTTTCGCAGTGGAGTTCTTTCTGTGCAGCAGTCTGAGTAATGAGCCCGGACTTGACAAGTAAGCAACAGCCTCTGTCCGTGGTGCTGAATAACGCCTCGCACATCAGCTCTTGTGAGTCCTACTGTAATAGATGAATACCTTGCCACAAACAAAGGAAGAGGCTTCAAAATAAGTGATATTTTGCTGACACTTTGGAACAAACTAGGGACACACTGCTGTCAGGGAAAGTATATTTGATACAGAAGGTTCTAGTGGAAATATTTACAGTTCAGGGAAGTGAAAGTCACCCTGTGGCAATCTTGAACTCCTCATTACATAAGGGGCTCCTGTCAAGGCACCTGTCCTGGGTCTCCTGTGTCATTATGGTATTGCAGACTATTGGGTACCTTTGGTATTTCACGTGAATTTCCTTTAGTTTGACAATGATGAGTTAGGTCAAGTCCCCTGAGGCTAATATTTATTTTCTGTGTGAGATTATCAGAAATAGATACGGAGGATGACTGAACATATATTTTTAAAAACATTAATAAATGTTTATGAGCACCTATGAATGTGCCATTCTACATTACCAGGATTCTCAGTGCATATACATCCATATGTCTGCATATATATGTCCATCTTTGTATCTGTGCCAATCAGAGCATGTAAGGCACATAGATAGTAAAAGCATTTATATAATTATATGTGTATATGTTTGTATGTACTTATGTTTGTATTTATATATTATGTACTTATACATAATATCTATATTAATACATGTAATTATATATATATGCATGTGTGTATGCATGTATGTACATATATGTAATTAGATCCCTATGGAACTATTAGATGAATGACTAAATATTTATGTGAATATAGTTGGTGTGGCATAAAATATATAAGGAATATCAGCTTATAATGTTAGATTAATGAATAGGAATTAATTATAGTACAGTGTAAGTCTTGGGGAAATTTCCTCTTCAAAGGGGGAATGGAATCTCCATTTTCAAAGACTGTTCTAATTCTGAGAAATACCTGAGTACAAATGCAGGGAATGCCCAGCCATGGCCTCAGCACACCCCAGTCTAGAGGGGAGAAGACCACCTAAACCACTGACTAAAGTGTAAAGAACCTTATGAGCCAGAAGGAAGAAGGTAGCTGGTAGCCTGAGGGCACTGGTAGGAAGTGGTCAGTCAAGGATGTGTCACGTGAAGCTGGTCCTCAAGAGGGGGTGCAAGACAAGATGATGGGGGGCAGAGGTGACAGCGTGATCGGCATGGCAAGGTTGGGTTCCAGGCTTTCAGACATGAGCACCGCCCCACCCATCCTGTTTCTCACGGCAGCTGTTTCCTGACGTTTCCCTGTTCTCTTACTTCACCTCCTGCCAGCGTCCGAAGCGTTGCTCTAATAAGCCACATAGCAGGTGCTTGTGTCCTGCCTGGCCGAGGTGCTGAAACGCATCACCTTTACTGCTGGCTGATGGGTCCTGGTGTTTATAATTATGTGCGTTGTGTGCATTTTGGTGGTGAAACTCCTTATGGTGATAAGAATCTTGAGCGTTCTGGATTTATTTAACACATATTCATTGTCTCTTCGTGTGCCAGGAACTGTCCTAAATCTGTTGATAGAAGGGAGAACACAGTAAACGAGATCTAGGCTCTTATTGTGTTTGTATCCTATTGGGTGGTTAAGGGTGAATGACAAACATCTGACCAAATGCACAAACGAGTCAGTACTGAGTTTAGCCTGAACATGAAATAGGGTCATGGGATAGAGGCAGGCGGGTGAGAGGTTTGTTCAGGGCAGATTTCTCACAGCAGAGAAGACGCCCCATGTGAAGGTTTGGAGGAGGAACACCCTGGGGAGAGAGAAGAGCAGATGCAAGTCCCCTCCCCTGTGTGAGTGCAGGGGGTAGAGCCTGTGATGAGGGCTGAGATGGGGGGGCGGGGTCTGAGGGTATGGAGCTTGTGGGTGTCACTCAGACTCCTGCTTGTTCTCTTAGCTGTGATGGGAAACCACGAGGGAGCTTAAAAAGGGAGTGGCATGTTCTGATTTATGCTTTAAAGCTGCCACATTGGACGCCAGAGTGCAAGCTAGGAGCAGCCAGGAGGCTCTGACTGCAGTGGGTTTGGCGTCTCGTGGCTCTCGTGTGAGGCCTGGCAGTGGAGGTGGAGGGCGTGGACTCGTGATAACTTCTGGGGTTGCCCTTTAAGAGGACTCACAGTTGAGGATGCAGCAGGTGTGGGAAAACTAGTCCTATATTTTAGCCTTAACTGTGTGAATCAAGATGAGATGATCAAGGCTTAAGACACTGACTACCAGAGACCCCAAATATACCATCCCAACGGAGTGAAAACCGGTGCATGTGGAAGATTTTTAGGGCAGTGAAACTACTCTGTGTAACACTGTAGTGATGGACACATGTCATTACACATTTGTCCAAACCCAGAGAACATCTCACACCGAGAGTGACCCCTGCTGTAAACGATGGACTCGGGGTGATGGTGATGTGTCAGTGTAGGTTCACCACTTGTAACAAATGTCCCATCTGGGGGGATGTTGATAATGGGGGGGCTGTGCCTGGGGTCGGGGAGCAGGGGACATACAGGAAACCTCTGTGCCTCCCTCTCAATTTGGCTGTGAACCTAAAACTGCTCTAAAGAATAAAGTCTATACACAATAAAACCAAACCAAACCCAAAACCCAGTCCGTCTGTCTTCCCGTGTTGAAGATTGAACTGGTATGATTTCGATGACTCAGAGTTTAGGCCTGAGCCACTGGGTGGGTTAGTGTGGCATCAGCAGGGGAAGTCACTAGTGTGTGACAATCCCTGTGCCAGGATTGTGTGGCTCACTTTCTGGTGGCTCCCTTTGGTGGCAGTGTGGAGGACTGTCTTCGTCCGATCAGGCTTCTGTGACAAAGTGCCAGAGGCCAGGTGGCTTATGAACAACACAAACGTAAAGCCTGAGACCAGGGTACCAGCATGGTCGGCTCCAGGCTGCAGACGCCACCTTCCCATTATCCTCACGGGGCAAAAAGCAGGAAGCGAGTCCCCTTAGTCTCTGTTAATAGTGGCATTGATCCCAACATGACCTAATTACCTCCCACAGGCCCCACCTTCTAGCACTGCGGGTTAAGATTTCAACATAAGAATTTGGAGGGGACACAAACATTCAGTCCACATGACCTGGCAATCTCACCCTTGAGTATACACCCAAAAGAAGGGAGGGCAGGGACTCAGACAGATCCTTGCACACCCGTGTTCACAGCAGCGTAGCTCACAACAGCCAAAGGTGGAAGCAACCCAGGTGTCCAGGGATGCCGTGTGTACGTACAAGAGAATATGATTTGGCCTTGAAAGGAAGGAAGTGCTGACACAGCTGCAACACGGATGAGCCTGGAGGCCATGATGCCGAGTGAAGCAACCTTGGGGATCGGGACTTCAACATGTGAGTTTGGGGCGGGGGTCGAGCATCCAGCATGTTGCAGGGACCTATCGGAAGACCTCCAGGGAGGGCACATCAGAGGCCACGCCATCCTGGGCAAGAGCCGGAACCCTAAAGCAAGGGGGGTGGTGCTGGGCGCACAGGACAAGGGAGCTGTGAACACGCAGCGGCTGGGGGGGAGGGGGACACAGGGAGAAGGGGGGGACACGGGGAGAAGAGGGGGACACGAGGAGAAGGCAAATGCAAGAGGCTCCTCAGGTCCAGACTGTGGGAATAGCGTCTCTGCAGGAAGGAAGGACCTCGGGGACCAGGGGACGTTCAGCACCAGCGGCTCTGGGTCTGTGCATCTGCGCTTCGGGCATGTCATCCACATACACGACGCATCGTTCAAGCCATGAAATTGAATGAACGCACCCAAAGAAGCCTTGAAAAGTGAGACAAGCAATGGGTCAAGAATAGGGCCTGGGGGGACATCACGTTTTTAGGAGAGAGGTCGTTATGTTGGCTTGTGATATTGAAGAGACTGAACTGGGGCAGCTCCTTGGAAAATGAGAAATTGAGTTTAACACAGCTTCTTCATGCCCTTTCTGTGAGAATGCTGGAACTGATGGGGAAGGACCGCTCACGCCCTTGACTATTTGGTCGATGAGGAGAAAGGAAATGGACGGAACCTACTGAGCCCAGAATTCTTGGTGTCATGGGCTGCATCTCGGGAGCATCTGTCACCCAGGAGTAGATCGCTGGTCCTGACTGTCGACTTGCCTACACGACCAGCCACAGGCAACTGACTTCATTTCTTTGGGCATCTCTCTTCCTGACTGAGTGAAAGAAATAGTAATGCTGGTTATTTACATACAGTTGTCCTGGGAGTTAAGATTGGAGTCGAGGGAAGCATTGAATTCATAGATAAAAATGGTGTAAAATAGAGTGAACTGTTGATTCTTCACCGTGAGACATTTACTCTTGGCTGACTTTGCATCCCAGGCTCAACTTCTGCCTGGCGGTGAGCACGCGTTGGAGTTGAATAACCTCGGGACCCTGTTTTTGCTCAGAGATTCTAATAAATCACTTAACTTCCTTAAGTCAAGCTTACTGGGAGGGTAGATCAGCTCCCCAGAAACATTCCAAAGTCAAATATGACATTTGGGGGTTTGACAGCTGGAAAGGGGGTGAGATGAGATGTGAACTCATTCACAGGTGATGTAGCTCTGGGGTAGGTGAGCGCTTCGTCCTACACTGTGTGCTTGTTCCCAGCAGACGAGGTGGGGCCGGAGGTGCAGAATGAGAGCTCCAGAGCGGAGGTGGGTCTCTGTTTTGATCACAACTGTGCCCCCAACACATGGGTGATGCTAGGACATGGGAGATTTCAGTCAATACTTGGGGAAGGAAGGAGGGAGGAAAGGAAAGAAGGAGGGAGGGAGGGAGGGAGATGGTCTGGCTGCGTGGGTGTCCATGAGCCAGATCTTGAAGTCTGAGTTGTATGTTCCATTGTGGACCCTGAGTGGATGGTTGTCTATGACCAGCCAACAGTGGCTTCCAGACAAGAGAAGACAACATCCTCTCAACTATTTGTCTATGGATTTTGTATTTTGTCCCCTATGGCTTTTCACTCTATTAAAGCTACTGACTCCTGGGTTTGCCTTCGCATTTTAACATTTAATTTTAAAAAACCCATTAGAATTTTGCTTACTTGCAATTACCTGCTTGAATGAACTGCCCTCCCCCCGACCTGTCAGTCCACTGTGGGCACACCCACAACAGCATGTTTCCCACCCACTCAATTTCTGATGGGTTTTCTTCAAGTGTTTCCCAAGTACTGAAGAAGCCTGAATACAGTTTTCTGCTACTTTGATGCTTTACATTTCTGATGTGACCACTGAAAGGTAAGAGAGAGATTGCACATAGCAATCTTCCTCTTGACAAAATATTTTGAAAATGATTAGAAACAAACTTGCATGACTTCTTCCCCAGACACGTATGCTGATTCCTTTCCCGAAAGGGTCCCACCCTCTAGACAAGTCCTGCTCCCCCTGCCACGCCCTGGTCACTGTTGCTCCCTCGGGGCTGCAGCTTCTAGAACACATTGGTCTCTTGGTCTTGGCTCTTATTCCATTGTAATCGGTTCTCCTCCTCAGTGTCTCCCCCTATGAGGTGATCCTTATCTTTATTCATTAACAGTCAATGAAAATTCTTTGTAAAGTGCTAACATTTGGTGTTTGATCAACATGTGCGAGGTTTTGGAAAGGATTTATGTGATGACTTCATTCACTGCTGGACCGGCCCTGGGGGGAGAATCCACTGGGGAATCCAAAGGGCTCCCCCTTTGACAGTCAATTGTATCCTGTGTATTTGAAATTGGAACAAGTCAGATGATGGTAATATTAACAGCTAATGTTTACGGACTGACTTTGTGCCAGAAATACTGTTTTCCTTTATACTTAACCTGTTTGAATTTTAAAGAGTGCCTTTCGCATTACAAATTCGTGTACCTTCACTGAGAGAGTTCACTTCATCCCCTTCTGTCTCCTACCTAAGCCCTAGGCCATGCCCCCCTGCTATCACACTTCCTTCCTTAGAAATACCTTCTGATAAAATCTGCTGTTTACCATTCTAGGCTTTCCTATGCATTTATAAATACACAGCACCATGTGTCACAATGTAATATTATCATTGCATATCACCCAGCATAAAGCCTGGCACCCAATAGGCTCTCTATACATAAGTATTGAATGATATTAAAGGATATGCTTTCAAAAATGGAAATGAGACACAGTGTTCTACTCTTGGCTCTTTCTCTTTATTTTTGAATATTTCAGATTTTTTCCATTTTAGCGCATAAGATTTCATAGAATCGACAAATTATGATTTATGTCAGGTTTCTTGAGCCATTATGTCAAGTGATATTCTCAAATAGTCCTGTTGTTTTATAGCCATATTATTATATACCCGAGATATCATCGTACAGTCAGGCTGTGACGTGTCCTGTATTGTCAGATAGTCATGCTGTCACAGATCATATATTGTCTATAGTTGTGTTGTTATGTATATTGCCATGTAGTGATGTCATACAGTCGTGTTGTCATATAGCCATGTTTTGTGTGTCACGTTTTGCCGAATATTCGGCATGTTGTCCTGTGTCGTGTGTTGCCATGAGTCATCCCGCCACGCAGTATCACATCGAGCGCTCTGGTGAGTGAGCGCCGGGTCACGTGAGCTCCCCCAAGGGTCGCACCGTCGTGCTCTCTGCTTGTCCGGGAAGTGGCTCCTGGTTCCGGGTGTCTCCACCTCCCCTTCGAGGGGTGAGTTTTGCCTGCAGGGGCTGTCGCTGTGGACCACTTCCTGGTGGTGAGGGCACAGAGCGTCCTGCATCCTGCGCCCCCCGGCCGCGCGGAGGCTCGGGAGAGGGAGGGCTGTTTTTGCCATCACTCAGGGCCTCTGGAGGGAGGTGGAGGGGGCGCAGGGAGAGCACATCAGTACAAGGGGCACAGCCGCGCCCTCTCAGCCCAGCGCGCCCAGCCCTTCTCTGCCGCAGCCCAGCTCACAGCAGGTGCCCTGCGCCCGCGCCTGGCTGGCCGGCTTCCTGCAGATCGAGCGCCGATGCTTTTCCTTCATGGCTGGATATGAAGGAGCCTCAGGGGGTCACTGTCTCAGTGACCTTGAAGTTGGCCTTGCCGTGAGTCCTGGCCGCGCTCACAGGTCTGTGCCGGCGAGCTTGGCAGTGGTGCCTGCTGGGCCTCTGTGCGTCAGCCGTTTGCCCCGGGGGCTGCCACGCCACCTGTGTCTCCTGCAGCTGCTTTCACCCACCCCAGTGGGTCACGAGGGGAAGTAGGTGGGGGCTATGGCCGTGGCCGTCCCCATCCTCAGACAGGAGAGAGAACGGGGGTAGGGAGCTGTGCACTCACAGGCCTGAGAGCCGCCTCTCTAAACACAGGTGCCTAGATTAGAGCAGCCTCTGCCGTAAAATGCTTTCTGGGTTCGCGCTGGAGCCGCTGGAAGATTAGAATACGGTGCCCACCTCACGCCCAGGAAGGCAGGCCGGCTTCCCGACATGAGGTTCACGGGTGGGGGGATAAGCAGGTCTGCGCCCGGAGCAGGTACAGGTTATATGCACACAAAATCATCAGGCAGATTTCTCCATATTGTGTCAATTAGCATAAATTAGTGTAGTCTTCTCCTAATTTAAATGAGACTCTGCAGTAACGATGATGAATGCACAATACATCACGTTTAATTCCCTCCTACACGGAGACTATCTTTTCATGGGTGCTCCTCGGGGAAGAAGGTGATAACGTGAATCAGATCCTGCCAGGTCCACGGGGGGGGGGCGCGCCTTTCCTGCTGTGGGGCTCCAGGGGTGTGGTCAGGCTGGTGCAGGGCTTGGGGAAGTGTCCGAGGACGGCAAGGCAGGAGCGGTTCCCCGTCCTGGAAGCACAGGGACCAGGACCGTCACTGACCGAGCCCTGCTCAGCGCCAGGCTCCGCGTGTGTTCAGTACACTTGGTGGCAGCAGGAGCGAGAGGCGCCTTTTAGATGAGAACCAGATGCGGAAACCAAGGCTGGGGGTGTTAGCGCCTTCACAGGCCACGTGGCCCCGACGGGGTGGGGGGCAGCCCTGGTCTGGGTGGCTGGTCCTCCCTCCTCATTAGCCTGTGAAATAGTTACTTTTACAGTGAATCACGAGGGAAGCGAAGCCCCATCCGCTGCCTAGGGACCCCCAGGGTCTTAGGTCACGTAAGCAAGTGGGTCAGGGCTCCAGGCTGTGTCCCCTCAGCCATGTCGCCTGGCGCTGAGTTACTGGCCGCCCCTCCATCCTTCCTTCATCCCAGGACCATCCTCCCCCTCCCCCCCATGCCCTCCCCTCCCCTCCCCATGGCCGCCTCTGGTTAAGATGCTTTGTGGTTTGGGACCAGTGAGTCCTGTTTACCTCTGCCATGGTTCCTCCTGCTGCAAACTGAGCTCCGGGAAGGAGGGGATATCCCAACATTGCAGACGGGTGCTGATGGCCCCTCAGTGTTTGGGAGAAATGGCCCCCATAGGCCTCACGCCCCCCTCACCCTGAGCCCACGCTTCGCCGTGACGTGAGCCCTGAGCATCCCGCTCCCTCTACTGCAGCCCGCCTCCCCTGGGACTCCCCACGTGCGGGCCTGGTGGCCTGGGCCTCATACCTCTGTGTCCCCCTCCCCCGCCCAGCGAAACCCCCAATGCTGTGACTCCACCCCCTCAAGCGCTCCCTGGGAAGCCTCCTGAAGCTCAGCCCGCGGTTTCCCCTCCTCTCTGCTGCTGCTTTGTTACCCACAGGGCCCTTCCAGCCGCTGTAACGTTGAACTACAACCAGCCTCTGAAAGGCCTCCTTTTCCTCTAACTGCAAAACTTCTCAGTGAGGAATGTACCTCCCCCTGTTTGTACCACAGGACTCAGGACAGGCGGGGATGTAACTGGGGCTCAGAATGTCCTTATGGATGAAAGGGAATTTAAGGGGCATGTTAACTCAGTGGGCTTTATTTCTGGGAGCGTCAGCGTTTCTCACACTGGAGTTGCGCGTGCCGATGGCCGTGCGCCAGGATTTGGTCAGATCCTCGGACCTGCCGCCCTTAGGAGAGGAGATGCCCCTGTGTCTGGACCTCTCCCTGCTTCCGAAGCCTCTCCTGCTGCCGCTTGGGAAATATCTGTGCGCATCAAACAGCTGCTTCTCAGCAAACCTTGGGCAGGATATCTCGGACAGCACAGGGTCTTAGCGTGTGCTCACACTGGGTTGTGTGCATTTCTGCTCCGTGTGTCTGGTTGGCGGTGGGCCTGCTGTCTCTGCGTTGTGGACACCAGGTAGAGGGTGAACCCGGGGGAGGCCCAGGGCCGTGCCCCTGAGGCGCCTGGAGAGGGAGTGTTGGAATTCGGAGTGTCATCGCAGTGAGGTCCCCGGCCCGCCGTCTGCGTGGGTCACTGTCTGGGCGTAAGTTGTTATTCTGATGTGTGTTTCTGATTGTGAGATGATAACGTCTGGAGATCACGACCCGTGTGATGAGGGGTCGGCCCTGACCCAGCACCCCTGCCCTCACGCCGGCTGGGAGCTCCCAGCATCCACCCGTTCCTTCCAGCTCATGGGGCGTCGGGAGCTCTGGAGCTGTTTACTCCGACTCAGAGGTGACTGCCCCCAGGATGCGTTTGCCGGAAAGAGCCGGGGACCCTCACCGCATCTCGTTACTAATTCCTGTAGTTCACGGCAGAAGGCCGGGACAGACCTTTAGGAGAAGAACGCTGTCAGACGTGCTGTGACGGGCCAGTTGCTTTGTGTCCTGGGCTTATAACACACAGATGACAGATTCTCACTTATGATCTTGCTGGAAATGATTTTTTTAAAGGCTAAGGCCTAGATGCATTAATAATTGAATTTGAAATGACATTTGCTTAAGACTTGTGTTCTAGAGAAGTTCATATGCCACCGGCTCAACTAATACCTTTCTCCCAAGGCTTTTGAATGATCTTTGATTCACAGAATTTGAATTCCCTGAGGGTGTCAGTTACTAAGTCATCATCATCATCGTGCCACTACTGTGTTTTGAACTTGCTGTCTAGTTTTGAACGTATATAACATATATAGCCCGTGATGGAGATGAAATCTACTGAGAAGGTCTTGAATTTTGGGGTCAATTTTGATGCAAATTCGGTTATCATTCCACAACTCTCATCCCGGGTAAACAGCCTGGTGTTGAGTTTTGCTGCCATACAGGGCAGTGGGGGCAGAGGGTGGTCGAGGCCGAAAGTGGGGCTGGGTGTGAAGTCCGGTCCCCCAAGTGCCCACTCTGAGCTCAGGGCCACACTCTGGCCTGTGGCCACCCCTCCCCTGCCCCATCCTCACTCCGTGATCTGCTTCACGAAGGCCAAGGCCCCAGCAGTGACCTCTCCCTGCAGGCAGACCTGGCTCCCAAGGTCCCAGGGGGAGTTCGTCACCGTGACAGGAGCCCATCGGGCCTCGGACGCGCCCCTAAACACAGGCAGCGTCGGGGGCCCTGCCCACATGGGGCCGCTGGAGTGTGTGTGCAGCACCCAGAGTCGAGTTTGGGAGCTCGTGGTGAAGCAGACTGGGGTGGGCTCCTTCACGGTGCCTCGTCGGCCTCTGCTTGGGAAGGGGGGCGGATACCTTTGCACTGCAGGGCTCCCCCGGGCCTCGGTTTTGGAGGGCAGGGCAGGGGGGAGACCCTCAGGGCTAGGAGCTCTTGTGTACAGCTGTCTTGGCTTTCCTGACTCTGTGGCTCTTTCTGACTCTTCCTGGGAAAAGGAAGCGCCTCTTTCCAGTTTCTGGTGGGAAAGCCTGGCGGCCCTGCGTCCACCATGCTCACAGGTGCCCGGGCTCCCGCAAAGGCGCAGCCTGCGGCCCCCTGTTCCCTGTGGATCCCGGGGTGCGTCCCTCCTGCAGAGCCTGGTACTGAGTCATGGGCCTGTTTTGTGAGGACTCAGTATTTGTCCGTTTTAGTGTTTCTACTGAAATACAGTACTGTACTTTTGCTCATAATTATTTATGCTTGAGAGATCTAACAGAGTCGTAATCAAAGTTTTCAATATTAAAATTAAGTGATAAAATACATCGTTATTATTTCAGCTAAGTAATCTGAGTCATGTACAGCTTTCAACATGTATATAATGTGTGCAGATGCATATGACAAAGAGTTATTGTCATTTTTGAAAAACTGTATCATGTAACACATTTGCAAGAGCAGTTTCTTTACAACAAAATCTGCTGAGGTGCAAAGGCAGAGCCGGCCGTCTTGCCGGGGAGGCCGGGTCGCACCGTCTGCCTGGCAGGCGGCAGCTGAGCCTGTAACTCAGTGGCAGAGCCCGGGAGTAACCGTCTCTCTGTCTGTTCTGTTTGCAGAGTCCCAGTGTACCCTCTGCGGGGAGCCGGAAGGTGAGTGCCTGTCCCTCGTCACACCTGCCTCAGGTGGGCATAGCCTGTGCTGTGACAGACGCTGCGGAGCCTGTCAGAGGCGGGTTACAAATCCAAAGCACTTTCTGTGTGGTGTTTGATGGAACAAGTGAGTAAAAGAATCAGAACCGAGCGCGGGATGAGCTTTGGGCAGGAGGTGCTCATCTCTAAAGGAAAATTGGCATCACACCCAAATTGCAACACTTTCGGTTTGGCTTTAGAAATTTCAGTTCGTTTTCTAAATGCCAATATTAGAAATACATATGAATTGGCTTTAAAGAAATGAGCCGGTGGTGCTGACGGGCCTCACGTGCAATGAGACCTCTGGAAACTCTTCCTTCCTCCTTGTTGTCAGGGGCGGAAGCCGAGGGGGTGGGGTCAGGCAGCCAGCCCCGGGCAGCAGGTGTGGAGTGCCCCCCCCCACCCCGGGGCTTCCGTACATGCAGGCGATCACGCCACCAGGAAGGTGTGTGCCCACAAGTCGAAAAAAAAAGTGAACCTAGTGTTAACTTGGAAATTCCATCAAACACTGTATTTCCTCGGTTTTGGGTTGAGATGCTAGGGCTAAGTTTGGAATTCTTCCCGTGTTGTTTAAGGACTATATAATGATAGCTATGGCAATGATTGCTCATATTTTAAAGTCTTAAGCTTCACTGTCATGGAAACATGAACTTTGGGCCCCTGGTGTTTCCAGGGTCGAAAGACGCGTGGGTTTTATGGTCCTCGGGGCGGCTGCTCCAGGATGACGGTCGAGAGCGGGTTTCAGCTGAGCTGCGCTGCCTGGTGATGTGGGAACCGCGGAGATGCCGGGGGTCGTGGGGATTGTGGGTGTCATGCGGTGTCTCGGGGTTTTGCGGGGAGCTGTGGGTGTCGCGGGGGGACTGATGGAGTTCTCCACCGTGTCCTGTGCGCTGTCTCATTGTCGCAGGTTTTCGCTGTCGCCCCACGCCGGCCATGCCCCCCGCCCTGGCCTCCCGTCTAATCTCCTTGCCCTTCCCCACACCTTTCGTGGAACGTGGTCAGCGTGCTACGTACCCTACAAAAGTCGTGAAACATGAAATTCTCGTACGTGTTGGCGGCTGCAAACCGTGCTGTGTGTCAGTCTCCGTGTTTCCGCGAGCGGCCGGCCGTGTTCTGCGGGCATGTGCTCGGCGGCGGGCGGGCGGGGCGGGCAGAGCGCGGTCCCCGGGTCGGCGGAGCCCGGCGCGCGCGAGGGGCAAGGGGCGGAGGTAGGCACGTGCGTCCCCGGGCGTCCAGGCTCGGGGGCGTCGGTCCGTGTGCGCGGACGCCCAGGGCGGCGGGCTGGCTCCGGAGCGAACGAGCCCCCGGCGGGCCTGCAGCCCGGCGAGGCGGGACCCAGGTCCAGGCTGAGGCCCCAGCCCTGCGCTCACACCAGGGCCGGTCCGACTCGGACAAGCCCGGGGCTGCTTCCATCTGCTCTGGTCTAAGGTCCACGTCCCGAAAGCCGTCAGCCCAGCAGAGGGGGAACTGTCCGGGGAAGCGGGGGACGCGTTTGTTCTTGTTCTGGGGCAGATGGACTTGTGAACGTTTAGTCAGAGTCTAGCTTGACTCCATGTGAGAATGACCCCAGCCGTCCAGCCGGAGCCCCGAAGGTCGGGGGGAGGGGGGGGGTCTCAAGCTGCGGCTGGGTAGCTGGGGGGCCGTGGCTGGACCCCCTGTGGATCCGCCCCCCCCACAGCACAATCTGATTCTCTGCAGCCATTTCAGGGTTTCAGACATGCAAGTGGGTGGCTCCAACTCAGAGAGCAGGAAAGGCTTGACGGCACAGCCTCAGCTGTGCTTTATTTTCTGAAAAGCACGATCATATGAATATTCATACATTTTTAAATCATTTAAGTAATTAGTCTAAGTGAGGGCTGGCTGGGTGCAGTGAGCGGAATCTGAAATCAGCTTTTTTGTTCAGTAATTTCTCCGGCAGCTTCAATCAGTTCCCTCGTAAGCCCCCTGCCCAGGGAGGATCAGAGCTGGAGGCTGGCGACAGGATGTACAGCTTAGATCCAGGCGGCCCACGCTCATCACACCCAGAAGGTTAAGGCATCAACTGACTGAGCTCCTCTTTCTTGTCAGAAGGCTGTGAACAGCGTTTCACTGCTAAACCAGTGAAGTGGGAAACACCTATTTGCATTTTAATGATTGGTTCTCTGGGAGAGAGCTGGTTCTTTGGATCCAGATTGAATAATTAACATTGTCTCAGATGATAATATCTGTGAAGCTAGTGAGACTAGGAACCAAGTTTACGGGAGGCTGGAGACCTCAGAATTCTGAGATTGTGGATCCCTGCACTGCTGTGGCCTGTTTTCCAGAGAACATAAAAGTTTAATTGTATATAAAACGTAGATCACAATTTCAGTATTGCTTACACTTTCTACATTGCAAGGTTTCTGAAATTTGGATGACTATGTTTTTATGAGAATGTTTAATGGGATTTATTGTTATTTACTGGTATCTTTCTTTCTACTCAGAATATATGGACCACTCAACTCTGAATGCTTGCAAGAGAGGGGACGTGAAAGTGGGGGGGGTCATTTAGTGACTCAGATTCATCTAGGCATTTGCAAGGGAACAGTGACCACAGTGGTTCCCTGGGATGGGGACCCATTCCAAAACAAAACCAAAAAAAGCTTAAAATTTACTCAGAGCCATCTCATTTGTTAAAATAATTTTCTATAATAATTTAACAGTAAGACTGTCTCCATTTGTATCATTTCCCTAGTGGTTCCTGTTATCGTTTAGACCTTGGAAGTAACTGGATGTTATATAGCAAGAAGGTCACCTTCTCAGATCTTCTTGACATTGAAAGTATCTCTGAAGGTTTTGTATGCTATAATCCATCACTTTAATATAGGAAGATAATTTAAGGGTATATGATCCTTTCCAAACTTTACTGACAGATACGTGATATCCCTTGCTTTTTAACAAGACCACAAGGAAAATTATGGACATTTGGTAGGACCACAGATGTCCGTTCATGCATTTGTCTATTTGTTTACACTTTTGTGGTTCGACCTGTCCTCCTACCTAATAGATTTTCTGATGTGGGAAGACAGATCCTGATGCCTGGGCGGGATTGAGGAGAACTTATTTGAAATCTACTATAATGTAATAACAATGTCTTACATTTATGTTATTTAACCCAATTAAAACTAAGAAATAAAATAGGCTATTATGATATAAATTTGGCATGAAGGAATGTGCTACTAAAATGTTAGGATGGATTTTAGAATGGAAGATTTTTCAGTGATAGAAGCCTTAAGATTATAACTTCAAAGCAGTGGACCATTTGTGGTGGCATAAATATACATTGGATCATTGGGAAAATCTTATTTGTAGAAATACCAGTCCAAAAACAAATATAAGGTTAAGAAAAGAAAATCTCAAAAAGTTTAAAGTGAGGGATTTTCTTTCTAAATCTGAATTTTTTTTTTACTTTGATCATGTTGTTTTTAAATTGCATACTGCTCCTGGAATTTTGGACAGACATACAGACTCTTGTATTTTACTACAGATAGAATGAGTCCCAAATACCTCTTCTTTCTTCATAACCCATCAGTTGAGAAAAGGAGAATTTCCCCCGGTATTTATAGTGTTATGTTCTTGATTTTTTTTTAATACAAATAATCAAGATTTTCCCTGCAAGTGACTCTAAACAGTGGAAATTTCCGCATTATTTTTTGTACCTTAATTGAGAATGTGTCATCCTGAGATTTTAAGGCCCCTCAACAATTAGGGAAAATAATAAGGTTGCTTTTAGAAAACTGGGCATCAAAGGGTTTAGAGAGAAGCATTTCCATCCCTCCTCCCAGCTCTCACCCCCGTCCATGGAAACGGGGGCATTAATTCTCAAATACAGCTCGTGCCTCTCTTGTTTTAAGATCATACCTTTTTAATTGTATGCTTTGGATAAACATCATTTTTTCTGATTGCTCTTCTTGGATGGTTAGTGGAAGATAACCACCACTTATTAAGTTCTCCCCATGTGCCAGGCACTCTAGAAAAAAAAATTAGTGTTGCTTAGGAACTAAAGAATTCAACTAATTTTTGAGAGAAAACAGAACTCTGCTCCAGCCAATCTGTCTTCTAGGACCTTAAAATGGTTTGTGTTATAGCGGAAATCAGAAGATATTGCCTAGGGTAAGACAGAAAATACTGTTCCTCATAAAAGTTTATGATGGGGGACATCAGAAAGCATGGAAGACTGTCGCAGCCCTACTACACACATAAAATCGCTGCATGATTTTATCAACATTTGCTTTCAGCACATAGTTGAACTTGAATGAAAGAAAGAGAGGGAATCGCTTAGGTGCCAAGAATTAGGAAAGGATTTTAAACCCGAGGGTAGGCATGAGTCAAGGGACATTGGCCCCTGAGAAGTGAACCCAGAAGGGCACGGGGGTGGGCAGAGCGCTGACGCTCAGGCAGATGAGGGACACTGGCTGCACCTGTGGTGCGGGGCTGGCGGGGAAGCTGGAACTGAGCCCTGGGAATGAAACCCGGAATCTCAGCGAGTTTCCCCATGTGTGAGAGAAGGACTGGAAAACACTGACCCATGAAACTATAAAGGAAGCTTATCACATTACCAGGGTCATGGGTAGAATATGGTTACCAGGGTACACACACTCCAGGCACGGACGTGAAATCTGAATTTCTACCACCTGTGTCTGAAGGACCATGTGGTGAAATTAATGTGAACGTTGTTCCAGAAGCAGAAGCATTTAGGATTCTGTCCAAACCTGATGGCTGCGGCAGAGTCTAAATCACAAATTATCTACAGGATCTTTGACAAAACAGGGCTCCAGGGGCTACTCGTCCACTTAAAAAAAAAAACCCCACTTTAGATAAACATACAATAAAACATTACCCCTGTAAAGAAACTTTGGGGGTGAGAAAACATGAGTAGGCTTAAAATTACTAAAGAGATTTTCAAAAGGAAAAGAAACCATAATAAAACAACTATCTGGTATGAAAACAAAGACGGATTAAAAAACTGTGTACCTAGAAACAAGAAATGTCATTTAAATTTGCTACTGTGTCCATGTGTTATAAGTGGGTTTGACAGAGCTGAAAAGAGAATGAGCAAACTAGAAAAACGATATGAGGATATTACCTAGAGTTTTGCATAAGCATATAAAAGATACTATGGAGAGAAAGGAGACATTGCTCAAAGGAGGAAAGGCTGAGATTTTTCCACAACTGAAGCAATGGGCTGTGCCTCTTGATCTACAGACCACCAATACTGAAGCCAATAAATAAAGCACATTCATATCTTACAAAGTGAAACTTCAGAGTATGAGAAACAGGGCTTCCCTGGTGGCTCAGTGGTTGGGGATCCGCCTGCCAATGCAGGGGACATGGGTTCAAGCCCTGGTCCAGGAAGATCCCACATGCCGCGGGGCAACTAAGCCCGTGCACCACAACTACTGAGCCTTCGCTCTAGAGCCCGCAAGCCACAACTACTGAGCCTGTGAGCCACAACTACTGAAGCCCACGTGCCTAGAGCCCGTGCTCCGCAACAGGAGAAGCCACCACAATGAGAAGCCCTCGCACCGTAATGAAGAGCAGCCCCCACTCACCACAACTAGAGAAAGCCCGTGCGCAGCAATGAGGACCCAATGCAGCCAAAAAAATAAATAAAAATAAACAAGTTTTAAAAAAAAGAATATGAGAGACAAACAAATGATCTTAAATATAGCCAAAGAGAATATACAAGCTACAGTGACGGCAGAGGCTTACTGTCATCAAAATTGATGCTAGATGGCATTGGCGTTAGAGTCATGTCTAAAGATTACTGAGAAAATTGAAGGGAGTAAGGAAGATGCCACATGTGCAACAGAAATCTCATTAGGAGGGGAAAGAGGGAGAGAGAGAGGGGAAAAGGCTCAGATAATACAAAATACGAGAGAAGTGACTCAAGTATTTTTTCAGATAAATAAAATCATTATTTAATGATAAAAGGATACTGCTCTAAGAAGCCAAAACAATCATTACTTTAGAATAGACTGAAAATATGCAAAAAAAAAAACGACAGAAAAGAAAAATAGGATTACAATGAGAAACTGACAAATTCAAAATTCTGATGGGAGATTCGCTACTCTCAGTACGTACTCAGAATCTTGCAGGAGGAAGCTGGTTCCCCAGGGAGAGAGATGAGCTCCTAGGTGTTTCCTTTCCCTGCAGCATCCCTGCTGGGAACCCTGTCTACTGACGGCTGAAGGGAGTTCTTGCCAAGGTTAAGGTTTAGTTCTCTGCTCAACCTCAGTCCTTTTATACTGTGGCTCTGTAGCCACAGCAAGTACTTGCCCAAACAATCTGAGCTTTTATTGGAAATATTTGCAGAAATCCAGAACCCACTTGGCTTCAGGATGAAAAGAGATTCCTCTGGACCACATTCTCTCGGTGGAGCATCTCTGCCTTCCCTTCCCAGGGCCCCCAAAGCTCAGCGAGCCCACCTTCCAGCCCCTCGAGTCTTTATAGCCTGAGGCAGATAAATATCTATTCCTGAATTATAGGTCAGACGGTATCATTTCCTTCCTCAAATGGTGTCAGTGTTCCCTGTCATCTATAGGATGAACTCCACATTCAAAATCTGCCATAAACTTGCCCCATCTTGCCTTTCCCACCTCATGTAGCCATGAGTAACTCATGCACCCTCTGGATTCTGGTTGCCACATCCTAATGGAGGGCTCCAAGAGTGCACTTGGACACTGAAGGATTTGTGATGGACAGGTTGGAGGAGGGCTGGTGGGGACCGTGTGTGTGTGTGTGTGTGTGTGTGTGTGTGTGATGAGCAGAGAGAGGGGGATCAAGGGACACGCAGGGGGTGGTTGGCACTTGTTATCTCAGCAGAGGTTAGTTTTGCATGTACAGGGGGAGAGGAGACTTGCAATGTATTTGTATTAAACATAGAAAAGTCTAGAAAAGCCTTCAAGGACCAGCTCGAGCTCCGTCTCTGTGATGCAGGGTTCTGGGTCCTCTCCGTCACCCATGGGCACTCACCCTCTGGGATCTTCCATGCCTCGTTGTGCTTCCTGGTAGCCTTCCTCCCATTCTTTTTTCTCCAGGGATACCTGTTGGAGCACAATGTGTACCAGACTTGGAGCTGAGTGCTGATTTGTAGGCACTCTGAGCACAGGAGCTGTGTCACTTCATCTTTACATCCCAGAGTGCCCAGTTGCGTATTTCTGAACCAAATGCATAAAGCTAATCATTAGTATATCTGGTCTTATTGCCAACAAAGGCAGTTATGTAAGCTTCGCTCAGAGGTGAAGCTACAGCTATTAAATATGGTAAAATAGAGTGAAAAGGGGATGAATTGCACATACCATCTGGTGTCTGAGACTCTGTCACAATTATGCATTTATGCCGAATGACATAAAATGCACAAAGAACCCTAATTTGCAAATTTCTAATTTTTTTTAGATTATCCAATATCTGAGATTCAGGCATTCAGCTGGCACTGAAACAATTTTACCTCATTAATTTGCTCAAGGAATAAATAAATATTCTATGTTTCTGGTCACCAGATAATTTAAATATCAGGTTTCAGGTTTCCAACGTGTAGGTAAAGTACTGTCTATTTTCTTGCCGCTAAACTTATGCCTATTTGTTGCATTCTGAAGCATATTTGGGAGGTGAAAGCACACACAGAATATATGCAGTGGAATGTTGAGAAGCGCCAAATTACTATTTCTAGTAATTCATAATAAACTCCTTTATAATATTGGAAAAAATGGATAAAGAGAGAAATTTAGCATAAAGACAGGCTCTGACATTTGTTTTCCATGTTAGAATGTCGCCACCTTGAAAGCAAGAACTTTGTTTTAAATTTTGAATATCATTCATGTCACCTCAGGGTCCGTGCCTAAAATACCCAAAATTTAGGCTGTCTTTTGATTGATGTAAATCAGTATCCGTGAGAGAATTCTTTCCATCTTCTTAAGCTCTGGGAAGACGAAGAAGTGGAGTGCTTCTATTTCCTGAGAATGAAATGTCCATGCAGAGGTTAAATGATCTCCTCTTACTACCTCTTTTCCTGTAATTTTCTGACCCTGAGTTTTATGCTGTACACTGGCAAACGTTGTGAGAATCCTTTTGGGAGTTTCATTCTGACGTGGCGAGTACCAAGACACTTTCAAAGACAAAGAAGCGTTTCTGTGCCTTGGACCTTCGGGCAGAGTTGGCTTCATGGCACGATGGCCGTCCCGGTGCCACCAGCCCTGTAAATCCACTTTCTCCCGTGGATCCACAGGGCAGCAGCAAGGCCCTGACTATCAGTGAGACAAGTCTTAGAGGTAGACAGAGGCAAGGAAAAGGCCTGATTGAGCAGCAGGGCTCCAGATTTGGATGTAATCAAAGGCTTCTGGACAACTGCCCATGCTCCCACTCCTCTGTCTGCCCTTCTCTCTCCTGACTGTGTTTGCGACTTCATTCCTGCCTTTCTCCTGAATTTTCTTCATTTTCCTGCCTGCATTTCACAAGCATTCAGTGAGTCCCAAGACTCTGTACTGGGTGCCAGGAAGAAAAGCTGGAGGGTGTTCCAACCCGGATAGAGTTCTTTGAGCTCTGAGAATGTGCTGGAAAGACCGTCCATCATGGGGCCAGAGCGTCTGTCATCAGCATTTCACAGAGGAGATGATGTGAAACCTTTGTTTGACCTTTCTCCAATACTTGCCCAGGGTTTGTGTTTACAGGTTTGGCTGGGTTTAAGGTATTGCTTGTCTTTTAAGTGACTGACAGAGATGAGAAAGCCTTCTTGCTGAATCCCTTGTTGTTATTAATGATATGTATTCATAATTTTGCTTTTCTCTCTGATTGTTACATCTCATTACCAGTGTTATGAATAACAAATTATTGAGATTTTTACAGCGTCTATCACTGTAGAATAACCTTGGAGGTAAACTTCCCAACATAGAATTACTGTGTCCTCCCCCAACCGATCTTGTGATCAGATGACCCAGAACTCAGGGTATGGACTTACAGGTTGGCAAAATGCTTGCAAGGGACACCGTGTTTTAAAAATAGGACAATTGCTGTGGTGTCATGGGCAGATCAGTGATCTTGGAACCAAAAACGCAAACTAGATGTATGACTCATTTTCTAAAAATGTTGAGCTAGCCGTGGTTCTGTCTTCATGGGATTCTTGAGGGGCTCTTGTGAGATGACGTGTAGGGAAGGGATCGTTAGAGCTCATGTTTTCCTGGCTGGGGAGAGTTCTCAGGAAAGGCCTTACTCAGCAAACCTGCTGCAAATGATGGGCTTTTTTCCATTTCTCTTTATTTTTCCTATAGTTTCCCATTAGAAATGCCCCCTCACATCACCGTAGACACACCGTCTTCCCTTCAGCTCAGCTCACTCTTGACTATAATACAGAGCTTCCCCGCCTCCACCCTCCATGCACCATGGGTGGTTTTATTTCCTGAAGATTGTGTGGGCCTCATCTCAGCAAAATGGGAAATGACGTGCAGGTGCAGGGGCGGGGGGCTGTGTTAAAAGGAGTAGAATTAGGGACATGGGAGCTACTGAACTATATATACGGAGTGAGTGGAGTCAGGAGAGTTCAGACTTGCTGGAACATGTTTCTCTGAGGCTAAAAATGGAAAGAAAAGCAGGATATACAACATGGGCAAGGGAGAGCCCTTCAGCAGATGTGATTATTGATCATCACAACTTCATTAACTAATAGGATAAAAAATCACTGGCTTTGCCCTTAAATATAGTTTTTGAAATACATGCCTTTTTTGACTCCTGCCTTGTATCCAAGGTTATCGACTTTCCTGGGGAGAAATACAGGCTCTGAGTCCAGTGGAAGGAGAGTTGGGCCAGGAATCAGGAGCCAGCGTCCCAGCTTCTCTCCGTTGATGGAAGCGTGAGCTTTCATGAGAAGCTTCCCTGTGGACCTGATGATCTCAGCCTAAGACTTCCTAAGTTGTGTGTCTACACACACACGCACGTCTACAGAGTAAAGTCTTGGCTTCAAGTGTCTCCATTTTATTTTCTAGATACTCTGCATGGGCATCAACTGTTTCCATGACATTTCGCATCATTGGCCTTTGATTTAGTGAAACTCTGTGTCTTGCTATTAGACGTGTGGTGGTGAAGGCAGATGGGAACTAATTGTTCAAAACTGTGCTGAGGGCTGACCCACTTCCTGTTATTCAAGTTCGTGATTCCTCCACCTCTTCATGAAATTGATGGCAATTTTGGCAGATTAACTATTACCAGACTAATTAGTAAATTGTGAATTAAACAAACTAATGATAAATGTACAGAATAAAAATGTGTGAAAAGGAGGAAAAAAGAATATAAATTAGGAGTACAAGATGAGAACTAAACAGATTTTGGAACAAATCCAGCTTTCTCCCTTTAAGTAGACCTTGAACAAATTGTGCAACTTCACTGAGGCTGAAGTCTTCATCTGCGAAATGGGCAATATGGTGTCCACATTACAAGGCACTTTTAAGATTATAGTGGCTAGCATAGTGCCTGGTACCTAGTAGGGACTCAGTGACGTGTGTGTTTTGTTTTGCTATTTACTTCTTTGCTCAGTTGTCGATTATTCTGTGTTTTTATTCAATGCATATTTGTCAGCTGTGATTCCAGGTGTTGGGGAAATATAGGATGAGGAGATAGTTGTGCATCTAAAGAAAATCTGAGAAAGTGACAGTTGTAATAAATAGCTACAAATAAACCAGTAGTTGTAACGATGATGATGATGATGAATCCATTGTTTCATAGAAAGTTTTTCCCAGTTATAGTAAAATATGGCTCGTAAGGTGAAGAGGTAGTTCAGGGTAAGCAGAGAATGGAAGATGCAGAGAGGGAATCTTTTTATTTATTTATTTATTTATTACATTTTAGGGCTTTTCTAAGAAGTAGCTATAGAAACCCTTCACCTCCATCTGGTAGAACCACTTCCCTTCCTCGACAGAAGAGAGACCCCATCAGATGGATGCATCGCTGCCCTGGGGGTGCCAGTGTTAGCACCTGTATCAGCACCTGTATCAGCGCCTGGGTTAACACCTGGCACAGACCAGAAGGGCAGTAGATGCTGTTGACTCAATTGGGGTCACTCACTGTTGAGTCACCAACAGATTCAACAGGGAACTGCGCCAGAAGAATTCCCCACATTTGTCCTCCTGACACTTTTAAAGACTAGAGAGAAAAGCAGAGAATCTACATATAAGTGGACCTTCCATCAGTCCTTCCAGACCTCACCATCCTTGGCATTTGGTCTGGGAGGGGCATCGGGTGGGAGAGGTGTAGGATGTGGTTGGATCTTTCTCAAAAATGCTCAGTGACCCTGAGTAAAGTGGAATTTCCATTTGGGTCTTTCTGGGAATGATTAGCTGGGGAGTCTTAGGAATACACCTGAGAGCAGTCCATAGAGACATAGACTGGATCGACACTGAGGAGGGGACCTCAGCTTTGATACAGACTCCACATTACAGTTTGATTGGATTATGTGTATACATTGACCTGATATGACTCTTTTAACAGGCCTACTTATTATTGGTTTTTGTTTTTGTTTTTTTAATAATTCTTTATTTATTTTATTTATTTTATTTTTGGCTGTGTTGGGTCTTTGTTTCTGTGCAAGGGCTTTCTCCAGTTGCGGCAAGCGGGGACCACTCTTCATCGCGGTGCGCGGGCCTCTCTCTATCACGGTCTCTCTTGTTGCGGAGCACAGGCTCCAGACGCGCAGGCTCAGTAATTGTGGCTCACGGGCCTAGTTGCTCCGCGGCATGTGGGATCTTCCCAGACCAGGGCTTGAACCTGTGTCGCCTGCATTGGCAGGCAGACTCTCAACCACTGCGCCATCAGGGAAGCCCGTTATTATTGGTTTTGAATAATGAAATTAGAGTGATTTCAATATTCTCTGTTTTCTCAAATTCTGAAATAGTTACTTAGGTATTGTGAAGCAAAAATAAGAAAGTTACATAATCAGATTTAAGAAGTAATTAGAATATCATCATTTTAGGTGAAACATGAGATAAATCGAGTTTGAATTGATATCTCTACAATCAACACTCGTTTTGGGTTTGGGGTTAGAGCCACTCATGTGAGTCAGTATATGGAGATGGTCTATGCTGTGTGAGGGCGTTGAGCCAGGGGACAAATGTCATCTAGTGGAAAGAAAGGCACGTACATCATATAAATGCCGTAACATTTGTAACTTTCTGTTATGATCATGCCAGAGAAACAGCAAATAATTTCAACTGTGAGAGGAATAACCAATTGTCCGACACTGGACATGGGAACAGCATCTGAAACAAATGGTGAGCTGGACCCTAAAAGAGGACAAAGACTTAGGAACCATGGTGTTGGGTTTGAAGGGGCTATAGGACTCAGATCACGGGCAGCTTTCCGTATCAAGCTGCAGATTTTTCGTATAGCTCTTCAAGGGGGCCCATGAGCCGTAGGTCTGTGAATACCCTACAACTGTGTGCAGAACTTTTGAGAGTGTCTATATATACTTCGGGGCAAAAGGACATAGAATTTTCATCAATTTCTCATAGAGGTTTATGACCATGAAAAGTTGAAAAGAGCTGTGAGTGTGGGGAGCCTGGAAGGGAAGATTCCCAGTCTGTTCATATGTCAATGCTCTGTGTGTCCATCTCCACCTTGGATCTCTGACAAAACCCACTTGACCCCCGGGAACTGACCTTGGTCCTGCTCGCTCCTGAATTCCTCCTCGGGGCCAACCCTTACGACAAGAGAGAGTAAGTAATACGTCCAAATAGCTGCTGTGAGTGAGTCTTGTTTGTCTGGATGGATGTGGTTGGGTCACGTTGGAGACAGGACCACAGATACTTACCCCCCACCCTGGGTACCGAGTCGCTGGGCATGGGATGGCCTGGGGAGCTCCTGCCTTGAGCAGGGCAGGAGACACCCAGCTGCCGAGTACTCACTTGGGGAACATTGGCACCTCCGTCCCCCAGAGCTTCTAATGAAGAGCGAGATCCAGGATGCTGACCTGTGGTCCTCTTGCCCATCTGACCTTGTAGCTGAATCACAGCTGGTATCACTTCACTGAGTTTACACTCCAGAGGGATGATCAGGAGATAAGGCCCCTTGGTTCCTGGATGCACGTGTGCACGGTGGGGCAGGAACATGTAATTGTGTTAGTTTATGTGTTCTGCTGCAGCTCTGTGATGTGCAAAGATGGCTCCATCTTTTCCAGAAGGCTTCCTAGCTTTCTACAGATCCTTGGAGTTTACTGCATTAAAAACATTGGTTTGAATTTGAATTTAATCCAAATTCTCAAGCCAGTATGAATGCTTTAACTCAGAAGCTGTTTTTAATGAACTGGGATATATACTGCATGTTAAATTAAGATAAACTTGTTGTAGAATTCCCAGTGAGGTAAATGGGATTCTGTTCAAAGAGTGAAGCTAGAATGACATTGATGTATAATTCCAAATGGGGAACTTTAAATGAATTTTCCGGAGTTTAGTACCTTTGTATATAGCTGAGAATTGCTCAGACTGTGGGCAACTGGCTATATACTTATTAATATTCCTTCTGATTTTGAAATCAGTTCAAAACCTGAGTCATTCAGTAACCATTTTTCATATATGAAAGTCTTGTCAATTTAAATAATAGCTTTGTGATAAAATCATTTATAATGCTGTGATATCTCAGCCTAATAGCACTATGTTTATCACTTCTTAATTTGCATTTGTCAGATTTTTTACGTGGAAAATGCATTTTTAAATTATACTTTAATGTGTCTAAGAGATAAGATTATTTAAAATAGTAACTGTTCTCTCTCCAAATGTCAGTGTGCTGGAATGAACACACACACAAATGTGAACATAAAGACAGGTCACATGTATAGAAACATAAAACATAAAATGAGTGTCTTTGGATTCATTTTCTGAGGTAGTTTTTAAATTTTTGTTGTTGTTGTTGCTTTAGTAGTGGTCCAGCTCAATTAGACCTAAGAATCACATACCTAACGCTCAGGTTAATAACAAGAGGAGAAAAGAAATTCCCTTTGCTCTTAATTTATTGACTTAACAATGCTCCATATTTCTTTAATTTCTTCACTAGGGAACTTTTATTAAATACTCTTCACGGATCCTCCCCAAAACAGCAGTACTAACTGTAGCAGCCATACTGCGCGCTCCTTACAGGCTGCCTCGTGTTCAGCATCTTACATCTATCAGACTTGCTTCTCTCTGTTTATTCCTTAGTCACCATCAGAAATAGAGCTGTGAGGTTCCCAGCCCAGTCGCATATGATCCGTGAGAGCCTGGGTCTGAATTTAGAGCCGTCTGACTACAGCACCAGGGTCTAGCGTCTTCCTGAATGACACAGAAGCATCTCCGTTGTTATATACATATAATTTGATCATAATATTAAGGATGGGTAAAAATGTCCGTGAAGGTCATATGGTCCCCATCCCTGGGTTGCAGTTAGGTAAACGCAGGCTCAGAAAGGCAGAGCACTAACCCTTGCTTATGGAGCAGTAGAACCAAACATGCTGTCTAGCTTCTGGCAGAGAATTTGGAATAAAAAACGCAAAACACGGTGACAGGTTTGTGCCCTGCATGCCGAGGGAAAGTTCCATAAGTCATGTTTCCTGAAGCGCGGTGGACCGCAGCGCCGAAGCAAGATGGTGATGGCTTCACTGTCTCATCAGAAGTTGAATTCCGTGTGTCGCTTCTGGGCTTCATCCCCCTGTGACCTCAGTTACGTTCCCTTCTCAGATCTTTACGTAGACACGGCGACACAAAGGTGATGCAAATGCTCTGCTTATGAGTTTATAAGGAAAGGCTCGAAGTAAACAACTGCCATGCTAGGGCCTCTGGAACTTTGTCCCCACTCCAAAAAGAGAAGAACACATATAAAATAAATTCCATATAAAATAATGATTTGGGGAGACAATAATAATTAGGACTAAAATGAAGTATGCTTTTCATAAAAAAAATCAATATTACCCTCTTCGAAGTGTTCATTAATTTAGGTTTTCTGTATGTAAATGCTGTTTTTTATTTTTCTAATCATTTTATGTTGTCCTTATTGCGAAAGAGAACCACCACAAAATAGAAGGAAAATGAAAACAGAAGTCATCCATCCTCCCGGGCCGTGTCTGAGCCCATGGCACTTGCTTCGGGGGGCGTCCTGGGCGGAGGGGTGCTGAGTACCCCCTCCTGTCCTGTGACCCTTCACCTTGCTGTGCTGTGTGTTATTGACATGGCTTATCCTTTATTTTGCCCTGAAAGTGTGTTCCTTGCTGGAACGCTAGGTGCAGTGTAAAGCGCTGGTCTGAGTAGGAGCCCAAGGTTGTGTCTGACTTTCCATCACCTTCCAAAGGAGCCCTCCCTCACTCCCCCCTCCCTCTTAGCAAGTCTGTTCTGGAGTAAAACAAACCACTAGTACTTAATTTTATGGCCCAGTTTTGTTGGTTTACTTTAACTGTACTGTTGATGACAAACATAAACTAGATTACATTGCTTAATTGATGTATTTTCTATCAGTGAAAATTATTTGTGTGTCTTGGAAGGAGAAAGGAGACGTTATAATTCTCTCATGAAAATGAATATAATTAAGTGTTCATTTTATGGCTTTTCACTTCGTACCAGGGTTTTTGAGGACGTCCTAAACATGGAATAGATGTATTTGTTTATTGACTCTAAACCACACGTCTTTCCTTATGATCTGCATTTCATTTGCTGTGAGTTGTGATGCTATTCCACGGCATTAGATATGCTTTTAAGTATCACTTTTAGTGGTTGCATATTGCATTGTATTGGTCCACTGTGATTTATTGGATTAATCCCCTTTTTTTCTCTTTTTTCTTTCTTTTTTTTTTTTTTTACAAACACTATTTTTTAATTTTATTTCTAAAATTAATTAATTTATTTATTTATTTTGGGCTGTGTTGGGTCTTTGTTTCTGTGGGAGGGCTTTCTCTAGTTGCGGCAAGTGGAGACCACTCTTCATCGCGGTGCGCAGGCCTCTCACCATCGCGGCCTCTCTTGTTGCGGAGCACAGGCTCCAGACGCGCAGGCTCAGCAACTGTGGCTCACGGGCCCAGTTGCTCCGTGGCATGTGGGATCTTCCCAGACCAGGGCTCGAACCCGTGTCCCCTGCATTGGCAGGCAGACTCTCAACCACTGCGCCACCAGGGAAACCCTATTGGATTAATCCCCTTTTAATGGAAATTTAAGCTGTTTCTAATCTTTTTACTAATATAAATTATACCTTCATGAATATATTCATAGCTTTATCTGTATGCTCATTCATGATTATTTCCTGAGGGTAAATTCTAGAAATCCTAGAAATACAATTGTTAATTCAAAGTGTGGTTACCTTATTAATGAATATTTGGAACACAGGAGTGATCTGTCACATATGCTTCCTTCCCATCCTGAAGCCAAGGGCATGTCTGCGCAAGTGCAGATGTTCCACCAAACGTTCAGAAGCTCTATTATTTACTATTGTTATTAATTCACAGATACCTAGGCGACCTGTTTTTAACAGGCTCCATAGCAAGCACTAGGGGTGCAGAAAGAATCAGAGCAGGGAGATGCAGGGAGATGTACATATATCAAGAGGTATATAAAATAAGAAGTATATGCTGTGATAGACGTATAGTGTCCAAAAGGGAATGGCCCGTTTTGCCAGGAGGCAAGTGGATTATAAAAAATGATCATAATAGGGGTGAGTCTTGAACTTGGTGGAGGAAGGTGTCCAAGTGTGAGCCAGGCAGGTAGGCGGGGTGGGGACCTCCAGGTGGGGCACAGCTGTGGCAGAGCTCAGGGGTGGGGACCGGCCAAGCTCACTCATCAGGTCACATTACATCAGCGGCTACAGCCTGTTTGCTCCCAACCTTGATTCTCCTCAAATTCACGTGCAGTGTCCTCCGTCTCCCCAGTCTGCTGGGACAAATACTGGGCAAGGAAAGTTAAATAGACGTGTCCATGAACAGGAAGACTTGTGATGGAAAACGTCTCTTGAATCTCAGTTAATTTAATGCAGTTCTGGACTGGGTGTCGGGAGGGAGGTTGTACAGATAGGAATCATCAAACTGCTTTCGGTTCAAACCAGTGACTGTGCTTAATTGGCCTGAGTCAGCAATAAGTTTTTAATGGTCTCTTCCAGTTCCAGCGTTCAGGAGACACGGTCTTTCCGTTTTCCATTGACTCCGATAAACACCACGTTAGATCAGATACCAGAGCCCCGCTCAGGCAGCGCACATGTGGAGGGAGAAAGGCTGTGTGGTTCTCTCTGTGCCGCCAAAGACCCGGCTAACCCCAGACAAGCCACGAGTCCCCGGGGTCCTCAGTTTATTTACACGGAAAAGGAAAAGGAAAACCTCTGTACCTTGTGAGATCTCTTCCAGTTCCAACATCCGATGCTGATGAGGCGTGGCCCTTGGCTCCAGGGAGCCTAAGCTGATACTTCACTCTCCGTGTCGTTTGCTTAATCTTGAACGTGGTCAGTACTCGATTATTTTTCTTATTGTTGGCTGAGGGAATAAATGCCAGGAAGAATAAATGAATTCCAGTACAATTAAATCCTTATGCTAACTTAAAAAAAAATTTATTTGCTCACTGGTGCTGTCAATAACTTGATGGATTTTTAAAGTTCAGGTTTTAATAAAAATGATATAGTTCTTTAAAAAATCTTATTTTAATATTTTTAAACTAACAGTTATTTCATGTATGCTGCACAATAAAATGTAAATTTATTATAAAAAAGATATGTTTCTTTAGTCAAGCCGCGGGTGTATTGAAGTAAAGAGATCCCTGTGTATCTGATTGTATTCAGGTTAAAAATGCCGTATCTGTACCCTCTACCTAATCAGTGGTGATACCATCCTATCTTTATATTTTATGCGTATTTGGTTATAACGTTTGATAAATGAACTGTGTGATGAAGAGCCCTTTGACAATGAGAAGCTTAAAGCCATACAAGTGCTTCACTGTTCATTTGATTAAAATATGAGCCCTGCTCAGTCTTCTCAGAGAAGAAGACATTAGAAGATATTTATGCAGAAGTGTCCTTCACGTTGATAAACCCGTGACTATTATACAGAAGTGGTTTCTTCCATTTCAGACTGGGAGAAAGAATATGTAGAAAAATAACAATAATTGGGAGGAAATGAACCTTATTCACCCCAGGGAATAGATTTTAACTGCATAAATTTGCAAAATAAGAACAAAACAAGCAACAAAAGCAAAAATAGACAAGTGGGACTATATCAAACTAAAAAGCTTCTGCACAGCAGATGAAACCATGAACAAAATGAAAAAGCAACCTACTGAATGAGAGAAAATGTTTGCAAGCCATGTATCCGATAAGAGGTTAATATCCAAATTATAAGGAACTCATATAACTCAATAGCAAAAAAAATCTGAATAAAAATGGGCATAGGAGCTGAATAGACATTTTTTTCAAAGAAGACATATAGGTGGCCAATGGGTACATGAAAAGATGCTCAACATCACTAATCATCAGGGAAGGATGTGGAGAAAAGCGAACCCTTGTTCACTGTTTGTGGGAATGTGCAGCTACTATGGAAAACAGCATGGAGGTTCCTCAAAAAAATTAAAAGTAGAACTACCATATGATCCAGAAATTCCACTCCTGGGTATTTATCCAAGGAAAATTAAATCACTATCTCAAAGAGATATTTGCATTCCCATGTTCATTGCAGCATTATTCACAATAGCCAAGATGTGGAGATAATCTACGTGTCCATCGGTGGAAGAATGAATAAAGAAAACGTGAGATGCGTGCACACACACACACACACACACAAAGTAGTGCTAATTATATGAGGGGATGGAGGTGTTACCTAAGCTTACTGTAGTAATCACCTCACAGTATATATGTGTATCAAATGGTCCTGTTATACATCTTAAACTTACACAATGTTAAAGGTCAATTATATCTCAATAAAGCTAAGAAAAACAAAAAACAGTATTTTTCTGACTGATACTTGTGTGAAATTGCAGGTGAGAGGTGTCACTCGTGTGGTTTTACAGTCATACTGTGGTAATTTTAAACTAGAATTTCCCAATCTCAAAAGTCCTTCGTAAAAACGACTTTAAAGTCTTGATTATTTTGACATTAGAGTTTGTCAACTCACTGATTTTACTCTCCAGAATGTTCTCCAACTCAAGTCCAGTTCAATAAAATTGTACAGACCTGCTGTGGATGGGCCTGTTTTGAGCTTTGGCCCCTGTGAACACGTGGACATGTACACATGATGCCTGTCCTAACTGAATTTATCAACAAGTAGGAAAGTTAGACATGTCCAAACCTACGATTCAAGACAGAAATAAGAGTCCTAATCGACATACAAAGAGTGTGCTTTGGAGGGAAATTGGAATTCTAGGCATATGAGTTTTTTTATTGCCACATAACAATTACCATAAACTTGGCAGCCGAAAATAATACACGTTTATCGTGTCACAGTTTCTGTGCATCAGGGGCCCCGGCTTAGCTGGGTCTCTGGCAAGACTTCAGTCAAGGTGTGTCCAGGGCTGACTTCTCACCTGTCAGGGGTCCCGGCAGTGCCTGCTCCCAGGCTTACCGAGCTTGCTGGTAGGATTCTCCCCTGAGGCTGTAGGAGTCACGGCAGCTTCAAAGCCACGATGGAGCCAGGGAACCCAGGATGGAGTCTTCCATCCTGGTGGGACTCATCCGCAAGGGTGGCATCCCTCGCCTTGGCCACCCTCTGTTGGTGAGGTCCAAGGCACAAGTCCTGCCCTCAAGCGAGGGGAGGCGTGAACACCCCGAAGTGAGGGTCCCTGGGGCCACGTGGCGTCTGCCCACTGCCCCAGGGTAAAGAAGCAACATGAAGAAACTTCTCCACGTTGAGAGCCCAGAATTGTGTATCTCTGAAGGCTGCTCACTTAGGGGTCTGGTGGTCCTTGAGTTCTCTCCCTGTGACCTGTCTTCTCTCTGACTTTCCTGGGATACTTGGCCTCGGAGGTTACCTCTCATTCAGCCGTTTCTAGCGGGTGGTTTAGCTATCCCTGGGGCTTCCTCTCCAGGGGCCAGGTTTATTGATCAGATCTCAGGCCAGTAGCTAAGGATTTCAAGCAGCCGTGTACTCTACTTACAATCTGTCTGCACCCCATCCCTTCCATCTCTTGCCTTGAGATGAATATTTAACTGAGGAAAACCAAGAAGTCTACCTGAGTCACAATATGTATTTGTTTATATCCATTTAGTTCACAGACAGGCATTGATTTTCCTTGTGTCAGAAAGACAGACCCCTCTCTAGGTATTTAGACAGAAAGGGATTTAATGGGAGGAATTAAGAACAGGTAATGGCGTGGGCTTAGAAAAAAAAGGCAGGATTATGGACAAAAGATGAAAAGAAGGTTCATGGGAGAAGTGACATGTGTTGGGTATTTTTTGTTTGATGGGGATGGGGAGGGGCCACGTGGGCTAAGCTGTGAGTCGTGGGCGTGGAGGGCGGAGGGGGGCGGGGCGGGTGGGCCACGAGGCTGGAAGGGAGCTCACGTCAAGCTCTGTGCCCCGACGTGTTTGCAGATGTCACCTGTCATGCAGAGGTTCTTAACTGGGGCCCGTGAGGACATCGCCCACCCCTGACACAACAGTCAGAAGTTTTGTGTGCCGTCTTCTGGGGAACAAGTCCACTGCTAAAAGCAGAAGCTGTAAGGAGAACTTGGGTTTGGAGTCACTGGTCGTGGGCTGGGAATCTCAGAGACAGCTCTGTGATCTTGGCCAAGAAATGACCTTGCAAGTTTTCTCTGTAAAATTAGGCTCATAACATTTTCCAGCTCAGAGAGTGTTGTCAGATTTAAATGAGATTATGTGTGTCAAGTTTTTATCATAATGCCCGCCACGTAGTGATAATTTAATTTTAAAAATATGCATAAATATCCTGGGTTTTTTAATTAGTCTGTGTCCTATAAGTGGCTAAGCAGTGCTGACGCAGCAACCTCAGAAGGCACATACCTGCCAAGGCTTAGGTTTGTGTTTTGAGTCAAGGGCCTCTGTGCCCAAGTTTGGGGCCAAGGAGGTTTGCAGGTTAGCTTTTCCTGTCATCGTGACCTTGATGTTTCCCTGCCCTTTAGACACCCCAAATGGCTTAGGGGCTTAAGGCCCGTTCCTGCGCCTCTCCTCCCCCTCCCCCCAGGTGCAGGCTGTCACGCATCTGACCCCAGGCAGCCCATGGGACCAAGGTCACTGCAGGGCCGAGCCAGCCTCCAGAACAGAAGCACGTTCTAGGCTTGACCAGTGCTGGGCCCGGCATTGTTTTCACCGGGAGCTTTTAATTAGCACGTGGACGGAGGACAGCACCAGGTGTTCATCCTGAGATCCAGCCCCCGGGGTCCGTCGATCTGAATGGCTAAGGCGGAGCCCCTCCTGCGGCCGCTCCCCCAGGAGTCTGGCTGAGGGAGATGGTAGCACAGGAGTAAGGGAGACTCGGTGTCCATCACCTTGTCTCTGATCCGCCCCGGGAGGAACTTCAGCTCCACAGCAGGCGCGTCTGTGATGGCGCTCTTCACTGTGAATTAGTGGACACAGGGGGCTTGGAGCGTGAGAGCGTGACCCTGCTGCAAACCTGCTGGCCGTGCTCGTGACCCTGTGTGGCCCTCCAGTGTCCCAGCCTGTTCCTTTTGTTAAGGAAGAAGTAAGATCCTTTGGGTATAACATATTTGTTTTAATTTATTGAATGCAAGCTATCTTAAAATAAAATATAGTATAGCTGATTCACTTTGTCATAAAGCAGAAACTAACACACCATTGTAAAGCAATTATACTCCAATAAAGATGTTAAAAAAATAAATAAAATATAGATATATCTCCCTTTGCTCCACTGAAAAGATGAATTACTTCAGTGGCTGCAAAAGACAGTTTATTTCAGCCCTGATGCTTGGTTCTGCTTTGTTATAATTTCTAGTTTTCAGTTTGTAATTTTTTTTAAACTCCAGAAAATGACAATGATGATACTGGGAAGACTTTTATTGAATATTCAATTTTCTTTTAGTAAGAATTCTCTTTGCTACCTAACAGGCATCTTGAAAATGTTCATACACTGTGGACTTCTAATTCTGAGACTCTATCTCTGGAAATAAGTAAACACTCAGAAAAAGCTTTAATATTAGCATGTGTATTGCAATCTTATTAGTAAAAGCAAACAGTTGGAAACCACTGAAGTGTGATAGTAAGGGGTGGCTGTTACACCACGTAGCATCCGTGCACTGAAATCATATATATCCTTCCACGGTGATGCTTTAGAACATTTATAAAAATATGGGAAATGCCATAGTGTACGTTTTTAAAGTAGCATCACTAAATAATCCATAGATGAAGTATAATGATGTAAAAAGTGATCAAAAATTTCAACATGGAACTCTAGCTTCTTGTGTTTTCTCATATATCCCAGATTTTCTAAAATAAGTTTGTGGGTTATTTTTTTTAAAGATTTTTTTTGATGTGGACCATTTTTAAAGTCTTTATTGAATCTGTTACAATAGTGCTTCTGTTTTATGTTTTGGTTTTTTGGCCGCAAGGCATGTGGAATCTTAGCTTTATGACCAGGGATCGAACCGGTACCCCTGCATTGGGAGGCGAAGTCTTAACCACTGGACTGCCAGCAAAGTCCCAGTTTGTGGCTTATCAGTGGGAAAACTTGTTTAAAAATTACTATCACCCAGTCCCTAGACCAGCAGGGAAGTCATACTACACGCATTCTGAATTACAGGACTTTTTCATTCGAGTAGCTAAGTGCCCTGATTTCTAGAACAAATGCTAGTGGCCACATAAGCAGTTCTCTGGGGGGTTGTATTTTCAGTAGAGATTTTCTAAATTGCTTCAAAGAGACCCATTAAAATGATCCTGTCACATCATTGAGGCCCCGCATGAGAAGAAGATGCAAGAGAATGCAGGCTTACCCATCTCGGTACCGTTTCCAACATCAAGTCAAAGAAATAAGGATGCGCTCCAAGAAAAAATGATGGTCCGGATACGAACGGAGACCTGCCAGCTTGCACCCTTCAGGGTCAGCCCGTTTCTCTCTATTCCTTTAATTGCTCTTCTGTCCGCCCCCAAACTTTGTTCCCTACCCTGCTGTGTTCTTGACCTTCCAGGCTTCTACTCATCTCTTCTTGCCTTCCCCTCTCTCTGCACCAAATTCCCAGGGCTCAGTGACCTGAAAGTTGCCTTATTTACTTTGCTTTCGGTGTTCTGCCGAAATTTAGCAGAGTTATGTAGAGTACAAACTCTACCAGATAAGGCAGTTTCCACATAAAATTTGATGATGAGAACTTACATTTGCGTCACAGATTTCATCGATCACCTTCTTAACGGTTTCCATGGTGGAATAAGCATATAAGCAGATGAAAAAACTATTTTTAGTTAAAACATCTTCATATCTACCATATGAATGGTTGGTCCCAGTATTCATTGTTGGAAAAACGGTTGATACATTTCTTTTTTAAAAAATGCCTTGTGATTCATTTTTCTCAGTAAGCTCAGTCACATTTCAAAAAAGACACTAACAAGTGAATGTAATGTTGTGCATTTAGATTAGCTTTAGAAGATATTTTGAAAAGATGCTTATAAATAGAAGTTGCCCAAGAGATGATAGAAGACGTGCTTCGACTTTGCATAAATATTTGGTGTCGTGGTATTGTAGGATAATTACAGGCTACCGTCCAGTTACACAGACAATGAGATACATCTTTTTGAGGAAAGAATTCCGCTGATTCACATAAAAAGTATGGCTTTTTTAAGCCAAGAAAAATAGCTTGTAAACAGGGAAATTTTTATGACATGTGAGACACCATAAATACGCCTTAAATATTTCCATTTTTGACTTGTCCACTCACATTTTTCTTTTAGATCAACAAATACAATATGCAGAAATCCAAGTGAAAAGAGGTTTCGGGAAGGGTCTCCGGGGCCAACAGGAGCCGCATCAGTTCTCTGCCGTCTGAGAGCTGGGCTCTTAGCCTTAGTTTTCTTGGTGTATAAAATGAAGGAAACAGCATATATTCAGAACCTGGAGCTGTGATTAGAGCAATGCAGGGGCTCGAATGAGTATCGGCTCTGTGGTTTCCACACCCACACCCCCTTCTGCCTTTCCGGTGATGAAGTCCTCATGTGTTTCAGCCTCTCATCCTGCTCACGACGGGCCACATGCAGCTCCTTCAGTCCCAGGAGAATCCCACCGTGTTTCAGGGGCGTGAACGGGAGAGACTGGAATTTTAACGCATATCGATCTTCAAAGTGTGTCCTCCATGCACTGTACTGGACCCCTCCCCACATGTCTGTGAATTCACCCCATCTTCACGGCAGAATTAGAGCGCTTTAGACAATGTGGGGAAAGTGCCTTGATTTGCACAAACGTATTCGGGAAGAAAGCCAGTCTCCAGGGTGATGAGAATGGTAAACACTCTAGATTGGGGGCTTATCTATAAATTAACCCACAGCAAGTTATGCTAGACTGTTACCAGCCTCAGTAAGTTACTTGTAGAAAGAAAAGAGCCAGGTGTGTAATGTGCAGGCATCTCCCATCCCTGGGTGTGTTTGGCTGTGTCTGGGTTCAGTGTATGCACAGGTGTGTGTGTGCCTGTGACTGTTAATTTAGGAAGAAGAAAATACTGCAAAGGTGTTCACTGTGCCTTAGCTCGCAAGTGAATTTGGATGCTTGTTGGCTTCCTTTGCAGAAAATCATGTAAGATTTCTAGCCTGAAGCTCGGGACTTAGAAAATTACGGTCATCTATGTATTGGAGTTGCTGAATGTAAGAAAATCTCTGAGAACAAAATCCCTTTGGGTCTTTTCTCTCCTTGACTATGATATTCAGAGCTGCTCTGGCTTCTCTCTGATACAAGAAATGCAAATGCAGTTCCTGGGTGGGGGAGCCTGAAACGAGATGCTGGACCACTCCCAGCCTGAAGGAAACTCATTTCTGGGTTTAAGTGTGTTTATGACTTAGGAACTACCGTGAGGAGCCAAGTTTGTTGGGAAGCATTTAGAGCCTGGATCAGGTAAGCAGAGCAGTAAGTTTGTTATAGAATTGCCAATAAATGGAAGCACCTACTTTTTTTTTTAATGAATTGGAGGAAGTAAAAATCAGTATATTATGACATGTAGAAGTCACATTTAACAAATGATGAGTTTTGCTTTGAGACTCAGAGTTGCCATTTGAATTCTGCCATTGGCTCTTAGTGGTTCTGTTTGCAAGGTTACCCTCTGTGTCCTGTAAGCCCTTCTGCACACTGGGTGTCTTGAATATAATTTTTTGTGGAGCTGTCAGAGTTTATTCCTGTGGACTTAAAGCCAAGGTGCATCCAGCATCAACTGTGTCACGTCACCCAGTTCCTGGTGCGCTCCTGGGGTACTTGCTCCTATGGGACTTGCCTAGACTGGGCTTTGCAGAGTTTCTCCTGCTGCCTTCGAGATAGACTTCCCCGTCTCCATCAGGCAGCATCCGGAGAAAAGTACCCCCTGAGCTAACGTTTCACAAGATCATGCAACCCCACATGGCGTGGACATGCTGATGAAAGCAGGACACGCTGGCGTCTTGCAGGAGTACCCCTGCTGCATGCCGCAAAAGAGTAACGGGGAGAACCTTCTCAGACTTAGTAGCAAATGTAGTGTGAAAGACTCTCTCCTAAGTTGCGTAAGACCGTCTTATGTGGTTTTACTCAATATGTCTTGACCATGTATGATACTCCAGGTGGATCTGGGGAGAGAGAAGGTGTGATGTAATACAAGGAACTGAGCCGGAGTGGGCTGGGTTGGGAGTAGCCAGTTGGAAACAGCTCCATAAGCCAAGCATCCACTCACCAGTTTCTAGGGTCCAGATCGTAATATTTCAGCGACATAGTTAGTGATAGGGCTTGAGTCCTGCCAGGGATACAGGTGTTGGGGATGCATGGGAGACGCAGAGCTTGTTATGGAACTTGAGGAGTCACACATCTTCCTGGAGTGGATTAATTAGCCCAAGTCGAGTGAAGTGCAGACCTGAAGATCAGAAAGCTGGAGGAAGTAGGGAGGAGGGTGTCCACTGAGCCCCTGTGTGCGCTGAGCACGCATCCAGTTTCACTTAGTTATCATTTCATCCTTTAAGATGTGTCTCACGGCCCAGAATGTGGTCTGTTGTGGTCAGTGTCCCATGTGGCCTTGAGAAGAAGGTGTGTTCTGCTCTGATAGGGGGGTCGTCTACAGATGTCGGTGAGACCCCATTGGCTGGTGGTGGAGTTGAGCGCATCTCTGTCCTGCTGTGTCTACTCTCGATTCTCTGTCTGCTCTATCTGTCCATTACTGATCAAGGTGTTGACGTCTCCAGCTATGATAGTGGATGCGTCTTTTTCCTCTGCTATTATATCCATTTTGCCTCACATAGTTTGGCAGAGCTCTGTGGTTGGGTGTGTACATGTTGAGAATTGTAACATCATCTTGGAGAGTTATGTGATGACCCTCTTTATCCCTGATGCTTTTCCTTAATTTGAAGTCTGCTCTGCCTGAAATGAACAGGGCTACTCCTGCTTTGCTTAGATTAGCGATAACGTGGCATATTTTTCTCCATCCATTTGCTTTTAATCTACATGTGTGTTTATATTTAAAGTAGGTTTCTGGTAGACAACATATTTTTTTTGATTCACTCTGACAATCTCTGTCTTTTAATCAGTGCATTTAGACCATTGGCGTTCAAAGTGATTACTGATGTAGTTGGATTAATATCTACCATATTTGTTACCATTTTCTATTTTTTGCCCTTGTTCTTCTTCCTATATTTGTCTTCTTTAAATCTCATTTAAAAACACACCTACTAATTAAATATTATTATCCCCATTTCGTAGACGTGGAAAGTGAGACTCAGAAGCACTTAATATCCTGCCTCAGTATATGCATTTACTCACTAGTGACAATGGGATTGAAACTTAGAAATGTCTGGCTAGTAAATCTCTGCTCCCTCCATCCCACAAAACTGCTTCCCATATCTTCATCTCATTTAAAAGTTTTCAATTCCTATTCGAGGCTCTACACCATTTATAATGGGTCAAAGTTTAGTTATTATGGGAGGAGAGGCACCCTGCAGTTGGAATTTGCAAATAGGCGCTTGTGTGGGAGAAAAAGAGACACAGGCTCAGAGACAGGAAGTCAGAGACCTCTCGGGTAGGATGGTGCTTTTCCTACATGCTTTTCTGTGTTTGAGCAGATATGTATAAATTTTACATTCAAGGATATACATGGTTTAAACATTATAGCACTGTGTGAAGACGCATCCAGCCCTCCGAGATGCTCAGGCTGGATGGCTTGGGGTTGTCCACGCAGGCAAAATTGCACGAGGTGAGGTTTCAAAGAAATGGCATTCCTTTTTTATAGTGGTAAAATGTACAAAACATAAAATTTGCCATTGAACCATTTTTTAGTGTACAATTCACAATGTTTTCCAGCCATCACCACAGAAAGAACCGTCATCCCCTCTGACAAAGGTAACCAGGAAGGACAGCACGAACAGGTGACAGTAGCAAGCCCCCTGACATCCTGCAGACACGTCAACAAGCTGTAAACGACCCAGAGAGGGGTCTCACCCAGTGAGGGAGGGGCTTCCCTTCACCAGATGCTGTGCACTTCCCCACTTTTGCTTGGGCAGCTGGCAGCATGCCTCATCGGTTTGAGTTCTTGAGGGAGGTGATAGCTCTGTCCTTTTTCTATTTAGTCTCTGTCCTTTTCTATGTTTATGTTGACAACTTTTGTACATATGTGGTATAATTTTATTTTCAATATCCCCCCAAAATACTTTGGAAAGTAGATGACCAGAAAAGATGACAAGTAACCTGTTATCAAGTATATTGGCAGCCGTTGTTTGGACACTTAATAGACTGAGAGATGCCACATAAATATGAGCCCAGCTTTTGCTCCAAAGGAGTGAATTATTTGGAGTTTGTCAAATACATGCTTCTGTCCCAAGCTTCTATTTTTCACTCCCTTTGTGTCATCCCTTTTCTTGCAAAGCCTCCCCCAGCCTCCTTTGTTTCACTCCTACTCACCCATGTTTCCAGGTCACTTGTCACCCCTCTCCCCCAATAAACAATGTCCCATCCCGCCTGGGGTACCGCGTATGAGAGCGTTTGTCCCGCACAGTGTGATCCTTGCTTTTCCGTCTTCCCCTGCAGGCAGGGACCGTGCTTGTTTATCGTGCTCTTTTCCAGCAATTGGTGGACGTGGGTGCTCAAGTATGTGATTTTGTGCCAGACAAGCTGGCGCCAAGGGTGAACTGAAGAGTCGGCTTTATCCCCGTTGCGGGAGGGAAGGGGGCCCGCATGGGCAGAGTCCCCATTTTCAATCCATCTCTCTCTCTCCCTCTTTCTTTGACTCTGTGTCTGTGTCTCCACGTCTTTCTCCATCTCTGCCTCTCTTGCTCTCTCTCTCTGTCTTTCTCTCTCTTACACACGCACACCCCCCCTTCCCCTCCTCCTGGTACAGGAAGGACCACACACCCCCACCCCATGTGTAGCAGGGACAGCGCTCTCTCAGGACACATACTCCCTCACTTTTCCTCCCTCGCTCCCCTGTCTAATGCGCTCATGCAGTTTATCTCGGTGGGCTTAATGGCACAGGAAATTTTCTCATTATCTTCCTTTGGGTCTGGAATTTTTCCTGAAATAATCTGTGTATTTCTCCATTTCATGCTGGGCTGAAATTTACTTGTCAGGGCCTCAGCTGCCCACCCCCAATTTGAACGGAAACATTTCCTCATGCCTGCGGCCTCTAGAATCTCTCGGGAGCCAGAGACCACTACCCGACCACCCCCCCCCACCCCCGCATTATTACAAACAATGAGGAACATTGTGGAACAGAGAAGAGTTGAATCTCAGAGTCTCTTTCTCCAGTTCTTTGCAACTTTCTTTTTATTAGACGTTGCTAGTGTTTCTATCTGGTGCTGGTATTGATCAGCATACTTTAATAGTTTATTTTCTTCAGAAGCAGGTACTGGGAGGACCTACATCAGGTTGATTTTGATTTGCAAAACAAATACCACGATTGAGGGCATGTGGCACCATATTGGAAGGAAAGGTCGTGCCCTTTTCCTAGGGCTTCGGATCCCACACGGGAGGGCAGCTCCACTAATGCCAGAGCTGCCCTGCGTGGGGGGGCGGGGGGGTGATTTGCTCATTCACCGTTGTTTCCTGCATCCAAGCAGAACAACGGTGAGCCGTCACTCATCTCCCAGCTCAAGGCTCTCACCTCCCGCCCTCCAGGGTGGCTGGCGTGGTTTAAAGCTCTTTCACAAGAGCTGGATTTTCTGATCACATCACACTCGGCTTAGTGAATGTTGTCTTGTTATGGCAGAAAATATCATTTTTCCATCAGAACAGAATATCATGGATCCAGACCGTGATCCATGCTGTGTAGCAGAGACCAGTGACGTTGTCACGCATCTGCTTTGTAGGAACTCTTCTCCCATTTTTCTCAGGAGTAACTGAGACCGTGTGTTAAAGAGATTCTCACATGTCCATCGTAACCCTCAGGGTGGTTGGTGATGGAGGCACGGCCTCCCCGGCGCTCTGTGCGTCCCTACAGCAAGGACTGTGTTGTCCGTTCAGTGTCCCAGGCCAAGAATGAGTCCTGGAACAGAGAAGCCACCGGATCAACGTTGAGTCGCATTTTTTAAATTAAGAGAGTCAACCAGCTACTTGTATTCATCACCAAATGTTTAAAACAAAAAGCCGCCCCACTGAAGCAGCATCACATGTGTGCCGATGAGCGTGACCTTGGCAGTCTGGGGGGAGGGAGCAAGGCCTGGTCCGCCAGGCCCCCAGTAATCCACGAGCAGACAGCCCCAGCCCAGGCACAGGGAGGGTCTCCCGGCCCCCGCGGCCTCGCGGGGCTTCGTGGGCAGCTTCCTCGGGCCTCCAGATGGGAGGGAAGCGAAGGCCACTTAAGGCAGGAGGTGGACTACATCGCTCTGTCCGTCACTGGTCACAGGGGTTTGGCCCCAGTGGGAGGAGAGATGCTGGGGTGAAACCTCTGCTGGGCGTCTTGCCAGCACTGCGTGCACAGGGGTAATGGGTGCAGATCCCTGGTGCCTGCGACACCGTCTGCCCCTCTCCCAACACTTGGAACACACCCCAGGGGCTCAGCTCAGGGACCCACCTCCAGGGGCACGTCCAACTCCAGGCTATGTGGACGTCTTCAAAGGTCTGTGTCTCTGAGGCGCCTTATTTGTACCAACTGATATTCCAGAAAATATTTCAGTGTGAAAAATCTTGCCACATTTTGTACTGGTGAGCTGTAGAATACCTATTTTCTTTCCCATTACTGTAAATGGTGGAAGAAGATGTTGCATTTAATTAAATACATGAGATAAAGAGTTTATTAGCGGGCGTGTTCTAGTTTACACCCAGAATGATGCTCTGCTCTCCCTTGAGGAGTGTAGTGCAGACCACGGGTGTCGTGCTTTGCCCATCTTACCTTTAAAGGTGTTTAAAAAGTGACCTTTGGGGCTTTCCTGGTGGCGCAGTGGTTGAGAATCTGCCTGCCAATGCAGGGGACACGGGTTCGAGCCCTGGTCTGGGAAGATCCCACATGCCACGGAGCAACTGGGCCCGTGAGCCACAATTACTGAGCCTGCGCGTCTGGAGCCTGTGCTCCACAACAAGAGAGGCCGCGATAGTGAGAGGCCCGCGCACCGCGATGAAGAGTGGCCCCCGCTTGCCGCAACAAGCCCTCGCACAGAAACGAAGACCCAACACAGCCATAAATAAATAAATAAATAAATTTATTTTAAAAAAAGTAACCTTTGTGCACACGTGTATGTGCGTGTGCAGTACAGAGAGGTAGATACACATAATGCACATACATATGTAGAATACACACACAAAGCACACACACACATGTACAGTGTATATATCTGTGTGTGTATATATATATATGTCCTTAAGGAGTGGACTGTCCTTGTAAAAGGCACGATTCGTTGACAACATCAAGGAAAGCCCTCCTGGCAGCTCCCCACCTTGCACTGGCTCAGGCATCGATCTGACAGCAGGTGATTCGGCAGCAGAGCTGCCCTGGAACATCCGTGCGGTGATCCCTTTACTCCAAGGAAAGGGAGAGAGAGGTACTGTGTTGCTTAAAGCAAAATTCATCCTTTGCACACCTTCCCCAACACGTGCCTGGGGATTTGAAGTCATTTCAGGGACTGTAATTAGCACACATCACAGCATGCCTGTGTCTGGAGGAGAAACCCCACGGCAGTGTTGCTGGTGGGCAGGGACACGCCTCTGAAGGTCACTGGTGAGCTGATGGAATCCTGGACATGTCTGTCCACAGCCCTCTCTGTGTCCGCTGTCATCCCAGTGGTTTTCACCCTTTCCCTCGAGCACTGGTTTTCCAGGGATTCTCTGTGGCCTGGAGCCCAGGTGGCCGCTGGGCTGTGCCTTCCACCCGCCACTGGGTGGGCTGGGGCCCTCCGTAGCTGGGAGCTTAAGGATGAGCCTACATGAAACCTGACACTTTCTTGAATATGTCTTATCCTTGTGGTCCTGGGCTACCTTCAGTTCTTTCCCAGAACCTCAAGTATAACTTTTTTTATTTTTTAATTTATTTTTGGCTGCGATGGGTCTTAGCTGTGGCACGTGGGATCTTTGTTGAGGCAGGCAAGATCTTCTTTGTGGTGAACGGGCTTCTCTCTAGCTGTGGCGTGCGGGTTTTCTCTTCCCTACTTGTGGCACACAGGCTCCAGGACGCGTGGGCTCTGTAGTTTGCGGCACGCGGGCTCTAGTTGAGGCGTGCGAGCTCAGTAGTTGTGGCTCATGGGCTTAGTTGCCCTGCAGCATGTGGGATCTTAGTTCCCCTGACCAGGGATTGAACCCGCGTCCCCTGCGTTGCAAGGCGGATTCTTTACCACTGGACCACCAGGGAAGTCCGAATTATAACTTTATAAATAAATTCCAATATGTGCTTGAAAGAGATGTGCAGAGTGCCTTTAATCTCACATGGAATTCTGGTTGCATTGGCTTCCTAACTTCCAAAAAATGTTCTTAATGATTGTCAAGATCAAATGCAGGTGTTATCATTCGGGGCTGCTCAGCCCTCCGTTTATACGTACGTCTTTAGGAAGGAGAGCGACAGAACGTGGGCTAATCTCTGTCGTGGCCTCTCTGGCAGAGCACGCCTTTTATTAAATTCTTTTTGAGGTTCTACATGAATAAACATGTGCCTGGAGCAGCATAAAAGCTGGTTTCATAATCTATGTGAAGTCTTACTGAATTTTGAATTTTGACAAGTCCTGTGAACAAAGAACACAGCCTTTTCACTCTCCACTTTAAAAAGTAAGCACTTAGGGCTTCCCTGGTGGCGCAGTGGTTGAGAATCTGCCTGCCAATGCAGGGGACACGGGTTCGAGCCCTGGTCTGGGAAGATCCCACATGCCACGGAGCAACTGGGCCCGTGAGCCACAACTACTGAGCCTGCGCGTCTGGAGCCTGTGCTCCGCAACAAGAGAGGCCGCGATAGTGAGAGGTCCGCGCACCGCGATGAAGAGTGGCCCCCGCTCGCCGCAACTGGAGAAAGCCCTCGCACAGAAACGAAGACCCAACACAGCCAAAAATAAATAAATAAATAAATAATTAAAAAAAAAAAAAAAGTAAGCACTTAAAGAGTCTAAAACCCCTGGACTCATTCCAAGGATCTGGTGCAGTGGTTCCAGTGAGCCTCGCGCTGTTCCAGTGGGACAGTGTGGTGGGTGCAAAGGGCAAGGAGGGGTGGCCCCTGCACTCTGGACAGTACAGCTCACAGGGTACGCAGCGGGGCAGGGCTCCCGGAGGCTCGGTTCTGAGCCTGGACTTCCCGCTGCCTCTAGGGCACTGGGGGCCCTTTCACCCGACGCCAGGGTTTAGTTCTCTGTGTAATGAGAGGACATGACCTGGATGGTTGGGGTGAGGATGAAATGAGGGGAAGTGTGTGAAACCTCATATTGCGCTGGCACAGGGCACGTGCTCTGCAAATCTTGTCCCTTTCCTCTCTTTGCTGCGTGGTTTGCACGAAGTTGAGAAGAAAGATGGCTCCCTGGGAATCCACTAAGAAAGAGTCCATGCAGTTATAAGGGCTGAGAAGTTCAAATAATGAGGAGCTCATACGTATCTAGAGAAAGATACGTATTTATCTCTGTAAATAAACTTTAATATTCGTGTATATAAACATATGTTAGAAAAGCACACATCTCTTGTGTTTAGGATGAGGATATCTGAGAAGTGGCCCACTGTCTCCTCCAAGAACTGGAGCTTCAGTGGGAAACTTTAAATTGTACATTTCACTGATGAGAGATTTGGTACAAAACAGATACCAGGGACAAATAGAAAATAATTGATAATGAAAATCCTTGGGCATAATTTTATTTCAACATCTTTATAAATGATCTGGTAGAAGTAATGGAATCTAAATTCTCTAAATCCATTTACCAAGCTCATTCACGTCCCCATCCATTCATCCATCCACCCACCCACCCATTTACCCATCCATCCACCCACCCGTTCATCCTGCAGGGGTTGAGCAATGCTGTGTGCCAGACACTGTCAGAAACCAGCAGTGGAGACACCCAGGAGGCCATAATTCAGATTGTGGTAAACTCTCTAAGGGAGGTGTGAATAAGGCTTTATGGGGACACAGAGGAGGGAACTCAGCGTAGGCTGACCTGTGGCCCCAAAGACCAGTAACGGGCATAACGTCTTCCGGCATGTCATTGACGTGAGCGCGAGGAAGAAATCTGAGAGAACATCCTTCGAGAAAACCCGGCTGCGAGTCACTCTCACGGTTGCAGTAGACGCGCCACGTGCCAGGGCAACGGTCCTCTCCTGTCAGTGAGGAGTCACTGAATTACTAAAGGGACTGCAGGGTTTCTTTATAGGAATTTCTTAAATAAAACTTTTCATTTGCAGAGATTATCTTGAGAGGCAATGTGATCCTAACTGTGGCTAGCTCACAAAAAGCGGGGGGTGGCTTAACCAGAGACTGCGGGCATAAGCAAACCTTCCAGAAGCCTGAACAGGAGGAGGGGCCCCTTTCCCAGGGCTGGTGGTCGAGCTGTGTCCCGGGCCTAAAAGCCTGAAGGAGAGAGGAGGTTGGTGGGAGTCCTGGGAACGTCTGTCTAGACCAGAGCTGCCCATAAAGAGAGGAGTGAGCCCTGTGAGGTTTACGTTTCCTAGTCGCCACATTTAAAAGGAACAGCAGAATCAAGTCAGTTTAGACCAGTTACGCTTCAAGCACTCAGAGCGGCCAGTGCACTGTCTTGGACGGCACAGCCCCACGCTTTGAATGGGCTGCTGTGGGGCAAACCGTGCTCCCCGAGACCCCGTGGAGACCACATTCCAGGCAGCACCAGGGCCTGAGGGCCATCAGCCCAGCCTTTGATCAGTGGGGCTTTCCCACCGTGCACCTGAGAAACGCACAAACAAGTATGAAATCTGGAAATGGATTCACAGACTTTTTCACATGTGTATTTCATCTAGCGTTTACTGTAAAATTATGATGTTTAACGTTTCCCTGCCATAATCTTAGAAATACAAAGTTGCACATGTTTAACAGAAAAGCACATGAAGAAAGTATTCCATGATAACAAAAACGCTCTTTTAAGAATTAGATTTTGGGGCTTCCCTGGTGGCACAGTGGTTGAGAATCTGCCTGCTAATGCAGGGGACACGGGTTCGAGCCCTTGTCTGGGAAGATCCCACATGCTGCGGAGCAACTAGGCCCATGAGCCACAACTACTGAGCCTGCGCATCTGGAGCCTGTGCTCCGCAACAAGAGAGGCCGTGATAGTGAGAGGCCCGCGCACCGCGATGAAGAGTGGCCCCCGCTCTCCACAACTAGAGAAAACCCTCGCACAGAAACGAAGACCCAGCACAGCCAAAAATTAATTAATTAATTAATTTTTTTAAAAAATGAAGAGTATTAACTTTAAAAAAAAAAGAATTAGATTTTGCAGATGAATGGAGAAAGAAGAGGTGGTATATACATACATTGGAATACTACTCAGCCATAAAGAAGAATGAAATTTTGCCATTTGCAGCAACATGGATGGATCTGGGGGCATTATGCTCAGTGAAGTAAGTCAGACAGAGAAGGACCAATCCTGTATGAGATCACTCATATGTGGAATCTAAAAAATACAACAAACTAGTGAAATAACAAAAAAGAAGCAGACTCACAGATGTAGAGAACAAACGAGTGGTTACCAGTGTGGGGAGGGGCAGTAGAGGGGCGGAGGAGTGAAAGGCACAAACTACTGGGTGTAAGACAGGCCCAAGGATGTATCATACAACACAGGGAATATAGACAGTATTCTGTAATAACTGTAAATGGAAAGTAACCTTTAAAACTGTATAAAAATTTTTTTAATTAAATAAATTTTAAAAAAGAATTAGATTTTACTAATTCTTTGGCTCAATAACTAAGGGATTAGTTCAAATTATTCACTTTAAAAGCCTGTCTTCCAAGGTTGATTGCAAATTATGACTAATAATGCTCATCCCTACCTCGTATTTTTAAATTATTTTTTAAAGTGCTGTGAACTGCTCAGAAGAAAAGTGCTGCATAAAACCAAAATGATATCATAATTATTATCATCTACAATTCCCACTAGGCTACGCTGCTGAAGTAGGTCAAGAATTGGTCTGAAGCCACTTTCTTGTGTAAGTAAAAATTTAAAACAATTTGAATGACTTTTGTCCTAATCAGCTGGGGCTGCCATACAGGAGGCCGCAGACGGGGGCCCTGTCCCAGCAGCCGTTTGTTTCCCAAAGTCTGGAGGCTGGGGTCCAAGGTGCCAGCAGGTTCAGTTCCTGGTGAGGACCCTCCCCGGCGTGCAGACATGGTTTTCGGGTTGTGTCCTCACCTGCAGAGGGGGAGCTGTCTCGTGCCCCTTCTTAAAAGGGCACTCGTCCTATAGGATTAGAACCCCACCCTTGTGACCCCACTTAACCTTAATAACCTCCTTAATCCACATATAGTCACCCTGAGGGTTCACCTTCCATATATGAATTTGGGGGCAGGTGGGGCACAATTCAGTCCATAGCAACTTTCAAAGCCAGCACCACCGAAACGTACGCGCTGCCCCTGGACTTAGAGCAGGAGGGCTGGAAGGGGCCTGGACTAGACGTTCGCCCCTGAGAGCTTCCTGCTCTCCCCTGACGTTTGCTGAGATGCAGCTCCACATTGATCGGACACGAGACATGACGTTAACCGCCCAATGTCTGGAAAACACAGAGCCGTATTTCAGCCACATCAACCCAAGTGTACAGGTGGGAGGACATCTGTCTCGTTTGGCCTGGCAGTGTCAGCGATACTAAACAAATCTCGGTTTAATAAATCAAAGAGCTGGAGATCAGGTGCAGTATTTTTGTAAGAAATAAGAGTCTGACTCTGCCTGGCATCCCTAACCGCACCTTCCCGGGCACTGACCCCGGGTTACAAGAAAGGTGACCATCACTTATTTACGGGTGCTGACCAGGCGTGGGACCCCTCTGCTCTGGGACTGCACCGTGGCTGAGACGGGCCCTCAGATCTGGGGAGACAGAGGTCAACCCCTGGAACAGCCCCACTATTGTAGTGGGCGGAATCCGACGTGCATTTGTTTGTCTCTCACGCATGGTTGCATCTTCCTTGGGAGCGGCACTTCCCGGCTGTGCGGTGGGGGGAATACACAGCTGAACTTGCCACTTCCTCCCAGCCCATTTCTCTTGTGGCTCCGTCTGCAGAATGTAACCGAATGGGTGGTTGGCTGTCCTTGGACCCCCGCCTCCAGTGGGGAGACAACTTTGCTGGAAGAGAGAACAGGCAACGGGGTAAGAAGGAGGAAAGCAAGTGTATGAGGCTGATTGTCCCGGAGCTGATATACGATGTTTAATCCCTAGTGCCATCCGTAAGCTTTAGTAATTTGTTTTTTCCTTTGGAAGAGCCAATGTTTTCTTAATGGAGAATCAGTAGTTCTGTCTGTGCACGAGCCCAGCTGCCCTCTCCCCCGGCACGCAGTGGTGACTCAACCCCACAGGGGCTCGAGAACCAGCAAGAAGCCCCAAGAAAGGAGAGAAGGCAGAGTCTCGGGAACAGGAAGGTCAGGTGGTCTGATGGTGCCTCCCTGCCAGGCCTCTCTTCTCCCTTCTCTCATCTCCGGGGTTTGGGACTGTTTCTTACATAAGCTAATTCAGTCTTACATCTGCTTCCATCACCGACTGCACTGGCCGTCCTGGGGGGCCCCTTCCATCCCTGCATCCCAGCGTCCTCTCTTCTGGACCAGAATCACAGGTGAACTTGAGAGAGATGGGCTTTTAAGGCGTATTTATCTCCCCAGTAAATGGAGCAGCTAATGCACTTTTAAAGAAAAGTGGTGATTTTTTCCCTCTGTGGGAGAGAGGACCCCTGGAAGACCACTCAGAGTATCCAGGAGACTTATTCCCAGTTCACAAAGGTCAGTGGGTGGAATCGGGGGTAGAGAGTTTTTAACTGCATTTTCCAATGCAGAGGCCATTTTAATATTCATGAAGTTGCAAGTGAAGCCAAAAGAAAGGTTACATCAGTAGCCGGTCAGTGTGTCCTTGAGGAGAACTAAAATATAGCTGAGGACTTCTGATTTAGCAGCTGGGTTCTGCCTAAAGGAACAGGGGGCTGGTGAGCTGCGGATCACACAGCGTTGCTAGGCTTGAGCCAGAAACCACTGTGGCAGGTGCATGTGGACACTGTGTGTAGTGGGTGAGGCAGCTGTTGAGAACCACAGAAGCCAGGATCCTTAAGTAGGGAGGTCTCTGGACGTGACTGAACGGCGAGAAATCTGAGAGTCCTAGGCTTTCACTTATGAAGAAAGCAGTAAATGAGATCTTTAAAATAATGGCAGTACACTTGCACCAAAAACAAACAATAAAAAGCTTATAGCAAAAGTAGAATATCTAAGGAAAACAACTACAATGATAGCTGATTAAAAGCCGAGATTATTAATCCACTTTTTCTTTTAAAAGAAGAAGAAAATAGAGCAATAAAAGGCACAAGTGGTGATTGTTTTTTCTTAATCCAATAGAGTAAATTAAATTTATATTGACTATACTTAAAAAATTGTTTTAATACTTCTCATAGGTAAATAGAGCTCCAGGAGAGATAATGAATCAAATGTTATGAAACTGCAGAGGAAATAATTTCTTGAAAGCCGAGTAACACTTGCTACATGAACACCTGGGCCCTGGACCTGCATGCCGGTGTTTTGTGCATCTCTGTTGTCATTAATTAACGTACGATGAACACTCTGGCATCACGGGAATAACTTGCAAAGGCACATATCTGAAATCACACTTGATACCATCACCTGTCATCCACGTAGAGATAGATCGTAAGGTAAAGGTCAGATGCACACGCAGATGGAATAAGGCAGGTGCGAGTGGGGAAACGGGGAAACATGGCAGGTGCCCCCCCGGAGGTGAGCCCGAGGCCGACAGAGTGTCGTCTGGCCTTGTCCAGGCCGACGCCGTGGGGTGCAGGGCAAGGCCCAACTGCATTGGGTTAAAGCTTGTTCTGCCACTTCCCATGCTGCCATCACAGCCAGCGACCCAATGACCCTGAGTGCAGTTTCCTTCTTTAAAAGATGAAAGTAGGGTCTATCTATCAATATCTTAGGGAGTTGTGGAAATCGGAAATACCACACGTGAAGTGCGTGGTCCCTGGTGGTCTCAACACACAGTAGCTGTTGCTTTGGTGATTTCACAGGGCCCCAGAACCTCTGGATCTTTAGTATTGCCCTGTTTGGTTTATACAAATCACGTGTTTATTTTACATTTTCCTTAAAATAGTGAGTCCTCACAACCTATTATTCAATAACATAACTTCGTTTAAAACTGCGGTATGGACCTTAAGAATTGGTTAAAATTCTGACTTTGTCCTTCACAGGTTCTATTGGTACTTCTCTGGCCTCATTTTCTTCTTCAGAAAATGGTACCCACACAAGACCTGCATGAAAGAATGCTGTGTTATGTCTAGTACGTAATATAACCATAGTCCCTGGCAGTATGCACTATACATGGCTTTCTGTATGTAATAATATTTTATTCTTTATAGAAAGTGAATCTTTTTCTTCAGTATTCTTCACAGATCCTATCAAAGCAATATACAATTAATTGGTGTTCAAAACTATTTAGTGATATATCTTTTTAATTCTAAAGTTTCTGGATTACAGTCAGCAAGTTAGTAAATCACCCCTGAATTACTCTTCTTTCCTGGCTCAAAGATTATTTTATGTGTTTTTTTTTGTTTATATAGCCAATAGCTGCTGGTTCACTGGGGACGGTCATTAGATGAAATGTTTGTTTGGACCTTGCAAAGTGAATCATTTCACCCAGGGTTTACTACTTCCTTCCCAAGGATAAATGCAGTTTTAAAGCACTCATTTAATCGGCTCGGAGCCCTTAGTGGGAGCAGAAACATGCAGGCCCTGCTAAGGCTTTGCTGCAGGACAAGAGTTTAGAGACAGCGACTGACGTCGGTGGCCGAAGCCTGGCAGCTCAGTCGCCTCAGAACATAATAGGCTGTGTCCTAAGTGTGGGTCCCCTGCTGTCTCGAAGGACGCAGAAGCCCTCCTTTCCTTACACGAGGGAAGCAGCCTCTGGAATAAGGACACTCTCTTTACCTTGCCACGTGAATGCCGTCTGCTTTCCCTCACCACAATTCTGAACTAGGGAGAAGGGTAGTTGCAAACTGGCTGCAGTGAGTTGCATCTGCCTTTATGTATCTTTTAAAATTTCTAGTGAAAGAAGTCAGAAAAAGTCACATGAAACAGAGAGAGCAGAAAGAACTTGAAGGAAAGCAGTCAGTCTAGATTGCACTTGACTCTGCATTATGCCCAAGTCATGCAGCTTAAAGTGACAGTGCCCCTCTTCCATGTGGATGTGCTCTCCACCCTCAGGGTTCCCCCTTCCCTCCCGTGCGTCTCCCCACCACACGCATATCCCCTTTCTGAGTTAGAGTGGCGGGTGATCACGTACTGAGTGAGGCACTGTGATTCGTCTTGTATATTTACTACATAAGCTAGATGGCTGCATGGGTGCATACTTTCACTGTATAAATATGCATTAATGATTTCTGAACATATGAGAAGATGCTCAGCCTTTTTAATGATGAAAGAAGCATTTTTATGAAGGTTTTATTTTTTCTCATCAAACTGGCAAAGATCAAAACATTTCTTCATGCACTACACTGATGAAGGCCTTCGATGCTCCCTCCCAAGACTGACAGAGCTTCTTTGAAGGGAAATTTAAGGTGAACAGGAGTGACATCGGCAAAATGGTGGGGTAGGCAGCTCCAAGTGCTGATCCACCCACAGAAGCATCAAAAAAACAGGGAGAAATGGTCAGAAACAACTTTGTCAGAACACTGGAAAATAGTCGAATGTTTACAGCAACCAAGAAAATGCTTAATCAAGAAAAAGGCAACTTAAAAATGGTAAGAAAACTTTGTGGAATTTTCCTTTGCCTTGGCTCCAACCAGTCGTCAGGTATGTTTATTTTACCATGATTAAAAAAATAATAAAAAGTACCTGTTTGTAAGCGGGAATTTAGACAGCCACACGTATACCCAGGTCAATGTGTGTGTTCAGAAAAGACCTGAGAAGGCTCTGAGTTTTTGCTTCAGGCTAACATCTAGGCTCTTGCAAGCCTGCCTACACATTGGAGGACAGCTCAGCACAGAGAAAATCTGGAAAGACTGGGAAAACAGTTTTGTTTGTTTTTTTGTTTTTTTTAGCTCCTGGCATCAAGGAAATTTCTGTCAAAACACTAGCTGGTCTCAATCTAAGGAACAGAGACCTTAGTGACCACATACCACAGCAAATACAGTTTAAAAAAAAAAAGTTTGGAAAGTCACTAAACAGACTACTGTAGCCTTCAAAAACAAAAAAAGCCAACCCTGGGGAAGAGTTTCCAGGGTTACCACAGTATAATTTTCAAACGTCCAGTTTTCAACGAAAAATAAAAAGGACATAGGAAAGTTTTTAACTTGTTAAAATTTTAAAGTTTTAATTAAAAAAAAAAAAAGTAGAAGAAACAGGAAAGTATGGCCCATTCTAAGCAACAAAGTAAATTGAAAGAAACCATTCCTGCGGCAGTCCAGACACTGGATTTACCAGGCAAATATTTTTAAAACAATTATCTTAAATATGCTCAAACTACTAAAAGAAATTGAGAAAACAATGTATAAACAAATGAGAATATAAATAGATAGACCATTATAGAAACCAAACAGAAATTCTGCAGAAGAAAAGTACAATACTGAAATGAAAATTCACTCAGAGATTAACAGCACATTTGAGCACACAGAAGAAAGAATCCACAAACTTTAATACAAGACAACTGAAATTATAGGCTGAGGAACAGAAAGAAAAAATAATGAAGAAAAGTGAGGGGAGCCTAAAGGACTTGTGGATATCAACAAGGAGACTAATGTACCCATCATGGGAGTTCCAGAAGGAGAAGAAGGAAGGAAAGGAGCAGAAGTAATATTTGAAGAAATTATAGCCACAAACTTCCAAAATTTTTAGGAAAGAGATGAATCTACAAGTTTAAGAAGCTTAATAAACTCCAAGTAGACTAAACACAGAGATGCACAAAAAGACACATTATAATTAAACCATTGAAAGACAAAAAATGGAGAGAGGGAAAGAAGCAAAAGAGAAGCAACTCATCACATGCAAAGGACTCTTAAAAGGTTATTTACCTGATTTCTCACCAGAAAATGTGGTGGCCAGAAGAGAATGAGATGATATTTAAAGTGCTGGAAGAAAACTGTCACATAAGTCTGTATCCACTGAACCTTTCCTTCAAAATAAAGGCAAAATTAAGGCATTCCCACATGAACAAAAAATTGAGGGAGTTTGATACCACTAGACCTGCTCTCAAAAAATGCTAAGGGGAGTTATTCAGATGGAAATAAAAAGGATGGTAGACTTGCATGCACTTTAGTAGTGGATAGGATGTCTAAATAGAAGATCAATAAAAATAGAGGACTTGAACAATACTATAAACCACTAGATATAATACACATGTATATGTAGAACACTCTACTCAAAAAGAGAAAATATACCTTCTAAATACACTTCTAAATAAAGTGCACATGGAACATTCTCTATGATAGACAATATTTTAGGCTATAAACAAGTCACTGTATATTTGAAAAGATTAAAATCATATGAAGTATATTTTTGAGGATAAAAGGGTAGAAATCAACAACAGGAGGAAAACCAGAAAATTACAAGTATGTGGAAATTAAACAAGACACCCTTAAACAACCAATGGGTCAAAGAAGAAATCACAAGAAAATTAGAAAAATACTTAGAGATAATGAAAATGAAAAACACCACATACCAAAACATATGGATGTTACAAAGCTGTGCTTAGAGGGAAATTAATAGCTGTAAATGCTATTAAAAATAGTTTATAAAAGAGTAAAGATTCAAATCGATAACCTAACTCTATACCTTGAGAAACTAGGGAAAGCCAAAGTTATCAGAAGGAAGAAATAATAGTAGGCAAGTAGAGAAAATTAAAATAAAGAATAGAAAAACAATAAAGAGTATCACTAAACTGAAAGTTGATTCTTTGAAAAGATCAAAATTAAGAAACCTTTCACTAGACTGACAGAGAAAAAATAGAGAGACATAAACAAACTAAAATCAGAAATGAAAGTGAAGACATTACTACAGACCATAGAGAAATAAAAGTGATTATAAGAGAATACTATGTACAACTAATTAGAGAACTGAGTGAAATGGATAATTCCTGCAAACATGCAAATTACCTAAACTGACTGAAGAAGAATGGAAAAGTCTCAATAGACCTATAACAGGTGAAGAGATCAATTTCAGTAATTGAAAAAAAAAAAAAACTCCCAAGAAAGAAATGTCCAGATGGCTTCATTGTTGAATTCTACAAACCTATACACCAATTAAAACATATACAACATTAACACCAATCCTTTTTAACTCTTCCGAAAAATAGAAGAAGAGAGAGTACTTCCCGACACCTTGTTGAGGCCAGCATTATCTTGATACCAAAGCTGGATAAAGAGATCACAAGGAAGAAATTACCGACCAATATCCCTTCTGGGCATAGAGGCAAAATCCTCAGTAAAAGTCTAGCAAACCTAATCCAACAGATTAGACACATGACCAAGTGGGATTTATTCAAGGGAGGCAAGTGATTATATCTCAATAAAGATGGGGGAAAAAAAAACTCAGGAAAAAACAAGGAATGCAAAGGTGGTTCAACATAAGAGCAATCGATTAATAACCACATTAAAAGAAGGAAAGAAAACATCTCACTGATACAGAAAAGGCATTTTCAAAACCTTACAATTGTTCATGGTTAAAAACTCTCAGAAAATTAGGAATAGAAGGGGACTTCCTCAGCACAATGGAGGACATTTGTGAAAAACCCAAAGATGAGACTTCCAGTTTCTGGCCTACTGTTACCTAATGATAAAGGGGTCAATTCTCCAAGAAGTCATAACAATTTTTAACGTTTATGCATTCCATAGAGTGTCAAAGTACATGAAGCAAAAATTGATGGAACTACAAGGAGAAATAGATGCATCCACTGTTATAATTGTAGATGTCAATACCCCACCATCAGTAATGGACAATCCAGGGGCAAAAATCACTAAGGACATAGTTGGACTGAACGCATCCATAGCTGGATCTAACTGACATCTATAGACAACCTCATCCAACAAGAGCAGACACCCCTTCTTCTCAAAGGTCACATGGAACATTCACCAAGGTAGACCATATGTGGGCCAAATAGCTAGTCTTGGATCTTACATCTTTCACAAAAAATTAGCTCAAAATAGATTGTGGACATAATGTAAAACTATAAAACTTGTAGAAGTTAACATAGGAGAAATCTGGGTGACCCTGGGTCTCTCAATGACTTTTCAGATACAACACTGGAGAATAAGAAAAGAAATGATTAGTTGGACTTCAGTAAAATTAAACTTCTGCTCATGCAAAAGACACTGTTAAGAAAAGAAACAACAAACCACAGACTTGATCATATTGCAACACGCATATCCAGTCAAGGACCGATATTCAAAATATACAAAGACCAATTAAAACTCAACAGTAAGAAAACAACATAGAGACAGAAGTAGTTTAGTGTCTTACCAGGGGCTTCTGGAGGGGGAATGGGGAGTTGTTACTAAATGGTTTACAAGATTTTTTATTTGGGGTGGATGAGAAAGTTTTGAAAAAGATAAGTGGTGACCGTTGGCAACATAGTGAATGTATCTAATGCCACAGACTGGTCCACTTAAAAATGGTTTAAAAAAATGGCATATTTGGCTGTTACATATAGTTTACCACATAAAGATATTCACAAAAAAAATTTTTTTAATGCACACACACTTTTCACTCAACTAATTAAATTGGAATTCATTGCATAGAAATACGCATATGATCTCACATGAATAGCGGTAGAGCTGTTTGTTTGCGGATGGTTCATAAGAATGAAAGGACTGGAAACGAATGTAATAGTCCCATCTCCTAAGAAAAGGGTTACTTCTCTTCTCTGTGCATCTATTTAATGGAATCCTGTGAGTCCAACCAAATGAGTGAAGTCGAGCCCTATCTACAATACGTTCTAATTTCAAAGGTACTAAGCTTCAATAAAAATAAATAAATAAAAAGGTAATATTCAGAACCACATGTGTCTTCGGCTTCATTAGTAGAAATAGGACCGCGGTTAGAACTGAAAGAAAATGCTCACCAGTGTTCACTCGATAGAGGTCGGGGCGTGTGTCTTCACCACGTGCCCACAGTATGTATATATTTATATATATATATATATATATATATATATATATATACACACACATACATATACATACACATATGCACACATGCTGAGGTAGTCCGTCTGCGTTACGGTGGAGAACATGCAGTGGGAAATACAAACACCCTATTTTGAAGGCTGCTGGGAGGTGATTCAATCCCAAATGGCCAATCGTGTAAAAGGCAAAAGATTTTCCAATCAGAGGGTGAGGAAAGGTTCAAATTAAAATATAGATGTTCAAAAGGAAAAAGGCTGGGTCGTGTGTGGTGGAAGGCACAGGGAGGCCTGGTCAAGCAGAGCCGAATTGAGCCCAAGTATTATTTCCTTCCCCAGATTCATTAGTTATTTCAAAGACTGAGGCTCGTAAATTCCCCTCACTCCAGAAACCGCCAAAAAAGGTGGCTTTCCTACATAAGATGATAAAACTTAACTACTTTTTATAGACGTTAAAAATTACAGTAATATCCCATAAAAATGTGTTATAAGAACTTATCAATACATATTTATTTGCTTTAGAATTTATAGCAACACAAGCTTTTCGGTTATCCCTGTAATTAGTATTAAGTTAACTACACATGCGAAATATTTTTGACAAATGACCCTTAGAAAATAGATTGTCTTCTCACACTGAAGCCCAACTTCATTTTACAGCTAACTGAAATGAGTTCGTCGTGGTGCTATTGGCCTTAAAAGTGCAGTGTATTTTGTAGCAGTAAGGAAGTTAAGGGTCGCACAATACTTTTTTTTTTTTAATGTGTTAAAATCATTACGCTGTAGATCTGTCTGTTGTTTGATAAAGTACTTGGGGAATTTTCCATCAAAAAATACTGCTGAGTTACTCTCATGTCATAGGCTACTTTTCTGATTTCAGTCTTCCGTGGCCACCTCCCAAGTTTCTTCTGCCTTGAAGAGAGAATAGAACGAGTGAAAGCGCTTAGCCCAGCTCAGGGTGTGTAGTAGACACTCAGCTACAAGGCTTCCCGCTGCCACCCAGGCCACACTCCCGCTCCCCCTCCCCTGAGGTCGGGAACTCTCCATGGCCTCCCCCATGGCTTTCCTGTCCCCGAATTCCCTGGAAGTTTTCTTTTGTTCCATATGGTGGACACAGGGGATGCAGCTGGTCACCAGCCTCTAGCAGTGTCCCCGGGATTTCTCCAGGCGGAGTCGCAACCTGTGCAGAAAAAGGCTGTGTGCCTCCTTTCACGCCTCCTGCCCAACGTACCCCGTACGGTGCAGGACATAGACTGAAATGTAGTTATAAGCAGCAGTTACTTTTTCTGAATTATTCATATGATTTCTAGAATATCGCTTCATTGTGATATTTTTCTAATACTTTCACTAGAGAGTTGTTTTCAGATATTGAAAACACATATAACGGGTAGTGTTTTGGGAAGAGTAAAACTTCCTGAGGTAAGTCAAGGAATAATTGGGGGTAATTCCCAACACTAGAGAAAGTCAACAAGTTTTAAAAACAGAACATTTATAGGTGTGGAATCCCTCATACAATACCTAGAAGTGACTTTCCTTCCTTCCCTCCTTCCTCCCTCCTTCCTTCCCTCCCTCCTTCCCCTCCTCCTCCTCCTTCCTCCCTCCCCTCCCTCCCTCCTTCCCTCCTCCCTCCCTCCTTCCTTCCCCTCCTCCTTCCCTCCCTCCTTCCCCCCTTCCTCCCTCCTTCCTCCTTCCTCCTTCCTCCTTCCTTCCCTCCTTCCTTCCCTCCTTCCCCCCCTCCTTCCTTCCCTCCCTCCTTCCTCCCTCCTTCCCTCCTCCTCCTCTTCCTCCTCCTCCTTCCCTCCTTCCTTCCTTCCTTCCTTCCCCTCCTTCCCTCCTTCCTTCCCTCCTTCCCTCCTTCCTTCCTTCCCTCCCTCCCTCCTTCCTGCCTCCCTCCCTCCCTCCTTTCTTGTCTTTCAATAACTCTTGAACAGTCGCATTTCAGTCTTTAATTTCTCAAAACCAAAGCAACAACATGAAAATAAGTTTGTTTGGTGTATAGCTTGTCCAGGAATATGTGGTTATCACTTCAGTTTCACTTTCTTGGGTTTGTTTTCAGTAGCTCTTTAATATTTTATCTCCCCAGCACCGTTATCCACTGTGCATATCTAGTACATTAAAATTACCAGTGCCCATCGTTTCTTTGGAGCCAGGGCGTGCCGTTCCGCGAAACAGCAGCCTTTAGCATCTTTGATTTTGCAAAAGGCCGTTTCTGACTTGGGCGTTCAGCCTCCACGCGAGGCATCCTCCCTTGAATGACAGATGCGTCCCCTGATGTGGGTTATAGGTCACCTCCGTTGATGCTAAAAGCAGCTCCCCCACGTCGCTAAAATGTGACCTGAGGTTATAAATTAGATACTGTCAAGTGATATACTAATTTATTACTTTTTAGATGAACATCAAGTGACTCATATCAAAGTTTAATATAATGTTGCCCTGTTTTAATTTTCTGTGCAAACACGGACTGGACGACCATTAGCGGGAGAGCTAATAACAGGATTGTCTGCTTTTGTGCACCTGGAAGCATTGCAGACTGCGTCTCCTGATTTTTCTCATCTCAGCTAAGTCTTCACTGACATATACGGACAGCCACCAAGCCACGGTGGGGAGGCCAGGGCGGCACTGAAAACCTGTTGTGTCCGAACCCAAGGCCTCCTGCTCGCCTGGGAGCCAGGGTCCTCGGAGGGCAGGTGCCGGTCTCTCTCCCCAGGGTGACTGTCATCTGGGGACAGGGTGCTGTGTCATGCCCTGTGACCACCCTACGCCTGTCCTGACGGGCGGGCAGGTCGGGTCATTCATCCTTTCCTTCTGTCACTCACACAGCCAACTTGTATTAAATGCTTTCCCTGGGCCCACACCTGGGTCAGGATTCCACAGACATAGCAGGAATAAAAGGCTTTTTTTAAAGTGTCTACTCTAAAGACGTTTACTGTTCAGAAAAAGAGAAGGAGGAAAGGAAGCTAGGAAGATACAAAGGAAGAGATATGGTAGATCCATACAATGGAATATTATTCCATTTATATAAATATAGGAATATTCCAACATAATTGGAATATTATTCCCATAATATGGAATATTACTGAGTGATAAAAAGGAGGGAAATACTGACACCACAGGCTGCAACATGGATGATGCTTGAAAACCTCATGCTCAATGAAAGAGCCAGACGCAAATGGTCACATGCTGTGTGCTCCCACTTATATGAAATGCCCAGGACAGGCAAATCCATAGAAATAAAAAGCAGATTGGTGGTTGCCAGGGGCTGGCAGTAGGTGGGGATGGGGTGTGACAGCTGATGGGTGGGGGGCTTCCTTTTAGGTTAGGGTGATGAAAATGTTGTGGAGTCAGATGGTGGTGATGTTTGCACAACATTGTGATTGCACTGAAAACTCCTGAACTGTGCGCTGTAGATTGGTGAATGTTGCAGTCGGTGAATTACAGCTCAAATTTTACATGTTTTCGGAACTGGTGAGGGCCACCAGAGAATGAGCTAAGCTTCCACAATCCCCAGCTGATAACTGGAAAATTCCAACTTTCTCTGTTGAAAACACAGAGCCAAAGAGGAAGAGCCTTCCTTCCTGCTGGGCCACGGGGACCCCACAGGAGGTCCTCCCTGACCTCTGGTCCAAGACGCCAGCGCTGGGGAGGGTAGAGAAGGAAAGACCGATGGAAGGAGCCTGGTGTTGGCTCAGGTTTGAGCGGAGTAGCCCTACATCTGGGCATCTGGGATGTGAGGTGATAAATTGTCCAGTTGTTTAAGCAAAAGGAGGGAAGGAAGGGAGGGAGGGAGGGAGGGCGGGAGGGATCGAGTGAGTCGGACTTCAGCTGAATTGCTGCTGGGATCGTTATGAATCCAAATGTTTTAAGGTGTTTAGATTTATTCTGGTCAACAGTAACTTGAGATATATTTTATCTTTGATGAACACTGTTATGGGCTGAATTGTGTCCTCCAACGTTCCTGTGTTGAAGTCCTGACCCCCTGCACCTCAGAATGTGACCTTATTGGGAAATATCATCTCTGCAGACGTAATTGGTTAGGATACGGTCATACTGGGGTCAGGTGGGCCCCTCATCACATGTGACTGGTGTCCTTACAAGGAGAGGCGATTAGGACACAGATGCACACACAGCGAGAACATGCGTGAAGCGGAGGGTGGAGAGGACCACCAAAGGCGCGGTGGCTGCGCGAAGCCTGGAACAGATGCCCTCGCAGCCTCAGAAGGAACCAGCCCTGCTCACACCTTGACCTCGGACTTCTGGCCCCAGACTGTGAGAGAGTGAATTTCTCTTGTTGAAGCTGCCCAGTTATGTGGTGGTTGGTTTTGGCAAATTCTAGCAAACTAATACAAGGACTTTAAATACAGTACTTTTTAAAATCATTTTTTACCATTGCTTTAAGCTTTGTAAGTCTGTAATCAATTTTATTGTTTTCACTGGTAGATTTTTCTGGTCTGTGAACAAGGACAAGATTTTCCTAATCATTTGATTCAGCTTAACTAAAGGCAGGGCCCTTAGCTTGACTTCTGCGGAAGTTAATGAATGAGTTAATGAATTAATCACACAGGCAGTGACCCACTAGCCAGGAAAGCTATCTGAAGGGACAGCAGTCAGTGGGGTGATCAGGTCACTGACAAAGGTTATTTTTCTCAAAATCTGCAATGCATGATGGGTAATATACTTCTGCAGATACAAAAGAAGTTTTGGGGGTCTCTTAGCTAAATTATTTACCTAGGGATGTCATTTTTTCAATCATGTTGCTAAAAATCGTGTTCTCCTTGATTAAACAACATGAACCACATAATCCCAACACCCTCATTCTTCCCACATCAGATGCCTGACTTGTTACCATAGGCGTGAAGTAATTAGGGAGCTCTTACAAAGCAATGGATACACAGCGATGAAAGATTACGGTTGAAACCCCATCCGTCTGAGTGAGTTTGGTGCTTGCAGCATCTCTGCAAGCTCCCACATGCCAGACTGTATGTGTCTGTGGACGTGTTTTCATCGGGCAAGTATCGGTCCTAGGTTTTGGCAATAACTTCCCATTGGTATATATAACAATACCGAGAAATTAGCACATACTATGTATTTAATTATGGTGTTCTTGCCTTGTGAAATAGCTCATTATTAGGTTAACAAAATATAAACCCTATCCATTTTGTGGTATGAGTATGAAAGTGTGTGTATGAGTATGAAAGTGTGTGTATGGAGGCGAGGACTTGGACATCTTTCTAGTTTCCATTGTTAGTAATCAGTCTCCCTGCTCTCCCAGCCCCCGGCGTCCCCAACAGCTGCTAGAGCAATCTTTCTGAACTGCAAAATTAATTATGTCCTTTTACCACTGATAAGGGTTCAGTGGGTCCCCATAGATTTTAGGATGAAGTCCAAACTCATCATGCATGGATTCAGCGTGGATGTTTCCCACCTGGAAGATGGGAATCGACCTAGTATCTCCTTTGTGGTTTTTTTTAGGAGACTTAGCTGGTATATTGGTGAGGGCTCAGGTGCAAACAGTAGCTCCCATCTGCTAGTTTAAGTGGAAAGGGGACGCAGGGGGATGGGAGGCGTTCAGGTTGTTACTGGGACCGGAGGGCCGGCTCGGGCCAGCTCCCCGGGTGCCCTTGTGGCCACCACCGCTGAGCCCACAGCCTCCGGCTTCTGGTCAGGGCCTCCGCTGCTGCACCAGTGAGTGGCTGAGTTGTGGGATTCTCCCTGGAATCATCACCCCCATCTCTGCCACAATTTGTGCTGGTAAAATAGATTCCCTGAAACTTCAAACTGGTCTCCTCTGACTCAAATTCAAATCAGAGACTCATGCAAGGGCAGCAGATTGGTAGAACAGAAATCACATCACGTTTGGAACCTTCCTTACAAGGACTAGGAAATGCATGTATCTATCAGTCGTCTATCAGTCAGTCTATCATATCTTTCTATTTATGCGTCACCTATGTATCGTATCTTTCTATCCATACATCATCGATCTATGTTTCCAGCATGTGCATTCTAGACAGGATTGGGATGGATGTGCAATAAGCCAATACAGAGAGCTGACAAAATATTCATTCATTATAGGAATACAGCAATAACAAAGTTAAACTCACTGATTTCATGGAACTTACATTCTCCTGGAAAGGTAGGCACCTAGTAAGTTGTCACGTCAACAAACAACATCAGTTGTGCTGAGATAAGAAAGTGGAGCGGTTGGCGAAGGGAGGTTGTCTTAGCTCAGGCTTAGTCTCTCTGAGGAGCTGACCTTCAAGTGGACATGGGAAGGATGGGAAGAAGGAGACTTGGGAGCTTTGGAGGAAGGACAGTCCAGGCAGTGAAATATCAGGTGTAAGGAACTGAAACGGGAAGGAAATCTGTGCGTAAGAATCATCCAGGCGGGTGATGCTGGAGTGACGTGATCGAGGTGGGAACCACAGCAGGTGGGGTCGGAAGGAAGCGAGGGGACTGAGGGCCTTCAGGGCGTGCGTGGACTTGACTTCTGCCCTGGACGAGGCTGGGACGCTCTTGGCAGCGCTGATGCTGGCGGGGGTGACCGCGGGGCTCCAAGAATGGGAAGGGTGACCAGCTGGAAGGTTTGCATCAAGGGGGGAGATGCTGTGGCCTGGGCTGTGGCGGCTTCGTTCGGAAGTGTTTGCATTCTGGGCGCATTTTGAAGGCAAAGACGACAGTGTGTTCTGATGGATTTATTGTGAAGTGAGAGAAAGAAATCAGATCAAAGATGCCTGATTCCTGTTTGAGCCGAGCAGCTGAGTGGTTTAGGAATCGTGGTGTCGTTTACCGGGAAGGAGAAGACTGGGGGAGGGAGAGATTTGCCGTGGAAAATCACGGGTTCTCTGAGCCAAGCTGAGTGTAAGAAAGACCGAAACGGAGGTGTCAAGTAGGCCACTGATTACAGAGGTCTGGGGTGCAGGAAGGCGGCCAGGACCGGGATGACCGCCTGGGAGCATCAACATACAGATGGGACTTGAAACCACGAAGCTGAATCAGATCACCAGGAAGGGAACGCAGGGAAGGAAGGAGGCGGTGGGTGCAGGGGTGTCGCGAGAGGTCTGGGAGACGGGCGGACAAAAGGACGGAGGTGGGTGGGCGGTTTGCACACGAGCGCAGGGCATCGCCTCTGCTGTGGGATAGTGGTGTGAACACTGCCACGACCTGGGCTATCCCGAGTCCCTGCCGGTCACGCGCGCTGAGCTCCAGCTGCCCCAGGTCCCTGCACTTGCCCTGAGGGACGCTGTTCTCTCCTTCCTCCGCGCCCTTCAGCGCCTTGCTCCCCCCGTGCCTGAAGCCGGATCCCACTCTGCCGGGGTCCTTCCCCAAGCCGAGCGGGAGGCGCCCGGTTAGTGGGGACCCGGTGCCGCCCCTACCCGCCACCGCGCGTGCAGTCCAAGGATGTCGCCTGCTTGCATGTTCAGTTCTTGTGTTAGAAAAGGAATTGCAAGCTCTTTTCAGAATGTTTAAAAACACATATAAACCCAATGGCGTTTCTCTGGGACTCCGTTTCCTTGTCTGTAAAATCTAAAATTCATTGGTTCTCTGACTTCAGAATTCTGGGAGAAAAAAAGGTGTAATTAGTTGTGCTTGGTGATTACTTGGGTTCTGGTAAGTCGGAGCTCTTTTATTTTCGATTTATAGAATCAATTTTCTTAGGCCTATTCTTTAGTTTCCAAAGTAACTCAGCAAACGGACACAATAAAGGCAAGCATTTTAATTGTATTTCACAGCATAAAATTTAGCATAAACCCTGAACTGTATTCTGATTCTATAAACTGGAATGTGTACCTGCCCACATCTCTGAGGAGTTTCATCTGGGGAACAGGCTTCAGGTCAGCAGAGACCTTGGATAACAATAACTAGTGACACATACCTGACTTAATGTTGGGTGAGCCTTGAATTTCACATCAGTTTATAGCCATTAAATATTTCAGATGTACATAATTTAACAGGAGTTTAGCATGTTTCATATTTTATAAAATAGAATTTCAGTTAAAAGCCAAGCATAATGAAACACATTGAAATGCCAAACTTAAAATACACATTCTTTACCAGGATAAATACAACTGAGACAAGTCAGGACGCTTCCACAGTAAAAGAATGTCCCAGACAGTCACGTTGGGGAGCACGGCCCTGGCAGCTAGGCACTCGTGGTTTCTTCAGCATGAAATGATTTCCCCACATTTCCTACCCTGGAAAATGCCTTTTCCTTACTAAATACGTGGATCACATGTTACTATGTCAGGGTCTTCTCTGATAAGCTGAGTTCATCACTCCCTCTTTAATTCTCATCTGTTTACAGATTTACGTGTTGTTTCATTTGTCACAATGCATAATGATAATTATTATTTATTATTGTTTTACGTGTCCACCTCAATTCCTAGACTATGAACTCATGAAGGTAAGGGTCTTTTTTTTTTTAAGTTCACTGTTTTCCCCTCCATGCCCAACAGAACAGTGCGTAACAAATGTTGGTTGTGTTAAATTCAACTGAAAACCTTTTGGAGTCTTTCTAAGCAGCTGTGACACACAGCCTCGTCCGCGGGGTCGGGGCTCAGCCAGTGCCCGGTTGTGAGTCTGGTGGTCACATCTCACCACGTGGACAGAGCGTGGCTCTATCCTGTCACCACTTATGTGCAGGCAGTGGACTCCCGGAGGGCAGAGATGCCATGTTAGCAGGTCATTACCCACGACTGTCTTTATGGCGCCATTTTCTGAAATATTCACAAACCCGTCCGTGAAACCCAGCCGACTGCCTCTGCTGAATGATCAAGTTGCTGCCGGGAAACCTGCAGCAGCTTTGGACTGAACACCGTTTGCTCCGTTATCATGCCGGTCTATAGCTCACGGCTGCTCAGGGACCACAGTTCTTAATTATTTGTTTACTGTTTGCACCCTGCCTCTTTCCAGAAATCCCAGTTGTTATCTCATGGGATTAACAGTTTCAATAGAATGAAGAACTTGCTGGATCTTTACATGAATTCAGTTCTGTGTGTGTGTATCTGTCATAACCCTCACAGGAGAGACGGACGTGGCCTCTGGTCTTGAGGATGCTTGGGCTTCATTAAACAGGGAGGGCTGTGAGGGATGCAGGACGTGTCTCAGGTCTCTGTGTGTTCAAGACACGCTGTTTGTGTTATACTGCATTTGAGCCTTATTTAACCTTTTCCAAATCAGGACAAACTGCTGTCTGGGCCCCATAATGACAGATCGGTGTTTGGGTGTTTGTAATTCCCTGACATCGGAGTTTCAGTGGAGTGACAGACCCCTTGTCCCAGAGCCTGAGTTCATAGCCTGTCCCCTGCTTATTTGCACTGACTGTGAACTTAACCCTGCTTCAACTTTACAAAACTATAAGAGAATTGGGTTGCTGTTACAGTTGCCCTTTTAAAACCAAATGTGATTTTATGTCCCCAACATTGTCTGTAATTACACCATGGCATTCGTTCTGCATGTTCTAGTATGTACAGCAAGCATGTTCTTCTGATATCATCTTAAGGCATTAACATTACTCTAAATGTAAAATTATCCAAGGCACAATATTATATCCATTTTCCATTAAGTTTTCTTTTTAAATTTTATGACGTGGGAAAAAGTGTTATCCTATCAAAAATTCCTTTTGGTGGGGATTAATTCCTGCTTACTTAGCTGCATTGTTTTTTTTTTTTAACATTTTATCAGTCCTTTAATTATTGAAAATTAACATATACTAGACATTCAGGCAGGCATATTTCTCTTTTCCTAAAATGGCAGTGAAGAGAGAAGTAGGGATTGTAATACCTAAAACAAAACTTTTCTTGACAGCCCAATCAAGTAAGGAGCTGACCTACTTCCTTTCTCCAAAGAACAGGAACATAAAAGATCTCAAACCACGACAGTGACCAAACAGCTTAGAGATCAAACCCATCCTGCACCTGGCTTTCACCTGAAGATGGGCATTCTCCATCCTTCAGCGAAACTGGTCCTCAGAGCCGGCCCTGCTACACTGCAGCAAGCGCTGCAGGAAATGCTGGAGCATTCTGTCATTTCAGCGAGCTTTTATTATCTTCCGTCCTTTCAATTTGGGGTGCTCGATGAACTTATTTTTGTGCAGACTTCAAATGCATAAACTGCTAGCTCAGCCCAGATTAAACCTTATTGCCATTTTCTTTTCTCTCTTTGGGATATGACAGGGATGTCTCCCTAAATGGACCAGGAAGACACATGAGCTTAAAGGGCCTGAACAGAAGAGCCTGGAGCCAGGCTTATTCATTGTTCCCGTGGCCAGGTGGGCAGGTGTCATCTAGAAAGTTTACAGCAACCTTGGTGGGTACACCTACTAACGAAAAATGGCCAAACTCAGATCTGTTTTCTTGAGAAAGATAAAATGTACAATTACAGTCTCGGGGTTATCCCGATCTCCCTTTGGAGCTTTCCCCAAGGATCCCCCATAAACTCAGCTCATGTTCCACCACGGAAGCCCGACACTGCTGTTTCGTGCTACTTATCACAGTTTAAGTTGCAAGTTTATCATCGTCTTCCCCAGTGAGCGCTAAGGCCCATGAGAACGTGAACGCCTGCCCTCCTAATACGCTGGGCCTGGTGCCAAATGAAAACATGGGGGCGCCTGTTCAATAAGCAGGGAAAAGTCTCCTTAAAAGTACTGAAGAGTCGAGCTTTGCCTTTTTTCTGGTCTCTTGAGTTGTCATCATATTGTTTACTTGCCCTTTTATGTCATCCTAAGTAAAGAAAAATTATATATTTTAATTATCAGCATGAACTTTACCATTTGTCCTCACACAGCGCAATGCCAGTTTTAAATAAAAATGAGAGCGTGTGTAACTTGTATGCAGATCACTGGAATTAGTCTGTATTTCCTCATTTGTAGGCACGTGGGCGTTTTGTGCTTGATGGAACAGTGGAAACATTGCACAAAACCAACTCAACTGTTTTAATTTTCGTTGTGATGTGCTGTATCTAACGTGGAATCTCTATGCCCAAGTCGTTATTTGCTCCCCCCTTGTCTTATCACTGGGTTTCATTTGGTTGTCACCAACTTACAGTTTGTTAAACTTGATCCAGAGAGGGTGAACTTGACGTTCTTGGAAAATTTAAGTCTTTTAGGGGGGTAAGTGAATGTAGTGGAGGGAGAGTCCAGGAGAGCGTTTACAGAACTGTCCCCGAGGCCCTGGGAAGGCTGTCTTCTGGCACACGCCGCCATCTCAGCCGACTCCACTCTGTTGGGGGCAGGCTGGGCATCAGGTGTCGAGTCATCACACAGCACCGTCTGAGCACAGCACTCAGCGAGTCGGGGCCCCTGTGCCACATTGGACACTCCCCTCTGCCCGCCGTGCCCACAAAGGGGGCAGACACGTGTCCTTCCTGTAAGGGTCCTATGAGGCATCGGGAAGTCCAGGAGGAAACCTTAGATGGGAGTAACTGTCTACTGAGTCGGAGAGAAAAATAAAAAATCTCCAAACACTGCTGTCAGTTCTCCCAGTTCTGGAGGCAGAAGTGTGAGATCAAGGTGCCGGCAGATTTGGTGTCTGCTGAGGCCTCTTCCTGGTTCACAGACAGTGTCTTCTTGCTGTGTCCTCACGTGGGGGAAGGGCTGGGGGCTCTTATGTCTCTGTTATGAGGGCATTGATCCCAGCATGGGGGCCCCACCCTCATGACCTCATCACCTCCCGAAGGCCCCCTCCTGACACGATCACCTTGGGGATTAGGGTTCAATATGAATTTGGGGTTGGTGGCACAGACATTCAGTCTATAACAACTGGGAAATTGTTGGCCACAAAGACAGGATATATAATGATAAATCATGCTCCATAACATAAAAGCAATACTGGGAAAGAAAAATCTGAATGTGTGTTTCAGTAAATTCTGGTAACTAAAACGCAAACCCAATATATACTAACACTGAATGATTCCTAGGTGATACCTTTAGGCAAAGCAAATTTATCAGTAAAAAAATGTAGAAAATAGAAAGACAAAAACAATGAATTTGAATGAACATGTTTACAAGGTAGCCATAATACATGACTGTACAAGGTGAAATATTTCAGTATAAATTGTTTATATCATGCATACAGAAAAATAATAATTTGGAGACTGAAGGGACTGCCATGCTCTTGCTTGAAGTGAAAGGAAAGTAGTTCGCTGACTGTAGGAACACGATTAGCAACTGAACAAGCACTGGATTCTAGTAGAAACTAGCTTGAACCTCATTTGAACGCCTTGTATCCATTGCTTTTCAGCATAGGTTAGAACAAGTAATAAATTGTATCATTTTAGTTAGTAGAATAACATAAAATTTACCTCTGATGGGCCTGAAGCCTTCTGGCATGACAGTTTTGAGTGAAGACCGCCCACAGGGATGAAGTTTGCATCTGTGCTGTGGGGTCTTGTGCTGCTGTCCTGCTGGGGCGGCGTCTCCCCCAGACACTGGTCCGAGGCACTGGGCCTCCACCAGCGCAAAGGCCCTGTGCTCAGAGGGGCCCCAGCTTGGTTAACGCTCTCCTGTTACTGTTTGAACAAGGGGACCTGCATTTTCACTGTGCACTGGGTCCTGCCAATTATAGGCCTGGTGACAGGGGTGCGTTCTATACAGGGTAATTTGTGTAGGTTGTTATTCTTTTTTGGGGGGGATACTTCTTATATTTATGGCTATTTGCATGAATATAAGATTTCTAAAGAACCCTACTTCTTAAAATTGCAAACTTGTAAACAGATCCATTCCCCACATTTTCATTAGGTCTGGGGACCCTTTCTTAGATTATACAGAAGTGCAAGGGTTGCAGGGCAGGACTGAGAAGCCGAGAGTCTGTGCAGAGCACGACGCAGCCTTTTAGATTTCATGGGTGAATGGGAGACGTTTCTGTTATGATGATCTTTTTACAATTAATATACTTCCTTCCTCAATTCAATGATCTTTATGATTCAGTGTTCTTAAAAACTATTAGTAAAGACAGAACAACAACAGAATGAACTCTCTGTAATAATGGAAGACACGGTGGAAATGCCAGAATACTGCTTAAATATTTGGGTTTTCATGTTCTAGAACCGTGTTTGTGAGAAATGTAGAAAATAGATACTTGCCATGAGACTGCAATAATTTGCACTCAGGCTGAGGAACATGCTGGAGGCTTTGGGGAAATTGGACATAATAAAGAATGAGGTGTCTGATTATCTACAACATTCACTCTGAGTAGGTGATGCTTGGATTTTGCAGGAAAGGCGCCTCTCACCCCCAGACACAGCTCAAGTCAGGCACAGCGGTTGTGTCCTGAGGGAGAGTCGCATGAGCTAGATTTGTGGTGACCTGGTTAAATGGACACCCACGAAGACAGGAAGAAAAATCCCGGGAAGGGCGATAAAATACGAGCCATGGCGACATAATGAAGCCAGATTACGATCTCAGCCCAAAGTGAGCCCGGACCAGCTGTTGAGTAGTTAAGAGACTTTGATAAAAGTCTGCATTAGAAAAAAAAAAAGGAGGGGTCTTCTAGTCCGTCTTTAAAGGTAATTTTAATTTCCGGAATTCTCTCATCAAAGAACATAACTCTCAACTAATCACAGAAGGATGACAGAAGGCTCGTCTCGAAAAATTTTTGCCAACTGAGATTAAATGGTATTTTGTTTTAGAACAATACTCCCTTTTCAATGTTTTATTAATTGGTTTGATTAAGGCAGATCTATTTGAGGAAGGTCATTTTCGACCAAAACATAGTGATTTCTGAAACTTTACATTCCTATCCTTTATTCCTAAAAGTATTTTGTATGTGTCTGTCTGTGTGTGCGTGCTCACGTGTGCCTAAAGGGTTAGTAGATTCTACTTTGCAATTTGGGGGAAATTCAGCCAATATTTACTGAATGGCTGCGATGCGCCAGCCTGGCCGGTCCTGGGGTTGCTGAGACGGTCAGGAGACGGTGCTGCGCGTGGCCCAGTCAGAACGGCAGAGCCAGCCTGGGTGTGAGCAGACCCACCCCGAGTTCACACCCTGTGAGCCCCGCTAGGTGCTGGCTGTTTTTTCTCCCAAGTCGCTCATACCACGGAGGCCTGGAAGGTTCCAGAATCCTTCAGATATTGTGCCCCTTCTTGATACAGACGAAGAGCACACAGCTCCCGCCCTCCTGAGACGAGAACTCCCTCCATCCGGCGGCGTCCACCGCTGACCCCACGCGCTCTCCTGCCCTTGGAGGAGGTCACAGTACAGGCTGGTCTTTCTCTGCAGCACGGTTTCTGTTCCTCCCGTGGACGTGGCGTGTCCCCAGGCAGGGACGCTGGGCTTCCCCAAGCAGGTCACAAGGCCCGACTAGCTGACATTTCATCCTGCTCCTGTGGAGGCAAACCCCCGACGTTTCCTCCTTCCTTTGAGCTGCTGACCCCGTGTCGGTCACCTGGCCATCACGTGCCGAGAACAGACGTGCGGTCAGAGGCGAGCTTCCGCGTGGTCCACCCACAGAGTCCCTGCGCCGGCTCTGCACCCACCCCGCCCCCCGTGGACACGCTCCCCCTGAGGCAGCCCCCCTTGTGTGAGGGGCCGTTTCCTTGCCTTCGCAGACCCTGCTCTGCGTCACCGGCCTTCTTCTTCCCTTCTGGGGCATCTCCGTTGGCACACAAGCAGGTAGCATCCCCCACCTTCAAGGAGAAACTTCTCGTGATCTCATATCTGCTTCCAGCCACCATCATGTTTCTCTGCTTTCCCTTCAAAGAAAGGGCTTGTCTCTGCTGCCCCTACGTGCTCTCGGCCTCCTCACTGAAAGTGGTCCCCTCAGGCTTTCAGCCTCACTGACCAACGAGAACTCCTTTTGTAGCCTCACCAGGGACTAGATCTGGACCAGCTGGCATCTCTGCATCCTTGACTCTCGGCTTCCTTCCTAAACAGCTTCTCCAGCCTCCCAGACACTTCTCTTTCCCTCCTCTCCCTTCCTCTCTCTCCCTCCTTTTCTCCCTCACACGTTCTCTCCAGTTTCCTCTTACTTCACTGGCTGCTTAATCCTCAGTTGCCTTTTTTAGTTCTTCCTCATCTTTCCAGCTTCTAAATGTTTTGGTGCCCAGAGCTCCATCCTTGGACCTTTTTTCTTCCCGACTTATGTTCCAAGTCACCTCATCCTTCTCATGGCTTTAAGTGCAATCTATTTTTTGATGATTCTCTAATTGATACATCCAACTTAAATGTCTCTTCGGCACCCCAAACTCTTATATCCTGCATCTACCCCAGACCTTTACTGATGTCTAAAAAACATCTCAACTCTTAACACGTTTAAAAGCAAACCACATCCCAAAGCCCAACAACACCAAATGCTGACAAGGCCATGGAGCAACGGGAACTCTCATCACTGCTGGTGGGAATGCAAAATGGTACAGCTACTCTGGAAGACAGTTTGGCAGTTTTGTTTTACAAAACTAAACATACTTTTATTGTATGATCCAGAAGTCACACTCCTTGGTATTTACCCAAATGAGTTGAAAAAAATATGTGTGCACAAAAAGCTACTACACACAATGTTTATAGCAGCTTTATTCATAATTCCCAAAATTTGGAAGCAGCCAAGATGTCCTTCAGTAAGTGAATGGATAAATTGTGATACATCCAGACAATGGAATATTATCCAGCCCTAAAAATAAATGAGCTATCAAGCCATGGAAAGACATGGAAGAACCTTAAATGAATATGACTAAGTGAAAGAAGCCAATCTGAAAAGGCTACACACTGTATGATTCCAACTCAGTGACATTCTGGAAAAGACAAAGCTATAGAGACAGTAAAAAGATCAGTGTTTGCCAGGGTTTGTGGGGAAGGAGGGATGACTAGGCAGAGGATTTTTAGGGCAGTGAAACTACTCTGTGTGACACTACAGTGGTGGATGCACGTCATTTTGCTTTTGTCAAAAGCCATAGAATGTAAAGCATACAAGGTTGTAGATGTAAAGTATGGACTTTCGTTAGTATCGATATTGGTTTGTCAATTATAGTAGCTGTACACATTAATGCTAAATGTTACTAATGAGGAGGTTGAGAGCAGGGGAAGCGGGCACATGGGAATCCTGTGCTATCTGATCTAAAACTGCTCTAAGAATAAAGTCTATTAAACAAAAAAAACCAGATCTCTCCACCCCTTCTCACTGCCTGCTCCTTCTGCGGCCCGACATCTCAGTGGAAGGCGATTCATTCCACTCGTTGCTGAGCCAGAAGTAGTGGGTCTTCCTCGGTTCCTGTGACATGTCCCTACTTTGAGTCCAACCCCAGATTCTAGGTGCCCTTCCTTCAGGACACACCGGGGGTCTCAGCAGCTCCATACCTACCACCTGGTCCCAGCCTTAGTTAATTAAGGTTAATTCATCTTAATTTGGGTTGACTATTTCAGCAGCGTCCTGCCGATACCTCTGCAGCAGCTTTGTCCACACAGCAGAAAGCCTACTTCTTCCAAGCCGTGTGACGTTACTCCACCGACCAGAGCCCTCCAACGGCATCTGCCCTCCACGAAAGGGAAATCCCACCTCCTGAAATGTTTAACAGAAGCTGCCATCACAGGATAGGCCATGAAATCTCAATACCTTAAGAGAACAGAAAACCATTTAGTTTTCAACAACCAGTCTGGTCGTTGGGGAGCTCAGGGTGGGGAGGGGACACGCCGCCATCAGCGACCATTCAGGGTCCCAGGCTCTGCCGCCACCTCTAGTGTGTGTGGCTTTCGTGGCCACATACTGGCAGACAAGCCAGTGCAGGGTGGGGAGCCAAGCTGCGCATGGCCCCCGTCAATTCCACTCCTGTTTCTGTGGCCAGAACTCATCACACGGCCAACGTAGAGGCAGCAGGGGTTGTAAAGCGCAGTGAACGCTCGGTCTGCTCTCCACCCACAGCTCCACACCCAGGAAAGGAGTGAAACGTGTGTGTGTGCTCCAGCAGGGAAGAAAAAGGCTGGTGATGCAGAGCAGGGTCCCCACAAGGGAGGGCTGCTTCAGGGGGAGCGTGTCCACGGGGGGCAGGGGGGTGCAGGGCGGGGCGGGTGCAGAGCCAGCATGGGGACTCTGCGGCTGGACCCTGAGGAAGCCCCCCTCTGACTGCACATCTGTTCTCAGTGCTGATCGCCAGATGACCTGATGGCCGTTGCCACGGGGTCAGCAGCTCAAAGGAAGGAGGAAGCGTCAGGGGTTTGCAGCCACAGGAGCAGGGTGAAAACTCATCTAGTCGGGCTCTGTGACCTGCTTGGAGAAGCCCACCATCACTGCCTGGGACATGCCGGCCATGTCCTGGCATAAAATGTGTGTGTGTGTGTGTCTGTCTGTCTGTCTGTCTGTCTGTCTACGTGAATGTCCGCCCCTCAGAGGATGTGTGCACGCACATCCCTTCCCTTCCGGCCTCTCGCGCTCTGAGCGGCTCCTTCACCCAAGTGCCCTTGGCCTCCGGGCTCTGCCAGGCTGGGAATCCGCCCCTGGTGCACCGCCCCACCTCTCCCCTGAGCAATTTAGGGCCATTCATGGCAGCAGGAGCTTCTATGATCTGACTATTAATAGCCAAGCGTAAAATCAGCGCCCAGAAGGCGGCCAGAAGTGAAACCGCAGCTGACAGAGCGTCCCCGGGGGGGCGCAGCAAGCAGCTGGGGCTGCAGAGACACTGGCTGGTGGCGGGGGGAGCGCCTCACTGACGCTCCCGAGAGCACCCCCGGCAGCGCTCCTTCCAAAGGCATCTGATCGCCAGGAAGCAACACCCACTTTCCTTCTGAATGGTGTCAAGCGCAGGGACACGGTTTCAAAGGCGCTTGTGTAACGTCTCACAGTTGCTCAAGAGGTAGGCTCTCCAGGCCACCTTCCTCTGCCTCTTCTGCAGGTGGGGACCTCTTACAAGAGCGGGATCTTGTTCCTCATAATGAGACCAGATCCCTGTCTACGAAAACAAGCCTTGGAAACTTCAGGAATCTCCCGTCACCTCCTGGCACGTGGAAGGGGCGCAGAGAACAGGAGGGAAGAGAGAGCCCACCGCCCCAGCCGTGCTCACGGGGCCCAGCGTTGGCCCTGAGGTGATGCCCTCGTGTTCTCAGTGCCCTTTTATTCGAACGGCGTCTTTTCAAGGCAGCTTCGTAGAAACGACCCGAAGCCGCACCCTGACGGCCTCCTTTCTCACCTTCCTAACTCCGCCAGCCCACCAGCCCCCGTTCAGCCTCCTGCCCCCACTTCCCTGCCGTCCCTGTGCTTCTCCTCTGAAGTCCTGGCTCTGAATACAGGAGCCTGAGTCTGGACATTGTTGGTGGACACAGACGCTCTTGGGAGCTGCAGGTCCAGGGATGCGGAGCCCTGGAACCGTGTCAGCCGGGCCGGGCACCTGCAAAGGGCTCATGCCCCAAAAGAGCAAAGGGGCCCAGGGGAACTTTCGGGGGTGATGGATGTTTATTACCTTGATGGTGACAGTGGTGACACGGGTGTGTCCATAGGTCCAAACTCATCAGACCGTGTACTTCAAATGTGCACAGGTTTTTGTAGGTCAATTATACCAGCTGTAATTGCCAGCTATTTTTTAAAAAAAGCATGTAGTCAGCTGTGTTGGAATGTAAAGAAGAGGAAATCTTAAAATCAGCTTTGTGAATACACTGAGATTTTATTTTTTATTAGATTGGTTGAACTCAGACAACTGGCTTGGAAAAAAGAAACAAAGGTATAGAGTCACAACCCGTTCCAAGCGCAGACGTCTGTCTGAGAAGGCGGCGGTTGCTCTGGCGTGGGGGGCGGGGTGGCGAGGCGGGGGGCGCCGGCTGCCGGCTTCGGTACTTGAGTGAAGATGGGCAGAACTTGAGCTGAGAGCTGAAGCCTGGGTAATTATTGATTTTCCAAATGATGAGAAGAAAAACTGACAAGGGCTGAATCTTGGCAGAAATACCCATCTTCACCTGCAAAGAAAAATAAAGATCGCGGAAGGAGATGGGGAGAGATGCGCGTGACCCTCGTTAAAGCCCGTTTTAAGGAGTTAAAACTGGTGTCAGGACTCCTGCGGGCGGCGCAGGGATAAGCCCGCGCTGGCCTCCAGCCCTGGGCGGCCGCTCCCTGGGGTGCAGAAAAGTGCCCAGCCGACATCCCCCGGGACTCCTGTGCTTGCGGGGCCTCCTGGCTGCCACCCCAGGTCGTGGCAAACAGCAGACATGCTCTGTTTTTCTTAAGACCTGACAGCTGCCAGACGTTCAGCTTCCATGAATGCATTTAATCCTCCAAATACCCCCGTGGTTTCCCGCAGCTAAAGAAACCAAAGAAACCAGTCAGAAAAGTTGGAAACCCGCTCGAGGGCACACGATGGGAAACTCACGGGAGGATTCGGACCCAGGCCCTCCTCCCCGAACCGGCTCCCCTGGAGTGTGTGCCGGGCGGCGACCTCCATCCCTTCCCGTTCCCCGGGTCCCCATGTTTCTGTGAACACGATAAAGGCTCCAGGTTTTGGTCGCTCTTCGAAGCCCTTGGGAACAGCCGTGATACAGAATCCACATGTGCCACTGATGCACCCGGATGGCTGCTGCCCGGTGCCAAGGGTCCCAGAGCTGTTGGTGGAAGGTGTGGAACGGAAAACTGACCCTTCCTGACAGCAAATCATGGGAAAGAACTGGGGATGGGCGGAGCTTCAGTTCTGGCTTCAGAAGCTGTGAACTCGAGGGTCCCAGATGTCACTGAGGAAGCCTTGGGATGAGTGGATGGTTAGGAGCCTGGAGCTGGGGGGATGTCAAGCCTGTCCTGTCTCGTCTCCCGCCTGCATCCCCGGCTTGCCCGTGTGGACACCGGGCAAGCCGGTGCTGGTCGGACCTTGTGGCTGCATTTGTGAGTGGGCGCCGGCCACAGCTCGTGGAGAAGCTGAGTAGTCAGTTTATTTCCACGCAGATGCTGAGGGTATTTTTAAACCTAACAGGGTCACGTGACAGCAATCATCTGGATTTCCACAGCGTTTTGTGCCCCAAAGTCACTTTTGCAAGCACAGGGTTTCCGGAAGGGGGCTGTTGATACCGTCGTTTGTTTATTCTTCCTGGGGCCCTCGCAGTGGGCGTTTCAATCCGAGGCTAAGGCATCTGTACCTTCCGCAGACTTTAGGTAAATGAGGAGTGTCCACTACACGACGGGTGACACGGTCCTGTGTAGGCCTCCTGGGGCTGGAGAGACAGCGGTCTGCACTCGGGCCTGAGCATCTGTGCAAACAGCAGGCAGGTTCCCGTGCGCCAGGCCCGGACACGAGCATTTACATCCCGCTACCCAGCCCACGCCCCCCAGATGCGTCCCATGAGATCCTGAGGACACAGAGGAGTAGCCACGGCCCCATCTGCCTGGGGCTCGGGGCTCCTAGGGAGCAGGGGGCCTTCATCCCGGTTCCTGCGGGTGTTCTCCTCGCTCTGGAAAAGCAGAGCCTGTCAACATTCCCTGATGGCGGCCCGACCAGCCGCCTGCCCCGCCAGCAGGAAGCAGGCCCGGGGCCCCGCCGCACTCACAGTGCCGACGTCACGGCATCTCTAAGGATGCAGGCCGGGGCGTCCTCTCACTCTGCCAGCCCTGGGCCCTCCCTCTGGCCACACGTGGGCGGCCTCACATCCCCCAAAGTGTCTTTGTGGGCAGGGTGCGTGTCGTCCACGTGACCCCTTGTGACAGGGACATCCACGGAGCCTGTGTCACGGCAGGAGCGAGGCTGTGGGTCAGAAAGGGTGGCCTCGGTCGCTGAGCCTTCCATCGCCAGAGGCACTTGGGTGGGTCTGAACCTGCATACAGAGGCTCCCCCTGCAGCCACCGCGTGAAGCCGGGGCTGTTCTTCCCGAGGGGGACAGAGCATGTGGCGGGTTGCCCCCCCGAGACTCTGACAGCAGCAGAGGGGCGCGGAAATTCGAGTTCTGGGCATCTTCTTCCCTCCCTGCCAGGACCCGACCCACGCGGCTGTCAGAGCTGGCACCGGGAGGTGGGGAGGCGCCGCGGAGAGCCCCGCAGGAGAGCGGAGCACTTCTCTCCGTGGACTCGGTGCAGGGGTGGGGCCCACCTGGGCCACCAGAGCCCCCTCCGAGGCCCCTAGCAGCCTGCGCCTGGGTGAGGGCGTCAGCAAAGCCGGGGCCGGGGCAGATTGCGCCTCCGTGCTGTTCTGGAAATTCTGACTGGCTACCTTCCAAGCCACCAAGTTGAGAGCAAAGGAAGAGTTTGATGGTAATGAAAACTGGCAGCTTTCCAGCTGCAAACCTGACTCGCTTAAGCTAAGAGAGCCCTGGCGGTCAGGATTGGCCGGCGGGCAGCTGACGCCCGTGTGGGACCTGCGTTCCGAGCTGGCTGTCCTGCTGGCCCTGCGTCTCCCCGCCCCCCAGACGACACCTGCAAGACCCCTGCGTCTGGACGGTGCAGACTTTCAAGGGCTCAACTGCATTTTCTCTACGCACGTGTGGAGGCGGCCTGTGAATTTCTCATTTTTACTTTATCGTTCCACTTAATCTTCCTTAAAAGCCGCCGCTACAATTGGGGAAGCAGCTTCCAATTAAGAAACCGTGCAGACTTGATGTGTGTGAGGCACGTACCTGCCCCGCCTTTGCCCCCGACACCGAGGAGAGCGTGCTGGACGCCGTACGTCAGATCCCACGGAACAATCCGCGGAGCCTGCAGCTTGGCGGTTTGGCTGCCACACGGAGGGTTTCCACAGCAACCTCGCCTCCTGCCTCTTATGGTTACAGGTGTGCCTCAGCTCTTTCCCGACCATCTGGTGCCCTGGTGGAGGTGCCCACAGGTTGTAAAGAAAAGGGCACCAAGTCACCCCATGAACTTCCCGCCCTTCTGCCTTCTCTCTCCCCTCTGATCCTTCTGTCTTCTCCTGCCCCCTCATCTCCCCTGCTCCCCACCATCCCTGCCTGTCCCCCCATCCCTTCTGCCCCTCCTGTTTCTCCCATCCCCCCATCTCCCCATCCCCCTCCTCTCCTATCCCCCCAGCTCCCACCCCCTCCCGTCCCCTCCTATTTCTCCTGTCTCCCCATATCCTCCGTCCCCCCGTCCCCTCCTGTCCCCCCATCCCCCATCCCCTCCTGACACCCCTGTCCCCTCCTGTCCCCTCCATCCCCCCCATCCCCCATCCCCTCAGCTCTCCCCGCATCTGTCCTGCAGCATCAGTTCACCATCTGCTCATCAGATGGAGTCCCGGGACCCAGACCTCGCAGGGGCTTCAGTTAATCTTTGAAAATGCAGAAGTCCTTTAAGCATCTGGGTAACCGGTGGCTGGTGCTGAGCTGTCTACGCATCCAGGGCACATCTGAAGGAACAGTCAGTCCCGGGGACCTTGGGGTGACTTGTCTGTGGATGGGCCCTCATCCTGAGAACATCCGACTCCTCAGGCGTGAAGATGCAGTCGCAGGATCCCATGGCCCTTGTCATCCATCTTGTCCTGGAACAGTTCCTTCTCTGGAGAAACAGGTGGTAAATCGATCATTAAGTCGCAGTGTAAACGTGATCTCGCGGTACCAGGTGCTCCAGGAACCCAGAGACCATGGGGGGCGGGCGTCTCACAAGGAGGGGCCTCCTGACCTGTTCCTGATGGGGAGCCAGAGCCGGGAGCCACCCGAGAAGAAGACACAGCACTCGGAGGGCCTTGGGGACCTCGGGGAGCCCAGCGTGTTATTTATGTATTTTGTGTCCCGCCTCTTTCTGAAAAGGATTTATTCGGGTAAAAACACATAAGCAGACAGAAGGTAAGGGGAGGAAATAAGTGCAGTCAGGGCTGTGAGCCGCTGAACAAGAGGCGCCCGAGCTCCCCGGGCGAGGTCTCTGCTCCCTCCGGTTGCATCCTGGGCCGCAGGGGAGCCCGGACCCTAGACGGCACACAATGAGAACGAGTGAAGTGAGTGACCCCGCACTCTGGCTGTGGACGGGGCTGAGTGTCCTGGAGAAGAGCGCAGTTACTACAGGGGTCAGAATATCTAAGTGGCAAAAACAAAGGATTGCTCTGAAAAAATAAACTAAAAGAGAAAAAAGAAAGAAAACCGGGTATTCTTGATAATCCAACACGACCCACAAAAAAATCAGGTTATCATGTGGGGCCTCCCAGAAAGGAAGGGAACTGGGAGAATTCGGTGCATGGACAGCAGGTTCAAGGGCAGGAGTGGGGCTGACCTGAGGACCAGGCATCCGCTCGTGTCTCCAGAGTGTGTGAAGAGTCCGGCGTGCGAGGCCGTCGTGCAGTGCACGTCATGGTGAACCGTCTTTGCTAATAACCCCACGGAGAGAAAACCTCATTCCACAGAAACAGGCACTGACCTTGCTGAGTCAGGAGCACGTCTCTGACCTGTGATCCGGCCCCGACCCTTTGCCCTCGGACGCTGACTCCAAGACACCCTTACCCTCCCTCCTCTGTGCTCCCACAGGTAGAGCCACTCACTTTCCTATTTCACTGACAAACCGAAAGATGCCTTTTGCCTCTTCCATGGAATAAACAATTAAACCAAGACAGTGTTGGGGTAAGATTGCAGAGATGCCCGTGCAGAAGTATAGATGCAGAGCAACAGATTTCCTTCAGGATTCTCAGAGGGGACCCCTTCTGGGATGGAGATGCCTCTGGACGCTGTGTCCTGGACCCGTAATCCCTCCTGTACCCACAGTACCCTCAAGTGCGGGGAGAATTCAGGGGTTTGTGGGGCACTTCCACACCCCTGGCCCGGGGCCACTACACATGAGCCTCCAGCTTGCTCAGTGCACACCTCCGGGGGCGGGGGGCGAGCTGTGCACACAGAGACATGTACCTGGTGCCGCGGGACGGGTGAGTGACCTGCCTGGTGCACGGCACCTTCCTGACCTCAAAAACTAAAAAGCAAACCAAAGGCAAAGCAAATGTAGCAGGAGCTTTTTGGGCATTATCTCCTTTAAGGCTTTGCGTGATCTTGAGAGTTGACCTCCTCGCCCTCGTGTAGTGGCGGGAACCCTGGGTCTTGGGGGAGGTTGGATGACCTGCCAACAGGGCCGCAGAGGCAGGTCTGAGCTCAGAGCCCTCTCCCCACCGCCGTGTTCCCGTTGGCACAAAATCCCTTTAAAAAACGTGGGAGCTCATCTCTCAGCACTGCTGGTAGGGATTCTGTAGCACTTCCAATAATAGATAAAAAGTAGAACCTTTCTTTTTTCCTCTGGGATACCATGATCCAGTGACAAAAAGTCTATTCACAGGAAGCTGTACAGGTGTCAGGTCACCTGTGTAAAGCGTGGCTGGGGAAGCATCCAGGTGCCTTCTGCGTTGACGCCATCACATCCAGGGCAACGTGCAAAATACGTTTTCAAATGCCAATAGTTTCCTTTTTCTTTAAAAAAATTGCATTTTTTGACGTCCACCAGCATTTTCCAGGAGAGCGGTATTTAATTCTCCTGGCACATTTTCTTTTTCACAGGACATTTAATTTCGCTAGATAGTTCTTAAGCAGAAGCACTCCGTAGCCAAATGGTTATTGAACATCATCGTCATAAATCACTGGACCACACGTGTGTGTTTCACAGAACGCTTTGTCAGCAGTTCTGCACCCAGTATAGGCCTGACGTGTCCAAGGGTCGCAGAAAAATCAGGGACGGCCAGGGAAGGAGCGTTGATGACCCAGCACGAGTTTCTTCTGCACGTTTTCTCTCAGGGTCTCACAGGCGAAATAATAACATATTATTACGTTATCATTTGGAAGGTTCAAAGTCTTGGAAATAACAACTTTTGCCCACTTAGCCAAAAAGCAAACTGGGGTGCTCTGAGACAAGGAGCCCCGGAGGGGTTATGTTAATGAGGGTAATTGAAGCGGAGCTGGACTCTGGGGTCCAGGAGAGCAAAGGGAACCTGCAGGCACGGGGAGAGCCGGCTCCCGGGGTTCCGGGGCAGGCTGGCACACGGAGGCGGCGTTGGGGGAAGGAGGCAGCGCCCCGTGGAGCCGAGGGGAGCGCGGGCAGAGCACAGACCTCGGGCTCTGTGGGTGGACTTTGGGCAGTCAGGGGGGCCGCGGCGTCAAGGGCAGGGAGGGCTCAAGCCACCTGCTGGCACGTCCTCTGGCCCAAATCGAACTTCAGAAATGAGCGCTCACCCGCCAGCCACACGGCCGCCCATTGGGTGCCCACCTCTGTCAGACTCTGGCAGGACGCAAGCTTGGGGGCAAGGATGTCCCCCCGTGTCTCTGATGCCCAGACAGCGCCTGGCATGTCGTGGGTGGTCAGTGCGTGTTCGCCATTGAGCCTGTGACTCTGTCCCGCCGCCTCCCTCCCCCTGCAGACTGGACACATCAATGGGAGGCTGGGCTGACGGTCAGCAGTGCTTTAACTGTTCACACAGACCCTGCGTCTGACGGGCCGGGCCTCGGGTAAGGATATCAGGGGCAAGCGACACCCCGAGCGTTCCTGACATCACAGACCAGCCCCACACACACCCTCAGCGAGCTTTTTCTGAAAGGCATGTCTGCTCCTTCCTGGGCTTCCTGCTGGGTACCTATCGGCGGAGCATCTTCCATGGGATCCGGCACTTCTGTGTTTCCAAGCATCGTTTCCCTTCACCCTGATTCACAGCGTGACTGCATCTCTGCTCTGGCTCCACTCCTATCCTCGCGCTCCCGGTGGTTTTTACCTGATGACGCCTGCCCTGTGTTTGCAGCCTACAGAAAGGAGGCGAGACCACTCCTCACTCCGCAGCGGTGGCCGAGAGAGGCCGCTCAGACACGGCTGGGTCTTTGCAAAGTTCAGGGAGCGGGGGTCTCAGCTGGGCGCCCCTGAGCAGGGGGGCACCTAGCACACGAGATGACAGGTGAGCCAGGCAGGCAGGTGCAGTCGCGGGGTAAGAGGCAGGCAGGAGTCAGGCGGCTCCGTCCGGAGGGAGCAGGTGCTGGGGACACCGCCCGCCTCTCCCGGTCCTGCAGGACCATCACGCATGTGCCCCCCTCAGTCCTCTCCCTCTGGGGACTGAGAATGGCTTCCGCAGTGACTCTTCTTCCCTCCGTGTGTCACATCCCTGCTGCCCAGTGTAGATGCAGGGCAGTAACACCATGGTGCGCTCACTGTTGCTCAAGAAATATTCGTGGGATGAGGCAGCACAGGGATAAAAGGAGGGGAAGTGTCTGTGAGTCAGGAAGAGTCCTGCTCAAGCGTATTCACAGCAGAGGCCACGACGGGGGCACAGCCCCAGTGTCTGTGGACAGATGAGTGGATAAAGAACACGTCTCTCTCTCACACACACACACACACGCACGCACACACACACACACACGGGAATATTATTCACCCATGAAAAAGGAAGTCCTGACCTTGAGGGCATTATGCTCAGTGAGATAAACCAGACAGAGAAAGACAAAAACTGCATGATCTCACTTAGACGTGAAATCTACAAACATCCAATACGTAGAAGCAGAGGGTAGATGGGGGTGAGCAGGGGCCGGGAGGCGGGGGAGGTGGGGAGGAGCTGGTGACAGGGACAAAGCTTCAGGGATGCAGGGCGAGCAGTCCCGAGACTACTGTCCAGCACGGTGACTGCAGGTGATAACGCTGGGTCACATCCTGGAAATTTGCTCAGGGAGTAGATCCCAGGTGCTCTGACCACACACAGTGGTCACCATGTGAGCAGGACATGCTAACTAGCTTGGCTGTAGTAACCGTTTCACTGTGTGCACGTGTCTCAAACCAGCATGCTGGGCACCCTAAATATATACAATTCTTGTTTAAAAATAAAATTTTTTAAAAAGGGATAGTCCTGCTTGAAAGCTGGGACTGTAACACCTGGTCTATGATTTTTCTGAGCATGAATGAGTGAAACTCATGGGTTCCTAAGAAACTGAATTTACAGGGTCTTTTTTGAGTGTTTTTTTCCTTTTGTTTTTTTGGAGTTTTTTTTTTTTTGAATTTTAGAATTTTATTTATTTTTTTATACAGCAGGTTCTTATTAGTTATCCATTTTATACATATCAGTGTATACATGTCAATCCCAGTCTCCCAATTCATCACACCACCATCCCCCTACCGTCACTTTCCCCCCTTGGTGTCCATATGTTTGTTCTCTACATCTGTGTCTCCATTTCTGCCCTGCAAACCAGTTCATCTGTACCATTTTTCTAGGTTCCACATATATGCATTAATATACAATATTTGTTTTTCTCTTTCTGACTTATTCACTCTGTATGACAGTCTCTAGATCCATCCACATCTCTACAAGTGATCCAATGTCCTTCCTTTTTATGGCTGAGTAATATTCCACTGTATATAGGTACCACATCTTCTTTATCCATTCGTCTGTCGATGGGCATTTAGGTTACTTCCATGACCTGGCTATTGTAAATAGTGCTGCAGTGAACATTGGGGGCGCATGTGTCTTTTTGTATTATCGTTTTCTCTGGGTATATGCCCAGTAGTGAGATTGCTGGGTCATATGGTAATTCTATTTTTAGTGTTTTAAGGAACCTCCATAGGGTTCTCCATAGTGGCTGTATCAATTTACATTCCCACCAACAGTGCAAGAGGGTTCCCTTTTCTATACACCCTCTCCAGCATTTGCTGTTTGTAGATTTTCTGATGATGCCCATTCTAACTGGTGTGAGGTGATACCTCATTGTACTTTTGATTTGCATTTCTCTAATAATTAGTGATGTTGAGCAGCTTTTCATGTGCTTCTTGGCCATCTGTATGTCTTCTTTGGAGATATGTCTATTTAGGTCTTCTGCCCATTTTTGGATTGGGTTCTTTGTTTCTTTAATATTGAGCTCCATGAGGTGTTTATATATTTTGGAGAGTAATCCTTTGTCCGTTGATTCATTTGCAAATATTTTCTCGCATTCTGAGGGTTGTCTTTTCATCTTGTTTTTGGTTTCATTTGCTTTGCAAAAGCTTTTAAGTTTCATTAGGTCCCATTTGTTTATTTTTGTTTTTATTTCCATTACTCTAGGAGGTGGATCAAAAAAATCTTGCTGTGATTTATGTCAAAGAGTGTTCTTCCTATGTTTTACTCTAAGAGTTTTATAGTGTCCGGTCTTAGATATAGGTCACTAATCCATTTTGAGTTTATTTTTGTGTATGGTGTTAGGGAGTGTTCTAATTTCATTCTTTTACATGTAGCTGTCCACTTTTCCCAGCACCACTTATTGAAGAGACTGTCTTGTCCATTGTGTATCCTTGCCTCCTTTGTCATAGATTAGTTGACCATGGGTGTGTGGGTTTATCTCTGGGCTTTCTATCCTCTTCTATTGATCTATATTTCTGGTTTTGTGCCAGTACCATATAGTCTTGATTACTGTAGCTTTGTAGTATAGTCTGAAGTCAGGGAGCCTAATTCCTCCAACTCCGTTTTTTTCCCTCAAGACCGCTTTGGCTATTCAGGGTCTTTTGTGTCTCCATACAAATTTTAAGATTTTTTGTTCTAGTTCTGTAAAAAATGCCATTGGTAATTTGATAGGGATTGCATTAAATCTGTAGATTGCTTTGGGTAGTATAGTCATTTTCACAATATTGATTCTTCCAATCCAAGAACATGGCATATCTCTCCATCTGTTTGTATCATCTTTAATTTCTTTCATCAGTGTCTTATAGTTTTCTGCATACAGGTCTTTTGTCTCCCTAGGTAGGCTTATTCCTAGGTATTTTATTCTTTTTGTTACAGTGGTAAATGGGAGCATTTCCTTAATTTCTCTTTCAGGTTTTTCATCATTAGTGTATAGTGTATAGGAATGCAAGAGATTTCTGTGCATTAATTTTGTATTCTGCAACTTTACCAAATTCATTGATTAGCTCTAGTAGTTTTCTGGTGGCATCTTAAGGATTCTCTATGTATAGTACCACGTCTTCTGCAGACAGTGACAATTTTACTTTTTCTTTTCCAATTTGTATTCCTTTTATTTCTTTTTACTCTCTGATTGCTGTGGCTAGGACTTCCAAAACTATGTTGAATAATAGTGGCGAGAGTGGACATCCGTGTCTTGTTCCTGATCTTAGAGGAAATGCTTTCAGTTTTTCACCATTGAGAATGATGTTTGCTGTGGGTTTGTCATATATGGCCTTTATTATGTTGAGGTAGGCTCCCTCTCTGCCCACTTTCTGGAGAGTTTTTATCATAAATTGGTGTTGAATTTTGTCAAAAGCTTTTTCTGCATCTATTGAGATGATCATATGGTTTTTATTCTTCAATTTGTTAATATGGTGTATCACATTGATTGATTTGCTTATATTGAAGAATCCTTGCATCCCTGGGATAAATCCCACTTGATCATGGTGTATGATCCTTTTAATGTGTTGCTGGATTCTGTTTGCTAGTATTTTGTCGAGGAGTTTTGCATCTATATTCATCAGTGATATTGGTCTGTAATTTTCTTTTTTTGTAGTATCTTTGTCTGGTTTTGGTATCAGGGTGATGGCGGCCTCATAGAATGAGTTTGGAAGTGTTCCTTACTCTGCAGTTTTTTGGAAGAGTTTGAGAAGGATGGGTGTTAGCTCTTCTCTAAATGTTTGATAGAATTCACCTGTGAAGCCATCTGGTCCTGGACTTTTGTTTGTTGGAAGATTTGTAATCACAGTTTCAATTTCATTACTTGTGATTGGTCTGTTCATATTTTTTATTTCTTCCTGGTTCAATCTTGAAAGTTTATACCTTTCTAAGAATTTGTCCATTTCTTCCAGGCTGTGCATTTTATTGGCATAGAGTTGCTTGTAGTAGTCTCTTAGGATGCTTTGTATTTCTGTGGTATCTGTTGTAACTTCTCCTTTTTCATTTCTAATTTTATTGATTTGAGTCCTCTCCCTCTTTTTCTCCATGAGTCTGGCTAATGGTTTGTCAATTTTGTTTATCGTCTCAATGAACCAGCTTTTAGTTTTATTGATCTTTGCTATTGTTTTCTTTGTTTCTATTTCATTTATTTCTGCTCTGATCTTTATGATTTCTTTCCTTCTGCTAACTTTGCGTTTTGTTTGTTCTTCTTTCTCTAGTCCCTTTAGGTGTAAGGTTAGATTGTTTATTTCAGATTTTTCTTGTTTCTTGAGGTAGGCTTTATTGCCTACCTCTTAGAACTGCTTTTGCTGCATCCCAAAGGTTTTCGATCATCCTGTTTTCGTTGTAATTTGTCTCTAGATATTTTTTGATTTCCTCTTTGATTTCTTCAGTCATCTCTTCGTTATTTAGTAACATATTGTTTAGCCTTCATGTGTTTGTGTTTTTTACGTTTTTTTCCCTGTAATCGATTTCTAATCTCATAGCGTTGTGGTCAGAAAAGATGCTTGATATGATTTCAATTTTCTTAAATTTACTGAGGCTTGATTTGTAACCCAAGATGTGATCTATCATGCAGAATGTTCTGTGTGCACTTAAGAAGAAAGTGTAATCTGCTGCTTTTGGGTGGAATGTCCTATAAATATCAATTAAATCTATCTGGTCTGTTGTGTCATTTAAAGCTTGTGTTTCCTTATTAATTTTCTGTTTGGATGATCTGTCCGTTGGTGTAAATGAGGTTTTAAAGTCCCCCACTATTATTGTGTTACTGTCGATTTCCTCTTTTATAGCTGTTAGCAGTTGCCTTATGTATACAGGTGCTCCTGTGTTGGGTGCATATATATTTATAATTGTTATATCTTCTTCTTGGATTGATCCCTTGATTATTATGTAGTGTCCTTCCTTGTCTCTTGTAACATTCTTTATATTAAAGGCTATTTTATCTGATATGAGTATGGCCACTCCAGCTTTCTTTTGATTTCCATTTGCATGGAATATCTTTTTCCATCCCCTCACTTTCAGTCTGTATGTGTCCGTAGGTCTGAAATGGGTTTCTTGTAGATAGCATATATATGCATCTTGTTTTTGTATCCATTCAGCGAGCCTGTGTCTTTTGGTTGGAGCATTTAATCCATTCACGTTTAAGGTAGTTATTGATATGTATGTTCCTATTACCATTTTCTTAATTGTTTGGGTTTGTTTCTGTAGATCCTTTTCTTCTCTTGTGTTTCCCACTTAGAGAAGTTCCTTTAGCATTTGCTGTAGAGCTGGTTTGGTGGTGCTGAATTCTCTTAGCTTTTGCTTGTCTGTAATGCTTTTGAGTTCTCCATCGAATCTAAATGAGATCCTTGCCGGGTAGAGTAGTCTTGGTTGTAGGTTCTTCCCTTTCATCACTTTAAATATATCATGCCACTCCCTTCTGGCTTGTAGAGTTTCTGCTGAGAAATCAGCTGTTAACCTTATGGGGGTTCCCTTGTATGTTATTTGTCATTTTTCCCTTGTTGCTTTCAATAATTTTTGTCTTTAATTTTTGTCAGTTTGATTACTATGTGTCTTGGCGTGTTTCTCCTTGGGTTTATCCTGCCTGGGACTCTCTGTGCTTCCGGGACTTGGGTGGCTATTTCCTTTCCCATGTTGGGGAAGTTTTCGACTATAATCTCTTCACATATTTTCTCAGGTCCTTTCTCTCTCTCTTCTCCTTCTGGGACCCCTATAATGCGAATGTTGTTGCACTTAATGTTGTCCCAGAGGTCCCTTAGGCTGTCTTCATTTCTTTTCATTCTTTTTTCTTTATTCTGTTCCGCGGCAGTGAATTCCACCATTCTGTCTTCCAGGTCACTTATCCGTTCTTCTGCCTCAGTTATTCTGCTGTTGATTCCTTCTAGTGTATTTTTCATTTCAATTATTGTATTGTTCATCTCTGTTTGTTTGTTCTTTAATTCTTCTAGGTCTTTGTTCAACATTTCTTGCATCTTCTCGATCTTTGCCTCCGTTCTTTTTCCGAGGTCCTGGATCATCTTCACTATCATTATTCTGAATTCTTTTTCTGGAAGGTTTCCTATCTCCACTTCAGTTAGTTGGTTTTTTTTGGGTTTAATCTTGGTCCTTCATCTGGTACATAGCCCTCTGCCTTTTCATCTTGTCTATCTTTCTGTGAGTGGGTTTTTTGTTCCACAGGCTGCAGGATTGTAGTTCTTCTTGCTTCTGCTGTCTGCCCTCTGGTGGGTGAGGCTACCTAAGAGGCTTGTGCAAGCTTCCTGATGGGAGGGACTGGTGGTGGGTAGAGCTGGGTGTTGCTCTGGTGGGCAGAGCTCAGTAAGACTTTAATCCTCTTGCCTGCTGATGGGTGGGGCTGGGTTCCCTCCCTGTTGGTTGTTTGGCCTGAGGCGACCCAACACTGGAGCCTACCCGGCTCTTTGGTGGGGCTAATGGCGGACTCTGGGAGGGCTCATGCCAAGGAGTACCTCCCAGAACTTCTGCTGCCAGTGTCCTGTCCTCACGGTGAGACACAGCCACCCCCGACCTCGGCAGGAGACCCTCCAACACTAGCTGGTAGGTCTGGTTCAGTCTCCCATGGGGTCCCTGTTCCTTCCCCTGGGTCCCGATGCGCACACTAATTTGTGTGTGCCCTCCAAGAGTGGAGTCTCTGTTTCCCCCAGTCCTGTCGAAGTCCTGCAATCAAATCCCGCTAGCCTTCAAAGTCTGATTATCTAGGAATTCCTCCTCCCATCGCCGGACCCCCAGGTTGGGAAGCCTGACGTGGGGCTCAGAACCTTCACTCCAGTGGGTGGACTTCTGTGGTATAAGTGTTCTCTAGTTTGTGAGTCACCCACCCAGCAGTTATGGGGTTTGATTTTATTGTGATTTCACCCCTCCTACCATCTCATTGTGGCTTCTCCTTTGTCTTTGGATGTGGGGTATCTTTTTTGGTGAGTTCCAGTGTCTTCCTGTCGATGCTTGTTCAGCAGTTAGTTGTGATTCCGGTAGTATCACAAGAGGAAGTGAGCGCGTGTCTTTCCTTTCGTTTTTGTTTTGTTTTTATCAAATCGGCTTGGTGTGTTTCAGGGTTCAACTCCTGACATGGACAAGTTGAAAAAGATGGATTTACAAGCTGTGCTAGAATTTTCAGCAAGTGCCTCATGGCTGGCAAGATTTCTCATCTCCACCTTTCTATCCCTCCCTAACATTAATTGAAAGTGACTAAACAGAACTTCAGAATGAAAATTAATGAGCTTGTAAAATATGGCATATTTGTCAAAATGCCAGGTGGTGTCATCTGCTCTGCATTTGGCATTTCTCCCTATCGATTAAGTTAAAGCGCTATTTTAAAATACCAGCCCCAATTCTTCCTCTTCCCTTTGCATTTAGCCTAAACTGCTTTCTAAGTGTCGCCTTAGCTACGAAACTGAAATAGTAAAACAGGTGCCGAGGGTCCAGCTGTTCCCTGTTTTTCTTTAGATGTTAGGTTTGGGCCTGTGCTCACACATGGGGTGGGGTACTAGGGAGAAACCTGCTCTTGCTACATTCCTTTTGCTACTTTTTCCTCACATTTCTTTGAATCGAGACACACACATTAACCAGTTCTTAGTAGCTGATAATCTGTTCTTCACCCAGTGTGTACCCAAGACCACCCTCAGGCTCAATGATGTGGTGATAGGAGATGGTTATGGTGATTACAGGGAAAGGATAACAACCAAGAATGAGGTGCATAGGGCAGGAGAGGCCGGGCACAGCCCCTGGAGTCAGACTTAATTCCCCAGCAGCCACGTGTGACAAGTTGTACAGGGCAAGGGCCCATGGGGAAGCTCCTGGAGCCTGTGTGCAGGGCTACTGGGGCTCAGTCATGTAGGTATGAGTCCAAATGATGACACCTCGCCCCAGGCATCTGGCAAACAAAACAGGCATTCCCTGGTGAGCACACAGCAGCATCAAGTATCTGGCGTGGCCCAAGGCCCCCCGGTTTACAAAGACACTCTTATCAGGCAGGACATCCCAAGGGCTCTGAGGTCACCTCCCAGGAGTGTCCAGGCCGGTCCTTTTTCTGGAGTCTGTGGCGTTAGGACACCTGGACATGCTGAGTTAGCCCTTGTGCTCACCGAGCCCAGGCAAAGCTGCTCGTCCTTGATAAACACTAGAAATGATTTCTGCATAATCCATCTTTTGTGAGCAATGTTGGATGCTCTTGGGGGTGAGAGGAAGTGTTTGTGATGGGGCACTGGAAATGCTCATGGTGTGTATCTGGTGGAGTTAATAGCCACAGGGAGTCAACTGAGAGTATATTTTCTGTCCTCTGGTCAAGGCTGCACATCTCTTTATTTGACATGAGATAACTATGTTAGTTTGCTAGAGCTGCCATAACAAAATGCCACAGCGTCCCCCAAATTCACATGTTGAAACCAAACCCCAATGGGATGGTGTTAGGAGGGGGGCCTTTGGGAGGTGATGAGGTCATGAGGGTGGGGCCCCCATGATGGGATCAGTGCCCTCATAGCAGAGACCGCACAGAGCCCCCAGCCCTTCCTGCACGTGAGGACACAGGGAGAAGACGCCGTCTGTGAACCAGGAAGGGGGACCTTGCCCGACACTGAACCTGTTGGTGCCTTGGCCTTGGACGTCCAGCCTCCAGCACTGGGAGAAACAGATGATTTTGTTTTATAAGCCCCCCAGTCTATGGCATTTTGTTATAGCAGCCTGAACAGACTAAGATACCTAGACTGGGTGATTTAAATAACAGGAATGTATTCTCTTATAGTCCTAGAGGCTGGAATCTGAGCTCAGGGTGTGGGCAGGTTGGTTCATGCTGAGACCTCTCTCCTTCGAGCTGTGTCCTTATGGGGTCATCCCTGTGACCACATGCATCTCTGGTGTCCCTGTGCATCCAGATTCCCTCTTCTTATAAGGACCCCAGTCAGACTGGATTAGGACCCATCCTAACAGCCTCCTTTTAACTCCATAACCTCTTCAAAGGCCCCACCTCCAAGTGTATCACATTCTGAGGTCCTGGGGTTAGAGCTTCAACACATGAATTTGGGGCTCACAATTTAGCCCATAAGAATAATCTTCTTTTAACAAACCCATCGGTACCCCGTACCACTCCCAGCAGTGGGTTCCAGGCTCCAGTTTAAGAACTGGGACCAGCCTGTGACAAGATTTCCTTGCCTGCAGCCTGAAAAAAGTAGGACATTGTGGTGAGATTTAAAAAAACAAAAACAAAATGCATTGAAGTTAAAGGACCACTCTGTGCTCTGAGGTTGCATCCCTCCTGTATTTTCACGTTCTTTTATAATATTATTGTGAAAATGATGGTGTTTTTATTTTCATTTTTCCTACTTGACGAAGTAAGATGCTGGCGACCCTCTGTTGTTCCCTTTAATTGGGGATTTCGATGTGGCCTCACTTCCTGCCAGGCTTCCCCACCTTCCGTGGGCCCGAGCCCTGTGACTAAGGGTGGTCCCCGCACATGGCAGTCCCACCCTCGGGCCCACCCCCGTCTCTAGCCCTGCTTCTCAGGACACTCTCCCTGCCCCCTGAGATGGAGCAGAGCCTGCCCTCCTCACGGTGCCCGTGCGGATAAAATCTGCAGTCTGGACGCAGACATTCAGGATCCACCAGCCACTTGACCTTGACAAGTTCCCAGACTCTGGACCCCTTGTGCCTCAGCTTCCTGCTCCGTAGGATGGGAATGTCGTCGTCAAGTTGTCCTGAGCATGCCCTGGTACGACGCACAGCACGGACTCAGAGTCTCTTGCTCGGCTGCACGACGCGGCATGCACCTCTGTTGGGGTAAATGTTGCCACTTACAGGCAAAGGTGCGTTCTTGGTCCAGACGTCTGAACACATCAGACATCCCGGGAGGGCTCACCGTCTGATCAGCTACTTTCAGAGGCTTCCAAACTAGATATCGAGACAAGTGGTAATTCAGAGGACAAGTTCGAAGGCACCTGTTGTCTGGCTCTTTGCAAAGACCATCCCTATGGAACAGTAGCAAGTGAGGGGCTGAGCTGTGGCGGCAGAGTTAAGAGCAGGGGACTCCTGGGGCCCCATGAACTTTCTGTGAAATAGGGTTTTGGAGAATCCTTTCCTTTACCTGAAGATGCAGGTTCGCATCCTCTCAGGGTGGACGTCAGTCCTTCTGTTTTTCTTCTCCAGATAAATCTGTTGGATTTCTTTTATCACCACTGAGAACTATGTGGTATCGCTTCCTCTCTTGTGAACCGGCTGCTAAAATCTAGAGAGGTGACATTTAGGTTCAAAATTATAAAAACTTTTTCACCCCAGGCTCTCTCCCTTCCTTGAAAATAGTTTCTGATATTACTTCCATTTTTTTAATCTGAGCTATCCTGTTTGACACATTTTAACATGAAAAGCCATCTTGATTATTTTAAGAAAATAGGTTACAAACTACAAAGTAATTGGGTTAAAAATGCATGCTTTCCTTTAGCAATAGAATTGTCAATAAAACATGACACTTTGCACTTTCTAATCCTGTGGTTCCCGTAGCCCTTTGTGTTATGTGTATTAGCTCCTTTGATCTGTGCCCTGATCTCGGGGGAGAGTGGACAGGTGATCACCTCCATTTCATAAGGAGCCAGGGCAGAGGCTTTGGAACCGTCACGTGCTGCAAATGCAAACATTTAACTTTTCTGAGCTTTTTTTGGTCGGTATAATGAGGCTTGTAACACCTACTGCAGAGCTATTGTAAAGTTAAACAAGCATGTTTGTAGTGTGTCCCTGTCATTATTGCTAGTGACAGCCCTCTAGGAGAAAAGCACAAGAGGCAGAGGTTAATGACTTAACGAGGCAGGAAGAGCGGGGCGGCCTTGACCTCCACCTGCGCTGCTTCCTCTGGGGCAGCTTCCAGCCGCTGGGTCACACCCGGAGTCCGAGCTTTGCAGACGGCTGGGCCTGAGTCCCTCGCTGCCGTGCCCTCCCAGTAGCTGTGAGGCAGCTGTGGACCTCAGCCTTCCAGATGCCATGGGAGCAGCTTGCTGGATTCAGCCTCACACACGCCTGCAGATGCACCCCTCCCCCGATGTGTTCCTCGTCCCTGGGCTTCCTCTGCTTTGGGATCTGGGGAGTCGTCTCCGGGTGGGTTTGGATGTGTCTTGACTTACACTGGAAATTCACCACCAAGGTCTGTGGCCTTGCTTGGAGATATTATTAAATATTAAACATCGGTGGGGTTGACTCATTCTTTCTGTGAGTAAATATCGTGCGTGGAGCGAGATACAGTGAGATGCTACCTGCCGAGGAGGGATCTGGTGCTTTGCTCCGGAAGCTCTGCTCAGGGCAGCACTCCTGGGCAAGGACCCATCTTCGAGGGCCGATGGGTCCAGGGTGCCCTTTCCCTTCCCATTAACCTGCACAGGTAAAGCGCAGCAGGGCTGTACACCGTGATGTTAAATATTAACACTTACTATACAGCTGAGGTACGTAAACTAGATATCAGAGAAACACGGGCAGCCTCTCGTCCTCCCCCAGGACTGAGACACCAAGTGACCACAGATTTGTTGAAGAGAAACGGAAACTTGTGACTCCCCATGAATTACATTACGGTTGTGCTGTCACATCATAAATCCTGTGGACGCCTTCAATTGTTTACGCATTTGTTTAACGTTCAAGAGAAACGCTTGCGCCTGTATCCCCAGGCAAAGTCTTAGGAATGTGCCGTGTTTATAAATGTCCTGGGGTTTTTCCCAGAAATGGAAACAAACAAATACAACCTCAAAACTAATATAAAGGGGAGGAAAATACAGCTTTCATATTGAAAGAGGTTCCTTTACAAGGCGCAATAATTTCTCTAACGTGTTAAATCCGCCGATTATTGAAACTCAGGCAGAAGTAACCGGCTCACCGTGCTTCCTGCTCCCGGGACCCGAGATCGCAGGTGAGGCCCCGGCAGCTCCCCTGGAGGCTCCCCCGGCTGCCGGCTCGTCTGGGGACCCACGTCCCGTCTCAGTCTCCCGGCCCCGCCACCTGGTCCAGGTCCTCGCCCGAAACTTCAAGCTCTTGGACGAGCCAGTGTTGGTGCCTCTGGTGGTAAAGGAGGCTTTGTGAGGACCACGTGGCAGGAGTGAGCCTCTCTCCCCCGCATCCCGCCTCCCCTGACCCCCTCCTGCCCGGCACACTCACCTCCCGCCGGAGCTGTTGGTCTGACACCCGAGGGCTTCCTTCAGGGCAGAGGAGAGAGAGGAGAGAACAGGAAAGTCGTGGAAGAAGGACAGATGGCCAGTGACCCCCGAGCACTGTGATGCCCGCTCCAGCTGGTGCAGTCACTGTCCGGCCCAGAACATCTTCTCCCCTCCTCGGTCCCCAGGGGGGACGACCCTCCCGGGAGCCCCGGGCTCTCCTTCCCTTCCTTCCTCAGCACCCCCGGTGTCCATTCTCATCACCTCCTAACCGTCCTCCCCGCCGCAGACGGATCCCCGTGACTCCCCACGAGATGAATGCCCTTAAACGTCCGTCATACCATCGCTTCCATCCATGCATTGGTAGTGATGAGTAAGCAACCGTGTCACTCGCTGGAGCCGAAAGCTCAGCTGTCCACTGACCCCCAGTTGAGGGAACGACCTGCACCGTGAACCTGGCCCCCTGGCCTTTCCCACGTTCCTCCTTTCTGTGCATCTCCTCAGCCAGGCCTGCCGTGCACTCCCTGGGCCCTGGACGTGCGTTTCCCTGCAGGCCTGGACTTGGAGCTCGGCCATCTGGAACGCCACTGTCCGTCCACCTGGTCGCAGCCCCCCGGTCCCCAGAATGAACCCCATGGGGAGGGGCAAGAGGATCCTGGGGACAGAGGACGGTGGGAGACCGTATTTTTCCAAGAACGGGCCCTCAGTATGGCAGCAGAGGGGCGGCTCTGTCCCCCATTCCAGGCCCCCAGGCTTGGAGAGCCTGGTGTTGGAGAGCTCTGGCCCCGTGCCCACATGTGGAAGTCACCAGGGCGCAGGTGGCGACTCCTTACGGAATGGCTTCCTGACCGTCAGCCAGTCCACTGTGACAGGAGCTGCCCGAAGACCACCTGTTCCAGGTGCTGGGGACAGACTTACGGTCCCCACCTGTGTCTGCTGGCTTCACGCACCTGCTTGGATTGTCAGTGGTGAGGCAGATGAGGGCATCTTATAGTTAAGTCTTTGACATACGTTGGAGGTTTTCATTATCACACGTGGACGAAAGTACGAGATAAAATCGAGGCAATTCCTGGGTAGGAAGCCTTTCTAAGGATGACATTGAACTCAGGAGTATTCATAAAAACAAATAGTTGACTTAACATAAGAGTCAAATTTGTACAGGTCAAAAAGACATTGTCAACAAAATTAAAAGGCAGGAACACAGCAGGAAAAATATTTGTAATATACCGACACAAAAATTTTAATATAGGAAAAATATCTCAATTCAATATGGAAGATACAAGTTAGTATCCCTAGAGGGAAAAAAATCAACAAAGGAAAGAACAGTTATTTCACAAAGTACAAATTTAATAAGCCATGAAAAAATTCCAGTATTCCTAGCAAAGAAATAAATGGAAATTGAAAAAAACCTTAAAAAAAGCAAGTCCTTCTTCTACTTATCATGTTGTTAATTCGTTTTTAATGGCAGCGGCCACCACTGTTTATGAGAGGACACATTGGTGCAGGCTTCTGGGGAAAAATTATATATCAGAAGCCTTAAAAATGTTCATTTGCTTTGAGCCCAAGATTCTGGTTCTAGGTATTTACTGTAAAGGATGTTCTCTTAGCATGAAAAGTTGAAAACTACCTAGATGTTCAACAGTGGGAGATTAAGTGAGAGAAAGTATTTGTATAATGAAACATGATGGAGCCGCTGAGATGATGTTGCAGACGAATGTGTGAAGGGTGTGGATGGAGCAATGCAGGAAGCTTCACGAAGGTGATCACTTTTGCGTGACAAGGCGCGTGGTGTAGAACCTGCTGTGATGACCAGGGCCGAGCGGGGATGTCTCGAAGAAGTGAGGCCGTAGGAGATTCCCTTTCTCTGTCTAAGGAAGGATGCATGTCCTAAAATGAAGGTACATATTATTTTAAACCAATGCTCGATTGACTGGCGGCCACGAGCCCGGACGAGTCCCCGTAGGGCTCTGCGGCTTCCTGGCCCCTTCCCCCCTCCCACCGAGGCAGCAGCACCCCCCCGACGGGTCCGTCCCCCTTGCTGTCACCCCCAAGTGTCAGACCGCGATCACGGGTTCTCACTCAGATTGGCCACAGGTCACACACCCACCCTCCCAGTACTCGGGGCAAGGAACTTTGCCAGTGGCCCTTATCTGGGTGTTCGTATTGTTTTCCTCTTTCCTCCTCCCCAAACCCACCCGTAAACCCCCTGATGGCTGGGGCAAGGTCATCGGTCTTAGCCGGGTCACCAGTTGCCACGCTCCCAGAACAGGGCAGCCCCCTAGAAGGTTACCGTCCCCCTTGGGCTGGCTGACCACAGGCGGACGTCCCTCGTGGCCTCCCCCCGGCGGCCCCTCCAGACACTCCTCCATGGCAGGAAGGATCCTGGGGAGGCAGCCACTCGCCTGTGGGGTGACGCAGGCGTGTTTATCTGCTGGCCTCACACAGACGGTTGGATGTTCACGGCAGTGAAACAAAATCTCTCTTTTCTTGGTTTTGAAACTGCATTAAGTTCAGAATTCCAGCAGAAAAATGAGAAGTCTGAAGGGCGGGCGAGAGCAGGTGCTGGGAGAATGGCAGCTCAGGGGTCCCTGGAGACGGGTCTCCCTGGACTCTCGTTCCGGCCCCGTCTGTGCTGCGGCTCAGCTCCCATCCTGACCTCGGGGCCTCAGCACCTGCACCCGGGAAACGGGGGCTCCGGGGGCAGGCGGGAGCAGAGTGCAGGGCCGGGGAGGCCTCCCGAGCCCCGTGTTTCCCTCGTCCCTTCCGGACGCCAGGAAAGTGGGCTCAGGAGGGGCTCAGAGCAGAGGCTGGTCTGTGGGGGCCCCTCAGAGTCCAGGCGGGACGGGGGGCCATGCCGTGGCCACGCAGGGGCCCTCGCGCGGATGTCGGGGACCCCCCGGAACCTGGCGTCGGGCCCCAGGGGTGTTGCCATTTGTGTACCTTTTACTGTCGTCAGAGCCGCAGGAGGGCCTGTTGCTGGGCTGACTGCGCAGATGTTACAGCGTTCACGCGTTCTCGTCCCGCTTGACCTTGTGGTCTGAGGACAGTGCACCCGCTCCCTCTTACTGTGGATGGAAGGACAGACAGGCTTCACGTTTTCCTCCCTGTGGTTTTACGTCGGTCTTACGAGCTTTGCCGCTTGAAAATAAAGTGCCCACCCCAAATTTGTTCATGAAAAAGCCTTTGCGTGTTGCTCTCGTGACCTTTGCTTGTGGTCTAAGCATGCCTCTGTCTTGTGTGTTACCAGCAAGTCCCACGGGCTCCGAACACGGGGGGACTTCCACCCCCCAGCCACACTCTTCTCCTGAATATCCTCAGGGTTTTAGCAGAGACCCAACCTGAGCCTGTGACAATCCCTTGCCACTTTTCATGTCTTTATTCAAGGACATTGGAGAAAAGTGCTGAAATCCCTCACGTGGCTTTCAAGTGCGATGTGATTTCAGATTTACCTTTTCTATTGTTGTCTTTTGGCAAACACGCAGACTGAAACGAGCAACCAAGTGTTGTTTCCTTCGCCCTGAACGTGCTTTAAAAATTTTGCACATGGGTCCATGTAGGCGATTAAAGGCATCTCTGTGCTGCTTTGTGTCGCCTGGGCTGGAGTGCAGGAGGACGTCCCGGGGCCGCACATGTGCACCACCCCCTCCAGAGATCAGGGTCCGCGTCCCCTCTGGCTGCAGAGTTAGTCTTGGTCGTGACCCTCTGCTTCCTTTCAAGTTTCCATGCAGTCCCACCAGACGCAGAAACCTTGTCTCACACCCCTTCTGGGTCACGTGTGCTCCAGACACACGCCCTGTGTCTAAAAGGGAGGCGTGCAATTACCCAAAAAAGTCACCTGATTAAAAATCTCATCCTGAGAACAGGAAGAAAATGCTTCTCTGATCGTTTCTCTTGAAGCACCGTGCAGTAGCCTGAGCTTGGGGCCAGAACCCAGGTTAACACTGTTAATGGAACAGAAAAGTTAAAATGACCATCACTGGTGGTACCCTAGGGGACTCACTGAGCAAGATTTATGGCAGTGACTCTGTGCTGTCAGACCCCAGCTCCCGCCCGCTCCCTGGAGGGCTGTCCAGACAAGCCGGCTCCTGCAGGGCCCCTGTGGCCCAGTTCTTTCGGTTGACGTTTCATGGATCAAATTCTCCTCCAACAAAGGACTTTGCAGTATTGAGGCTAGACCTTAATTCGTAGTTTTTACTCCCGATTGTATTTGAAGGACACGGATTTATTTTTCTTAATGATTTATAAAGATGAAAACGAATGGAAATCCACGCGTTGCCTTTAGAAATTATTTTTCTCTATCAATTTTTTTCCTTTTTTTCTTTGGTTATCACCGGGATCAGTCCTAACACAGGGCCCTGTGGACAGCTGTCTGGAGCTGGGGCTTCCTTCTGGTCATCGTGGTTTTAGGTCAGCAGTATTAAATGAATTCTGACCCTTGGCTTGATTTCCTGACTCAACTCACAGTTTGAGTAGAACCAGAAGTCTGTCCGGAGGCCCACCTGTGTCGATTATTAGATTTCTCAGTTTAGTGAGTGTGTGTCAAGCATCTTCTCTGCAAGTCATCCTCTCGCCTTCCAGTGGGAACCGAGATACACAAAAGAGGACTGCACGTTAGCTGGCGACTCAGTTTGTCCAGAAATGTCGAATGCAAGCTGAGTCGTCTCCCAGAATTTCCCTCCTTTAACAAAGTGCTTCAATGTCAAGGGCACCGTTTTTTCGAGGAGCAGTTTCTTCCTCAGTGAGTCCGGAGGTGGAGCCTGAAGGTGGTGGCCGTTCCTTTTCCTTTCCAGAGATTTCTTTCTCTTCTTGTCTACGGCACACTCACGCTGTCCTTAGAAGCATCCGAAGTTGTCTGAGGAGAAGTCCCAGGACCGGCCAGGCAGCTGCGTGTGGGAAAGAGCCCCTGATGGCGGGGTCTGCAGGGTCCTTGGCATGTCTGCCCCGGGGCAGGGTGGATAAAATGGGTCCAGGCCTGGATGTTGGGGGAGTGACCTGGGTTTGGACCCAGATCCTCCCCCACCCAGTCTCTATGTACAACCTCGAGCAAGTCCCCCCAGCCCTCTGAGTTCAGTGTCCTCACATCACAAATGCAGGCGACGGTTCAGACTTCCCGGAATTCTGTGCGGAGGAGGTGAGGTACCGGCTGCAGCGTCTGCGCAGAGGGGCTGCTGTGTCACGGCTCATTTATTTCCTCATTTCCCCAATTTCTTGTCTGATTCCCTTGAGCCGTGGATTCCACACTAATAATAGTCAATCACGAGTCCCTAACACCCCGTTACCAAGGGAAGGGGGTCTCTCCTTAACCCAAGAGCTTAACATCACCCCTGAGCACAGAAAGAATTCAAATCTATTTTCCTCTCGTGTCTTTTTTGATTTGCGAAGCTAAAACCTTAGTCTTGAGAACAGCGCTGACTTAATGATATTCATTTCAGGTTAAGAAACGTGACCTCATGATTTTCTGAACTTCTCTCAGGTAATTTAGTGTGAAATTTCAAGGTAGACAGCTAGTTTTCCTTGCCTTTTCCCCCTCCTTCCCATTTGTCAAGTCTCCCTTTATCCCGCTGCCTTTCTGTGTTGAGGGGTGGCGACCCAGAGCACTCGGGGGCCTGGCAGGGGCCGCAGGGAAGCGGGACCACCTCGGAGGAGCAACCCCAGCCCCGCCGTGACCGTGACTCGGGCCCAGCACTGCTAGATCCTCTGAGCTTTCCAGAGAAGCCGAAAATCTGGTTTCTGTCTGAAACTTCTTATTTTAGATGTTGGCAAGTAACTCATTAAAAAAAATACTGTGACTCACGATTGGGCCAGACGAAATCCATCTGTAGGTAGAGTTGGCTGCCAGCCTGGAAGTTTCCACCCTCCCTTTACAGGAGAGGAAATAAGACCGCAGTGGAAGAGCAGGTGCACTGGGGCCAGAGAGAAGGACCCCCGCCCTCCTCAGGACGTCCATCTCTTGCCCCTCGAAGCTACATCTCTGCATCCAAACCAGAGGCCGGGGTGAGGCAGGACGAATGAGCCCTTGCTCACCTCCCCGCATCTTGTTCCCACTGCCACCCGGCAATGCCTCTTTTCACAGGAACAACACAAGCCGTAACAGGGCGTCTGAGTGTGTTTTAGTCCCGGGGACGCAGAGGTGGCAGCGTCTCCAGAGGAAGTCTGCACACCCTGTTAGAAAGCTCACGGGCGGCAGGAGGGGATGGGCTCAGGTGCCAGGACCGCGGGAGCCCCGGCCTGGGTGAGCTTCCCTGAGCCGAAAGCCCTCGTCGGCACGCTGACCCTAACGCTGCCTCCTGGAGTTTTCTGTCCATCACGCGAACGCGTGTCACCGGGAACATCGCACAGGACAGTTGGACGGCGAGGGAGAATTGATGGTCCAGGGGTGAGAACTGAGCTCGGCTCTGTGGAGCTGAAGGGAGGGGGTATTTGGGAGCCGGGGTGGGAGACCCCAGGCCACCCGCCTTTGCAGATGGGCCTTTCCCAGAGGAGGCGTGAGCTTCCTCTCATCTTCACGACGGCAGGTAGTTTTGCAACTGGGAGCAGGTGCTGCCGAAATCAGGCTCCTGGCCTCTGGCAGGGCCTGGGGGATGGGCCCCATCGCCCTGGATGATGACATTTCAGAGGACGGCTCCTGAGTCCTTGAGAAACACAGCCCTGGGCTGTGAACCTGGCAAGAGGCTTCTAAAGAGATTGACCCACGTCTCCAAGGGGCGGAGAGAGGATCTGTAACAACAAGCTTCTAAAGTAAATGCGCTAAGAAACGGGGGTCAGGAAGAGGCACATCTGAATCAGTCCTGCTCAGGGGGCTGTCTCGGTCAGCACCTCTGGCCAAAGCCTGCAGGCTGGCAGATCAGACCCTCCACTGTCGCCGGGCTCGGAGCCCCGTGGGCAGAGCCAAGTTCCCACCCCTTCATTCAGGACCAAAGTGGGCTTGGCCCTGGAGGGGACACCCAGGTGAGCGGGGTCGCAGGGCTCAGGAGACACAGACAGCATACAGGGACGTGGATTCCCCGCATCTCTGCAAGGCTAGCATTACCTCCTGTGGACCAGGAAGGGGGGGGGGGTCCAAGGTCGTGTCCCCGGGAAAATTCACAGATCGGTAGTAACACATTTGATGGTAAAGGAGAAAGTGCACATCATGGAATGGATGCTTTGTGGGTCCGGGAGGGGAAGGTTGCTCACTCGGATAAAAGATTCTTGCTGAACTAAAAGCTGCCACCTGAATGTCCTCTTGCTGTTAATGGCATTGACCCGTCTCGAAAGCCACGTGTTCAGCACACGGAGAGGAGCACATAGATCTGGTCCCCGTGGACAGAGCCCCTGCAGCCACGTTACTGAATGTCCTCAGGACCAGAGGGCAGAGGGGGGAGGGGCCGCAGCAGGGCCGATGGGGGCGAGGCGCCCTCAGCATCAACGCCCAGGATGCCGTGAGCGTCTCGCAGGGGCGCAGATATAAATGTCCTGCCCCTTTCCTTTCACTGCCCAGAATAAATGTTTGCCCAGGAGCAAAAATACGTGTTGGCAGGAGCCATGCGTGCGTTGAGGGATGAGCGCCTGTGTGTCCTGCATCAGAGAAATCATCCAGCCACACTTGTCCTTGTAAAACCGACCCCGCGCCCCGCTGTCAGAGCTGGTGCTGACAGATGCGCCAGCCGGGGATGCTGGTCTGACTCACAGACCCTGTGCTGGGAGCCCAGGAAGTCCTCACGGTGTTTAAAGTTTCCCATTTTCTTCTCTGTTTCTCCCTTTTCCCCTCTTTGTAACAGTATTTCTAACAGGTCATTTCCTGAATTGTCAATATCCTCATGTGTATTTCTTCATAAAATAAATATCACCTAACTTGCACCAGATTCAGTGCCAAGGGCTAGAGAGAGAAAAATGAGACCTGTGTCCTGCCCTCATAGTCTAGCGGGGGCTCCAGACCGAGTGGTGGCTCACAGACCCCTGCAAGTCCGCCCACAGGGATCGGGAGGTGGAGAGAAGGGACATCCACTGAGGCTTGAGGAGGGGCAATCAGGGAAGGCTTTCTGGAGGAGGTGGTGCCGGGTGAGGCTCAGAGGTGAAGGGAGTGGGCCAGTGCAAAGGGTGGAGGCGAGTGAGGGCCAGAGCTCCTGCAGGTGTTGGACGAGGCAGGAGCAGAGACTCTGAGCAGGACACCTCACAGCGTGTGCCTGGCACAGCCCAAACAGGCACGAGAGAGAGGGCTGTGGTGAGAAACAGGCCAGGAGGTGGCCCCGGCACCCGGGCCTGCAGACAGACGCCCACCCCCAAGGTGCGCACTTTCTAAGGTGTCCTGCAGCACGTTTTCTCCGTAGCTGAGTGAGGTTTTGAGAGATGAGACATCCGGTTGTAAGCAACTACATTGAAATTTGCCCAGGTTATTCCTCCCACACTTGACCAAGGAACCCAGTCACCAGTGGGACTTACTAGCTGCAAATCACGTTGTGAGAAACAGTTCCTCCAAGGAGCGAGGGGGGTGGTCGTGGAACCAAAATGTAAGGATTTGACCACTGCTTGGCTATCATCCGTGGGACTCGCTGGGCAATGCAAGGCCGAAGGAGTAAACCCGAAAACTCCCTCCAGGAACTGAAGTCTAGAGACCGACCTTTGGGGCTTTCCTGGTGGCGCAGTGGTTGAGAATCTGCCTGCCAATGCAGGGGACACGGGTTTGAGCCCTGGTTTGGGAAGATCCCACATGCCACGGAGCAAGTAAGCCCGTGCGCCACAACTACTGAGCCTGCGCGTCTGGAGCCTGTGCTCCACAACTCCTGAGCCCACGTGCCACAACTACTGAAGCCCGCGTGCCTAGAGCCCATGCTCCGCAACAAGAGAAGCCACCACAATGAGAAGCCCGAGCACCACAACAAAGAGTAGCCCCCGCTCGCTGCAACTAGAGAAAGCCCGCACGCAGCAACAAAGACCCAACGCAGCCAAAAATAAAATAAAATCAATTTATTAAAAAAGAAAAAAAGACTGATCTTTGGGATTCTCTTCTGGATCCCAAACCTCTTTAAGAATCTAGTGAAAATGTGGTTGTGTCTCTGGGAAAATTCACAGTTTGGCAATAACACAAAAATCAGCCCATGATCTGGGGCTTCCTGACTCAGGAGCTGAAGCCCCCGTGAGCCCAGCCTGGGAAACAGCCGGGACCCTGAGCGTCCCGGCCCCACTGGAGGCTCCAGGGGAAAGTGGAACCTTCCACCTCCCCTCCCAGAGCTGTTCTCGTCATCCTAAAAGTCAAGAGAGGCATAGCCCACACACTGCTAATAAAAAGCACTTCAGTTGCTGTGCTTGGAAACCCTCTGTATCTTAGGAAGATTTAACGCGTGTCTCATTGAACACTGCTTTTCACAAAAGTATGTGCTATTGTGTGTGCATTCTTAACTGCGAGAATTTACAACGCACCTGGACTGAGTGTCAAGTTTTGACCAGAGGTATCCAGTCGCTTGGCCTGGGTCCAGACGTGAGTCCTGTGTAAACGGTGGAGAGAGGGCGCAGGGGCGGGAGCAGATGCCCGGGGTGCTTGTGTGAGCTCCTGCGCTTCTGCCTCGCGGGAGGATGTGACCAGCCGCGCCCTCTCCTCTGCTCTGTTCTGTGCACGTTCACTCTCCCTCACGTGCTGTCGTGTGGACGGCCCACCTCGGGCTCTGGTGAGATGGCAGATTCTAACTGGGGTTTGGGTGGGACCGGACTGCTGGCCTACAGGCCGCACGGGGTCCCGGGCACTCACGTGCCTGCACTGAGTCCCACGCTCCCCGTGGCGCTCCCCGCAGACAATCCAGAAATAGGGAGAGAACGTTTATGAAAGACGCCCAGCATGTGTTAGGTGTGGGCCTAATGGGGAGGGTTAATGATTGAAAACAAGTAAATACAGATCTTTCAAGAGGACTGAAATGTCCATGAGCCTCTTCATCTTTCTTGTGACTTTACATAATGTATGTTTTTAATGTTGGGTAAACTACATGATAAACTTCGGAGTTAAACGATTTATTTGGTTATTCCAACAAAACAGGGCAGCCTGTTCTGCTCCGAGGAACCCGGGACCCAGGCATCTTTTCATGTTTAGTTGAGTTTACCTGGGGCTCCCCTTGTGTCCACTCCTCCAGTACGAAGGCCGCGTGGCCTTTTGTGGCTCCTGTGGTCTCCTCCTTCAGTATGGCCTCCCCAGATGCGCTGTGCACCCATCTCCCAGCACTGGCATGTGCCACGTCCCAGGGTCACCCCCAGCACGGCCGCACGCACCTGGTGCTCAGCGCTGCGGGTCGTGGGCCTTCGTGGAGCGGGCAGCCCAGAGAGAGAGGAAGGCTGCCGGGCGGTGTTAGAAGCCCCCCGCCCCCAGCAGTGAAGGAACACACAGCTTGGTTCAAAGCTTTGGTTCAAGTTGGCGTGAGTTTTCTGGGGCGGCCAAAGCAAAGTGCCACAGTCTGGGTGGATTGACAAACAGAAACTTATTTCTCCCGGTTCTGGAGGCTGGAATCTGGGATGGAGGCATCGCAGGGCTGGTCCCCGAGGCCTCTCTCCTGGGTGTGTGGGCGGCCGCCTCCTCCCCGTGTGCCCATGCGGTCACCCCTCTGTGCGTGCCTGGGTCCTCGTCTCTTCTTATAAGGACACCGGTCATACAGGATTCGAGTCCACCCCTAGGACCTCATTATACCTTAATCACCTCTTGAAAGGCTCTGTGCCAGCCCCAGTCACATGCTGAGGTCCTGGGGGTTCGGCTCTGACGTAGACTCTGGGGGACACAGTCCAGCCCGTGACCATTGGCTGTGCTGCCGGTTACGCACAGTGACGCTGCCCTGTCCTTTCTTGCCCTGTCTGTGTGCTTTCTCTACTTCATTTGGCGTCAAATTTAAATTCTGGAAGTGCCTGCATTTTACAGGGGTGGATTGTTCTGGGTCTTTCTCCTTACGTGGATGCACGGAGCCCCATGTCTCTCACCTCAGTCCTCCGTCCCTCGAGCCCAGTTCAAATCCCTCTGCTGTTACAAAGCCCTCCCCAGTCTATCCGAGGCCAAACTAAGTCCTGCGAGCTCTGAACTCTTCACACTTGGCATCTGCAGGAGTCACATGGCAGCGATACAGGAGGATACCTTGGTTTTCCAGACATCTTCAGGTATTCCCAGTGGGCTCGCAGAGGAGATTCAAGACGCGAGCCTGGCGGGGACTCGGTCGCTAAGGCCACGGGCCAGGATACGGCTGGACACGGGGTCTGGGGAGTGTGTGTCCATTTAGCCCTGTTCACCGAGTGTCCGGTTCACACAGGCCACAGGCCCTGGGATTCTGTGCCCAGAGGAAGGTGAGGGATCTGACCCCTGGTGGCGTCTGTAAAGGATCCATCTGTTCTTCCCAAAGTGCAGAAGCGCGAGAGAAGCAAGATGGAGGTGAAATCGTAAAGCAACACAAAGAAGGGAAAAGTACCCACACATGGTAAACCGAAAATGGCAGCAGGAGGGGAGAGATGGGTGTCTGGACATGGAGAACCTGGGGATCCTGAGCTCCCAGAAAGGAGGGAACCGTGACGCTTTCTCCGGCCACGTGCCCTCGGATTTGCCAGCTCACTTTCCAAAGGTGGTGGGTGCAGCCGTCGCTGGCCATGTCCTGGGTGATCAGCACAGCCCACGGGCAGCCGTCTACACCGACCCTGGACTGTCCTGCTGGGTGAGAGTTCTTCCTGGAAGGAGACCTCACCTTTCCCTCAATTCCCACCCTGTTTCTTAGCCCCCCCTGCAGAGCGGCAGACGGCGAGGTCAGTCTCCCTTCCAGGATCTCGGCCAGATGGACCGAGCCCTGCAGATGGGCCCGGCCCCCCGTGCAGCTGGGCCCACATTCACGCGGGGAGGCGGGTCCCGGGTCTCATCTCCACCCGCTCCACCCACCTGGGCCGGGAGGACCCCTCCTCTCTGTGGGTCCTACTCTTTTCACTTTCTGGTTTTCCTTTACCTCCTGTTCACATTAAACTGTCTTTACTCAAATAATAAGCCACATACTTAGTCCTGTTTTCTTTGCTTAACATGAAAAAGGTAAAGAATAAATTTTTAAAAAACAGGAAAAGCTGTCTTCTATCACGTCCTCCGGTAGCTGCAGGTGGAAGGAATGTGGGGAACGGAGCCAGGCGATGGCACCATCCCTGGGACCACACCCCATGACACCTCCCATCTGTTGGTTTCCCTTTCTGTCCTCAGCTTCACACTGTTAATAGCAAGCATTTTATTTTAGCTGCTTCTGTTAGTATTATTATTGCAGTAATTGTCATCTGAAGCAAAATTTGTCCGTAGACTGTCTTTTTTTTTTTTTTTTTTTAGACTGTCTTATTTTATTTCTCTAATTGCTTTGTCTGCATTGCTTCTCTCCCTAATACACATGCTTCCCGAGGGAGAGAAAAGTTCTGTTTTTCTTTTGCTCCCTGCCCTGTGCCCGGCAGCACGGCCAGCACCTAACAGGCGATCTGTAGCCAGACATCAAATGGCACCAAAACGATATTCTCTTTTGCAATAAACCTCTAATGCAGCCACTATTTGTGCTGCATTTCCATCTTCTCGTTAAACTTCCTGTCGTGGACCCTAAAGGCAGGTTGGGTCCCAGTGCCCAGTTTACACCCAGAGATGCATCTTGTCGGCTTGATAAAGGTCAGCTGTGTTTCCTGGACTTGCGACGAGAAAAATGGACAATGCAGGCAGGATGGTCTGGGCTGGCCTTCTGCTCTGAATGCCGACGCCCGGAGGCTGTAGGATTCATATTCAGGGATAGTCTGCGGCTTCCGTGATTGGAAATCTCTTCAGCAGAACCCTATTATTCTCTCACTTCCCGTGGCTTGATTGGAAAAGGAGGAATTTAAAGATCTTTTGTGTTTTCTCAAATTTGATGGTAATGAAACTGGATGTTGAAATTTGAGGCGAATAAATCATTGCTAACAGGACATCTCAAGGCCCTACGTGGAAAGACTAGAATTGTGGCTGGAGAGTTTAGCTTCCGTGTCCTTTGCCGGGTTAGGAAGGAGACATGAATATTCGTAAACTTTTCCTATATTCTAAGTGTTTTGTTTTGGATCATGCAGCTGTCACACCAACCCTGGGAGAAGGGCATTTCTAGGCTCTGGATGGGGAAACTGGGTCCCAGAGCATCACACCCTAGCAAGGGAGTGTTCTCTTGAATATACCACTTTGCTCTGAAAGAGGAAGCACGGGAGAATAGGAAAGAACTTCTTACAGAGATGTGGCATTTTAAACAAGTAAACTTGGTGGAGCAGATGGGTGCTGAGACCCCGCTGGGGAAGGGACGGCCCAGGAGCCCGGCCAGCATGTGCGTGGGCCTGAGGACCTGACCTCACCTGCAGCCCTGCCTTTGCCCTCTTCCCGCCCTGTCTCAGCAAGTGTATGCAGTAAGCCAGCATTTCTGCAATTAAAAATATTAGAATAACTGTCTGATGGGGCTCTTTTGCTGTTAGTTTTCTAAATACTTCAGATGAGTGGCATTTTTAAAATAATTGTTGTTCAAAAGAGGTCATGAATAAATATAAGCTGCTACGTAGGAAAAGCCACTGGATTAAATGACATTTATCCCTCCCCCCGTCCATCCTTTCCTGTCTTCTCTTCTTCCTTCCCAGACATCAAGACTCATGAAGAGTCTGTGTGTATCAGCATCCATCTCTCTCTTTCTCCCCACCCGCCTCCCCGTATCTGTCACCTCTACGTATCTGTGTCTAGATCTCCACCTGTGTATCTACCTGTGTATATATATATGTATCTATGTATCCCGCTAAATTATAAGGATACTATGTGTCTAGTGCCAGAATACAGGATTTACAAATGTAATTTTGACTCTATGCAATTTTTAAATTCCTTCAGAATATAAAACCAGGGTAAAACAGAATAAATTAGAAGAAAGAACAGTCTCTTGTGGGGAGATGTCCCTTTAAAGAAGGGTGGCGTTCCCTAAGGGGAAAAACAGTTATTTCAGAAAGAGAGAGCAGTGTATGGGAAGGCTCTGGGGAGAGAAACATCACGGTGTGTTTGGGAAACCTCGGATGGCAAAGAAAACCGCAGGAATCAAAAGGTGATGGCAGTTCACTCAGGAAGCCAGCCTCAACACGCTGCTCAGTTCCAGAGAATTGGGGACTAGACCTGGGGTCTAAGGCATGCGATGAGTTAGGTCACTAAACATTGCTATAAAAAGAGCAATACAATTTTTAAATTATTATAAATTGTATTATTCTTTTTCTTTTTTAGGTACGGTTTTTGTTTGCTTGTTTTTGGATTTTGTTGCCTTTTAAAACCACCTTTCATAGAGAAATACTTGACAGTGTACCGCATAATTGACTTACACATCTTGTGAAATGATAAGTTAATGCTAACAATAAGTTTAATTAGCATCCATCATCTCATAGAGATGCCATAGAAAGAGAAAGCAAAAAAAGAGAAATGTTTAAAAAAAGGTGATGGGCGAAGAGACAGGAGGGACTGAGAATCGGCCCTGAGAATCCGGCAAGTTCCCAGCTGACCGATGCTGCTGGTCCGGGAATCACACCTCACAGACCAGCTCTAAGCCATCAGCAACCATCAAGTAGCTGAGCGTTAAGTAGCTGAGTGATGGGAACAGTTTCGCACTCAGAAAAAAAAAAAAATCTGTTTTCAATGTTGAAGATAAATTTTCCAGAGAGGAGCTCTGGGCACAGGCACGGGTGGGAAGCCCTTGACTGCTCCGTTTATTGGGCGCTGACTCTGCAGGTGAGCAGACCCCGCGCCGAGCTGCTCCCTCTCAGCGTGGAAAGCAGGCGGACCTCCGTGGTTCCCATCGAGCACAGGGCTTCTCAGCTCGGCGCGTCGACGCATGGGCTGCAGAAGCCTTTGCAGCGGGGGTCGTGCTGCCCAGGACCTGCCCGGCCTCTGCCCCCCACACAGCAGGAGCACTTCGTAAAAATAGTACAGAGAAGTCAGGCGGCTTAATGGAGAGCTCATGTTCAGACCTGGAGCTCTCAACTCGAAGCCGATGATCCAAGCTCTTAGAGTAAATGGATGGGCAGGGCGGTGGGGGGAAGACTGGGGAGGAGAGGTGTAGGTTATAGTGTATTTCTCGTGTTTTATGACTAGTTTCTTATTTACTGTATTGCAAGGGAGGCAGTATGTTTTCCCAAGTGAACACAGAGCTAGAAACAACCACATCAGAATGTAACCCAGTGTGAGGATTTCTTAATGGGTGTTTCGCTTTTCAGCACGGAGCCCTGGGGGTTTCATGTAAACATTGATCCGCGATGTTCTGAGTGTGCTATTCAATGCTTCAGTGAAAGGAGCGTGGGTCACACGTTAACTTAAATAATAACGTATGCAAAATTACGGCATAGCTCATACTTTCATTGTACATTGGGACCACATTTGGGTTTGTCCTCATCACTCCTGGGACTCTGAACCACTGGGACTGATTCCCATTACGACACGTGTGACCCTGGGAGGTGGTCTGCACACAGGGCACAGGACACAGCTTTAAGAATAAAATTTGGCTTGGCCGTTCGAATATTTACATTTCCCCCTGTTTGATCCATTAAGCGGGTCAGTTCATCCCACAGGCAGGGGTGGGGTAGGGAAGGCCTGAGGGGCAGCCGGGGCGGCTTGCGGGCTTCCGCAGAGGTCCACACACTGGCTGATGTGCCCGCGGGTGTGTGCGTGGACTTGGAGCACATGCAGATCCGACTCCAGGCCAACAGCCTGTCGGGGAAGGGCACCCGCCGTCTCGGGGCTGGGGTGGGGGAGGGAGGGCAGGAATTGTCAGTGGAGACCCAAGCCCAGGACCGGGCGTGACCTGTGTGTGGAGACGCGTCTGCCCACTGAGAGATTGTGCCCTTGACGGAGCTGCAGGCTTCGTCAGTGTTTGCTGACATTATTTGTCATACACTGAATGTGTGTGTCCTCTCAAATGCATGTAGTGAAGCCGGACCGCCAGGCTGACGGTGTTAGGAGGTGGGATTGGGGATGATTGCATTTAGATGAACTCCTGAGGGGGGCACCCGTGATGGGGTGGGTGCCTGTGTGGAGTTTCAGGAGAGCGCTTGCTCCCCTCTGCTCTCCCCCTGCGAGGGCAGGGCGTCCGCTGTCTGCAGCCTCACCAGAACCCAGAACCCAGAGCCCGGGCACGCTGCCCCCTCGATCTTGACTCCAGCCTCTAGAGCTGTGAGAGGTGAGCCTCTGCTGTTTATAGGCCTCCCCTGCTCCATCTGTGGCCTTTTGTTGCAGCCCCCAGAGGACTGAGACGTTGCTCCAAAGCCAGTGGCTGGGCTGCAGGCTTCAGCGCAGCTTGCTCACCTGCAGGGCGGCGCTCCGCGAGCCCCTCTGGGTGCGCTGGGCGTCGCTACGGAAGGGTTCATCGGATGCAGCCTCGCGACCATCCGACTCACTGGCTTGGCTCCCACGTATCTTCTCTGCACAGGTTACGGCGCCTTCAAGGAGCCCACTCAGGATGCTGACTCTCCCATCTTGGCCCCTGTGATGGTCATACGTCTGTAACAGGTGCACAGAGACTGTTTTAAACAACAGGTAAATCACTGTGCAGAATGGGTGAGCACAGAGGGCATTCATCCTGTGTTGGGAAAAAATCATTCCAATTGGACGGTCAGTTATTTCTCCTCATCACAACCCAGCAGGTCACGGATGGGACCTGAGATCTGAGGTATGAGGTCTGGGAACGATCACGGGAGACCCTGAGCCCGGGCCGAGCCACGCCCCAGCGCTGCCCCTTCACCGAAAACCCTGGGACATTCCCGTTAACCCCACAGACTCACACGTTAGTAACTGAGGCAGCGCTACAGCTTCGCTTATCAGAAGGTCTACTTGTGTTCCGGGCCAATGCCTATTTTTCATCAATTTTAGGACGATTAAGCAAGAGGTTACAAGAGTCATTTTGAAAACAGTGGGAATTTTGAAGCTTTCCGTTTGCGCCAATTTACTTAGGAAGGACATCTGGGAAGGATTTGTTCCTGCTGTGCTTAACTGTATCTCTGAAAATTAAACTTCTTTCCATCCTATAACTTACTGCAGAGAGTATTTGCACTGATTGGGGCCTTAGAGGTTTGAACTCTAAGTTCACCTCTGAGTGTTCACAATCCTATAATTATTCATCTTGTTTAACTTCATTAGTTTTACTTTGTGTTATCAAGACATTATGTCATGAAAGTGATGATTAGATTGTTGAAATCACTGCAAAATACTGAGTTATCTAATTTAATAGTTCAGGGGTCTGAGTTGCTTTAAGGACCGATGCCCTTTAGTAGAGCGACAGTGTGTGGGCCGCCTCCCCAGTGCCAGATGCTAAGTAGGGGGCTGGATCCTCGGGTCACATGTTTATTTTCTGCACAGGGATCTGAGCCCGATGTGGCCACCGGGGCCATTTCTTCACCTTTGTGAACCTCCTTACGGCACTCCAGAAATCAGATTCTTAAAGTCACCTGGCTGGATATCAGAATCTAGCCAGACCTCCTAAGTCCGGGGTCAGTGATTTTCAGATAAGATGGACATCACCGTAAAGGGAATTTGAGGAACGTCGCAACCCTGAGACAGTCGGGGAGACCCGGGCTTCAGAGGCAGGTCACAGCAGGACTGTTTCTGTCTGCAGACCCCTGTGTGCAGTAACGACTATCATTGTTAGTAACCAGGGCCTTCCAGGCCCTCGAGATACAGAGATGGAGAAGAGAGTTCCACTTCTCATTAGGGAGGGGGAGGCACAGCACTGAAGAGAAGGTGCCCCCAGGCCATGATGGGGGTGCACGGAGGCTGTGATGGGACCACCTGATGTGGGATGCCCTCCCTTCTGACCCCTGCTTGGTGAAGCCCGCCAGCTCCCCCGGGGGCCTCTCCTGAGTCCAGCTCTGTCCTGCACACACACTCACATGTGTGAGCTCCCCGGGCAGGCCCCAACACCTCCTTCACCCCTTCTCCTTAGACCCCGGGCCTTGCCAAACACCGATTCGGTGAACACGTTTAAATGAACACGTAGGAGACCTGTAAGACGTGTTCCGGGGCGCAGGAGGGGGTGCCCTGGCCTTTCCTCCTGCAGGGCGTCTGCAGAGCTGGGTGTCAGACATGGTCTGGGCACTTCAGCCACATGGAAAGCAGCTACACCTGGGCGACGGTAGTGCCACCTCTTCAGGAGGTCCGGGATGGGAGCAGCTACACCTGGGCGACGGTAGTGCCACCTCTTCAGGAGGTACGGGATGGGAGCAGCTACACCTGGGCGACGGTAGTGCCACCTCTTCAGGAGGTACGGGATGGGAGCAGCTACACCTGGGCGACGGTAGTGCCGCCTCTTCAGGAGGTCCGGGATGGGACTGTAGGTTATCTCCAGACCCTTCACTTAGCATCACTGAGCTGAACTAAGCAGTCATCTTCGGAAAAACACAGCTCAGTGCATAGAACTCAGGCGTATAGTTGCAAAAGCGAATCTACCACACAAAAGACATGTTATAAACAAGCTTTCCTCCGAGAGGGCGTCTACACCTTTTTCGTGTCACCTGGTTTCAGGCGACGTGAGTTAGTGCCACATGAGGACGAACAGGAATAAGGAAGACTCGTAGCTCTGACTTACTCCTGAAGTGGGGACGCCACCGAGGGCGTTGTGTCCTGGGGACCTGAGGTGGCACTGCCAGCGCTTTGTGTCCTGGAGGAACTTTAAACCTTCTCTCGTCACCCATCCCACTGAGCGGTCACTGTAGGCTACCACATGGGACGAAGGGCAGCTATCTGGAAAAAACGACATTGGATTCTTACCTAACGTCTTAAATCCCAGGGGGACTAAATTTTATACGTAAGGAAACAAAATCATAAGAATTTCAGGAGGTAATTTGGGTGACCATTTGTATCATCTTGGAATTGGTTATGACGTTTTGAGCATGATTCCAAAAAAAAGAAGACAGCATAATGGAAAAGCTATTATATTTGACTTCATGGAACAATACTAGAGAAATTCTTTTTTAATCAAAATTAGACTTAAAAAGGCAAGTTTAAAATAGAGGAATCACTAGCAGATATTGATAGAGAGCTAATATCTAACATTGAAAAGTTTTATAAGATACTACAGAAAGAGGGACAAGAGAAAATAGAGCAGGTACTTTACAAAGACCCTCAGAAAATGAGTGTATACAGTCAGAAGGCATTCAGATCCGCCACAGATAGCATCTGTGCGCCCTCCCATGAAATTCCACTCGTCACCTATCGAATAGGCAAAGGTTAATAATAGCCAACGATAGCAAATTAGCAAAGATATGGGGAAATGGGCTCTCACTAGTTGAATATATGTATTATATGTATGTATATAGTATACGTACATACATTAAACATTTCTGATGTTCAGTGTGGCAAGCTAAAATAAGCATAATCCTTGAGATAGGGATTCCACTTCTGCAAATTTATGTTAAGGAAATGTAAAATGTAAATTCCTTGTTCACATCTGAACCCCAGCGCCTGGAATAGTAAAATACACAGAAAGCTTTAACTAGATATTTATGGAATCTTGAAAAAAACCAAACAAATACACATAGACATATGTACAGAAACACATATAGTTTATTTTTGTAACAGCAAGAATTTAGAAGCCATAACGAATGTTCCATCAAAGAGAACTGGTTAAATAAACTTTAGTACATCTGATAAGCAGAGCTCAGTGGGCAACTAAAATTGTGGCGGGGACGCATGTGTATGATGAGTTTGTGTGTGTGGAAAGAGAGACTCCAATAATAAGAAATTATACCTACGGTATTATGTTAATTAGGCTGAAAATGTAGCATAAGTACTGTCATCTTACTTTTGTAGAAGATGAATCTAAGCATCTATGTATACATAGAAAATACTTAGAAGAAGGATATTAAAATATGAGCAGTGCCATATTTGTATGGAAAGGTTGTAGTGATAATCTCCTTTATATATATTTTAGGCAATTTAGAATTATTTTATCATGTATAATCATTAATTCTGCAACCAGAAAAACAGGCTATTTTATTGTTTAAAAAATAATGATGTACTTTCTGAGCAGTGAAAGCAGGGAATAAAGTATTTTAAATTCTCAAATACGGAAAAAGTGTTTAAAGAAATAGTACTGCTCCTACCTACTTTGTGCTGGATGCTATAAAACATAAAAAGAAAAGCAACAGTAAAAGATAAGTTGATCAAAATAGACTCAGATTGTATCGTGAGAGCCCTGCAGGATGGCGTCTTGTGTGGACGTCCTGTGTTCCATGGAGGGAACTGGGATTTGGCGGGTGATTGACCAACTCAGGGAAAGAAGCAACTTAGTGACACAGAACAGGTAGGAAGCTTCCAGTCTGAGGAGACTCGCTTGCCTGCCTGTGTCTTATTTTTTAGGAATTGCATCAGCTCTTTAATGAATGGCTAAATCCCACTGCTGTTTCACTCCCCCCGAGAGCTGGATGGGCGGCTGGGCTCTGCCCCCCTTGAGCCCTCGGGGTTTCAGGTTCTCTCTCTTTAAGGGCATGAAAACTTCTTGGTATTTGAATGACCACGTCGCAGCCCACATTAGCTTCATGGTGACAGGAAATATGAATTAAATTCCTGGCCAGATGACCACTGGCAGTTCCCAGCAAGCATTTTCCAGCTGAGTAAACTAATCAATCTATTTATTCTTCATGGATGACAGGGCCCATTAGCTGCGGATGCCTTTGGCAGGAGATTCTGGAGACAAAAGGTCATTTGCTCTCCCTCTCCTCTCTTTAGATGCAATATGTTCATACAGGAAGACTCATACAGCCCGTGTTGAGATTCAGTGTCCGTAGTTAGTGATGAAATATGTGGACGTCAGGAGAAAAAGCCTTCTGTTATTCAATAGCCCTTTCAGATGCTAGAAAAGCATAGACTCTGATTTAAGCATCAGTTAATAAAGGACCCGATCGGAATTCATTACGGTAGCATTTCAAGTATTCGTGAAAATGGATGAGTGATGGTGGTTTCTATGACCCAAAATAAATTTGATTCTGAGCATCCAGGCCATCAGGGCACAAAAGAGGAACCATCCCTGGTCACAAGATGTTTATGGCCCCCCACCATAAAGGGCATGCCAGCTCTTCAGAAGTCATAAAGCTTTCCTCAATTCTCAGGTATGGAGAAATTTCTTACATAGGATTCATATGAGAGATACAGCACCACAGTGTTTGAAGAAAGATCTTTCACCTATTTTTAAAATAGAGATGGTAGCTGGTTTATGGGTGGTTTCTCACAGCCCCACCTCTCTACCTGGCCAGGAGTGGATGGTCCAAATAAAACCCCTGGAGAACATTTTTTGCAGGAACCATTTTGCCACGTCAGTGGGGTTGAGCCAGGAACAAAGGCAACAAAAACTAAAAAATTCATCTATTCATTCAAAAAACATCTATTGAGGCTACTCAGCATCGTCGCTATGCTAGAAACTGAAACGACAAACAACAGATGCTCTGCCCCTCCTGCCCCACGTTCACCTTCTACTTGTCCCGGGCCCTGGGGCTCGTGCAGGACTTGAGACGTAAAGGGAAACCTTTCGTGTCGGGCAGAAGTGCCTGTGGCCCCGTGGGATGTGGACACAGGCTTCCAAACTGCATGGGGGTCAGGACTGTCCCCGGAGGAGACATAGAGCCGGGTTCTGAAGGGCAGGGAGGAGGTGGCTGCTCAGGAAAGGATGGAGAGGAAAGAACGAAGGGCTCCAGGGAGGACGCGGGCACGTGCGGAGCCTCGGCGGGTAGAGCCGTGTCCACACTCGCTGTTGCATGTGGCAGGGACTTGGCGAGCGAGAGGGGGTCATGGGGGGGAGGCCGGAGAAGTGGGCAGAGAGCAGACTACGGAGGGAGTTTAGTTTTATCCTGAAAACGAGGGGCAGTTTTTAGAGGATTCTAAAACGGAACATGAGAAGATCTCTGATTTTCACGTTGAGTAGACGAGTGAGAATGTGACTTGGGCTGGGCAGGGCCGTGGTTCCACGTGTGCAGGCAGGAAGGGCTCCAGGGCCTTTCCCGCCAGACCTGCCCCTCTTTACACACGTGGATGCGGCCCCGTCCCGAAATCACATAGAGCGACGGCACAATAAAAACAGTAAGTCAGAAAGAGAAAAACAAATACAGTATGCTAACACATATATATGGAATCTAAGGGGGAAAAAAAAAAAAGTCATGAAGAACCTAGTGGTAAGACGGGAATAAAGACACAGACCTACTAGAGAATGGACTTGAGGATATGGGGAGGGGGAAGGGTAAGCTAGGACAAAGTGAGAGAGCGGCATGGACATATATACACTACCAAGTATAAAACAGATAGCTAGTGGGAAGCAGCCGCATAGCACAGGGAGATCAGCTCGGTGCTTTGTGACCATCTAGAGGGGTGGGATGGGGGGGTGGGATAGGGAGGGTGGGAGGGAGGGAGATGCAAGAGGGAAGAGATATGGGAACATATGTATATGTATAACTGATTCACCTTGTTATAAAGCAGAAACTAGCACATCATTGTAAAGCAATTATACTCCAATAAAGATGTTAAAAAAAAAGTAAATTAATTAAATAAATTTAAAAAAGAAAAAAAATGCTGAAGAGAAAAAAAAACCAACAAAAAACAGTATAAACACACAGGACAAAGAGGATGTGGGACATGACGCTCGCCCGCAGAGATGACAACATTTGGGGGAAGGGAAGCAGATCAATGAATAATATGGGAAGTGGGTGAGGAGGGAGGGCCCCTCCCAGCAGAGAGAAACCGACAAGGAGGGGAACCTTCTTACACAGGGGAGTCTCCAGAAAGGCCCCGGAATGGAGACCAGCGGAAACCTACGGAGACAGAGATGGGGACACGGACAGGGCCGTGGCAAGTCTGGGCATCAACCCCAGTCCTCCACCCCCGGGAACCAAGTGGGCCCCAGGCTGACCTGCAGCAGGTGGAGCAGGGCTCTGGAGACAAGTGCAGGGCAGTTGGGGGGCTGGGGGCAGGCAAGTGTTCCCCCCGAGCTCTCTCCAGCCCTTCTCCTCGCTTCACAGGCAGGCTTACACCTTCCCAAGCCCAGGGGGCATTTGAGGGCTCCCCTGGGAGAAGTGGGCCGGCTGCAGAGATGCTGACAGCTGAGTGCTCCCCCCACCAAGTGAGAAGCCGGATTTCCTCACCCAGCGCCCCCATAGCTTTTCCGTGCTTTGCTCCAGTCAGTTGTAGCTCCCACCGAAGACTTGAGAAGAGCCTCTAACAGGACTGGCAGAGACTGAAAGAGATGCTGAAATAATCAGAAGTAACAGAAGAAAATTACAAAACAAAACTAACGAAACCACCACTTCTCAGAGAGACGAGAGAAATCCGAAGTCTGCACAGCGTGCTCTCGAAAAGGACCATCCAGTGAACAAGCAAGGTCTCCTGTGGATTCATATTTGATTTCATCCACATAAGATTTGGAAGATGAAATTGAAAAAAAATCTCCTAGAAAGTAGGAAAAAAACAAAACAATGGAAAATAAGAGTAAAAAGATAATATGCTTACAATGACTCTCCAGAAACACCAACATATGTTGAAAAGGTTCTTGAATGAGCGTGGAGAAAACAGAGCAGGAAATTATCCCTGTGGCTATGGAGGGGATCTGAAGAAAAAAACTGGCAAATTTTTGGATAAGTTTGATCACATTCATAGAAAGAAATGTTATGATTGAGAATCTCAGGCTCTGTTAATAGTAGGAACCTAGAAATTATGCACACTAAAAAATAAAGTAATTAGTATCTCCAAGGAAAGCAATAAGTTGTATAAGAAAGGAAATATAATATTACCTTATTATGTGAGTTTTCAGCAAATAATATTTACCTAGAAATAATGTGAATACTAAATATAGGTTTTTTAAAATAATTTTTTATTGGAGTATAGTTGGTTTACAATGTTGTGTTAGTTCAGGTGTACAGCAAAGTGAATCAGTTATACAGATATATATATCCACTCTTTTAGATTCTTTTCCCATATAGGCCATTACAGAGTATTAAGTAGGGTTCTCTGTGCTATACAGTAGGTCCTTATTAGATATCTATTTTATATATAGTAATGTGTATATGTCAATCCCAATCTCCCAATTTATCCCTCCCCTCCTTACCCCCCCGGTCACCATAAGTTTATTTTCTACATCTCTGACTCTATTTCTGTTTTGTAGATAATTTCATTTGTACCCCTTTTTAAGATTCCACACATAAGCAATATCATACGATATTTGTCTTTCTCCGTCTGACTTACTTCACTCAGTATGACAGTCTCTAGGTCCATCCATGTTGCTGCAAATGACATTATTTTGTTCTTTCTTTATGGCTGATTAATATGCCATTGTATATACGTGCCACATCTTCTGTATCCATTCCTCTCTTGATGGACATTTAGGTTGCTTCCATGTCCTGGCTATTGTAAATAGCGCTGCAGTGAATATGGGGGTGCGTGTATCTTTTCAAATTAGAGTTTTCTCCAGATATACGCCCAGGAGTGGGATTGCTGGGTCGTATGGTAGTTCTATTTTGAGTTTTTTAAGGACCCTCCATACTGTTCTCCATAGTGGCTGTATCAATTTACATTCCCACCAACAGTGTAGGAGGGTTCCCTTTTCTCCACATCCTCTCCAGCATTAAATGTTGATTTTAACGAATGTTACAATATTGGAAAGACAGAGAAGAGGGAAGAAGATACCGGTTGTAATGCAGATGCAGCTCAAAAGCTAAAATTTAAATACCCCAAAATAGCTGTCTAATCATGATCATTATAAACCAGGAGGATAATATTAAAAAGGGGCTGCCTCTGGGGAGGGGTGTTCAAGATGGGAAATAGGGCTGAGACCCAGGGTTACTGATTTTCCTTATAAGCCCTTTGGTATTTGATTTTTGTAAAATTTTATAATGTGCAAAATGTTATAAAGATGAAATTTTTCATTAAAGAAGAGAATGAAATCAGTTTGAAGGGAGCGGAAACCCCTGAACTTGGGCAGTGGTGACAGGGATGGAGTGGGAACTGGTGGATTTGAAGCATCTGGCAGATGCAAAGGCTGACATCGGATGTCGGATTAGCGGGTTCGAGGTTTCAGTTCGGGAAGATGAGAAAGTTCCGGAGACGGTGCTGGTGACGGTGGCAGAACAGCGTGAATGCACTTAATGCCCCTGAGCTGCACACTAAACAATGGCAAAATGGTCAATTTCAGCAGCATTTTTAAAATTTATTTATTTATTTATTTATGGCTGTGTTGGGTCTTCGTTTCTGTGCGAGGGCTTTCTCCAGTTCTGGCAAGCGGGGGCCACTCTTCATCGCGGCGCGCGGGCCTCTCACTGCCGCGGCCTCTCCCATTGCGGAGCACAGGCTCCAGACGCGCAGGCTCAGCAGCTGTGGCTCACGGGCCCAGCCGCTCCGCGGCATGTGGGATCCTCCCAGACCAGGGCTCGAACCCATGTGCCCGGCATTGGCAGGCAGATTCTCAACCACTGCGCCACCAGGGAAGCCTCAGCAGCATTTTTAAAGGAAAGATCAGCTAGCTGGATGAATGTTGGAAGGAAGGGAGAGAGAGGGGTGAGGTCTGGTCCTGGGCTGGGCTTGATTTATCTGGAGACCAACCCGAGGTGCACTAAGAACGAGGAGAAGCTCCAAGCCTGTCAGGGAAGCAGCAGGGTCGGGCTCAGGGTCCGTCACGCTGGCCCAGCACATCCCGCAGAGCTGCACGAGGGCTGTTTCGCTCGTGGGGCCTGGAGCTCAGCAGTTAGGAATTGGGATGGAATTGGATGGAAGGACGTGGTTTCTTCCTAACAGAGGCACTCAGGCATCTTTGTTAGAAAAGCTCTTAGACAGGGAAGAAGTGGGCAGGGGGGCCCGCAGGAGGGCGGTGGTGAAGAGAGTGGCCTCGTCCCAGGTGGAGGCGGGGAAGGGCCGGGCGGGGAGGAAGGTGCTGCAGATCTCAGGGGCATCGGAGGATGTACAGAGGGAAGGTGGTAAAAGAAAAGGCGAACCTTTGGAATCACGGTGCACGAGAGGAAGGGGGGCCTGAGCAGGACCCAGATGGACCGGGAGACGGTGTTGAAGTGACAGCGGGGGCGGAGGCCACACGCTATCAGTGACCCTGTCCCCGTGGCTTCATCCGCTTCATCCAAGCCACGCTCAGCAGCCTGGACGGGAGAAGTTGCGTGACTGCATCCTCGCCGGCCTCCGGTTCTGCAGAGTGGATGCAACAGAAGACAAGCCGCTCGTCCCTCACAGCGTCTTTCGGGGACAGCAGCTTCCTAGGCCTTCCTTTAGGTGACGGCCGAGTAGCCGGGGACCGTGCGGTTACAATTGGGCAAAGACCCAGGGGCAACATCCCTGCAGGATTAGAAGCAGGTCCGCCCCAGGTGGCACCGTCTTCTGAAAACCAGGAGGCCTGACTGTAACCACCAAAGAACAGCCAACCCACTTTGCATCCAGACTCAGCGAGCACAGGGAACCAGGCATGAGTCGTGGAAAGAAAATATGGACAATTCTCGCTGAAAACATTAATGCTGGGGCACCACAACCTCAGGCTGTGAGCACAGAGCACGTCCAGGTGGACTTTTCCGCAGATGCGTCAAAGCAGGAAGGAGACTCAGATGCTTATGCCCGTTGATGGGCTCACAGCACCCTTGGCGGAGCATCTGCCTTAAAGGAAACGCCATCCCGACATCAGCAAGGGGGCTACCGAGACGTCAGCCAGTTCAGTCTGCAAGGATCTCTGCCATGAGCAGTAATGTTGGCAAAAAGCAGATGCAAACAGTTTTCGGGTGTCCTGGGGAGACGCAGAAAACGCTGTCACCTACACGGCATCCTGTTTCCTTCATCAAAATCACGCATAATCTCTTTTTATCTATTTATTAAAATAATCCTGCTTTTCTTTCTTCCTACCTCTTTTGCTGGAGAAAATGATTCCATTTTTGTGAAAGTTTAAAATGAAACAGCTTCCCTGGTGGGGCAGTGGTTAAGAATCCGCCTGCCAATGCAGGGGACATGGGTTTGAGCCCTGGTCCGGGAAGATCCCACATGCTGCAGAGCAACTAAGCCCGTGCGCCACAACTACTGAGCCTGCGCTCTAGAGCCCATGAGCCACAACTACTGAAGCCCATGCGCCTGGAGCCTGTGCTCCACAACAAGAGAAGCCACCGCAGCTAGAGAAAGCCCGCACGCAGCAAAGAAGACCCAACACAGCCAAAAATAAATTAATTAATTAATTAAAAAAAAAAAAGAAACAGCCGTGACCTTTGAGTATGGGGTCGTATCCGGGGCCACCTCTGCACCCCTCCTGCCCCTCCCGAGACCCCCGTGTCCTGCCCCGCAGTTACAGAGTGTTGTGTCTGACCTCGTGCTTCCTCTTCTGCATGGCGCCCGTCTGCCCTGAGGATGGGCTTCTGCCCTTTCACCTCCCGTCAACCGCGGGGTTGGCCGCCGAGGGCTCCGGTGCGGCTATGGTGGGCGGGATATAGTGCTTGGCTGAGGGGTCAGCCTGAGAACACAAAAGGGGGTCTAAGCCCTCACCTCTGTATGAACCCAATATTCAAATCTGTCAGCCTGCAGCTCGAGCCCATAATAAGCGTAAACAAACTGTGCCGCGCTCAGGAAGACACATCAGGAACTGCAGGCTGGCATCACTGCCCTCATAAGGGACCAGTGAGGCAGGGACCTGGGAACAGATTTCAACAAAACTAAGAAGTCAGCTTGCAGACAGCAGGACCCCGGGGAGGGGACTGACAGGACGTGTTTTGAGAGGTACTGGGGAGACCAGTCACTCCACACACGGGTTATTTGGAGCAGCTCCCACAGGTCAGTATAAACTAGACGTCCAAAACGAGTTGGAAGAAGCACAGTCAGCAGACAGGAGAAGACATTCCAAGCGCAGGAGGAGCCCTTAGGGCAGGGCGTCCGGGACGGGATGACGGGGAGCTCCCTTGATGGGTTGGGGGTCGTGGTGGGAGCTGGGGGTGAACTCAGAAGCGTCCACGGGCCTGGACCCCAAGGCCGTGCGCTCTGAGTTTCCAAGTCCGGCAGTGGGACCACCTTGAAGGTTTGGGCGAGCGTGTTTGGGGCACAGAGACGACCGCAGGGTGCCTGGGCCGGAGCCTGAGTCCAGGGGCAGGAGGCCAGTTCCTGCCTGAGCAGAGACGTGTGTTCCATCCCGAATCTCAAGGTGGGAACAGAGGGAGACGTTCTGAGGGATGAGAGGTGAGCGTGGACCATCCCGGACACAGAGGTTCAGCAGAGGACAGGAGGGCCTGAGGCCTGACCCCGGATCCGGGCCGCCGTTCTGAGCACACGGTCGACGTTGATTCAAGGCTGAGCTGGTCCGTGCAGGGTCCAGAGAGGTGCACAGGAGGAAGGAGAGTGAATCCCTGAAAGGCGTCTGGGGCGCTGCCGCCGGTGTGTTTTCTCGTCTTCCTTTTACTCCATTATTTAAGGAGCTAACATCAGAAAAGGGGGAGTTTCTTGCTCTAGATGTAAGTGGAAGCCCTTCTTCCAGGCAGCTGACCTTTGGGAGTGACCCTCGCTCGCTGACGCAGCGACCGTGTGGCCCTGTTCTCCAGTCTCTGTGTGTCCATCCCTCCCATGACCGCGCGTCCACCTTGATGGAGGGGTCACAGTGTCGCCCTAGGAACTGGGGAGAAAGATGGGCAGCAGATTGTTCCCGGGCTGCGACATCTTTCAGAAGAACCCGGATCACAGGACTGAGCAGGAAGAGCTGGCACATGGTCTGATCCAGCCCCCGAATTTTCAGAGGGAAACACTGATGCCGGGGGGTGGGGGGCAGGGGCAGAGACGGCCAGTCTCCCGCCGGTCAGAGCCGGGATGGGGTCGGTGTCGACACCGGTGCGTGGTGGTTGCCGTGACCTGTGTTCCTGGGAAGAAGATGGCGCTGACCTCCCGCGAGCTCGCAGCGCTCAGAGGAGCTTTCGGGTCAAGTCAGCCACGTTCTATAACAGAGTCCAGCCTCAATCTGCTCTCACTTTGCACGGCCCTTTTTGAAGTGTCATTATCCTGCTGTGCTTCATTGCCCTGTGTAAGGATGCAGTGGAGTGAAAGTAAATAACCCTCGTCCGAAAGTGCCTAACACAGCCTGGTTATTTTCCTATTAACTTCGAATTTTTCTTGTGACCTTACATGAGGTGGAAGCCAGCAGAGAGGGCCCGGGCCCGCTAATGAAGAGCTAGGTTTTCTCTGCAGCTCCGGGAACGCGGCAGGTCCTGGGTCACCACTTCCCGGTTCAGCAGCCGCGCTGGACGGGGCTCAGCGGGGGCGCAAGAGTCCAGCCCCAGGCTCTGGGCTCCATGTCGTGGGGACGGCTGTTGCTGCTCCTGGGGACTTTGCCAGCGTGCTCACACGTCTGCGTGTCTGGAGGGGGCTTGAGTCTCCAGAAGATGTGATGCGCTTCCCACAGCTATTCCCCAAAATTCAGACGGACCGGTTTTGTTATAAATACGGAACAAAGGCTTCAGGAAGGCATTTGGGCTGATGAGAATGTCACAGCACCGCTGTCACGCAGACTCACCGAGCGCGGCTTGCTGGGCGCTGAACGGTCCACTGCGGGCTTTCCCGACAGTCACGCTACCAAGGTCATGACCCAGGTAGTTCTTGCTTGGGGGAAGGGCTGTCCCGCACACCTTAGGATGTGTCATAGCATCCCTGGACTCCACACTCTGGTTACCTGTCAGGGCAGTAAACGTGTCTCCGGACATTGCCAGACGCCCCCTGGGGAAGCATCCCTGGTCGAGAGGCTGGTCTTTATTACGGCCCAGTTCTCCCCCCCACCCTCCCCTCTGCAGTGGAGCTTTCCTCCAGGAACCCTGTGTTCTTCAGGCTCTGCCTCACTCATCACACGTTCAGTTTCCCTCGATTCCACTTTCTCTCTTTTTTTAAAAATATTTATTTATTTATTTATTTATGGCTGCGTTGGGTCTTCGTTGCTGCATGCGGGCTTTCTCTAGTTGTGGCGAGTGGGGGCTACTCTTCGTTGTGGTGAGCGGGCTTCTCATTGCGGTGGCTTCTCTTGTTGCAGAGCACGGGCTCTAGGGTGCGCAGGCTTCAGTAGTTGCAGCGCGTGGGCTCTAGAGCACAGGCTCAGTAGTTGTGGCTCGTGGGCTCTAGAGCACAGGCTCAGTAGTTGTGGCTCGTGGACTTAGTTGCTCCGTGGCGTGTGGGATCTTCCCGGACCAGGATCAAACCCAAGTCCCCTGCATTGGCAGGCGGGTTCTTAACCACTGCGCCACCAGGGAAATCCCAATTCCACTTTCAAAGTTCTCTCTCCTCCTGAAAGTCAGGATGTGTTCCTTCCCCCTTAAGAGCTGCTGATGGTTTCCATTTGCCTTCCGAAGTACATCCACGATCCTTTCTGGAAACATCCCAGACTCGCAGCTCACCTCCATCCCCCAAGACTGTCGTTTCCCCTCTGACCTCTCAGCTGTGCCAGGACCTGGGGTCATCAGTGAGGTGTGGGTGGCATTCTGGGGTCCCAGGGGGCTTCTGCCTCTGAGGTTCTGGAGGACGACGGCCCTGTGGTCCAGAGGATTGGGACGCCACTGTGCATTGTGACAGCAACCTTGTCTGGCAAAGATAGATACAATTCTGACCTGTTGTCTGGAGCAGCCACATTTGATCACGTATAACTTTGAAAATGCCCCTCACTCACCTGATGACCTTCCTGTGTGTTTAGATTATAAGCTTCCACGTGACAGCGCAGAGTTTTCTGATGAACTTAAGTCCAGGGATGCTGGGGAACCCCACCCCTCTGACACCGAGAGACCGATCACCTGCTACTGTCACTGTGTGAGTTGGAAGATTTGATCTAATATCGAGGTTTTAAAGGCTCGGACAGTAGAGCGCTAACAGCTACAGTTCACGGCACTGAGTCCTGCCACCCGTTGGGCTCACGGGTCCACCGACATGGAGAAGATGGGCATTTCATCTGTGTCCATCGGTGATGCGTCAACTGATTCCCTGAGAGGTGAATCCACTTGTGACAAGGGGGGCACCAGTCCTGGTTCCAGAATTCAGTCTCCCTCCTGAAGACCACCCGGGCCATCCCTGTTGTGTCGGGCACTGTCTCACCCTGATGGTCATCGTCCTGAGCAGGTATTTGTCCAGGAGAGACTGAGAACCAGAGGAAGTGGACTCAGGAAAGATGGATTTCTGAAATTCCCCAAGTTCAAGGGGCAAGTTCAGGAAAGAAGATGAGTGTGATTAGGTGCTGGACACCCTCCGTGTCTGCGTGCTCGTCACTGCAGGTGTGCAGACCCTTGGCGGATCACTAGGAAATCTGTCTGGTCTGTAAGCCAAACAGGGCTCCTCCCAGGCGATTTCAGGCTCTGACGCCACGTGCACAAGAGGACACAGCCCTCTGTGTAGACCGCCAGCCCCTCTCAGTGCCCGTCCCTCGAAGGGTTGTCAGAGTCTCACCTGCATCAGAACCACACAGAATCCATGGACTTTGAGGAGACGGGCGATGGGAACACCACGGTTCTGACACACAAAACAGCATCCGTGGGCTTGCTGTGGTCCCACTAAGCTCATGGTGAAAGGTTACAACAAATGTTGATTAACTTTTATCCCTTTAAACGTGTATTTAGGCTCGTCCTTTTTATTTGATGCCCCCCCTTCACTTGTTTCTGCAGAAATAACTTATTTTAACATCGTACAGTTGAATAGGATGACTGAAGAAGGGCCTCCCTCAGGAGCTGATCTGCGGAATATTCCGTTCATGAATAGCTCGGGATAGAAATGTGCTGAAGCCCAGGTATCAGATCGGCTCTCTTCCCGGAGTGAAGTGTAGCCAAGTCACGTTCGTAAACCCCCAGGATCCCTCGTAAAGAAGAAGAGGTCACAGGACACACACGTCAGTGTCACCACGGCCATGTGTGACCTGCACCAGGCCCCACTTCCACGTCAGCGTAGTTAGAGCTGCTGGTTCGTGATCCCCTTTGTTTTGTTCAGGGATTTTCCCAAATCGCCATCATTCCTCATTCTAACCTCCCAGCATATACTCCGTTGCCAATGTCTGGTTTCTTCGCGTCCTAAATAGTCTTATCCTGGAAGGAACAGCGAGTGCTAGTGGAGTTGTAAAAACAGTCATTTGAAGATATTTTAATAGTTACCTTGTTATGATTCTATGGTGTTGTAAATTAATTTGACTCAGCAGCTAAATCAATATTTCTCTGGCCTTTAGTTGCCGAGCTCCAGTATTTTAAATGTTTCGCCAGGCGTGATCCAAGCGTCACCACAAGAAATACCACCCACGTCTACTGCCCTCCCACCCTGGGCCTGTTGACCCCGCAACCCCATGACTCTTAATGAAAAGCATCTTATTATGCTAATTGTTCTGCTTAATCATTAATTTCAGCTATTCGATTTGAAAATCACTGCTTATATTTGTTTGAACTTATGTATTTTAATCGTGTACAACGAACAGCTAAATTATATACGATTATAACTCAAAGAAAACAGACGACTATAATCAAAACACCAAAAAATTGTAATGTAGTGTTGAAAGCAGGGAATTTTAGTGTTAATATACACAGGTTTTCCACTTAAAACACCACAAAAGCGAAAAGGAGCACTGACCTCGGGGCCTGAGAACCCAGGGTTGACCCTTGGAGCCGCGATTTCTGACTCTCACTTCAGCCAAGTTGCCGTCGCCTCTCTGAGCGTAGGTACGTAGTCTGTAAAGCAGAGTAAGAGCACTAAACCGGCGGGCTCTGGGGGGATTAAACAAGGCAACCAGGTGTCACACCAGTGCATGCCTCGTTCTCTGCTGGCCCCGTCCATCCCCACCCCTCCCTCCCCTCCTGCTTAGAACCACCTGTTGAACCGCAGTGTCTACACCACACGACCCACAAGCTCACCAAGATGTTCCTACCTTCATTTAAGTAGCTTCCAAAACTATTTTCATGAACTTCCCAGACCCTGAATTAATAGAAAGCTAAGCACTAAGTCCCCGCATCCAAAGATAATTTTCTCCTGGTCGACTCTGCCCTCGTGACCCGTTGGCTGTGCTTCTCTCGTTGTGTTACGTGTCCCCCATCCATGTGATAATTGGGGCACCCGTGCGTGGTGTGTGTGCAGCCCCCTCGGTATCACCTGCTTCCAGTCTTCTGCTCCTAGAGCCCGACAGCAGGGCCAGGGTCTGGAAGAGAAGTGGGTGCTATGGGGGATGCGCCAGGCTTCGATGGCGCCTCTGATGGGACCCATCCCGCTCGCCCTGCCACCAAGCCCCTCTCGGGGGCGGGGGGCTGCGCCTCCTGCCCCTTCTCCCTCACCCGCATCCGGTCCTGACCCCTGCCCTCTATGGACCTCCCCTCCCCCAGCACAGGGCCCTTCTGCTAGGCAGCCCCTCCCCCTGCAGGACCTCGTTCTCAGGGCTCCTTCAGGCGCACCCTCCCTGCCACCCCACCATCCTCTCTAATGGCCCCTTTCACGGGCTCCTTCTCCCCACCTTTCCTGTGGACGTGCAGGCCCTGCAGTGTGGGTTCTGGAAATCCCACCCACCACCCCCGGCCCTCAGGCTGCCTTCCGCCCAGACACTTGCTGTGCGGCTGATGCTCGTATCTGATCTCACGAACTCAGTGCTTCGAGATCCCTGAAGCTCCCCCATGACCGGTAGACAGAGCGGGTGGGACTGCACGTCCTCAACCATCTCTGACCTACTGAGAACTGCTCTCTGCCTCGGGCCCTAATCTGAGGAATGGTGGTAACAGCTGAGCCTTCCCAGAGGGCTCCGTGTGAAGTTCAAGGGTGTTCACACGTGGAATTACTGCATCCTTGGCACTGTTCTTGGGCACAGTACAAACTCAATGAGTTTAAGGCGGTTATTAGCTGTTATCCCCATCCTGGCTCGGATACATCCCTCCTGCTTCACGGCACTTCCTGTCCGATACCCCATGTTTCCATCGCTCGGGTCCACAGGCCATTTCCTGAACGTACAGCACCTCATCAGTGCCACTCCCTTTCCCTGTATCCCTCTCCCCAGCTGGGAAGACCCCCCAACACCCACTCCAGGCCACCTCCTCTGTGGCACCCTCGCCCTCCCCGTGCAGGTGGTGGCCCCCTCCCCTGGGTCCCCATTGCTCCTTGCAAACCTCTGCTCTCAGGTTTACCAGGTTGTGTTCTGGTTCGCCCGTCTATCTTCTCACTGGATTGTGGCTCCTATACAGTGATGACACCTCTTGTTCATCTTGTGGCCCTTTGCCCTGTTCAGTCCCTCTACTGTCAGCTACTCGTTAATAGCACTTCTAAATAAATAAAGTCAATAAAAGAAGAAACACAAGGCTAGAAGGATGGCTAGAAGAACGGCCAAGTGGACGGATATATAAGAGAACAGAGGAAAGGATGGATGACTGTTTATTGTAACATAAATGATCTTCACCTATTAGAGGAAGTGCAGCTTCAGTGCTGAAATAGGATAAAACAGACTGTTTTCAAGATGAGTCAAATAAATGTAAGGACAAGCAAAAATCACTCTGCATATTTTATTTAGATTCTCAAAAAGCTGTTGACTGTTTCACATTAAATCTGTCAAATGCAGTTATAATAGAAATGAAAAAATGTTTACATTAGAAAAATATCGTCTTAAAATCAAGAAATACAAAGTGTTGGAAGGCCCTTCCCTGGATGGAGAAATGATGTAAAGGGAATCAAATCCTCAGTCACCAGTACTGGACTCACTATTTGTCATACTTATAGATCATCTTGGACTAGGAGATATCCCCAAGTCTCTGACTCTGTGGTTCTCTTGAACAACCCAGGGCCTCGTCAGGACACGTGAGCGGACACGCCTCAGATGGGCCTAAGTAAGGAAATGCACGTACAGATATGTACCACCAACTGTATCCTCATGAAACTCTGAGTTCTTATCTTAATTTCTTCCAAAAAGAATCTTGAAACTATAATAAGCTGTTCCTTGAAGACACCAACCTTCAGGATGCTGAGATCTAAAGCAAATAATCCAAAGGTTCTACTAAACATGGATGTTATCAAGTGAAAACGTGGTAACCATATGAAAACACTGCCCCCTCCTCCTGTTGGGAAAAGATGTTCCTTTGAAGTTCTATAACGTCAGAGTTAGAGCTGGTCAAGAGAAAGAAAACGAAAATATTTAGGGTTGGAGAAAGGGGCTTATGTTAGGAAAGACAGAGTCAGAGAAAAAACAGGGGGAAAGATTGGACAGAGGGTTACGTGACCTGTCAGTGGGATTGAAGCTGTGTGGCTTGTGCGTGGTGCAACGCTGTGGGTCCGCAGTTGGAGGCTGGTCTTGTTTCCGTAGCCTGTTGGTGGCTGGCGACTGGGGCCAGCGTGTCCGAAGCTGCGGCCGAGAAGAGGCCCCGGGGAGCTCTTCGTGTCCAGCCAGAACCGGAAGCTTGAAGGTAAGAGTCAGGACGAGACCCCACAGAGCCTGCCAAGTCTGGGAGACAGGAGCACGTGGAGTGCTGGGTGCCGACAGGCCGAGATACAGCGCAACCGTGAGCTGGGAGCAGAAAGCCAGCGGGACGGGCGCGCTCGCTGAACCATGCTGCGTGCTTAGCGGCCGCCTCAGAACTTTCACTCTCCCTTCAAGTCCAGGAGGCTTTTGTCCTCAACACGTCTTGACATGAAGGCAGCAAACGGCTTGCGAATAAGTTCAAAGAGCCTTGGTCACTGTCTTCCACGTGTCCAGTCTGTGTGTGTGTGTATGTTTACACACACACACGCACACACAGGCAGCTGCACTGCTTCTCCCTGTGTCTGTCCGTATCTTTTCTTCCGTCTATGAACTTAGCTTGAGTCCAGGCAGCCAGGAGTTGGTTTTATGATACTAAACTTTCATTTCTAATTCTCTCCTTCTGGCTTTCTATTGTTCCTTTATGGCTTAAAAGAATAACTTCATGACTGAAAGCAAAGTGTTTAAAATAAGGATTGGGGACGCGTGATGTAGGAGAGTGCTGAAGGCTGAATATAAAAATAACTTCAAAAGAGTCTGAGATGTTTTTAGGTGATAGAAATGTAATGGACGTTTCATAATGTAAGCTAGAGGGACTGTTAATACTTTTCAAATTATTTTAAATGCTCACTTTGAACATCAACCACATGGTGCCCTACGGTGCCAATGTCAAAGACGCAAGGGTTATTAACCTGACCTGGAGTGACGTTTGCTAGGTTCTTACCGTAGTCTCCATGGAAACTGATCTCCAGTGATTAGTGGAGCATTTGAAGTTTTAAGTTAACATGTACTTTTTAACTTTTATTTAATTTTTTAAATTTTAGGTCCTTTTAAAATTTTTTAATGAAATATAGTTGATTTACAATGTTGTGGTAGTTTCAGGTGTACAGCAAAGTGATTCAGTTACACATATACATATATTCATTCTTGTTCAGATTCCTTACCCATATAGGTTATTACAGAATACTGACTATAGTTCCCTGTGCTATACAGTAGATCCTAGTTGGTTATCTCTTTTATATGTAGTGGTGTATATGTTAATCCCAAGCTCCCAATTTATCCCTCCCTTTCCCCCACATTTCCCCTTTGGTAACCATAGTTTGTTTTTGATATTTGTGAGTCTGTTTCTGTTTTGTAAATAAGTTTATATGTATCATTTTTTAAAAAATTAGATTCCACATATAAGGGATATCATATGATATTTGTCTTTCTCTGGCTTACTTCACTTAGTATGATAATCTCTAGGTCCATCCATGTTGCTGCAAATGGCATTATTTCATTCTTTTTTATGGCTGAGTAATATTCCATTGTATATATGTACCACATCTTCTTTATCCATCCATGGACATTCTTTTATCTGTCGATGGACATTTACGTTGCTTCCATGTCTTGGCTACTGTAAATAGTGCTGTTATGAATGTTGGGGGACATGTGTCTTTTCCAACTAGAGTTTTCATCTTTTCCAGATATATGCCCAAGAGTGGGATTTCAGGATCATATGGTAATGCTATTTTTAGTTTTTTAAGGAACCTCCATACTCTTCTCCATAGTGGCTGCACCAATTTACATTCCCACCAACAGTGTAGGAGGGTTCCCTTTTCTCCACACCCTCTCCAGCATATATTGTTTGTAGACGTTTTGATGATGGCCATTCTGACTGGTGTGAGGTGATACCTCATTGTAGTTTCGATTTGCATTCCTCTAATAATTAGTGATGTTAAGCATCTTTTCATGTGCTTTTGGGCCATCTGTATATCTTCTTTGGAGAAATGTCTATTTAGAACTTCTGCCCATTTTTCTATTGGGTTGTTTTTTTGACATAGAGCTGCATGAGCTGCTTGTATTATATATTTTGGAGATTAAACTCTTGTTGGTCGCTTCGTTTGCAAATACTTTCTCCCATTCTGAGGGTCGTCTTTTCATTTTGTTTATGGTTTCCTTTGCTGTGCAAAAGCTTTTAAGTTTAACTAGGTTCCATTTGTTTATCTTGTTTTCATTTTCATTACTCTAGGAGGTGGATCAAAAAAGATATTGCTACGATTTATGTCAAAGCGTGTTCTGCCTATGTTTTCCTCTAAGAATTTTATAGTATCCGGTCTTACATTTAGGTCTTTAATCCATTTTGAGTTTACTTCTGTGTATGGTGTTAGGGAATGTTCTAATTTCATTCTTTTACTTGTGTCTGTCCAGTTTTCCCAGCACCACTTATTGAAGAGACTTTTCTCCATTATATATGCCTGCCTCCATTGTCATAGATTAATTAATATATTCTTTTTTTAAAGATTTTTTTGATGTGGACCATTTTTAAAGTCTTTAATGAATTCGTTACAACGTTGCTTCTGTTCTGTGTTTTGTTTTTTTGGCCCCGAGGCATGTGGGATCTTAGCTCCTCGACCAGGAATCAAACCTGTGCCCCCTGCATTAGGAGAGGAAATCGTAACCACTGGACCCCCAGGGAAGTCCCAATACGTGCTTTTCTATGTCAGTGAGGTTTCAAAAATCTTCTGCGCAGTGATACTGTAATTTACATTTGTGTGGTTATTACACTTTGACACAGTTGTGTCTGGCCCTCTCGTGTGCTGGTAGACTCAGAGAGTCTGTATGTATCTCCTGTTTTGTGGGTGAAGAGGCGGAGTTCCGACAGCCCTGAAATGACCCCCACGAGGTCACAGAGACATGGAGTGAGGATGTGGGGGCCATGGTCTCCGCCTCTGGCTCCTTCTGTGAAAATGTCCACAGAGAGACAAACGCCAAGGCAGTTCCGCCAAAACATCTATTGGGCAGCAGCAGAAGTAAAAACGGAATGAGGACGTGGCGACCTCTGGGCTGGGCATCGTGTGGAAGGAGCATTTCTGGCCGTTGAATTCCTTTCGTGAACATCCTGCTCGAGCCCCTCCTCCTGCACGTCCTGTCTGTGTTCAGGCATTTGTTCCAAAGTATGAACATAAATCCATTCTCTGCCTGAAACCTGTTAGTGTGAATGCTGCTCGAATCTCTAAAGAATGCGCTTTTGTTCTCAGTAACAGGCTTACTTGGATAGGAAGCCCAGGTCCCTGGTGCTGCAGGGCTTGCCCGCGTGGGGTCTGTTTGTGCACCAGGCGTGCTCTTCCTACCCCAACCCGGGCACCCAACAGAAGAGACCAGGACGGGGCGGGGTGGGGGTGGGGGAGGCCAGGTGTGCTTGGCACCTGTCACCTGCCAACGCCAGCGCTGCAGGGACCTCGCTACGCAGTCTCTACAGAACCCCGAAGCAAACGTGGTCATCCTGCTTTTATGCTGAAAGCTGAGGCCCAGATACTTTCTCTCTGATTCCATGTCTTTTTGTCCTTCTGATCTGAGGGGTTAGTATCGTGAGAGTGGTTCTGTGTATTTATTTTTTTATTGAAGTACGGTTGATTTACAGTGTTGTGTTAATTACTGCTGTACGGCCAAGTGACTCAGTTACACATACATATGCATTCTCATGAGAGTGGTTCTAGCCAGGTTCACGCGGCCCCTTTTCCAGGTCAGTGTAGTAGGCAGACTGCAGATGTAAATAATTGGAGGAAACAGGAGCCAGAAGGAAGGAGGGAGGGAGGAAGTGGGGGCGGATGAAGCAGCGGTGATGGGCTCAGAGTCTCGTCTCCATTGGCACCGGGGCAGCCCCGCCGCCCACTTGGCAGGGGTCTGTGTGGAGATGCCACGGGGGTCTCTGAACAGACCGAGAGGTCCTGGAATGATTTCAGGGAAATTGATCAATGTCGACACAAATGCTGCTAATGTATTTGAAGAATTCAATTACTGCCCCATCTTCACTGGCAAGAATTCAGAGGCTCACAACACAGACGCTATAGCACCAGGAGCCTTTGGCTCTCGTGAAATATTATATGTTCAGAATATAACTGCTGCTCACATTCATCTGTCTCAAAGAACAGAATGATAGACCTGAAGTCAGCACGTGTCTGGGGAGCAGAGTCTGTGTCTTGTCAGGTCCTAAACATGGGATGGAGAATTCCCTGCCCTCGAGAACACTGTGACTTCATTAGCGAGAAAAACCTAACTCCTGCTCCGTCTCCAGTCAGGCAGTGTTGCCACAAGTACCGTGTCCTTCTTGAAATTCACTTTCAAAGATCTTGATCTTGGTTGGCCAAAAGAAACCCTACTGTGTAATAGTCTGCACCATTGAACAGTGAAGAAATAGGTATTCAGCATGTTATAACTAAGCCATTCATTAAATTATATGCCTAAAAAATATTCTAGGACCTTGCTTTCAAAGGTCTGAAACCTGAAAATTGTTAAATTTTAGAATACATCCTCAGGTCTTTTTTAAAACATCTAGTGAATGGATTTAACTCTGCTCATTTTGGAGAAGTAATTTTTTTTCCGGCCACGTAGCCTGATTCACGGCTGTGTTGCCCTCCTGTCTCTCTTAAGCCCCAAATCCAATGAGTTAAGTCTACTTTCACAGTGTTTTAGGTAAATGAACTTGAAACAGATCTTTCTGTCAACATGTAGAAAATCCTTTCTCCCCTCCACGACTATGTTAGCATGTCCATTCATTTCACCGCTTAGAATTTCTTCCCATTCAAACTCATCCCACATAAAATGTCCTGAACTACAATCTCATGCACGCCACTGCCCTACTCAAAATGTTTAAGGTATCCGCAGTACATTCTGAAGATGTCAGGTGTTCTATGCTGGACTTAGTGAGGTTCCTTAGCCTCCAAACCAAGACCCCACACCATCCGGGCCAAATCTGTCATCCCAACTGCGTTCCTTCTACCAAAACACCCTTTCCTCCAACCAAATCAAGCCTCCTGCTGTTCCCCAAACATCACGTTCCCATCCGCCTTGGTTCTGTGTCGGTCTTGTTAGCAGTGCACCTCACCCCCGCACGCACCTTGGTTGAAACCCCACAGGCATCCGGGTGCAAACCTCTTGGACCACTTCCATGGCAGCCCGTCTGCTCCGTCCTGTTTGCTGTCTCCGCTGCCCACCTCTCTCAGCCCCGCAGGGAACTTGCCTGTCTGGGATTTGAGCGGCTCCAGTGGCTGCTCTAAGGCCGCCCTGAAAGGGAGCTTCCCGAGGGGAAACACCCTCCTGAGGAGGAGGCCAGTTGTCTTGTAATCTTTTCAACTCAGAATAGAACACTCACTCGAGAAAACTTGAGCCACTCCAAAAAGTGACAAACAGAAAATGGTAAAACAACTTGTCCAAGGCATGTGTTCCAGACGTGTTCATTTTGTGGTTTGTAAACAGGAAGGCTGGTTCCTTTCCCTGGAAGACGGCGTGACGTCCAGCTCCTTTACGTCCCATGATGGGAGCTGTGATCGTCTGCGGATACAGCTGCCACGCGCTCCTCTTTGAATTTCGTATCCAGCGCTTTTAAAACAGGAAAACATGCCTACCTGTCGCGCATGCGTGAGATGTTTTGAATAAAGTTTTGACCGCAGTTCATCCATCAACATCAGAATCAGAGGGTCCCAGAATAATGACACCTGAGCAAACCCACACAGCATCAGAATATCAGCCAACGAAACTTGAAGAGAGGATCAGATTTATGCTGTCGCTCAGTCGGGCTACACCACCATGATACTCCAATGGGGGGAGGGTAGAGCTCCAGTTATTGAAGTTGGGAATACGATGAAAATTCTATTTCCATATATGGAAGAGACCAAAGGTTGCACAAAAGCCAGAAGAGAGATGAATGATGATCAAGAAGCAAGCATGTGGGTTTAGTGTAAATGATCAAAGTGGCATGTGAGCATACCGGCAGTCATAATCACTGATGTTTATTTACTGTGCGCCAGGCACTGAGGGCCAGGTGTGTCCTTTATCCCGTGTAGTCCCCAGAACACCCCTGCAAGGTGAGCAGGATTCTGCCCCCGTTTTACAGACAGCGAGGCTGGGCCCTGATGGAGCTGATGGACTTTGGGTGATTCCCGACGCCACATGGCCTCCAGGAGGGAGAGACATAGCCACTCTGGTTCCAACAGCCTGAGCTCAGCGGCCCCGATTTCCCGGCACCAATGCGCGCTGAGGCTGGAGGCCCATAGCCGTTGCTCGGCTGTCGGCGGGCACAGCGGCCCCGGCACAGAGGCCTCCGGGAGCCGTGGGGCTCTGCCCTCTGCAGCCCCGCCATGCACACAGACGAGATGGAAAGACGCCTCTCTCTCACTCCGCGTTCACCACTCGGCCAGCGTGTGTTTGAACGTGGCTCCTTCTGCGTTCCATGCGTCCTTCCCTAGGGTTCAGGGTCAGATCCCCAGGGAAGCTAAGCCTAAGGGGTGATCGGACTGGTGCCCACGATCCTGAGTCCCTTCGGTCGGCCCCACTGCCCCGCCCGTACAGGCTCCAGGGGGGACCGTCCAGGGCTGGGCTGGGCTCCCTGACAGCTTCTGGGTCTTGCGTGCAAATGACCTTTGCAGAACCGCCCCACGTACCTGAGGCTGAGACCACGGAGTCTGAGTCACGGTGAAGCACAAAGACGAGGCTCAGCCGGGCTCTGCCAGCAGTGGGAGCGGGGGTGGGGGGGCGGGGAGGAAGGGGGCCGTGATTCTTGTGACTCCACTCTCTCTGCCAAGGAGAGCGATCTTCTGACAGAAAGAGGGGAACACATGTTTGTGGAGAGAGCTGAGGTCTGAGGAAGGCCAGGAGACTGTCTGACAGCATAATTGTCCTAAATGAGTTTGTTTGCAGACGAATCCATCCTGGGGAGCTGAGGAGCTAGTGGGTCTGGTCACTGATGCACCGACAGGAGAAGTTTAGAGGCACTGGAAGAGGTGCCTGGAGATGGGTAAAATGTGCCGTCCGGTTTTCAAACTAGGGAGGAAAGGGGGTTCTAACAACCAGTTAGGTAGCGGTGATGTCTGCGTCCACCGCAGGCAGAGTCACACAGCCTGCCTTTTAAGATGCAGTTTGTGAATATTTAGAAAGAAAAGCCACGATGTCTGTGATGGAGGTGGATTCACTCAGATCACATGATGCCGAGAATCTGCATTTCTGTGTTTATAGACTTAACACACCTGCATCTTCCTTCCATGAAGCCGGAAGACCTCCTTTACCAAAAGGGGCGGGTGGTGGAGTGGACCTCCCGGGGACTGGGTGAATCTGAGGGCCTAACCCTCCGTCTGTCAGCTCAGAAGGCGGGCAGGCCCCGGGTGGCGTGGACCCGCCCCACACTGGTGGGGGACACAGCCAGGCTGCAGCCAGAGCTATGGGAGGACGCGTTTCATTGTCAACCGAGGAAAAACTAAAGGCACGGGGAGTGCTTAGCCCAGAAATTGTCTTCAAATACTAGAAACAGTCCGGGATGAAGTGTGGGTTGCGTTGTTTCAGAAGCCGGTGGTTCAGAGTTCTCACAATCAGAAGTGGGACCACGTGCATGAGCTGTTGGAAAGGGAATGAGCCGCTCTGGACGCAGGGAAGCCCCTGTTGCAGGAGTTGATCAAACCACAGGAGGGGCGGCTCTCCAGGAAGCTGGAAAGAGGCAGCTCCCTCAGGGCCGGCCGACAGGGCGGCCACCCTCATCCACGGAACTGCATTCATTGATGGCCTGGAAGGGGCCGGGTGCTGGCTGGCGTGTCTGCACCGTGGAGTTTACTGTCCAGTGCAGTTCCAGCTGGAATGCAGTGGATATACGCTCTCTCGGGGTCACACAGGCTGCTGGGGACACACCAGAAGGCTGTCCAACCAGTGCCGGAGCAGTCAGGGGAGGCTTCCTGGAGGAAGCAATTTGTAAATGAATTAGGTGAACCTGCCAAGGGTTAGGGGAAAAGAGTCCAAAGTTGCAGAGAATGCAGAAGGTTTAAGGAACTGCTGGGAGGAAAGAGAGACGGAGCCACGTAAGACAAGAAGGATCTTCCAGGAAGTGAAGACCAGGGTGGGGGGGTCACCAGGGGCCCGCAAGGAAGTCCTGGTGGTGACATCCATGGGGCGCTTTGCATTCATCTGAGCTGAGGCTGCCGACGGGAGCAATGGCGAGGCAGTGAGGCCATGACCGTGGAGGGTGTTTATATGAAAATGGTTAGGATTATTGTCCTCAGATACCTAACAATAATTCCACAATATTCTGTAATATTCTGTCTCTATTACAATTTCTCCAATTCTTCCAAGAATGTCTTTTATGGCTTTTTCAGTTTTTATAGCTTTGCAGCTTTTACTTTGTTTTTCAAATCAAGACTCACTCAAGTTTCATGTGTTTGCATTTGGTTATTTTATCACTTTTGTGTCTTTAAATGTTGGACCTTTTGTCATGCTGTCTTTTGACAGAGTCCAAGCCAGATGTGTAATTTGCTCCTTCTACCTCTGTGTTTCCTCCAAACAGAAAATCAGGATTAGACTCAGGCTAAATGATATTGGCAAGAATACTTCTTAGGGACCATGTGTCGTTCACATCACACCACACTGTGAGACACATGTTGGCAGGTGTCTGCACTATCAGTGATGGTAAACTGTGTCACTCAGTGGTGACAACTCTCTCCCTTGGAAAGGTGTATTTACCTGTTTTCACTTAGTGGACAGTTTTGAGGCGATAGTTCAACTCTACGTAAATATCCTGTTGGCCAACAAACTTCACACAAGCCCTTGTCTGATTCATTACGTTGGTTTTGAAAATGGTGATTTTCTAATTGCACCAGTCCTTCTAGATTTATTAGCTAGCCTCCAACGGTCAACAATCTTCCTTTATTTTCCCTTTCTCTTTTTTGAGTATTATTATAAACCCAAAGATTTTGAACTCTGAATTTCTGATTCCTTGATTTAAAGTATTTAATTTATTTGTACAGTGAGCACTGTCTCATTTCCTGGTCACGTCAGCTAAGTGCACGACGAAGATGAGAACTATCGAGGTCTTGTTCTAAGATGGACCTGAGCAGATACATAGACAGGTAGATGAACAAGACAATTCAGGTCTCCCAGGGGGGAATGATGAGACATCTGGGCACAAGCAGTGTGGGTTTTCTGAAACGCTTAGATGACCCCAACACCACAGACTCATGTCTGTCTTTTAGGGGGCACGATCTGTTTTCAGAATAATGAATGGATAAGTAAATCTCAACGTCTAACACAGAGGTCGCAGGTTGGTTGGTGGGTTGATACATATTTTTTAATTCGATCGGCAGAGATTTACCGTTTTAATGTAAATAGGTGTGTGGGGCTGTAAACTCCAGCTGGTCCTGATTCTGTCCCTCCCTTCCCCAGCTTTTCTCAGCGGGTGGAGACGGGTCTCCTGAACGGGAAAGGTGTGAGGGCTTCTATGGGTGCAGAGCCCTGCGGACTACCCCGGGGACCACCCCAGAGGTGCTAATAACTCAGTGGTCGGGGGAGTGGGGTTGGAACTGAATTTCCTGCCCCTCATGCGCCCCTTCCTGTGCTCACTGACCTCTGATGACCATGCCCTGGTGTCTGACAGGTGGCCGCTCAGCCCTTCTTTACCAGCTCTCGGCCCTCAAGTCACCTGTCCTCAAGCCCTGGCTCCGTAATAGTCTTGACTGTCAGAACTGCCTGAGGACCCTGAGGCAGGCGGGCTTCTGCGTGTTGAGCTCTGGTAGAGCTCGCTCGATGGGCGTAGCCGCCCGGCACCAACCCACGTGTGATGCCCCGTCTGTATCAACGTGATCGACAAGTGTGCCCAGAACCTGTGGAGCGAGGGAGGTGGGGCAGGAGAAATAGCCCCCTTGTTTGAGCTACCCCTGGTCACTGAAGAATTTCCTGCAGGTTAATCTCTCTTCAAAAACTGCACCCGCATATACACGATCATTCCCCAGAGTGAGCTGAGGAAAGCACAAGTATAACGTCTTCAAAATAGCCTGAAATGACCAAGCAGTGTTGAAAAATGGGCGTACTTTCTCTGTAAACACATGGGATTTGAATGAGTTCAACAACAAAAACAACAGCCAAATAATTCAACACTCATGTTAAGTAACCAATCGGACTGAGGTTTTCCTTATTTATTATTTTCTTGAAGGTAGCAATCAGATGTGTCCTATGAGTGTCCTCATTCCCTGAAAAGGTTCCACGTGGGTGACGGGAAGCCCCCCAGGAGGAAACACAAGTACTGCTGCAAATAATTCTGTCTTTACCCAAATTCAGGGACTTCTGGACCTTGAGCTGATCATTGGGCATAAGTAAGAAGTTTGCTCCAGTGAGAGAGGCCTGTCCTCCGTCTCTGTTCTAATTCTTAAATTTCAAGGAGACTTAAATAAGTTTATTAAAACGTCTGTACTGAGCACCTACTGTGTTTCAGTCCTCATTAGACACGCACTTCCCTCCGGCCGGACCACACTGACACTTGGGGATGTGGGGTGTCTGTGGTTTCCAGATGAAATAATGAAAATTAAAATGCTCAGTTCTTTAAACCCGTGCAGTCGGATATGATTCAGCCTTAAAGAGGAAGGAAGTTCTGGCAGGTGCTGCCACGTGGGTGGACGTTGAGGACATTTGCCGAGTGAAGTAAACCGGTCCCAGCAGGACGACTGTTCTGTGTTTCCTCCTCCACGCGGGACTGGAATGGTCAAACTCACAGATTTGGACGCAGCTGGTGGGGCTGGGGGCTGGGGGAGGGGCGGCCGAGTGAGTTTTTGCTGGGGACAGAGTGTCGGTCTTGTAAGACGGACGGCGGTTGGTGGCACAGTGGTGTGAGTGGGGTGGGCACTGCTGACCTGTACACTTAACCACGGGCAGGATGGCAAATTTTATATTATGTGTAGTTTACCGCAATTTTTAAGAAATGAAGTGTCCAGTTCTTAGTAAACTTGTACAGCACTTTGCAAACGATTTATGTTTTAATTATATTTCAGCACTGATCAACAGAAGGACTTTTAAATTTGTAAATTATACCTAACTGTACAGCTTCGGACATGATAATATTGTGAATGCAGTCTTTGAACTGACTTCAGTGAAAGCTAATATATATTATATATAAAATATACATATTAAGTTAATGTGTATTTGTGTGTGTATGTGTGTATACGTGTGCGTGCACATCTGTGTATTGAAGAACATTAATGACTCAGCCGTGCCCACCCTCGGCAGAGGAGGAATAAACCCCCGCCCCCTGCCGGGTGAGAACGTGACCTCGTGTTATCTCTCCATCGGGCCCCTGGAAACTTGATAAGGGTAAGAATGATGGCTGGGTCACCAGGCAGCACTGCCAGCGGTAACAGTGATCCTGCTGGTGACTCACTTGGGGCGGGAAGGGTAAGCATCTGATGCGGACCGTGGGGTGCCGTGTACAGGTCACTCCCCTGCGGGCCCAGGAGGGAGGACGCCATCTGTGCAGCAGGGTCGGGGGCGTTGGCCTCTCCGGTCCCGCAGCCCCTGCAGTGCCCAGCGTGCTGTCTCCTTGCGCGGGAGGCCATCCCCTGAACACCTGGCGTGGCCCAGATGGCAGGCTGGGCTCCTGCCCTGTGTCCGGATGCGGCCTGTGCCGGTAGTGAATCAGAATGAGTATCTCCATGTCCCACTGAAAGGATAAACCCACAAGGAGGTGCCTGTGGGGCGGGGGCTGCAGGACCCCAGCGCCATCCAAGGCAGCCACGAGTTCAGTTCTGAGCAGGCACGTGGCCTGAGCTAAGGGCCAGCCCAGACTCAGGGCCTGCAACCAGGGAACAGCAGAGACGGGGAAACAAGACAAAACGCAGAGTCACACCTGAGGGAGGTCCCTGCGGGGTTGGTGGCCTTCCTGTGCCAGCAGGACAGAGCTCTGAGCCACCAAGGGAGGGTTAGGGTCCCTGCAGGAAGCAGCACGAGGTGCAGGAGGAGGAGATGCAGGCTCATCAAGTGCAAGACAGGTTCACTGCGAACGCAGAGCCGGTGACGGAGGAGCTGCGACATGGATCTAAAACAGGTCTGGGGAAGATCCACGCGGAAATAAAGGAAAGAAGAGGGACATCCATCCTAAACAAATTAAAATGATGAAGGAAAAACAAGACAGGAATCAAGAACAGGTACAAAAAATGAGGGAACCAAATAATGGTAAAGTACAGTCACTAAAACTTAACAATAACGCACTAGGCAGGATAAACTCTAGATCGACTTATGAAAAGTATGAAACAGAAGTTAAGAGACAAGGAGGAAGAATTTAGAGACTCCAAAGTACATGAGGGAGGAATTCCAGAAGAATTGATTCCAGGGAAGGACAAGGAAGCAAGAGGCCAGAGAATAGTCGTCACCCATCACCAGACTGAAAACGTTCACCTACAGCCTGGAAGGAAAACGCTGCAAACCTGGACAGACTGTAGTTAAACTCAAGACCATCCGTGCTCAAGAGAAATTCATACTATGAGCTAGAAAATCTCCAAAGGAACAAGGATCAGACCCCAGTAAATTCCTCATTAGCAACAATCACATGAGAAGATGGTCAAATTATAGCCCTTAAGTATTGAAGAAAAATAACTTCCCATCTAAAGCTTCAGATCTAGATAAAAATTTAGTTACTGTAGAATACTATAGTGTCAGAGATACAAAAGCTCAACCTTTTATTACACTTGAAATGTTGCTAAACTGTATATTTAAGCAAGAAAAAAATAACAGAGGGCAGGTACAGGGTACAAGCAATAATAGCAAGCAGATAAACCAACAGAATTATTTTGTAAGCCTGATTAATTATTGAGGATTAAAAATAACCTTTTGAGTGCTTATTTGAATAGTTGAAAGGAATAATTTCCTTAGGATAAAGCGTTGAGACTCTTCTCTGTCTCAGCAAATAACTTTAATAAAGACAAAATGCATTAAAAAGGTGATAAGAAACACTCTGTAGGATTACAGATACATTCAACCAGGAGCATGTAATCAGCATGAGCTAATATGATCTTTACAACATACATTAAATTCTATAAAATCCAGCGGAGAAATTGACAAATCTACAGTGGTAGATTTTAATATATGTTTTAGAGACAAGTCATTAAGCCAACAACAAAAAAAATGAGGCTACAGATGATTTGAGTAATGCAATGACAAATGTATTGTAACAATGTATCAACAAATACTGAGTAAAACATTTTCAAAAATCAACCACAAAAAACTAAAGAATAAATGTAATATGATGAAGCTATTTGTTCTAAACATAATGCGATTAAACTAGAAATCATAATATGAGCAAACATACCTGTACACTTGGAAAACAATCAAATGCCAAAAGGAAATAGTCTTCTGTGTAATTCATGACTTAATGACACCACGATGAACATTATAAAGTATTTGGAATTAAATAAGACCAAACAAACTAGTATCAATACTTGTGGGAATAAGGCTAAAATATTAATTAGACTGCAATTTTAAAAATCCATAGATACATTTATTGAAAAATGACAAGGATAAGGGAAAGTAAATGAGTTAAGTAAATAGCAAAATGATCTGGAAAAAAGAACAGAGTACACCAAATAAAGAGAAAGAAAATGATCAAGGTAAAAGAAAAATTAATCAAAATGGAAAGCAGAAAAAGCTTGAAAATAGAAAAAGCTCTATCAAAACTGATCCCAAAAATCAGAAATTTTTAAAAGTCACAGTAGAAATTTTAAAAATCATAATACAATGAGCCATTTCATGATAATAAAATTTTTAAATATAGATTAAAATGGACAATTTTTAAAAATTAAATTGGCTGGAGAATAAATTGAGAACCCAAATAAACCAAATACTCGTAAATAAAACCATAATAAAAAAAAATCTGAATCTCCACTCTTCTTGAGGAAGGGGAGCAGAAAAAGAAGGGAAGGGAAGGGAAGGGAGGGAAAGAATGTTATAACTAGAAGGGGAGTCTCTAGAGAACACAGAAAAGGGAAGACGCTCAGCCAATACTATGAATAGTGTCTTGGTACCAAAACAGGCCATGGACGGTACAAGGAAAGAAAATTACAAGTCAGTTTTATTTGTGATCACAGACGGAAAACATTAAATAAAATGTTAAAAAATTGAAGGTACATAGTAAGTAAAAATTTAAACACAGTAAATATGCACATACTCTTAATTTTCATGTATTGATTACTCTTGAACAAGTAAGGTTGATCTTGGGAGTGAAAAGATGGTTGAATATCAGAAAACGTATCAGACCACAGGTTTAGAGGTAACATGAGGCAGATAGGAGCTTGTGTCAGGACGTGTATTTTACTTGCCATACGAGCAGACGCAGCTCTCTCACTCGAAGCTGCCCGGGGCCCAGCTCATCCGTCCAGCGGGCACTGCCCTGCTCCAGTGAGATGTGGGCATCTCCATGATGGCCTCTGTCACCCGTGGTGAGCTCATGGGGTCCGAGACCGTGTTATTGGTCTTTGTGATTTCAGCGCTTGATAAAGTACAGGAGATAGACCCTAAATGATGACGATAGAATGAAAGGCTGGATTAACTGATAATTACTCAGCGATGCTGAGGGCTGACCTTTTGTGAAACGTTCTTATAACAACAACTTACTAAAAAATAAGTCCTGAAGACGACCGTCTGCAGCCACAGCAATGCCTGGAGAAATGCACCAGCGCGTGGTGTGTCAGCGTGATTTAGACCAGCCTTCGGCTCCGGCCAGCCAGCAGCAGGCACGGCATCCGCGACAGAGCAGAGCTCTTCTCTCCCAAGCCCATCCCTGTGTAGAAGGGGGTCAACGCGTGCTCCCCCAGCACCCTCTCCTCTAAGGCAGAAAGGCAGTGATTTTGTGTTCACTTCTTTAAAAAAGATTCAAGAAATACTCATCTAACTCAGCCAAGGTGATTGGGTCATTAATGGTGGGGTCAGAAGTAGATGCTCAGAATACATTTTATTTATTTATTTAGAAATATATTTTACATGTAACATGGGCAAACTTAAGGTGCACAACATGTTAATTAGATACACTGATGTGTTGCATTGTGATTGCCATGGTAGCGATAATTAGCACCTCTCTCATTCCACATAATTCTCCTTCTTTTATGCTCTATGGTTGAATTTTCTTTTTTTTTTAATTTATTTTATTGACATACAGTTGATCTACAATGTTGTGTTAGTTTCTCCTGTACAGCAAAGTGATTCAGTTATACATATATATATATTCTTTTTCATATACTTCTCCATTATGGTTTATCACAGCATATTGAATACAGTTCCCTGTGGTGTACAGTAGGAACTTGTTGTTTATCCATCCTATATATACTAGTTTGCACTTCCCTCCCCCACCCCCTACCCCTTGGCAACTACAAGTCTGTTCTCTATGTCTGTGACTCTGTTTCCGTTTCATAAATAAGTACATTTGTGTTGTATTTTAGATTCCACATGTAAGCAATATCATCTGGTATGTGTCTTTCTCTTTCTGGCTTACTTCACTGAGTATGATAATCTCTAGGTCCATCTCCTTTCTTTTTAGTGGTTGAAATCATTGTTTTTACTCTCTTAGCGCGTTTAAAGATTATAACACAGTTATCGTGTCTGTAGTCACGGTTCTGTGCGTTAGCACTCTAGGAGCTATTTACTGCTTGTTGCATTAGGATGCACTTTGGATTCATTACCTGTGCCCTTCTAGATAATTTCCAGGGGGACACTGGTTAGTATTGTGCTGTGGAATGAAAGCAAATAGAAGGTGGAGAGACAATGTATAGGTGAAAACGTAATTCATTTTTAATGAGAAAGGTTATGTGACAGTATGGTAAAATAAACCACTGCAGTACAATTTGCCTTTTGGGATAATTCTATTACTCATTAATTGTTTCCATATATACTTTAAAGATAAGGTTCTCTGCAAAAGGTTTTTTTTTTATAAATTTATTTATTTTTTATTCATTTATTTTTGGCTGCGTTGGGTCTCTGTTGCTGCGTGCAGGCTTTCTCTAGTTGAGGCGAGCGGGGGCTACTCTGTTGCGGTGCATGGGCTTCTCACTGTGGTGACTTCTCTTGTTGAGGAGCACAGGCTCTCGGCGCGCGGGCTTCAGTAGTTGCAGGACGCTGGCCCAGTAGTTGTGGCTCACAGGCTCTAGAGCGCAGGCTCAGTAGTTGTGGAGCACGGGCTTGGTTGCTCCGTGGCATGTGGGATCTTCCCAGACCAGGGCTCAAACCCGTGTCCCCTGCATTGGCAGGCGGATTCTTAACCACTGAGCCACCAGGGAAGCCCTTCTGCAAAACATTTTAATCCCTCAATGAGCCATGATCCTTTGGTTAGATTTTAATTTCGACTTTAATAGGCATTAGAAATTGTCCTTGCTAAAAATAATAAGAAAATAATAATACAGTTTAAATATTAAAAGGCATCATTACATTTAGTAGAGGAACTTAAGGCATGTTTACGCTGTGTGTGTGAACAGGCATGCGGTTCTAGAATACAAGGAAGTTGTGCTGATGTGCTTTGCCAGGCGGGGGACTGTTTAACCAATGGGAGGTCTCCTGGTGGCAGGAACCGGGATTATGTTCAGAAAACCTGGATCCACAAGCTTTGTGGCTGCAGTACCTCCAGCAAACCCAGAATACCTCCAGGCTCAAGGACTCGGTGTTTAAAATGAGAATGGGACTACAGATCCCAGCGTGTCGTCACTCTTCTGTAAGATCCAGAATAGTTTACAACCCGCCTGTGTACTTTGTTTGAGAAAAATCAAAGTTAATCATGTGAAGTGTGTACCTCTATCACTAACACAAACACAAGTTTGTTTCCACTGAGAAACAGCTTTAAACTGCAGATTCCAAAGAAAAACAAAACGACTCAGTGGTGATTCAAGGGCTGTTTGTCTTTAAAATAAAAGACAACATTCAGCCAGGAATGGAACAGCAACTTCGTAAATATCAAGCGCAAGAAATAATGAGAGGAGTGGAGAGGGCTCATTTCTCGCCCTGGACCAAGGATTTCTGCTCTTGGGGCGTCAGGAGAGCCGGCTCTGTCTCTGGGCGTCAGGGGGGTCCCACAGGGTGAAGTCCCCGCAGCCGGCCCCTTCCTGTGAGGAGCAAAGGAAACGTAACGTGTGCACGTGAAATAAGGTGACCCTGTAAACTGGAAAACGCAAGCCAAGGTGGCGATCGTTACCCCCATCACGAACATTCATTTACCGCTCTCGGGATTCAAGTGTAGAGCGCCCAACTGACCTGCCTTTTGTGCATCTTCAGGCCATCAGTAAAAAATTGCATCTCCTGTCCATCTGACACCCGGTTAGAACCACTGTGTTCAAGCCCTGATTCAAACGTTTAGGGTGCCTTTAAAGGCTGGAAATCGGTAAATTTAACTTTTTAGCCATGAGTAGAGTAGCGTTTTATTTCCGGACTCAGCGACGTGTGCCCGACGGGCGTGGACAGCCGCTGGGAGTCCGACACCACGCTCGCCCCAGCCTCACCCCCTCAGGCAGACTGTGCCGCGAGCCGCGGTAACGGGGCACCCACAGCAGCACCGCCTCGGTGGACAGGCCCCTCGCACCCTGGTTCTCACTCTGCGGGCAGAGCGGCTCCTGTGTCTCCCCCTGACATGTGGAGGGCTTGGGTGAGGCTGGCACCTGCCGCTTCCGGGACGGAGCGGGGCTCAGTGTTTCCTCTCCCTGCTGACTCTGGGGGGTGTGCGGGCCGCTCACTTTCCCTGTCTTTCTTCACTTCGGGGTTTTCATCCACGAGGTGCAGAGGCCAGTGTGGTTCCATCAGGGACTGCTTTGGTGCTTAAATCGGTTGATGATCGCAAAGCCCCGGGACAGCGGTGGCACCAAGAGCCCCGTGCTGGCCGGTCACTGTTCCAGCGTCATCCGGGCTCGGACAGGATGCTGACCGCCTGGGGCGGTTTCCACCACACACGCTCATGATGGGAACAGGTGTTCCTCTCCCTGCTTTTTCTTTTCTCCAGATCCCACTGGCATAGACCGTTTGTAAAGGCCAGTTGCCAAGATCAAGATTATAGCACCTAAAAATTCCGCATTGATTTGCTTTGCTTTCTCTACAAAACCGCTGCCAAATTTAATCTGAGAAGCTGCTCTTACGTTCAAGAAATGCTACGTGCCATGAAAGAGAGGAAGAGGGGGGAAGGATAAAGCACCAAGTTACTTTCAAGGGCTGAGAGTCAAGAGATTAGTCCAGTCAAGGAAACCACAGTTTTGCCTGCGTGCCTATTTTTAATTGTCCCCTAACGATTCCTGCGGCATAGTCTTCTGAAATTGTCGGCTGGGGGATACGGAGAAAAGCGTGCTGGGTATTGAATTTGTGAAACTTTCTTTTTATGCTTTTCTAGAAAGTCAGGGCCATTTTTTTATTAATAGTAAAACACATATGAAATCTCCCCATTGAAAGCACTTACACCAAGCTATTTTTTTCCCTGTCTGTTGTATTTGGCATGCTCTTGAGTTTTGGAAATAAAATGCCAGGGTGGCAGTGGTTCACGCAGGGCCTGTTAGCCTGGAGATCGTGTTTATTTCCCCTTGCAGTGTGTTTGGCGTAAGCTGGGTTCAGAGGGAGTTGGCCAGTCCAGTTCAACTTCGGGGCCCTGGGTGATCAGGGTCCTGGCTGTGAATTCACTCATGGCCACAGGAGACTGCTCGTCCCTGGGCCTCTGGACCTGCCATGAAGATGACCCCGTCGCCCTCTCCCTTCTTGATTCAGGAGCGTTTTAGTCCGAAGGCTTCTAAAAGCACCCTTTAGGGGCTACCTTGGCTGGACCGCACGTTCCAGAGTGATGCTCTGAAGAGCCGCAGATGCAGGGGAGCTAGAATGGAAAGCTCACGTCGCCTCCAGAAAGTCTGCCAGGCTTGCCTTCCGCCAACGCTCAAAGGATTTAGTCTTGAAAATCTACCACTTAAGACGCTTCCTGCGTTCCTGGGGACAGCACCCATCCAGTCCTCTCTAGGTGCTCTGAAACTACTCTTGTACCCACCCAGCTATCCCCATGGGTGAAGCATGTTGGTCACGGACGCACGTGATCCACAGCGGGGCGTCAGCCATGGATGAACAGGTCCCGCCAGCCCCCTAAGTGCGCAGACCGCCGAGCCTGCACCTGGAACAGCATGGTTTGGAAGCAGACCTTTGCGCAAGGCCTTGTTGCTGAGCCTGCGATTGCTCTGCTTGGCGCTGGTGTGATTGTTGCAGGGGTTCAGTTGCACCCACTGTTTCACGAGCCACCTGGGAAAGCCCTTCTGCCTGACAGCATGCTTGAGGCACGTTCGTAATCAATATGGGAAAACTATCAAACAGTGGGCAGTAAAAGCACAGACCTACTGATTTGGGAATTTTTTTCTGGGTCCGCAAACATGCGTTCAGCCAACCTCTGAAGCCTCCTGAGGTGCCCACACCGTGCTGGCTGGCCCTGAGGGTGAACTATCCTGGCTTCTCAGCCGGGCTGTCGGACACAGGGATGACCGTCGTCTCTGCAGGAATCCAGATTTGTTTATTTGTTGCTACCCTTCCTCCAGGATGCATATGCAATCTAGTACAACGGACAAATGTGCGCCCCAGTCCCTGGGGCACCTGAAGCTCTCAAAAACGGAGAGGATGATGCCTTTCTGAGAGCCGCCAGCCAAGATTCGTCATGTAAATACCATTAGAGAGAATAAAGGAAACAGGATGTCACTGAGCCCCTCCATCCCCCCCCCTGCAACAAAGACATTTTGCAGACAGTTCGAGCACCAGCACCTAATTAGGAGTCAGCTGGTCCGCGGCCGAGCGTGGAGAGAGGGCCGCATGGGGTCATGTGTTTGCCATCAGGGGACCAATCGTAACCGCCAGCAGTTCGGCTCTACGGGGAGGTGTTCTCTTGGCAAACACGGAACTTTCTTGGAGGGACCTGAGGAAATCGCACTTAGCTTCCCTGGCAGATTATCAGAGACCATGAAGACGGGGTCATTGAATTTGCAGGACAGGTGACGGGAGAAACCAGCCTGGGTGGTTTCTGGATGGTGGATGGTGACCCATCACTGGAGGCCAGCGCTTCAGTCTACCTGAGTGTCTTTGTCCCTGAGGGAGGTCGGGCCATCTTCCCGACATCGATCACAGGGCTGTTGAAAATACTGCTCGGCAAATTAAAGTGAAGGCATTTTGAACGATAGGAAGTGCTGTATGAATGTGAGCCATGGGGATCGTCCTTGTCCTGCTGTCATGGGCAGGGGGACCCCGACGTGGGGCTGAGGACACCCAGTGAACGCTCACCTGCCGCTGGGAACGGAGCCGTGACGCTTTCCGTCCAGATGCACACACAGATATTCTCTCTCTTCTTTCTGGAACTTTAGTGTTGCCAACACTGTAACAGCGACGGCACCCCCTCTTCCTGACTGTTGGGATTTCTGATACAGAGACCCAGTGCCCTCCAAAGCTATTCTCTTATTTAGTAAACAGACGCCGCAATTTCAGGTCAGGATATTGGAGTTTAAGATTTCCCACATTAGCTGTGAGACTTAATCAAGTTCCTTGTACTGGGGAATGTGCACCTACTGCAACCCCAGGGTGAAATGGGGGTAACGAGGCCTATTTCCCAAGCATATCTGTCTTAAATGAGATCGTCAGTGAGCAAGTGCTTTATAATCTCTAAAGCTGGCAGCAATATTAATTACTTCTAATACTGAGAAGTCGGATCCTCGTTGGGTTTTGGCACGAGAACACAGTTTAAGTGAAGCCCTGTTTCACCCTGTTTCTGAGCAGGTTCTGAGGGGACCTCACTTTGTGGAGGTCCCGGGATGCTGGGGTCCTCTTGCCTGGGACTTCCCGCCTCTCCAGACTGGACCTCGGCCTCGTATGGCCGCCAGCTCCTCCCCCCCCCCCCCCCCCCCCCCCCCCGGTCCCTGACTATGTGAGGAAAGGTTATTTCACCTCCACCAACACTTTCGGTAAATATGCACCCAGCTTATATAGTAAAAATAAATATTTTCGCCCAAAATGGATACAATAAAATCCTTACTTTGTGCACAGGATTTGCCATATGATGGGTGTTTCCACTTCAAAATGCTTGTCTTGTCCCCAGAGGCCATTCTCGTCTTCCACCCTGAACTTTGCAGGAACTGAGCTGCCACCTGTATTTTTATATTTCAGACACTGTGGTCCTTCTCTCTCCCTTTCCCTGCCTGGAGGGGCAGGGCGGGGCCGTGTACTGGAAAACATGCAGATTTGGGGGTCAGAGAGGCCTCACGTACATCCCAGCTCTGCAGCGAGGTGACCGAGCAACTCTGCTTCCTGGCTGGAAGCTGCAGAGCCCTTCCTGATCTTAACGTTACTGGGAATTAAAACCACGAGGCCAGTTACAACGGACTTTTCTGTGTCATCTCACCAGCTCCCCTGCTTAGATTAAGGGGCCGTTTGCCTGGATTGAGAAGGGAGTTTTTCTAAAGGATAAAATTGTTGGTCTGACTTAACCATACCCAGACCCAAAGAGCTGTGGTTTGTGAGGAAAGCCCACTGCATATATATAAGGGGTGACTCACCACTCAGTTTCAACCATGCAATTTTTCTTTTTAAAAAGAATTAATTATGTTGAAAATATTTTAGGGAAACTAGCAACAAAGGAAGAAGTAGTTTGCACAGGGGAGCAGAAACAGGGCAATACACATAAAGGTCTTTTCTCAAGGGTGGTATTCGACCTCTCCCAATACGCGCTTCTTGAGAAAATCACCGCGTCTGTGGGCTGAAGACAATGAGGTTCACAGAAGGGAAAGCAGCAGCGCTCGCTAAAAATACGATGCTCGTTGCTATGGAAACTGTGGTTCACAACTGTTTCCTGAGCAGGATCGAGCTGGAATTCAAATGGGGTCTAATACTGATATCCTGATATTAATCAATATTCTTTATTAGAAATAACATCACTTTCATGAAATATAAACATGAAAATAGGAACATTTCGTTAAAATATGCTTGGCCATTTAAAAGTAGTTCTTGGTTATACAGAAGTCTCGGCTTCCGTTTGGACTCGGATGAGAACAAACAAGAGAAATGGGAAATAATTATCCTTGCCAGAAGACTTGGTGGCTTCGTCTTCAATGATAATTTACCAGGTAGAACATGTTTTTTAGGAGCTAGGAATTAAAAGGATAAAGCAGAAGCTTCACAGAGTGTGGTCAGAGTTGAGTTTAGGTTGGGTCCCAGCCAGGCACCTCACTGACTGAGCCCCGGCAGCTGTGCCCCGGGCTGCGGACCAGCCAGAGGGAGTGCAGAGAGGTCAGTGGAGGAGCAGGCGTTGAAGTGTCCAGGCTCCCAGGATGAGCACCGATGCAGTCCCTGCCGACGGGGCTGCGGTGCCCCCAGGGAGACACCGAGCCCGGCGCTTTCCGTGCTCTGGTTTTTCTTAACATCTTTATTGGAGTATAATTGCTTTACAATGGTGTGTTAGTTTCTGCTTTATAACAAAGTGAATCAGTTATACATATACATATGTTCCCATATCTCTTCCCTCTTGCATCTCCCTCCCTCCCACCCTCCCTATCCCACCCCTCTAGGTGGTCACAAAGCACCGAGCTGATCTCCCTGTGCTATGCGGCTGCTTCCCACTAGCTATCTATTTTACGTTTGGTAGTGTATATATGTCCATGCCACTCTCTCACTTTGTCCCAGCTTACCCTTCGTGCTCTGGTTTTAATTCCGTCAGCACCCAGGCAGGTGGGTAGGACTGTCTCTCCGCACTGACTGGGGACCTGGGCTCAGAGAGGTTCAAGCACTTGTTCAACGTTACACAGTCATTACTTGCTGAGCTGGGATTCAAAGGCTTCTCCAGTTCCCAATTCCAAAACCTGTGTGTTTTCAGGCACAGGGCATTACCCTGTTTTCTAGACAAATATTGAGGCCATTGCAGCAGAAGAATGGCCTGAGCGAAGGGCTGAAGTGTGGAAACAAAAGTACAATGCAGGCAGAGTTCCTGAATCCCACCTACCTCTGTCTACACTCTGCGTTCAGTTGAATGTGTGCAGACACCTTGAACAGCATGGTGAGGGCTCTGGGAGATGCCAGGTGTTAAGGAGAACTTGGAGAGATTTCTGAGGCTGCGAACCGGCTTCCTGTGTCCATTACTAGGCAATGAACCTGAATCCAGTTTTGTTTGTTTGTTTGTTTATTGTTTGTTAAAGTGTAGTTGATTTACAGTGTTGTGTTAATTTCAACTGTACAGCAAAGTGATTCAGTTACACAGATATATATTCTTTTTCAGCTTCTTTTCCATTATAGGTTATTACAAGATATTGAACATAGGTCCCTGTGCTATACAGTAGGTCCTTGTGGTTTATCTGTTTTATATTCAGTAGCGTGTATCTGCTAATCCCAAACTCTTAATTTCTCTCTCCTCCCCTCTCTCCGCTTTCCCCTTTGGTAACCATAAATTTGTTTTTTATGTCTTTGAGTCTGTTTCTGTCTTGTAATTAAGTTCATTTGTATCACTTCCTAGATTCCACATGTAAGTGATATCATATGATATTTGTCTTTGTCTGACTTACTTCGCTTAGTATGATCATCTCTAGGTCCATCCATGTTGCTGCAAGTGGCGTTATTTCATTCTTTTTTATGGCTGACTAATGAATCCAGTGTTTTTGAGGCGACAATATTTTGGTATTTGAGTATCTGCTATGTGCAAGGCAGTGCTCTGAATGCTTTAGAGATTTTAACTCATTTAACACCTATAATACCCCCTGACTCTGTTCTCAGTTCAGATGGAGACGGAGGTTGGTAAGGTACCGAGGGCAGACCCTAGTGATGGGCAGAGCAGGGTTGAGACAAGTCCTCCGGCTCCAACCTCTGTTCTCAGCCGCTCTCACCTCTCATCCTGCTAAGAAGTGGAAATGTTGGCGTTTACCTCTCTTCACTTAAAGAAGAAAAAAATACGTTGGTTAAAGTAAGAGGAAAAAAGCCCCTGATAACAACTTGCACCAAGCATGTAAATTACAGACATGGTCCCAAATTGTGCTGTCAATTAATTGGGTGCCTAGTTGGAGTTCAATCTCTATTTTAACATACCGTTGAATTCTGTGCCGTAAGGTCTGTTGAATCTAAGTTTAAAATGGACTCGCAGGACAAACTATTTTATGAGCTGAATGTTTCATTAAAGCTAACTTTTCACGAATGTGTGCAGAGCCAGCGGATGGCACGTAGGTGCCCTTCACAGCGGATGCGCTGCCATCCTCGCCCAAGTGCAGAAACAGAGTGGGAGCTCTTCATCCACAGAAGGGAAAAGGGAGGAGACCTGTTAGCTGGAAGATGTGCATGTGCTGTGAGAATCATTTAAGAGCAACAGGGGGAAGTTTGCAGAAATTAAGAGAGACGGTGGGCTGTTCTGATAGGAAGGTGGCTCACCTGCCACTAGCTTAGCCTGAGAGCGTCGGTTCTTCTGGTCCGAAGTGGGTCGTGGGTGCAGCTCGGAGCTCCATGCCCCCGTCACCCCAGCAGGAGGAGGGCGATGTTGATAGAAGCCAGCTTCTGTAGATGAGGTACCAGGCGCCTCTTGACTTACAGTGACCGATAGCTCTTTTTATGTTTATCCCTGAGGAATTCATTGGTGTGTGCAGTACTGTTTTATAACACAGATTCTGATAACTGTTCATTTAATCACACATTTTAAAGTGCTACTTTTATGCCCAGATTGGAGGAGTAACTTCTGAAATAGCTTTTAGAAAACGAAGCCAACGTAAAAGAACCTACGTCTACACGATAACCTTCCCCCCGCTGGGATTTTCTAGCCAAATGGTTGGTGCTTATGCAGAAAAATGAAATAGTCAGTGGTTACAATTCAAGTACGTAAAAGCCACTGAAAGGAAAATTTTATATTAGAAATGTAACCTGAGGATACAAATCAAGCTCAAAGAAACACAATTTTGAGGAAGTAATGTTTAAATGAAGAGATTATTAGTATAATTGATGTGCAGCATTTATTTAGTGCTAATCTCTTCATTAAAATGCATTCTGAGTTTTCGTAGATTCTAGAGATTTAATTATGGACATACTATTTATCATTGTACTGTAAGACTGCATAAAATTATACCTCACTTATGTCTGGACTTGTTAAATAGCACACGTGTCTTCAGCCTCTCATTTCAATGTGTCACTGTTGTAACTGAAATTTGTTTTCCAAGTTTATAACATAGAGTGAAAGTGGGCTTTACTAATCAACCAGTTCCTATGGGGACTGTCCAGGTGCCAAATGAGGACTTTCTTGAACTGGAGATGCAGAGTGACATGTGGCTTTTCCTCAATCGGACCAAAGAGATGTCTTATCAGTACTTAGATCCTGCGCGCTATTGACCCGTTCAGCCATTCTGACTGTACCGTTCACCCAGACTATCGAGCAGCTAGTCATTTTTATCACATAGATATGCTTAAGCCTTTTTCCATAAATAATAGTTTTGAGAGTAAACACATACCTCGGTGAAGGTTACTCTTCTAATTGTGATTTCCATTAACTTCATTGATCGTTCGCTTAATATTTTGTCTTTGCTAGACAACCATTCATTATACTGTCATTTTAGTACTACAGATAATACTGGGCAGCTTGAATATATACTTTTAAAATAACATTTTTTCATGTTGCAAAAGTAATTCATAATCATTATAGAAGGTTTAGATACCACAGAGGAACATGAAAAGATACAGTCCTTCCCCCCAAAGATGATCCCGGTGAATGTTTGGATATTTATATATCCACCCCTCCCTCCCTTCCTTCCGCATGTAGTTAATTATAGTATCAAACATCATTCTTTATTTCTACCCTTTTCACTTTATGTTCTAGGGTTATTTTTGCAAATCACTAAGTCTTTTTCTGCAACACTGAGGTGGCATGACTAAATGTTCAGGGTCACATTACTTAGAAATGGAACAGATTAAAAAATAAAAACCTACCTTGATTTTTTTAAATTGCAATCTTAGCTCTGTAACAAAACAAATAGAGCCGTGGCTTAAGCGTCATACAGGTTGTTTGGGATCTGTGTAATCGACAACAACGTGACGGTGTACTGGACCAAGCCCGGAGAAATGGGTGCTTACACTCAATTTTTAACTACTAGCAATACTATTAAATCCTCCGATTATTATCTAAAAGGGAATTTGTGGCGGGGGGGGGGGGCTTGTTCCCGTTGCTGGAAATATTTCCACATTTAACGCCTTCCTTAATCGGTTCTGTTTGACATCTTTCCTCTGGCACCATTTCTATGGTGGAACTTTGTATCCCTCCTTGGATTAAAAAGACAGACCCCTCATGGAACGTTCTGAGGAGTCCTCCACATCATCCCCGGGTCTCTTCTTCTCATTTCTCAGGCTTATAATCCCATAATTTAATGACAGTTTCATTAACTACGGTCTCTTCTTTTCTCGGATGCTTACTCCCACCTAACCTTTGGACTTTTTTCATAATCACACCACCAGCAGTTGGGACTCATACACCCAAATAAATGCCACAGCCCAAAGAAAATATGACTAAATAAACCTAAATGCATAAACTTCAGAGCAACCATCTTGGAAATGTTGATTTTTTTTTTTTGCTAATCTTCTTAAACCTATTTTTCATGTGGAGATTCATCTTTCTCATTTAGCCTCACCTTTCCATCACTGCCTTTGAAAACCAGTAGGTTGCATTGATAACCCTGATAAGGTATTGGAAAGTTGGCGAAGATGTACTGGAAAGAGTATTGGAAAGATGGCAAGCCTGAGTTCCAATCTTGACCCTGACTCTTGACTGTATGTCACCTTGTATACTTTTCAATGCCCCTTGAGTGTCAACTACACATCAAACATTATGGTGGGTCTGGGTGTTCAGAGATCATCAGAACAGGGTCTGTGCCCTGGTGAAGTTCATATTCTCGTTCAGAAGCCGATACCCATCCTGAAAACGGTGCAAGCGTGAGGCTTGGCATAGTCAGGGAACCAAACCCCCTGGGCAGGGGGGCTCTGTCTGCCATCCTGGCGTGACTGCCATCACTGCTGTCTTTCCCCCTCGAGATCGCCCAGGACGGGAGACTCGGTTCCATGGTCACCCTGACCCTGCAGCACAGTTCTCAGTCCAGCCTGAGCCTTGGCGTCGTCACCTGGGGAGTCTTCACACCTGCCCGAGTGCTGTCCTCACCCAGGGATGCCCGTGCACTTGTCTGAGACAGGGCGGGCCAGAGAGGGTGTCCCAGGCCCCCGGGTGATGCTGATGTGACTCAGGGCGGAGGGCTGAGGCAGGCCCGTCTGCCGGGCTGGAGCAGACCCAGGAAGTCTTCCCAGGCTGACCAGAGGCTGGCCTTTCAGGGGGACTCGAGATGGACAAAGCTGCTGTGGGGTCAGCATCAGGAAGAACGGGCTGGGGAGGCGGCCAGGGAAGGCACACCTGTATGTCAGCCTGGCTGAGTCCCTGAGCTCCGGGGACACTGAGAATCTACAGTCTCATGAGCTCCCAGGACCGCGGGCTGTGGTCCCAGAGCCACACTTGGAAATGGGGCACCAGACGTGCCACCAGAACTAGGCTCCCGCCCACTCTGAAGGATGGATCTTAGGGAGGGACACTGAGCCCCAAGTCCTATGAAGACTCACGGGAAGAAGGCCTTGTTCCAGAAGCAAGCATCTCAGAGCACGGCTGTCAAGGGCAGGGGCCCGTGCTGAGTCGGGGACCCGTAGGGCAGTCATTACTCCCCTTGGTGTTGACAGAGGCCACCTGGGGGCCCTTCCTCGCATCCCTCCCCCTCACAGCCCCATTTCCCTTCCAGACTTGATCTTTCCTCCCCGTAGTACTCTCCCCTGTAATTAGTTGACATCGCAGTTCTAAATAATGGATGTGCCAACTATTCTGGGGTGACAGAAATGCTACAGAATGAAGTTGTGTGAGGATGCCAGCTGCCACCGCAGCCGAGGGGCAAAGGAAAAATTCTCCTCATCTGACGTTTATGTCTCTTTTTGCTCAAAAGCCTGAGAGGCAGAAAAATGCTATTTGGGCAAATATTTAGGAGAGAGAGAGAGAGTTAGAGAGAAGTAGTAAAGTACAAACAATAATTCCTTTTTATTTTAAAAGAAGCGCTGTAATAAGCAGTCCTTTAAAAACTGCTTATTGAACATGTTCTCCTGATTTTTAAGTTGAAGCACTGATGTATTTATAGAATTACTTTCTCTATTTGAAAACTCATCACACCTTCAAATTGGAAACTTGCAAGTCCCAGTCGTCATGAATTCCAGACTATTTACTTCTCGTTGGTTTCCATGGCAGTTTTTAAAGTTACATGAGTAACACGGGTCCTATTTAGTATTAAAAAGAGAAAACCTCACGCAGACCCCGTCAGCCTTGCGGTCAGTGTTGTGCCTTGTCTCCGTCTCGACCTTTGTGCACACACGCAGGTCAGCGTTCTGTACTGCGTCATCATTGAGTCGGTGAATATACGCCGGTTTCCGTGTCGCTGTGATCCGAATGCACAGCGCTCACTGAACATCCCACCGAATGCACAGCGCTCACTGAACATCCCATACATATTTATATATGGATGATGTGCAGTCTTTCATTTAATTTTTTCAATCACCCAGCAAGGTACCTGTGATGACGGTCACTGTTTCATATGCAGAGAAGCCGGAGTGCAGTGAGGTGACTGCTCAAGGCTGGGGAGCCGTGCAGGGAGGACCCCCGTTCCAGCTCACGTCCACCCAAAGGTCACGCGCCGCATTAAGCCTCTTCTACCCCTGCAGCTGCTCCCCCAGGACAGTGTACCGGGTCGGGGGTGTTGGGAAAGTTGGCTGAAATATGAAGAGTCAGGAGGTGTGGTTGTTGGGAGTCAGAGGAGCTCCTGGGCAGACAGCTGAGTGGTTGCCAGGGGTTCACCTCTTCCTCCCCTCTCCCTCTTCCAAGGTCATTCGGTGCCACTGGCCGTGGACGTCAGGGTGGCCCTGGTGCTGCCTGCCCTTCGCCACAGACGGCTCTTCCTTCTCCGAGCGGACAGGGACGGTCAAAGCCCAGCGAACCTGCACAGCCGGCATCTGCCGTTGGCTCTGAACTTCGCCCCCAGCCTCACGCACACGCAGGCACATACACGCACACACGTGTGCACACACACACGGTGATGTCAGGAAGGGAGGACCTAGGGCTTTTCCCTGTGCATTTTGAAGTCTGGAATCGTTTCAGAGGTTAGAGAACGTTCCATTTCCTCAGAGGAATTGTGAGATAGGGACGAGCTGCAGGGCTCATTGTTTATTCAAATTTAGGTGAACAAAGCCAGTGATGTTCTCTCCTTCTTACATTAAGTGTCGTCAACTTTTTAGTCCATCACACGCAAATAGGAAGGATTTGACCTCCACGGAATCGAAATTATTCATTTGCAGGACCCAAGAACGAGTAGATCATCTTTTTTTCCTCTGACATCAGAAATAAGAGAGTGAAGCTGGGATCTCATTGACTCAGCAGTGCAGGCGGCTGTGTATCCAGGAAGCATGGACGACCGCAAACTCTCCCCGTAGCCTCTGTTCAGATCCAGCCCCAGAGCCCCGCCACCTGCCTGACTCTCAGGGCAGATCTGAGTGTGACCCACTCCCATCACTCAGCACCTGGGGGATTGATGACCATTTCATAACCTTTTCAGTTCTAAATTCAGTGAAACAGGAATAAGAACAGGCGCTAACTTGTATGATTACTTTGAGGGTTAAATGGGATAAAATGCATGCACTTCACTCAGCATCTGGCAAATAATAAAAGTTTAATATATTGGCACTTGTCGTTTTGAGGCCTAGATCATTCTTGTCGGAGGAGAAGATATTGAAACATGATTTTGTATAAAAGTTTGAGCCCTTTCTAGATTAGGTTTTTCTGGATTAGTAATGCTGAGACTATTTTAATCCTAGTCAAGGAGAAAATCAAGATTTGGGCATCAATCCAAAACGGTGCCCCACCCCACGTGCAAGTCAGGGACGCCCACCCAGAGAGACGTCTCATCCTGGGCCCCTCTGTGGCAGCGCAGCCCCCGACCCCGTCGTTAGATCCCTGCGCTGGAATGTGGGCTGCGTGATTTGGGAGAGTATCACTAACCCACACGTCTGTACCAGCCTCATTCATTGTTGGTGGTGGCGTCACAGAGAAGACAGGCAGCTGAAACCACTGCAACCTTGACGTTAGTGCTGTTGAGAGGGTCTGAGGTACACACCCCTGTTCTGGGTCCACGCAAAGGCTCCAGCCCCCACCTGCCAGGGGGACACAGGCACGGCCGTGCCCTGGGGGTGGCCGCGCTGCAGGGTCACAAAGCCCTCGCCGCACAAGCCCCCCTGCTCACGGCGGAGCCAGGCTGCGCCAGGGCCGGGAAGCACCCACGGGCAGGGCAGGAGCCTTGCATCAGCCAACTGGGCGCCTTCCTGGCTCCGAGGGAGCACAGCCCGTGAGTGACTGACACTTCCTGAGCTTCAGGCTCTTATCTGTCCCCTGGGGGAGTTGGAGGCTGGTACCGGCCTGGGGCGCGGCTCGGACGAGCCTGCACGGAAGAGAGGCTTCCCTTCTGTCATCTCTGTTCTGACTCAGCCGGCAACACGCAGAATCTGGGATCAGTTTCCCTGCCGTGGACCCCGCATCTGGAGCATCGAGAGAGGGTGAGGCACAGCCGCGTGCTCACGGATTCGCAGCCGGTGACGATGCCTTTATAATCGGGTCTTTGCATCTGGCCGTGGCTTGGTGCCTGTGAATCGCCTGGGAGACCTGTAAACCGTGGATGCCGATTCCGTGGTGGGGCTGAGATCACGCACCCTAACGCACTCCGGTGCGCGCCAGTGTGGCTGGTCCAGACTGTACCGGGCCTGTCCCAGGTCCCTGGTTCCCTCTTTTCATCACGATGGAAACTAACAGAAATCAGGAATCATAACCGTGGAGCACACAGGTCTCAACAAGTGAGAACACCGAGGAAAGAGCCAGAAGCACAGGAGGAAGGGACCCAAGACAAAGGAGGGAAGGATCCGTGGGGCAGGGCAGAGCGTCCGCTCGAGCCGTTGGTGACTATCCACGTGCCACGTGGTGATGGTGGCGGGTCACCCTCGGGGCAGGGACAGAGGGACCAGAGCTGGGTGTGATTTAGGGGCAGGAGCCTTTGCCGTTGGTGCTCTGTCTCTGCACGTGTGTGGGAGCAGGAGGGGTTCAGCCAGGGGCACGGTTGAGACGAGGACGAACTTGGGATGGTGCTCTGCCGGGGGTTCAAGTCACAATAAGCTTGAGTCCGGCATTCTTGCTGCCGGTTTACAGAGAAGGAAATTGAGGCTTAGCCGGGCTGAGGCATTTCTTCAGTTCAGACACCAGGGGGTGGAAAGGCCGTTGCCGAAAGGACTCCAGCGCTTCCTCGCCAGCCCGCCTTCTGCCAGCACTGGTGTCCTGCAGCCCCACAGGACCTCAGCCCAACTCCTCAAGGTGCCGCTGGGCACAGCTGCAGCCAGCGCGCTCGCCAGGCCTTCCTGCCCAGGAGCCCTGTCTCGGTCACCGTGAGGGTCCAGGAAAAGGCGCGGCCTCTGTGCAGTAGGTGGCCAGCACCAGACAAAGGAGCTTATCAGACACAGGACAAGGCGTGGACGCTGGGTGTGTGAGAGACTCACCAGCCCCAGCGGGGAAGAGAACGAGGCCAGGCTCCTGATCCTCCAGGTGCAGACACAGGGAAGGACCCCACTCACACACGGTGGGACACGGGCAGGGCCTGGGGGCCAGGGTCTCCAACCCCCAGTCGGAGGGGCTGAAGCCGGGAACACGGGAGAGGACAATGGAGAAGTTGGGGGCAGACAGACCCGGCTGGAAGGCACTTTCTGCAGCTTCCAGGCTGGGAAGCAGAGCTACAAATCCCAGCTGGGATCGGTGGTTCTCAAGAGTGGCCCATGGACCAGCACCTCCGGTATCACCTGGGACCTGCTCCACATGACCGAATCAGACCGTATGAAGCTGGAGAACCGCTCTTTTGGCACCAGGGGGATGTATTATCCACGGATACAGACTGTGTACACACCTCGGATTGTGGAGATTCACAGTCTGCCAGGCGTTGTGCTTGGGTTCAGGTCACAGAGGTGAATGGGGCACAAGGAACCCACCGTTCAGAGGAGAGACAAGCTACAACGACATACGTGGAGCATTGGAAGTAGGTCGAGAGTACAGAGGGACACAAATGGGAGGAAAAGTCTCCACGGAGGATACGGCCCTCAAGCTGCATCTCTAAGGAGGGAGAGGTGAGCTCAGGTGTTTGCAGTGAGGACATTCCAGGGGTGGGATGGGATGGGGTGCCCTGCTGAGCTCAGGGAGCCGGGACAGGAGCTCAGACACCTGATAGGTCAGCACCGCTGGAGAGATTACGTGGGTACCAGCTGTGTGTGAGACAGTCTTCTTGCTCCATCACAGTTATCTTTGAGCACAAAAGAGCACCATCTCTCTTGTGTTTCCTGTAGACATCTCTGAGAGCAACACAGGCCATAATGAAACGTACTTTTCTAACTAGGTTATTGTCAGGGTCAATCTAATTCCTCTATAACACGAATGACAAAATGGAGTGTATGCCAGGGTGTGTGTGTGTGTGAGTGCTTTGACAGTCATTACGTATTCTGAACGAAAGGCCCAGAAATTAAGTGGATTATTCTAGAGTGCAGTCATTTGCAAACTGAATTTGGTGGCATCTTACAAAACATCTCTTGGGGTCCCTTGAAAGAAGCAACACATTTAATCTGTGCCCGTGGCACCCTGTTGACCCAGGCTAACACTGTATCTGGGCCTGAGAAGGAACAGAGAGCTTTCTCAGAGCCCAAAAGTTTCGAAACCACCACCTTACCGTGTAATCAGCATTTGTAAGGGTCAGTGAGGCCATGGCAATGAAAATGAGCTGTCATCAATAATTCTCATTAGAATGCGGGATTGCATTTTAGCAAAGTGTGTTTGGAATAATAACCAGCTTGCGGGCATTTCAACATACTCCAAAAATGTAAAGCATCAGGCTGGGAGTATAAAGAAAAATGTTTTAAACTCCTCTCATTAGTCCACTTTGATTTCCGTCTCCATAGAAACTGGATGTTCGGATGCATTAAGATATTTTTGTCTTTGGAGTTTTTGTGTGTCTTGGAACTTGGACACGTGCACAGACAAAAAGCCAGATGCAGCGAACAGGGTGTGAGGCGCCGATGGAAAAGGCTCACGTCGGCGGTGGGATTCATCCCAGAAACGGGGCACAGGTGGCTGCTGTTGAAAGGTTGACTCTGGGGAAATACAAAACCAGAAACTTCCCAACAACCAGAGCGCAGACACTGGCCGGCGACAGGACGGGGTCTGCTCACAGCCAGCTGCCAACGCCGGTGACAAGCATGTAAGCAAAGAGGCTTCATGGGAACGCGGCCTTCTGGTTTCCCCAGCGGCCTGGCTCTTCAGAGCACAGCTTCCCCTCTGCCAGCAGCGTCCAGCCTGGCTGAGTGAGGTTTCCTTCCCCTGTAGGAGTTGATATTTGAGACTACGCTGAAACCTCTCATCCTTAAGTGTATTTGAAGGCAAGGGCTTTGCTGGCTGTGAAATGAACCAAACACAGCCATGAGCCTGCGCTGTAGTGGGTGGTAGGGATTTGCTGAGGTGAGTGTTTATTTCAAGGGAAACAGATTTTTCTCAAATAAAATGCCTACGCATTTCTGAGCTGCATTGCAGGGGCTGAAAAGGAAACAGGGAAGCATTTCCAGATACGCGATGTGCAGCTTTTATGTCACGTCTTCCCTAATCTGTGTTCCAGCTGGGACTTGAGGCGTTTTCTCTCCTCTGGGTCCAGTTAGGAGTCTGGAGAAGGCAGGGTGGAGAAGCAGTGGGAAGAGCCCCGGGTGAGTCGGAGGCCGAGTCCTGCTTGGCTCGTGCCCCGAGCGCCCTTGGTGCGCGTCCCCTCAGCTGCCCATGGCAGAGGGCACAGGGCCTCTAGACGGTCCGGCCCCGCCCCGCCGTCCAGGGAAGCTGCATCCTCCTCACCGAGCTAAAGCTGCACCAGGACAGCAGGAGCATCGCCGGCTCCCAGCCTCCCCGGGGCTCCTGGTCCCGCACGTCCGCCCACCCATCGGGTTCAGCGCAGCCGTTGCGTCCAGCACTGCAGCCGACCTGGGGCCCAGCATCCTGCAAGGAGGGCTCTGGACGGGCCTTGCGGTGCAGGCTGGTGTGTCCAAGGGCACACGTCTCCCCAGATCCTCTGGTCTTCAAGTCAGGAGGGAGGCTGCCCAGGGCCTGTCTGAAGCCGACAGAGTTCCCGGCGGCGACTCCGGGGAGAGCTGTGGTCCCACCTCGCTTCCTGGCCACCAGCCCCGTCAGAATCAGACGGGTCCTTTGCGTCCTGGGGGGACTGGCTTCAGGGATCTAGAGGCCAGAGTGGGGGGGTGAGGATGCCCGCAGAGTTGCCGGCTTCAGGCCCAGCCCTCGGACGGCCGCCTCCCAACCCCGCAGGGGCAGACGTGCCGCAGAGAGACAGCCAAGGGCATCCCGGTCCACACGGGGCCTCAGCCCATCCATGTCTGTCGAGACTCCAGGCTGGGGCAGAGCTGGGATCCAGGTGCGAGTGTGTGGACGGAGCGACCCCCATGGCCCGTGTCCTGCTTCCACGTCACGCGGCTTGGGGGCGAAGGGGGCGTCGGGGCTGCCGCAGTGCCCTGCAGTCCTCCCGAGGCACAGCCGCTCGCCCTCCTTCTTCCCTGGGCTCTGCTGAGTGGCTGAAGTCCTTTCCTCTTTCATCAGCCCTGCTCCCCCTTCTCAGGGCCTCCCCAGGCCTCCCACCCCCTAGAGGCCCAGAAACCCATTTTTTCTGGGATGAAATTGTCACCTCCTCAGGGAAGCACTTAGACCCGCAGCCTAAGCTGAGCCTCGTTGCTAAGTGTGCGGAACACAGTGCCCCCTCCCTTTAGTAAAGCTCATCTTACGAGTCCTTTCTTGTTCAGCGTAGGTGCCCCGGCCAACGTGAGCGCCAGGAGGGCAGTAGCCGGTGCGCCCTTCCTTCCCGGCGTGTCGTTCCCGGTGTGGCTGAGACCATGCATGTGGTTGGGAGGTTCAGCTGGGGACCTGATGCTGCTCAGGCTCCCACAGCACATCCCACGGGAAAAGATCCAACTCGCCGTGCTGACTTTTAACCCAGCGTTAACCCATTGCTTTGATTCTGAGGAACCCCTGCTGCCCCACCTGTAGGTTTTTCCAGTGGTTTCCGTGGATTAAGCTCCCGCTACCATCTTGCGTCTCATTTGGAAGCGACCTCCTCGATGGTTTTGGAGCAAGCTCTTTCCTGAGGAGGCTGCAGGTTCTGCAGTATTTTGCAAATACGAAGCTTCCCCTCTCCTTGCAGAAGCCCCATGTGCGAGGCACACTGCTTACCCGGAGGATGCGTCTCGTAACCACAGACAACGTTGCAGGTTGGAAAGAAACATTTCCGTACACCAGCCCCCTCCTTCTTCCAAGCTGCCAACGCTACTTTTGCTCATTTTGCCCTTTTAAATATGACTGAAATTCTGTCAGTCTCACTAAATGAATAACACAGTGTGGGTGTTACAGCAGTGTTTGCAAGACAATCACATAGCTGTTCAAAACTGACGGGTGCCTATTCTGTTGCTTTCAAATAAGGAACTCTTGGGATTGTGAAAATGTAGTCTCGGAAGTGGCCAATTTAATAGTAAAAATTGGTTTTAAAAAATTTCGATGAGAAGGATCACCTTTCTGCAGCAAACTAAGCTTTTTAATTAAAAAAAAAAAGTGCTGCCAAAGAAACACAAACTGCATTTATTAAAAAATAAAATGAGACAGATTTTTGATGAGTCGTCTAGAATTTATGCTTGATAATTGCCAAATAGCAATTTCTCTGAAAGAGAACTTCATCAGGATCTCCCTGGCAAGCCCAGTGTTTGTAGGCAATCCGAGGAACCCAGGAGGTACGACAGTCTCTGTGCTCCAGCCTGAGCCAGCCTGTCGGAGCTCCAAGCTTCCTCCGCCCCCAGGCCTGCAGACCGCGGGCTTTACAGGACCCACTGTCTTTGTTCCCTCTGAGCCTCGGGAGACCTGGTGAAAGACTCCCATCTCAGTGGAGTGATAGGATTTTTAAGGGCATCCTATCTTCCAGCAGATTAAATATGTTAACTCAGGCATTTTTGTGTATTCTTTTTCATCCCATTTTATTCATCTTGCTTATTTACATTTTTAAAAGGTCTAAACCCAAAGGATTGCTCTCAAGTTATATTCACAATCCATACAAATGGTCCTCAGTAGGCCACCATGGAAGTAGCTGCAGAGAGAAAACCAGGGGTTAGATCCCTTCCTTGTTCTTGTTCTAAGTGCTGTTCTGAGTTCTTGTGCAGGCCGTGCACACCAGAAGAGAAAAAATGTCATGAGAAACGTGTTCCAGCCTGTTAGTCTATACCCTGTCTCCTAGAAACACAGGTTTATCTCCTTAATTAGTAGCTTTAAGATCCATTTCGAATACTAATAGGACAAGTTGATGGCACCAAATCAAGTCTTCAATTCTGATAAGACAGATGGATCCTTGCAAGTATAGTTTCAACCAGCTTCATTTTGAGACAAACTGAGATCTGATATTTACTAAAAATCACGTCTTCCTTGCAGGTGCTTCCTCTGCATTTGCGGCTACCAGCCGTGTTTCTCTTTTTCTAACGCAAAGTTTAGCTCCCTTGGTGAAGAACCAGCACCCCACCCCTTCCTCCTGAGAGACTTCTCTTCTTCCAAGTGTGTCTTCGTGAGAGCAAGACAGGACTGCTGTCACAGACCACACACTCTTGGTCATTTTCCTCATTAATCCCGTTCTGGAGGGAATGCATGTTTCTATGGCTCGTAAGATTGATGCAGACGAGTGATAAAAGTGACCACTCCTGTCCATGCGTCTGTTCTCTGGTCTTCACAAGACCTACGTGTTCTTCCTCCAGTGTGTTTGGAAATATACAGTTTTTAAAACTTTTTCTAGTAGTTCAGTCATTTGGTTGGTTTAGTGTTCTGAATAACTGAGCCTTTTCCCTCAGTCAGGATAAAAACGTACTACCTTTTCTGATTTCAGGTGGAACTTATTCTAATATGTATTATTCCTCTACTTTTAGTCTGTTGAACAAGATGAGATGACTGATACTTCACTGACTTTGACCTTTCGGAATGGCAGATCCTATGGTTTAACCTCATATTTAGACGCGGGGTGTTGGTTGGCATTGTGGATAATGGCTCAGCTTCTGGGAGTTAATGAAACCCTGAAATTTTCTGCAAAATGCTTTGTAGATGTGTCTGTACTCTTTACCAGCCTGAAGCAATCCCCGACTCTCCCATGAATGTCCCCAAACCGTCTTGAGGGAACCAGGGCTGGACGTGGCAGGTGAATTTCCGGGGAAAGCGTTGTGTCTCAGCTTTAGTGACTCGGCGATGATGGGCGGGCTTGGCCAGAGGACTCGGAGGGTCTGCTCAGCACCCTGAGGTGCAAAGGGCTTTTCCTGTCAGGCAGACTGGGACAGGCCCTGGGACATCCCTGGGTGTCCTGGCCAGTCTCCCACCTGCTTCCCAGATGGGAAGGGGCGCCGGGCTGTCCTGATCCAACCACGTGAGGGCTCACAGCTCTCCTCCGAGCCTTGTGATGTTCTCTGGCTGTGTCGAGGGTTGTCGCCAGTCACAAATCCTGTACCTGTTTTGAAGCCTTGATGCCCCTCGTCATGGTCAGCTTTGCATCTGGGGGGTCCCTGAAGGGGCTTCATTCTGAGAGGGCGTGTTTGTCACTGTCAGGGAAACTCGAAGTGAGCTTGGATTCATTTCTTCCTCAAATGAGCTGCATACCAAGCGTGGATTATTTGTGAAAATTGATTGATGGGCTGAACACATGAAATCCGAACAGACCTACCCCAGGGACAGAGCCTAGCAGCTTCCTTTGGAGCCTCTCTTGGGGCTTTAAGTCCTATTGTTTCCTTCATGGGGGCAGACGGTGCTGAGAAGGTTTGCTGCCTGCAGACCCGCTGGCATTTAATGGAATGAAGTGAGTAACAAGATCCTGTCCTGGTATTGACACAATGACTCTGATAGTAACCAGACAACAGGAAACGTGTGTGACGCCACCAGGAACCTCCCAACACGTTCCCTGAAACGGCTCCTAAATTCCGGGCATCTGTCCCCAGTAATTTTTCCTTTGAAACATGGAGTTACATAGGCTTAAGAATTGAGTCTGTCAAGTTAAAATTATTTTCTATTTAAGACCACTCACCCAAACACACCGTAGCTGTTACCCCTGTATGCAGGCAGCTTAGTATTGAACTTGTGTCTTGTAACTAATTGTTTTGAATAGCTGTGAAGGAACAAATATTAATGGAGCTTTTTTTTTTTTTTTTAATTTATTTATTTATTTTTGGCTGTGTTGGGTCTTTATTTCTGTGTGAGGGCTTTCTCTAGTTGCGGCAAACGGGGGCCACTCTTCATTGCGGTGCGCGGGCCTCTCACTGTCACGGCCTCTGCCGTTGCGGAGCACAGGCTCCAGACGCGCAGGCTCAGTAGTTGTGGCTCACGGGCTTAGCTGCTCCGCGGCATGTGGGATCTTCCCAGATCAGGGCTTGAACCCATGTCCCCTGCATTGGCAGGCAGATTCTTAACCGCTGCGCCACCAGGGAAGCCCCTAATGGAGCTTTTAATCGTTTTGATTTTTAAAAACTGTTTAAACAAATATTTATCCAGACACTTGCTAGGCATTTTTCATCTTCTTTCACATTGTCCTAATAACAACACCTGAGGATTAACATGGTATTAGGATGATAAGAAGATAAACTCCTGTAAAGCGAAGTGACGTCCCCGGGTTGGAGTTAGGAGGTCCTCTTTCTGCAACTTCCCCTGCAGACAACGGGGGTCACATCAAAAGCACCACGACTGACCCTCATCCCCTCATGGCTTTCATGCTCCGGTTTTAGTTGTAGGAATGCTGGATTTGATTGCTTTCTATAGACAGATAGGGAGATGCTGTAGATAACGCTGGTGCATTTTTCTTTACGTTTTTGGATTTTGGATTAGGGCAGTATTTCCTCAACCTTAAAGAGACAAAATCTCATAATCCACTTTGTGGTACAATCTCTTTGGAGAACTTGAGATGGAATCAAGATTAAAGAATTATTATTAGTTTTTAAATCAGGGAATATATTTTGTGGATGAAGACTCCAGTATCCCACGTAGAAACTATTCATCTATTCATCTGTGTCACCAGTGCATTTTCTTATTCAATATAATTTCCACACAGAAGTCTGGATTGATAGAGATTCAGGAAACACACTCTCTATGGAACATAAACAACAAGCTAAATTTTGAAAGAATTGAAATTGGAAATCCCAGGCTAGGTTTCCCACCTCCATAACCAAGGAGTCGGTGAGCTTGGTGAAATGACAGATTCCTGTGAAGGATGAGAAAGAAGGGAGACCAGCTGGGTTCATGTTGAAAAGAACACGGTTTTCACTGGGTTGTTGTTGTTGTATCAGGCAGATATAAATTAATTTAATTCCTCTGCTGCTGTAACTCAGCCTTCGGGACTTGGGCTAAACATCCCGGGTTGCTTGGCAACAGGTACCAGTGGGAGGGTGCGGGAGCCGGGACTGAGCAAGTCCCAGGGCCGGCGAGGGAGATGCATCCACTGGGCTACTTTCTGAGAAGCATTATCTCCCAGAAACACACCAGGCCCCCCAGCCCAGGGCACAGCACCGCGTGATTTATCGGAGCCATTTTATTTTCAAAGGGTTGATTCCAGAAGAAAATGCTGCTTCCCAGCAGATGACTGAAACAAATGCTGCTCCTCCTCTCATCACATGAGAAATTTTAAGCAACACTAAAAATCATTCGCGCCACTGACGAAAGGAGAGCCCCCGACACGTGCTGGTTCTTCGCTAACGATGACGCCTAGTGCAGAACCGCTGTGTCGTGTGTCTTGTAAAACATACGTAAGCAACTGAATGAGATAAAAACACTTGTGAAGAGGAGTTCTCCAATGTCCTGATGGATGGATTGCGGTCCCAGGAGTCCTTCTGGTGCCCGTGGTGCTGGTTCTCCGTCCAGTCATAGCGAAGGGATAGTCTCACGGGAGGCTTTTACTTAGTTTACTGATGCTTATGCCCAGTGACCCACTGAGTGGTGCAGGCATCACACCGAGGGGGGAACAAGAACCCCAGATAGCTCTGATCCTAGAACTGGCCCAGTGAGGCACGACACCAGGGAGACCCAAGTCTCAACCCAAGTCCTGCTGGCGTTTCTCAGCAAGCGTACTTGTAGATCGATTCACTGACCGGTTTCTGGCAAAGCTGGACAGCCGGCCCCGCCTCCCCACTCCTGCCCCAGGTGCACATCCCCTGCACCCGTGTCCTCCCCCCATGGCCTCCCTACCCCAGTCTCTGCCGGAGAGCCCAGTTCAGCGGCCCCTCCTCTGGGACACCCCTCGGGAGCTCCAGACAGAGGGGGGCCTCCTTTTACTGACTTGTTCACGGTCACCCTGGCGCACCAGTGTGGCCCCCTGACCAGACCACGTCCCGGGCAGGGGTCAGGTCCCCGCCCACGGCGCAGAGCCCAGCAGGGCAAGTGTGTGAAAGGACGGGAGTGTGTGAGCGCCCGGGTCTGGCCCTTCTAGTAACTACGGAGAGCGCAGCGTGGCTGCTGCCCACTGCCGGGGAGCCTCGGGGGGAGGAAAGCCTCCCCAGTTCTCAGACTGTGTCCTGCAGGGCCCGGGGGTTCCACGCTGCGCGGCAGGGTGACGCAGTGCTGGCGCTCTGAGACCCCAGATCCACTTCAGTCAGAAGGCCACCATGTTCACGTGTCTCATCCTACAAATTGATTTGACCAAAAAAAAAAAAAAAAAATTCTGCTGCTAACAATTTTTGAAGATTGTCACCCAGCAGAGGGATGCTAATTTTCCCAGTCCCCCCTCCCAAGGGAGCGTCTACTCCCCACATACTTCCCTGCACAGCCGAATAGTGGGGGCTTTGATTTGCCTCTTGACCCCTCGATGGAACCGCCTTCAGAAATAGTTTGCCCAAGACGTAGACCCTGGGTCAGAAGGGCAGGTAAATCCAGGCTGGTCCCATGTTTCTCTAGGAATTTCGGTGGTTCTGAGAATCACCAGGTCTGTTCGGATGGATTTTAGGCCTTTGGCGTCCAGTCTCGCCAGGTCAGGGTCCTGGTGTGCTGTCCGCGCTGGGAAGGAGCTCAGGGGCCAGTGCCCTCCTGGCCAGATTTGTGTCCTGGGGCGGCCGCAACAAATGACCACAAGCTGCGGGCTTAAACAACGGAACTTGTTCTCTCACAGTCGGGAAGCTACAAGTCCAGAATCACCGTGTGGCAGGGCCGTGCTCCCTCCGAAGGCTCCGGGGAGGCTCCTGCCCTTCCTCTTCCTGCTCTGGCCGTTTGCCCGTGACCTTCAGCCTCGCTCCAATCTCTGCCTCTGTGACCATGCGGCCTTCTTCCTGTGTCTCTGCCCAAAGCCCCGTCTCCTCAAAGGGTCAGCAGACACTGGACTTGGGGCCCACCCTCGCCAGTGTAACGTGACCCCATCTGCAAAGACTAGCGTCACAGGCGCAGGTGCCGGGGCTGGGCGTGGGGGACACACATCACCCCACAGGAGTTGCCATCAGTCTTGCTCACTAAGAAATACTTGCTGCCAACGCCCTGCACAGCAGGCTCTGGGGCCTGAAGACCTGGCAGGATCCCACCTCGTGGAGCTCTGGAGGAAGGTCCTGTGGGTCTAGATCTGTGTCCCTCAGTCCAGCTCCTGCGTGGGAAAGAGCAGTGGCCAGGGGTGACTACCCGCAGGCAGCCAGCAGCGTCCCCAGCTCCGGGGGAGACGGGCTGCAGTGTTCGGCGCTGAGCCGCGTGGTGCGTGGAGAGAACCCCGTCCAAGAAAGATGGGTGTTTTGCTTCAATTCCTCCCAGGAAGACCCCAGGGGCTGCCACCCACCACTCAGGAGGCCCGTGAGCACCGGCACCTTATGCAGCCAACTGTTGTGAGTTTTGCTTCCCTGTTTCTATCCGGAGATGTTCTTCTTGAAGATCATGAAAAGTAGCCCAAGAGAGAAATCCCTGCTACTGAGGCTTTACCTGTCCTGCTGTTGTCAAGGGTTACCTTCCTCAGAAGATCTTTGACTTATTTTTACTAGAGGTTCTCTAGCAACTAAAGGATTCCTTTCGTGCTCTGCCCTTACCCAAGATGATTTTCAATATCAGAAGCACCGCCTCTGCATTTACCCAGGAATTTGTTATTATACTAAATTTATGATTTGTTGCCCTAAATAAAATTACCCCCAGCAACAGGCCTCGTTGAAGTGCTTCCACCGCACAAGAGGAAATAACTAACAGAAATCCATCTGTGACCCTCGTCAATCCGATGGTCCACAGTCATTCCCCCAAGAGTTGCACGCGGAGGGAACCCTACGAAACTCAATCGCGGCTAGTCACTCCAGGCAGAAGTCCTGCCTGATGGTGTCTATCCGCCTCCTGCTGTTGGCCGATCTCTCCGCTGTGACTAGCCCACTGCGGGCATTCTCAGCCAGATGCTTCCCTTAATCGCAAGGCTGTTTTCCAGCCGCTCTGCACCAGTACGGCCTCATGGACCCCTATGACCCGCAGCCACCCCAGTGGGGTTGGAATTCATTCTAAGCGGTGGACATTGTGACGTCACGGTTGATGAATATCTGTAATACCACCTCTGTGGAAACACGGTATTTTGTCATGCCTTCCCTTCTTCGAACCTTCGTAGAACAGCTCAGATACGGCCAAATCAGTGGATTGGTGGCAAACAGAAGCACATATTGGTATTTTATTCTATCTTCTCTTAAATATTTGATGCTTGACTGAATCCTCAAGCAACAGAATGAAGAGTTTAACAGAAGAAAAGTGACAATGAGTGATCATCCAGCACTAACCTGCCGTTCCATGAGCTTTTAGTTCCGAGTTGTGCCTCTCACCTGCGGGTTCAAACTTACGGTTTAATGCTGGGGGGATGTGGGAAGATCCAGCTCGCAAGCCTCGGCTTTAAAATCCTTCTGAAGCCTTATTTACACGCACATCTACAGGAGACAGCAATGTAATCCTCATAATGTTCCTATAGCGCATTTGAAGCCATATTAAAAGATAAATCTACTCTTGTGAGGCCAATAAGTCTTTTCCTTTCCTCTGTGCTCCTAGGGGTGTCCCTGACCCACTCTCCTAGGTTCTGTCTAATTTTCACAGTTCAGCTGAGCACAGCATGTGTGGTTTTCACTGAGTCAAGCTAATTTCCGCTGAGACCAGCTTGGATATTTCGATCACACGCTTCCCCGCGGTTCCTCCCCCCGTGCGAGCGTCAGTGTCACTGTCATTGGAGTGAAGCTTCTAAGAAGCCAGTCTCCCCTCAGTGCCTCGCCTTGGGTCAGACCCCACTCCTGATGCTCTGTGTTCTCCTCCAAATGCCTAGCCCGTTTTTGCTAAGTCAGACTCTGCTGTGTAATCTGCGTGCTCCGTCTGACTCTTGGGAACCCAAGTACACGGCTGCAGCTTCCTGCCATCCCGTGCTGCCGCGTCCACACACCGTTCTCCCTCCCCGTCTCCTTCAATCTCCATCTGACTCTATTTTACCTTCCCTCGTGGCCCAACTCGACTGAACTCCCCCCGTTAAGTCTTCACTGTGGGGAATCGTGCTCTTTTGTTGAAACTCTGGCTCCGAGAGGCGGCTTTAAAGCCCGAGCTCCGGGGCCACGTCAGTCATCTTTGGAGCGTCTGTCTGATCCGGAGTCGAATTTCTCACAGTTCACCTGCCTGTGGTGAAGACAAAACAGCATCCTTCCCATCTGCTCAGAGGAGTTTACTTCCCTGACATTTATTTCCTCATGTTTAAACATATGGGTTATTACGGGTTCACAGACTGAGAGAGGACCAACAATTAGAGGATGTGGCCCGGAAGAATTTGAAAGGTGGGGAACTAAAAACGATGCGTGATGGCATGAGAACCCAAACCAAGAGAACAGAGCTGGTTCGGGAAATAGTCATCAGCAGGGAAGAGTGAGGTCTCGCTAGTTTTGCTCTCGTGGACAGAGCCAGTGGAGTCTGGCCACTCAGAAAAGCATTTTTCGGGGCGGGAGTCACGGAGGTTTTGTTTCTCTTGAGGTTTTGTTTGTCGCCCTCTGTCCGGGTGGCTTAACTCTGTTCATCCTTTGTACACAAGGGGTTAATGTGACCTTCGGAAATGGCCCACCTTCCTTTTCCCCCAACTGCCATCTTTTACTGTAATCACCGTGTCTTAACCCATCAGTTAAAATCTCCGTGGCCAAAAAAATAATAATAATAATAATCTCCATGGCCATTTGAATTGACCCAAGTTGGTGGCAGCGGGACCACCACCAGCTGACAGCTGGAAGAGGCCTGTGAGAAGTGGGTGGATGGTTCCAGCCCTGGTTCCAAGTGCGATCTGCTGGTTATTATGCAAATCTGGCTAACCAGGCAATTGCCTATGTCATGAAGCACTCAGATTTCAAGAAACGATTTTTGTTAACAATATCTGAGCTGTCGCTCATATGACCTTAAATGCTGTTAGTGAAATACCTTCCGTTTCATCCTTAACTACCTGTTCGTTTTCTTGCATTTCTCTTACAGAAGAGACTATTTGCTGTCTTTGCTTACTTCTCGTCTTCCTGAGACATCAGGTGACTTCCTGTGACCTGTTCCAGGCTACAGGCTGCCGTCTCTTTACTTCGGGGACTTGTGCCCTGGAGGACGCTGATGGGCGTTGGAGGGTTGTGAGGAAATCGTCCTCGATGCAGGCAAAAAGGGTTGTGTATGGACGTCCCTGTTTTCTCAGAAAGTCCGTCTAAGATTCCCATAAGATTCTCCTAAGGTTCCCCAAAATGTTATGGCTGCAGCTTTAAACCCTCACTTTCCTGGGTGAACCTGTAGGTGTCCAAAAGTTATGGCCACTCTTTCTCCCCAAGGTTATCCCGATTATACTCATCTCTCCATTCACGTGGTCTCCGTTTAAATTAGGCAGCTCCTTGATGTCAGAGCCATGCAGTGTTGTGTTTGGTAACCCAGGGGGCCTTCCTGGTGGAGGAGCTGTTATTCCATCTTAGTCCTTCATGAAGACGCATCGTTAGCCGGGTGCTAAGAAGAGTTGTGAGGATGAGGGACAAATCGAAGGTCAGAGTGCGGCGTTAGCCAAATGTGATTCACGTCACAGAAACTCCAAGAAATATTAATTTATTAACACTCCCTAAATAATGCAGAAACAATTAAATCTATCAACCTCGTCAGGCCCCATAACACGAAGTGACAGCACCCAGAACCCAAGATGGCCAGCCTGACAGTGTCCCGATGACAGGACGGCCTCCAGTGACCCGGTGACTGCGGGGCTCTGAGTCTAAAAATCTGTTCCATTTCAAAACCCTGAAGGCATGTCCTGAACGTCACTCAACCACCAGGAAACACAGACGGGAATTGTAAGGGCGCGTCGGATACGAAGCCCATCAGAGCGATCATTTCCATCTGTGCAGAGCGCCCGCCCTGGGCCTTTTCGGGGCAGAAATGACCCCTGTCTTGGCCCGAGGAAGCTCTGTCCTGAGAGGTGGGGTCGGGAGCACTTCCTGCCCAGGCGCTAACCCACCGCGGTGCTGCAGCAGGTGATGAATCGGAAGTGGGGATCTGAGAATCGGGCCGTCCGGCGGGTGGGGTCCGAGCCCGCTCAACGGGGATCCGATTCCGAAGCAGGAGGCGGGTGACGTGCACTTCACTTTCCTCGCGGGCTGAGCCTTGGGAGCAGTAACAGTTTCTTCCTCTGTGTTGTTCTGGCCAGTCATCGATTTCTGCCTCGCTTATCATGCCTGTTAGACAGAGGGTTCGGCCAGCCCTACGCTGGAGGAAACAGTCAGCTTTGCGGTGGTTTTTCCTTGCGCCTCACCCGAAGGTCCAAGCTGGCTGTTAGTTTTTTGGTATCTCTGCTCCACTTTGCTTTGTAATAGAGTAATACGAGCGGCCAAGAGAATCCGCTGTGGAAACCTTTCTCTGGATGGAAGATTTGGGCAGGATTTATTGTGTAGGATTTACTGTGAGGGCACCTCAGTTGCGTATCTAAACTCGGTTGTGCTGTTTGACTTTTTTTTTAATAAAAGCCTCAGTCTGTACTCGAAATGTTTTCCAAGTATTAATCCGTTTAATCCTCACATGAACCCGGACGGGAGTGCGATTATTCTCTCTGGCGCCCAGAGAGGACCATGATTTCCCGAGGACCCCCTGCAGCCAGGCATTTAATCTGCACACTGAGTAATAACTGCACTAAATCTCCCCCCTCCGCCTCCAAGCTTTTGATGATTCAAGGAACACCGTGTGGCCGGTGAGGGTTTCGGAGTCTCCAAAGGTGCGGTTTGGCTTCTGTGGCGCTTCAGAGACTGCACATGACTTCGGTGAGGTTTTCCCTGTGTTTTCCTGAAAGAGGAGAGAGCGGGAGGTGGGAGACGGTCCAGGGCCAATTCAGTCTTTCCTCGCTTTTGTTCAACATCACGTCATCACCAGGCAGCACCCCTGGTGCTGGACGGGCCAGCACGCACACACGTTTTGCTTTAAAACAACTTAAACCAAGGAAGAGAGTTAATTTAAGCAAATGCGCAGGCAGACAGCTGATCCTTTGGCAGCCCAGCAGATCGTTTATAAATGATTTGCCAAATAGGAGAGTTGGTGTTAACAAAATAAAAGAGCAACAAAAATGAAAGACAGCCATCAGCGTGTTCCGAAAGTCTTTGGGTGTGGGTTTCACGTGCTTCCTGCGTGGTCATCATGTGAGGCCACAAGCCTGCGAAACCAAGAGACGGCCCACCAGCCATGGCGCCCACCGGCCTGAGCTGGAAAGAGGAAGCACACTTTTCTTTCCAGTGGCACAGCCTTTAGCAGAAAAATCTTAGGAGGAAAAGTCAGAGTTAGATGACAGTTTGTTGGATTTTATTGTCTAAGGCACTAAACTCTTGGAAAAAGAATTTTAAAAACCTCTGATTCCTGGGCCAGCCCAGAAATTAACCTCATCCTGGTCACCTCTGTGTGCTGAGCCTCCTCTGGGCCCCAGCCGCTGTCCTCTCCAGTGGACCTGGCCACGGTCACCTGGCCACGTCTCCACCATCGTTGAGAATGACCAGCCGGGAGGAGATTCCTGGGACTGGCCCCTGACCTATGACCCTTAGGGCCTCGGCACTTCCACCGGATCAAGTCCATCTTCCTCAGGAGGGCAACACATGACCACACTCACACTCACAGAGAAGAGAGCCGTCCCTGCCCTGGTGGGATGTCACCCTAGCATCTGCTTACGCGACAGCATGGGGGAAATTGTGTTAGTTTTATCAGATCTTGTGTGCTTCAGAATAGGTGGGTCTCAAAGATACTTTTAAATCCAGAACAGTGGCTTTCCCTAGTCATGATTTTCCTTTTAAAAGAAACCTGAAGAGCCATTTGGTCTACTTCTTGGTGCCCAGACAGGACAGAGCAGAGATGAATTATGATCCATTCTTACCTGTTACTAACCTGCAGCCAGGCCTGCTTTGTACCCACTTGTGCTTCTCTACCCTCTGTCTCTTGATGCTTAGTTTTTGTGTTTATACTTGAAATACAGTTTAGCATTTGTTGAAGTTCAGTGCATTACTTAGTAAAGAATTTAGAGAAATCATAGTAGTCAGAATTTATCGAATATCCGCTTTGTCAGGCGATTTGTGTACATTCTTCTCATCATTGTTATTCTCACAACAGCTGTAGGAGACACCGTGCAGTTAGCAAGGAGGGTCCATGTTCACTGAACCCCCTGCCTTTACCCTGAGGGATGAGGCCCAGGGCGGTGGCCGCCGGCCCCGCGTCCCCGTCCAGCCCCTGCTGCTCTGTGGGCTCCCGGCCCCACTCCCGCCGCCAAACCAATGAACCGGGGACAGACTGCTGGCCAGAGCGCGTCCTTGGGCAGCTGAGCCATCAGGGTCCCTGTCGTGAACAATGAGTGGAGGATGTGGTCCCCCAGAGTGTGGCCACCGGCGGGATGGTCATCTCCACACTGGACGCTGAGTCCAAGTCACAGGAGCGGGAGCTGGCGAGGCAGCAGATGCAGGGGAGGGCCGGTGGGCAGCACCTCGGGCCCCCAAGAAAGGCCACCCAGGAGCGCACGCAGCTATCCCGGCCCGGACTCCCCTCCCCAGGGCTGGAGAGGGTCCAGGACCTGGCACCGGGGCCAGAGGGCACCGTGCATGGCCAGCGGGCAGAGGCAGGCTCAGCGACCAGCAGGGACTTGGCCTTCCTAAGGCAGTTGGAGGAGATCGTTTGGGGCTGATGGAAGGGTCCCTGAATGACCTGGAGAATTCTGGCCTCGAGAATCTCAGGAGGTTTCTGTGAGGAAGTGATGGAATCCAGCTTTGTGAAGTATGGCTATAGCATCTGCTCCACCAGGCGGGGACGGGACCACAGTGGACAGAGACCAGTTAGACGCAGGTGATGCCACCTGTGCGACCTCAGAATTTCCAGCTGCTGCACGAGGTGACGCACACCTGGAGGTCCGCCTTGACTGCTCCGAGAGGCTCAGCTCTGAGAAGGAGGCTCAGAGATGGATCTGCTGGGGCTTCTCCAGGGAGAAGGAAGACAAGGCAGGGAGCACGCTTCCAGGACCATCGTGGAACAAGGGGTGGGTTGTGAGCATCTGGAAACTGTCCTTTGCTCAAGATTCTTGACTGATTAGGATCTATTAGATTCAAAAATAGCAATAGCGATAGGTAGTAATCAAACTCCTTTTTTTATACAAAGATGGGAGTCCTATATGCCTGGCTGTGGGTGTGGCATGACGTGGGATGAGGACATGGTGCCCATCGCGAAGCTGCCATGGTGTGGAGGGGGCAGCGGGATGAAGAGGAGAGAAGAGGCTTGGCCCCATTGAGGAGGTGCGGAGAGACCAGACAGCAGGAAGACCCTGACGGTCTCCGTGGATTTCTGAGATTATTACAGTGTGGACTGGTGTAGTTTTTGGAGACCTCTTGTTCAGCAATCAGACCAGTATCATTGCTCTGGTCCAGCAGGATAAAAGGTCTTGAGTTCTAGAATTCAATATTTCTGAATTGATTTAGAAAAGAAACATCAATGGTGATTCTTTTAAGATGCTAACATGAGTTCCTTAGATCCTTATTTCCCAGAAATACTTGAAAAGAAGGAAAATTCTAGACCTAGTGGCTTAGACCTACAGTGGAAAGTTCTGTCCCTGGAAATCCCAATGACCCCAAGTGTCCTTCATGGGGCGTTAATTCTTTATCATCGGTGATAGTCCAGAACTCCGACCCAGAAACTCAAAGGGGGTTCAAATTGATTCGGAAGCATCAGGGTCCTTCCTGCTCACTGCAGCCCGTGAAGCTAATAGAGACCCCAGGTATAAGCTGGGAGGGGATTTCTCTTCCAAATGGCTGTAGCATCTGATACAAAAACATTCATGTTGTTAGTGCATAAACGCTCATGGGAGCTCCATGAAAAATTAAACCAGACCTAACTGGCCATAAATATATGAGGAACGGGGACAACGATAGATCATTTTATGGTTTCTGAGATGCTTTCATTTCCTCTCAAACTGAGTCATCAGACTGTATCGAAATCTTCTGGCAACGGAACATTGATTTGTCCCCTTAACAATTCACCACACCTTCCACCCTGACTTCCCCGCCCTTTTTTCTCACTGACATCTGCCCTGCAGAAACTTTGTTTTGCCACCGTGGCTGCCATGTCAGTGAGGAGGCGTTGTCTTCAATTTCGATGAGAATGAATAAATTGAGGGTGAAAATTATCCATTAACATCAGGCGTTTCCACGGTCTCTTTCACGGAGCCACAGAGAGCTGTGTGGACGCTGAGTTCGCCTTGACAAGCGGTTTCAGAAACGACTTGGAAAATTGGGATGATTTTAATGCAGCTGCCCTGTTATTTTTCTGTAAGAAAAAAATGTATTTTTGTCTCATCTTTTTCTGTCCTCTTGCCAGATAATTATGATAAGCTTTTTCAGTATAGTTTAGATCGGGTTGATTAGCCAGACCCGCTGTACACTGTAAACACGGTTAATGAGTTGCAGGTTTTCTCTAGTTTTTCCACCTTAGAACTCAGGCAGGACTCACCTGTCATTCACATGCAGAAAGTGTGTTTGAAAGCAGCCATGCGTCTGCCAAGTTCCCGGGAGACCAGTTTAGAATGGACCAGCCATGATGCCCTACGTGGGAAGGAGAAGCAGGAGAGGCACAGATTTCAGGAACGTGATCGAGGAGCAAACATTCTCCCAGTGGAGACAGCCAGTGAGATGTGGGGCAAGCTGGGTGTCCCAAGCTCAGGGCGTGTGAGCATGGCTGGGGGCGGGCACCGCGCTGGTCCTCCTGGAGACGCACAAGCTCAGCCGCCGGGGCCGGGTGCAGTCTGGCACTCAACCCCTCTTACAGGTGGAGGACAGGGTGAGCCTCTGAAGGGCTCAGGTGGGTCGCAGAAAACCAATAAGCAGGCAGTGCCTGTCTTCAGGGTCTCTTCTCCGCCTCGTGTTCTTCCGGACCCCATCCCTGCCCGGGCCCTCGGTACCAGGCCGTGTACTCCGGCCAGACCTCCTGGTGTGGCTCAGCCTTCACGCTGGAAGGGAAGGGACAAATGAGCAGCATCCTGCAAGAGCCCTTTGGATTTCCACGGAGAAGTCCAAGGTGAAGGTGTATTAGTGCCAAATATTCCGCTAAGGGTCCTGGGCTCCCCTGGCGTTTGTAAAAGGCAGTGGAGCCCAGGCAGGTGGAAGGAAGTGTGCTCGGGACAAGGTCGGGACTCTCGGCTCAGAGCTGGGTGATGGCCGGTCCCTGTGATTTAGAAAGGACGGCAACACCATCAAGTGGATGGGGTCCATTGTGTTCCCAACAGCTTTGAGAGTGGTCCTGCCTGGAGAGGGAAAGGTCCTGGGGGGAGGTTGTCTGCTCCGCGTCGCCAGGCAAGCTGACGCATGCCGTGTCCCCAGGAACAGGGACCCCTATGCCACTCTCCTCGCGGGCCCCGCACCGCCGATCGGTCCCCGTCATCCATCGCTTCTGGCTCTTCCAGCTCTGAGCCAGCAAAGCGCTTCCTGCCAAGTGGGGTGAAATTGCCAGGGTTTTTCATAATAGAAAACACAAATTGCTCGAGACAGATTCACTGCCAGTGAACCAGGAGGTTGAGAACCACACACTTGTGTCACAAACACGGCATTAAAATGCTAAAATGCATGAGTCCTGGCGTTGTTAATCTCCTGAAGCACCAACAGATGGGAAAGCTGGCGTCTCCACTCTCTGAATGTCACCGGCTGACCCAGGAGACCAGCCATTTCGGAGATGGAAACAATATGGGGACGCCACTTCTGGTTGGGTTTCAGGTCAAGGACCACATCATTTGTTAAACCAGAATCGATCTGGAATCCGAGGGCTTTAAAAATGTATTGCAATCCAGGTGCTGTCGTGAAACCTTGTGCTTATTTGGTTTCTTGCGAGTAAACTTGTCGTGTGATGTATTTCAAAAACAGAAGAGTGATGCCTTGGACGTGATTTGTCGATGCATAATGGTAACCGGGTTCATCTGTCATTTTCTAACAAATGTGATTCACTTTGATTAATATCCAAAGAGGAATAAATGACTAATGGCAGGCCTGGGGATATAGATCAAAATTCAGTTTGACGGCGAAGGGGCCCTGAAAGTGGGTGTTTACGAAGATTCAGGGTCTGAAACAACCGACCACAAATCAAATTTCCAAAGTTTCTTTCTTTTAGAAAGTAAGAATCAACATAACATTTTGGCTAGGAAACATTTTAATGTATAGACTTATATGATGAATTCTGTACATAATTGAGTTTATTCAAGTCTGTGTAACAGCTGAACATGATACATCTAACTCCGGAGTGACTGGAGTTAAAAATGTATTTTTAAATTAGGTGCCCTATGAAGTCACCGTCCTCATCCAGAAAGCCACACGGGATGGCACTCGTCCACGCAAAGACCTGTTCCTGCCCTTCCTTTCTGGGCCCTGCGGTCACTGTTTCATGTAATTTTCCTGCCAGACTGTGGGCCCCTTGAGGGTGTGGGTCCCGTCTCAGAGTCACAGGGCCAGCACTTGGTGTCAGCAGGCAGGTATGGGGTGGAAGTGAGGGTAGGGGGGGATTTCAGGGGCTGAGTATGGGCAGGTTTGGGACAGTGTCGTTCACACAGCTTGGGGGGACGGCCGCCCCTGGACCACTCCCCTCAGATGATCCCTCTCAAGTCCCCTTCCAGGAAGCGCTAGGTCCAGTGAAACAGCAAATGTGAAAATGCTACCTTTTAAATGACGGCTTGGACTTCCCTGGCGGTCCAGTGGTTAAGACAACGCGCTTCCAATGCAGGGGGCCCGGCTTCCATCCCTGGTCGGGGAAGTTCCTCATGCTGTGAAGTTCCTCATGCTGTGCGGCACAGCCAAAAATAAATAAATGATATCTTTTTTTTCTTTTTTTTTTAATTGAACTATAGTTGATTTACAATGTTGTTTTAGTTTCAGGTGTACAGCAAAGTGATTCAGTTATATATATCTCTATCTATCTATCTGTATCTATAATCTATCTATCTCTCTCTCTCTATATATATATATTCTTTTTCAGATACTTTTCCATTATGGTTTATTACAGGATATTGAATATAGTTCCCTGTGCTGTATAGCAGGTCCTTGCTGTTAAATGGTATCTTTTGAAAGGAATTTTAATTACTGTAGGATGAACCCATGATGAAGCAGGTTCAACCACAGAATGCCCTTCAGGGTCCCGGCACGGCCGCAGCGGGGCTGGTGGACCGCCCAGGCCCTCCTTCCCCGCTGTGATCTGCGGGGTGAAACCCCCTGTGTGGTGGTGTCCAAAGCAGGCCCCGTCCCTCTGGGCACAGACAGTCCCTGGACGCAGAGGCCGTGATCAAGGAGGCTGATCGGGTCCCTTTGCACTTTACTGGGAATGAGTTTAGCACATTTATTTTCTGAGCCCAGATTTTGATTCAGGAAAAGGAGTGTCTTAAAGAGGAACTAGGAAAGGAGAGCGGGCACATGAACACCCAAGAAAGACAGTGAAAGTAAAAATGCCGAGGACATATTTTATCCCCGTCACTTTCCCAAAGACGGATCCTAATCCCACGCCCACCTAAGCCTGGAGGGGCCGCACGGTTCAGCAAGCAGAGAAGCGGTTAATGCCCACACGCGGAATAGGAAACAAGGTGGACTTGGGAACCGGGCCATCTAATTCCAGCAAAGAAGAAAACAGATGTTGGTTTTACTGGAGACTGCTGAACACCAAGTGTTTTTATAATCCCCTTTGTATTTATAAAGCGCACACAGGCCTGTTGAAGAAAATCTGGAAAGCACGAAAAGTTTAAAGAGAAGAATAAAACGTGGCCATAATCCCTCCAACTGCAGACAGTCACTCTTGGCATCTTGGTAAACGGCCCCCGTCTTTTTTCCAGAGCAGACGAGGATCGTGAAGCACTCAGAGTTTGCATCTTGGCTGTCTCACTTAGCATTACATCGGGAATTTCTAAAATGGCTAAAAGCTCTCTAACATCCCATGCTGTGATTGTTCCGTAATTTATTTAACCATTCTGCTTTAATTGGATATTTGAAAATCAAGGCTTGCCAATTTTGTTAGAGGGGGAAAAAGTGGAGCGTCACTACTTACCCTCGAGTCACTTGCACAAAATCCAGGAAAAGACACAAAATCACTGGAGCTCTCGTTACTCCTGGGTCATCAAAGCCCCTCACGCTCGGGTGGACGTCGTCTGGAAGGAGCCAAGAGATGCCGGAAATTCATCAAGTGTAGAAAATTAAGATGATACGTCAAATGAAGAATTTAGAGTACAACAGAAACTAACACAGGATTGTGAAGCAATTATACTCCAATAAAGATCTATTAAAACAAAGAATTTAGAGTGTTTAAAAGTTAACATTGTGGCTTTTTATAACATTAAAATGCTGGAAAACTTCTCTCCAGAAAGTAGGTGGTATCACAAAGAAAGTGGGAGAGAGTTTTCCAAGCAGAGAATCCCACTCCCTGTCTCGGTATGAAGTCAGCACCTCCGGAAGGTGCCCCATCCCTGTCTTGGTATGAAGTCAGCACCTCCGGAAGGTGCCTGCGGGGAGTAGGGCCGCACTGGGCCTCCCAGCAGCCGAGGACGGCAGCGACCTGGACCCTACCGGCGCAGGGCGGTCAGGCCTCCTGTTCCTAGCTGGAGGAGAGAGGGTGGAATGGGGGCCTTGAATACATTGCTTTTGTTCATTCTGTGAAGTTAGTTGTTCTCAACCCGGCTGCATAATAAAGTCGCCTCTGGAGTGAGGTGAACTGACCCCGGGCCACCCAGAACCTCCAGGATTGAGGCCAGAGCATCTGCATTCTTCTCAAAGCCCCCAGGGCATCGAGGCAGGGTTAGCAAATAAAGATCCAGGATGACCTGGTAAGTTTGAATTTCAGATACACAACAGATACTGCTTGGGATATACTTCAATATTATTCTTTGTTTATCTGAAATTCAAATGCATGGATGTCCTCTGGCCGCCCTACCCAGGAACTTCTGATGAACAAGCAGAAAACCACCCGTCAGAGATAAAGAAGGTGTCTGGTTTCAGCATCGTTCACTCCCATCTCTGAGGTGGTTACCTAACCCAGGGTCTGGCAGCAGTAGCTCAGGCTGCAAAGGACAGCTTTTTCTAAGCTTTGTAAAATGCCCTTTACTCTGTCCTTAGAACTGTATTTCCAGTTTAAACGTGGTGGACATATCTCCCAGCAAACTTGGGTGTAAAACCTTATTAAATACAGATGGTAGTGCAGAGGATTTGACACTACATTCATTTGGAATTTAGATTTAAAACATATTATATAAAATATAATTAACGTCACTTTTGAAGTGACTAATGTTTAAGTTTAACAGCAGACAGATACGTTTCAGCCTGAAGCTTTCTTTCTTACATAAGAAAGTCTGCTTTTTACTTCAGCATTTTTTCCTCTCTTTTCCAAGTCCAGAGAAATTCAGAGTGAAGTGTGTGCTGCCCTTAGTCGCACGTGAATTCCTGTGGAAGAGGATTTTGTGATTTGTTTGAATGCGTGGTGAGGCCCTCAAAGTTTGCAAACAAGGGATGCCACTCCCCTGCCCGGGTCCGAGGGGTGTGAACCCTGACACCCGCCATCGGGGCTTCAGCTGCTCCTCTTGTGACCCCAAGTTTTCCTCTCACCTGAGTGACACTTAACCATGAGTGAAGATTCTGCAGACTTTCAGGCAGCTTCTTCTGAGGCTTGATCTTTGGTCCAAAATAAAATTATGAGCATTTTTATGTGCTTCAAAGAAAAGCCACTAGCAGCGGTCCTGGCGGGGGCTGGACACAGGCTGCAGGCGCAGCTGTGAGGAGGAGGGGCTGCTCGCACCAATCAGTGTCTTTATCCTCGAGGAGCAGAGATGAACCCTTAATTTGAGCAGCTTCAAATCCTGTCGTTAGGGAAACGGCTGAAATGGGGACTTGAGTGCTTTCTGCAGAGCAAACTTTTAAAGACGGAGAAGAATCTAGAAATTGGGCAAACTGTCAGATCGCCAAACTTTGTGGGTGGCTTCTTCACGAACTGAATTTGCAGAGTATCTCCTGGGCACGTCCAGAAGTAGCTGCCGGGTGTCACACCTGGAGATTCGGTCACTCCACCCGTGGTCGTCACCCTGACTCCGTGGCTCCGTGTCCTGTGCCCTTTCTGTCCACCAGGAGGAGTTTCCAACCAGTCACACAGTCAGGAGACATTTTCACAAGCCAAATTTTTAACTGAGGAGAGGTCGGAGGTGGAGACTGGGAAATAACGCATCACCTGAGGCTGTGAGTTCAGGGTTATTCGGGGACTTACCGGGGACGATGAGCCGGAGACAGCCTCCCGGTGGCTCTGAGGACTTGCTCCCCGGAGCTGGGGGAGGTGAGCACGTGTGTGATTCAGGCAAAGGGTGCGTGCAACCAAGCACACAGCTGGCTAGAAGCTTCTGTTGGTCACAGGAGCACATGCCTTAGTTAATGGTCTTAGCACTTTTCTGAGTATGGGGAGGTGCGAGAATTTGGCTTCGTAATATCTCCTGAAAATACCTAACTCTGTGAAGGCCTGTTCACGAGTTTTCCTGGAGCACAGAGTGCCTCCTTCCTGATCTCCGCCCTGGACTCCTCTCAACGGTGGGTTGAAGGTCAGCAGCTGCGGTGGCTTGTGGCTCAGTCCTTATAGAGCCCAATGCGAGTGGCCTTCTTTAGTTGGCAGAGGATCTGGGCAGGGTCAGAGGTGTGAGTGAACGTGAAGTGAGCGGGTAGACCAGATGGATCAGGTGAAGTGAGGCTGGAGAAGAGGCCAAGTGCATGGAGCCCAGGTGGGTTGAGCCAGACCGGTCCCCTGGGCTTGGGGGGAAAGGAACAGGAAAGAAATGACCGTCAGAGGGACCGATCCCAAGGGAAGACCCAGAGATGCAGCTGGACTCAGGGTGGGCATGGTGGAGGGTCTTTGGTAACATCAGTCAGACTTTGGAACCTAGATTCAGCAGCAAAAGCTTCACATGCTACTACCCTCGGCTCCAAAAGCTATCATCCCAGCAACAAAAAGAAGTGGGAGTCACTCACCCCTGTGGTCTCCCCGGGCGGCCCTGTGTCCCGGCCGCTCTGGGTTCTGCAGAGAAGCTCCGAAGGCGGCAAGAGAAGAAAAGGGGGGCAGACACCCCACCGCATCCCCTTCTTATCCCAATGCTCCCAGACTGCACCCATAGCATCCTTTCTTATATTTGGAGTTCTGTGTAGACATCATTTGGAAAAACAAAACAAAAAAAAAGGATGTGCTACTGAAAATCTCCATCAGAAAGCACGATTCTGCTGGGGACTGTGGGCGAATCACTTCTCTGCTCCAGGCCTGTGGCCACTGTGTCCACAAGGACAGTGGTCTCTGCCCCCTCTCTGCCCACAGGGACACAGTGGGGGAAAACTGATTAAGCACATGAGTAAAAACACCGTTTGGAGCAAGACCTGCTGCAAAGTCCCGGGCACAGTGGACAAAGCGTATCATTTCATTTTCTTGGTGTTTATGAGGTAGTAACAGTATTGTATTCCTTTACACCAAGGAATCTGGTATTTTCTTATGAGCAATTTCCCTTTTCATGTATAAACAGTGTTTTTCCTTCTAACTCTTTCTTAATGTTGCTTCCAAGTGGGCATGATTTAGAGACAACTTTCCCCCTCAAAAGGTATAATTTGTACTTGTGCTTAAGAGGGTTTAGAAGCCCAAAGATTGGAAGTGTGTGTCCTCCCTGCTCTTTTCTGAGCCTGGCAGCGGGGCGTTCGTGGGTCAGGTCTTTAAGAAATGAAGGGTCACGTTGCTGACGCCTCCAAACAGATGCCCCCAGACAGCGGGGTGAAAGAGCCGGAACTTCCATCAATCCAGGCTCAGCCTCCGGGAATCCGCCCCTAACGTGACGTCAGGGAAGGCACGGAACCTCCCGGGCCTCGATTTCTGCATCCGTCAGGGCAGAGGACCATTCGTGCCGTAACTGCAGAGCGGTCGGTCGGGTCAATGAAGTGAGGCAATGGAGGCCTGAGGATTTGCACATGTGCACACACATTATCACACGTAGCGCTTTTCTTCTCTGCTTCACCCAAATCTGGCCAAATGACCAAAAGCCAGCTGGGAAGCAGACCCAGCGGTGCTGCCTGGTGGTCCCGAAGCCAGTCCTCACTTCCCGAGACCGGAAAAGGGCCCGAGTCCTGGATCGCATCCAGCGGGAGGACGAGAGGAAGGCGGGGGCGGGGCAGGGGCTGTGTTAGGTGCTCGACCCTGTCGCTTCCTGAAGGACCCTCTCCGTGAAGCAGGAGACACTCCCACGGCCACGCGCTCAGCGCAGTGAAGCCAGATCTCGTTCTGACACGGTGCTGCCAGCACACTTGGCTCTGACCCTCGCTGGGGGGTTCTTTACTCGGGACCCGACTTTGGTCCGCATTGAGGTGGGGCCTTTGCTTCTCAGGACCTCGGATCCCGGCCTCCTTGTCTCCCCGCCCGCTGTGGGCTCTTGTACCCACGGCTCTCGTTTCTGCCCAGCAGGGCCCCCCGCGTCCAGTGTCTCTCTTCCCCAGGTGACACGCCCACCTCTCTGGTCCTCATTGCACAGTGTGGATGCCACAGCCACCTGGAACGTGCATGTGAGGTCTGACCGTGAGGAAACCCCGAGCTGACCCCGTCCCCCTGGAGGGGGCGTGAACGGTGCGTCCGTGAGAAGAGGCGGCAGAAACCGGTCGTGCTCTGAGATGATGACCACGCCCTGGATCGTATGCAGTGTGTCAGGATTCTCTCGGATAACTTCCGCAGCCCCCGGGTGCAGGGGACGAGGGTGGCGACTGTCTGACATGTGCAGGCGATTTCAGAGACGGGCCCCCGTGGTGTTTCCGTGGTGGTACATCAGCTCCCTGTCAGCTCCACCAGCCGCATTTGGTCCTCCTCATCTGGGTTTCATCTGGGAGAAGTTCGGTGCACACGTGGAATTAGGCGTTGACCCTTTGAAGAAGCACCGTGGCCCAGAACCACAAAAAGACCTGCTTACAATTCACCCAGTGGTGTCATCGAGTCACTAGGTCATGTGTTAGCGACTTGGTAAATAAGACAATTAATCCGTAAGGTGAACTCATCTGGAAGGTATTGTCAGCACCCAATGTGCGGGGAGAAGGGCCCAGAGCCCTAACAGCGAAGGGCCGATCCTCTAGTGAAGACCAGAACTCACTAGATGCACTCAGACGTGTCTGTGGATGATTTCCAAACGTTTTCAGTCTGTGGCACGTTTCTATTTTTGCAAAGAAAACATGCTGAGATGTGAACATGGTGTCCGATGCAGGCGCTCCTCATTTTGCATCGTGATTAATCTCACATGTGTGATCGGCACGGTGACTGCCCGCCCCCCCACCCCCAGGCTGTGGTGTGCTCGTGTGGCCGCGGAGGGGTCGCAGTCCCCGGGGGTCTCACGAGCTGCCGGCTCATTGCTCCAGCCGGGCTGCTCCCTGGTCCCGCCGCTTGTCTGTGCAGCATCGGCAGGAGAGAGAGACGCTTCCTCTCCGTGGTGCAAGCTGGGTCAGAGACGGGAATCGGGAAGGACCCGAGTTGGCGCAGCTCTGTAAGTCTGGCAGGGGCAGCTTTGGGGACCGAGAGGTATCAGAGGAGGAGACGTGCCCTGCGCCCTACGTGCTTCCTTCGCCGGACACCTCGGACGTTCCCGTCCCGCTGCGGACACAGGACGTTGGGTGACCAGCCCGCGGACCCCGTCTGTGCATGTGAACAGGACGGTGCCCAGATCAGTGCTCTGGGCTGTGAGTAGGTATCTGGCGGATACACAAAAAGTGAGCTGCAAAGACAAAGCTGGTTGGATACGGCAGGATCACAGCCACTAATGACACCAACACACGCTTTGAATGAGGCTCAACTGGCTAAGAGGTAAAACCAGAAACAGAAACGTCTAATGCATTTGCCCTTAACCCACATTCCATGTGTTTGACTGAAAGGTTTTCCCTAAGTGTAGCCGCTCTGACGCCTCACTTTATCTGATCTGAGGAAGGACGAGTGGAGGTGGAATGTGCAGCTGGGGGCGTCCACCCTCACAATCCAGGGCTGGCCTCCGCACGGCCTCAGGCGGCGTCCTTGGAGTCTTGTTCTCCGGATAATGAGACTCTCCCTTTTGTGAAGCTGCCGGCTGATTGCGCTGCGCTGGGCTCTGTTCGTCTGCGTCCGCTGGGCGTCTTTGTCAGTTCAGCGCGTGCTCGCGGTTCCACTGTGTGATGTTAGCTCCTCGTTCAGATTCATACTGGGAAAGCTTGTCCCTTTGTTTGTGTGTATGTGTGTTCAAGGAGAACAAATGGGATCGAAATCGAAGGTTCACTGTTTTGGTTTATTCTCCTAATTCTATTCTACCCCACCTAACGTAGACGGTCTTCAAGTTAATAATGCTGACCACGTGAACATAGTCTCCGTGGCAACCGTATCTAATTAGCACTGTGCATCCTATTGCATTATGCTTCTAAACAAATGAAACATGCCATCTTCAGTTTCGTATTATCCTTAATGTGGTCACCTGACCAGCCAGCTTTGTCATCGTATGGCTTTATTAGCAGTAAAACAAGACTTCAAATGTGCAAAAAGTACTCTTAGCCATCAAAAACGGGGCGCAGCTGAATTATGTGAATGCATTCGAATAAGCTCTCTCTAAAGTATTTACCCCAATTCAGACAGACGTTTATTAGACATATATACGTGTGTATTCATGTATATTGTATATATTTTAAAAGCAGTGCCTGGGAGACCCCATAAGATGAAATTCCACCACAGTTTACCTGAGATGTGGTAAATTCCACATCATCTTTCACGGCCGAACCCCCTACCTTTCTTTCTTTTTTTTTTTTTTTAACATCTTTATTAGAGTATAATTGCTTTACAATGGGGTGTTAGTTTCTGCTGTATGACAAAGTGAATCAGCTATACATATACATATATCCCCATATCTCCTCCCTCTTGTGTCTCCCTCCCACCCTCCCTTTCCCACCCATCTAGGTGGTCACAAAGCACCGAGCTGATCTCCCTGTGCTATGCGGCTGCTTCCCACTAGCTATCTATTTTACATTTGGTAGTGTATATATGTCCATGCCACTCTCTCACTTCGTCCCAGCTTACCCTTCCCCCTCCCCGTGTCCTCAAGTCCATTCTCTACATCTGCGTCTTTATTCCTGTCCTGCCCCTAGGTTCTTCAGAACCATTTTTTTTCAGATTCCATATATATATGTTAGCATACGGTATTTGTTTTTCTCTTTCTGACTTTCTTCACTCTGTATGACAGACTCTAGGCCCACCCACCTTACTACAAATAACCCTACCTTTCTTTCTTAACGTCCTGTAAACTTACTGAAAGTGGAAGGTGCCTATTTGCTGACTTGAAGATGGTGAAAATGTCAGTGGGCTGATCACAATGTCCTAAAACGAAGCCCCCCGCGACTATAACATGGTAACTGTATTTAAGATTGCTAGAAGGATGTCGTACTAGAATATTTGCCCAAAGCTTATTCGCGAATGTTGGAAACCTGCGTGAACGCATGTCTGAGTGTGTAATTGTATTTAGAATGATATTTACGGACTACACACCCAAATGATGGCACATATATGAAGCTTATCTGAAACTCCCTGTCTCCGTATGGAGACCCGCTGTCTGCCCCCCCGCTCTCCGTGCAGCACGGGGCAGACAGTCCCTGGGCATCAGCAGGTCTAAGCCGCCTGGCAGCACCCATGGGACCCAGAGCAGCCGGCAGACCAAGGCGCCTGGCTCGCCGAGCAGAGCCCAGGACGGAAGGCCACTGATGTGTCTGTGTCCAGCTCCCCAGGGCCAGCTGGACAAAGAGCCCAGGCCTTTCGTCTCTTTGGCTTTGTTGCCTCATCTGGGTAGGGAGGGCCAGAGCGAGATGACCCCCGAGACCTTGTACAGCTGCACGACGTATCCCTCTAAGAATGCCGTGTCTGCTTCTGCACTAATCACAGATCCAGCAATTGAAAATCAATGCCGGTGACCTGTTCTCACAAGAGAAGGAAATGAGATTTGGACAAAATTGACCTAAGGTTAACGAGTATTAAGATGAGAACAGAAACTGCAGGCTTCGAATTTTGCCAAATGAGGCCTCAGGTAGTACAAGACTTTCCAGACGTCAGAGGAGGCCTCCTCAGGGCCGGGTAGGGCTCACAGGGGACTCACCAGCCGGGAAACAGTCGTGCGGCCGAGTTTACAGAATCCAGTTCACATGCAGACAAAGTCTACAAAGTCTGCAGGAAACCGAGGAGTAGCCGAGAATCCCTTGCACGGCCACCTAAGTCGGCACCTCTGTGGGGCAAACGTGCACCTGCGCCCGCAGGCCTGTGGTCAGAAAAGGTGGTGGTTCCTGGGCTTTGGCCCCAAGCGCCAGCTCCGAGCAGTGGCGTAAGCCGGAAAGCATGTCTCGTGTCTGAGTGTCGGGGTGGGGGGGGGGCGTGTAGGGGATGCGTTGTGATTACGCGAGCCGCACCAGCAACATACTGAAAAGTGACTTTGTTTCTCTCTTTGCAGAGGAAGAGGGCGGGGACCTGGCCCAGCCGGGCATCAGCTTTCCGGGGCCGGCCGAGGAGGATCTAGGTAGAGTACACACCGGTGCTGCACAGAGCAGATGGGCGTTCCAGGCGGGGGGGGACGTGCACGTCCGTCACTGGTGACCCTCCCCACAAAATGTTTTAAGTATACATTCGACTTTAGGGGGTCCTAATGAGAACTAAGTAAGATGCAGTGAAATTTTTTTAAATAGCGGTTTGTAAACATTATGGAAGATCTAGATGAGAACACAGTTTCTCCAGATCATCACAGATTAATCATTAAGGCAGTTATTTACATAATTAATATTATTAGTAAAGCTGCATTAACGTAATTGAGACCTGTCCACACATGTAGAATGACACATCTCTCCTTCCCTCCTTCGTCGCTAAACCCTAAGTCAATCTAAGGGAGGGAAAAGCTTTTTTGTTTGCATTTTTCTCAAGTAACTCTGTTACTTGACATAAAACAGCTGATTTCTCCAGGCAAGCCCAGCTCCACGTGGCTTGGGTGCTGAGTGCAACTATATGCTTTCTTCCAAGGGAGCTCCGAGTTACTATCACATTCTGTTTTCCCCAGCGCTGGTTGAAATCACGTGGAAATTTTATCTGTATGCTGCCACAGACACAGTGAAGCTGGAGCTGCATTTGGCCATCACCATTTGACAGGGAGTTGGGCTTACGTGAAACGGGGCAGATGCTCCTTTAGAAGTGGGGAGTGCTGGATAAATTCAGCATCAAACGGCTGAATGAAATCCACATTGAATGTAACTGAGAAAAGACACCCTCTCCGTGGCTCTGGGTTCCTGGCCCTGGACTTAACATGGTTATTCGCCAGCCTCAAAGACTTCCAGCTGCCTTCTCAGCTTCTGATGGCCATCTGCTGTGACCGCGCAGAGGTTGTCTTACGGATCATAAGTTTGATTTCTATTTAAGTTCGAATTTTTCTTAATTTATATCCGATCTTTAGCCAGTGAATCTGTTGCTCATTTGACTGGCTCAAAGAATAATACTGAAAATCACAGGAGTCCTTTTGTGTAAAGCTGTGCTTTCTTTTAAAGGAAATTAGAACCAAAAAAAGTTTGCTTTTCAATGTAAAGTTATGAAACCAGGTATAGTCCTAAAAGAATGACAGTATATTATCCACTATGATTGAGTTAGAAATTTATTTCTAACTTGCCAGTCTATCCAGGCCTTTCTCTACTTGGAAATAGGCCAATAAAATTATTTTTACGCTTTATTTAGAAGGAATACTGGCTACCTCATTGGAATAAGCATGCGTTATTTTTTGTTTCACTCTGTGAAGCTTCCGAATGAATGGATGACTCATTTGACTTCTGTTTCATGAGACTTTGACAATAGCTCACCTGCATTTGTACTGGGTCTAAGATTTTTCAGCATGACAATTGTGTCTATGGCGCCAGTTCTTTTCCGTGACAGGCTTTTAGAGTGAGGGGGACCTGCCAAAACATAAGGCCTATGCATCCTGAGGCCACGTTTCCATCTCCGTGGCAGCGGGAACCTGAGGCTGACTCAGAGGCTGCCGTCCACCTCTGGACAGCACGTGGCACTCGGGGTGCTGTCTCACCTGGGCTGGCACAGCCCGAGGGCACCGAGGGCCTGGCTTTAATTATTGGGGGGACACCTAGAGGTGGAATTACTTTGTCCCGTGGTAATTCTATTTAAAAGTTTTTTTAGAAGCCACCATAATGTTTAGGGACAGAAAGTACTTAGTGAGCCGTTCCTACAGTGTGGACATGAGGTGATGGTTGGTGGTTATAATGAGAACAGTCAGATTTTAAAGGACTTGGGAAGAAACTGACAGGAGGATTTGGTGACGTTGGCTACAAAGGAGTTCTCGAAATGTTGCCCAGTTTCCCACTTGTGGTGGTGAGTGGGCGGCGGTGGGTTCTGATGGGAAGGGGAAACCCTACATCGGCTGCCGGGCAAGGCAGGATGGAGCCAAGTAGCCAGTGGACCGGCCAGTGGACTTAGCACCGAGGTGCCCCCGCCAGGCGCATGCACACTGGGGTCCAGGGATCTTGAGCAGCCCGTTCGCTGAAACATGAGGGTCAACCTGCCTCTCGTGGGTCACTGTCACCTGGGGGGCATTTAAATCCTGGTACCTGGTGGGCTTATTATCTAGAAAAGTTCCCTACGTGATTCTTACTCGCACCTCGGGTCAGGGATGCTGATGTAAAGTGTGTGGAAGGATAATTTATAGGAAGGTTTAAAAAAAAGAGAAGGAAGGAAGGTTGGGGGGAGGAAGGAAGGAGAGAAGGTATGAGTTATGTTCCCAGTGTTATTACAATAACTAATTGGGAGCAAGCACCATAATTTTAGACATTTTATTTTCCAAACTGGGTTTTCCAGTTTCCTCATCTCTGAATCGAGAGGGTGAAACTGGACAGGTTTTTTTTTTTTTTTTAAAGATTTATTGATTGATTGATTGATTGATTGCTATGTTGGGTCTTCGTTTCTGTGCTAGGGCTTTGTGTAGTTGCGGCAAGCGGGGGCCACTCTTCATCGCGGTGCGCGGGCCTCTCACTATCGTGGCCTCTTTTGTTGCGGAGCACAGGCTCCAGACGCACAGGCTCAGTAGTTGTGGCTCACGGGCCTAGTTGCTCTGCGGCATGTGGGATCTTCCCAGACCAGGGCGCGAACCCGTGTCCCCTGCATTAGCAGGCAGATTCTCAACCACTGCGCCACCAGGGAAGCCCCTGGACAGGCTTTTAACATCTCCTCCGAGTCTCTGATTCTACCGTCCACATTAAAATTAAAAACGCTTTATAATGATATTAATGCTATTGCAGTGAAATGAGTCATTGTCCTTTACAGAACACTGAGGGACGTTCTGCAGCCTGGTAGAAGTTAAAGGCATAAAACAATGCAGGAACATTTGCCTCTGGTCCCGTTCAAAATACCAATCTTTTTTTTTTTTTTTTTTCAACTGGCCTCAGCATCTAAAAACTCCAAGGAAAGGTGAGAGACATTTACTGAAAACCCTAAAATCTTCTTTAGTGACAGACAAATGAGTAAAGTCATCTTTTTAGAAGTGAGTATCACACCCCATGCCCTTGCCATTAACCATTCCATTTTAGGGCACAGACATTCTCTGAAGCTCATGGGATGTAATGTATGAAAAGTAATTTTATGATGAGGCAAATGGCCGTGGAACAGAGGAAGATAAAGAAGGTTTCTATGAAATTAAAGTCAGTGATAAAAGTGGATTAATGCAGCACATTCAAAATGACTACAATGGAAGAGAAAACCCACTTTTTCCAGGAGGAACATTTTGAGGGAAGACCCTCAGACACACTGAAATTAAATTGCCCTACCAGTAATTTTTGTGACATTGGCTCATTTATAGGAGATGTGATCGCTAATAATGGGTTTTCTTAATTCCCACGAATGTTAAATTTAAGTCAGTTGTAAAGAGTTGGTAATTTATAAGCATTTATGAGGACTGTTCTGTTGAACCAAATTTTGCACTGGCAAGTCAATTGCAAACTGAAATGAAAAAAGGCGGACAAAATGAAATGATCAATTAAAGAATATTAGGCAGATATTATATGAGACACAGCACGGAGAAAACAGACACACTATGTAATTTTAAAAATACCTGAATATAAAATAATACCTGCCAATACTTAAAGCCTTCTTCAGGACAGGCACATGTTGTGAAAATATTTTTATATAAAGGATGTTAGATGGTACTGTTTGACGTCTGCACACCATCTAACTGCATGAATGTCTCAAAGTAATTATAATACGTAACTCATTTTAAAAGAACTCCCCTTTTAGACATTTATTTTTGTGTCCTTTTATTAACACCCCTACATGTACATATAGATGTGTAACTCTGTAACTTGAGGGGCATCCACACTTATTTCCTTCAGGGAAATTTCTAGAAGTTTCTAGACATAGTGGGCACGGTGCCTTGCCAAGGTTCTGTCTGGACAGTAACAATGTATCTATTTACTGCATCCCTCCATCCTCCCCCCCCCAGGTCCCTCCTCCACAGCAGAGACCCCTCAAGACGTGCAGCCCCCTCCTACCCACCTGCTCCTTGGGGATCCCGACACCCCTCGGGGAACGCTCCTCCCAGCGTGTGACGTCGAGTCCCTGTCACGTGCTGCAGAGGAGGGAAGGTCACGTGCCAGCTAATCAAGGGGACCGCCCAAAAGATGTATTTTATTTGACAATTTAACGTTAAAACTTTGTACAAACAAATCAAAATCAGTTTTAAAGCTACTAACACGTGTCTATAGAACTTAGGAGATTGGGATTTTTCATCTAGATTTCTGGAGTGCACTGCCTAGCTTTTATGCTAAATATCAGTGTTTAACTTGCACAGTTTCCAAGCCTGGCTGCTGCCGAATGAATTACGGTACCTTCTCCCATGTTGGTTCCCTTCCTCACACAGTAAATCTTTATTTGATGCATTCACGCCTCCATCAGTGCGTGTGTGGCTTTGTCTTACTACATTTGGGCTACTGTGAAAGAAAAAAAATGCCACAGACTGGGGGCTTATAAACAGCAGACATTTACTTCTCCCAGTTCTGGAGGCTGGACGTCCGAGATCAGGGTGCTGGCAGATTCAGCGTCTGCTGAGGACCCTCTTCCTGGCTCACAGGCGGCGTCTTCTCTCTGTGTCCTCACGTGGAGGAAGGGCTGGGGGCCCTGTGGGGTCTCTGTTAGAAGGACACTAATCCCATCCTGGGGGACCCATCCTCATGACCTCTCACCTCCCAAAGTCCCCCCTGACACCATTACTTTGGCGGTTGGGAGTCAACACATGAATTTTGGGGGAACACAGACATTCAGTCTATAGCAGATTTCACTCAAACAACAATTACTGAGTGTTTTCTGCCCTGAAGGATGCGCCCACGTGCATGACCAGCTAGCTCCCTGACCCAGCAGCCTCCACACGCTGAGGAGTTAGAAAAAACCAAGTGCGTCACCACTGTGCGTATAAGAGAAAAGGAATTCAGTGCAGTTGGAGAAGCACTGACAGTACTCTGTATACTGCGACCAAAATCAAATTGCTGCAGACTAGGGACCCAGAGAGGCTGGTGAGCAGGGCGGCTTTGGTTGGGGTCCCAGGGGCGAGCAGGTTTCCAGACACGGAGGAGCTGTAAGGCCGTTCCTGCTGCCAAACACCTGAGCACCGAGGGGGCCACGTGTCAGGACGCGCACCTTTCCAGGGGGCTGGGGGCGGGCAGGGAGGGCCGCATGGGCGCGGGGTCGCCCCTGAACTCTATTCAGCGCGTCTGTCAGGGCAGCGTGTGAACTCGGGACCTTAAGGATGCGTTCTGAAAAACCGTGCTCTAGTGATGGACCCAGGTGCTGGCTTGGGCAGGGCTCCTCCTGGAAGGTGCGGGATGATGGGGGCCTGTACCAAGGCCCCTCCCGCCAGGGCTTCTGAAAGGTCACAGGGTGGTGACCACGGGTCTGGAGCGGTGGGACCAGACAAGGTGCCCGTTGTGTAAATACTTGATGATCAGGAGTCAGACGCTGTCCCACCCTCTGGCTTCTGCAGATGGAGAGAAACAGGCTCGTATGGAACGTGCGGGGCTGTGAGCCCGACCCAGGGCTACCGGGGATGCATCAGTGGTCCAACCAGCGGAATCACCAGGCCCACAGGGAGGGGACAGACGGGCCTCAGAGGGAGGAGAAGCTCAGGAGAGGGTGGGAGAGGGACTCTCACGGTGAAGCCCACCAGCTGTATCCCATTCAGTCAGCTCCGGACCGGGGTTTCTCAGCCCTAGTCCTGCAAACCTGGAGGCTGCTTTTCATCCAGGAGGCTGCTCTGAGCGTCCCCCAAACACCAGGCAAACACGGCCACACGTGCCCTTGGACAGAGCAACCCTCACAGAGAACTGTGCTTCCAGACCCTCCCCTGAACAGCATGAAAATTGGAGGATTTCAGTAAAAAATAATGCAGAAAACAAAGAGAGACTTAACTCCCAAGATTACATTTTGGCTTTGAAATCATTTTTTTTAAACCACGAAGTATCAATACTAATCAAAAAGTAGCTAGATGAATTCATTCTGAGTAAAATAAGCCTTTTTTTTGTGCAAATTGTACATCAAGTTTATTTCCTTCCAGTTTTATTGAGATATGATTAACACACACCACTCTATAAGTTGAGGTATACAGCATAATGATGTGACCTACATACGTCGTGAAGTGATGACCCCGGTAAGTTTAGTGAACACGCGTCACCCCATATGGATACAAAAGAGAAGAAATAGAAAAAGTATTTTTCCTTGTGATGAGAACTTTTAGGATTTACATTAGCAACATTCCTGTATAACACACAGCCGTGTTGCTTCCGTTCATCACGTTGTGCATTATATCCCTAGTTCTTCGTCATCTTGCAACTGGAAGTTTGTACCTTTTGACCCCCTCTCTCACCATGCAAAGATACGACATTATTATTGACCGTGTTTGCCACACTGTAGGTGTCACCCCCATGACTCATTTATCTTGTAACTGGCAGCCTGTCCCCTTTAATCTCCCGCACCTATTTCTCTCCTCCCCTCTCCCCTCCCCTCTGACAACCACCTGTTTGTTCTCTGTATCTATAACTCTGTTTCTGTTTTGTTATATTTGTTCATTTGTTTTTTGCTCATTTGTTTTATTTTTTAGATTCCACATATGTGAGATCATTTAGTAACAGTCTTTCTCTGTCTGACTTATTTTTACTTAGCACAATATCCTTTAGGTCCATTCATGTTGTCACAGATGGCAAGATTTCATTCTTTTTTATGGCTGAGTAATATTCCATTGTATATATATATATATATATATATATATATATATATATATATATACTACATCTTCTTTATCCATTCTTCTGTCGATGGACACTTATGTTGCTTCCATGTCCTGGCTATTGTAAATAGTGCTGCAGTGAACATTGGGGTGCATGTGTCTTTTCAAATTAGTGTTTTCATTTCCTTTGGATAAATACCCAGGAGTAGAATTGCTGGATCATATGGTAGCTCTATTTTTAGTTTTTTAAGGAACCTCCATACTGTTTTCCATAGCGGCTGCACCAATTTACATTCCCACCAGCAGTGCACAAGGGTTCCCTTTTCTCCACGTTCTCACCAACACTTATTTCTAGTCTTTTTGATGACGGCCATTCTGACAGGTGTCGGATGATATCTCATTGCGGTTTTAATTTGCATTTTCCCGGTGATTAACTGTCTCGAGCATCTTTTTATGTACCTGTTGATAAAATCAGCATTTCAATATGGGATTATGGCAAAATAGAATCATATTGGGCTCGGAGCTTGATAACTCAGTGGAGGTTGGACTTGGGTCTAGAGGACAGTGTGTAGATGTCACAAGGGTGCAGTGATGTGAGGTCAGAAAAGGTGCCAGGGACCCGGTGAGGACGCTGGGCTTGTCTAGTGGCCGAGGATGAGGAGACCCCAGCTGCCACGTGCTTCTTGCTGCTGCAGACCCAGCCAGACTCAGGGGGCGTCTCCTCAGCCCCACCTCCTGATTCTGCCCAGATGCTCTTGCGTATGCAACACACCCGCTCTGTGGTCCATTCCTGCAGAAATCCGTCTGTCTTAGAGGAAGCAAGTATTTCCACACGTGCATTTGTCTTTGTATACACACGCACACCCATGCAAATTTGAGTAACACGGGAAGTCTTCATTTCACCCTTCAAAGCCATTCCTCCTGAAATGACACTTCTGCTGCGATAGCACCTCAAGACGTCAGCTTCTACGACAAGTAAGTGATGGCCTTTGCTCTGGGTGACATGGTCTTGGGTGAAGGCAGATCCCATCAGGAAGGGAGGAGGGTGACGGATGAGCCATCTAAGTTTGCTGAGTCAGCATGTAATTTTCATTTCGTTTCCTATCTCTCCTGTTTATATTTACATGACACTGATTGTAAAACCGTGGGCTGCAACCCATTCAGTGGGTCATGAATTCAAGTTACTGGGTCGCTACCAGCAATTTTTTAAATAAAAAAAGAACAGGAAAGTATGGAAGGTATAGAGTAGAAAATATCAAAGCACATCACACATAGTAGGGGAAGTATCGCTGAAGGAAACATCAGGGGTGTGGGTGTGTGTGTGTGTGGACTAGGTACCAATGTACAAGGCATCTCGTGTGGGGCACGATGGACGTGGGCGGGAAGCTGCTGGCAGAGTTGCACCCCGTAGAACCGGGCGGGAGATGAGAGGGATCCCGCCGTGTGGCTTGGACAGAAGCACCGAGGCAGCCCCGAAGCCCTCGCATCCACCTAATCCTGCACCTGGGAACCTCGCATCCACCTAATTTCACTGCGCCTTTGATTCCTTGTTTATTACAAATAAAGGGGAAGCCATAAGGGGACTTCCTACCTCCTGGGATTATTAGGATGATTAAACCCAAAAGTATAAGACCGTAGCAAGCTTTATTAGCATTTGATGCACGTTAGCTTTCATCATCTTTACTGTCACCCTTGTGATCGTCATGACCACTCTGCTGTCACCCGCCCGCCTTCACTAATCCAAGCGTGAAAGAGTGAGGGATGCGTAGGCAGAGATCGTATACGGGAAGATGGGCGCCAGCTCCCGGACGGACGGCTGGTTTCCTCAGTGTTAGTCTAGAACACGATGTCCATGGCTACTAAATTTGTATGCAGATCGCAAAAGCTGAAAACACGGATTCCAAGACTGCTCTTTGATTCTGAAGATTTGTGTGCGTGTAAGCGTTTGCCGCTTCAACCGCAGGAGACTCATGAGCACACGTGCGTTCAAACGTGAGTCAGAAGCCAGCCGGAGATGTGCTTGTCTTGTCGAGTGGATGCAGGATTAGGTAGAAACGGGGCGGCGTGCTGATCTTTTTGGGTGTTAGTGGCTGTGAAGTCTGGCATCCAGGATATAGGAAATGAACGGTCAGCTGGCAGGGAAGAGAGCAGAATTATCTGACCCAGTGTTGGGCTTCTAGAGGAACTCTGTAGTTCGTGGAAAATGAAAGGTAACAGATGCTCTGGGCTTTTGAGAAATGTTTCCAATATTCCATTTTTATGGTTGGCATCGAGAGTGAGATGGCAGTGCAAGGGACCAAATGGGAGAGGAGCGGGAAGGGGACTTGGGTGCCTCTGAGGACCCCTGCGGTGCTCCCTGCTCCTGCTGGGCACCTAGCCCAGTGAGTTGAACCCTACAGCATCCTCAGTGCACTTGTGCGGGGCCTGAAGCCACATGGCCCCAGGCCCCAGCCTGTGCAGAGTTATTACAAAGATGCAATCCCTGTATCCTCCAGCCCAACAGCAATAGGAGGAGGGAGGGAGGAAGAAAGGCATTGTATTGTCACAGGGACATTAGCTGTCACCAACACCAGCTATCTGTGTACACACCAGCCTCTCATAACCCAGTGTACACCCACCTCCAAGAGACAGATACAGGCTGGAGACAGACGAGACAGAGTTCCTGAACCCAAAAATGGTGGCAAGACTTCCCAACCTCATCTGCAGCAAGGCCTGGGAGCTACCGCCTTCCTCAGCAAAATCTCCTAGCTACACTCCAGTCCTCAAAACTAGAAGGCACACTCTTTAGTAAATAATTATAGAACCAGGGGAAGTTACAGAACCCATGCTGAGAGGTCAGGGCCCCCGTCTCCCAGTACCCTCCCATGCTCGCATCGTGATAAACAGCACAGCATCTAACTCTGCAGAGCTCAGAGGTCCAACCAGCCAGCACCCCAGTCAAGTGTTTATTGAAACCCCGCTGCGTACAAAATGCTGTTTAGATGCTGAACCAAAAGATGCAAATAACTCTACATATTCTCTCAAATTCTTTGGTTCTTTTAGGCCGTGCAGGGTGTTAGATTTGCTTTAACCAAGCACGTTTGGGTATCTCCCTGCAGAGAAGGACTACGCAGGCATCCTGTGGGCATTGCTGAGCGGGAAGCGGGAGACGTGGGGCTGGTGCCGAATTAGACAGTGAGCGGGGAGGAAGTGGAATCAGAGGGGACGAAAGTGTCCGTAATTAGTCAGAAATAAGATTCTCTGTCCGCTACAAGATGTCCTCTCCCTGCCCGATTTTAAATTCAACCCTCATTTTTGTGCTTACACCAGTCTTCCCAGAAGGTCACGTACACCCTACAAAGTGAGGTTAATTCCGAGCAGCCCAGGGATTTTTAAATTTCATGTACATGTTTTCTGCTTTTTATATATATATGAATTTACTTATTTATATTTGGCTGCGTTGGGTCTTCGTTACTGCACGCGGGCTTTCTCTAGTTGCGGCGAGTGGGGGCTACTCCTTGTTGCCGTGCGCAGGCTTCTCATTGCGGTGGCTTCTCTTGTTGCAGAGCACGGGCTCTAGGTTCACGGGCTTCAGTAGTTGTGGCATGCGGGCTCAGTAGTTGTGGCTCACGGGCTCTAGAGCGCAGGCTCAGTAGTTCTGGCGCACGGGCTTAGTTGCTCCGTGGCATGTGGGATCTTCCTGGACCAGGGCTCGAACCCGTGTCCCTTGCATTGGCAGGCGGATTCTTAACCACAGTACCACCAGGGAAGCCCTGTTTTCTGCTTTCTATTACTCATCGCACAGAATCTGCAAGTGCATTTGAAACTCCATTTTTAAAACTCAATGAAATGAAATGTTATAAAATTTAGTGTGGTTGCAACTGTATCAGAGAAGAGTGAAAACAATTTATGCTGGGTAGGAGGATGCAACAGGGCTTCACGACAAGAGCACTCATGTCTGAGTAAATGGTAGACCTGTGGGTCTGGGGAACCTGGGTGGCACCTGGGTCTACACTGAACGGGCCGGTCTGGAGTTCCAGGCTCTGCTTAAAGCACTTCACTTGTAGGACTGGTTTATTTGTCCTTCCCCCCATCCCCGCTGCCACCCCGTGGCTGGTGTGGCTCCCATCGCATGATACGGGGTTGGGAGAAGGTGCAGCACCCCAGATGTGGGCACTGGCGCTGCAGCCTGGCAATCAGGTGATGGAGAAGAGCTGGGTGAGGGCCCGAGAGGGACAGGGGCGAGGACCACGCACGGATGACACAGAGTCTGGATCACGTGGGGACGGTGACACGTCGGGGTGGGATGAGGGGATCCAGCTGGACACCTAGGGCAGAAGCCGTAGAGGATTATCGTGCGTATGGGTGGTGGCTGAACCCACGCTGGGCGTGAAAGTCTGCCCGGCTCAGGTGTCGTCCTTCCATTTCATACGCAGAAGGTCCCAGCATGAGACACTTGCACGGGTGGCCACCAGGGAGGAGAAGGGAGAGACCAGGTCTCTGTCCCTTCCCCAGAGAGAGACACAGCATGGCGGGCAGTGCGTGCGCACACACTCATGTGCGCGCACACGTGCACACACATACACATGTACATGCACATGTGTGCACACATACACACGCACACACATATACATGTGCACACATATACACATACCTGCATGCATACATACGCGTGTATATGCACACACATATACATGCACACACATATACATGCACACACATATACATGCACACGGACCACGTGCACATACATGCACACATATGCATTACATGCAGACTGCGCACACATGCACACAGACGCAGGATCACATTCGCGCACACGCACGTGCCAGGGCCAGGGGGAGCGGCTGCAGGTGTGGGGAAGCCGCCGCGCCCGGCGTGAGGAGCAGCCGCGATTGCGGGGGGCGCTGTGAAGGAAGCCCCAGGGCCCCGGAGGGGGGTGCACGTTATGTGGGCGCTGAAGGGCACGTGCTGGAGGGGTCGGTGGCGTGTGTTTCACCCTGAGCACAGGGAAGACGCGTGTCTGGAAGTGACAGCGGCCCCTGTGAGCCCCCGGAGGGCCCCTTGCACTTATTTTGTGTGGCCCACGTGCTGTTCTTTAAACCAAGTGCGCAAACAAACAGCAAACGGAAGGGGAGCTTTTCCTTCATCGTCCAGATTTCTGGCTTCATTAGGGCGAGGGTAAGGGCTGGCACCACCAGAAAGCGTTTCCACAGGCCAGCACGCCCACGCCACCCGCGGGGCCCAAGCACCAGTCCTCTGCACTCACCCCATCCCAGTGCCACGCGGGTGAGGCCGGGCTGAGCGGGTGGCGGCCAAGGCGGCCACTTGAGTTTGGACCAACCAGCAGCTTGGATAGGCTTCCTGTGCACGGAAGGTGCCGGAGCCATGAAAGTTGTGTCTGGTTTTGTCTCTGGAAGAACCGTGCTTGGGGCCTGGGGCTGGATTCTGGCAGCCACATGGAGGAAGGGGGGCGGCAGTCTCGGTCCTCTGGGCTTCCACAGCAGGACACCGTTGGCCGGGCCCCTTAGATGACTGACATTCGCTTCTCCCAGTTCTGGGGGCTGGACGTCCAAGGTCAAGGTGCTCGCAGATTTGGTGTCTGCTGAGGCCTCCCCTGGTTCACGGACGGCGTCTTCATGCTGTGTCCTCACATGGGGGCAGGGCTGGGGGCTCTCGGGGGTCCCTTTTATCAGGGCTCTGATCCCATTTGTGAGGCCTCCACCCTCAGGACCATATCAGCCCCCAAAGCCCCCGCCTCCTGACCAGGGAGAAGCCGGACAGCTGCGGGGTCCAGGGCCTATTTGGAGCAGTCAGACCTGAAGCGATGGGAGAAAGACAGGACCCACAGAGTGAGCGCTGAGGCCACAGCAGAGGGGCCCACACCCCATCCCCTACCCCCGGTGCACATGCCCCCTTAACCCCCACTTCCACACCCGTCCCCACTGCGTTTCTCCCCACCGTGTACATGACTGACAGCACTGCCTGGGCCACCTCCAGGAAAGGGGAAGAGTCGCTCCTCTTAGCAAAGTACCAAGGAGCGCTTCTCTGTGTAAACATCCTGGTGGGGGACCCTCCATCCCGAGGCAGCCGCGCCTGCTAGAAGAAAGGATGCACCGTCTCTGGACACGACTGTCCTCGTCGGGATGGGAGGTGGCCTTTGCAAGCCTCTCTTTGCTGTCACGCTTAGATTGCTGGTTCCATGAAAACCCGAGAAGTCAGTACCCACGTACTCATTGCATCAGGAGCCACAAATCCGTGTTTCTTTTTCAAAAACAAGGCCTCACGTTGTAATACGGCCCCGGGGAATTAATGGAATATGGGTGGGGAATTAGGGGGCTTTGCACCAAGTAAGCGTCCGGGGGCGTGGGCCTCGCAACTGGGAAATTGCCAGAAGGAACGCCTGGTTCACAGCGACTCCCTAACTGAATTCCACTCAACGCAGATCTGCAGACTGTTTTGTTGAAATGACATCAGTAGAAACATTTAGGAGTGATTAAAACTGATGGCCCTGCTCCATTAGAGTCTGGTGTGTGTCAGACGGGGCTGATTTGGAGCCGCCCACAGATCCGTCCAGAATACTGAGCGTTCCCTTCCCGGGTTGGGTGACTTGTCCACGGGACTCAGGCACAAAATCGAGTTTGTTGCTGCTGCCCTGCCCCAGCTGGATTGGCTGCTGCTTCCAAATTGCATTCCGGTCGTAATGATATCTGTCTGCTCCATCCGCGTTCGCCGGGACAGAGCCTATTAGCTCTTGTGGGGTTTTGTTTGCTTTGTCTTCAAACTGTCTAATCTCTGGCTGTGGCAGACCAAGTCGAAGTTAAAAATGGACTTTTAAATGCACATTATAAAGGGAAAAAGCCAATACATACTACATGTCTGGGTGGTGTGGAAGTAAGGTATGTGGAATAGAGCTAGCTGACAATTACATAACATTGGAGCTCACGGCAAAGCTATTGTGAGGATCCGGTTTTCCAATAAAGAGATTGAGTCTCAGAATCAAGTTACTTGTCAAACCACTGATCAGCTAGGAAATGACCTCAAGATGGTTTGGGCCCAGGTCTCCTGGCAGCTTTAGTGTTTCTGGAGGGTGTGGAGTCAGATAAAAATTTTTCTTTCTCCTTTTGCTATTTACTGTGGATTTAAGTAAGTTATTGAATCTTTGAGCTTTACCTTTCTTAGTTTCCAAACACTGTGATAGTAATATGTAAATTCTACAGGGTTCTGAGAATCAAGCTAGGCCAGTGTGAGATATTTCTATTCTGGTCACCTGCTTCGGCCACTGAAAAAATCAACTGTATTAATTATCTGTTTTAATCATATGTACACACACACACGCACACACACGCGTAAGTGTATGTCTGTGCACATAGGCCTCACAGTGCTGCCTGATCCCTAAATACTTCGTAAAATGAATTCTTGCACCAGGGCCCGTGGTCTCCCCACTGCTTTGCTGGCCAGGCGTGGTGGAGGTCACTCAGGCAGAGCTGGGGAGGGGCTGAGCTGGACTTGAGATCCAGACCCCAGGGTTCTGACCCATCCCCACCTCGCCCTGCCCGTGACGTGCGTGTTCTAAGTCGTGGTTTCGTTCTGCGGAGGGGCGATGAGTCACCCTGGGGCGTCTCCACCTGCTCAGGCTGGGTCTGATGGAAGGAACGGGGCTTCTGCGTGGCCAGCGCCATCCTGGGCCCCAGGCCACGCACGGTGCAGGACCCGCCGTGCCCAGTGCAGCCGCCGGCGTCCTCAGGGGACAGGAGAAGAGAGCCGAGTGAGAAGGACTTACCGCGGTTGTGAAGACGGAGGAGGCCCAGCCCACGCCGGGTGGGGGGGGGGGTGCTTAGAGCTGGAGAAGGCGAGAAGCCGGTTCCCCGAGGAGCCCCCTGCCCCCCGCCCCTGCCCCGGGAGGACCCAGCCCTGCTGTTGTCTGGACTTTCGCCCACTGGAATCTAGTTCAGATTTCCGAGCCCCGCAATCTGAGATAAACATGTGTTGTCGCTTGGGAGGTTCTGTTTTGTTCCTTTTCAATTAATAGACTTTATTATTTTGAGCAGTTCTAGGTGTACAGAAGAGTTGAGCAGAAAATACAGAGTTCCCATATATCAACCCCCCCAGGTTCCCCTCTTATCAAATCTTGCATTAATGTGGTACATTTGTTATAGTTGATGAGCCAATATGGTTCCATTATTATTATTACAGATTATTAACTATAATTATTAACTACAGTCCATGGTTTACATTAGGGCTCACCCTTGGTGTTGTACATTTTGTAGGTTTGTGAAATGTACAATGTCATGTATCCACAATTACAGTGTCATACAGAGTAGTTTCACTGCCCTGAAAACCCTCTGTGCTCCACCCGGTCGTCCCTCCTCCCAACCCTAAAACCCTAACAACCCCTGATCTTGATACTGTCTCCGTAGTTTTGCCTTTTCCAAAATGTCATATAATAGTAATCATACAGGGTGTATCTTTTTCCTACTGACTTCTTTCAGTTAAGAATATGCATTTAAGTTTCCTGCATGTCTTTTCATGGCTTGATAGTTCATTTCTTTTTATCACTGAGTAATATTCCATTGTCTGGATGGCCCGTGGTTTGTTTATCTATCAACCTACTGAAGGGCATCTTGGATACTTCCAAGTTTGGGGAATTATGAATAAGTCTCTAATTGTACGTAAGTCTACCCTATCAGCTGTTTCGTTCATGGATCATGTTTCTGGTAAAAACTCATTGTCTAACCCAAGGTCACCTAGATTATCTCCTATGTTCTCTTATCTTCTAGGAGTTTTATAGTTTTGCATTGAATATTTAGGTCTACAATCTATTTTGAGTTAATGTTTGTGAAAGGTGTAAGGTCTGTATCCAGATTCTTTTTTTCTTTTTGCATGTGAATATCTAGTTATTCCAGCACCATTTGTTTTCTTGTTTTGGGGGGGTTTTTTGGCCGCGTCATGTGGCATGCAGGATCTTGGTTCCCTGACCAGGAATCGAACCCGCACCCCCTGCATTGGAAGCATGGAGTCTTAACCACTGGACCGCCAGGGAAGTCCCCCAGCACCATTTGTTTAAAAAAAAAAAACCTATTCTTTCTCCATTGAATTTCCTGTTCTCCTTTGTCAGAGATCAATGACTATATTGTGTGGGTCTATTTCTGGGCTCTCTGTTCTGTTCCATTGATCTATTTGTCTGTTCTTTCACCAACACTACGCCATCTTGATAACTGTAGCTTGGTAGTGAGTCTTGAAGTCAGGCAGCCAGTCCTCTGACTTTTCTGCCTCTCCTTATAAACTTTATAATTGGTGGTGTGTCATTATCCACAAAATAACCTGATGGGATTTTGATTGGGATTGCACTGAGTCTATAGACCAAGTAGTGAAGAATTGATATCATGGCAATTTTGAGTGTTCCAATATACATGGAATATCTCTTCATTTATTTAGATCTTGTTTGATTTCTTTCATCAGCATTTTGTAGTTTTCCTCATATAGATCTTGTATATATTTTATTAGATTTATGCTGCATTATTTCATTTTTTGTTGCCAATATAAATGGTTTTGTGTTTTTAATTTCAAAATCCTATTGTTCATTGCTGGTATATAAGAAAGCAGTTAACTTATGAATATTAATCTTGTATCCTGCAACCTTGCTATAGTCACTTATTATTTCTAGGAATTTTTTAATTGATTCTTTGGGATTTTATACATGGAAAATCATGTCATTTGCAAACAACAATGGTTTTATTTCTTCCTTCCCAATCTGTATACTTCTTATTTCCTTTTTTTGTCTCGTTGCATTAGCTGGGACTTCCAGTGTAATGCTGAGTAGGTGGTGAGAGAGGTCATCCTTACCTTGTTCCTGATCTTAGCTGGAAAATGTCTAGTTCCTCACCATCGAGTATGGTATTAACTGTAGGTTTTTGGTCAATGTTCTTTATCAAGTTGAAAAAGTTCCCTTCTATTCCTAGTTCACTGAGAGTTTTTATCGTAAATGGGTGTTGGATTTTGTCAAATGTTTGTTTCCATCTATCGATATGATCATGTGATTTTTTTTCTTCTTTAGCCTGTTGATGTGTGGGTTATATAATTGATTTGTTATTGAAGTATAGTTGATTTACAATATTGTGTTAGTTTCAAGTATACAGCAAAGTGATTCAGATAGATAGGTAGATAGATAGATCGATAGACAGATAGACAGGTAGATAATGTATTATTTTTCAGATTCTTTTCCATTATAGGTTATTAAAAGATATTGAATATAGTCCCCTGTGCTATACAGTAAATCCTTGTTGCTTATTTATTTTATATATAGTAGTGTGTATCTGTTAATCCCATACTCCTAATTTATCCCTGCCCGACCCCTTTCCCCTTTGGTAACCATAAACTTGTTTTCTATGTCTATGGTCTGTTTCTGTTTTGTAAATTAGTTCATTTGTGTCACTTTTTTTTAGATTCCACATATAAGTGATATCATATGATATTTGTCTTTCTCTGTCTGGCTTACTTCACTTAGTATGATAATCTCCAAGTTCACCCATGTTGCTATAAATGGCATTATTTCATTCTTTTCATGGTTGAGTAGTATTCCATTGTATATATGTGCCACAACTTCTTTATCCATTTATCTGTCGGTGGACATCTAGGTTGCTTCCGTGTCTTGGCTATTGTAAATAATGCTGCTATGAACGCTGGGGTGCATGTATCTTTTTGAATTATAGTTTTGTCTGGATATATGCCCTGGAGTGGGATTGCTGGATCATGTGGTAACTCTATTTTTAGTTTTTTAAGGAACTTCCATACTGTTCTCCATAGTGGCTGCACTAATTTACATTCCCACCAACAATGCAGGAGGGTTTCTTTTTCTCTACACCCTCTCCAGCAACTATTATTTGCAGACTTGTTAATGATGGCCATTCTGACTGGTGTGAGGTGATATTTCATTGTAGTTTTGATTTGCATTTCTCTAATAATTTGCAATGTTGAGCATCTTTTCATGTGCCTGTTGGCCATCTGTATATCTTCTTTGGAGAAATACCTATTTAGGTCTTCTGCCCATTTTTTGATTGGGTTTTTTGGTTTTTGATATTGAGTTGTATGAGCTGTTTGTATATTTTGGAGATTAATCCCTTGTCAGTCGCATCATTTGCAAATGTTTTCTCCCATTGTGTAGGTTGTCTTTTCATTTTGTTTATGGTTTCCTTTGCTGTGCAAAAGCTATAAATTGATTAGGTCCCATTTGTTTATTTTTTGCTTTTATTTCTTTTGCCTTGGGAGACTGATCTAAGAAAATATTGATACGATTTATGTCACAGAATGTTTTACCTATGTTCTCTTCTAGGAGTTTTTTGGTATCATGTCTTATATTTAATTCTTTAAGCCACTTTTTTATCTTCGTATATGGTATGAGGGTGTGTCCTAACAGCATTGATTTACATGTGGCTGTCCAGCTTTCCCAACACCCCTTACTGAAGAGACTGTCTTTTCTCAATTGTACATTCTTGCTTCCTTTGTTGAAGATTAATTGACTGTAGGTGTGTGGGTTTATTTCTGGGCTCTCTATTCTGTTCCGTTGATCTATTTGTCTGTTCTTGTGCCAATATCACACTGTTTGGATTGCTCTAGTTTTGTAGTATTGTCTGAAGTCTGGGAGGGTTATGCCTCCTGCTTTGTTCTTTTTTCCTCAGGATTGCTTTGGCAATTCTGGGTCTTCTGTGATTCCATGTAAAATTTAGGATTATTTGTTCTAGTTCTGTGAAAAATGTCATGGGTAATTTGATAGAGATCTCATTAAATCTGTAGAGTGCTTTGGGTAATATGGCCATTTTAACAATATTAATTCTTCCAATCCAACAGCATGGGATATCTTTCCATTTCTTTGAATCATCCTCAATTTCCTTTATCAATGTTTTATAGTTCTCAGCATATAAGTGTTTCACCTCCTTGGTTAGGTTTATTCCTAGGTATTTTTTAATGGGATTTTTTTTTCACTTTCTCTTTCTGATTATTTCATTGTTTGTGTAAAGAAATGCAACAGATTTCTGTATGTGAATCTTGTATGCTGCTACCTTGCTGAATTTATTTATTAGTTCTAATAGTTTGGGGTTTTTTAACTTTTATTTTTTTATTTATTTGGCTGTGTTGGGTCTTCATTGCTGCACGCGGGTTTTCTCTAGTTGTGGCGAGCAGGGGCTACTCTTCGTTGCAGTGCATGGGCTCCTCATTGCGGTGGCTTCTCTTGTTGCAGAGCACAGGCTCTAGGCATGCGAGCTTCCATAGTTGTGGCTCACAGGCTCTAGAGTGCAGGCTCAGTAGTTGTGGCGCATGGGCTTAGTTGCTCCACGGCATTTTGGATCTTCCCAGACCAGGGCTCAAACCCGTGTGTCCTGCATTGGTAGGAGGATTCTTAACCCCTGTGCCACCAGGAAAGTCCCAGTTCTAATAGTTTTTGTGTGGAGTCTTTAGGGTTTTCTATATAGAGTATCAAGTCATCTGCATATAATGACAATTTTACCTCTTCCCTTCTGTTTTGGATACCTTTTATTTCTTTTTCTTGTCTGATTGCTGGGCTAGGGCTTCCATTACTATGTTGAATAGATTTTTCTTCTTTAGCCTGTTGATGTGTGGATTACATAATTGATCTTAAAATTTTGAATCAACTTTGCATTCCAAGAGGGAATCAATCCCGCTTGGTCATGATGTATATAAATCTTTTTACACACTGTTGGATTTGATTTGCTAATAGTCTGTTGATCTGTGTTCATGAGAGATATTGGTCTATAGATTCCCTTTACTGTCCTATCTTTGTCTGATTTTGGTATTAAGATGATGCTGGCCTAATAGAATGAGTAAGGAAATATACCATCTGATTCTATTTTTTTGGATGAGACTGTAGAGAATTGATATATTGATAATTTCTCCCTTAAATATTTGGTAGAATTTACCAGTCAACCCATCTGAGGTTGGTGCTTTCTGTTTTAGAATGTTATTAATTATTGATTCAATTTCCTATAACACGTATAGGTCTATTCAGATTATCTGTTTCTCTTTGTGTGAATTTTGGGAGGTATATCTTTCAAAGAATTGGTCCATTTTATCTAGGTTATCAAATTTGTGGGCTTAGAGTTGTTCATAATGTTCCTTTTCTGTCCTTTTAATGTCTGTGAGATCATTAGTGATGGCCCCACTTTCATTTCTGATGTTAGCAATTTGTGTATTCCTTTTCTCTTTCTTAAATAGGCTAGAGGCTAATCAATTTTGTTCATCTTTCAAAGAATCAGCTTTTGGTTTCATCGATTTTCTTTTCTGATGTCCTGTTTTCATTTTAATTTATTCTTATTACTCTAATTTTTATTATTTCTAATTTTTATTATTTTCTTCAGCTTATGTTAGATTTAATTTGCTCTTTCTTTTCTAGTTTCCTAAGGTGGAAGCTTAGATTATTGATTTCAGGTCTTACATCTTTTCTAATATATTGCTTCAGTATCATAAATTCTCCTCTGAGCATTGCTTTTGCTGCATCCCACAAGTTTTGATAAGTTGTATTTTCATTTAGTTTGAAATATTTTTAAATGTCTTTTGAGACTTATTTTTTGACCTATGTGGGGTTTAATGTGTTGTTCTCCAAATCTGGGGGTTTTCCAGGTATCTTTCTGTTATTGATCTCCAGTTTAATTCCATTGTTGTCTGAGATTATGTTTTGTATGATTTCTATTTTTTAAAAATCTTTAAGGTGAGTTTTATAGCTCAGTGGTCTGTCTTGGTGAATATTCTGTGTGACCTTGAGAAGAAGGTGTGTCTGCTATTGCTGAACAAAGTCATCTACAGATGTCAGATCCCTTTGACGGATGGTGCTGCTCAGTTCAGCTACATCCTGACTCATTTTCTCCTGCTGGGTCTGCCCATTCTGATAGAGGGGTATTGAAATCAGCTATAATTGTGGATTTATCTATTTCTTCTTGCAGTTCCATCAGTTTTTGCCTCGTGTATTTGGAAAGCTCTGTTCTTAGACACGCATACACTAAGGACTGTAATGTCTTTTTGGAGAATTGACCACTTTATCATTATGTCAAGCCCCTCATTACACCTGACAGTTTTCCTTGCTCTGAAATCTGCCTTTTCTGACATTAATATGGCCATCCCGGCTTTGTTTTGATGAGTGTGAGCATGGCATAGCTTTCTCCATCCCTTTACTTTTCATCTTTCTGTGTCATTATATTTAAAGTGATTTTCTTGTAGACAGTGTACACTTGGGTTTCAGTTTTATCCACTCTGACAGTCTCTATCTTTCTTAGAAGGGTGTATTTAGACCATTGATTTTTTTATATATAAATTTATTTATTTTTAAAAAATGGTTCTGACAAACCTAGGGGCAGGACAGGAATAAAGACGCAGAAGTAGAGAATGGACTTGAGGACACGGGGAGGGGGAAGGGTAAGCTGGGACGAAGTGAGAGAGTGGTATGGACATATATACACTACCAAATGTAAAATAGATAGCTAGTGGGAAGCAGCCGCATAGCACAGGGAGATCAGCTCAGTGCTTTGTGACCACCTAGAGGGGTGGGATAGGGAGGGTGAGAGGGAGATGCAAGAGGAAGGAGATATGGGGATATATGTATATGTATAGCTGATTCACTTTGTTATACAGCAGAAACTAACACACCATTGTAAAGCAATTATACTCCAATAAAGATGTTTTTAAAATAAATAAATAAATGAATAAAGATGATATGAAGTTCAAAAAATTTTTTTATTTTATTTTATTTATTTTTGGCTGCGTTGGGTCTTCATTGCTGTGCACAGGCTTTCTCTAGTTGCGGCGAGTGGGGCTACTCTTCATTGTGGTGCACGGGCTTCTCATTGTGCTGGCTTCTCTTGTTGCACAGCACGGGCTCTAGGTGCACAGGCTTCAGTAGTTGTGGCATGCGGGCTGAGTAGTTGTGGCTCACGGGCTCTAGAGCACAGGCTCAGTAGCTGTGGTGCATGGGCTTAGTTGCTCCACGGCATGTGGGATCTTCCCGGACCAGGGCTCGAACCTGTGTCCCCTGCATTGGCAGGAGGATTCTTCAACACTGCATCACCAGGGAAGTCCCTAGACCATTGATTTTTAACATGATTATTGATATAGTTGGATTAATATCTACTATATTTGTTACTGGTTTTGCCCTCATCCTTGTTTTTTGTTTTTTTGTTTTGTTCTGTTTTGTTTTTTGTCTTCCACTCTTTTTCTGCCTTGTCTGGTTTTAATTGAACATTTTATAGGGTTATGTTTTCTCTCCTTCCTTAGCACATGAACTATACTTCTTTTCCTACTTTTTTAAGGGTTTGCAACATACATTTACAGCTAATGCAAGTTCTCTTTCAGATAACACTATACTGCTTCATAGGTAGTGAAAATACCTTATAACAGAGCATCTGAATCCTTCTGTCTTATCCCTTATAACATTGCTGTCTTTTCTTTTACTTGTCCATGAGCTATAATCACTGGTCACTGTTATTATTTTGAACAAAGTGTTGCCTGTTAGATAAGTTAAGAAAAAAAGGAGAATTTACTTTACCTTCATTTATGCCTTCTCTAATGGATTTCCCTTGTTGTATAGACTGAGTTTCTCACCTATACAACTTTTCTTCTTCCTAAAGGATTTCTTTTAACATTTCCTTTAAGACAGATCTACTGGCAACAGATTCCCTCAATTTTTGTTTGTCTGAGAAAGTCTTTATTTCTCCTTACTTTTGCAGGATATTTTGCTGAATATAGAACTACAAATTAGTGAGGTTCTTTTTTCTTTTTTCAACATTTTACATATCTCATCCACTCTCTTCAGGCTTGCATGGTTTCTGAAGAAAAGTCCAGTAATTCTTACCCTAGCTTCTCTGCAGGGAAGCTGTTTTTTCCTGTGGCTTCTCTCAAATATTCTCTTTGTCTCTGACTTTGAATATTTGCATATGATGTGCCTACATGTATATTCTTGGCATTGATCCTGCTTGGTGTTCCCTCAGCTTCCTGGATCTGTGGTTTGGTGTCTGTCATTAATTTGGGGAAATTCTCAGTCAGTGTTGCTTCAAATATTCTTCTGTTCCTTTTTCTCTCTCTCCTTCTGGTATTCCCACTATGAATGTGTTACACCTTTTTAATTGTCCCACAGTTCTTGGATATTCTGTCCTGCCTCTTAATTAAATCATTTTGTCTTAGCATTTCAGTATTGGAAGTTTCTATTGACATTGCTTCAAGCTCACTGATTCTTCCTTTTGCATCAGTGTTCGGTCTGTTGCATCAGTGTTCAGTCTGAAGGCTTTCTTCTTTTCTGTCAAAGTGTTTTTGATTTCTAGCATTTCCTTTGATTCTTTCTTAGAGTTTCCATCTCTCTGCTTCCATTACTCATTTGTTTTTGCATTACATCCACTTTTGCCATGGGAACCCTTAGTGTATTAATCATAAATGTTTTAAACCCTGGTGTGATAATTCCAACATTCTGGCCATATCTGTCTCTGGTTCTAGTGCTCTGTACCTCTTCAAACCATGTTGTCTTTAGTTTGCCTTATAACCTTTGGTTAAAAGCTACAGGTGATGTACTTGGTGAAAGGTCTTTGGTGTGAGGCGCCATGTTTTTCTCTCTAGTAGTTGGGGCTGTGCTCACTGACACTGTAGCTGTAGGTGTCAGAGGCTAAAACTTTGTGTTTTGTTGTTTTGGATTTTTTCTCCACTTAGGTGAGACAGGAAGGCTAGGGAGGCTTCCGCCAGGTCAGCTGGGCTCTAACCAACCCCAGTAAGTTAGCTCTGGTAGAAGAGTTTCTGCAGAAGAAAGAACTTGTTAAGGAGAACAGCATGCTCTGGTGTATTTCAGTGTGGCTCCTTTCCCTCCCTCTGTTGGAAGTGAGGGGATTTTTCTCAGATCTTCACTGGGAGAACAAGGCAGACTCCTGGAGGTAAATCTCACAAAGCGTGGGTCCCCCAAGACTGGGTCCCCTAGAATTTTCCCCTTGCAGACTTGTCCCCACAGAGCCTCCAGCAAGTCCTCCATTACAGCTCAGTTTCCTCTGCCCCAGCCCTGGATTCTGCTCCGGTAAGTTGTGATTCTCTGTATCCACCTGTCTGCATCTTCAACTTTTGCATCAGTGACCTTGGTTCTCTGCTGTGTCTAAGAAGAGTCGCTGACTTTTGTTCAGTCTGTTCAGTTTGTTACTCGTTGTGAGGATGGGGGTGGCGACTTCAAGCTCCGTACCTGCCAGACCAGAGACCAGAGGCCTAACGAGTGCTGTTTAAGCTCCTGACCGTGGTCACTTGTCCCAGCATCCAGAGGAAACTAACACAGGGGAAGGGCTCAGCCGTACAAAAGTGGTGGCGGTGAGGCTGGGGGACAAGCAAGGAAGGACACTGCACGCAGAAGGAGGGGTGCGAGCCCCGCCAGCAACTTCAGCCGCCAGTGGCCCTGCCCACAGAAGAGCTGATGTTTAGGCTGAACTGAAGGAGGTCGTGGGCAACCAGCATGTGAAGGAGAAACTGAGAAATAAAGTGGAGGGTGCTTTTGAGAACAGACTACAAAGGACCTTGCCTGTCTGGAGAGTTTGGATTTTATACTGAGCAATTCAGAGGTCTTGGGGTTGTTTGTTTAACGAGGAGGGGCAGTGTCGGGGCTGTGCTTTTGGAAGAGAAAGCTGTAGGGATGCAGTATGGATGGGGTAGGCAGGGGGGCCCCTGGTGGGGCAGAAGGAGTGCCGTGAGGGAGGGTCCCCACGCAGGTGGGCAGAGGCGGGGGTGGGAAAGCAGGCTGGCTGCAGAGGGAGTCACAGGACGGCTGGAGCCATCAGTATGCTCTAGATTTCACAGCGATGGCTCGGGTGGAAGCTGCCAAATGCGGTGAATATAGAGCACGTTTTAGTGGAGCCGATGGTCATGGGACAAGGCAGATCCCAAACTTTGCTCACCATGTCCCTTCTCGACTCCTCCTATTGTAAAGAATTTTGCTAGCGCAGTGTCTCTGGTAACACAGAGGTTTCTCTTCCCCACCAAACTGTGTTCCCTCGGCAGCTCCAGGTCTGCCTGGAGCGACTTGGGTCAACTGGACACAGAGAAGGCCGGCCGCGTTCCGTCGGTGGGCCTGGAGGCAGGTCAGGAGAGGTCAGACATCAGGGCACTTGTCTTGGGGACCTTCCTTTGGTTCAGCCAGTAAACACGTACGCAGCTCACGCCAGGTGCCAAGAACACATGGCAACGCCCCGCCGCAGATCTTGGGCTCAGGTTTGGTGCCTGTGATGCCTTGGTTTCCTCATCAGTACAGCGGGTACGGACACCTTCCAAGCATGGCTGTCGGAAGGACTAAGGTAACCCATGTGAGGCAGCCGGCCAGACGTGGGAGCTCAATGCAGAAGCTCCTGTTTTGTCAGAGAGAAGAAAAATGAGCAAGCAGAATGAGGAAATGGAGATTACCTATTTTGGATAGTAATTCAAAAGCTTTCAAGTTATATGACATTAAATGTTTCCCAAACAAATACATCACGTTAACTAGCAAACAACAGCCATTTATCCTTTCTGTAGTCTTGTGTGAATTTTGGAATAAAAACCAAGGACTAGCTCTGCAGACTGAGAAGGATACAGCTTTGCATTTTCTCGTCTGTCTTTCACAATAACTGTGGAGAATAAAGATGGGCAGGGGTGCTGGAAAGACCGTTGTCCAAGGAACGATCATCACTGGTGTCCAGGCTTTGCCAGACACCAGCAGGACGACCTCGAAGGGCGACCTCGTCATCCATCCCAAGAATTTCCTCAAATAAAATAAGTTGGGGGAGGGACCCCAGTCCCCCCCACTCTGGGCTCTCAGGGGACACCATGACATTAAGACATGACCCTTCAGTAAAACGTTCAGAGGAGAATCCACTGCTCCCGTGGAGCCTCCAGGGGGAGAGCCGTACGTTGGGCCAGTGGCCGTGGCCCAGTTGAAAACAGCATCGCTGGCCTGCAGTTTAAGACTCCACGCAGATGTGGGGACTTGCTGCCCTCCCTCCCCCACACGGGTGGCCCTGGGGTCTCTGGGCCGCCCTGGGAGTCCCACTACGGGTCTGCGATGGGGCTGTGGAGCCATCCTTCAGAAACTGGGAAGGACGTCTGGGTGCAAGCCCAGCTCTCCCCAGTCCCAAGGCAGATCCCATACTTTGCTCAGACCACGGCTGAGGCATCCAGATCCTAAAGGGCAGGACTCCGCAGTCCCTGAGTACTCTGGGGCCTCCGTGCTTTATTTTTGTCGGTTTCAGCAGGAGTGACACCTGGCATCCAAGCGCTCGAGCGCACCTGCTCTCACTGATGTAAGACAAGCCCCCGAGGGCGCGTCCATCCCGGCCTCTCTCAGCACTTTGTGAACTTAATAGGGATTCAGAAGAAATCTATGGAATGAATCGACTGGATAAAACAACTCGGTTTAACAAATTCAGTCAGTGAGCTGAACTTCTCTCGTGGCTCAGGAGGAATCGTGTCGTAGATCAGGGCCCACGGAAGTCGCTACGTCGTTGGAAAAACCAGCGGGCGCGTGAGCACAGGCGTTGGCCTCCCAAGGACCCGGCGGTTTCAGCGGTTTCTTCGTGTTCAGGGTTTGGAAAAAAGGAGGTCGGGCTCTGGGGCTCCAGGAAACTACCTGTCGTCTTTGGAAAGGCTCACTGGCGCAGCAGGTGCTGTCTGTGCTCTGAGGAGCGGGGGTCCTCCCCGCGGAGGGCCGAGTCGGCTGTCCCGGGGAGCCCCTGAGGGACGGGACTGCGTCCGGAGTGGTGGTCTTGTTGGCGGCCTCTTTACAGGGCCCTGGGGGCAGGCAGGCGCGCGTCACTCCACGCTGCCGCGGCCCAGGGGAAATGGAAGTGGCCACTCCAACTGCGCTTCTGAGCGTAAGGCGCCGCGTCTGGGGGCTAACCGCCCCACCGTAGCTCGGCACCGCGGACGGGGCGCCTGCGTTTACTCCCCCAGCCCTGCAGGCTGGAATCCGAGAGGGAGGCGTCGCAGGGCTGGTCCCCGAGGCCTCCGTCCTGGGTGTGGACCGCCGCCCCCTCCCCGCGTCCCCACGTGGTCACCCCTCTGTGCGTGCCTGGGTCCTCATCTCTTCTTGTAAGGACACCCGTCACACTGGATCAGGGCCCATCCTAGTGGCCTCACTGAAGTGCTTCTCTAGTGTCCCCCCCCCCCCCAAATACAGCCACGTCGGGAGGCTCGATGGTAGGACTCCTACATATGAACTGGGGGGACCCAGGAGTTAGAAAGGGGGAACGGGCATTCCTTCCTGTGTTTCCCCCACGAGGCGGTTTTCTTCCTCACACGTCATAGTAGCCAGACCATCGTCCGTCGGTCCTGCTCACAGCTGTAGCCTCGGAGCGTCCCCCGCAGTCCCCCACCATCCTTCTCCGTCTCCCAGCCCCTCGGCAAGGGAAGAGAGTCAGGCCGCGACTGAGCCACGGTCCGGACCCCAGCGCCACCTCCGTCAGCCCGTCCCGACTGCGTCCCTCCCGCCTCTGGGGGCCGTGTCACCTGGCCTTCCCGTTCTGATGAAGCTTATCGTCCCGCAGGGGCGACGGGCATTCGCCACAGAACCACCTAAATCCACGTGACAGTGCGGTGGCCGGTGGTCCTGGTCGTAGGCGGGGTACCGGCATTCTTAACGTTCTGTTTCTTTCAGAAACTCTGCACTGCAATAGATACAGAAAACCGCCCTGAGGCGTCAGGACGCCTACTGGGAAGCGAGGCTGGGTCTCCGGGCTTCCTCACGGGCGGGGTGGGGGGGGGGGTCACAGGGGCTGCCCCACCCTCGAGGCGGGAGGTGGAGAGAACTGACCATGGGGGCGTGCGGGGGCAGGGAGGGGCACGTGCGGCGTCCCCGGCAGAGGCAGGAGGCCGACGGGGGGCCAGATGGGGGACGGGGTGTGTGCAGGGGCTGGGCGCAAGGGGACGGGGCGCGGGGTGCCGAGGCCTCCGCCAGCCTCCCCCATCCTGCGGGCGGCCGGGGCCCCCAGGGTCTCGGCAGGTGCAGCCACAAGGCAGCCACGAGCGTCTCTGGTTTCCCGTTTAGAAATCGGAGAAGGAGCCAAGAAAGGTGACAGAAACAGGACAGTGTCACCGAGGAGAGGGCACGACTAGGAAGAACGCAGACCAAAGCCCCGATTTCCCGAGTGACTTCCCCACAAGTAAATATTGATGCTAAGGAAAAGTAAAAACCTTTTCTCATTAAAAAATTAATTTTACTGAAGAATAGTTGATTTACAATGTTGTGTTAATTTCTGTTGTACAGCGAAGTGATTCAGTTATACATGTATATACATTCTTTTTCATATTCTTTTCCAGTATGGGTATCACAGGATGGTGACTATAGTCCCCTGTGCTCTACAGTAGGACCTTATTGTTTATCCTTCCAATATATAATAATTGCATCTGCTAATCCCAAACTCCCATTCCTTCCGTCCCCCCACCCTTGGCAACCACAAGTCTGTTCTCTGTGCCTGTGGGTCTGTTTCTCTTTGGACATAAGTTCATTTGTATCGTATTTTAGATTCCACATTTGTGATATCATATAATTTTGTCTTTCTCTGTCTGACTTACTTCGCTTAGTATGATCATCTCTAGGTCCATCCATATATTTAATACCACTTTCTTCCCTATTGTTTCCCAGTATTTCTTCAGATGTTCATGTGATTTAACTTTCCTGATTTTGGTCAAATTGTGATGTCAGGAAATGTTTATCATTTCCTTCATTTATTGCCTCAGCGGTGGTCAGTGAGATGGACCACGGGTTTTGGAAGGAAGGTGACAATTTAGAGAATGGAGTATTCATCTAATGCTGAGATAAATTAACGTTTATAAAAAGTACCAATTCCAAAAATATTCACTACCCAAAGAGCACTTGTCACCAAAAACTGGGGCTGCTACAAAGTCCAGACCAGTGCTGGTACAGTGAGTGGTTAAAAATAACAGAAGTTGATGTTGTACAACGTGAAAAAATTGGCAAATAATTGCACCTTGAACAGGCAGTAAACGTGTCCAATGTTGGCCCATCCCGCGTAAAAGTTGTTGTGACCGTGGTTTCAGTGATCTCAGTGGACACGATGTCCCCTCTGGGAAGGGGCACGTGGGGGCTCGGGGCAGGGGTCCACGGGGAACTCAGCGGAAATGTCCCACTTTGAAGAACATCTTTGGACTCCAAATATAAATGGCTAGGTACAACAATTCCATTTGTTCTCTAACACTCTTTAACTTGAAATTTCTTTCCAACTTTTTGTGTTTCACAAATGTTGAGAAACCCCAAATCCCCCAAAAGTATATTCTATAACTTCACTTTGCCCTCAGTATGCTGAAAGTTTATTTTTTTTAACTTTCTTAAAGTCCATTTTTGGAAGTAACTTAAATTCCCTCCCCCCGCAAAAAAAGTGGGGCAGTTGATTAAAATTGAGTATGGTGGCCCATTCAATACTGAGATGATTAGAGAGACCTGTGTGTGTATGCGAGTGTGTGTGTGTGTGTGTGTGTGTGTGTGTGTGTGTGTGTGTTCTTGACTTGGAACCAATTTCACAAAAGGTGATTGTGAAATGAGACCATCCTTCTCTCTTTGTTCTATTATTTTTCTAGGACAAAGCTCCAGGTGCAACAGTTTGGTAAATGGATCTATGCTTCTGAAAGATATTTTATTCATGTGGTTTGGTGGTCTTTGACTGTTAGTGAGGTTAAAATATTTTGCTAGTAATTTGTATTTTGTGTCTATGAAATTATTTTCATTTTACCTGCTAATTTTTTCAGGGAATTATTTTTCTTACCTTCATGATTTCCTTAAACATTGAGGATGTTAGTATTTGGGATATTTCTTTCCTTTTTAATAGTTTAATATTCTCTAAGAATTTTTATATTTTAATGTTCCCTAAGAAGTGGGGAGATGGGGAGATGTTTGTCAGTTATAAACTCTCAGTTATAAGGTGACCGAGTTCAGGGACATAACGCACTGCATGGCGACTATAGTCAGCAACACTTAGATTGTATACTTGGAGTTGCTAAGACGGGAGAGTTTTACTGTTTTCACCGTAACGACAGCAACAACAAATGGTGATTATAGACGTCAGGGGAAGGACGTGTTAACTACCCTTCTTGTGGTAAACATTTCCCGATACGTACGTGTATCAAGTCATCACACTGTATACCCTAGACTTAACGCGATAGGTCAATTATGTCCCAACAAAGCTGGGAAAATATATTCTGCAAGGGGACACAGAGGAGGAAATTCTCCTGTGATTTTTAAATTGCATTTTTCTGACTGACTCTTGTGTCTCTAGCGTGCAGGTAACCGAATCGGGTGTTTCTCTCCTCAAATGGGCGTCAGAATCAAGTCGTAGCTAAGACAGGAGGTCCTGGCCCCATCACCGTTCCTACTCTCCTTTCTCTTGCTTCATAGTTAAAGTTTTTCAATTTAGTTCACTTTCTCATTTGTATTTGTAAAAACAAACTAAATCCTCACTGGAACGTGTCAGCATATAAACCAACAAACAAATAGGAGGTCGGTTTTCTAAGATCACCAGAAACATCCTTGTGCAGAGGTGACTTCCTCATCTGAGATTGCTCCTTCTGTAGAATACTGTACGTATGCTTCCCTGGCTGTGAGGTATAAAGATTCTCATGGCTTCTAAGATTTTGCCTCATTTATTTCCCAGAAGGTCATACTAATTTATAAACACCCTCCCGTAGTGAAGGAGTCATGCTTTGCCACTTTCTGGCCACAACAGCTTGTTTTAATTATTAATATACCTATTTGATTCATAGAAATGTGCAGATATATTTTGACTTCAATTTTATTTTTTACATGAGTAGAAAGAAGGGGCTGGTTTGTAGACACACCTCTCTCTCTGACTTGTAACGCAGTAAAAGAAGATTCAGTTCTATTCAAAGGTTTTGAATACGGATCTTTATAGGAAGGAGAAGTATGGTCAAACTGAGAACAGGAAACAGCGCACCACACCTGCGGCAGGTGGGCCCCGCGCACCTGCCCCTGTACTTCTTCCTCCTCTTCCCACATGTAAACTATTTCCAGATGCATCATTCACATGCATAGGGCTGATCTAAATGTTCTCCAGGGAGACATTCTCCCCAAAGAAATGTTCCCTATTAATGAATCTTCAGTCGTAGTCATTGATACTGGGGAGAAATGAGCTAATGGCGTAAATCCATATTGGTGTTGCTTCCTTTATCATTTGATTTAGCAAAAGAACACTCTGCTTCTGGAAATTGCCAGGCACCGCTGGCGATAAATGAATCCTGTCTTGACTACTTTCCAGTGGAGAGCGTAGATTTTAAATTAAAATGTTTACATTTTACATACATACAGGGATTGTATTATGAGTTTCCACATCTAAAATCTTAAAATGAATTTAATTTTCATAAAACTTCAAGTTTATAAATTGAGACATTTAAGGTAATCATCAACACTACCTTAAAATTTACTATGAACTCCTATTTCAAAATTGCTTATGAAATAATTGTCAAAAATCAAATATTTTAAAACAAGCATTCTTTTACTGGATATATACATTGGGAATTGGCAACAGACATTTCTGACAGCTTATAAATTTTTGTCAAGGCAGAAATATAAGATAATCATCAAAAACTATGTAAAAGGAGAGAGAGAGATTGATTTAAATTAAGGAGACTGATTTGTATCAAAGGAACTCAGGGAGAAAGAGACTTGTGATTTAAATTAAGGAGACTGATTTGTATCAAAGGAACTCAGGGAGAAAGAGACTTGTGATTTAAATTAAGGAGACTGATTTGTATCAAAGGAACTCAGGGAGAAAGAGACTTGGAAAACAGTTATAATTTTGTGAAGCTACACGCGTATTTCACAAGGCATATTTCCTAATAAAGAGTCAGAAATGACTTTGGGCCTCATGAGTAATGGTTTGGATTTACAACTGATAGCAATTTTCTTTTGTGCTTTGGAAGCTGTTGTTTTTGAGTGCAGAATAAAGATCTGTTTAAAAGCTATTTATTTAGCCCATAAATAAGAATTCACTTGGTAATTAAGTATAATTAAGTTGCCAACGTGCTCACCATAAAAGCTTAATCAAAAATATGAGGAAATTCTGAAAAGTAGCTGAAGAGTTCAGCACCTGAGTTTAGAATCACAAAACTCCGCGTGTTGACGTCCGTTCAAAAGACATTTAGGTGCAACTTTTCTTTTAAAGTAGAACTTTGATCTGTGTGGAGTTAACGGGGGTAAAAAAGAAAGCTACTTGCATATCTTACAAATTATTGATGGAAACTGCCGATCTAAGAGCCAAGTTAAATCACTAGGGTGTGTGTGTGTGTGTGAAATCAACACTGCAGGATACACTATGGAACAAATTACAGGAGTTAATAAAATCCTAAATATTAGCTGAGACTGTGGTTTGAATGGGTGAAATTCTCCTTTGATCAGTTAGGTTTGCAAGTTGGCAGTTTGCTTCCATTTGCCTGAGGTGCGGTTTTCGTCCCCCAAGTGTCCCCTTATGAAGCTCTTTCTGGCTGCCGGGGACAGATGCCTCAGGTCACCTTCAGGAAGGCAGTTTGCTGCAGAGGTCACGAGGGTTCAAGGGGACAGGACCCTGTCAGCATGTGCCCAGCTGCTGCTTGCAGGGGACCAGAGCATCCTTCCAGATGGAGTGGCCGTGCAGGTGGGGTCGCTGCTGCTCTGGGCATTGTGCCCTCGGACCTGGGCATCCCACACAGCCTCTGAGACGTCCCCCCGCTCTGCTGCTACGGCACTGACAAACTCTCTCTCCAAATGTCTGGATTTCAAATCCCTGAGAAAGAAGGTGTGATTTATTCTCTCTGTCATCAACGCACCCACAATGTGCTGGCTTGGCCTCACGCCATGGTGGAAAAGGAACCTCCCTCAATCCCTCATCCCCTGAAGGATGGCCGGGAAGCAGGGTTTATGGAAGGTCGTGTGACATGTGGGCAGGTCATGAGTGGTCAGGCAGCTGTGCCTTGGGGCAGCACACTGACCTCTTGTCCAAATGTGCATAGTTGGAAGACTAGGCGATGGATTTGGTTTTACTAAAAATAGTGAATTGGGGTTGCACTGTTCCTTGACTTGCTTGTACAGACGGCCGTTTTCATCCACCTGAACAAGGCGGCCGCAGGGCTGCAGGAAGAGGTGTTTCTGAGAATCTCTCGCAGCCCCCCTGGGTGCACCGCGCTTGAGCACCCACAGTGCAGACGCCTGCGAAGTGTGGGCGGCAGCGCCCGCCAGCTCTGTCCCCGTCCCCAGGGCCCCGAGCTTAGACTGTGAGTGGACGGGGCTTGGCTGGGAGGTGAGCCATTTCTCCAGGAGGTGGAGAAGCCAGAAGAGAAGCAGGCCGTAGACAACAACACACGTGCCGTCCCGCACGGCTAGACCTGAGAAGGCTGGTGTCCCTGCCGGGATGCAACAGGGGTGACGGGGGGCAGCTTCGGCCCCCGTTCAGTTCATCCACCTACGAGGTTAAACCTTTTGCGAGCGTCGGCTCAGGGGGGCAGGAAAAAGCAGCGTGGGGTCCCCAGCACCTGGAGCAGGCGAGGGACCAGTGAGCACTGTCCTGGATAAAGCTGCGGGCGGGCCGAAGGAGGACAGCTGAAGTCAGGGCAGTGGGGGTCTAGCCGGAACATGGACCCCTGAGCTGTTTGACCCCGGGAGATCGCATTCTTAGAGCAGTGGTTTTGTCACGTGTCAGCTGTGGATGATGACTCAAGCCCCTGACCCTTCTTCGCCGGTCCGGGTCCCCCTCACCCAACTCCCCCCCTGTCTGCACGTGCCTCTCTCTGTCACAGAGGTTTCTGTTCGCTCACATGCTCGTTCCTCCAGTGGAATGAGCGTCTCAGGCATTGCTGCCTCAGAACAGGGACGGTCCCAGCACCTGACCGTGAGCTGGTGCCCTGTGGATGCTGGGTGGCTGAGGGTGAGGATGGGTAGATAGGAGAATGTGTGAATGAATGTGTAACTGTCATAGCGGAGACACTCTGTTTACGCTCAGAGCGGGGATGAGTGGGTTTAGGTGGAGAGTCTGGGGAAACACCCGCGGGAGGAGAAAGCCCGTGCAGTGGGTCTTCAAGGCTGGGTGGGGTCCAGTAAAGCGCAGAGGGTCCCGCAGAGAGAAGCACCGCCGTGGGAACAGGGACCTTGGAGGGAAGAGAGCTGTTCGCCTGGCGGGGAATCATGGATTCAGGCTGATGCGGGTCCCTGCAGAGGACGTGGCCTTGCGTGGAGTGGGCGGGGCCGCCCCGCAGGCTCCTGGCAGAGGGAAAGCATCCCCTCGGCCAGGAAGCTCTTTGCAGCCTTCAGGCTGCCCCCTCCTCTCTCCTCCCTTCTTCCTTTCCTTCCTGGTTACCCTGCCGTCCATGCTGAATTCTGTCTTCTTTTTATCTCCACCTAAATCCACCCAAAATACACTTCTGCACTAACGCAAAGCTCTACAGTGCGTTCAAAAACTACTTCATGTGCGCAGTACTCTTCTTCCTCCCCAGGCTGTGTTGTGCCTCAGAAAGGCTGTGCCTTCATCTCACCGCCAAACGCGCTCTCTCCACCATCCGAAATTCCCTGGAAACCAGACCAGAATTGAATGGAGAGAAAATGGAAAGCATGTTAAGTTTGTTTCCACCCCTGTGTTGCTCTCTGTCTAAGGCTCAGCGTACGATACAGCAGAGCGCTTTGTAAGGAGAGGAAAGTTCTTCCCGGGTGGTGCTCGCCGTGCAGGGGCCGCGGGGGATGGAGATGCTGTGACCCCCTCCTCCTCCTGAGGGTGAGGGCGGCTCGCGCTGCCTTGTCTACTGAGATTCTGCCAGGTGCTGTGACCCCTCCTCTAGGAATTCGATTTTACCCTCATGATTCAAACCCTGTCGTCCGAGACAGGGGCCCACGCTGTTCCCCCGGAGCTCCTGAAAGGACCGAGCTGCCCGATCGGGGAGGCCGTGTCTGCGGGGTCGGAGGACGGAGCCTAGATTTCCTGGCTCCGGCACACGCCCTCCTGTCATGGAAGGGGTTCCTCATCTTGTCTTTCAGCCTCCCCAGGATGGGATCCGACGCTCGTGGGTTTTGTTTGTTTTCGTAACAAACAGCGTTCGTGTCCAAAGGGACCTGAAGAAGCTGAAACAACATGTGTTCATGGGGCCCCGGCTCGGGGGTCAGAGGTGGACTTGTGGACGTGTCGGTGTTGGTTTTCACACCCCCATGAGGCTCCTGAGAGGAGGACACCTTTGTATATGGGGACAGGTGTGACCGGGGTTACAACACAGTTGTGACTCGGTATTACGGACCCCTCTTTGGATGGGCCTGGAGGTAGCGGGCAGCAGTCGCGTCCACAGGAGCGGAGCCTGGAGCCCGCGTCACAGGTGGGCAGGGAGGAGGCCTCCGGGCCATGCTGGGCCCGGGCTCAGGGCTGCCACTCCCCCCTCTGAACCCCGTTTCCTCACAGGGACACGCTGGCAGTGAGCTTCCGGGGAGGACCACGTTGGGGGGTCACACTGCCCACGTGTTGGCATTTCCGCCCGCACCCCCGCTGCTCCCTCCACAGCCAACGCCACTAGCTGGCGGCGTAAACCACAGACGTCTGCTTCTCACGCTCTGGAGGCTGGGAGTCCAAGGTCAGGGTGCCCGGGGGCAGAGGGCCCTCCTCGCTGTGTCCCCCCCCTCTTCCCCTGGGGACACCAGTGCTGCGGGTCAGGGCCCTGCAGGGACCTCATTTAACCTTTAGCCCTCTCCTCACGGGCGCCGTCTCCAGACTCTCTGGGGGTCAGAGCTGCGACCTGTGAACAGGGCACATGGGTGCAGGGCACTACCTGCCGCCGTCCCCTGGGCTGGGGCGTGGAGGAGGCCTGAGCGCGTCACCTCACCCCCTCTGGTGCTCACAGCCCCGGGGCGCATCAGACCGGCCCCTCTGCCGCTTCTCTGCCCCAGGGAGTAGACCAAGTCCTGCAGCCTCCAAGCTGCTCTGCCCGCAGATTCCACCGCATTCCCGCCAGGCCCCTCCCCGGCCCAGGCCCGACCCCCGCCCGGAGCCTGAGGCCCACGAGAGGGGAGAGGCCCACACACACACTGTCACCCCTCCCGGGTTGGCTGTCCACGCTTCCCTCCGTCCCTGGCCTGCGGCCGGCCCCTGGTTTCTGTCACCTGTCACCGCCTGCATCTGGGCAGGTTCTGGGACGTGCAGGGTGGGCAGGTGGCTGAACCATGGGGTCAGGTCAGCGCGAGAGGAGGGGGACGACAGAGGCTCTCACCGCGGACGCCCTGCCTCGGCCTCTCCCCCTGGGCCGCTCCATCCGGGCATCTGTGACCCCACGAGGAAAAGAAAAACACCTGGATCACGGCCCAGACGCGCCTCCTCCCGGCCGGTCCAGTCCGAGGTCAGGGAGCAGCTGTGGACTTTGCTTCCACGGACAGTACCGGGGCCCAGTGAGCTGACCTGCATCTGTAACACAGGGGAGGGTCTTGAGCCCCGCAGGCCCGAAGGCCCTCAGCTTAAGAACCGTGACAGCGTTAGCGCCCGGGGGTACACGGCTGTGCCTCTGAAAACGGGTTGAAAGCGCACAAACTTTGAGCATTTTTGCCCTTGGGGCCCGTGATTTTACAAAAGCAGAATTTAGAAAAAGAATTAAAGAACAAGCAGAGAGAAGGGCCAGAAAAGCTCGGCAGCAGAACCGTTTCAACAGTACTGCACTCAGTGCTTCACAGCTTGGAAGCGGAGAGCGTTCCACACAGAACCTTCCCTTCAAAAGGGCTCCAGCTGCTGGAACGTAGTTCTGTGATTCCAGCAACTCCAGCCTAGAAGCTGGTAGAGGATCTAAATTTTGCCTAAGAACCTTGGAGACCTCCCTGCGAGTCCTGCCCCTGGCAAAGCCCAGGGCGCAAATCCTCTTTATTAGCTTCGCTTGTTTACATATTCATTCAGTTACCAGCCATGATGGAGACGTGACAGTCGTTCAAGGGAACCCCCCCCCCCAGGTACACGGTGACTCAGAGGTGAAAGGCGCTAGTTGGGGACACAAAGCCACAGGGGAAGACTCGACAAGTGACAGCAGTGCCCCGCGTGAAGCCGAGAGCGGCATCTGACGTTTACAGATTGGGGAGCTGCCACGGCTCTGTCCAGAGACAGAGTCCCACCATGTCCGGGGTAATGCCTGGGGACCGCCCTTTGAAATGCTTCCCGGGTGATCCTGGTGCATAGCCCAGGTTTGAAGGGCTTTGAACTGTTTGGCAAATAAAGGCAAAACCACAGAGGGGTAAGGAAATTCAAACGTGCATGAGCTATCAGACCTTGGATAGCAGGAGTGAGGAAAGCTCTGGCCCCCAGCTCCCTGGATTCCTGATCCTGCTGCCCCCAGCGCCGCCGGAGTGCGTTCGCGCTTCCCCAGCCGTTATCTGGCAGGTGATTCAACAGCTCTCAACCGTTTACTGTATAACTTGAACTAATAGTATCGAACCACTTAAAGTTAATTTATTCACTAATTTATTCCTCATCTCATTTTATAAGAATGTGACTCGTGAATAACAAAAACATGTAAAATATACTGATGAAATATAAATGCAAATTTGAAATCATGATCTGAGAACTTTCAGTAAGAATGAAGGAGCAAAGGGAAACAAGTGACTGTCCGTGGACCCCAAATTGGCCCTGAGCTGCCTAGCAGTCAAATTAATGGGACTCAGCTCAATCACATCCGTCCTACCATGGAGAGAGAGGACATTTAAAAGCAAACCAACAAGCATACTGCTTTCCTAAATTTTACTAAAAAGGTCTTTTACTGAGTTCTAAACACATGAGGAAAATTTTTTAAAGTGAACTTTGTATATATTCAATTTTGTGTTTTTATGTCTTCTTCGTATATAGTTATTCATTTATAAGAGGTTTATGGGGATATAGTTCACCTACCATACAGTTCACCATTAAAATGTACAATTCAGTGTTTTTTATATTCACAGATATGTGCGACCACCACTGCAGTCACTTTTAGAACATTTTCATCACCCCACACCCTGACAGTCACCCCCTATCCTCCTGCCCCAGCCCCTGACATTCAACAATCGATTTCCGGTCTCTATGGATTTACCTCTTCTGCAAACTTCATACAAGTGGAATCATGTAATATGTGGTCCTTTGTGACTACCTCCTCTCACTAGCATAATGTTTTGAAGGTCCATCCATGCTGTACGGTGTTCCCATACTTAATTGGTTGTTATTGGAGAATAATATTCCATTTGGATGGATATAACCACTTTTGTACATCCATTGATGGGCATTTGGGTTGTTTCCTTTTTTTACTATTACGAATAATGCTGCTATGAACATTCACATACAAGTTTCTGTGGGGACATCTGCTTTCATTTCTCTGGGGCATGTACCTCACATTTGAATTCCTGGGTCACATGGTTACTCTGTGTTTACCCTTCTGAAGAACTTTCCAAAGTGACTGCATCATCTGACACCCCCCCAGCAGAGAATGAGGTTCCATTTCTTCTGTATCCTCATCAGCACTTGTTACTTTGTCTCCTACTTGGACATCCTAGTGATGTGAAATGGTATCTCATTGTGGTTTCAATTGCATTTCCCTGATGGCCAGTGATGGTTGAGCATCTCTTCATGTACTTATTGGCCCTTTGTATATCTTCTTTGCAGAACTGTCTGTTTAGATTTTTCGCCCATTTTTATTTGAACTATTTGTCTTTTATAATTAAGTTGTAAGAGATCTTTATAGACTCTAGATACAATTTCCTTATCAGATACTTGATTTGCAAAATATTTTTCCCATTCTCCGGGTTGTCTTTTCACTTTCTTGGGGGTGTCTTTTAAATCTCAAAAGTTTTCAATTTTAGGGCATCCATTTTATCTATTTTTTCTTCTTTTCCTGTCCTTTTGATGACATATCTAAGAAAGCATTGCCTAATCCACATTCACAAAGAAGTACATGTGTGTTTTCTTCTAAGAATTTTATACTTTTATGCCTTTCTTTGGGTCTTTGATCCATTCTGTGTTCATTTTTGCATACAGTGTGAGATAGGGGTACGACTTCATTCTTTTGCAGGTAGAAATCTGGTTGTCCCAGCACGTTTTATAGAAAAGACTATTCTTTCCCTAAACACTCTTGGCACCTGTACCAGAAATGAATTGGCCATAGATGTATAGGTTTATTTCTGGGCTACCAATTCTATTCCATTAGTCTATATGTCTATCCTTATACCAGAATCACACTGTTTTGATTACTGTAGCTTTTTAGCAAGTTTTGGAATTGGGAAGTGTGAGTCCCCCAACTTTGTTCTTCTTTTGCAAGATGGTTTTAGCTATTTGGGGCCCATTGAATTTCCACTGAATTTAAGGATTGGTTCTTCCACTTCTGCAAAATTGCCAGTGGGAATTTCCATAGAGATTGCGTTGAATCTGTAGGTCACTTTTGATAGTATTGAATTCTTAAAAATATTAAGTCTTCCAATCCATGAATGTAGGATGTCTTTCCATTTCTTTAGGTCTTTTTTAATTTCTTTCGGCACTGCTTTCTCATGCTCAGTGTACAAACCTGTCACCTCCTTGGTTAAATGTAGACACAGGTATTTTATTCTTTTAGATGTTATTGTAAGTGGAATAGCTTTCCTAATTTCCTTTTGGGAAATTGTTCATTGCTCGTATGTAGAAACACAACTGATTTTTGTGTTTTGATCTTGCATCCTGCAAATTTGGGGTTGTACGAAAAACCCAAACAAGCTTTTAGGCCAACCCAATAGTTCTGTCTTATAGTTCTGCCAATATTTTCTGTTTCTTCTCAAAGTAATTTGTGTGTTTCTATGAGTTTGTCCATTTCATCTAGGTTATCTAATTTGCTGGCATACAATTGTTCATAGTATTCCCTTATAATCCTTCTTATTTATATAAGGTTAGTAGTAATCCGCCACTTTGGTTTCTGATTTTAGAAATTTGAGTGTTTTTTTTCTTTGCGGTCTAGCTAAAGGTTTGTCAATTTTATTGATCTTTTTGAAGAACCAACTTTGATTTCATTGATTCTCTGTATTATTTCTTATTTCATTTATCCCCACTCTGAGCTTTATTATTTCCTTCCTCCTGCTAGCTTTAGATTTAGTTTTCATTTTCTATCCATATGAATTTGAAGATCAAGTTTTGAATTTTGACAGAGAAGCCAGTTGGGGGTTTGATGGGGATTCTGTTGAATCTGTAGGTCATTTGGGGGAATATTCCCATGTTAACCATTTTAATTCTTCCAATTTATGAATATAGGATATCTTTATTTTTTATTGAAGTATAGTTGATTTATAATGTTGTGTTAATTTCTGCTGTACAGCAAAGTGATTCAGTTATGCATTCTTTTTTGGGTATATCTTTCCATTTACTTAGAGCATCATTAATTTCTTTCAGCAATATTTTGTAGCTGTCAGGATACAAATCTTGAACTTTGCTGTTTAATTTTTGAGGAAACTTTTTTAAAGGAGCTTCGGATAGGCTCCTTTTGACATGGTGGGCCCCATCTTTCATACCTTCACACCTTACGTACAGGAACAGGTCCACTCGGCTCTTTCTTTCTGGGTTCCCTGACCTGCACTTGTGTCGCAAGGTCCTGGCGAGATGGCCAGGTGGCCTGCGGCTCCTGAGGAGTCGTGAAGGGAAGTGGGCTAAGCCAGTGGTGCCGGGGCCAGCGGGGAGGACACAGGAGTGGGGAGGAGGACAAGTCAGCACGCAAAGGGAGTGGCGGTTCCGGGGACCACCAGGGAGGCCTCATGGCTTTGCACAAGACCCAGCTGAAATTTCTGAGGAAATGTTGATAAGTTCCACTAGTTTGGGGGACATATATCCTTCTTTATTTAGCAAGCAACACCGTGGTCCACTGGATAAAGTTTTTGCCCCTTCGTTTTGTCTTCCTTGGGTTGTTCTTTCCGTTTAGTTCAGCGGCCCTCTCTCTCCTACAGGATTTTCCTTCCCAAGTGAGGGCAGGGGCGAGTGACGCAGTGCAAGGTCTGTCCCTCCCCCTGATGGGGGATAAAATCAGAGGCAGATGCAGGAAGGCTGGCAGCTTGGGTGTAAGTGAGCTTCCGGCAGAGGGAGACAAAGCTGGTTCCCTCGGGGGAAGGACCTCCCAAGCACCCACAGTGGGGTTGGGGAGGGCCCGGCCATGCCTGTCTGCACCCGGAGGCAGGGGCCTCCACACTTTCCCCCAGACACCTGGGCCTGGGCCCCTCGCCGCAGTGTGTGTCCAGCCTGGGTGGCTCAGGCCGGGCTTGGTGTTGGAACCACGAGCCTGGTTTAACCAGAAAGGGCACTGGGGCCCCCTCCATCCTCCCCATCCATCAGCAGCCCAGAGCTGGGATGCTGGGGTTCCGATGCAGCTCTGATATGAGAGTGTGCATGTGCCTGTGTGTGTCTGCGTGTGGTGCCACCTGGGGAACCTCGCCCAACTGCCCTGCTAGCCTTGGCCCCCTCAGCCTGCGGTGGGGACAGGCCCTGCTCCCGGGGGGCTGCCAGGAGGGTAGAGCCTGTGACACGACCCCACGCACTCCATCACATTAGCTGTATTTTAAAAGGTTTCATTCCACCACTCAAAATGTATTTTTTAGACTGGGTATGCCAACAGTCTCATGAAATCCAGCAGTAAAATGTGCATTTACATTCTAGTTTGAATTTGGGGAGACAGTTAATGACTAATGATGATAATTGCTGTTTTCTTTTGCTTAATAACAAAAAAGGGTTCAGCGAATAGCTGTAAATTAGGAAGCTAAGATGCCTTCCGCATTTTGTGTTTGTGACCTCACTTTCACAAAGAGAAATTACCAGCCCCTAAGGTATTTGTTATATGTTATGTAGACTTATTAAAAAACCTATAGAGTACAAGCCCTCATTATATGTTTTGATATCACCAGTATTTACGGTGGATTATTATCCTGTGTATTGTCATTGTTTGATTTTTGACAGGTAATGTGTAAGCTTCCACGCATATGTCAGGGAATTCAGGGAAAATGAGAATATTATCAACATGTGGCATAATCAAATTTAATTCATTTCAGTTAAACTTTTCTCTTTTGTGCTGTTCTTTTCTGGAGCCACATTCATAGTGTAGATTGCAGGCTAAACATGAGGTAGAAATGGGATGCGTGAGTGGAGCAATAACGGGCTGGCTTTTTAATATGGAGGAAGATTAGAATTGTATTAAATTACATGTTAATGCAAAAATGAAGCAAAAGATAATAGGATGACAACTTTATGCTGCTGTAAAGTCTAGATTACAGAACACAGTTTTTGCTGTTTATCAATTGCATACTGAATTTCCTTTGAAAACTTGCTTTTAATTATATTAAAATATAATCTAAAATATCCTTGCCTGATATATTGAAGTGCTCTAGTTATAATTTGGCTGTTGAGAAGGACAGGCACTGCCTAGCTATTATGGGATGGCCACTCCCATGAGACAGCGAAGCACCTCACACTGGGATGAAGCGAATCTCTGTTTGGAGATAAAGGGCCCACGGACCCTGGAATTGGGGACCGTTTGCTGCGAACGTGCAGGAGAGAGTGAGAGCCCCTTGGGATCCTCAGAAAAGGTCTACTTTCTCTCCTGCTGTCAGTTGCTCCCAGGTAGAAGTCTTGCCCCTAACTTCTCAGGGATCCGTGAAACCGGGTCCCTTTCTTATAATACATTCCCACATCTGAGCTGGCCTGACAAGTGGCAGTTCTGGAGTCTGAAAAGGGGACCTTTTGAACCCGTCCGTGTGTCAGATGCACAGTGAGGCCAAACAAATCGAAAGGTCAGAGTTTGGAGCAGAGGAAGTTTCATTGATCCAGAGGCAACAACCAAGAAGATGGGAGACGTAGGTTTGTCTCTGATCCGTGTTACTGGCTGGCCTGAGCATAAGGGTTTTAAAGGCAACCTTTGGGGTGAGGGCTGCAGGGACCGTGACTTTCTTCTGCTTGGTCGGTGGTGCGGCAATGGGGTGGTGCTCCGGGAATCTCAATCCTCAGCCTCCTGGTCCCGAGCCGTCTGGGGTCTCAGCCTGTAGTCACCGGCCTCCACTGGGGCAGGGGTCTTAGTTTCTGCAGAACAGCCCCAAGATATGTGTCAGGTGGTAGGTACATCCCTTGAGGAGGAACTAGGACTCTGCTTTATCCCTGAACTATTGTCTAATCTCTCATTACGTTTCTTGCTTGACTGCTTTTCCTTTATTTCTGCAATTCCCTCACTTCCCTAACTAGTAACTGCTTGAGTCTGCTCTTTGGGACTCGGGGAAGGCCTAGGAAACGAAAGCCTTTTTCTACCAGCAAGAAACGGGGGACACGGCGGGGCCTGTGTACCTGGGGGGCCCCATGGGGTCCTGCTCCATTTCCACACCTTGCACCAGTCGTTGGGCCAGTGTCCTTGGCAGGTGGTGACGTTTCCCTTGCGTGGATCACCGGGAGAGCTGGGTTGGCGGTCATCAGGGAGAAGTCTCATGTCTCTCAGCTTTCTTCCCTGTTTCCCACAGTGGCCCTTGGAGGCCACTTTGGGGGTCAGGGTGGGTGGCTCTGTGTGTGCTGGTGTGTGTTTCAGGCGAGGCTTTGTGAGTAGAGGGTGAGTGGGGGACACTCTCGGTGGAGGAGGACAGGCGGGTGGGGCCGAGGTGGGCACTGGCCCTGGGGAGAGGGTGTTGGACACCTAGGTGGGTCGGGGCTCAGACAGCTTCCTTCCTGAGGAGACGAGGCTCTCACGCGTTGAGAAGGCCCCTTATCGTCCCTTTCTGGACCCTCAGCCTGAGGACAGTGCACAGGGGGCCCGGGCACTGTCTGAATTGCGGTGGGTGGTGCTGGAGCCGAGTCTCGGAGAGCAAATCCTGGAGAAAGCACCCCAGCCTGGGGAGCAGAGCATGGAGAGGACCTGCGGAGGAATTTTTAGAAGGAGCAGCAGTTTGATGTGACAAAGCACAGGATACTTCCCAGGAGAGCTGAGAGATGAACCTAGAGTGAGGGGCTCTGCTGGCTTATCTGGTCACCACGCAGATCGGAGCATCCGCTCTGGGCCTGGCACGGGGCTGGGGCCAGCCGGTAGCCTCAGGGAGCCTGCCATCCTGAGTCCGTGTTTCCTGCACATGCTATAGTATATGCATATTATATACAAATATATGCCTTACGTATACATGTTATGTGTGCCTATTATACACTATAATATAGAATCTATTTCCTGTGTATATTATATGCATGCTGTATACTATATATTATATATAGTATATATATATTATATATATACTATATATTATATATATAATATATATTATATATGAGTATATGCACTACATATACATGTTATATGCGCATATTATACACTATAATAGGATCTATTTCCTCTATATATTACATGCATACTATATACTATACATACATGTTATATACAAATATATGCATTATACATACATGCTATATGTGCGTATTATACACTCTAATAGGATCTATTTCCTCTATATATTATACACATAATATATATGCATTTTATATATGGATATATGCATTATGTATACATGCTATAAATGCATATTATATACTATAATAGTCTGTATTTCCGGTATATATTACATTACATGCCATATGTGCATATTATGTACTATATATGTATACTATATACCAGTGGCCCCCAACCTTTTTGGCACCAGGGACCAGTTTTGTAGAAGACAATTTTTCCACGGACGGGGGAGGAGGGGGGAGTGAGGATAGTTTCAGGATGATTCAAGTGTATTACATGTATTGTGCACTTTATTTCTATTATTATTACATTGTCATATATAATGAAATAATTATACAACTCACCATAATGCAGAATCAGTGGGAGCCCTGAGCTTGTTTTCACTTGCCACTCAATGATAGGGTTGTGATATGAGTCTGCAAGCACTTGATTGATTATGGTCTCTGTGCAGTCAAACCTCTCTGCTGATGATAATCTGTATTTGCAGCCGCTCCCCGGTGCTAGCATCACCGCTTCAGCTCCACCTCAGATCATCAGGCATTAGATTCTCATAGAGTGTGCCACCTAGATCCCTCGCATGCGCAGTTCACGGTAGGGTTCGCGCTCCTATGAGAATCTAATGCCGCCGCTGATCTGACAGTAGGAGGAGCTCAGGCAGTAATGCGAGCGATGGGGAGCGGCTGTAAATACAGATGAAGCTTCGCTGGCTCACCTGCCGCTCACCTCCCGCTGTGCCATGCAGTTCCTAACAGGCCACGGACCGGTAGCTGTGGCCCCGGGGCTGGGGACCCCTGCTATATACTATCGTAGTCTGTATTTCCTGTGTATATTATATGCATACTGTGTACAATGTATGCATATTATATACAGTGTATGCATATTATATATGATATATGCATTATGTGTACATACTATATATGCATATCATATGCTATAATAGAGTCTATTTCCTGTATATATTATATGCAAATTACATACTATGTATACATATCCTATATGGATATATGCATTATGCATACATAGTATATAGGCATATCATATGCTATAATAGAGTCTGTATTTCCTGTATAGATTATATTATATGCATATTATATACTAGGTATGCATATTCTATATGGATACATGCATTATGCATACATAGTATATAGGCATATCATATACTATAATAGAGTCTGTATTTCCTGTATAGATTATATTATATGCATATTATATACTAGGTATGCATATTCTATATGGATATGTGCATTATGCATACATAGTATATAGGCATATCATATGCTATAATAGAGTCTGTATTTCCTGTATAGATTATATTATATGCATATTATATAGTAGGTATGCATATTCTATATGGATATGTGCATTATGCATACATAGTTTATAGGCATATCATATACTATAATAGAGTCTGTGTCTCCTGCATCTGTTTGGTGACCAGTTGGAAGCAACAGAAGCAGAGACGCTGGGACAGCAGGAAGCAGAAGTGGAGCAAGGGGCTTCTCTAGCAAAGCCTGGAATCCAATAAACCCTGGACTTTATACATGCTGACCCAAGAGAACTGAAAATGGTAACAATTACAATCATAATAATGTAGCTAAAAATAATCATTGAGCGTGTCCTCCTCCTGGACCTCTGCTTGTTGCCAGCGCACAGCTGAGGCGACAGAAGCCTGCCGAGAGTCCCACAGTAGTGCTGGCAGAACTGGGACCCTAAGCCTAACTAGTCCGTGCCCAGAGGCCCCCGTTTCGACCACTGAGCTCAGCTGCCTTCCTACCAGGGCACCCAGCAGCAGCAAACCCAGCATCCGGCAGAGGTCAGCTCTGGTGGTTCGAGGGTCTGTGTTTAATAGTGCAGCTCACAAAATCAGACCTTTTTTTCCTGACTTTTCTGAGTAGAATTGTACAGCTCAAAATCAACAGTCTGAAATAGGAAGTCAGGACATCCTGGTTCCATCCTCGTGCTGACGCGGACGGTGGCCTTGAGAAAGTCACCTCCGCTGCTCGCCTGCATAGTGAGGACACAGCTTTAAATGATTCATGACCGACACCCTAGCGTGTGGTGCATCAGCCCACCTGGCAGTGTCGCTGATGAAATAGCAGGTGTGATTTCTCAGACTTCTTAAACGGAACCACAACATGCAAGTCTAGTTGAAACGTAACTTGTTTTTTCCCCCCCAAATTGTTCATTTGTTTAACACCACAAAATCTTGCTGTCAAGAGACCTGATGAACGTATTAGGCATTAAGTATTCATAGTTGTCGAACCACACTGGGGAATATCGAAGTTACTTTTAATGCTCTTATACTTTGGAGCAGGCGATGTGGTATAAAGCAATGATTGTTCACTTGAGCGTCCAGACCAGGAGCGGCCACGGGATACAAATAGTCCACGTGTGGAGGGATGGGTGTCAAGCGAGGGCTTCCGTTCGTGTTCCCACCGAGTCTGACGCGGTGCTTCTGTGTTCTCTCGACAGACCAGCAGCACTCATGGTCCCCGACTCAGCACTTCAATGAAGACAGGTACTCCCCTGCGCTGAGGACTATGAAAGGCTTGTCCGGGAGTCGGAACCAGCCCCCGCTGTGCTCCGGCCACACCTGTGGCTTGACGCCCCCCGAGGACTGCGAGCACAGCCACGGCCGCCTGCACCGCGGCCCGGAGGCGCGGCAGCCCTACCTGCTCAGCCCGGCCGAGAGCTGCCCGATGGACCATCACCGCTGCTCGCCGCGGACCTCCGTCCACTCCGACTGCGTGATGCTGCCGGTGGCGCTGGGAGACCACGTGTCGAGCAGCACCTTTCCCCGGATGCACTACAGCTCTCACTACGACACCAGGGACGACTGCGCCGTGGCCCACGCTGGCGCCAAGGCCAACCGGATCCCGGCCAACCTGCTGGACCAGTTCGAGAAGCAGCTGCCCCTGCACAGGGACGGCTTCCACACGCTGCAGTACCAGCGCGCGTCCGCGGCTGCCGAGCAGCGCAGCGAGAGCCCCGGCCGTATCCGGCACCTGGTGCACTCCGTGCAGAAGCTCTTCACCAAGTCCCACTCCCTGGAGGGCTCGTCCAAGGGCCACGTCAACGGCGCCAAGGGGGACGGCCGGGCGGACGAGCACGCCCATGGCCACCACTCCAAGCACGGCAAGCGGAGTAAGAGCCGGGAGCGCAAGGCCGAGGGCCGGCACCGCTCGGGGCTGAGCAGCTGGTGGAGCTCGGACGACAACCTGGACAGCGACAGCACCTACCGAGCCCCCAGCGCGCTCAGCCGCCACCACGCCGACCCCGCGGCCCAATGCTACCCCGACGCGCTGCCCGGCCCCTTCGCGGACCTCTCGCTGCGCATCTCCAAGAGCAACAGCGACGTCAAGTGCTCAGCCTGTGAGGGCCTGGCCCTGGCGCCGGATGCCAAGCACCTGAAGCGCAGCTCCTGGTCCACGCTCACGGTGAGCCAGGCCAAGGAGGCCTACCGCAAGAGCTCCCTGCACCTGGACAAGCCGCTGGGGCCCCCGGAGCCGAAGCCGCCCCTGCGGCCCTGCCACTACCTGCAGGTAAGGGAGGGCACCGCGTGCCGTCTCGGCAGGCCGAGTGGGGCGGGCCCAGGGTGACCCCCTGTCCTTCCTCCAGACCGTAGCCCTGGGTACGACGGGCCGGTCCTCGGGTGCCTCCAAGGCTGCAGGATGTTGTGGCACTGGCCACAAACGTGTGCCAGCCCATGGGAGTACTTTCCCATTTGAAAGTGGCTGGTTTGGTCCCGGAGTGAGCTTGAGTGAGTTCACGGGCCTTACCCGACAGTAGCGTCTTTAAGCCAAGGAGCATGATTATGGAAACCACATGCATCCCCCTGGGGTGTGGATGAAACACATTCACCAAAGGCAAAAACAGATTAAAGGCAGTGGCTGGCTGGAGGTGGCGTATTGTGGAATTCTCTGTTTTTGATCAGTCCCTTCTCCTCCCGGCCTCCTAACCATGCCACCCCCGAGGGAGCTGGGGGAGCGCCAACCACTGAGAGGCACCCAGCCCTTTTAAGAGGCCTCTGCAATCACTTCTGTTAGCTAACAGTGCTGTTAGCAAAGCTGGAAAGTCTGAAGTTTTCCTTCAGTGCATGTATAATTTGTATTCCAATTCACACTCCCTTCGACGTGCCCGACAGCAGTTGCTGTAGGCTGTGCTCTGGGTTAGGGAGATCCTCACGGAATAATGAATAATAGTGCTAAACGCTGGCTGAGTCATCAGACGGTCAGCTAATGGAACAGATAAACAACTGTGAATCTTTTCGGGCGTCAGGTGGCTGCAAATCATTTTAGCAATTCCAATTGCCATCCTGGAACATGGTCCCAAACCCAGTGGTTCTGTTTTAAAAGGAAACGCTAACTAAATTGCTTTTATAGAAAGATTTATTCAAGGAGGCAAATTGGTAGATGGATAAAATATTATTTTTGTAGTCATGGGAGAGACTTAAATTTTGCTTGTAGTTAGCAAACGCCAGTGATATATAAATATGAAATTTTTACCGGTACATCTCTAAGAAATATGACAGATCCATCCAGGGCCCAGTCTAGTCATTGTGAGAGAAGCAAAACTCTCCTGTTTGTGTCCGTGTTTGGACCTGGGAAATCTCCAATGCAGTGTCCCCTGAGCACGTCAGTCTGGACCTACAGCTGGGGTATGGGGCCCCTGGGTGCCTGACTCAATGACCTGACTTTTCCATGACACTTCTTGGGGCACCTCGTACCCCTCAGGGCCTCCCTCTCAAACGTTTTCTGTCCCCTCTCCACTTATCGAACATCTGCTAATCATGGAAACTAGTAATCCGATACAAAGGCAAGAGTGCAACATAATAAACCCCAAACACTCGTCACCCAGCCTCGGGAACGATTGATTATTGATTCAGGGCCAGTCTTGTCCCATCAGTACCTCACCTGCCTTCCGGTCCAGGTTATGTTGAAACAAAGCCCACACGGCCTAGGTAGGTGTTTCTGTATTTATCTCTAAAAGACCCACACTGGAAGGTAAGGGCTCTTCCTTTTGAAACACAACTGCGATGCCATTAAGACGTTAAGGAATCACAATTCTTTAGAGTTTCAATATCTGGTCAATGTGCAGGGTTCCCCGTCAGCCCACATTTCTCTCTCACGGTTTGCTGGCGTCGGCATCCAGATCAGGGGCCTGCACGGGGTGGGGTGCCATGTCCATGAAAAATCTGTTGGTTTCTCCTCTGTCTCCTTCTCTTTGCTCTCTCTTGCCTCCACTGTCCTGCCCAGGGATTTTATTTTGGGCGGTGGTTAGGAACCCATTTGTCTGACGTTCCCCGCAGTCTGGGCTCCAACTGTGGGGTCTCGAGGGGTCACGCAGCCGCCTCTCGGGCCCTCGTGTTTGTCAGGCGGTGGTCAGGCCTCCACCATCAGCACCCCCGCCCGTGGTCCCTCACTGCTCACGTGAGGGTCACTAAGGACCTCGCCCGGTGGAGCGAGAGGGTCGTCCCTCCAGCCGTGGCTCCAGCAAAACCCGGTTTCCAGACTTCGGAACATTCGTCCTTATGTGATAATGTGTGAGAAATGACAAGTGAATGGGTCCCGGTGAAAAGTTGTGATTCGGTGGAACAACCCCTGGTGTTAAATAACATCATGCAGGCCCGCAAACCCCCCAGAGCCTCACGCGGAGTGGGCAGTCGTAGAGCCAGCCGCGTGGTCCTCGTGAAGGGACACTGTCTGGAGTCCACTCACGATGCAGCCTCAGAACAGTCTGGACCACAGTCGCCCGCGGTGGGAGCCACAGCGCAGGCAGGGCGGCGCCACGGGGCCCCAGAGAGACGCGGGTGAGGCGCTCACTCAGGAGACGGGTTCCTACCAAGCCCCCCTCCCTCCCGCTCCTTCCCGGAAGGGAGCCAGCCACGTCCTCCCCGGGGCCCCCGCTGGATCACGGGGGAGAGATTTGAGACCAGGAGCATCGCGATCTCCACTTCCTTCCCAGGTTCCTTTGTCCTGTTGGGCCAGGACTTCCAGGACCTTCTGCTACAGGGCTTCACCACGCTGATTGCATTAGGCTTTCTGGGGAAGGATACAGATCTCTGGATCCTCACCAGCGCAGATTTTATTTCACAGCCAGAAGGCAGGGGCACTGGAAGAATCTGTCTGTAGATGCGACCGCAGGAATACGATTTAGAAGAACAGAAGGAGAAATAAATGCTCATACGCTTTTCTTTTTCCACCAAAAGCTGAGACATTTGGAGCTGAACAAAAGGATTGCTTTTCACTTTCACCTTTGGTTTGTACGGAATACATAGTTAACATTAGAGCAAGAGTTTTTATGTTTTTAAGTAGGTCAAAGCAGACAATAGGCAGAATTGAAAGAAAATTATGGTCCTTTTTATTCTTTGAAAGAGCTTGTTTGGGTAGTTTCTCCATCAGCAGACAAAGCGTCTAAGGTCAGAGTGTTAATGAATGTCACGTAAATTGGGCGGGTGACCTGCGGGGGCTTAGCTCAGGGAACAGGTGGCCCCCTTGTCATGTGCTGCCCTGGGTTCTAGGGGCACGAAGGTAGGAGGTGCCCGCCTGGCCCTAATGGGAGGACAGGTGAGGGCAACTGCGTCGTCTAGAGAACACGGCGGGGACACGTGAGAACATGCCAGGAACACAGGCCTTGGCCCCCATCACATCGCACTCCAGCGGCACGTAGCCCGGGGCCAGCACCAGCTCGGTACCCCCTTCTCCCGTCCTGGCCTCCTGGCCTCTCCGCAGGCCTCCTTCACTCTCCCTTCCTCCTTCCTCTCTTGATTGTCTCTGCCCGACTGGTGGTCCAGACTCGCAGGGTCTCTCCTGGCGACTGGGGGTCTTACCCCAGTGTCTGTGCTAATAATGCTGCTGTTCCAAAGGCAGCATCTTGTTTGGTGTTTAACGCAGGAAGAGTTCCCGTCCCAACATGACACGACTCCAGGGACCCGCCAGAGGGGAGGAGCGGAAGGACCGTGGAGCAGGGAGAGCCACTGTGAAGCGTGAAAATCTTCCCACACTTGCCAAGTATTTCAGCCCCACTCCCAAGCTCCATCCCGCCGAGGTCCGCATGCCCCCAGACCCAGGCACCGAGCCTGCCCCACCGTCCTTCGCGGGAAAGGGCTCTAAACGCTCCGTAAGTCGTGAGCATCCTGCATCCCAGAGCGGAAGCCGGGTCATAAAGTTGATGAAGTACCGGCGTGCGCACAGAAGTACATCCTACAAACGCTGCATTTCCCAATGACATTCGTTCAGTGGGTTCTGTTTGTGCTTTAGAGAAACCATCCACCTCTACCAAAGGGGGCCTCTTCTCGTTTCTGCAGTAAGCACTTCAAGGGGCCTCAGGCTTCCAGAGCCCTGGACGTGTGCTTCCACGCGATCAGAAGTGAAAGCTGACTTCTGACTAAGAGCTGAGCTCTGAGGCTGACCACCTCCCACACCCTGGCTTAAGTGGCCGCCCCATCTGTCCAGAGTGTGTCTCGCGCCCCCGTCCCTCCCTCCGCCTGCATTGCTCTGCTCGCTGGTCTACGATCTGTCTCCCCGACAGGACTCCGCACCCCCATCACCGCATTATTCCAGCGTCTGGTGGGGTCGGACTCGTAATAAAGCCCCGAATGAAGGAACGAGGAGGCTCGTTTGTCCTGTGATGCCGCAGGACACCTGGAAGCAGTGAAAAGATACTTAGATGTCGGTTCAACAAAGCAAGCGTCTTTCCAGGCACTGGAGGCGTCTGGGTGGTTCTGGAATCGGGTGATCAGGAGGATGGGTGAGCCCCCAGCCCCTTCTGCTCTCACAGGATTCGTGACTCTTCAGGATGGTTGAAATTAGGGCTCATGAAGACCATCCAACTCCAGAAAACCAGTAATTCTGACAAGCTTCTCAGAAGCTTAATTGTTTCAGCCGGTTCCCAGCCCCCCGGAGCCCCGGGGCTGTCCCCGCCGGGAATGGCTGGCATCGTGGCCACTAGGAGATTTCTTTGGCCCCTCTGTGGGTTGGGTTACTCCCCAAACCTGCTGAGGTGGCAGGTCCCTTCCCCCGGAGTCCCCATGGAAACCCTCGTCCCGCTTCCGGGCGCTTCTCACAATCGATCTCTTGTGTTTCCACGTGCACGTCTTGGCCGATTTCATCAGCACCTAAGACACGCTCACATCGTGGGGCATTTTGCCTTCTCTGTTCTTTCGTGACAGTGGACGGGTGGGTCCTGGAGAGCAGTGGCAATCCCTGGGAAGGGTTTGAAAGGAGCCGTTCCCAGAGCACAGGGGAAACCATTACCGTCCTAGGCCTGTGGGCAGGGTCCGGAGAGAGGGGGCCCGTGGAGGCAGGACCCCCAGCATTCGGAGACCTGGTTGAGGCAGCTCCTGCCAGACTGTGGGCCCGAAGCTGGAGAGAGCTCTGGAAGGCGCTCCACACCCTCCCCACTGCCCCCGCAGTGCAGCCCTCGGCAGAGCCAACCAGAACCGGAGGCTAAGGGACCCGGGCTGGCGAGAGGCTCCCTCAGTGTCAGGGCACAGAGCAAGGGGTGGGGGGAGGAGACCAGGGACCAAAGGGGACAGGAGAGGGCATGGGGAGCATGACCAGCACATATGGACGGTGCCCAGCACGTAGGAGAGTGACCAGCACATATGGACGTTGCCCAGCACATGTGGACAGTGCCCGGCACATATGGACGGTGCCGACAGAGGACTAATGGGTGACCAGCACACAGGATTACCTCCAGGAGGCCACGCCCCGTTCAGTGCATCATGTTTAGTCCCTCGTATGGTCTCAGGCCTGTGACAGGCATTTGGGAAATGTTGTTGAGATAAATTCTTCACTGAAGGATGCTGGGGTTCTAGTATTTGCCAGCCGTGAGCCCGGTCAACCTTTCTGCCTCATTGATCTCATACATATCAGCCTTTGTGGTGAGACTCAACACAGTGTAAGAAAGGCGCTTGGAAAATCATCAGTCATTATATAAACCTATAATATTGTGTGGGTGAATATTCTACTCTATCCACATTTACCAGTTAAGAAGGACGAGGTCTGTGTGTGACTGTGAATGTGCACGGTAGAAATCAAAGGAGAGCTGACACTCAGGCTGGCGGTTCTCTCTTGTGCACGGGGGTCGGGGCAAGATGGTGAGCGGCATCCCTGGCCTCAAGCCTCCAGCGGCCAGGAGGCAGTCCCCCCACCTTGAAGATGACCAGACTTGTCTCCGGACGTCACCAAGTGTCCCCGGGAGACAGAATTACCCCCAGCTGAGAACCACTGGGGTCGTCCCAAGAGCATGAGGGTTAGAACTAGGTGGACTTGGGCTCATCAGAAGCCGACTCCCCTGGGCTGGGGGCAGGGCCCCCCTCCGCCTGCACCTCCTCCCGGGCCCTGACTCCCCACCCTCAGCACCCCTCCCAGCACCACCCACCTCCCAGGTGTCCGAGCTCAGCTGGGAAGCCTTCTTATGAGACGCCGTCTTTTTTTTTTTTTTTTTAATTTTTTCCTTTTTATTTTGATATAATTTTAGATTTACATAAAAGTTGCAATAATAGAAAAGAAAACTGAGGTATACGCTTCACCCCATTTCTCCTGTGTTAACAACTTAGATCACCATAGCACAGTTGTCAAAATCAGGAAATTAACAACGTTATAATATTAGTAACTTAAAAACAGATCTCATTTGAATTGCACCAGTTTTCCCCGATGTCCTCTTTCTGTTCCCACAATCTTTTAGTTATTGTGTCTCCTTAATCTCCAATACATGATGGGTCCCCAATCTTTCCTTGCCTTTATGACCTTGACGCTATTGAAGAATAACAGTTATTCTGTAGAATGTCCCTCAGTTTGGGTTTCTCAGATGTTTTCATGATTAAAGTTATGCATTTTTGGCAAGAATACCCAGAAGTGATATTGTGTCCTATTCAGTACATCATATCAAGGGGTACATGATGTTTATATGTCATATCAGGGGTAACGCTAACCTTGATCCCTTGTTTAAGTTGGTAACCTCGGAAAGTTGTTTTTGTACGCGGTGGTTCTGGAACATGTGAGACGCCTTCTTATGAGACGCCTTCTCAGGTCCTATGAGGCTTGTTGATAGCTAAACCACACCCTCTCCAAAGTCCATGCGTTTATACCCATTGTGCAGTTGTTTAAACAACTTTCCTGCCCGTAACCATGGCTCCTAAACATGTCAAACCAAGTATCCTGTTTATAGCAAGTATTTCATGGTGTCTCCTGGACTATTCTAAAATGAAATTCAGGCTTCCCTGGTGGCGCAGTGGTTGAGAATCTGCCTGCCAATGCAGGGGACACGGGTTCGAGCCCTGGTCTGGGAAGATCCCACATGCCGCGGAGCAACTAGGCCCATGAGCCACAACTGCTGAGCCTGCGCATCTGGAGCCTGTGCTCCGCAACAAGAGAGGCCGCGATAGTGAGAGGCCCGCGCACCGCGATGAAGAGTGGCCCCCGCTTGCCACAACTAGAGAAAGCCCTCGCACAGAAACGAAGACCCAACACAGCCAAAAATAAATAAATAAATAAATAAATAAAAATTAAAATGAAATTCATGTGTAACCGACCTACACGTGCTATTCTGAGTATAGATTTGACCCTTGAACAACACATGTTGGAGCTGCGTGGGTCCACTTGTAGGTGGAATTTTTCAGTAGTAAATACTCAGCGCTACATGATCCACGGCTGGTTGACTGCTCAGATGCTGCGCCGAGCATGTGGAGGACTGACTACAAGTGATACTCGGATTTTTGGCTGCATGGCAGGTCAGCACCCCAACACCTGCATTGTTCACGGGTCAACTGTATAGGTTTGTTTACGTGTATAATGTGCCCAAACGCTAATAAAACAGAGAAATAAAAGGAGGGTCACTTTTAACTAAGAACATGAATTTTAATACAAGAATGTCTGGGCACATGGCAAACATGTACAGAAGGAAGTATTCGGAAGCTTGTTTCTGGATGAAGACACAATAATTTAGACCCGTGGAGGGAATAGTAATGATTCACGCACCACCAGCAGATTCACCCACCAGATGGGATTTTCGGCAACGGTAAACAGTTCTTGGTGAAGTATCACACCAAACAAAGTTCTCTCTTGCCCTGATTTACATGGTTAGTTGCATTCCTGAAAAATCCACTGTTCGTTAAAACCATGCAAACGGAAAACGAAAAAAGCAAAAAAACTTTAGTTTACATACAAAGAAGAGTTAGATTCAAGGCTCAGGTCATTATAGACAGAAAAGCGTACACCACACAAACCAGTTCTTCATGGGGTGGGATTGTGTCGTGCTTTCCTGAGAACGAGCATCTCTGGCCCCCGGGATGCTGGTCATGCCCACCAAGTATATGGCAGTCACGGCTGCCCCCGATGGGTGTCTTGGGTGGCCCTAGAGGGTGTCCCCACTTGGAACTGCTGTTGTTTACTGTAACAACCTGGAACTGAGAAGCCCAGCTGTCTTGCTCTCAATTATATTCCCAGTGGCGAGTGTGCCTGGCATGCATTTAAAACAAAACAAAAAAATTTTTTGGAATGAATGGAGAAGACATTTCCCTACAGGGACACACAGCGTTTGATGGCATTTTCTTCCTTGGTTTCAACACCTGAAAGAGAATATTATTACAAAACCCTGGCCCTTGTCACCTGTGCCTTGCTGCTTGAAAGGAAGAAAGGACATTTTAATCTGCCGCGTTGAAGTTTCCTTCAAGCAAGAAGCAGGAGACACTGAACTGTACACTCAACTCAACCTTAGGAAAATGCCTATTTAGACATCATAAATATCACTCTATGCAAGTAGGAACTAAATAATTATCGCTAAATGCAGCAAAGATCACGCATGGATTTGCAGAGGAAGGAAGTTCATTGTCACTGTGGAAGGAAGTTCATTTGTTCATTCATTAAAACACTTGTTGTTTTGGGGCCAACCCTGGCCACTCTTACCTGCCATTGCAGGTTTTTGACACTGTAATACACCCAAGAAAGAGTTATTGACTCAGGCACGGTGGCATTTTCGTGTCACCCCCTTGTTCTTTTGATAGTCTGGAGACATGTGCTTTGGAAGCAGTATTCAGAGCCCACGCTTGACTCTGGTTTACACTCCTTCTGTATTGAAATCTCTCCTGTCAGAGACTGCGAAATTGGCGGCTTACATCAGAAACAAAAAAATACAAGCTGCTCTCATTTGTTAGTTAATTCACAAGCTGCTGGGGAAAAAATCTTTGTTTTTTTTACGGAAACATGTTTTTAATTCACAAAAACTCCATAAAGCTGCCAGTGGGGATGCATCTTTCCCGGCTCCTCTCCATCTGTCTCCTGCCGTCTCCAGCCTCCCTCCCTGGAGCGCCCGGCCCATAGCGGAACCCCGGCCTTCTCCTTCCTGGGCCTTTGTGTGCCTCTCTCTTCTGCCTGCTGCTCAAATCCCAGGAAGTTAGAGCCCAGACCCCTCCTCCAGGAAGCCTTCCCAGATCATTTCCCCTCTGTCCACAGCTTCCACTGACTGCTTCCCTGTTTTCCCTCCACACCTGCTTCTGTAGCCCTAATTAAACCATAATTCACTTTCTTTTATGCCTGCCTCCCTACTGAAATGTACTGTCATTCGGGACTAAGTTTTCTAAAGTATACTTTTTATTACACTAGCAAGATATATGGTCCATGTAGAAAATTTAGAAGACATAAGTATAAAGAAAAATCATTGAGAAACCCGCAGTCACTATCTCCCAGGGATGATTCCACATCCTTCCGGCTACGTGTCTATGCATGTTGCAGGCATATCTGTCTTTAAAGTATAAGAACACGGAGTGCATACTCTAAAAATGCTCCCGCCCATGAACACCCTTCCTCGGCTAAATATCAGTTCTTCTGCACAGTATCCATGGCATGCCATGGCATGCTTGTAGTAACTATTTCCCACCACCCCATCAGATATTATCAGTTTTCCTCCTTTGACCCTGATGAATGGTTCACACTCCCTGGCGTGAACCCTGTTGCCTGGGGACATTGCTGGGTCAGAGGCGCCCACAGTCTGAAGTCTTCTGATATGTGGCCGTAAAGGTTGGACCCACATTACCACCTGGCGTGAAATGGCGTGGAAATGTCTGTGCCCACATCTGTCTCCATCCTGGCAATTTGTTCTGATGGTGGAAAACTGACTTTTGGTAAGAAAACCCACGGATGAGGATCTAAATGCCCAGAGAAGCTCAGTCTTCCTTCTTCCTTAGTCATTTCTTCCTCGTGCCCCACATCCTGAGCGTCAGGAGATACCTTCTATGTGCGTAAATCTACGCCTATTTCCCCGGGGGCTGATTTCTTGCTCTGTCACCGGGCCTTTCTCTCCTCCCATCGTGTCTCTGGCGGTTCTGCACTGCCGTCTGTGGCCTCGTGCCCGCCCGCCCACTCTGGACCACTCCCCAGGGTCACTGTCCTCTGAAACCCCCTGGAGACAGGCACTCAGCACCCGGCGACAAGGAGCTTGGAAACGCCACCCACACGGCCCCTGCTCTGCAGCTGCAGGGACTCGGCTGCGGATCCCCCGGGGCCACGCAGCCCTGGGGGGTCAGGGTCCACTGAGGACCTGGAATCTCCACCCCGTTAATCCCCCTCCTCGTCCTGTGTGTGGCTGCGAAGTCTCCACCCGCTTCCCGTGGACCTAAGCCAGCTCGGGGTGGGCGGAGGGGGAGCTGTTTTAAAACACAAACTGCAGGCAGGACCCACGACGTGTCAGCACGGGGCCTGGAGGGGCTGGATGCCCACCCGCTCGCCTCTCAGCGAGGGGCCGCCCCGTCCCTGCTTGTCTTGGCCGGAACCGCAGAAGGTACATGCTGTCCCATCCCCGGTTTCCCCTCCTGGGCTGTAACATGCGAGATGTCTGAAGAGGTGTTTTAAGAAAATGGAGAGAAGGTGCCTTCAGCTGAAAACTCTGCCTTTCCAGCCAGGCATGCGCGTCCCTGGCGGGGATGGTGACAAATGGGCCCACTGGCGCCATCAAAACTGGAAAGATGACAAAGGGACATATCTACGAAACAGAAACAGACTCACGGTCACAGAGAACAGACTGTGGTTGCGAAGGGGGGCTGGGGGAGGGGTGGATTGGGATCTTGGGGTTAGCAGGTGCAAACTATTATATACAGGATGGATACACAACAAGGTCCTACTGTATAGCACAGGGAACCTATATTCAATCTCCTGTGATAGACCATAAGGGAGAAGAATATGAAAAAAATATATACGTATGTAACTGAGTCACTTTGCTGTACAGCAGAAATTAACACAGCATTGTAAATCAACTAGACTTCAATAAAATTTTTTTTAAACCCTGGGAAAATGGCGGGACTCCTCTTAGGATGATCTACGGAGTGTCCGTGAGTCTCTGAATAGTCACCATAGGAAGAACCCTGCCTCTGAAGACCGTCAGGACAGACTGGCAACGTCCTCTGTCTCGGTGAAGAGCGCTCTGGGAGATCCCGTCCTGCAGCATGGAGAGCACGTGTGTTAGGTCCTTGGACTGTGGAACTCCGCCTGACGGTGCGGGCATGTGTGGAATCGTGCACCCTCTACCCTCGGCCGCTGCTGGGCGTGGTTTGGGTCTTTGTAAGGGTCACGGCCGGTGGAGCGTGAGCTGCACGGGGCAGGCGCGTGCGGTGTAGACACCCTGTGACTTGTGTGTGCTGTGTGAGGACGCCGGGTTTCCTAGATGGGGGGTGGACACGGAGTGCAGGCCTGCTTCATCCTCTTCGTGGCGTAGCCCATGCACCCCGGGAGTGACACAGAAGCGCTGAGGGGGCGTCGCTCTGCTGGGACCCAGGCCATGGACAGCGTTCGGGGTCCGAGTCCCAACCCAGCGCAGTGTGCTTTCCAGGCGTGCAGGGCCCTGGCGTGTGGGCCACGACCCGACTGTGGGGCGCACCCCTGTCAGCTCTCACCACGCAGCAGGGCCTCCTCCTCCTCCTGGTTTCCTTCTTCCTCTTCTTTCTTCTTCTCCACACTGGAGACCTCTTCTTCCAGTTTTCTCAAGTTTCAACTGCTTTCCTACCAGAAGGAAATAAATCGAAATGTTAGTGGTGCTGTTTTCCAGGTGCTGAGACTACAAATGGGTTTTTCTTTCTACGTTTCTAACATTGTCTCACTTTCCTCATAATGTTTATTACTTTTATAACAGGGGAGAAAACAATAATTGTATATTAATGTCCTTTTGGGATTTGAATGACAGACCCCTAAGAAGCGTCTGACTTTCAATGCTAAGTGACCATAACGAGCTGTGTCTTCACGAGCTCAGAGGATTTGTCCCCAAAGAGGCAGTAACGGAATTCTCACGCCAAGGCTGATGCACGCCCTGTCTGTTCTCTCCTAGGTGCCCCAGGACGAGTGGGGAGGGTACCCCACTGGGGGCAAAGACGAGGAGATTCCCTGCAGGAGGATGAGGAGCGGGAGTTACATCAAAGCCATGGGTGACGAGGAAAGCGGGGAGTCGGACTCCAGCCCCAAAATGTCCCCCAAGTTGGCCCTCCGGCCGGAGCCCCTGCTCAAGTCCATCGGACAGAGGCCGCTGGGAGACCTCCAAACGTAAGCCCCCCGTGCGCCTCCCTCACCCCAACCCAGGGCTCTTCTCACACTAACCGCGGCCACTTGTCAAAAAACCCTAGAAAAAGTCCTGGGTTGAAAATATTAGACTCAATGGCCATCAATTTTCAAGTCCTTAAAAAAAAAACAATCAGACCTTCGGTTATTTACTCACTGCATAGTAATTAACGGAATACACTTGGGCAGTTTCTATGTCAAATATTAATTTTCAAGCACCTATCATAGCCGATGACTCATCCGTGTCTTCTCAGATCATTCCAGCTATTTATCAGGAGCACATTTGTGTGAGTGTGTGAGTGTGTGTGTGTGTGAAAATCACAATGGGGAATTTTTTGTTTACTATAACTTTACAAGTGCACATGTAGGCAACAAATTTTTTGCAAGGTAGGGGCAGGAACTGGATTAATTTTACAAATATCATAGCATATGCTTTATATATTTGTCCAAAAATACATCGGGGTTTTTTTTGTTTTTTCTTTAATTGAAGTATAGTTGACTTACAATGTGGTGCCAGTCTCTGCTGTACAGCAAAGTGGCTCAGTTATACACACATAGACGTTCTTTTTTGATATTCTTTTCCATTATGTTTTATCCCAGGAGACTGGATATAGTTCCCTGTGCTCTACAGTAGGACCTTGTTGTTTATCCAGTTTATATATACTAGTTGCATCTGCTAATCCCAAACTCCCACTCCATCTCCCTCCCTCCCCCTTGGCAACCACAAGTCTGATCTCTATATCTGTTAGTCTGTTTCTGTTTCATAGATAGGTTCATTTGTGCCATATTTTAGATTCCACATGTAAGTGATATCATATGGTATTTGTCTTTCACTGACTTACTTCACGTAGTACGATAGTCTCTAGGTCCATCCATGTTGCTGTAAATAGCATTATTTCATTCTTTTTTATGGCTCAGTAGTATTCCATTGTATATATGTACCACATCTTCTTTATCAACTCATCTGTCGATGGACATTTAGGTTGTTTCCGTGTTTTGACTATTGTGAATAGTGCTGCAATGAACATAGGGGTGCATGCAAAGACACATTGTTGATAAATTTAACTAATTTCCAAAATATAAACAGAGGAAACTAGGAACTCGGCTATTCATTTGAACTATGAAAATATGACTATAATTCTTAGCAGTCACCTTGTGTGTTTTTGGTCCTTCCAGCTAAGTCTGGATGTTAAGCGCAAAGAACTGTCTGCTTTTCCCACCACGAGCTGTGGCTTCTCTGATGTGAAGGTTCAACAAGAGGGTGAAACAGCAGCTCAGTGCTTTGCCAGTGTTGCATCCAGAGTTGTTCTTGTGATGTAGTGAGAGGATGGGGCTGTGACCAGGGTGTCACCCTTGAGTCATCCCCCACCCGTGCCCCGTGCACATGGTGACATGTGAAACAATGGTGTGATTTCTCCTGATAAATCCAGTCATCCGTTAAATGTTACCTCACAGGATGAAAAATTAGAATTTTGAAGTGAACCGTATCCTACATTTGACAAACGTGAACGGTACCTTGATGACCTCGTTCACTTAAATCCCTCAGCAATTGTGTTGGGGATGCCAGGCAGGAACGGGTGAGGCAGGCGGGGTCGTCTGTCTCGTTCCTTACGGGTCCCCTAAGGTAAGGCGCTGCCTTACACAGAGAAGGTGGTCAGGGGAGGTTTGTGAATCAGTGCCCAGGAGCCAAGCCAGAGGCTCGCCCTGTGGAGCTCACAGAGGGAAAACCGGGACAGGGGTGTGTAAGCAAAGAAAGCAAACCATTGGAAGAGGTTGTCAGTGGAAGGTTGTGCTGGGAACTTAAGAAGTGAGGGGTTAGGGGTGGGGAGCCAAAGGCATCACCTGACCCAGGCACCCAGCCGTCAAGGGCTGGACCAGGCATCAGTCTCCCCAGCTTGATTTGGGGGTGCCTGAAGACACATCTGAGAACTCTGGGTTATCTGAAAACCCCACGCCCCCCCAGGCAGCAGTTGTGCTTAGCAGGTCTTGGGGTTCTGATCCGCTGGGTAGGGCCACCGACTTAACTCCTCATTTTAAAAGTTCGTGATTCATTTCATGATTGTGCACATTGAAAGCAAACCATGAAAAAGAAATAAAAGCAGGCAGTGTTTGAACTGCGAGCAGGGATCAGGCCTTTTAAGACTTACGCACTTCGTTTTCCTATTGACAAGGTCCCTCCTCCCTGCCTGCTGACCCCAGACTGGTTGTGCTCCCTGGACCCCTGTCCCCAGCCCTTGACCTCTCCCCGCGGGACCACGATTCCCTTCTTCTTCAGCGGTCAGCGCCTGCCTCTCATCCCTCCCCTCATCTGTACCAGGCGCCAATGCTGACGATGTTCAGAAGATATTGTTAGGAGTTTACATTTGTAAAACCCACATCATTACCCAACATCGTAAAAATTCCCTCAGAAACCTAAGAGAGTGATGGAGAGGCAAGACCATTGGACAGCGTAACCGTTCACCATCCGCGTGTGGAAATGGAGCTGGGGGTTCATCCACAGAGGCTTCTAACCCCAGCACACCCACTGCACTTCATAGCTCGGGAAGCTTGGGGGGAAATGAATAGAATATGCTGCCTAACACCTGCTGCTGTTCTCAGCTCACTTACGTCTACGTTGGCCTTGCAAACACTGCCCACTCTGTCTGCAGAGATAAGCCCTTGGTTGGACCCTTCTTCCCATTATTCTGTATTTATCACTCCGTTCATCCCTCCGACACGTGCCAGGCACTGTGCTAAATTCTCCCTACACATGTGTGAATTATTCTTTTCCCCCAAATCTGACACTGCAGTGGAGATGTGAAGGGGAGGGGGCAGCTCTCTGTGACATGTCCAGACGACACCATGCCCTGCAGGACTCCTCTGCTAATTTGCAAAGTCCGTGAAACTCCCGTAACAAGTTGCTCTTTGTGTTAACATATGAAATTTCTCTTTAAAATATGTTACCGGGAGGTATATCAAGTAAGTTGTTATTATTGCCTGTTAGGATCTTAGCACATCTTAGAATTTTATAGGTTTCGATATAATTTCACTTATTTTCGTCTTAAATGGCATCATGAAAACTCAACTCTTTACCCAGGGAAATAAAAACTGTGCCCATTTTATGGAACAGAACCCTGAGTCAGAGGAACAAGGTACTGAAGGCCACGTAAGGGACCAGGGGTTTGAAATGAAAAGTTCTTTTAATCCCACGTCCAAGGAAAGCATTTCACCCAAATAGCAGGATCGTGTGCCTGGGGACCAGCATGATCTCTGAGGGAAAGGAAGTGGTAGTTTTAAAGTGGTGTTTAAAATATGACTGAAAACCATCAGATTTAACAGTGCACTGAATGTTTTCCCTCTGATACCACAGAACTTCACCAGCAGGAGCTGACTGACAGAACCGTTTAAGAGTCAAGTGATAAACATAAGAATTAGTGTCTGCCAACCTCCTTTAGGTTTTATTCTCAGTATGCACAATTAATTCTATTCACATTCATAATGGTATTTAAGAATGCAGATAAAATAGCCCGATGAACCTAGTAATTATACTTTAGTTTTAATTTGTTGGATTGATGGATTTATGTTCTTATCGTTGAATTATCACATGGGCACACTGAAACCTTAGGAATTTTACGAGCCTCCCAAGTCACAGTAAACACTGGTATAAAATGGACTTTCCCAGCAGCCCTTCTTCAATCTGCCCGGCTAAGACCTGAAAGGAGATTGGGTGTTTAGTTGCCTGTTACCAGCCCTTTTGAGCCACATAATATAAAACCCCTTCTGTGAAGGCCGCACGTACTTGAAATGCTTGACCTCTGGGAACAGTGATTCTGTTGAACACTGTCTTGTCTTCCTGCTGTTAAACCGAGAAAAAAGTCAGTCTTCTCACTAATAATTGAGTGCATGTCCTCATTACACATATAAGGATTTTCGCTTTCACCTTGCTGGGTTCTCTATAGAGTGCAAGGAGACAAAGTTTTTTCACTCTCGAAAGAAAAATGAAACAAAAACAGACACGCGAAGACCTGTCACAGCTGTCTTACTGCTCAGAATTCTCAACAGTTGTGTTGACTGATCAGGAAAATCAGACCCCCAGGCCGGGGACAGCCCCTGTCTCTCTGTGGGTCAGACTCTGCCCATAGGCAGACACCATTTAGAATTATTTTAAATGAAGTGCAAATTTCAAGATGCTACTGAATCTAATTTACTGGATTTTTAAATTAACTTATGTATTAGTATCTGGAGAATTCACTTTTTATAATTATGAAAGGTAGACCAACTAACTTAATTTGGGGGCTTTGGGGTATATTTTTCTGCTTAGCTGAATTGAGAAGTCAAAGCTCTAATAATTGTGAACATCTCTGAGTCATTCTCTCAAGAAGGTAGCATTTTAAATTTATAGAGAAAGGAGAGCTTATTTTAAGAACTACTTCATATGTAAAGATAAACTCAGGTGGGTTACAGATATAAGCATAAGAATCATATTTGTATGTGTGAGTATATACAGGTATGTGTGTGTATATATATATACATGTGTGTATACATGTATGTGTATATACATGTGTATGTATATGTATATGTGTATATATATACATGAATGTGTGTATATGAATATTTTACAATCTTGGGTTGGAGAAGGCATATCCAAACCTTATTCCACAGTGAGAAACTACAAGACATTGACAGATTTTAATTCATAAAACTAAAAACGTATTCATGGTAAAAGCCAACAAACAAATCAACAAACTAAAAGTACTGTCACCAAAGTAAAACAATCATAAAAACCTGGGAAAATGTTCCATAATACAGGTGACACATTTTCATACTCTTAATACAAAGAGATGCCTTACAAATCAGTAAGGAAAAGGTGAGCACTGTAGCTATAAAAATGGACAAAGGCCAGAAAAGAGTGTTTACGGGACTTCCCTGGTGGTGCAGTGGTTAAGAATCCGCCTGCCAATACAGGGGACACGGGTTCGAGCCCTGGTCCGGGAAGATCCCACATGCTGTGGAGCAACTAAGCCCGTGTGCCACAACTACTGAGCCTGCGCTCTAGAGCCTGTGAGCCACAACTACTGAGCCCGGGTGCCACAACTACTGAAACCTGCGTACCTAGAGCCCGTGCTCCTCAACAAGAGAAGCCACCGCAATGAGAAGCCCGTGCACCACAACTAGAGAAAGCCCATGCACAGCAACGAAGACCCAATGCAGCCAGAAATAAATTAATTTAATTTAATTTTTTAAAAGACTGTTTACATACCTTATCAGTAATTGAAACTTTTAGAGAGTGTTTTAGCATTCCACTTAAAACTAAAAATCTAAAATCCTATTCTAAAGAAATTGCTGTAAAGCATGCAAATATGTGCAAAAATGTAGTGATGTGCACAATTTCATTGTATATCACTGTAAGAAATTGTAAATTGCCTATATGCCCATCAGTAGGCCTTGGGTCCCTCTTGGGACAATCTAGCCTCTGGATACACCTGTAAGCAGTGACACAAGTAAAATGTTGTTCATTGCAACATCATCAGTAATAGCAAAAGTTTAAAACCATCCAAAGTTCACCACTATAGTGCTGATTGAATAATAGATATACAAGTATTAAAATAGTAGAATATTATCAATAGAATATACTAGAAGATTAGGCAGCTATAAAAAATGAGGAAGATTTCTATGTACCGATTTGGAGTGATCCAGGTTACATCACCTTTAAAAAGTAAAGCATAGGACATTATTATATAGCTGCCACTTTTCTATAATAAAATGGGAAGATAAGATTAAAACTCATATCAGTTTATATTACATAAAGAAACAATAGAAGAATAAATAGAAACTAATAAAAATGTTTACCTCTAAGGAGTGAAGAGGAAGTAGGTGCAATAGTGTTGGGACCAGGACATCTCAATATGTCCCTTTTCTGTATATAGTGTTAACCTTCATTTATGCAAATGTGCCATCTATTCAGAAATAACAGAACTTAGAAGACACGATAAAAGAAAATAAAACCTACTCTCAAAAAACAGAGCAGCCAAGAGGAGAGTTAGAGATAACCGATGATAGAACTATCAGAGAGAACCTAAAAATAACAAATTAATGCCAAAGGATCTAAGGGAAAACGTGGAGTACTTACATACACAGAAGGGAAGTTGGCAGAGAGAGAAAAATTAGAAGAAAGAGGCGGCTAGAAATACTACAGATGAAAATCATGGTGTTAGAAGTAAGGAGTTTTGCCGCTGAGCACCTCAGCAGACTCAGCATAACTGAGTGATAATCAGTGAGCTTGAAGATAGGTCCACAGAAATCACCAAACTGAAACGCAAAGAAAAAAATGTAAGAAATAAAAAGTGGAAGAACTGTGGGAAAATATCAAACTGTCCAACACACTGGAATCCTGGGAGGAAAAGAGACGGGGAAGCAGTCAATAGAAGAAACATTTGAAGACATAACGCCCAAGAATTCGTAAAAATAACAAAAGACATTAAATCACAGATTGAAGAATCTCAGAAAATCTCAAGAAAGATAAGTACCAGAAACAAAACAAAAGCCACACGTATACACACATTGTTTTCAAACTACCAGAAACCAAGGATAAGAGACAATCTTAAAGAAAGCTGGAGAAAAATTAAAGACACATTACATACAGAGGAACAAAAAATTTTCACAGACTTTTTGTCATAAAGTATTCAAGCCAGAAAATAATGAAGTAACCTTTAAAGTATTAAAAGAGAAACCTATTAACCCAGAATTATAGACTTAGAGAAAGTATCTTTCAAAAATGAAAGTGAAATAAAGACTTTTTCACAAAAACAAAAGCAGAGAAAAACATTGCCAACAGACCTGTACTAGGAGAAATATTAAAGGAAGTTCTTCAGGCATGAATATGGGATAATACGAGGACAGACAGACATCTGGGGCTGTGCAGAAAAGGACAGTTCCATATCTGCGTTGTGATGCAGGACCATGCGCCTGCCACCATGCCCAGAGCTGTGCGGAAAGGGAGGGATGCTGACAGTGGGCAACTGAACCAGAACTGGAAAACCCAATCCTGCAAAATCAAAAACAAAAGGCGGTAAAATGGGGTGTGTGCAAGCAGCTCCTCTGTGGCGAGGCATAAACATTAATCCGGGACAGGAGGAGGGGAGAGCACTGCAGCCTCACCCCTTTTTGCTGGTTCACATCAGGCAACATAAGACATGCCCCTTGGCCGCTGGTTGGAGAAGAGATCGAACAAGTCACAGGAGAGAACCCCGGCTCGGAGGTGAGCGCCGGAGAAGAGGTGGGAAGATGGGCTCAGATGGTCCCTCTGAGACTGAACAGGAGGTAGGGACCAAGGGACAGGGATGGCACCTGGCGCTGTGCCCCTCAGGTCTCCACCCACTGGGGAAGCAATCCCACTGCAGGCTTTGCAGACTCGGCAGGCATCTGTCTGTGAAGGAGGGTGGACCCGCTCAGCACTGTGGCCTTTTTCTTTCGCTATTCATGGATGTCACCAGGATCTCACCCTCACACCTCTTCATTTATTTTGATTGTTTCTCTAGTAAATCCTCAGCTTTTGATTCTCAGACTGTGGAATCAGCTCTGTGTTAAGTTATTATTCTCTACTGTTTTCTTGTTTTCTAATTCAGTAATTATGCTCTTATTGTTAATTTTTTCTTTGTATTTCCTTAGATCTAATTTGTTATTTCTCTCATTCTTCAGCTGAATGCTTATTTAGTAGTGAAAGTGTTTAAGACTATGAATATTCCTGAGAGTGTACCTATACCTGCCTCACACATACCCTGATAGGTGATGCTTTTGTTGTCACTACTTTCTGGATAGTCTGCAATTTTGTTTTGATTTTCACCTTGATCAAGGGTTTGAATGAATTAAATGAAGGAAAGATCAACTTACTAGGATAAATGTAGCCACTAGTAACTATTTTTCTTCCTTTTAATTACTTTTTGAAACTTAAGTATTGTGTAGAGTTTTTAATACTGACCACCTTTCCTTTCCAGCCCTTTGGGCAGGGAACTTGATTTTAGAGAAACAGATAAAATATTGTTCTTTTTTCCAATGTTTTCCCATTTCTCATTGTATGAGCTCTCGATTCCCCCAAAAGTCGTCATTCCTGATGACTCTCACAGCTGCATACTCATTTACTCACTCTTCAATCTACCACAGAACTACTTTTGGCCTTTTTGCTCCCATTCATCTAAGTGTGACATGTGCTTTCCTGCACAGAGCTGAGGATGTTTCCTCAGTTCACCTCATGCTGAACTGCCAGAGTTCAGATAGCATAATGGACAAAGAATTTGTCACACTTGAACAGTGAAGAGTGTTGAAAGCAATCACTCTTTAAACACAAGTCACTGTCTTTACCTCTGTGGACTTCAAGCGTCTAACAGTGACACACAGATGGATCAGCTGAGCACTTGTGAGAGGTCAGACAGGGCTTTCTGTTAATAAACCAGAAGCCAGTGGCTGTCAAAGCACTGACTGTTTCCAGAGAATGCACTGAATAAAGAGATTAGAGCAAAGAGAGGCAAATCTGTAAGATTTGGGTGCAAAATTAAATAAAATTAAGCCGAATAGTAAACCTGAAGCAGCAGTGACTTTTAATAAGTCACATTATATGCAATTCTCCCAAATGTAGTAAAGATGATTTATTCTATGGAAATCATTGTCTTCCTTGGTGTATGATACTTAATATATGCATTCCCCATTTATTTGGTCATCCAGTAAGTAAGTGTATGTTAAGGGCTGGGTGTGTAAATAAGATATCAAGTAAATAAATGAATAAATGTACAGATTGCCAGGATATTAACTAGGCACCTAAAACTAAACAGTTAATTTTAAATGACAGAAATCATTTTCACAGAGTTTAAAAAGTGAGGTTTCGATGAACTAAACTGCTTTTGAAATAATCATTTTATCATGGTTAAAAGTGTTTTTAAAATCTCTTTTATTGCGAAATTTGGCAGTATATATCCAAAAAAACACTTACGTTAATTCTTCCCAGAGCCTCCAGTGAGAACTCAGTCTGGCTGGAGCCTTGGTGTCCGTCTGTGATACCGTGAGCAGAGAACCCGGTCATGCTGGGCCAGACTGTGACCTACAGTTCTGATGTGAGCTAACCCTTGAGTGTTGCCTTAAGCCAGTGAATTTATGGTAATGTGTTATGCAGTGTATTAGTCAGGGTTCTCCAGAAACATAGGGTGTGTGTGTGTGTGTGTGTGTGTGTGTGTGTGTGTGTGTTTGTGTGTGTGTAGAGAGACTGAGACAGAGAGATTAACTGTAAGGAACTGGCTCCTGTGATTTTGCAGGCTGGCAAGTCCAAATTCTGCAGGGCAACCTGGCAGGCTAGAGGCCCAAGGAAGAATTTAGGCTGTAGCTCGAGTCTGAAGACAGTCTGGAGGCACAATTTCTCTTCCCAAGGAGGTCAGTCTTTCCTCTTAAGACTTTCAACTGATTAGACGAGGCCCACCCATATAATGGAGGGCAGTCTGCTTACTCAAAGTTCACCAATTTAAATATTAATGGCAGCTAAAAAAAAAAAAAAACCATCACAGCACTATCTAGAATACTGTTTGACCAAATATCTGGGTCCCACAGTGTAGCCAAGTTGATACATAAAATGAACCATCAGACACAGCAGTGGAAAACTAATACAGGAAGTCACTAGGGAATTCCCTGGCACTCCAGTGGTTAGGACTTCACGATTTCACTGCCATTGGACCAGGTTCAATCCCTGGTAAGGGAACTAAGATCCTGAAAACCAATGGCACAGCCAAAAAAATAAAATAGGAAAGCACTAAAATATTAGTAATGGTTATCTTTGGGTGGTGGATTTGTAGCTGAATTTTATTTTTTTTTTAATATTTTAAAACTTTTTCCAAAAGCATATATTAATGTTAAAATAAGAAAAGATATTGAAAATCAGTTGTATTGTCTTCTAAGCGTCCTCGTAACCTGTAATTACTGTCTCTCCAATAATAACACTGCATTTAAAATGAATTTTCCTTGTGTTGTAAAGTTACAGTAGTAATAAATTAATGCTCAGTGACTTTATTAGACTTTTCAGCTGCAAGTGGAATTATAATTTTATGTGGATTTTAAAGCCATAAAATGAAATTTATTCCCAGTAGTATTCCCACATTTTGTGTCTCCAAGGCTCATGTTACATGAGACTTACAGTAAGAGATGCTGGTGGAGAGATGTGTGTCATTGGGAGTAGTTGCAGCTTGGTGTTGTCACCAGGGAACCTCTTCCTTGATGGAGTGAAAGGGATGAGCATTTGAGGGTTACTTACCTGGAGTCTCTCTAAAATCACTTCTAAGTCCAACACCACAAGGAGTACTTGGAAAAGGAGCCTCCAACATCCCCCTGGTCCAGACAGTCAAGGGCTTTCCCAGCACAGATGCCCCTCCCAGCGTCGGGACCCCTCCCAATATCGGGTGACTTTCAACTATTGCAGAGTTCCCATACTGAGAGTTTTCCATCTGTCATTTTCCTGCACATTTGATGTCATAATTCTTCTTTTTTATCTTCTGTGTTTTACTCTACTTCTTGATTAAATTATGACCTCTTCGAATGACAATGTACACTCATTTCTTTTTATTATCCTTGTAATTGTCATCCAGTGAATGTTCAACAAACATTGCTAGCTGACTGGGACCCCATTTATGATCTCTTTGTGGTACAGTTACACTCTTATTTTTATTTCAAATGGAGGTACATTTAGTGATTATCTCCTATCACAACAGGATAGTAGATTCTACTATTGATTCTTACGTTTGTACAGTGAGTATCAAATAGTTATTAAATTCAGCATTTGTTATTAAACATTGCAATAGTAAAAGAACTCTTTCTTCTTAAGTAGCATGTACCTCTTATTTTATACAGTGGTAGGTAATCACATATTTAACCTATAAAATCAAGAGTCAGAAAATATAATGGAGTGAGAAAAATAGAAATACATATTTAACTGCTGCAGTGGTATTTAATCTCAGGTGCTAATAGGGAAAATACTGGAACAAAGGCAGCTATTGCAGGGTAGAACAGAATGTGTTCTCCCCACATGCCCCATCCTCTGCACACGCCAGCTGACATGGAATTTATTTATTTGATATGGTCTCCGTTACCAGACTTCCCTCTAAGTCTCCTGAGAGCACAGAACACGTCTTCGTTATCCTGACACAGAGTAGGTGCTTAATAATATTTGATGGATGGAATTGCTTATAAGGAAGTTTTAGCTGGGGCCAATTATGTGTGGTTATTAGAGGTAATTTTTACTGTAACTTTGTGTCCCACTCATCTCCTTTGTGAGGCTAATAATTCTCTTAAAAAATTGTTCCTGAAGGTCATACAGAGCCACTGAAGATTTCAAGGAGGCTAGCAGATTTCTATCCTAGAGAGATCGGTCTGTCTGGGTGGACACAATTAGGTGTCTATCAGGAAATCCAGATGACTTGTCAGGGGCTGCCTTAGTGATGGCAGTGGGGGTGGAGAAAATGTGTGGGGAGGTATGCATGTTAGGGACAGAGCCAGACACAGGACCAGGCACAGGCGAACCCCCAAGGCTGCGACTTGGGCGGGGCTGGGGGTGTGATTCAGTGAGAGGGGGAGACCGGCAGGAGGAGCAGACATCGGGAAGGTGCTGAGTCCAGCCTGGACACATTGAGTCTACAGTGGCAGAGAGGAGTGGCCCCCGCAGTCCTGGTGACCAGGTGAGAGACCCGACCTCCCAGACCCGGTGCTGCCTACCTGCCGACTGCCCACTCTCTCTGCCTTCTGGGCCTGGTGGAGGGGTGGGCACGGTGTGGACATGTCAGAAAGACACAGACTAACCTGAAGGAGCCCCAGTGGCCAAAACTAGGACAGTTTGAGCCACAGAAGAAATAATAAAAGTATTGGATTGTCATCCACAAAAGAAGCGCCCATGAGTCCATACTGATATTTGCAAAGCACTGAATAAATAAATGATGGGGAAGCAGGATAGTGCTTTCTTGCAGTAGAATTTTTAATATAGGACGATTGGGGGAAAGAAAATCACACCTGGGCCAGTGCCGCCATGCTAAATGATGCAGCAAGAGTGACCAATGGGTGAGCGAAGGCTCATGTCTGCTTGGCCTCAAAATATCTGCCTACAAGACGTGTATTAGTTATCAAGGGAACAATAGAAATGTCACAGTGGAGAACCAGAAGGACCCTGCCCCACCTAACCAGGTAATTAGGGTTGACATCGACCCTCTGAGATGCAAAGACACCATACACCCTGGATATGGTGCACAGAGAAGCACATCACTGCTGAGGGGTTCTCACCAGAGATGCTTCGCCTCCACCTGATGATGGAAAAAGTCCACAACCCAAGTGAGGGGATAGTTACGTAATAAGTGATGAACACTCTTCCAAAGCATCCGTCATGACAGACAAGGGCGGACGGGGAAATCGTCACAGGTTGGAGGAGATTCAGGAGCCAGGAAGACCAAACACAGCCTGGATTCCTGGGATGGATCCTGGACCATGAAAAGATCACTCGTGGGAAAACTGGTCAAATTCTAATAAGTTCCAATTTCCTGGTGTTTCTAATTATACTACAATTATGTAAGATGTGAACATTAAGGAGAGGTGGGGGAAGGGTGTATGGAAACATTCTGCAATATTCTTGGAACTTCTTGTGGGTTCAAAATTATTGTAAAACGTTGTTTGTAGTTAATGATATGCTGTGGCTGGTAAATGTCACTGAAATCGGGTCTTTCTTTAGCAATTCAGCCATCTGTTTACACATCACTGCTTGGAGGTCATGTCTGCTCCAGGATCTTTAGCTCTGAAGGTGAAAGGCTCAAGCAAACTGGAGAATGTGCTGACTGATAAAACCAAAGTGTCCAGGGCTGGAGACACCCTGAGGCCTGCATCCGCAGAGGTCCAGGCAGCAACACTTCAGGCTCACTCCTGCTTTGCTGTGTGTTTGCTGCATCCAGACTCTCCCAGGCCAGGGAGGGATGGCCATGACCCATCCAGGCTGGCACTGCCCAGTCCAGTTCAGGGCGTTTGTTCATTTCCCATCAAGCAGATACTGACCGAGCTCCTGTGAGGTGTCAGGCACCGCTTAGGTGCTTTAGAAACATAATGAACAAAACAGACAGAAATCCCAGGCCTCGTGGTTCTTAGTCTCCAACAGAGGAAGACACACCGTTCACGTGATAACTAATCAGTAATAAATGAGTGAAGGGCATCACTTGTTAGAGGCGGGAAGTGCCACGGGGGAAAAGGATCCGAGTCTGGGGGTCTGGTAGGCCTGCGAGTGTGGGTATGTGGGTGGCTTGGGGAGGGGGTTGCAGGTGAAGTGGCCTGGTCAGGGTGGGCTTCCCGGGAAGGTGACAGCCAGCCACAGGTGTTGGCGAGAGGATGTCTGAGTTCCTGGCAGGGAGCAGGGCGTGCTGCAGAGTCACGGAAGAAGCAGGGTCCGGTGAGGCTGGAATAAGTCGCCAGGAGGGGAAAGGTCATCAGAGAGGCGAGAGGCGATGGGTTGGGTGGGAGGGCAGGTTAGCGGGGCCCCGCCATCCACATGATCATAAATCCATTGCCGCGTTACTTTGGGGGACAGAGGGAGCCAGTGGTTTGAGCAGACAGGTGAAGTCATCTAATTCATGTCTTAACAGCCTTAAGGAGAAAAGTCACCCATGACCCTGATCAGAAGGGTGAGGCCGACTTTGTCCAGAGCCATCACGGCGGGTGTGGCCACCGCTGCAATGGGTGTTCCAGGGGGAGAGGGACCAGGCTCAACTGTGAACGCACAAGGACAAGCAGGGGTTCCAGCCCGGGAGCAGGGTGGGGTCGCGGATGGAAAATCTCCAAGGGGAAACATCAGGGCTCAGGGATTCTGGCCAAACCCACCTTACAGGATTCTTGCTGCAGGCGGGCAGGTGATCAGACCTCACCTGGAGGAGAGTGGGGCACAGGGAACCCCATCGGAACCGGGGGTGAGCGGATATCAGGTGAGGGATTCTGGCTACTCCGACTTGGCAGGATTCTCCCTAAAATTGGGCTCTTTGGGGGCAGAGTCAGGAGGCCGGGGCTCGGAGGGGCCCGACTGAAGCCTGTCAAGGAGAAGTTCTTTGTCAGCGGGAGTGCTGGCTCCAGGGTGGAAGTCGGCCTGGAGAAGCTGCAAGGGCAGAGGCAGGGAGACCAGTGATGCTGCAGTAACCAGCCTTCCTGATTCAGGTGACGGAGGCCACAGCAGGGCAGCAGTCAGATTCTGGGTGTGAGACAGCAGAACTTCTGAGAAAGTCACCGTCCTCGCGGTAACTGCGCTGGATAATCCAGAAACGACAAGGGTGCTGGACCCGTAGCAGAGCTTCCCAGGGCGGCCAGCTGTTTCCGCGGCTGGCCGATTTCACCCATCACTCACAAATTCTCTGGGTTTTCCATTTTCTTCAAAATTGCCATTATCTTGCTTCCTTTTGCCAACTGTATGATGGAGTCATTGAATGTGCACTCTATCTTTTCTTTGATCACCACGATCCACAAGTATTTAGTTAGTGTTGATTATCATCGTTTGTGTGCAGTCTCTTCCCGCCGAGAGCGTGAGCTCCATGCACTTGCAGGCGAGTTCTGTGTTTCACATCTGTGCCCAGCGTGGTGGCAGCCAAGAGGTATAGTAGTTAAATACGTAGGTAACAAGTTAATCAACGGTAAGGTATTCATCCAGTGTACCAGTTAGCGTGTTAATGGAATTAACTCCTTACTGGACCGCCATTACCTATAAGCCATACAGGTCGGTTAGCCCGACCAGCAGTGCTCGTTTTGTCCCGTTTGGTAGGCTTCTTCTGAATGTGTATGTAGCAGGGACTCGGAAAGCTGGTCACTGGACCGCACAGCACCTCGGACGGGCCCCGAGAGCGCCTTCCCTGAAGGCGCAGGTCTGTCTGACCCACACCCCCGATGTCCTGGCCGTTGGTAAAACCGTTGGGCCGGGCAACGACATCATTAAAAGCTTCACGTCACTGATCTGGTGTCCTGTTTCCCCGCCCGCGGATGGGGCACCGAGCCCAGCTCAGGGCTGAACAGTCAATACGTCCTGTCGTGGTGGTTATTTGTCTAAGGGACCAGGCCTGGGAAAGGGTTAGGATTCTTCTAAGCCAGGTTGCACGTTCCCTCATTGTTCTCCGGGCAGGAAACGCCGGTCAATACGTGACCGTTTAATATTTGATGAGCTCGAGGGCAATGATTACACTCAAGTCTCCTCCACGAGAAGAGTTCCCGACCCTGCCTCCCCGCCCTACAAGGACCTCAGGGCCCCATTTCTGCATCCCCACCTGCCCTGTGTCAGGGATTCCACAGTCACACGTCACCATTCTCAGTGCTCAGAGCAAAGTTGGCACAGGGGTGCCCGAGATGTTTAAACAACGACCACACCGGTGACCAGAAGCTCCGGACTCTGACCGGAGGTGGTCAGCATCTGCGTGGATTCAGGCTTTCTCCCCAGGAAGCAGGGCTGAGTGAGCTGTGCCCTGGGGGCCCTGCTCTCAGTGCACGGCGCCTGCCCATCACGCAGATACAAACCTTGTCTCCCAGCACCAGCGGAAAGACTTTTCAAGAGTGTGTTTATTATTGTTTGTGGATGAAATGGATAAACATCCAGATTCTCTACAAGGTCCCTCAGTGGGGTTCCCTCTTCTTCTGTCCAAGTAGACCTGCGTTTCTCAAAGTGTGGGCTGGTCCATAGACCACCTGACATAGAATCACCTAGAATGTTTATTTAAATTCGGATTTGGGGCTGACCCCACCCTCTAAATCCATCTTTAGAGGAATGTGATCTAGGAATCTACATTATTGGCAAGCCCCCAGGGGATTGTGATACAGGTTAGCACTTGTGAAACCATTAAATGGATGTTTTCCTGCTGCCCCGACACTAGCCTTTAATATAAACCGGCAACTGTCAGAAATTTTAATAAAGAAGAAAGCTCTGTACTTGCTTAAAAAACGATCTCAAACATAGAAGGTGTGGATGTAAATAGGCATGAAAGGATCTCAGGCCAGAGGAAAGTTCCCCTGCGATGGTCTCGAGAATAGTCACCGAGTGGAGCCGGAGGGAGGTCTGACCCTCTGTACGGGGCTCGTGGTGTGACGAGATACATGCTGCGGTCGCCTCTGTCTTTGAAGCCCTAGTGAGAGAAGTGGGATGGAGGTCATGGCTTGGCAGCAAGCTTCTCTGAATCTTTGCCGCGGCCTGAGTCACTGAACCGTCTGCACGACCCTGAAGTGCGTGGGGCTGGGCTGGTCATTGTCAAAGGGAGAAAGTCTGGGTCAAGCACGTTAGCGATGCACTCAGCCTCACACTGTGAGGGTGGACAGAGGGAAATTCAGACCCCGGACCCAGGTCCCCTGGCTGCAGACCTCTGCTCTTCTCGACCCGCAGCCCCTCCCTCTTTGCAGGGGTTGGTTGGGGGCGTATGTTAAGGTGAAGCTGAAAGCCCTCCTTTTGCATTTGTCTCCATTCACGTGGATGGTGGCGTGCAGGTCCTTTCAGAGGAGGTTTATCACAACCCGGAGAAGGAAGTCCATTTCCATATTCCCCTGAGGTCTTTTTGTTCACAGCTCAGAAGGCGGATGGTGGCAAGAATTTCTCCTGATTGCACCAATCGGACCGTCTAGTGAGACCAGCCTGTACTTTTTCCGTTAGCTTTACAAACTTTCCCCATCCTTGTTTGCCTAAGATGCCGCTTCAGGGTAGGATTTTTCCATTTAGCAATCTGAGACCTTGCGCTCTGCTCATTTCAGCAACCACCCCCAGCCCCGTGACTTTAAAGTTCTCTCATCTAAGGGAGGAAACAAAGCATGAGGCCCTGTGCTGGCTCTGAGGCCCTGGGTCAGTGATGGCGCCAGAACCAAAGCTGGCAGCTCTCTGCTCTGGAGAGAAACCGTTGCACGGTTTTGTATTCTTCTGAACTATGATTTTATCACAGAGTTTTAATAATGCATTGCAAATGTTTTAAAATATATGTATAATACTAAAGTAACACGTGCAGGCTTTGGAGGTAGCGATCTTTGTGCAGAATCTGTAGCGCCTGCTCTGGGACCTTTGGGCCCTGGGTCCCCTCTCAGGAAGGATCCCCTTGCCTTCATGAAGCAAGTGGGTTGGCATCCCTTCCCCAGAGAATCATAGACAGCTTCAAAGGAGATGAGGACAATGAAAGCATTTTGTGGTCACCTGCGCAGCCTTGGGGCCTCCCCTCCCCTCCCGGTGACGCCCAGGGCCTGTGAACACACCGTGAACTGGCGAGTGGGGCCTCAGCTTCCTTTGGAAAATTCCTCCCAAACCATCATTGTGAACATACATTTCACTTCAATTGACAAGTGACAGAAAACTAAATATTGTCCTTTTCTTATCTGATTCCTAACAGCTTTACTAAATATAGTTTATAGATCATGCAAGTCATCCACCTGGCGTATACAATTCAGTGGCTTGTAGTATATTCACAGAGGTCCTTGTGATCAACGTCAGGACATGTCTTCACACTGAAGGAGCCCCGCACCCACCAGCAGTCACTCCTCAAATCCTTCCCCAACCACAGCCACCAATGTGCTTTCTGTCTCCACGGGTTTGCCAGTTGTGGATGTTTCATGGACGTGGAATCCTACAATACGTGCCCTGTGTGTCCAGCTTCTTTCACTCAGCATGTTGTTGAGGTTCCTCCGCTTTGTGGTGGGTGTCAGTTCTTCCTCTCTTTTTCTGGCTGAGTGATATTGCATCATGTGGCTACATCACCGTTTGTTTATCCATCCATCACTTGATGAACATTTAAGTTGTTTCCACTTTGGGGCTCTTATGAATAATTCTGCTGTGAACATTCTTGCATGAGTTTTTATGTGGACGCTTATCTTCATTCTCTCTTACCTGTGGGTGGAGCTGCAGGGTCATTTGGGAACATGAGATGTATCCTTTTGAGGAGCTTCCAGACTGTTTTTTTTGTTTGTTTGCTTGTTTTTTGTTTTTTAATATCTTTATTGGAGTATAATTCCTTTACAGTGGCGTGTTAGTTCCGCTTTATAAGAAAGTGAATCGGCTTTATGTATACATATACCCCCATATCCCCTCCCTCTTGCGTCTCCCTCCCACTCTCCCTATCCCACCCCTCTAGGTGGTCACAAAGCACCGAGCTGATCTCCCTGTGCTATGCGGCTGCTTCCCTCTAGCTATCTGTTTTACATTTGGTAGTGTATATATGTCCATGACACTCTCTCACTTCGTCCCAGCCTACCCTTCACCCTCCCCGTGTCCTCAAGTCCATTCTATACATCTGCATCTTTATTCCTGTCCTGCCCCTAGGTTCTTCAGAACCATTTTTTTTTTTTTTTAGATTCCATATATATGTGTTAGCATACGGTATTTGTTTTTCTCTTTCTGACTTACTTCACTCTATATGACAGACTCTAGGTCCATCCACCTCACTACAAATAACTCAATTTCATTTCTTTTTATGGCTGAGTAATATTCCATTGCATATATGTGCCACATCTTCTATATCCATTCATCTGTTGATGGACTCTTAGGTTGCTTCCATGTCCTGGCTATTGTAAATAGTGCTCCCAGACTGTTTTTAAACTGGCTGAACCTCATCTACTTAATAATGTAAATTTTCAATGTATTCTATACTATATTGTGCTGTATGTATAAATATAAATATATTTGTATAAACTGTATCCCTCATTTTAACTTTTTAATTTTCTTATTTATATCCATTTATGCTTTCATCTCTGAAGGCTTACAGGCACATCATTTTGTAACAAGAGCAGATTTTTTCATGAAACTTGATACATTTACATCCATTGGTGCTGATAGAGTGTCATAACATGGAAGATAAGTAATTGGAGCTTTTCCTTAATACTCATCGTTCTTTCTGATTTTTTAATCTCTCTGCTTTCCTTACAGTGGACTCTAGTTCATAATCCTTTGAGCAATAGTGCCACCTTTTCCTTAAAATACATTTCATAAGTTGAACTATAAGGCAATTTGAATGGAGAAGAAGAGGATTTTTCGAAAGACATTGGGTCTCTTTAAATATATCCTTCGGAAAATCGAATTCTATTAAAATTTATGTGCCGCCCAGCAAGCTCCTTGAGAACAAGGGCGAGTATTCAATCATCTTGTTTCTGTCCTTGGTGCCCAATAAATGTGTGTTAGATAAATGACTCATTTTGCTGGGTAAACATATTTGGGGAGAGCATTTTAACACCAAAAAACATCTCCTAAGAGGGGTTGTTCTGCTGTGGTCCTTACTGATGATGTTGGTCTGCAGGCCTCTGGGTTCCTCTCTGTTTATACGGACTCTGTGTACACAGTTCACTAATATTGACCTCTATTTTGTGTCTCTTTGGAAAAATAAATTATAGTGAAAGATGCTAGCAAATTGAATTTCAAAGAATAAACCTCAGAAATGCTGAATGTCAAAGGTTTAAATGGATACCCTCTATTCTGGTTACACTCAGCAATTTCTAATACAAATATGGGTAGTAAGGCAAGTTTTGTGATATGTGACTTAGAGGGTCTTGGGATCAACAGTGTTTTCAGTAAAATGGACCTGAGGAGCCTTTTGGTGGAGCCAGAGGGACCCTGGGGGATGCTGTTCTCTGTAAAAATCCAGGTGTGGCTTCAGCTGCCACTTGGAATACTCGGCCTCCAGGAAACACAGTTTCATCATCACACAGAGGGCTTAGAGGGTCATAAACTCAACAGCGGGCTCTTTAAATAAGCAGAAAGGACATGTATGAGAAAATAAGGGAGGATCTCCAGCAGGGAAAGAGCCTCGCTCGGAACTGCCGTAGTGAAGCCAGTGCCTGCCAGCCCCACCGTGCAAACACCTCTCGGTTTGACACCCCCGGGCCGAACCCCGGCCCCATGACCTTGTAAACGCGATCCCGCCGTTAGCGTGGACTCTGCTTTGTGATCCTGGCTTTCACCCAGGTCTGGGGGAATGCATCTCATCAGAGGAGCGCAGGTCTTGTGCCCTTCCCCCGGCTCCAGGGGAACCTGAGAAAGGAACTAGTTAAGTGTGTAGTCCTGCAGGAGGAGGTCACCTCTGCCTGTCGCGGTGGCGAATTCTCTGACCAAACAACAACAAAAGGACTGAGACGTCTGTGAGCCAAACAGATGACAGAGACCATCACCACATAATGTAAAACTAAAACGCCCCAGGTAGGAGCTCCGGAGAACTAACTCTGCTACAGAAAGCAGCCACACACTCTGGAGTGTGTTAAGTATGTGCTAGATATCTGTCTGAGACATTTATCTGTGAATTCACTGTGTATGTATGAGATGTGCGTGTATACATGTAGCATGTACATATGTAATTAGACCAACACAAATGGAGAGAGAAATTGTGATGGAAACTGCAATGTTGCTAAGATGTTAATTCTCCGCAGACTGAGGTATCATTTCAATGCAACCTCAGTCAAAGCTGATGCAATTCAAAGCAGCCTCACTTTTTAGAGAAACGGACAGGAAGATTCTAAAATGTGTGTGAAAATGCAAAGGACCTTAGGAGAGCCAAAACAATCTTGACAAAGTTGGACAACTCACACTATCTGATTTTTTCCAGCCCTAGAACCAGCTGTCTCTTCAAGGATCCCTGTTGCCTTTCAGGAGAATGGTGTTTAGAAACCAAGATCTGGGCACTGGATGTGCTCACTGCTAGTTTCCTTAGCAGGCAGAGCTGGTATACACGCTTATATCTATAATTATTTACTTTGTCTACCCGTCCGCATCTGTATCAAGCTGAACATGAATTCATACCGATGTCTCTGACTATAATCTAATGCAACATGGTTCATTCTAGCTTTTCTCCCTCCCCTTGCTTATCTGTACAAGATAGGTTTAAATTTCCATTGAGACTTCCTCTTTGAACCAATTTAGAAGACTGGTGTTGTTTTGTTTTGTCTTTGTTTTTGTTTTTTCTAGTTGAAACACTCACTTTATTGTCGACTGATTGAAATTTATTGTACTAAGGTGCTGAAATACTGAGGTGCTAGTCAACAGCATTGTTAGCATGTGTCAGACCCTACTGACTAATTCACACAAAGATTTTATTTTATCTTTTGCCACTTTGTCCAAGACAGTAGTGATAGCTTTAGTTGATAGATAGCAGGCATGTGAGTATAGCAGGAGATCCAGCTCCTTGGTCTGTTTTATTCATATATTAAAAAAAAGTTTGGGGCTTCCCTGGTGGCACAGTGGTTGAGAATCTGCCTGCCAATGCAGGGCACACGGGTTCGAGCCCTGGTCTGGGAAGATCCCACATGCCGCGGAGCAACTGGTCCCGTGAGCCACAATTACTGAGCCTGCGCGTCTGGAGCCTGTGCTCCGCAACAAGAGAGGCCGCGATAGTGAAAGGCCCGCGCACGACGATGAAGAGTGGCCCCCGCTCGCCGCAACTAGAGAAAGCCCTCGCACAGAAACGAAGACCCAACACAGCCATAAATAAATTAATTACTTAATTAAAAAAAAAAAAAAAGAAGTTTGGAAAGTTGATAAAGGCATTTCATTAATTAATCCTTAAAACAACTGAAACCAAATCCATGCCAAAGTTCCTGCTTGACACATGTTCCTCAAAAGATATTATCTCTTTCAACATATACAAAGCCAAGAAAGGCATAGTTAAGGGAAGGAATATTACCTACATAGTATTATATATCAGCTTTACAGCATGACAGAGAAAAGGCAGAGCTCCTTCATTTAGAAACTGGGTCTCTTCTTCACATACTCTGCCAAAATACATAGTCTGACCAAAAGATGTAGGAGTCTTGATAATCTGCTCGTCTTTTAATCCTCGCTAATAAAGATAAACAAATACTCATCACATGGACGTCAGCTAGTCTAAGCAGATGGACCACACAGGTCACTTTTCAGAACCTGTTTTCATATCTGAATTGAGTCACTGCAGACCTAACTTTCAAATATTTGGGGATTTTCCAGAAATCTTTCTGTTATTGATTTCTAGTTTAATTTATTTTGGTCCAAGAACATACTTTGTATGATTTCTATTCTTTCAAAGTTGCTAAGGTTTGTTTTATAATATAGTCTATTTTGCTGAATGCCCAATGGGCACTCACTTGAGGAGAATAGGGATGGTGCTGTTGTGGGTTGGAGACCATCTGCCCTTAAGACAGAGAGCTATTGGTGTCAGAATAGACCAGGATTTCTCACCCTCAGCACTAGTGATATCTGGGGCCAGACGACTCTTTTCAGTTGACGACTATCTGTGCACGATAGAGTTTTGGTAGCATCTCTGCCTCTGCCCAGCACCCACCCGCAAGGTGTGACAACAAAATATGTCCAGGCATTTCCAATTGTCCCGCGGGAGGTGAAATCTCTCAGGACAAGGAAAACTCAAAAGGACAGAATATATCAATGTGACACAAGAGTGAATCTAACCATCACAATTTAAAACTTCCGCTCACCAAGAGACTCCAATAAGAAGGGGACAAGGCAAGCCACAAAGTGAAGGAAAATATTTGAAATGCCTATCTGACAAAGGATTTGAATACAGAATACATAAAGAACTCCCACAAAACAAAACTATGAAGACAAATAACCCGATTAAAAATGGGGGGAAAAAGTTGAAAAGTCACTTCACAAAAGAAGATGTACAAATAACCAATCATCACATCATTAGTCATCCAGGAAATGAGGAGTAAATGTTAAGGAGACACCACTTCACTTTCAGTACAATGGCTCAGCTTGAGAAGAATGACAACCAAGAATGCTGATGAGTGTGGGTGGGGGTTACAGAAAAGAAACTGTCAGAATTCATTGAGTCCTGAATGTGGGCTCTGCCCATTTCACGTGTATCAATTTGTCTCAATTTATAACAATGTAGTGGTGTTTATTTTTCTGTTCCTTGATTTCTATTTTAGAAAAAATTATGTTCTTTTGATGACTTCACCTAGGTTTGTTCTTTTCAAAAAAAATCAAACAGTTGAAATGTTTTGTTCGGACAAAATCTGACCCGGAAAAATGGGGACCCCATCTGAGCAGCCCCCCTGTCAGCTCCCCCAGGTGTGTCCTCAGACGTTTCTACCAAACTCCCAGACATTGTGCATTAGGAACACCTGCGCTCCCGTCTGCGTCCCCGACACCATAACCCTGAACATACCTCCATTGTAGCACCGCCAGATGTAAGAAAGACAAACAGTGAAATTTGAGTTTCAGGTAAACAGTGCATTTTTTTAGTATAAGGATGTCCCATTTGGGACACGTTTGGAACATACTGATATTAAGAGTTACTTGCTGTTCCTCTGAACTTCAAACTCAACCGGGTGCCCTACGTTTTGATCTGGCAGTTATTCCTCCATCTTTGCTGTCTTCCGTGCCTGACGCTCTTCCTGGCACCCGCTCGAGGAAATCCGCAGAATTTACTGGAAAGGTACAAAGGCTTTTCCCCGCAGGGGGTGCTGGCCAGTAAAATAATACACGTGAGGAGCAGAGGAGCAGAATCGGAGTAGCAGGTCCAGACAGTCGAGCGAGGCACGAGGGGAAAGTGCAGGACGCAAGGGCAGCCTCGGCAGGGTGTAGAAAGTTCACAGACTCCGGGCTGCAGGCAGCTCCTCCCTAACGAGCCCCGGACGCCGGCCACCTCCTCTCCGGATGCGTTTCCAGCCACATGACGTGAGCCATTCCTCCGTGAGACCCCCCCCCCCCAGCCTTCAAGTCAGATGCAGGTACCTGATTCTGAGCCTGTTTCCTGCCCCATTTCAGAAGCTTCCATAGAGGCGGGAAGGTCTCAGCTGTCCCCAGGCCCCGAGTGCCAGGTCCTCCAGTGTCACTTTTAGGGTCTGAGCGCTTGCGTTGTCACCAACAGACACCCCGGCCCAGCATGGTGTAATTAGGGCACAAGCACACCTTCATCTCCTGCGACTGCAATTAAAGCTTAAAGGACCCTTTTAGTCTAAATACGGAAATAATCTGGAAAAAAACATTTTCTGAAATCACTTAATTGCAAGCTTATGTGACATGCGTGCTGAAAGACATTAGAATAATTTCCATTTTGTCGGAGGAATAGCACACACACACTATCTCACACACACACACACACACACACTTTCTCACACCCCTATCTGTAATGATGTTTAGAATGTTCGATTCTCCATGTAATGCAGTGAAGACAGTGGTCATATATGCACGCCATTCCGGTCAGATTCCATTTATAAAAATGTGAAGTTGCCCTCTGTATCTAGAATAAACACATTTAGTTTGAAAAAAATGTTTTCTTATACTTCTCCTTCATACAACCTACTTAGAGTCTTGACTGTTTTTCTAAGGTGACAAAATAAAGAGAATTGTTTATTTTGTCTAAATAGTCAAGCATATCCACGTGGATCTGAATAGCTGAATCCAGAGGCCTGGCATGTATTTTGTTACGTGAATTTGTTTTTACGATGATCCGAAGTCACAGAAGAGGTTTGTGAGCCTGTGATCCAGCAAACAACTCTGACAGTTTGCAGAGGGAAAGGAAGAAGTAGAAAACTAGGAAACCTCTTTTATACGACTCCTTTTCACTCTTACAGCTTTCCAAAATAGGTTTCCAATCTCATTTATGCATACATGACTGTCTAACGTAGGCATCATCTGAAAGGGAAAAAAACTGGAAAAAAAAATGTTTCATGTTATTTTAGAAAACGTTCTATGGTTTCCTCTTAAGAATTTCTGAGCCACCAGAAAGTCTATACATGAAGATGTATTTCCATGCCTGACAACTGGGATGTCGAAGTAGGAGTTATTCTCATGAGGGAATAACTGAGGAGCTTAAAGGGAACTTCAAAGTGGTATCAACTCCCGAAGACGGATTTCTGAGGAAGAGCAGAACTCCATCGTCAGGAACTGAGGAAGAGGGACAGGCCCTGGGGTCCCGGCCCCGGTTCCAGTGGGTCACGGCAGCCCTGCCCCTCCACCGTCGACTCACCTCCCCGTCTCAGCTCCTGATCCGTCTTCGGGTCTGTGATTCGTGAGGATCGCTGGCCTTCCTGGGCAGTATTAGAAGATGCCAAGCTATTAAAATGTTTAAAGTTCTGTTAACCCTAATGTGGCACAGTTGGGTTTTTTTTTTTTAATTTATTTTTGGCTGTGTTGGGTCTTCGTTTCTGTGCGAGGGCTTTCTCCAGTTGCAGCGAGCGGGGGCCACTCTTCATCGCGGTGCGCGGGCCTCTCACTGTCGCGGCCTCTCTTGTTGCGGAGCACAGGCTCCAGACGTGCAGGCTCAGTAGTTGTGGCTCACGGGCCTAGTTGCTCCGCGGCAGGTGGGATCTTCCAGTTGGGTTTTTTTAACTGTTTAAAACATTTGGTGATAGAGGACCAGACCTTTCTGGCCTTCTTCTCCTGTGACTCAGCAGCTGCGATCTTGGGGCTAAAAGCATGAGTTTCGGAGCCAGGCTGCCTGGCCCCGGAGTCTAGCTCTGCGTTCGCCCCGGGGGCACCTGGGCAAGGTGCGCCTCGGTCTGCCTGTTTGCACAATGAGGCCCTACCGTGTGGGGTTCCCGCGAGCGCTGAATGGGTTGGTACCGGGTCAGAAGCTTACAGGGATGCAGCATAACAGTGTATAGCAGACATTAACTGTTGTGAGTCTGTAAAAGAAAACAACCTGATTAACTTTCTATAGTGGAAGCCCTTCTTTAAGAGGCTACCCTGTGTTGGAATAAGGAGATGGTTGGGAGTTTTTAAAATGTATTTGAAACGTAGAGTCACAAATACACGGAATTGTGTGTGGGTACCACCCAGCCACGACCAAAGGGGCATTTGCTGTAGTTCTGAGTCACCCCCCCCGGCTCACGGCGCCAGGCTCTGGGCTGGAAATCTGGATACAGAGATCAAGAAGACACAGCCCTTCTCTTAAAGATTCTCAGAACTTTAATTTGAGAATGTTGAAACGGTGAAGAGAGGTGTTAATCAGCAGGGAAATGTCTTCTGTCGGAAGGAAATAAGATAAAAGTGCTAACAGGTAGAAATCGTAGTGTGAAGTCAGCGATTCAAGGAAACACAGAAGGAGAGGGGAACCCAGAAAGGTTTCATTTTTGCAAAAACAAACATGAGGCCGAGAGCCTGAGGGTCCGGGCAGCACACCTCCACACGCACCACCGAGGCCGCGATGCTCAGGCCCCTGCAGGTGACCTTGGACTAAACACGGTGCAGGTGAGGCTGGCGAGGTCACGTCCAAGCTAGCCTGGGCCCCACGTGGTGGCCGTGGGCGCTGTGGGTGGTCGCACACCTGCCTGCTTCCAGCTGCGGGCCCACGGAGGCACAAAGGGACCCGTGGCCGTGCTGGTGCAGACCCCGGCCGGGAGCAGCGGGGGTGACGACGAGTTGGGCAGGGGCTTGCACCCTTTACGAGCCAAGGTCAGAGCTGGCTCCAAGCTCACTTCTCTCCCATTCCTTTTCCTTTCTTTTCTTTTTTTTTTCTTTGTTTTTTTGTTTTGAGTAGAGAGGAGGAAGGTAGGAGCTGGAATATGTTATACATCTGGTTTTAAAACAAAAATTATTTTTATAATAATTTATAATATAAATTGTATTCTATTAATATCTAAAAATGCATATTACTAATTTTACCCAAAATAATGACTTTATAAGAAATGGGCTTTGCTTAATCAGAACTTTTCATTGAGCCCATTTTTTTCTCTTCTACCCCATTTCTAAAGAAGTAAGGCACAGAGAAAGCAATTTACATCAAGAGTTTACTTTGAAAAACAAGGGAACATTCTTCGGCCATATATGGAGTCAGAATTAGCAACCTCATATTTAGACACATTTTTATACACAGGCCTGTGCGGTGATCCTATTTAATGTTCCCATTGTGATCTGCAATACGAAAGAAGAATAAACTCATTATTTGTGTCCACATTATTCCAGTTTGGGGTCAAATAAGAGGAATTCTTACTATATTGTGGAAAGTCTGTCACCAAAAGCTGAAAGGAGTTCAGTTAGTCAGAAACGTAAGCTAAGCCGAACCTCCTACATGCCAGACGCCCTCAAGGTTTTCCCATACTTTTAACATTTTGCAGAATAACAAGAAGGGATACCAGAGGAAATAGATTTTTAAAGCTGTTTGAGAGAAAATGATCCTTACGATAACAATATGGATTTGATTTTTCAGTCTGCTCTCTGCCTGTATTGTGTAATCTGCACAACTTCCCGTAAGTTAAAACTGAAGGCGAGCCTTTGATTTTTTTCTTTTATTTTTCTGAGTGTTGTAAAGTTGCTAAAAGCTACCCTGATTTTTATGAGACTCTCATGGTTTTTTGACCCCAATTCGCTCTGATGGTGTGTGAGTTACCTGTGCTTTCAGCACTTTTTTATTCTATGTGGAGTGATCCTAATGTCACTCCCTGATCATAAAAAGTCAGGTTTCAAAGCAAGTTTGTAAATAGGCTCCCCTGTTGCTTTTGAGGAAATCGCATCTGTGCGAGTGTCTGTCAGGAATGTTTACATGAGGCAAAGGTGTCCACCGCAGGACGAAGTTTGGTAACAGCCTCTGGGCGATGCTCACGGAAGCCTCTTCTCTTCTCTCCGTGTCTTTCCTGTAGCCAGAGCTACCTGCAAGCTGCCAGCGACGGGCCTGCCGGCCACAGCCTGGACCCCTCTGCCAACTACAGCTCCCCGAAATTCCGCTCCCGGAACCAGAGCTACATGCGGGCCGTCAGCACCCTCAGCCAGGCCAGCTGCGTCAGCCAGGTGGGCTCCCTCCTCCCTCCCACCCCGCCCGAGTCAGCCCCAGCCAGGGCCGCAGGCCGTGAGCAGACGCGCATTCCGGCCTGGAGTCATCCTGGCCTGATTGCGCCCCCGGGACGTTATAAGATTAATTGCGGGGGCAGGGGCTGCGTTTATGGCTCTGTCATTCTTTCTCCCGCCTGCTCTGAGCCGGGATGGCTGACTAGCTGGCCGTCTTGGCCTCCGTCCCCTCCACGCTGATCAGCCTCCTTCCCTGTGTCACGCCCCCCATGTGGAGGGTCTGGGTCCCACCCCGAGGGGACACACAGGGTCTCCCAGCGCCAGCTGCCCAAGTTTGCTGGTGTTTCTGGGGACAGACACCCTCTCAGCTCCAGGAAAGCCTGGAGCAAGGTCACACCCTCCCTTATTCTTTGAAGATGCCAGGTGGCAGGTGTGTCCAAACCTTCCCCTCGGCTTCTTACTGCTTGAGCGAGACGGAGGCCCCAGATGGAAGAGGGGGACCTGCCGGGGGGCCTCGCCGCGTCCCTACAGACCTTCTGCCTCTTCCCCACCGGACCCGGCCCTCCTCACCCCTCACATCCTAGTCGCCACTCCATACACGCCGGTGCCTGGTCCTCAGTGTCCCTATGACCCAATGTACGGCTAGTGCGATGGAATATTTTCAGTCTTGCCCTGGGATCCACAATGTGGCCATTGTCGTGGGAGCGGGGCAGCTCTGGGGACGGGGCAGCTACACCCGCTCCCTGGGCGGGAAGACAAACCGGTCCCGAGGCCGAGGGCGCGAGTGAGGCTCTGAGCTGGTCCTCGCCGTGTTGTCCCCGGGGCGGCATCTTTGCTGAGGCTCCGCCCGGCCGAATCTCCTGAGGTCACCGTCCCTAGACAGTCTCTGCGTTTACTTTGTTTCTGCTCATCCACCATTCGGATAATTCTGACGATGCTCCCTTTTCCCAGGAGCCCGGGAAGCTCAGGGCTGCGGCGGATGTTTTAGTTGCGCATCAGGACGGGTGCCAGGGCAGGGGGATGTCAGGAGACCCGCAGGGGCGGGGGGATGTCAGGAGACCCGCACGGGGGCAGGGGGGGGCACCCTGCATCCTCACTCACTGAAGGAAGGACGTTTGCCTTCCTCCGTGTCAGGTTCTGCCATCGTCTCTTCTCTCTCGTCTTTGAAAAGCTGTTTCAGTGTGATCGTAGCTTCTTTCTGTCATGCATCCTTATTTTTTTTAATTATGGTAAAATATACATAGCATAAAATGTACCATCTTAACCACTTCTCAGTGTCCAGTTCAGTGGCATTAAGTACATTCACATTGTTGGGCAAACACCACCATCATGCAGAACTTTCTCGTCTTCCCAAACTGACACTGTCCCCACTAAACACTGACTCCCCTTTCCCCTTCCCCAGCCCCTGCCCCACCGTCTACGTTCTGTCTCTGTGGATCTGAGTCCTCCAGAGACCTCACATGAGTGACTCATACAGTACGTGTCCTTCTGTGTCTAGTTTATTTCACTTTCCCCCAGGTCCATCCATATGGTAGCCTGTGTCAGAATTTGCTTCCTTTTTAAGGTTAAATTATATTCCATTGTGTGAATGGACCGCATTGTGTTTGTCCATCAACAGACACTTGGGTTGCTTCCCCCTCTTGGCTACTGTGAGTAACACGGCTGTGAACACGGGTGTACAAGTGTCTGTTCACGTCCCTGCTTTCAGTTCTTGTGCACGTATACCCAGAAGTGGCATTGCTGCATCAGACAGGAGTTCTAGTTTTAACCTTCTGAGGAAACTCTATATTGTTTGTCACAGCGCCTGCCCCATTTTTCACCCCTGGCAGCTGTGCGCACGGTCCCAGGGCCCCCATACCCTCACTGTCATGCTTGCTCTGGAATTGTCATCCATCCTGACGCCCGAGGAGCCCGCCCCCAGCTGTATGTCGACCTCTCTGCTACCAACGGGACAGTCACCTTTCTCACCATCTTCCCAATTTTCTCTTCTTTGCTTTCTCGGTGCCCACATTCTCCAGAAGCACTTTAAGTGCTTTTCTGCATTTATAGTTCACAAAAGAAATTGGTTGCTTCAGCCCACACTGGTTATTTACCGCACTGGCTTAACGTCCTCCTGGGACATCTCCAATGGGCCTGAGCCTGTGGTTTGAGTTGCCAAGCAAAACACCCACTTTTCCAAATCTCCCTCAAGCTAGTGAACAAATCAGCTCTCAGAGAACAGGTCATTTCAGTTCCTGTCTAGACCAGTTTGAGATCCTTCTCAACTACTTGTTTGGGTGGGAAAAAAAGTCCCCTTCATTTCTAGAACCTCACTGATCAGTTTTGTAGCTGGAAGCACGGGCCGAATGGTCCTCACGGAAATGTCCATCACTCGTTTGTGAAATGCACGTGCAAGCTCGATATTGTCTCTTCCCGATGGAGGAGCTCCTGGGCGCAGGCGGGTTTGCAGAAAGGGAGGGATCCACCGAAATCCTGCGTCCTGGAGCTGGTGGACGCCGGCACCATCAGTCAGTTTCTGGCTTTTTCAGGTTGTCTAACGCGGATCTTTGACATAAATGACATAAAACAATCTGAGACTTTTTGATATAATTCCACATAAGGGAAAACTTAGATTGAAAGGAATTTGTACTCCAGAAAATGTCATATTTCAAACCAGTGCGAGTGTTTCAGATGCGTTTCCCTCACTAGGCACCCAAGGCGATCATGGTGGGGTGTCATCATCTGTCTTTGCCCTGAATTTGTGTGTCTCTTTCCAATGTCAGACACCCTCAAACTATTCGGATGATGCAGTCGCCCAGTAATTTTTCTCTGGTCTTTTCTGACTGAACAACCTGAAGATTCTCTTTCTTACCCTGGGCTTCGGGCCAGCAGTCCCGCCTTTAAATCCCCCTCAGCACCTTCCTCCATGGGCTGTTCTCGCTGGGATTTGTCCCGTGAAAGGAAAGGTGCCATTATTCTAGCTCCTGAATAATCTCAGGTAGAAGCAGGGGAGTCAGGTAAAGCATCTCAGGTAGAAGCAGGGGATTCAGGTAAAGCATCTCAGGTAGAAGCAGGGGAGCCAGGTAAAGCATCTCAGGTAGAAGCAGGGGATTCAGGTAAAGCATCTCAGGTAGAAGCAGGGGAGCCAGGTAAAGCATCTTAGGCAGAAGCCGGGACCCATACCCAAGTCTGCAATTAGAGGTGGGCAGAAGGTGTCTTCCCTATTGAAGGGGAAATCTGATTCTTTTACCTGCTTTTACTCTGTGAACAATTAGAGAAAAGGGATTAATTTGGTGTTTAAAACAATACTTTTTTATTTACCTGTCAACATAACCGGGGGTGTTCAGGAAGTTGTGGGTGACATTTCAAGCAGTGGAATGAGTGACTGTTGGACGTGCTGGGCTGAGACGGTGACCAGGTCGTGGCAGCTGTAAGGACGCGGCTGGGAGGAGTGAGTGGGTGCTGGGGAGTAGAGGGGGTCAGAGGGCAGAGTCTCCTGCGCAGGGAGACCAGCCCAGGTTCCCGGGCCCCTCCGTGAGCCCCGTCTGTGGCCTCTGCCTGAGCCCTGATTCCACTCCCACCCTCCCATGCCCCCCAGAGCCTCAGCCCTCCCGTGCCAGGGTCACCGCAGGCATCCCCACACACGCTTCCATGTTAACATGTGCCCCCCGGGGGGTGGGCCCTAAATACAGGAGCAGTGAGGGCGGGGCCGTTCATCCAAGTCCCCTCCAACCACGGGGCAAACACCAGCCCCCCCGGCCCACCCCTGCCTCTGCCCACGAGCCCTGGGCCTGGGAGCAGCTGCACGTCACCTGCCCAACTGGGGCTTTTCGTTCTTAAAATTCCCATCCCTCCCCCACCCCGTGCTCTTTAACCTTGCCTTAGTGCTCTATGTCACTTGATTGGGTTTCCATTTAAAACCTCTAGACTTGGCTCCCGGGAAACACACGAGCGTTACCACCTAGAAACCTCAGAAGGCATGTCCCGCCATCAACTGCACACACGGAGGCCCTCAGCTCACCCGACGGTCAGGCCCCTGTGTGCACATCTCCTACGACCCCTGCACTAGCCAAAGCCTGATCATTTCTTTTTTAAATACAGTTGGAACGTTTAGGTTCCCAGGGTGACTCTCTACCTGGAAATTAAATCTCAGGCTTGAAAATAATGACTTTACTTGCGGAACCATCAAACAAAGCGCAGGCACTACCATCCCAGACTGAAGGAGGGAAACAGCGTCGCCGGAGTTTAGGTGATACCCATGCTGTGTGTACACGGCAGCACCGTCCCGGACACGGGCCTGTGCTGCTCTCCTGGGACAAGGATGTGAGCGCGTTGCCGAGCTGGGCGCTAGTTTCCAGGACGCTGAGCGGACGCAGAGTGAGATCAGCTCGAGCCGTTTCCATGAGTCTCGCGGGTACAGCCTCCACGCCTGGGGTTGTCTGAGCTGTAAACAGCCCAGGACGCGAAGGCATCACCTGGAAACGGAGAAAGAGGGAAGACTAATATTCTGAACAGCGTGCGAAACTCTTAAGCTCCCCGTCTCTCTTGCACTGGTAATAACTGCCAGCCATCCTTTAAAGTTCTGCCTCGGGGTCCACAGGCTTTCAAGGACCTCTTGAGAGTTGGCGGTTTTCCTTAGTGTTTTGTAAGAAATAACACAATAAGCTGTTTCCCAAGCGTAACGATTCCCAATGCTGATTTCAAATTAATTATGCTGAAAATGGAAGATGGTAAGTGAAGGTGGGGCTGACCTGTGCTCTCTTTTCTTTTGCGACGTGGCCGTGATGACCTTGGCTGGGTCTCGCCATCACCCGGGCTGTCGGTCGTTCCAGATGAGCGAGGCGGACATCAATGGGCAGCTGGAGTCGGTGTGCGAATCCGTCTTCAGTGAAGTGGAGTCTCAGGCCATGGACGCCCTGGGCCTCCCAGGAGGTTTCCGCACACGGAGTCACAGTTACCTCCGAGCCATTCAAGCTGGTTACTCGCAAGACGATGAACGCATCCCCATGGTGATTCCCTCTGACGTCAGCTCAACCACCAGACCCACGGCAGGTAAGGGACGCCCTCTGACCTTCCGGGGGCACGTACAGGCGTGCGCCACCTCTGTCCTGCAAGGAGTGGGTGTAAGTTACCCTCCAAACGTTTGGACACCTCCCAGTTACGCTTGTGACACGGTCCTGTTTGCAATGGTGTTTTGAAACATTTCTTTCATAGCTAACCTTTCTTCTTCTTAGGAAGAAATCTGTTGGTTGTCGAGGTACTTTACAATACTCATGTAGGGTCTTCATAAAGTTTTATATAGGAAAATTCGGAAGGTGATTGTGTTTCAAATACCAAAGTTGAACAGATTGCAGGAAAGCCTCAGCTGACGTGCGATGACTCCTGGGGTCCTTCAGCGCGGGTCCAGCCTGAGTCTCTGTGGCCTGGTGAGCAGATCCATAACCACGATTCAGTGCCGCAGAGCAAATCGATTGTCAATGTAAATTCACTCATCTTCTCGGGGCTGTGCGGTTCAAGGTCACAGTTTCCTTCAGTCCTTAGGGAAAACCACATCCACCCCTTTGAAAATTTACCACCTAAACTAAGAATCACTGCGCTATGGTTATTTATACAACACAGTGAATAAGCGTGGCCTGGGGACACCCCTAAAACAGCCAGCATCAAAGTCGCCGAGCCACATAGAAAGGCCAAGCCGAGCAGCCGAGGCACAAGCAGCGATGCGAAGAGTGTGAGATCTGGACCTGCGGTCGTGTGGGGTAGCGGGGAACAGGGACAGTTCTGGGAAGGACTGGAGAGAAGCTGGCTCATGGGACAGCACTGGGGACCAGAGTGGGGGAGGGCCCGTGTCACCACGCCATGGGCGGAGCTGGGTGTGTCTGAAGCCAAGACAATGAGCGCGACTTTGGGGCGACTGCATGTAATTACAAGTTGCAGGCCTCAGGCCGCTGCCGTAAACCTCTGCTGTCCCACACAGCACCTGTAGGTGGGACACAAGGCGAACCAGATTCAAACCCACTCCGTCATCCCTCTAAGGCCTTGGGCAGGTTAGCTTTTCAGATTCTCGGTTCTCCGTGGTGTCCAAGAGAAGTGGTAGCTCTGAGTAACTGCTTAGGTCAGCCTGAGGATTAGTGCGCAGAGCGCTGTGGACCTCGGTGATCTTTTTATGTTGTCCTGTGGCCCAGGGTGGAGGTGGTGATGCCCTCCGACGGCTGAGCCCGGGGCCTTCCGAAGAAACGCCGGGGGTCACCGTGGGCGCAGTTCTGGAAGCCCGGCCCTGCGGGAACCATGCGGGGCTGCAGGGGCGGCCGTTGGGGGCTTGCGGGCGGCGGGACTGCACCCCTTGGGAACCCTGTTGTCCGTGAAGTTGGGGACTGCCCCTCGTAGGGGTGGAAAAAAATGTGGAAAATGAGCAAACTTAGGGAAGTAACGAGCCTTACCGTCCTTGCAGTTTATAAAAACACAATTAAGAAAAAAAAAAAAAAACAACACAATTAAGGGGTAATTACTGATATAGTCACCAATATTCGCTGAGTGTCTCCTACGAGCAAGTGACAATTAAGCGCTCTCCTGGTCTTCAGAAATGCTTTGAAACAATAATTACCTAGTGGGAAATGACTTTATTGTTTATAGAGCTGTCATTCCAGGGAGACTAAAAGTAAAACAGGTTTCATAGAGATAATACAAGAACCAGTGCAGAACTCAGACTAAAATTCTAATTTATGTACATATCATTTTACCAAGTACATTTTTGTATTCCCAACATGTATGCACCCAAAAAAGCCCCAAAATGCTTCTCTTCAAAGTTTCTCCTGGATCTTGGCCTAGCTACGGAGTCACAGTTTCCTCCAGACTGTGGTAGAGCCAGAGAGCAGGCGTGCCTTCCAGAGTTAGGGAATGGTCTGGGAAATAAGAGGAGACATGGAAAACCTTAGGAGAAATATCGAGTTGCCTTGAAATAACTGAAATATCGAATTACAAGTTGCCTTTTTGAAGAAATGTAGGTGCAGATGAATCCTGAATTCCTCCCTTCCCCTGTTTTACTCTAAGCATTGTAAACTGAATATTTATATTCCGTTCCTAAATAGAATTGAGATGGCGTGCAACAGTAGTCTACTTAATAAGACTGCGAAAAATACCAAAGAAATGAGAAACCTCTGTCTGGAAAAACGTAGAAAAACAAAAGCATCCAACTGAGGAGGATGTAAATGCCCACTTTCTATTAAAACTGAACCTCCAGTTAGATTCAGAGTCTCCTGTCAGAGAGGCAAAAACAGGGTTTCAATGATTTTGTGTTAAAATACTGCTTGGAAGATCATATAACATTTAATAGCTATCCTTGGTTGACGTGTGCGTATGTGTGGAGAGGGAGAGAGATTATTTTGACACATTGATTTTCTTTTATACTTCTAAAATTAGCTTTTGAAAATAATTCCCAAAAAAAGTTATTTTCAAAGACATTCCCGGTGATTATTTCGAAGAATAAGATTCATTTAAATGTTTCTTTTTGAGCTTGAAACATGAAAGTTGGTGTTCTTTTGTTGTCTCACCTATATGAAGGCAAATATGTTATATTAATATTCTTCTAATAATAATTAAATATCAACCATATGCATGAAAGGCTTTAGAATATGTATTAGACATTCTATTTTCTTTTTTCATTTTTTTATACAGCAGGTTCTTATTAGTTATCTATTTTATACATATTAGTGTATACATGTCAATCCCAATCTCCCAATTCATCCCACCACCACCATCCCCCTGCCACTTTCCCCCCTTGGTGTCCATGCGTTTGTTCTCTACATCTGTGTCTCTATTTCTGCCTTGCAAACCGGTTCATCTGTACCATCTTTCTAGATTCCACATATATGCGTTAATATATGATATTTATTTTTCTGTTTCTGACTTAGTTCACTCTGTATGACACACTCTAGGTCCATCCACGTCTCTACAAATGACCCAATTTCGTTCCTTTTTATGGCTGAGTAATATTCCATTGTATATATGTACCACATCTTCTTTATCCATTCGTCTGTCGATGGACATTTAGGTTGCTTCCATGTCCTGGCTAGCTATTGTAAATAGGGCTGCAATGAACATTGTGGTACATGACTCTTTTTGAATTATGGTTTTCTCAGGGTATATGCCCAGTAGTGGGATTGTTGGGTCATATGGTAGCTCTATTTTTAGTTTTTTAAGGAACCTCCATACTGTTCTCCATAGTGGCTGTATCAATTTACATTCCCACCAACAGTGAAAGAGGGTTCCCTTTTCTCCACACCCTCTCCAGCATTTGTTGTTTGTAGATTTTCTGATGCTAGGCATTCTATTTTCAACATTGCCAGGTTCATGCTGCTAGTAAATGTTTTGCTTGTTTGGGGGGCTTGAGTTCACCTGTTTTTCCCTCAACCCTTCAAGGCCGTGGTGATTCAGCTGAAACAGACGCTTGCAATCTAATCTCCAGGGAGCTGAAATAGGACCAGAATCCACCGCTCAGCCCTGGGACCTGCAACCATGGGCGTATCTCCATCCCACTCTTTCTCTTGTTACGAAAAAAACCCACTTGCTGATTAGGGTCCTCTCGCTAAATGAAGTGGCTTTGAAAATATCTACTTTCATGTCACACATGGTTTCTTTCTCATCTGTGAAATGATTTATCAGATAGATTTACTTGTCTAAATATGCATTTCACCCGATTTTCCTAGGGAGAGAAGGTTATTGATATCATGGAGGAAAACTCTATAAAATTAGATTATACTGATTTTTCTCTGGGTCAAAAATTGTCTCAACATATGTCAGAACTGATTCCAGACGTCATTACAAGGAAGGGAAAATCCATACAAAGCACGACAGAGGAAACAGCCATAAACCTTGTTTTATTTGGTTGTTTATGTTTCTATAGTACTTGTCCCTGAAGCATACATCATGATTTCCAGTTCCCAAGACAGCCTCCACCGTGTGCAGTCTGGCACCTTCCTAAGCTCTGGCCACGTGACTCCAGCCTGTTCCCCCATGACGTCCCCTCCGACTCCCACCCTCCTTCCTTCCTCGAGCCAGGACCCTTGGGGATTCTGTGGGGCCATCACGATAGCAGGAGTGATCAGTCACTATAAGAAATGACTGTTTAACTTGTGGAGAAGTGAACCAGTCAGATTTAACATTTAACATCCTACACCCTGAATAATCAGTGATTCAATAAATGAATTCATGCTTGCATAAAGAAACGGATGGATGAATGAATCATTCAGCTAGATTTTAGGATCCTGCAGAGATCCAAGCGCTGCGGGGCCAACCCCTCAGGCCTCCCAGGCAGCCCGCCCTATGCACCTGCGTCACCCTCTTTGCGGCGCACCCGGCCGTGCTCACCTGGAGCTCTGCTTAGCCCTCCAGCTGGTCCCCTAAGTGCCTTCTCACCCACCCTCCACCCAACTTTCTGAAAATTCAGCCTGGTCCAGCACTGCCCACCTGGTACCCCCATGGTTTCGTGGTTTCCATGAGCCGAGGCGACAGTGTCTGCAGCCAGTGTGTGACCTGAATGACCCGGCCCGGCCCCCAGCTGCCCTCTCACCCCCTCCCCTGGCACTCACCCCTCCTGACAGTCTCTCACTTCTGGGCTTTGGCATATCCTATTTGCTGAGACCAGAATTTGCTTTTTCAGATTTTTTTTTTTTTTTTGCCTAATTCTTAGCTATGCTTTCAGAGTCAACCCAGGAATCATTTCTTCCAGGAAGCCTTCACTGATTTGCTCTTCATCTAATTCCTTCCCTCCTACCCCCCTATCAGATGCATTCCAACAAAAGTACATATTTATTAAAACAAAAAAATCCTAATTTTCATTTATGTTTAAAATGTACTGGGAATTCCCTGGCAGTCCAGGGGTAAGGACTCCATGCTTTCACTGCTGAGGGCCCGAGTTCAATCCCTGGTCAGGGAACTAAGATCCCACAAGCCGTGAGCGTGGCCACAAAAAAATAAAAAATAAAAAAAATGTACTTCCCTTTTTAAAGATATAGAGATATGAGATGGCAAAACATTTAGGCTACGGTAGCAAATTATATTTACTATTTGTGTATACTTACATCCTCTCATAAATATGTTTAGAAAGCATCGATATATGGCTTTTATTTCTTACAATATGTTAGTTAAAAAAAATTAAATTAAATCAAGTTATTTAAATTCACAAAATTATAAAATATTCTAAGAACTTTGAAAAGAAAATAATTTTGCTCTCAGGAAGAAAGAAATAGTGTAGCAATGCTTTTCAATCAAATCACTCACTGTCAGGATTTAGTTTTCTTTCCTTGCGATGAGGTAGAAAAGAATTAACATTGGAAATCAGAGGAATGTGTCCATAAATTCCTGTACACAGAGTTTATTGATTATCTGGACTTAATAATTTTCCATACATTATCTTTAAAATGCACTAAAAAGTATAATGCACTTGTTACTTTTGCAACTTCAGATTTTTCTTCTTTGCTTATAGTTTCCAAGAAACACTTTGACAGTTTAATGTGGTGTATTTGGACTTATACAAAATGGTTTCCTGTTAGGTATTTCTATTTTCTGGAGAATTCGCCTTTAAGAAAAATAAACCTTTGAAGCATCGTTCAGAAAGGGAAGAGAAGGAGAATTCCTGAAACCTGTTTGTCTTATGCTATCACTGTTTTTCCCATTCTGTTTGCTAGTCGTTGGTTGATTTTTGCTTTGGACTAGTGGTTGAGGACTAAGGCATTTCCAGCTGAGGAATGCTGGAAAATTCTATGTGTGATACCGGTGATGGTTAAGTTTATGTGTCAACTTGCCAGGCTTGGATGTTTAGTCAAACGTTATTCCGGGTGTTTCTGTGAGGGTGTTTCTTTGACAAGTTAACTTTGGAGTGAATAGACTGAGTGAAGCAGATTGCTCTCCCTAATGTGGGTGGGCCATGCCCAATCAGTTGAAGGCCTGAACAGAGCAAAGAGCTGACCTTCCCCTGAGGAGGAGAGGATTCCCCCTGCCCGACTGTAGGAAATCTGCTATTTCCCACCTTAGAACTTGGACTGAAACATCAGCTTTTCCTGGGCCTTGGGCTGCTGGCCTTCGGACTGGAACTTACCCATCAGCTGTCTCTCCCAGCTGGCTGACTGGCCCCCCAGACCTCCAGTCCTGACAGCCCCCATAGTCACATGAGCCAATTCCTCACAATAAACCTCTTTATGTATGGATACATTCTCTTGGTCTGTTTCTCTGGACAGACGTGACTAATACAGTATCTCCAAAGAATATTTCTTCAGGTTCTATGTTTTAAATGGTCAGAGTATTTACACAGAGAATTTTCACCAGCCGGCCTTCTCTCTCTCTGACAAAAACCCAGACTTTAACAAGATGAATCAGAATCTTCTGTCCTTGTGGCTGGGCGGCCAGTGGGGGGGAGGGTTCATTAAGATGGAAGGTGTTTTCACAGATGTCGATAAGCTACATTTGAAAATGATCAATCAGGCAGATGTAAAAGTATGAAAACACCATTCGTTTCAGAAAGCCGGCGGTTCCCAACAGTCACATGACAGGTTTTAGGTGCGTCCAGGGAGCTGGCCTGCGGGACACCGTGCTCCCTGGGGACATGCGTGGCCCAGGCTCGGACCCAAGGCAGCAAATGCTACCTTCTGGGGGCCACACCCTCCCCTGGGGCCTAGGGACATCAGAGAAAAGAAGTCCCACTTGGCGGTTCAGGTGAGTCCCTGAGAGTGTCCTCGCTGCCAGGACTGGGTTGGCACTGGATGGGTGACTCGTTAACCAGGGCTGTCAGCGTGCATGAGCCAGAGGGCAGGTGAAGTTCTGGTCTAGGAAGAGAACCGAGGGTGGCAGCCAGAGAAGCCAGTGTCCATCACCATAAAGGAGGGAGTGAGAGGCCCAGCATCGGAAGCAACCAAGAGGCAGTCAGCTGGCGGCTGAGGGAGGGCCCAGGACTCAGCAGAAACAGAGCTGCAGGGCCCGGAGCTCATCCTGACTGCTGGGTTAAGGGCATGTAGTTCCAGGGAGACGGTTCCCATCCTCACCTGGCGGGTCTGCAGCTGACGCCCTGCAGGAAACTGTAACGAGGAAGCTGGCAACAGTCTCCCCACAGAGGCCGCGGGCTCCAGAATTGAGGTCCCCAACCTGGAATCCATGGGCCCCTGGGGGTCCCTAATATATCCAGGAATTTGGGGCCACATGAACTGAGCTGGGATAAAAAGTGGATCTTTATTTTTTCTGACGTCTGACTGTAACTCACAGCGCCCTGGGTTAGGAATGCTACGGAACACGCTCCCGTTAGCAGTGCGTCTGACTCTGAGTGCTGGAGTGTCAGTTCAGAGTCGCCCCACGATTCCTGCAGGGATCTCGAGACACCGTTTATGCTCATCAGGCTTTGAAATTACAGTAGTTATTAGTCCCGTTGCCCGATCTCATTATGTACTGCATTAACAGACACGAACATATCACAAACATTTTTAACATTTTGATGATTATATTTTGATGTAATTTTTTTTTAACATTTTTTTTTATTGATGACCTAACATGTGTTTTATTTATTTATTTATTTATTTTAGTTTTGGCTGTGTTGGGTCTTCGGTTCGTGCGAGGGCTTTCTCTAGTTGCGGCAAGCGGGGGCCACTCTTCATCGCGGTGCGCGGGCCTTTCACTATCGCGGCCCCTCCCGTTGCGGGGCACAGGCTCCAGACGCGCAGGCTCAGTAGTTGTGGCTCACGGGCCCAGCTGCTCCGCGGCATGTGGGATCTTCCCAGACCAGGGCTCAAACCCGTGTCCCCTGCACTAGCAGGCAGATTCTCAACCACTGCGCCACCGGGGAAGCCCTGATGTAATTTTTTAATCCTCTGCATTTTAGTTTTTGAATTTAAAACGTTATCTTGAGAAGGAGGGTGTCGGCTTGACCGAGCTGCTGACGGGTCACAGCCCAGCGGCAGGTATCACAGTAGGATTTCTCTGCTCTGACCAACAAGGCATCCTGCAGCCACAGGGTAAGATATGTGCAGTTTTCAGTATTTGCAGTATTAGGTTTTCTTTTAGATAATCGATATCAGAAATTATTTTAACTTTTACTGTTGACTGTCTTTCCTCCACTGCCATGAGAGCAAGCACCTTTAGGAGCTGTTAAACACTGTATCAGAAACTTCTAGAGCAGGGGCTGGAGTTTACCACCCACGAGTGTTCAATTTGCATCAAAGGACACAGTACACAACAGGGGGACAGGATGCATCCAAAGGGGCCCAGGGTTTCTCTGTCCTCTCACTGCTAGTCACACAGAACATGCCTTCTGATTTCAGCAGCAGTATGTGTGCAAACACCGCGGGGCGAGGAGGCCCGAGATCTGCTTGGGGTGGGGTCTTTCATGGCGCACTGGCCACATGGGCACCTGCAGCTACGTGACCAGTCTTACCCCACCAGGCTCTGGTGAAACCAGCTGGAAATCACAAATGCCACTGTCACTACTAAGCAAGGCTGCTACTCATGGGCTGGCACATCTTGCCTAAGACAGCGCACAAACCCATGGTTCTGGGCGTCGTTGATCTTTAGTTACTGTATTTCCTAGTATCAGCCAAGGTCAGGTCAGGACCACACTTGGGCACTTTGGGATTTGCTGCAGCTGAGTTTAGATTTGCCCAATCTCCTGATCTGTACGCCTGGGCTGTACAGGACTCAGTAAATATTTGTTGAATGTAAGAATGGTTGACTTTAGAATTTACAGCGTATAAAATATTTAAATCTATTTACACTAACAGTTTGCGCTCACTTAATATTTAAAATTCAGTATTTAAACTCCCCCTCTGCTAAGCCCTTCCCTCAGACCTCTCGTTCAGCTTTTTCTCTCGGATGTTTTTCTTTGGATGGTACCAACTCATGGTACCCACCGACTTCTTTATCAGATATTCAGTGTGACATGTGAGTGGATCACCTACAACTTAGCTGTGCAAGAAATAACACAGTAGTTTATTTTCTTTAAATCAGTTTAATACCAATTCTGAGTGTCCCACCCCTCCTGCCTGATATTCAGCCTTGGTCATTTTGGGGTGAACCCAGGGCATTACAAGGCCAGGACTCCCATGTGGCATCAAGGCATCTGGAGGCCCCCGGTCACGGACACCCGCTGCCCTAAGGTCTCCGTGTCCCTTTCCGCATGGCCTCAGGGTTCTTGGGCCTCCACTGCATGGTCAGGACTCAGCTGCTCAGAGACCCACAGGTTCTCCTCCTGCCGCCATTCTCTGCAGACCTCTGTTCTCTGGCCTCTCCCCACTGACCCCTGGGCAACCTCTATTGAGTCTAGGTTTTTACCAAAGTCAAGGCGAGGTTAACCTGGAGTTACCTTCCCCCAACAAAATCTTTGCAGAGAGGAACCCCAGAGCTGCTTGCAATGGGAAGGATTGTGGGAAAAAACATACAAATAATATCCTGAAGTTTTATCCTGCAATGTAGGTCAAGTGCAGAGGTTTTCCCAGAATGGCAGCAACCCATGCCTGTTAATTACTCCTCAGATGATATCTGAGCACTTCTGAAAAGAGGTCCTTAGTGGCCCACTAATTGCAAAATCATTTCAGATGATCCTTCCAATTTTGATTTTGATTCCCTGAAAAGGTAAGAATTATTCAGGCATATAAACTGAATTTGAGGGAACTGCCTTTCTCTAACATTGAGGATGTCCAAAAGCCAAATACACATAGATCAAAATATTTTTTAAGTGAGGAAAAAATTCCATCACTAACTTCCTTTTGCCTTTACAAAGGTACTGGCGCTATTCAAAACCCAACCTTATAGTTAGTGCTGGTTGGTTATCATTTATTTTCAGTAGAGGCATTAGGCCAAAACAGAATTTGTTTAGGCCATTTTAACATTCTCAAGTTTGGAGGAAGAGATTGAATGAGGTTGCGATTAATCTTTCAACCCCTTTTCAGAAGCCAAAAAAAGTAGAGTGCTACACACATATATACCTAGTGGGCTTGGTTTATGGTTTTAGGGATTTGGGCTATATCTGCCTGGATCCTTTCAAATGACAGATAGGTGGCAGTGAAACATAGTAAGGAAATAGTTCTATAGACCATAGGAAACACATATTCATATGCGTAAAGCATTCCTTTATAAAATAATTAATTACATTGGATTTATTTCATCCTAACGTAGCCACTAAGAGGCAGAGCCATGCTGCGCTTTTTAAACACAAATAATGGGAGAGCTTTGAAATTCCCAGTGGGTTTATCATAAAGAACATTTATACTTCCGTTTATCCATTTATTACTTTTTGGAAGCCAAGAAGGAGAGGGATAAGGAAGAATGAACTGATTGATCGTATCCAGTGTTACCATGAGTGTAAGAAATAAGAAGGAAACGGTTCGCCAGCTAAGGAACAGTGCTCATTTCTGGCATGAACAGGTGTAGGTCCGCTGAATTCCTGGAGAAAAACCCATACGGCAAATATGGGGCAAGGCCACCTTTCCAGTTCTTTAAATTGTCTGTGTGTGCTGTGATCGCTTTCTCTAATGGACAGTTGGTGTTTTCTTTATCGGTTTATGGGTTTATAGCAGGTCTTTCCTGCACTGCCATTTTGATCAGTCACACAATCAACGGAATCAAATCCACAGATTTTTATTTTGTGTCTGATGTCTCTAAAATACTAAAGAGATGCTTCATGAAATGAAGGGAAACAGAATTTGAAATAGATTTAGAAGCTCTGGACACATCTGCAAATAGATAATCACCATGCTCAAATTTTCTCTGCTAATACTTGGTAGTTAACATTTGATCCCTTCTACTTATTAACGGTGAGTTATTACAAAGTGGTCTATGATTCATGAAATGCTCAGAGTTCTCTTCTCTTCCTAATATTTACGGCATGAACTTAGATCTTAGATCTTAACTGTGGGACAGAGAAGTCTCCTCCCACACACTCTTTCCTGAAGACTGAGGCTTAGTTGTCACTGTGAGGGAATTTTCTAAAAGGTTTGTACTAGGTGGCAGACGGTGCCAAAAGGAAATGAGTTCCTTTGGCGCTTGGGGTTACTGAAGAGGCAGGTGCTGTGTGCTTCTCAAAGGATGCTCAGAGTCTACATCTGCATCCCTTGTATGTAGATGACAGGAGCGTGGGGACAGAGTCTCTGAAGCAGAGATACTGGGGATAGGACAGATACAGGCTCCATTACCATTGCTCCAAATCTAGGTCTCCATACCCATTTCCACCAAGAAAATCCCCACTCAGCATAATTCTGGCATCACACGGAAAGTATCTGGGGAGTAGCGCTAACAAAGAAACCCATTCACTCTCTCAAACCTACAACCCAAGGTCCAAGTGCTGAAGCTAATAGGATTGACAGACGTCCTGCGTGGCTGAAACGGGGAACCCGCTAGGTTCCATGTGCCGTGTGTTGAGTGGGCAGCCCTGAGGCTGGCAGAAATGAGCGAGACCTGTCACAGCAGCGGGAAGGTCCCCTGGGAGTCCAGGATCCTCAGCGTCAAGCCGAGAGCGGCTTCCAGCTCAGCTCAGCTCAGCTCTTGATCAGCGACCCCAGCTGCACTGGTCCTCAGTCAGGCGTCAGCTCCATCGTCAGGGAGACCCAAAGCCCCAGGGTGCCCAGAGGGTGGAGGCCACAGAGGCAGCTGTGGGTCACTGGCCCTCCATCCCTCCCGAGGATGGTCTGCGTGGCCCTTCGGCTCCTGCCTGCGGTGCTCGGCCACCAGCCACCTCACACGCAGCCCTGATGTCTTCGTTCACTGCGCGAATCCGCAGAACCACCCAGGGCAGGTGGAGTCTTCTCGCCACTGAGAGTCAAGGAACGCGGGAAAATGCCTGATTGACGGGGCACCTGCCAGGCTGCAGGAAAGCTTCTGTTTCTAGTCTCAGTCTGGATCTGTGCTCATCAGAACCAAATATGAAAGGTTAGGGAGAAGAAAGATGGATACTGTCCTGCAGGTGTGGATGCCCAGGCAAGCCCCGCCCACCGTCCTGCAGGTGTGGATGCCCACGGCAAGCCCCGCCCACCGTCCTGCAGGTGTGGATGCCCACGGCAAGCCCCGCCCACACTCCAGGCACTTAGAGGCCCTGCCTGTGGCTGGAGATCAGGGAGTTCCTTTTCTGAAGCCCCGTTTGAATGATTCCTCTTTTCCCTTCAGTTAAGTTGGCTTTTTTTCTAGTCATACACTCATTAACATGCAGGTGTGGAATTTAGAGCTGCTTGTGTTTCTTTCTCTCTCTCCTTTAAGAAAATAATTCCATGAACCTGGTGCTAACTGAATATTAAACTAGACCCCAGGTTTAGGCAGAAAAGTCAATTGGGTTTTATACACATCGTGGTACTTTTCACAAACACGTCATGAAGTTGCACTTGGAGTCTGTCAGCTAGAGCATCCTTTGGGTTTTAATGAAGCGTCTGGCTCAGCGTCTCCCGGGACAAAAGAACAGGAAAGCAGGGATTTCCTCACCGTTGGGTCCCCAGGGCCTGGAATGTGCTAAACATTGAAGAAATACTTGCTGAGTTTTTAATGAAAACAATGAACAAACGGGTTAATTAGTAAAGGATGTTTTTCTCTCTGAGCCGCCCTCAGGTGGTAGCACTGTTCCCAGTGCAGGTGGTTTTCACTCTGTGATTGAAGTTATGAGTTTAGAGCTGAGAGTAAAACTTTTTAATGTGACGTTGACAGCACACTGCAGTCACCAGCAGACATCCAGGGACGCATCGATCAGCAAACCAGTCCTTTGTGGGGACTCATTTAGGGCCTCTTTGTGCTTCATTACAGACTCTGCGTCATCAGTTTTCTAGCTCCAGGTGTCAGGGTCAGGTTTTCTTTTTAATAAAGAATATCGTGGGAGGTGGAGCCCAGGAATGGCAGGCAGCTGGCAGACCGACACGTTGCCAGCAGTTTCTGAAAAGCAGAGTAAATGGCCACTTTGGTCCATGTCTCATCTCCTCCCTGTTTTATCTCAAGGCCGGGCTCGGGGATGACTCACTATTCAGTCTCCGTGCCAACCTCTTCTCTCAATGCACCCTCTCCTGCAGGCCAGGGAGGGACATGATTTCCTGGAGATTGGAGGCTGCAGTGAGCCCTTCACGCTGTTAGAGGCCCCTGGTTTTCAGGGTCCCATTATTAATGGGGGAATTCAGAGCAAATACAGTTCCATGGCCAGGACAAAGCAGGAGTTTACAGACACGTTGTGTTTGCACCATATTTGTCCTTGTGCTGGGTCGGCGAGCTTTGTTAGGGAGTAGGATCCATCCCTTTGCAGAAGGTGGAGCGGGGCCTGGAGCCCCATGGCCGCTGACGGCGGTGCCAGAATAGGGCCAGGGTCTCACTGCGTCCAGGCAGAGCCACTACACCCCATCCCACGCCCCTAGTGGCCACCAGCATCCTGGCCACACGACCTGTTCGTGCTCAAACTGTTAGTAGTTACTGATTCAAGCAGGCTCAGAAAGGTCACCGGGAAGCCCCCGGCCGGGAGCTCTGATTTATTGGCACAGTTGACTGCTTGATCTCAACACGGCACACACAGACGATGCCTCTGACGCTTGTCCTGTGTGTCAGGATCCATGACTGTGTATCTGTTTCTACTACAGTCACCTTGAGATTGTGACTATGTTGTCTGTATTAGAGGTCTGGGGGTCTTCCAACCTTCTTATGGAACTTTCCAGGAGAAGTAGACAATATTTAGGATGTATTCATTAGACGCTGAGCATCAATAGGTGTAAATAGCTCAGAAGTTATGGGTTGATTTTACCCTTGCAAGTAGCATCAGCTTTATCATTTTATTTATTTTTTCATTGGAAGGTCGTTTTCTTTCCCTTGAGTCAAGAGACAGTAGTGTAGTAACTCTGGATACTTTAATTCCAGTGGGTCACAGCTACATACTCCTTATTTGCCATGAGCAGACATGAAAATCGGTGATTTCGCCATCAAACAAAACCCCACCCAAGAATTACCCCCTCCCACATCTTGATGGTAAAAATACAATTCTGGCACAACTTTAATGTAGACTTTATTCACGATTAAACATCCCAAGTGAAACAAAGAGCAGCCCACATATTGCTTGTGAGGACAGGACAGTACCATCCACTACTCGATCTGCAAATTCTCCACGAACAGATTGACCCAAGTCACTCAGTTGTGTCCCTGTGATTGGTCTGTCAGCTTTTCCACTGAAACAAATCATTCTTTTCAAAAATGTTTTTCATCTAAGTTTAAAGCCTCCCATTCTCAAAAGACGCGGGACACAGTTGTGTCACACTGGACACTTGATTTGGGTGGGGGGGAGAGACACCCTCTGCTGCCCGTACGTTTTCATCATTTTGTCTTGTTATCTGATCTCTATAAGCTCAGCACTTGCCGTCGTTATAATCAATTCCCTGTTGTGTTATCATTTTGTTTACTGCCCGGGCCCTTGAACACTCAGAATTCTGTACTTAGAAACTTACCTGATTCTTCACATCCTTAAAAGTTGGCTCATTCTCAGTTTTTCTTCAGAAAATCCAAGTTCTTCTTGTGCAAAGTGAGTTTTAAATATTTAAAATGAAAACAGGAAGTGTCTCAAACCATGAAACAGCTGTCATCACTTCATTTTACAGTCTGCAAGATGTTAGATGCTGGTTAGACTATAATTTCTTGCTAATTAACACATCCGAGGTAGATGTCTGTGCCACCAGCCCATCAATGTTGCCCCAGAACTTGGGGGACCCACGCAAGTTTTTGTAACTTTAGGGAAACCACTGTGTGCACGCCAGTGGGATAAGACTTCTGTGTCCTGTTTGATTTACACTTATGTTTTGAGACTAACATTAATTAAAGTGTCAAAATAGCTTTTAATCTTTTATGTCGAACCTTTGCCTTTGGTTTGGTTTCTCCAATATCCAGACTCTCATTAGACATTCATGGGCTTGATGACTGTAATTCCTTTTATGCTGTTATCTTTGAAGTTCTAATTAAGAGTGCAGTGAATTTAAGTGTCGCTGTTACATTCAAATAGAACGGTGATGCCTGACTTTCGAAAAATATTTTATCTTGATTACGTATTTATATGACAGAATGCTAATTTTTAAATTTCCTTTTTGGCTTGCAAATGACTTGTAAGGACTGAATTCAGAAATGGTGTCCAGAATTCCAGGTGTGGAGGGATACTAGGCATGCATTTAAAGTAATGATGTATTCACATTTGAGATTACGCAGAGCCGTGTGGAAGTATAAACTGAGCAGCAGTGTATTTCATCCCATTCAAGTTACTTTACCTCCAATAAAATGTGTTTCTCCAAATTCTCCTTCAGTAGATTTGCTAACCCAACACTTTGAAGACCTGAAGGGAAGTCCTTATGATCGATGTCGTCTGCTTTATGTCATCTGTTGAACAGACGGGGGGGGGGGGGGGGGTGCTCATACTGATTCGACTTTGCCTGGAGAAAACCTCTAGACCAGCACCGTCCAGCAATGAGAATGTTCTCTGGCCTCTGTCCAGTACTGTCCCCATTGGCTGTTCGTGACTATTGAGCAGTTGAAATGCAGCTCAAATGCAGAGGAACTGATGTTTTTTGTTGTTTTTTTTTTCTCTTTGAAAACGTTTTAATGTAAAGTGGATTATTTTAGTTATAAAATTCACTGTACTATTTTTTTTCACACACACACACACACTGTATTTTATTTTTACAAGAGATAAATAGACTGACATCAAGCATTGTACATGGATGACCACAACAAAAGCAACAATGATTGCAATTACCAAACATGAAACACACTCATACTATGTCATAATATTGACATTCAGTCCAGTAATCCTCCACTGTAGCAGCTCCTTTACTTTGCAGTGAAAATTGATTTGTATATTCTTTGCCTCTGAGTCGTTGTGGGATTTTTTTTTTTTTTTAATTCAAACAGAAAGTCACAAAAATAGAGGAACTGATGTTTAAGTGTAGTTGAGGTGTTCAGATATTTTAGAAGTTTAGGTCATTTAAATTTGGCTCCGGGCTATGCTGTTGGACAAAGCCATCTGGAATGCGACCCTTCTCACACAATCAGGATAAATCTACAAGGTTTGGGGCACAGTTTGCTTGGCCAGCAGGGTCAGAAGCTGCAGCCTCTCCCCATCTGCCCAGCTCATACCCTTCTGACCAGGGCTTTGAGCCCTTTCTTCAGAAAGGGTCCGAATGAGATTAACTCAATTCCGCGTATATGTACCGTGTATACCTGGGAAAGTACGGTTTTCACATGCCTCTGCCATGGTTCTCATTCAGCTCTAACGGGGAAGAGTAACATGTCCTTTAAGTATCACTACTATTAGTTTAGTACAATTTTCATAGAAATCTCCCTAAAATGTATTATATGCATGGCTCCTTCCATCTTAAATAGTGTAATTAACCTTTTCTTGGAGGCACAAAGTCTCACATTGGTATCAATAGACTCAGGAGAGAAGGCACGTCACAGAGCCGCTGCTTTCTGTCACCCCCATTATTTTCAGGGTGAGTCTCACCAACTCATCTGATCCCCAAGACATAAGCAGAATCCAGACTAACTCAGGAAATGGATTAAAACACAAGTGCATTTTAATCTCTCTCCCTAGAATCAGGAAGCCACTTGAAAATCTCCAGGGATTTTCACAGTATTAGACACATGGTGAAAGAAATCGATGACAGCCTTTTAAAACCAAAAGAATGTTCCTGCCTGGACTCAATTAAAAAATAAAAATAGAGTAGTCAGGCCTTCAGATACCTAAAGATGTTAAGTAATCATTTCATTTTTTACTTTAAAATTTATATTTGATCCCTTTTATTGAAACAAATCTTGGGATGTTTAGAAATCTCTCTGTTGATTCATCTGCTTTTTGAAGCTGTATACGCTTTGACAGAATTACGTTGCTAAGTTAAAATTAAAATTTTCATTCATATGTAATGTTTCTGTGACCTACATGTAGAAAATGATAGATAATACAGCCTGTAACTAACAATTAGCTCAATCATTATTACCTAAACTGTTCAACTGAATAATCGAATATTTTTCTTGAATGTGTAAAATGTTACCTATAATGGTTTATTTTAATCCATGGCAGCAAATTAACATGCTCAAATGAGCATTTTTAATTATCTCTTTACTATATTTCCCAGCTTCTAATTCTAATTCTAAGGAGGCGTTTAAGAATATACAGTTCTACCTCATGAGATTGTAAGTACCAACATGCATTTGTCAGAAGAATGGACTTATGAATGAATACATTGATATACTTTATTTTTCAAAAATTCTGTCTCAGTGTTATTTTACTTATCTAAAGTAGTCTGTATACATTAATTTTTATTTACCCAAGACTGACAACTGACACTTAATTTTTTTTTTGACACTTAATTTTTAAATTATCAAATTCAAAAGCATCCAGTTGACCAAGAATATAAAAGTGTTGCATTGTCAGCAGTAAACAGCCTCATTCAAAGTCACACGAGGAATCACATCGTGTGCATATAGGGCCTGAGAGGGTGGCAAAAGGGACATTCAAAACGTGTGTTAAACGCCTGTCTTACGTCTGAAACTACAAATCCCATTTTGACTTCTGTACTAATGTGTACTAATGGATCTGATATCTGGGTGCCTGGAAGTTTTTATGTGTGTTTTCTGAATGTGTTTCTTTAACTTGTGTAAATTTACTCTCAAAACATTAGGTAGCGTCTATTTATTTCATTATAAATGTATGTGTTGGATTTTCACTGGAGCCATTTCAAGGGGAATCAAGTGACAAGTGATAAATATATTCAGGGGCTTAAAACTGTCCCACCCTTGCACATACTTCCTCCATTGAGAAGATGGTGATTGGATCCCAGGGGGTGGGAAATCCTCACGTGTTCAGCCAGAACGTTCCCTGGGCCACTTAGCTAAACGTCGGCCCACATGTCTTCAGGGGAGCCCCATGTTCTGGGGGGACGTCACGTGGTCGTCCCCTGGAACAGCTCGTGGAAGCGTGGCAGCCCTGGAACTCCACAGCCAGTGGTGCAAACCAGCCGTCAGGGCTGCTGGGACCCGAGTCTACACTGCCTACCTGAGGACAGCTGCCTCAGAGGATGGCGGGGGATTAGATGCAGGGGTCCCGTCCAAAATACTCCAGGAATTAAAGCAGGCTGAGCCGGGTCAAGGTCAGGAAAAGGAGGAAGGAGTCTCTCTAGTCGGCAGCTGGGGTGGCGCTGGGTCCCGTCCTGCCGCTGACTTGCCGGCTGCCCTCAGGAAAATGTTTAAAGCCACTGGAACCTCCGTTTTCTCATCTGGGAAATGGAAGAACAAGTGCCATCAACCGGCAAGGTTGTTCTGCAGCTTCCGTGAGGCTAAAGGATGGAGAGCTCAGACGGCCACAGAGACGCTCTCCCAGGCGTAGCCGTGCCCCTGGGTGTGCTCCTGGCGGGGTGCACAGAGATTGTTCTTCCCCGGGACTGTGTCTCATAAACACCCCTGCGGTGACCTGGTAACAGCCTCCAAAGAAAGGAGGTGGTGCCGAGTGCTGTTTGCTGTTGGTGTTTGTCTTTCTGTCCACTGGGGGAGGAGCCATGAGCAGCTCTAAGTGACCACCGCTGTAAGGGCCGCCCTTCCCGAGACAGCGCTCCGCCCGCCCCTGCGTGAGCTTTGTTCCCCATCATCCTCGAGACAGCAGATAAGTGGCTTTGTGGCTGCTTCCCTTTTACAGATGAGCAAACTAAGGCTGAGAGAAGGCAGCTTCTCCCAGATCACACGCACGCTTACATCACTGTATGTCTGAAGCAAGGAAGATTTACTGTAGCTCTAAAAGAACCAGAATGGAAATATGGGAGATTTCCCTTTCTTTTTTAAAAATTTATTTCTTTTTTATGGAAGTATAGTTAATTTACAATGTTGTGTTAGTTTCACGTGTACAGCAAAGTGATTCAGATATATATACATATATATATTCGTTTTCATATTCTTTTCCATAATAGTTTATTACAAGATATTGAATATAGTTTCCTGTGCTATACAGTAGGACCTTGTTGTTTATCTATTTTATATAGAGTAGTGTGTATCTGCTAATCCCAAACTCCTAATTTATCCCTTCCCCTTTGTTAACCATGAGTTTGTTTTCTATGTCTGACTCTGTTTTTGTTTTGTAAATAAGTTCATTGTATCATAGTTTAGATTCCACGTATAAGTGATTTCATATGATATTTGTCTTTGTCTGGCTTACTTCATTTAGTATGATCATCTCTAGGTGACAAAATTTCATTGTTTTTTATGGCTGAGTAATATTCCATTGTATATATGTACCACATCTTCTTTATCCATTCATCTGTCAATGGACATTTAGGTTGTTTCCATGTCCTGGCTATTGTAAATAATGCTGCTATGAACATAGGGATGCATGTATCTTTTCAAATTAGAGCTTTTGTCCTTTCTGGATATATGTCCAGCAGTGGGATTGCAAGATCATATAGTAGCTCTATTTTTAGTTTTTAAGGAACCTCCACACTGTTCTCCATAGTGGCTGCACCAATTTACATTCCCACCAACAGTGTAGGAGGGTTCCCTTTCCTCCACACCCTCTACATCCGGTGACTTTGGTGCCCACGGGGAAGAAGCTGCAAATTCCAAGCATCCAGAGTCACAGTGTCCACAGCAAGACTTCAGGTTGACGCAGTGTTTTTTTTTTTAACATCTTTATTGGAGTATAATTGCTTTACAATGGTGTGTTAGTTGCTGCTGTATAACAAAGTGAATCAGCTATACATATACATATATCCCCATATCTCCTCCCTCTTGCGTCTCCCTCCCACCCTCCCTATCCCACCCCTCTAGGTGGTCACAAAGCACCGAGCTGATCTCCCTGTGCTATGCGGCTGCTTCCCACTAGCTATCTATTTTACATTTGGTAGTGTATATATGTCCATGCCACTCTCTCACTTCGTCCCTGCTTACCCTTCCCCCTCCCCGTGTCTCAAGTCCATTTTCTATGTCTGTGACAGCATGTTTTTATAAAACATTCACCAGTTAACGTTCTTGAAGAGGCAGGTTTTCTTTGCTTTGCAGTTTTCTTCTCTTGGAGCAGTTCCCTAGCCTGGTGATGGGACCGGGCTCCCTGACTCCTAGGACCTTGTGTCCTAGTGACCTGGGCCCCATGGGAACGATGCTGGGCTTTCAGCAAGCTCGTTCAGTCCTGGGTGTGCTCTGAGGGGGCCTGGCAGGGCCGCGACGGTAGGTGTGTGAGGGAGGTGAAAAGGCTGCGTTGAGCAGGTCTGGCGGTCCCGAGGCTTTGCAGGCTTTAGAGGACAGGACGGAGGGCAGGAGGGACTGCAGGGTCGGTGGTGGATGCCTTGTGATTGACTGAAACCGGATGGACAGAGGTCTCCTTAAACCAAAGTGCTTTAGCCGCTAGGACAGCACAGGGGAAAGGTCTGCTGAGGATGTTGAAGGTGCCCTTAAGAAGCGGACTTGAGGCACAAGGGCCCTGGGGTGTGGATGACGGTCCGGGGGAAGCAGGAGGAACCACTCGCAGCCCCACATCAGGGAGGGCCACTTCCTTCGGCTGGCGACACAGCCTCCGGGCTCAGGCTTATCTAGAACAGCAACTAGTGGTGAGTGCTGGAGGTTGGGAGCCTTTTCTTAAACACCAGAATCTCCCACAATAAAGCCCTGAATAAAGTCGGCTTTCCACCGCTTTCCTCTAGAGCTTGATGGGCGTCTTTAAAGAGAATGCCTTTAGAGGTTTCTCGGGTGTAAACATATTCGAAGCCCATTTTTCTAATGACTGTGTGCCTCACTGTGTTTCCCGCCCTTCAGCGCCTCTTTCCCATTCATCCTTTCGAAAATGTGTGCGTTTCATAAATTTTCATGCGAAGTTGTTATGCCTTAAAACTCAGATCATCCTGACATGACAAACTCATTTTGTTTTATTTGCCTGTGTTCATCTGGGATGACATTTGAGGCTTTATTTCTTGGGAAAATCCATTCACGCAGATTTAAAAATCACTGGCGCAGAGGGTAAGGGTTAGGAATGTTGGTTGAAGTCCCCACAAACAGGAGAGGAAATGGTGCATTTCCACACCGCAGCGGGATGGTGATCCCCGGGCACAGTGTCTGGAGGCCTTAAAGGAAACAGCTGCTCCGTCTGTCCTCACGGACGAGGCTCGGCCCTCCCAGGCCGCCCTCCTGGGCACGTCTGGTCCCCAAGCCAACAGCCCCCGACGCCTGCACCCTGCGTGGGCGCGCGTGCTTTGCGTGGTGATGAGGGTGCCCGGGTCCCTCTCGGAAACACTTCTGCCAGTTCTTCCTTCCAGGTAAACAAACACGACCAACACCTGTGGAAAACCCATTCCTTCAGAGCGGATGTGATATATTCCTGCTGTGAACATTGGTAACACCCAGAGCCCAGCAAATACATCTGATGAATTTTGGGTGCCTTCTAAGAGGCATTTAATATCATTTCACGTCGAATTGCACTTATTTTCTTTGGGGGGTTTACTGTCAGCGGCGTGTGTAGAACTCCAGTGTGTGCAGGGCTCAGAGGAGGCGAAGTGGCTGGTTATGAACCCGGTAGACGTGGAGACCCGGGTCCCTTCTCAGTCGGCTCCAACGGTTTACACCCAGGGAGTGTGTACTTATGGGGAGCAAAGAGCTTTCTGATACTGTGTGTTTTTCTCCATGATTAAAAGAATACCTGTTCATTAGAAGCGCTGGTAGGATGTACAGAGAACTGTCCGCCGCACCGTCACTGAATGATGACCGTGGTTAGAATGTACTTCTCATCTTTCTTCATTCACAGGTTTTCTTTACAATATATTCCATCTTAGACTGGATAGAATTGAGTAGGCCCCGCTTTTTTAACTTAGAGTTATACAGTGAGCGTTTCGCCTGCTACCGTGACCCGCGTGAAGACGATGGTGTAGCTGCCTTCCGTCCTGCTGAGTCAGACGTTACTTATTCTGCTGGATATAGGGGTGTTTTTATAGTTTTTCGCTGTTATACACACATCCCTGTCGACTCTCTCTGAGCATGAAGCGTTTTCCCCGCACTCTGCCTCATTTTCCTAGGCTAGACGTCGGGGAGAGACCTGGCCAGTGGCCACGGGAGGGCTCGGGTCGTGGACCAGATTCCCTGCGGGCGGCGGGGACCCGGCCCCGCTGACGGGCCTCTGTCTCTCTTCCAGCCGCGTCCTACACCAACTACAAAAAGACGCCGCCGCCCGTACCCCCCCGCGCCACCTCCAAGCCTCTGATCTCGGTGGCAGCACAGAGCAGCACCGAGTCCACGCAGGACGCCTACCAGGACAGCCGCGCCCCGAGGATGGCGCCCTGGCCCCAGGACGGCCGCGGCCTCTACACCTCCACGGACAGTCTGGACAGCAACAAGGCCATGAGCCTGGCCCTGGAGACGGCCGCGGCCCAGCGCCATGCCGCCGAGGGCCAGGGCGGCTCGGCACGGACCAGTGACAAGGCCACCGTTGTGTCCAAGGCCGAGGGCTTCCTCCAGAGCCGGCGCTCCTCCGTCGGGGTCCAGGTACCTCCCGCGTGCCCCCCACGGTGACACAGACCGAGCACTGCCGGCCTCGGCCCGGGCCCTCGCAGTGACCCCGCGGGGGCCGGAGGCTCCAGAGCCCGGGACCGGCCTTCAGGGGAGGCCGGCCTGTGGGTGCAGCGGGCGGGACGACCCGGCCAGGCCCACCCGCCACCCAGAGGGCCCCCCCCAGGCATTTCCAGGGGCTGCCAGCTGTTTGGAGAGTATGGAAATAGGTTATTCTGACGCTTAAGAAGGAGGTTTTGTGGTTGAAACCTGATTTTTAGTCTTGTGGCCGAACAGTAGAGTGGGGAGGAAGGGCACTGGGACCAAAGGTGAAGGACAGGGAAGGGCTGCTTGTACGAAAAAGGGGCTCACGGCCACTCGAGGTGGCCCCGAAAGTCCCCGCGCCGACCCCAGGACGCTGGTGGGTTAGCTCTGGTCACTGTGTTCTGAGCACCGAGGGCCGAGCCACCTCCGCTCAGGCCGTAGAGGCTGCCCCTGCGCCAGCTCCCACCACCGCGTCCACTTGAGCACAGGGGCGGGGAAGGTGCCCGGCTAGGAACAGCACCATCCAGCTCCTGCCCCAACCCGGGGACAGCCCAGGACAGGCCTTGCGCGGACCACGTTTCCCAAGATTTCTGCCGTGACTCCCTGCAAGAGGTGGTGTCGGCCAGCTAGGCAGGTTCCCCGTGGCATCCTTGGTGAGCACGGGCGCCTCCACCAGCCCAAGTCCAGCCGAGGGCTTCCCTGGTGCCAGGGAGGAGGGCCTGCGAGCTCAGCAGGTGTGAGAGGGGAGCCGTGTCCTGGGTGTCAGGGGCCGGGGGACGCAGGCTGGGGAGACTGCCCGCTGGTCTGGGTCCTCTGAACCCGGTCTCCACACTGTGGCTTCGTTGTTTTGTTTAGGATTCTGAACTCCCAGAGCATCAGCCATGCCCAAGGTCAGATGTAAGTACCGAAATAGACTCCAAAGCCAAGTACGCATGGATTTTATTGTTTCTCCCTTTCTGGATTATTCATACAACTGCTCATGTCACCTCTCTCTGTCCTGATTCTATATGCCAGGCTCTATGCTAGGTGCTCCCATATTACTGCAGGGAACCCTTGCATCCCCTGAAGACACAGAATCAGCCCCACTCTGATGAGGACGAAACTGGGGCTCAAACGGGCAGGCGAGTCGCTGCAGCCGAGGCCTGGCCGGGCGGGGGGTGCTGGTACGGGGGCAGCCGGCGTTCACTCGGGGGTCGCTCTGCCATTAGACGCACGTCTCCAGACGAGACTTGTGAGGCCACCAAGCTCAGGAGGCCAAGGTCACCTTCCTGGGCGCGTGTGCCCCCTGGTCTGCCCACCCACCACCTCCCACAGGTGCACTGCCCACCCAGCCACAAACAAGGCTGGGAGGGTCGACTTCCAAACACGAGGAGTTGCCAACTTACCTGAAAATAGCGGAAACTTTCCAGATAATTCAGATAATTTCAGGTAATTCCAGAAGCCCATAAAGCGAGTTTATCCAGCCACCACTTCCTGCCTGCAGGTCACCCCAGGGGCCTCCCCCCATGCCCCATTCTGCTTCCGGCCGCCGTGCCTCTCCCCAGAAGGTCCCCCGCTCTGCCGAGGCCACCCTCCCTACCAGCCTCTCCAGACCCGCCCCCAGCTGCGCATCGCGTGCCGGCCGGGCGCACCTGCCGCCTCTTGGTACCCAGCGCCTAGCACAGCGCCTGGCACATAGTGAGCTCTCGGTCAGTGTCGGTGGACGAGTGTGGGTGAGCGTGCGAATGCAGGGGTTCCGCTTTCCTCCTGGCGGCATGTCACAGCACAAAGCGAGCTTGTCACCTCGCGGTAGCCAAGGGAAGTGAGCTGGAAGCCAAAGAAGATGTCGTCCAAGAAACTCGAGTGTCAGGATAAACGGGAGACAGATGGGTGTGGGGCGCCAGCTCAAGAGTACAGGGGAGAAGAGGGATGAAGTGAAGACCGAGCCGCTGGAAGGACCACCCCTAGATGCCTAGAAAGCTCTAGAAGAATGCTCGAGGGCGTCAGGGTGGTCAGGGCACAAAGTAGAGGTGGCGCTAAGGGCGAGGACGGGGCTGGCTTGGGGCCACGCGTGGATCTGCTGAGTCTGCGTCCCAGCCCCGCCCCGAGCTGCCCTCATCCTCAGTAACCCCAGGGGCCAGCTGGAGCCACGTCCCCGTCAGGGACGGGGAACCCGAGGCTGGGGGTGAGTGACTTGCCTACAGGTTCACAGCCACAGGGGGAGAGTGGGACCCCAGGCTGCAGTGTCCTGCCGCACACGGAAGGGGAAGAAAGGAGGGTCCTGCGGTGACCCCCCCCGGGAGCCTGCTGTGGGTCTCACCCCATGACCCTGCGTGGAGGACGGCAACGCCCCCGGCCCATCACGCTGTCCTCAGCTTGCAGGGCAGGGGGGCTGTTGTTCTGCGTGCCCAGCCAGCGCTGGGGGGACGGGTTCCCGCCTGGCCTCCCAGACCAGGACCTGATGGGTTCCCAGAACCACAGCCGTCGGGGAAACTTAGACAGTGCAGGGTCTTTTCATTTTACACACACTGTCCTTCCCACCGAGCAGAGTGCGCCCTCCTGCCTGCACCTGCCCTGGAGCCCGGGCCCAGGAGGAGCGCCGATGTGGAGGGTCCCCAGGGGCTCAGCTCACGGCTCCTCCGGGACATCCTGCCCCAGGCCCTGCAGGTGTGCGCGACACCTGGGTCCCTCCTGGTGACACATCCCTGCCAGCACACCTGTCTTCTCACCTGGAGCCCACACCTCGCCCTACCTCACTTTTCCTCACGATGGTGGTGACATTTAGCTATTTTCTTTGTGCTCATTTTTGTTTTTATCTGTGATTTGTCTGTTATTGCAGTTTCTACTTGTGTGTGTGTGTGTGCGTGTGAAACTCTGTAGAACACGTTTACTGTTCCCAGACCCTGTGATGTGGTTTAATGTCAGGGACCCTTCAATCCCGTCTGCCTCAGTCACCCCATCTCTAAAATGGGAGCGATTCCCACTCTGCGGCGTCACCAGCTGGCTACTGGGTTTAAACGTCCTCTCTGAGGTGATGCTGATTTACCCTGACCCAGGACGCCCTCGGAGTCCCAGCCGTTTCCCGTTTCCAGCAAGCCTTCCCTCCCCACCCCACCTTCCTAACTGCTTCTGCTGAGCTGCAAGCATCTCACGGAGCAGGGTTGGCAAATCATATTTAACTGTTGGACTTGTAATAGGTCCCTGAGGGAACTGCGGGGACTTTGTATGGGAAGCAACGTACCCGCTTTGCTATGTGTGAAGTTTTGACGGCAGAGCCTAAAATGAGCTCAGTTTAGAGCAAAAACTTGAGATTGGAGCTCCAGCAAATATCCTCGTAACAGCCTGCTTCTCTCTGGTGCCTCCAACTACGGGCGATCGGCCTTCACCTCCCGAAAACGCGGGCCATGCACACACATGCACAGTCACACGTGTGCGCTCACGTGTACACGCATGCGCTGCACACATGCACGTGCACACACGCATACAGGCATGTACACGCACACACGTGTGCACTCACACACACGCCGGCCACACCAAACCCCTTGTTCCCTAACTGGCCTGTGCGGGACCGTCCTCCTTCCCACTGCTCCTCCTGGCCTGAGGCTCAGCAGCCGTCCCTCCACTGAGGCCCGGGGAGAGTGAGGCGGGGGCTTCCGGATCCCGGCGCCCACCACTCACTGCAGCGATGGGGTGGTCCTTTCCCCTTTCATCAGCGAGCACCTCCAGTACAGCGTTCGCTTCACAGAGAGTTCCCTTAAAATACAGGGATTTTGCTGATTTCATCTTTCTTCTCAATGCCTGGAACACCGTGGATCTTGTAAAAAAATGAATGTACGCATACATTTCTCAAAGCCTTTACAATCCTTTTACCCTCCTAGGCAGAAATTTCTCTCGGGAAAAGATTCCTTTGATTTCCTTTCCACTGTGCAAAACAGTAATTCCTTTTCTCTGTCCCAGATTTACTTTTTTTCCCCATCTACATAAAGCTGTCCCAGGATTTCTGAAATGATAAATATTTAGCTCATCCTGGCCTTGTACCACTGGATCATATCCCCCTTCACCTTTACCTTCTGAAAAGTAGAGCTATCTTCATGTTTTTCTTACAAAGGTTTCATATGACAAACACTGTAAAATCTAAAAAAGTCGTTAAATATAAACTCCTTGAATTTAATACCTTATTGTTAATATAGCTGATGATCTTAAAAGCGGGGGTGAGAGGGCAGAGCATTAGATGTGCTGTGGAGAAGCTGACCTGAATCTGGCTCCACCCAAAGAGTCTTACATCAATCAGACCACGTGCCCAGCGCTTCCCTCGCTTTTGAGAGTAGGAAGAAAAGACTCCACTGAATTTAAGAGATTTACCCAAGTACCACACGGCCAGCAAGTGGCAGGATTTGACTGCCTCCAAAGCTGCTTCTCCTCATTCGCTGTAAAAATAAGAGAATTATAAGAGAAAACGTACACACTAGAGAAAGGAAGAAAAAAGCATTTTGTGATATCTTGGTCGTACTTTTTAGTCCCTTTATGGCATGTGTATGTGTCTGTGAAGATGTGTAGTTGTATGTGCACACACGTCTTGTGATCTGACCGCTCACGCCACCTGCCTGTCTACCTTCCTTAGTGGACATTGTATCGTAAGCGTCTTCCGTGGTGTCATCCTTAAACCGTCATTTTCATAGCTGCACAGCTCTTCTGTGTCATGAGAAATGAAAACTTACCATATGTTACTATTACCCTACTTTCCTAGCCTCCTATTGTCCCAACGTGTCACCTTATAATTTGTTAGAATTCGAGGTAACTTCTTTAGACCAGAATCCTAAGACTGGAATAAGTAAGGCAAATACTTGGAACATTTTTACGATTAAAAGCTAATGCTCTTTCCATTCCAAATACCTCTCTAAAACTATACGAATGAAGCAATTTCACCCGTATTATGTATCTATCAGATTCGACAATACCGACCAAAATTGTAAAATGGGATACCTTTGCCTCAGCCGCCAAATGGGCTGTGAGTATAGTCACCAAAGTACATGCACGTGCAGACCTGTATTTATAGTGGCGTCATTGACAATGTCAGAAAACTAGTAATAACCACATTATCCCTCCACTGAAGACTGATTAAATAAATCAGGTTATAGCCATAGAATGGAAGAGCAGTTAAAGCACAGGCAGCTCCTTTTGCACTGACGAGGGGTAACATTTTTAATATATTAACTTTTATTGCAATCTTTTTGTGTAAAACAATAACAACAGTTTCCCCACCCAGCAAGGTAACATTTATGTGAGCCGTGACCCACTTGAAACTCAAAAGACGTGGTGATTAACAGCAAGGTTAGGAATTTCATTCGAGCACGTTTCCCCCTGCAGTCAACCTATTTCCTCTTCCAGCCGCCAAAATACGCAACACAAATGAGAGGTGACTTCTGTGCGTGTTTTCAGAATTACACCAATAAACAGTGGGGAGCCCCCGACTGCTGCCCCCAGCTCCGCAGCCCACCGGGAGCTGCAGGGTCTCCATGGGGCCGTGTTGATTCTGGCCACAGCGGATCAGTGCAGAGCATGGCTCTGCCCCCGACAAGCTGTGCACCCCTGGGCAAGTTACTCACCTTCTCTGATTCCTCAGTGTTCGATGTGGCTGGAAACGACACAGGGTATCATGTGCACCAGGTGTAGTAACACTTGTCTGCTCTTAGCATGGTACCTGGTACGGGGTCAGCAGAAAACAAATGCCAGCTCGCTCTTAGTACCACGACTTCTACTCACCACAAAATGAGTCAGCCCCCAGTGACAAAGGCTTAGCCGAGGGGCATCCCGAGTTACAGGCATGATTAAGTACACCTTTTCTTTCATAACTCACAGGAAAGCGTCCTGATTATTTGTTTAATGGTTTGTATCTTACCCTTGCAGCAATCATTAATATTTTTAAGAAAAGATGTGTTTGACAGTTTAGTTATGACATTTGTGGATTGGGGTCAAAAGTCCTTTTGAGACAGTAGGCAATATTCTTTGTGAAAAGGAAAAGGGACAGTGTAGTAGCTGGGATAATATTTGACTAAACTAACCTTTGGTTTTGCAGACTTTTCATCCTGAGAGTTTGCGGGGGCGGGGGGGAGTTGTTTGTTTATTTGTTTGTTTTTTTAGAAAACCTGCGCTATCAGAATTCTCTCATGAGTTGACTTTACACCAGTGATGATCATAAATGGTTCTTTGGGTCCGGGGAGACTTTTTGGCAAACGCAGCCGCCATAAGGATTGTGTGTAGAATGCACGATTTCTGTTCTGTTCTGACATCGCCCTGCTCTGGGCACAGTCGTTAGCAAAAGAGAGACAGTTCTGTGTAGGCGCAGATGGAGAGGTTGCCTCGGTGTTCCTGGTAAAGGCTTAAATTCCTTCCGTGTGTTCTTGTATGTGGATGCAACCATCAGCACAGTCCTATTAAATCGCTTGTGTGTCTTGTTAGCTCTATCTGGTTCATGCTGTACCTGTAGGGTGTGACAAGAGCTTTTAAGTCCTCTCATAATGCAATCTAACAAAGCCTATTTTTTGCCCGAGCTAAACAAAGCAATTTTATTTGCATACATTTAAAAGACTGAGGTGCCGTGTTGAGTTCAAGTGGTGATGCAGAATTTGACGAAACACAGTAGCAACTTACTTACACCAATATGAGTGCATTTTCCTCTCTCTGTCATTTTCCTGGGTCAAGTGCATCTCTGCATTAATTAAACAAATACATAATTAATTACCACAAATGAATACACACACACAAAGAGTCCCTGGCCCAGGTCCCATGTCTCGGTTCTAAAATAAGGTGTTCTGTGTTGAATTAGGTGGAAACAGCTACCGACTCTGACACGGAGAGCCGTGGCCTGCGGGAGTACCAATCTGTTGGCGTGCAGGTGGAGGACGAGAAACGGTAAGCAGCCCCCCAAATACCCCAATACCCGCCATCTCCCAAGCGGGGCTCTTGGTTTGTAACCTGACTGCAAGTGTCTAGACCACACTGACCATCAATGATTCAGGCCATTTGACCATCAATAATTCAGGCCAGGAAACAGGGTCATATCTTTATATTTCTCAGTGTATATCACTCAAGTGTGAATTAACTTCCTCCTATGCCCTGTTTCTGCAAGCGGCAGGGGACTCGCTTTTTCTAAAGTAATTTACCACCTACGAAAGCAGAGGGGCTGGCAGCTCTGAAAGTTAGAGTCCTTTATCCAAAGGGAAAAAACAGGCTGAGGGTGCAACAAACACAGGTTTTCTCACCTTATAATGTTAAAAGTAAAAGGAAAGACAGAGAGAGAGGGAGGGAGATTAAAAGAAGTTTAAGACCTTAGCTGTGCTGGGATTGTGACACTTCAAAGGAACCCCTCAAACTGTCAAACACAGAGAAGTCCATTACAGAAGTGTTGTTTTTGTAACAAAACAGGGTGGCTATTTTATTTTATATTTAGAATAGCATATCTTGTAAATTTCATAAGAACAAATTCTGATGAGCGCATTACATCGTGAAGCCCCAGTGATTCGCTCACGGTGGAGGGCTTTAGGACCAACCTGCAAAGATTTTGATTGCCAAGGAATTCAGAACACAAACTGATGGCTTCCCCCAGGACGCTGAGCTCTCAGAACCCGCACGTCGTCTGTACCTGGGGACCTGGGCTGGCTGTCTCTGTCCCCCGCGGTGGCTTGTTCTCAGCTCCTTTGCCTCCAGGGCAGGAGATGGTGGCAGGTCCATTAACCAGCTGTACTCACAGCTGTGTGCCATCTGGGGGGCCAGTTGTTGAGGAGCCAAAACATGTAGCATGGGCAAAGTTTGGATATGCAGACACACATGCACACGTGCACACACACACACACACACACACACACACACACACCCAGAGTTCTCACCAGCAAAATCTGCACTCCTGTTATAAGCTCACTTCTGCCAATCATTTCAGTAACTGGCTGTGTGGAATGACTCACATTTAAATACATACGATGAAAATGTTTTTTAAACACCTGCTGAGGTCAGAATTTGGATTCATTATTTTGCATAAAAGACAAAATCGGGATGATAGTACAATATTCAGATAGGAGAAGAAACTCATGTCCTGAGCTGTGATAGGAACAGCCACCAAAACTCAGTAGGACACAGATGTTATTACTTAAAAGAATTGTAGACATAAAAGAAGCAGCAGGGCTTCGTTTTACGTGTATGCCACAAACAGAAGAGAGTAAACTTGTAGCGTCTTTCTGAAAGGCAAGTGACCACTCCAAGATAGTGGTTTCACGGGATACATCAAGCCTCCTTGTGTCGTGCAATAAACTTAAGTCTTAAGTGGGCATTATTTAGACATTGAAACTTAGGTAGAAGGTAGAGGTTCATTGTTTGCAAAGCCAAATGGTGTTCTGCCATAGATGAAGCACCAAAGTGCTTGTAATAGAGATGAAAACGCTCGTCTTCTCTGCAAGGTGCTGGCTTGTGGCCCAGGCGCACTCCTGATGGGTGCATCTAGGTTTTGCTGCACGAGGTCACCTCGCAAAGGCCCCACTTGTCCCCCTTGCCTCCCTTGCAGATGCGGACGCTTTAAGCGTTCCAACAGCGTGACGGCCGCGGTGCAGGCGGACCTGGAGCTGGAGGGCTTCCCGGGACATGTCGCCACGGAGGACAAGGGCCTGCAGTTCGGGTCCTCCTTCCAGAGGCACTCGGAGCCCAGCACCCCGACCCAGTACGGGGCGGTGCGGACCGTCCGGACCCAGGGGCTCTTCAGCTACCGAGAGGACTATCGGACCCCCGTGGACACTGCCGACCTGCCCCCTCCCGACCCCTGGCTGGACCCGTCCATGGACACGGTGGATGGCAGCCACGTGTCTCCGTGCCACAGGGACGGCGCGTGGTTTCTGAAGCTGCTGCACAGCGAGACGAAGAGGATGGAAGGCTGGTGCAAGGAGATGGAGAGGGAAGCGGAGGAGAACGACCTCGCGGAGGAAAGTAAGGGCCCAGGTCTCCTCTGAGGCTTGTAGACACTCGTGATGTTGCCGTAACACAAACGGCAGGATCCCCGGGGAAAGTCCCTGGGTCCCTGAGTAAATTTAAATGAGTGGGCTTCCTACTGCCTCCCACCAATTCTAAGGCACAAGTAAATGAGCAGAAAAGCAATCGCTAAAATATTAAAGGGCATCCTTTTGTTTTGTTGTTTGTTGGATAACAGGCTGGCTTGTGCTCACAGGGATGTAGTTTATCTCCTGTTGCACGTGCCGGTTCTCTTGAATTCTGGCAATGACTTGATAGGGAGCAGTTCAGATGTTTTCTAGAATCATGACTGTCCCGTGTTTATAAGAAATTGCTTTGGCTTTATGCCAAAGAAACATTGGACATGGTAGACGACTAACCAGCCAGCTGGTGATGGTGGCTCCCGGTTCCCCATCCCCGGGCGGGTGGGGATCTAAGTTCCCTGACCTCACGTGGGCAGCGCAGATCTGCTCCCAACCCTTTACGCCAGGTGGGTCTCCGGCTCTTGCACAGAAAGGCACCAGCCTCCCCTTTCCCTGAAGAAACTTATCGTCAGGATTGTCCAGAAGCAGCATCCTTTATGAATTGCTGTATTGATTTCGAAACAGATAGCTCCCTACTTTGTTTATAGACCAAGAATACCACAAGAATGATTGCAATGTACATACAACTAACACTTGTCTTTACCAAATACAGTTTCACAGAGGCGTTTCTGAATGTCTTAACTCGACAAAGCATGCTCTTTTAATTTTTTCTTTTTCCATGAAGTCCTTTGTACAATTGCTAGATCACTATAAATCCTGAAGTTCAAAAGGACACCTGATGTCCTTGGGAATGTCACCCTGACATTGTATGTCCAGAAATCTGCTGTAGGAGAAAATGTCAATAATCCTGGCAGTGGAGGCACAAGGATGAAAGTGTCAGGACAGTAACTTATAGACGCAGTGGCCCTGGCCACTGAGGAGTCCAAGAAAATGGTTGGTGTTTTGATCCTGAGTTGTTAAAATGTACATTGTTAACTTAGGAAGAAAGGGGGAGAGTGCCTTCAAATCCCCAGTTCTCTTCTCCCACATTCCTCTCTCAGTCATCACACCCCACACCTCCTTCACCGGAGTGGGTACTAGACGCTGAGGGTTTTGGAGGAAGTGTAGCCGGTGCCCCGGCCGTGCGGCGTCGCTGCACGTAGCTGCCAAAGTCACACCGCCCCCATGCGTTTGTCCACACGTGTCACCTGTCGAGGGCACAGCCGACAGTGACTGCGCTCAATCCGATGTTTAAAAATCCCTCGTTTCCCGCAGCTTTTCTTCACTTGTCAGTATGTGCTTCAGCGGGGCGAAGCCGTTTGAATTGTATCAGGGATTTATCCTCTTTATCCCGAGTTGACCGGGGATTTGAAGGAGACTTTCAGCTCCCGCTCTGTACACACCCCCGCGTTCAGCCCAGGCTTGGTGAGTGGTCCTCGGGGCTTGTAAGACGTGAGCCTGAGGTTGATGAGTCGGGATGTGTTTCCTACACCCTGTGGCTCCTCCGTGAAATGCCTTTGAAGGGGAGGAGATGGGGGGACAGTTCAGCAAGAGGTAACCCTTGTCAGGGCTTACCCCACAGTATGTCTGTAGCATTTTATTCTAGAATCATGTGGATTTACACCGTTTAGGACACATCCACAAGGTTCTGGTCTCCCTCTGTGCATGGAAGAGATGGAGGCCTTAGTCCTTGCTGTGTTTGTAAGACAACCCAGAGCAAAACCTGCCATGTCATGATTTTCCATATTTAGTGTGTACCTTTAATTCAGTTATTATTTTATCAAGGATTATCATTTTTTTTAAAGATATGTTTTTTAAAAGAAATCTCTAAGCCATCATGTACTGAACACAGTGCCAAGGGCTCCGCTAAGTGCATCACTTACATCTTCAGGGGCTCAGCATAGCGTGATACCTGGAAAATACTATCACCTTTATGGAAGTAAAGAAACTGAGGTCCAGAGAGGTTAAAATCTTGCCCCACATTCCACAGAGTAGAGCAATGGAATCCAGGCTCAAAGTCAGAGCTGTCTTGTGTCAAAAGCTGTGCTTTCCCACCACGCTGCCCGACGTTTTTCAATCCAGATGTTCCATTCCTGGGAACTTCTTCTCTGTATTCTAACACTGTCTTCTTCTGCTCTTTTAGAAAATGTTGAGCCCCTATCCCTGGCCATTTACTTCATTCTGATTCTCTGAATCTGTGACACCCATTTGTGGTCCAGAGAGAATCCCTGAGCCTTAAAATACATACTTGGGTTGTGCCTCAGCCCTTGGAAATTGAGAGGTGAAATTAAAAGGCTTCAGCACTGAAGCATTGTCGTAAGTTATGATTTTCTTGTCACTGGGGCGTTCAAGAAAATTCTGGGAGTAATGCCGTAAGTGTACTGTGTCTGAAATCCGATTTGATGATCTACAGTGACCCACATCAACAATAAGAGTCCATCACTTAGGATGTTCAGTTGTCTTATTACTGGACATCTGGAGAACACATTTTTCCTTCAGCAAGGCAGAGCGGGAAGGGAGTTTCTGCCGTCCCTCAATTGTATTTCCATACACAAGTGTTTTTTTATCTTTTTGGCACCTTCGGGACCTTCTTCTGGACTCTCTCCGTCTTGTAAACACCCAGCAGATATTTGCTGAACCCATACTCTGAGTCGTTCGATAGACTGCAGGTGGATACGAAGAGGAGTGTATAGCACAGAAGCTGCGGTGACCTAAGAAGGGGTGAAGTAAGACCAGGGCAGAGCTGCTCATGGCGAGTGAGAAATATGAAGTGTAGCAAGAGCAGTGCAGAGCCAGTGCTTTTAAAGGACTCTCTCAGGAGCCTGAGAGATGCTGCCAGCAGGGAAAGTCTGAGAAGGCTTCCTGGTGACAGTAGCATCTGGGCTGGACCTTGAGGGGAGGTGGGTTTGGTCAAGCAGGTGGGGGGGAGCGGATGGTGATGAGAGAGCAGGGTCAAGGGCACAAGCAGAGGCAGAGAACTGGCTGGGAGACCCTCTAGGAAGACCCTCCCTTAGACGTGGACTCTGCACCTGCCCGCGGGGGAGGCTGAGCCACGACCTCTCGAGTCCCTGAGCTCTGTCGTCCTCCACTGCCTTGGGGACACGCTGCTCAAAGGCGGGGACGGCTCTGCATTTTCCCAGAGCTCTTACCGCCCGGCCCCCCGCTGTCGTTTGACATCTTAGGCTCCTGGAAGGCTCACACTTGGTACATCGATTATCCGCCAGCAGTGCCTGGCAGAAGCCCTGTGCAACTGAGAGTCAGAGAGAGGAAGAAGGCGGGAAGAGGTGCAGCCTTCACACCCGGGGGGATGGTCACGGCCCTGCTCACGCCTTCTTAAAGCGTAGCATCTAAACCCCACGCATCCTGCAGTCGCCCTCGGCCAGGCTGGGGAAGACCCCGTTCCACAGGCACCAGCTCAATAATCGTGACTCTGCGTGGGTTTTCCTACCACCGTTTAATAACTACGTGCAACTGCATTTCTATGAGGCTCAGAGGCAAAGAACAGAGAATAGATCCACTTGATCCTTTTTATGATTTTCTTAATTTCTTCTCTTATTGGCCTGGCTTTATTTTTTTGTGGACCAAGATGACAAAACAGTTGTTTTGAACCTCAACTGTATGCTTTGCCCATTAAACTAGCACCATATTAGCCACATTTAGCTGTTTCCCTAGTAATGTTTAAAGGTCAGGTAACCTTCAAGTCTAGTCCTCATTTTAAGAACAGATACAGAGTTATTGGTTACGGCCCTTTCATAAAGCAAAGCTTAAATTAAATGGATGTTGAACCAAAACTCTGAGCTTGGAATATTGAAATTTCCATTACGTGAGATAACTTTTCTCCCAAGCTGTAATTTTATAATCACGGCTCACTGAATTGACTGAACGAATTTAGATTCATTCAGCCCTCTGTGGTTAATAAAAACATTGTGAGCCCAGTTAAATACTGGTTTCAGTTAAGTCATGTTAAAGCAGGCTTCCTATTGTTAATACATAAATAGATATATTCTGGAAGGATTGTAAACCATCACTAGACTAGTGTTTTGGGATTTTTGTGTTAATTATGTTAAACCAAACGGGTAAGTGGCATAAAGTAAAACCAAAAAAATTGTATGTTTTCTGAAATAAAAGAAATGGTTCCAGAACCACAAAGATCTTACTCAGCAGGTCTGTAGAAATATGAATGGTATAAGGAACTCAACAGTGGGGTCTCTTGAGAGGTGTTGGGACGTTCTCTTGCCCCTAAAACAGCTCTGCCCAAAAGCGAATAATCTGAACATCGCCAAGTCCGATGCAGGGACCTGCAGACTCACGGAGCTGGGGGCTTTGGTGATTTCCTTCCTCATCTAAGGGACCCCGGCTTCACGAGTCATGTTAACGCCGGCATCGGGGTTCGGTGTCCAGCATGGGTCCCCCAGTCCTTCCGTGCGGAGGGGCAATGCTCCCTGGATGGCAGCGGTGGCAGGGGGCGTGGCTCGGTCCCTGTGCGGTCGGCACAGGGAAGAGCAGACAACAGGTAGAGTGACCCTGAGGATTCGTGGGCCACGTGGCAATGCAGGAGACGAGGAGGCCATGGGCCACAGAGAAAGCGCCCCTGGGTCTGCAGTTTGCCCAGGAGTCCCCATCAGCAAAGACAGCACACTGAGAACCAGAGCCAATGATGATGCTTCTGAACACCGCAGCCGCTACAGCCTCTGGGATCTGACCAGTCGTCCAGGGAACGAAGAGCCACTGCTTGTCTACACCCCTGCCAGGACACACAAGCCTGGTTGGGATCCTGGAATCCTGCTAAGGATGTGGTAAGTGCACGACGGAGATGTCCCCACACAGCCCAGCCACCCAGTGGCCGCAGGCAAACTGGAGCATAAAAAGAAACGTGCGCTCAAGAAACACGAAACGAAACGAAAATGATAAAGCCAGAGATGCGGAAGCGAGGAGGGTTGTGAAAGCAGCCGTGTCCCACAGCCTGCTCTACAAAATGAGTCAGGAAGGAATCCCAAGAGATCCCGGAGTAATACATCTTCAAATGATCATTTCAAACTGTCTGCAAATTTTAGAAAAACCCACCTCAAATTTTGAAAGAAAAGAATAGTGTAAATGTTGTCCTGGCACTTCATAGCAAATTTAGATAGGATTGAAAATTGTAGAACACGCATGAAAAATAAATTAAACGGGCAAGTCAGTTAATCAAATTTCTTTGTACATCAAAGGCCAGGGTTGTCTCAGGTTCTTTGTACGTTTGCATTCTGATGAGCATACGTCCTAATCTGTAGCTCTTGAAAGAAAGTGTCTAAACTATGACAAAATTAGGGAAGGATAGTGGAAAAGAATAAATTGAATTTTCGCTTCAAATTCTCTGCAATTATAGGAAGCTATTTACATTATAGGTATCAGATAGAATCATCCCCATTCACTGAGCAGCAAATTCTCCCGCCATTCGCAATCAGGTCATTAGCTACACTCTGACGGTCATTATCTCTCTCTAGCAATAATCAATTTATACCCTTTAAAATAAGTCTCCACTGCATTAAATCAACACCCAGATATCACCCACCTATCCACGTTGTGCTAAAGATGATAAACTGAAGTACTTTATATTAACACTTCCGTTGAAGTACGTTTTAAGAAGAATATGAAAATTGGGGATTAAAACCTCAAAATGGGTAAAACTGATTGACTTTTTAAATTGGGATTGACATATATACACTAATATGTATAAAATGGATAGCTAATAAGAACCTGCTGTATAAAAAAATAAATTTAATTTAATTTAAAAAAAACCTGAGGCTTAGAGAAATTAACAATAAATAAATAAATACCATTTCAGGAAGCATAGAGTCAGTGAAAAGAAGTGCACTTATACATGAGTCACTTCTATATATTCCTGCAGTGACAGCTTGGTTAAAACAGGTCTCTTGAAAGGTTTTCATCAGTCATGCAAGTTATAGGGGTTTACAAGTGAAAATTCAACTTTTCAAAAACAAAACTAACTCTTCCACTCAGCAACAGTGAGACCAGAGCTGCAGAAACATATTCAGTTTGGGGAATCAAACTGGGAACAAAGTAGGAAGTATTTTTGGCCCTTCCAGGAGGTGCTCCAACCCCACTGCCCTCCTGCCAGGCTGCAGGCAAAGCAGACAGAGGAGGTGGGCGGGATCAAGGGTCTGGGGGAGTAAGCCCCTCTCGCAGTGGATTGGTAGGAGACACGAGGGCCCAAGTGTCAAGATGCTGACAAGACGACATTTTTTTTTAAGTCTGAAAGGATGCCAGCGTGTTATCCAGCTAACTCACTTGTATTAAAAGTTACATTTTTAACTCTTCTTCATATTTTAGGAGCAAGCTAGAATTGGATGATATTAGGGAACTCTTCATTTCTTAGGAGCGGTCATGGCGCTGTGGTCGTTCAGGATGATGGCGGATGGGGCTCTGGCCACAGCTTATCCAAGTGGGTCAGGAAAATAAACGCGCTCTGAGATTGGTGATTCTAAGGGATGGGGTGGAGGTGCTTGTGATACTTTCTTTCAAGTTTTCTGCGTGTGAAATTTGCCATAATAAGACTTTGGGGAACAACAATCTGGACAAGTAAGAAAACACAGGCAAACTAAGAAGTGTTTCAGGCCATTAACTTACCCAGGAGAGCATCATGTTCCGAACATGTTGTCTGTAGGGCCAGAGCCTCACCCTGTAAAAATGAAGGCTGTGCTATCCCTTCTGTCGTGTGGCTGATTTCTGTTGCATTAGGGTGTGTCCTCAGCACCCCTTACAGCAATGGGTTTATTTCTGGGACATCAGTTCCAACATGTGACACTTGGTTACATGGTATCGAGGCCCTTCCCAACGGTGTCTGTGACTCTGTTCCCTTCGAGGCAGGCCAAGGAACAGGGTCTCAGCAGCTGTGTGGCCAGGCTCAGGGATCAGTCTTTGATGCCAGTTTCTTTTTTTTTATTTTTTTTTTTTATTTTTTTTATTTTTGGCTGTGTTGGGTCTTCATTGCTGCGCGCGGGCTTTCTCTAGTTGCGGTGAGCGGGGGCTACTCTTCGTTGCGGTGCGCAGGCTTCTCATTGCGGTGGCTTCTCTTATTGTGGAGCACGGGCTCTAGGGTGCGCGGGCTTCAGTAGTTGTGGCACGCGGGCTCAGTAGTTGTGGCTCGCGGGCTCTAGAGCGCAGGCTCAGTAGTTGTGGCGCACGGGCTTAGTTGCTCCGCGGCATGTGGGATCTTCCTGGACCAGGGCTCGAACCCGTGTCCCCTGCGTTGGCAGGCAGATTCATAACCACTGCACCACCAGGGAAGGCCATGATGCCAGTTTCTAACGCACGTTAAATGTCTCAAGTCATTTTATTGAAGGCTGCCTGTCAAAATTACTGATGTTTGGGAAATTGGGGAGAAAGGTAACGAAATTGAGTTTATTTCTCTGGACTCAGGCTACGCCTCTGTGGAAATGCCAGGTCTCAGGCGCCACCCCAGACCCCCTGAGTCAGAATCTGCCTGTAACCAGACCCCCAGGTGACTCACGTGCTAATGGGGCTGGCCTTTGTGGGCTCTTCTCCAGATAAAACCTCAAGGACGTAAGCATTCTGTCCAGAGTAAGTACTTAAATAGCCTGTTAGTGGTGATGGCTGTGTCTCTGCTTCATGACGGACGAACCTCCAGGCTAAAACCCCCCCTTTCCTGAAGGCTTGCCCGCAGGGCACTGGAGACAAGCTTGCCCTGCTCTCTTGAAAGCCTGAGGGAATGGCCAGACTAGCAAACTGACCCGACTTTGAGTTTCAGGGGGTCCATGTGGCTGGTTGTTATCTGTGTCCTGCACAGAGTCTCGAGGGGGACCCAGAAGAGAAGATGCTTCTGGCCATCAGAGGAAGATGCCATGTAAGCTCAGTGAAATAGCTGGGAGTTGTTGCTTTTAGACAAAACGTCAGAGATAAGTGGGCCTGGGTGTAGTCGCCAGAAATGTTTTCCTACAGATTCCTACATGCTTTTGAGAATCATGGGAGCTGGGATCCACCAAAGCTATTATTTCCAAAATAATGACGACGTTTACACAGACTAAGGAAGGATTGGGGCAGAAAGATGGGAAGTATGGAGGCCCCTGGAGGCAGCAGGTGTGGGTTTTTCCCAGAAATTTCATGCCCAAAGTCTTTTATCTGCCCAGTGCAAATCCCAAAGTTGTCACAGCTATCGGGTAATTGGTTAAATCCTTTCCACTGACAAAACTATATTATTTACATTTTCTAAGTGCTATTTGATTAAAGTCTTACAATTTACAAATCATTTCTGTATTAAACTGACACTTCCTACGCCCTGAAAGCGCTGGTGAGCTAGCCCACAGGGTACCCCAAAGCGGGATGTTCTCACTACCACTGAATGTGACGCTTCCACAGGTCAGCGGATGGTGATGTGAGCAGGTCGGGGGAACTGGTCACCCTGCTGACCCCCGAAGGGCTTGGTGGTGTTAGCAGTAGCTTTCCAAGCTAAATTTCCCCCAACACTGAAGTATCCTAGTAGCTGGCATTTGGTCGTCTTTGAATTTCCTTCATGCTCAGGAATGGAGCAGACGGAAAGACAGTTCAGCCCGTGGCCATAATAAATTCAGCGGTTTCACCTCCAGTAACAGAGATGATAGAATAATAGCTTTTGCTCTTTGGGTCATATCCCCTTTGTGTGATGCTTTTGCTTTTGTTTTTTAATGGACCCAGTTTTAAACCTGTTTTTTCTTTTTTTTTAACAGTTCTCGGGAAAATCAGGAGTGCTGTTGGGAGCGCCCAGCTTCTGATGTCGCAGAAATTCCAGCAGTTTTACTGGCTTTGCCAACAGAACATGGTAAGTGGATCCTCAGGTAACCTCGGCCCCTTGTAACCAAGCTGAACGTCCGTTCTTTCTGTGCTCACTGCCTTCCTGCCTGTTAAAAGACCCCTGCACATGTGCAGCCTGGTGAATGAGTGGGGGGACACTCCCAGCTTTGGGGGGGGGGTGTGATTTAAAAGTGCAGCCAAAGCAGAGAGGCCGCGAGGGTATGGGCAGGGGAGGGGCAGGGGTGGGAAGGAGACAGGTGTTTCCCCAGCCGTGAGGGGTGTCCTCTGCCACCCGGCTGTCCCCCAGGGGACCTCAGGAAGGAGGGGAAGCGTAAATCACTGTCACGGCGGATGTCACAGTGAGGACGGTGCTAGGAGGTGGCTTGAAGAGAAACATGTAAACAACCACAGTGCAAGAGATTAGGAAGAGATTTTAGAGATAATTTGCGCTTTATATGTTACAGTCAGGAGTGAACAGAAATACCATGGACTAAATTAGGTAATACGGTTGGCATTAAACTTGGTTCTGATCTTCCTGAAAATCAAGGGGACACTCTTACCTATATGTATACTTATATGATACTATACTATGTATAAATAAATATAAATATATATTGTTACACACACACTTTTCCTTATCTGACTAAAGAAAATATTCACCTGATATTATTTGGAGAAATAACCAAACAGTAATCACATTACTTTACAGGTTCTTTTATTTATAATCCATACACTGACTTCTTTCAGACCAAACATTTTCATTAAAACACAAGTAGGTCTCTGCAAGGTCTCCCATAGCAATGGTTCAAGGTGATTTGATTTTGTTTTATTCTGTTTTTAAATTTACAAGGAGGCGTGTGGATTTACAGAATGTTCTTCCACATCAAAGGCAGCATAGCACGTCAGAGTTGCCAATTTATCCCTTTTAATCAGGATCATTAAAAAGTATGTTTTCTCTAATATTTTCCAATTAATCCCATTCAAGTTCATCATGAAATTTAAAGAGTTACCGCCTGGTTGCCTATGACGTGAAGTTATAATCAACATTTAAAAGGGGAAACAGGCAGGTTTAGAGTCCCTGAAAGAAACATACAGCTGTGGAAACATTCAGTTATCATGTTTACTGGGCATGTTCTAGCGTCCTCCGTCGTGTGTATTTAATGATTATCTTTAAGGAATTGATTTAGGCCATTGGAGAGAATGGTCCGTATTCCACCGAGTCTGGTGGGGAGGGTCCCCATCTTCAGGACCCTACACTCAGCAGAGGCACATTATTCAAGCTTATAAAATCTGCATGTCTTCTCTGCCAGAAGCAGCTGATATTACACTTAAAAATTATCCACCCTAATAGTTTTGATCCATCTTATACATGTCAGATTGCGTTTTGTGTTAACCTTAAAAAGTCTGGCGTGACGGCTTCCTTTTCTTTTGACCTCCGTCTGGATTAGACCAAAAAAGTCTGGAGCATTTGTTGGAGGAGGTCAGGTTGGGGCCCTAAGCAGGCCTATCAGCAGAAATGCTGAAATGCTGACAGTACGAGCAGGGGCCTTGCTCAGCAAAGCCACACTGCCCACACTTTGCAGCTTTAGGCCGGTGACTAGTTTTCAGTCAAAAAGTGGCCCCAGGAGATACGTCAAGAGCCCACCAGCTGTTTAGGATGGACAACACCAGGCAGGACCCGCCCTTGAAGCTGGCGGGTCGATACCGGTACCTCTCAGGCCAGCGGCTCAGCACCCCAGAGCAGGGAGAAATGGAGTCATGCTCAGACCGGCCGGTCTAACAGTGCACTTGAACACGACCCACGGTCTCTTCTCAGCCCTTCTCAGGAACCACAGCTCCCAGAGAATGTTCCGGAACATGGAGCCTCAGAGCCCACGTCCCACCTGGATCCCACGGCCTGCGGTTAGCAAGGACGGATGGCTCTGTACATGTTGCTGGGGGAGGGGTCCGGCCTGGCTCACCACTGACATGAAAAAATGAGATTTACAAGCAGATCGCGCGTCTGAACATCCAGTGGACACGGATGCAGTCATCTCCTGCACAAAGCCAGACCCTGGCCGTGCCCAGCTCCACCGACGCCACGGCCTCTGCTCCCTGGGAGCCCAGAGGACAAAGGTTTCGCCGGCCCAGCGGGGAGGGCAGGTGACCACAGAGTCCACTCTCGGGCGACATGAGCCTCAGCACAGCCGTGGGGCAGGACCAGGGCCCGAAGTCCCAGCTGGGGACCCGTTCCATCCCTCGGACACGTTCAGGCCCCGTCACGCCTGCACCTGCGGGAGAGGACGTTGTACTTGTGTCATCTTCCAGAAGAGCAGCTGAGGACCTGCCTTTGGGGGGAGGAGTTCCCCCCCCCAGCCCTGACTGTCCAGGGAGCCCCCGTGTGTCCCCGTCACCTGCAGAACACGTCCCCGGAGGCAAGACCTTCGCTCTGCTTTTCTTCACAAGCAGTGGCTGAGCTCAGACAGGCAAGTACATGACAACCCAGGCGACTGGATGAACCGTCCTGCCCCTGCCCCTGAGCCTGCACCTGACCTTGCACCTGAACCTGCACCTGCCCCTGACCCTGCACCTGAACCTTCTCCTGACCCTGACCCTGCACCTGACCTTGCCCCTGCCCATGAACCCGCCCCTGACCCTGACCCTGACCCTGACCCTGCACCTGACCCTGCCCCTGCCCCTGAACCTGAACCTGTCCCTGACCCTGCCCCTGACCCTGCACCTGCCCCTGACACTGCACCTGACCCTGCATCTGCCCACTGTGCTCCTCGATCCACATGCCCAGGTCGCCTCCTGGTGGCTCAATGGAGAACGGGCTTCAAACCACAGACAATGGCCCCGGGTTGCAACTTTCACTCCAGTCGGAGGAGGAGAAAGTGAGGGAATTTTGTGCAAGTCGTTTGGACAGTGGTTCTTACCTTCTGCCCTCAGGTCAGCACAGCTGCCATCTGGCTGCGTCGGCAGAACGGATGGGGCTCAAAGAGTGACCTTGTGGATGTGGATGTGGAACCAGGACTGAATGTCTGTGTCCCCCAACATTCACATGACGAGGTCATGAGGGTGGGACCCCCATGCTGGGATCAGTGCCTTCATAACAGAGACCCCAGAGAGCCCCCAGCCCTTCCTCCACGTGAGGACACAAGAGAGAAGACGCCGTATGTGAACCAGGAAGGGGGTCCTCACCCGACACAGTATCTGCCAGCACCTTGACCTTGGACGTCCAGCCTCCAGCACTGGAAGAAGTAGACTGTGCTGTTTATAAGCCCCCAGTCTGTGGTTTTCTTGTTCTCTCAGCCCAGATGGACTAACACAAAGGTTAAAGGAAGTTTAAACCCAACCAAATAGACGTTCTTGATGTGCTTCATGGGAAGGACTTATGAACAAGCCGGAAATGGCACATTTTAAGCAAATTCAGATAAATGTTTACCTATCAGAAATTTCTCTGTCTGTTTAACCTGAGATAGCCCCACACTGAATCAAGGGAACCACACCCAGAAAAATCCACACCCTTAACCCGAGGGTGGCAAACTCAGGTGCCTGCAGGCAGGTCACGCAGCCCGGGGAACTCGGGGCTGCGGTCACCAGCCAGCGCTGGGCGCCGGGGGCGTGGCCAGGCCGCTGGCCCTCTGCTCTTGTGGAGTCACCAGCTTTAAGTAGAGAAAACTCATTGAAACTACACATACATCAGGCGCCGTGTGCAGAAGCAAACCCACACATGCGCCCTTGGCTGCCCGTGTGCCGCTCCGTGGTATCACCTGCACCCTCCAAGGGCGGGGACCTGTCCCCGAGACATTTCTGTCCCTTCAGGAGATCAACTTGCCTGCCCTCCCTCCGCGTGGGAGCGACGAAATATACATGGTACATTTGTAGGGCGTCCCTGACCTTCAGAAGCAGGGCTGAGACCGCTCAGAGAACAAACAGAAACGGCCGTGGCTCCAGGCCCATCTCCCCAGCGCCCATGACCACCAGCACCACTGCAGACCCTCCCCGGGCACCAGCTTCCCAGGAACCCCACAGGCGACCAGAACCATGGGACCTGCTGCTGCACCAACTGTCAAGCGGCTGGAGCCTTAACATGTGCCGCCATCCCCAGGTTCCAAGAAAGCGTTTTCAAAATGAAACAGCGAAGGAATGTAACTACACGTGTATTCTTCAGTAGACTTTATTTTTCTTCTTCCCATTTCCTCCAGTTGTGTTGTGATATAATTAACATACAGCACTGAATAAATGTAAGGGGTACCACATAATGATGTGACTTACATACATCATGAAATAATTATCACTATAAGCTTAGTGAACATCCATCATCTCCTATGGGTACAAAGGTAAAGAAATAGAAAAAATATATTTTTCCTTGCGATGAGAACTTCTAGGATTTACTGTCTTAACAGCTTACCTGTATAACACACACCAGTGTTGGTGGTATTTATCATGTTGGGTACCGCATCCCTAGCGCCTGTTTATCCTGTAACTGGAGGTTTGTACCTTTTGACCCCCTTCCGCCACTCCCCACCCCATCTGCAGTAACCACAAGTCTCATCTCTTTTTCTAAGAGTTTGTTTCTTTGTTTGTTTGTTTTTGAAATACAACTGACCTACAACACTGTTAGTTCCTGTTACACAACATAGTGATTTGATGTTTCAAGCTGATCACCACAGTAAGTCTAGTTACGATATGTCACCACACAAAGGTATTACATAATTATTGACTATATTCCCCACACTGTACACTTCATTTATTTTGCAGCTGGAAGCCTGTAGCCCTTAATCTCCCTCACCTATTTCCCTCTCCCCCCCCACCCCCTTCCCTCTGCAACCAGCCGTTTCTTCTCTGTATCTGTGACTCTATTTCACTCATTTTGATTTTTGTTCACTCGTTTTGATTTTTAGATTCCACATATCAGTTAAATCATACAGTATCTTTCTTTTTCTGTCTGACTTACATGTTGTTTCAAATGGCAAGATTTCATTCTTTTTTATAGCTGAGTAGTATTCCATTGTATATATATATCTTCTTTATCCATTCATCTGTTGATGGACATTTAGGTTGTTTCCACGTCTTAGCTATCGTATTGATAAATAATGCTGCTATGAACGTTGGGGTGCATATATCTTTTTGAATTAGTGTTCTTGTTTTCTTCATGTAATACCCAGACGTGGAACTGCTGGATTGTGTGCTAGTTCTATTTTTGATTTTTTGAGGAAACTCCATACTATTTTCCATCACGGCTGCACAAATTTACATTTCCACCAGCGGTGCACGAGGGTTTCCTTTTCTCCACGTCCTCACTAACCTTGTTATCTCTTGTCTTTTCGTTGGTAGCCATTCTGACAGGTGTGAGGTGACATCTCATTACGGTTTCAGTTTGCATTTCCCTGATGATTAGTGATGTTGGGCATCTTTTCATGCACCTGTTGGCCATCTGTATGTCTTCCTTGGAAGACAGATCCTCTGTCCATTTTCTTAATCAGGCTAATAGACTTTATTTTTTAGAGCAGTTTTAGGTTCACAACAGAATTGAGTGAAAATACAGAAAAATACAGAGAAAAATCCCATACACCCCCCTGCCCGCACACACCGCAGCTTCCCCACCATCAGCACCCCCACCAGGTGGTACTTTATTACAACTGATGGACCTCCAGTGGCACGTCACCACCCAGAGTCCGTGGCTCCCATCAGGGCTCACTCTCGGTGTTGGACATTCTACGGGTTTGGACGAAGTGATCATGACACTATCCACCATTACAGCACCCCACAGAGTAGGTTCACTGCCCTAAAAATCCGCGGTGCTCCGCCTGTTCTCCCCTCCTCCCCTCAACCCCCATGGCCACTGGTCTTGTACTATCTCCATAGTTTTGCCTTTTCCAGCAGGTCCTAGAGTTGGAATCATACAGAATGTAGCCTTTTCAGACTTTTTAACTGTCAGCAAATACTTAAGGGAACTGTTCCTGAATCCTCGTGGGCCCTCGGGAATATCCGCACCCGATTCTGAACTCGTGGGGCTTCTTCCTAACCCGCTTCCTTGGGAAGAGCAGCCCCGGCCCCGCCCCCCGAGGCCTCAGCAGCTCTAACTGCGCGTGTGTGTCAGCAGGACCCCAGCGCCATGCCCAGGCCCACTTCGCAGGACCTGGCCGGGTACTGGGACATGCTGCAGCTGTCCGTCCAGGACGTCAGCATGAAGTTCGACGAGCTGCACCAGCTGAAGCTCAGCGACTGGAAGGAGGTGGCGTCCCCGGAGAGGAAGGTAACCCCCCACCTGCCGCTGCCACCTCCCGGCGTCCAGGCCACCTCCTCCAAATGCCACGTTATTATGTGTGTCTCGGTCTTTGATTAACAGTACGGGATCCGATTTTCAGGGATAAACCCATGTGTGCGTGATCGGGGTGGAGCTAAAGTCGTCAGCATGCGTAGTGAGTCCCTTTCTTGCTGACAATTCCCGGAAGACACCAACAAAAATCACGTTGTCTGCCGCAGTCTGGTTTCCGGTAGGGTCTGTCCTCTGCGTTATCGCCATCAAACCTCTGTTTGTACTGTACTGAGATGGTTTCCCACCGGGGAAGTTTCAGTTCAGTTACAATGCCTCCTGTGGAGATAAACTTTCCAGTTGCACATCTGCAGTTGAAGACAAGGAACACTTTAAACTTTCCTGAACAATTTGAGGATGTAAACTTCCTGGCCCTGAAATAGGCTGAAAATGTCCATTAAGTTTGAACCTATGGTTTCACCTCTTCCCTTTAGAGATCATCTTTACTGGGGCTAATAGATAAGTGTGAATTAGCTATAAAGATATTGACTTCCTAACACATTTTAGAGAAGTTCTACGTAATCATAATCTGATTTTTCTGGACAGACTATCAATTAAAATGACAAAGAAAATTAATCCAACATACTTTGGGACAGTGGTGTTTAATATGTAGTTCAGGGTGTATATCTAGATAGTTAGAATGAAAGAATCATCATCACCATCCATTTTCCCAGAAACGTGCTGCCCACCATCGTTGTGGGGCTCCAGGCTGGAGGCCATCGCTCCATTGCGGGCGGCTGACAAAGTCCTCACCGCGGATAATGGGGCCGAGGGTCCCGCAAGCCACCAGGTTGTACATAAGCAAGTCCAGGAAATCTATGGTTTGGTTTTGAAGTGAAGGAAATCATAAGTAATGATTCCAAATGAAAAAGTTCTTCGAAGAAATCACTAAAAATACAACTTATTAAACTAGTCTGATGATATGCAAAAATCCTCCCTATTTTTCATTCTTCGGTAATTGACAGCTAATAATCCCTTCCACCTCAACTGTACACAGAGAGTAGTCCTCAAAATGAACACAGTTCCTGCTGAGGGTACAGCACCCCGTCCAGAAGGCGAGCAGCCCTTGAACGCGGCCGAGGCTCCGTGTCCTGCAAGCGGGACACAAGTCCTGACCCTCTGCCTCATAAATCTGCTCAGCCACCTGCCCCACCCCGTTCCACTGCAGGACGCCTGTAAGCCTCTTGAAAACGGAGACTCACAAGAATGGTTGATTTCTTACAGTCCCATCTTTCAGAGGCTGCGAAAGGAGAGGAGAGAGATAGATAATCACAGTCAAGCACTTAAGGCAGGAGTTAAATTTTGAAATAGCTGGAAGTCTTCACAAATTAATTACCCCTGATTGTACCCCTGCCAAAAAAGCCAGGAGGGACGTTGCTTCTGGTCCAAGTCATTTTAAAATAAGTCATGGGAACAAAGTTTCAGACACCAAAACGATCTTCCTGCCAAAACCAGCAGCACACAACATCAGGATTCTGCCATGTGTTCACCTGAACCTGCACTAGTGTCCAAGCCCGGGCCCATCTGGTGCCCTTCGGATTCTTTTGGAGGCTGGAGGGAAAGAGACAGAGGAGTGGGTGCCCCCCTCAACTATCTTCTCAGAAAAGGCAGCATCCGGGCCCCGTATGTAACACCCCCTTTCCTGACAAGGATACTGGTTGCTGAGTTCCCGCCCTCCATCCACTGGGAAGGTCCAGCCTTGTTAGCGAGGGGCCACAGCAAATAGAGAACACAGTGTGGGACACAGACCTTCCACCAGGACCCTTGCAAGCATTGTGTGTTGCTTTGCTGCAGAATTGTGCCATTTCTCTTTCTGGAAGAGGCATACACGTATCTTGGGGTGACTTGTTTGAGAACACGAGCTAAGGGTCAGAAATAGTTAATTTGCATCCTTTTACCAAGTAAGCGAAACATCATATGTAGTTCATGTCAAAGGGCTTAAGGCCCATAGTAGAGAATTTGGGCATCGGTTCCCTGAGACACCCTGCGAGAAGGTTTCCATGTCCTTGGACCTTGGAGTCTTGTTGAAAAGACTGTCGCGTAGGACAGGGCTGTCAAGCGGCATCCTCCGAGACCCCTGGGAAACTCAAGAACTGTGAGCGCTTGCCAAGTGTTCACCCAGCAACAGGGTCAAAATAACTTTAAGACTAGGGCGGCGTCCCACGCGCAAGTGCAGGATGGATGTCCTCGTGTGTAAACACTTCCCCCGGGGGATCTGGGGGCAGGCGCAGCAGGCCCACCCCGGGCAGGGTCACGCCGGCATCGGGTGGGCGCGGGGCTGTGAGCGGGGGGGACGGCCGGGCTCCTCTGACTCCCCCAATTTTGACTTGTGATGCTTTTCAGGAGGAAAGAAAGGTCCCCCCTCCAATACCAAAGAAGCCCCCCAAAGGGAAACTTACCATCACCAGAGAGAAGTCTCTGGACCTGCCGGACAGACAGCGCCAGGAGGCCCGGAGGCGTCTGGCGGCGGCCAAGAGGGCAGCGTCCTTCCGCCAGAGCTCGGCCAGCGAGCGGGCCGACAGCATCGAGATCTACATCCCCGAGGCCCAGACCCGGCTCTAGGGCTCCGGGCCCGCCCCTCCCGCCCCTTCTCCCCATCACCCGTGCCATGCATCACATCCCTGGTCACTCCTGTGTCACTCCTCCAGCAAGCTCGCCCCAGCTGTTGTGTTTGTGCCATAAACACCCTGGAACACCCTGCCGTCCACGGTTTGCGAGCTCACGGCCACGACGACTTCTCCCCGGATGGCCTGGCTTCCCGTCAGCAGGGACGGAGAGGCATGGGGACACCTGACCTACCCACTCTGTTCTCAGAGGGGGACGAGAACACCTCTCGAGATGGAACCCAGTTCACACTTTGTTATTTATATTTTTATAAATTGTGTGATATTAGAGGCAAGAATAACAAAAAAACTATGAATGGGTGCATCTCACCACTCACTCGAGGCATTAGACACCCAAGAGGAAGGTGCTACAGCTTGAGTGCAGGAAAGAAAGACCCCTCCCGTGGCCTGGGGTCACCGTGCCCTGAACCCAGCTGACCCCTCACGTGGTTCTCTGTGCCAAGTCTATGGTGATGAGAAGTCATCTCTCCAGCCACCAAGCTCCCCGCCATGTGCTTCTCCAGAAACCTGGGGGGTGAGAAGTCTGCCCCCCGCCACAGATATTCAGCACAGCATCTACACAATCAGAAAGTCAGCTGAATGTTCATTCACACAGGGAGAGACAGATGGAAACAGAGCAGAGTCTTAAGAAAGGCTGGCACTTCTGTAGCAGGAGTAGAAAGGGCAAAGAGTTGTCCTCACTCAGATAAAAGAGTCATTTATTTTTTATTCCTTTGTAACTTAAAATGTCACACATGGTTCTGTCTTTAAGTTTCACCCTTTATGCACCATGTGATTTTTTTTTATAGATGTATATATATTCTCAAATGCTCTGTCAGTTGACTTTCCAGGGTATCCTTAAAAAACAAAACAAAAAAAAGTTTGCTTGTTTAAAATGACAGTTGTGATGTTGTAAAAAGTTTAAGAAACATGAATGTGAGTGGTAAGTATCTCTCAGTTTAAATGGTAAAGAAGAAACGTAGTTTACATTTGTATTTTTCCAGAATTCTCTTGTCCTATGCAGTATGGCTAAAGTCAAGAATATATTTCTTGCCTGTTTCAGACAAAAAGAAAAAGGGCACATTGTGATTTCCAGCTGTGGACTTCAGCAAAAGTCCTTCGTTTTCGTGGTTCTGATTGGCACCAGAGAAAAATAGGAAGGTCTCTAACGGAAGGTTTCCCATTCGTCTCATGAAATTTAGATGCCGTGACCGTTGTTCCAATCCGACGGTGTGTGTGTCTGTTCAGACATCACTTCAGAGGAAGCGCCTGTGGATTTATCCATTTGACCCCATACTAGAGTCCTCGCTGTGACTCCAGGTAAAAGCAGGTGACGCGGCGTTTCCGCCCGAACGCCGGGTCCCCTGCGGCCCCAGGGGTGCTGTGCCCCCAGCCCAGCAGCACAGACCCTGCCCCATAGCACTTTGTTTTCTTACCTTGACTCGCACTTTAAGACGCACCCAGCTCTCCCTGCAGCCTGATAATGTATGAGAGCCTTCGGTGAGGTCCTCGCACAGCTGGGGCGCACCTTAACGCCTGTAGCTTTTCTTTTTTCCTCATATTCTACATTTCACGAAGCATGGGGTTCGTAGGAGCACAGATGATATTAAAGCATGTTTAGCTTCAAAGTTTTACTTTTTTAAAGCTGAGTAGTTAAGAATTCCCTGTAAGGACAAAACCCTGTAAATGGAACCTCATATCTGGTATATATTTTACCAAACAGCCTTAAAATATATTTGGAAGCAAAAATCAGTATGAATGTATATCCTTGAAAAATGCAAAAAAAAAAAAAAAAATTCCCTGAAATATTCTTCTATAAATGAATCCTATTTCCCCCAGAGTATTCTAAACGTTTTTTTTCTACCTAAATAAATACCTAAGTCCTGAGTAGTATACAATACTGATGCTTCTTCCTATATTCAGTATACTATGTTAAAGACAAATGTATTTGCAAGCATTGGCATTTTAGACTTTAAACATGATGTATTATTAAGACAAACAGTTCTTTAGGAATAACCACAGAAAACGCGGTGTGTACTCCTTCACATGGGGAAATGTAAACTGCATACGTGCTTGCCAACCTACTCACGTGTGCCTCACCTGGAAGCTGATGGGTTTTATCTCATTTCCTTGAACTTGTACAAAATATATACCAACAAATTATAAAATTAGACAATAATGATTTTAGATCCCAGATTCCCTGATCCTGACTTAAACCAAAGTACTCACTGGATTTGGATTAATTTTCTTTATGTTTTGTAGACTCATTTTTATCTTAAAATCCCCCAAAGTCTTGGCCTAAACCATCCCTTGGTGAGCAAATTCACCTACAACTAAATTTGACATCAGTTGTTGATGCGAAGTGGGGAACGTGTACGAACTCCTGTTTGGTCCACGTTGTTCCAAAGAAGGTTGTGTGACGGGGGGCAGGGGGAATGCTTGCGGCTGGGTCTGATGGAATGGTACCCATTTGTGTGACATGACCAAGTGCAATATATCCGTTCTCATGGTGACATCCCATCATGAAATGCAGACGATAAGCCATGTTTACACATTGTACATGTAAAGAAAAATAAAACTGTTTATAATACTTGTGTTAGTCCATCACACTAACTTATTGCAGTCACTTCTACAGACACAGAACTATCCTGTGATCATTTCACCACGTCGTGGATATAATTTTACTAAAAGATTATACGTCAATTTGAGAATATGGTTGAAAATGATAATGCACGATGTTCTAGGAACATTATGATGGAAAGTGCCGTGTTCTCTGTGATCACAGACTTGTATTCCCTGAAGATACAGCCCATAACCGTTATAACCCAGGTACCCCTTTAGAAATCATTTTCCTCACAGCCAACAAGTTGGTGTTGCCATGCTGAAGGCCCTACTTAACTTTCCAAATCAGAACACAAGTATGATAAACAGGGTCCTAAAGTTTAACAAAACCCAAACAAGGCAAATATCACTTGTTCACAAGTGCGCTTTCGATGTAATTCATCTCATACATCTTCATTTGTTATTGTTGTCTGTAACTTAAAAGTAGTTGTTCTCAGTGACCATCATTGCCATTTTTTTCTCAGCAAATTTATAGAACCATCCTAGAATGGGGTATGAAGAATCGAACTGTTGTATGATACCAAAAAATTACATTTTTGTTTAAAAGGAAATGTTGTTGATGTTTGCACCTCAAGATCGATACTAAAGACTTCCAGCAGTAAATAGAAAAGTGTATTAGGAAAAATAACAGATTACATTTAAGATTCCCTCTTTAAAAAAAAATAACCAGCAAGTCAGTGACCCTAAAAGTAGAGGGACTCTCCCTGCTAGATCCTGTAGAAGTGGCCAAATTTATGACCAGAAGACAACACCATTCCAGAGCCCACAGATGCATGGGGTTTGAACATTTCTTTTGGGGTCTGTGCTCTCGTTTGCCTTTCCCAATACCATGTGGAGCAGCCACTGTATCCACTTTAGTTCAAAGATCCCGTGTTACATATTCACTCAAATCCACGGCCCGATCCAGGATGGACTCTGGAAAGAAAAGTCATGTTGCAGACATTTGGTCCAAGTGCCTGGAGTGACTCTGAATGTGGGCTCTTCAAAGCAGCTGCCTGCTTTGGGCCAAAGCTTTCAGTGGCGAGTAGGGAGCGGAAGAAAGGAGGAACGGTCCTCATCAGAAAGCCTTTTCCCATCGGCAGTAACTGGGTCAAATCGGACAGACCTCGAGTGCCCTGAGGATCTGGAGGCCACTGGGGCATCTCAAGGGAGACGTGGCCAAGGCTTGAGCTGCTTTTTGCTGGCAGTCATCAGCCTCGTTCACGGTTCTGTCGGGTTCCCAGAAGGTCCCACGTGCCTCATCTGGAATCAGCTTGGGAACGTGTGGGCCCCCGGGCTGGCCAGAGTCACCAACACCTGGTCCAGAGGAGTGGAGCCCTCCAAGAACTTTGGCCAGTGAGGCAGGGACGTGCCCACCTCGGGTGGAGAAGGGCAGCCCCAACGGTTCAGCCTGGGTAGGGCACCTGGATGCCACACCTCCCCGCCTTTCTGAAAAGTGGGACATTCCTGTCACGTCTCCCAGCAATGGGCCAAATGGCTCCACCCCATGTCTTTGACCTGTGCACGTTTCCCAGGCACCTCCTTTCTTCTCAAAGCCTGAACCACCGATTTTTTTTTTCTTTTTATTGCAAATTTAACATACTAATCAGGTAGTTGAAGACAGTGGTTTTCAAACACTAGCCCCTGAGGTTCTCCTTTGTTTTTATCTGCATACTTGTTTACACTTGTTTGAAAGTTTTGGTTGCATACAGGTTTCCAAAATTTGAAAATAAAATAGAAAACCTCAAGCGTAAGCAACCAAGACTGTAGCAACTGCTGGTTAGTAGGTACGTTTCGCCACCAGGCTGGAGCCATGGAAATGGTTTCATCAGCACCCCTGCACCATTCATCGTAAAGCTCACGGCATCAGGTCACATCAGAGCCCTGTGCCTTCACAGCAAGAGCTCCACCTGGTCCCTTGACTAAGTTGATAGTTGTAGTAAGTGTGGGCAGTGGACACGATGCTGGGAAAGGTGCCCTTTTACAGTTTAAGGAAACGCCCGTTAGCACAGAGTGGCTGCAGAGGGTTCTTGAGTCGAATGAGAAGCCCAGCTTCTGTTCCTGTATCAGCCGCAACTTCTCTTGACCCCGCGTCTCAGTTTTCTCCCACCCCCGTCGCCTTCACAGACATTTTGTGAAGACTGATGACATTCACATCCTCTGAGCTCCTTGGAATCAGGCGTGAAAGTGTCCGTTCTTGATAAAGCTGATGCCCACGGCCCCTTCTGTGTGGCAGATGCTTGCGGAGGGCAAGTCACATCCTGAGCATCTCAGACATGATCAGGACCCCCAAACGCAGCGGTCCCCTCCTGAGAAGGCGTTCTGGGCTCGGCAGGAGGCTGCCAGGAGCTCCGTGAAGGCTTGGAAGTGGACAACTACCGGGGGCCTTTCTCCATTTCTTCTGGCTTTGATGGCAAGCGCTTCTAGATGCTTCCACGAACAAGGGTCAGGCACCACCCAGAATGAGGCGATGTTTTCACCACTGCTTAAGCACAGCGTCATCTTAGATGAAATGACGAGCTCTTAAGTGAAACATGAACGTGAGAAAGAAAAAACAATTTGGAAGCAGAAAGCTGAGCATGTGGGACAGTGCCAAGGACGGAATCAGACATACTGACCAAAATCACTGAAGGTTTGTGAAGCTGGCCTCTCTGGCCTGGCTTTTGATAATGACCCCGTTTCACACCTCAGAGAACGCGAAGTGCTCCGTGGGAACGCTCCGAGGAAACTCCATCTCTTCATCCTTGCAACATAGAGAAATCCACATAATTTCCTGAATTGCTGTCCTAACCCTGGCATTTTGATCCAGCATTTAAAGAAATTATTTCAAGTTTCAATCTCAACTCTTGACAGATGACTTCTTTGCAGAGGAAATGTTAGTTACCTACGACAACACTACTTTTTAAAAGATTTTGTATATACACACACACACAGGTAACAGGGGTTTACCTCCCTACTTTCTTAGATTTTATGTGACTCTTCATCATGGGTGCTTATTCTGAACCTGAAAGCCTCGGGAACGCAAGCGTTCACGTCCTCAGTGGAGGAGACACGACGGTGAAAGGAAAGGTCTCTGCCAGCTTTGTGTACACATTTCTGGCTTTCAAGCAGACCGGGGAGAGGATGTCGGTTCGTGCTGGCGAACAGGCAAGAAGGGAGCTCCAAGGCTGTCTGTGGTACCTCACAGGTGCCATTCGCCCGCTCTTTGATTGACACCCCCTGCCCACCTCACCCCGCCACGGCCCAGCCCATCGCTTGACTACGATCACATCACTTAAAGGGCTCAGTACGTCTCTCTCCCTCCACTTTATAACTGGTTTGCTGAATTCAAACAGTTTCCCCTCGCCGGTAGTGAATCCTAGGCTACTTTTGAACTCTTATTTCCAAATGCTGTCACTTTCCTCCCGTGCGGGTCCTCCCCACCCGGAGACCGGTCCACACACCCACCCACCCCCAAGTCACATGCCAAAATACCCAGGTGTGGCCTAAGGACTAAAGGAAATGCCTCCTACAGAAATTCAAGGAATGTTAGAACCAGGAAACTAGCTGTTTAGTTAACGTTTTTAAAAAAAACAAAAAAAAAGTATATAAATATATATATAAATATATATACATATGAAATCACATCAACAATGAGGATGAACAGAGAGTGCCAAAAAGTCAACATCTGTACAAAGTTACTCTTCACTGGAATTAAGCTATTTTATGGAATTCTCTTTCTCATGCTTTTCTGGTTCTTTTGATAAATCCTACTTCCTAGCATGCAGGGTGCCTACGCGGAATGTACAGGACGCGGTCCACACCACACTTTCTTTCTTCTTGTCAATAACTTCTTATCAGAATGTTGGTCCTTACTTTAAGGCGCTGAAGGATTGTGTCATTTGGGTTCTTCTTCCTCCTGACTTTTTTTCACTCTCCGCTGATTATAAGAAAAACGCGCTCACCTTTTCTCCTAGGATAACGCCTCTCTCATCTGATTTCTGTATTGCTGATGTTCACCTCCTGTAAATAGTTCTGCAATTAAATTTTTTGAGAAAAGTAATGTCTGCTTGTTATTGGAGTGAACTCTCGTGTGATTTTAAACTCAGAATAATTATATAGACCAAAGAGTTTTGTGGGGTTTTTTTAAATTTTTAATTAATTTATTTATTTATTTTATTTTTGGCTGTGTTGGGTCTTCGTTTCTGTGCGAGGGCTTTCTCTAGTTGCGGCAAGCGGGGGCCACTCTTCATCGCGGTGCGCAGGCCTCTCACTGTCGCGGCCTCTCTTGTTGCGGAGCACAGGCTCCAGACGCGCAGGCTCAGTAGTTGTGGCTCACAGACCCAGTTGCTCTGCGGCATGTGGGATCTTCCCAGACCAGGGCTCGAACCCGTGTCCCCTGCATTGGCAGGCAGACTCTCAACCACTGCGCCACTAGGGAAGCCCAGACCAAAGAGTTTTATCCGGAGAACTGCACCCTTCCCCCAGTATATATTTCCTTGTTGAAATAGCCTCACCTCCTCTACCTGCTAAAAAGAAATGGACGTTTATTAAGGCGACAGGTTTCCTACGCATGCAAAAACGGCACGGATGAAAATGAGCTTAAAACTAGTAAGTACGACGGTAGCTAGTTAATGCTTGTTGTAGATTCTCTTGCGTTGCAGGACAAGAGGCGTGTCAGGGCACGTGTGGGGTCTGCCGCTCAGGCTCAGGGGGCGGGGGATGCTGTCTCCGCGGAACCCCCAGGCCGCCGCGGGGAAGAGCCCCCGGGTGCGCGCGGCCTGGGCGCCGCTCTGCTTCGGCAGCTCTTCTCCCATCAGCGTGATCGACGGCACCTGTGCTTCCTCCTCCTGCCTGTTGCCAATTAGTCTCGCTGCCTGCTGGGAATCTCTGCTTCCCCGTGGCTTCCCCCGCCTCCCGGCCTCTGGCCCCTTGGCTTTTGCAGGAGGTCAGTGCAGGCGGCTCTCCCTTTGAGTCTCTCCCTGCAGCCCCCCCAGGAAGCATGGACAGTCTTGGGGGGGCACCCAGGCTCCTCAGCACCTGCCCCATGTTCACCCCGGACTGGCTTCCCGCCTCTTTCCAAACTGCTTTCTGCCTTCCACCCGCTCCGGCCTCGCCGAGGTTTTAAGGTAAGTTGATGGCGGCGGCAAGATGGAGAAAAAAAGTCTCTAGTGACCGTCGGGACGGGTGAGACTGTGGTCTGGTTTCCCTCGGTGAGTTGTGTGCCGTCCGTTGAGAATTGCCGAGGCTCGTGAGTTCCGCGGAAGGAGTGTTCGGGAAACTGAACCTGTTTACGAATCCTTTCCGTTCAACTCGCCTGAGAACAATCATGATTTATAAGTTTTCAGTTAAGAGAAACCATTTCTGAATAACTGAGAGCACATACCTAATATTTTAGCCTTCACTCACCCTATACTTCTTTCTTTTTTTTTTTTTTACTACTTTCTATTGCAGTATAGTTGATTTACAATGTTGTGTTAGTGTCGGGTGTACAGCAAAGTGAATCAGTTATACATACACATATGTCTACTCTTTTTTAGATTCTTTTCCCATATAGGCCATTACAGAGTATTGAGAAGAGTTCCCTGTGCTACACAGTAGGTCCTTATTAGTTATTTATTTTATATATCGTAGTGTGTAGATGTCAATCCCAATCTCCCAATTTATCCCTCCCCTCCCCTTACACCCTGGTAACCATAAATTTGTTTTCTACGTCTGTGACTCTATTTCTGTTTTGTAAATAGGTTCATTTGTACCATTTTTTTAGATTCCACATATAAGCGATAACATATATTTGTCTTTCTCTGCCTGACTTACTTCACTCAGTATGACAATCTCTAGGTCCATCAATGTTACTGCAAATGGCATTATTTTTATGGCTGAGTAATATTCCATTGTATATATGTGGTACATCTTCTTTATCCATTCCTCTGTCGATGGACATTTAGGTTGCTTGCATGTCCTGGCTATTGTAAATAGTGCTGCAATGAACATTGGGGTACATGTATCATTTTGAATTATGGTTTTCTCTGGATATATGCCCAGTAGTGGGATTGCTGGGTCATATGGTAACTCTATTTTTAGTTTTTTAAGGAACCTCCATACTGTTCTCCATAGTGGCTGTATCAATTTACATTCCCACCAACAGTGCAAGAGGGTTCCCTTTTCTCCACACCCTCTCCAGCATTTATCATTTGTAGATTTTTTGATGATGGCCATTCTGACCGGTGTGAGGTGATACCTCATTGTAGTTTTGATTTGAATTTCTCTAATAATTAGTGATGTAGAGCATCTTTTCAAGTGCTTTTTAGCCATCTGTGTGTCTTCTTTGGAGAAATGTCTATTTAGATCTTCTGCCCATTTGTTGATTGAGTTGTTTGTTTTTTTTGATACTGAGTTGCATGAGCTGCTTGTATATTTTGGAGATGAATCCTTTGTCAGTTGCTTTGTTTGCAAATATTTTCTCCCATTCTGAGGGTTGTCTTTTTGTCTTGTTTATGGTTTCCTTTGCTGTGCAAAAGCTTTTAAGTTTCATTAGGTCCCATCTGTTTATTTTTCCATTTCTCTAGGAGGTGGGTCAAAAATGATCTTGCTATGATCGATGTCATAGAGTGTTCTGCCTATGTTTTCCTCTAAGAGTTTTATAGTGTCCGGCCTTATATTTAGGTATTTAATCCATTTTGAGTTTATTTTTGTGTATGGTGTTAGGGAGTGTTCTAATTTCATTCTTTTACATGTAGCTGTCCAGTTTTCCCAGCACCACTTATTGAAGAGGCTGCCTTTTCTCCACTGTATATTCTTGCCTCCTTTGTCGTAAATTAGGTGATCACCCTGCTTCTTTCTATAACATACCTATAACTAGCAAAAAGAAAGCTTTATATGTTTTTCTTTTTTAATCCCATAATCCTTCCATGAAAGTTTTAATTTACTCGGCATTTCATTGAAAACTTTACACTTTTATCCACATACGGTTTAACGCTGTTTTCTCAGGTGTCAGTAAAAGTGCATGGAAAGTTGTATGATATTCATTTTAAATGTATTCATATTAGTTCGTCAGTTGTAACAAATGTACCACATCCATGAGGATGTTAGCAACAGGGGAACTGGGAGGAGGGGTGAAGAATTATATGGGAACTCTGTACTTTCCACTCGATTTTTCTGTAAACCAAAATGTTCCCCAAAATAGCCTATGAACTAAAACAACAACATCAAAGCAAGAAGCAATGATTGGAAAAGTCAGATGCCACAGTTTGGATGTTTTCAATTATTTGAAGTTTTAAATGAGTTGCCTTGTGAAAAGTAGGATGTTGGAAAGATTTCTGCTCCTTACTTTTGTTTATTTTTGTTTTGTTAGCTCTTAACTTATCATCAGTTAATACGTTCAGAGAATTGTTACACAGATGCTGTGTCTGGAAAGAAACAAAGGTTTTGGAAGCTTCAAGCTTTGGCCTCCAGACAAATAACACCCCTTCGAATTCCTGGGAGTGCTCCCTACAACTTTTGTGGTACTTGAAAATCAACTAGATGGATTTCCCCCAAACAATTAGAGTCCAGTGCCCATGAAAATCCATTTCCAACCCATCTCATTACACCGCTATGGTCTTCTACAATTGAGAGTGTGAAAATACCCACAACAGGCTTTGCAAAGCTGAGACTCAGGGACGATGCAGACCACATTCAAAACACGGGGACCCTCGTGTGCATCCCCGCGGCCCCCTCTGCCTCTCCCGGGGCCCAGTCTCACAACAGACACCCCGGTGCTGAGAGGCCCCGAGGGACGCCTCCTCTCTCTGAGGCCCAGGTCCTCCAACCCCTTTCTCCAGTCTCCCCCTGCCGCCCCCTCGGTCTCTCCACACGCAGCCCCTGCTGGAAGCATCCAGCCTCTTCGGGAGCTGAGGTCCTGCCTGTGTCGGCACAATATTTATGCCCTGGGCACTGCGCTGGAGATACTGTCATTTTAAAAGAGAGAGAGAGTTATGGACCTAGCACTTAATGTTCAACTACCAGACAGATTTTCTCTCAAAGGGTGTTGGGTCTGTGACAGGTCACAGATTTTCTCTGCTTACAAGCTAGTAACTAGCCTGTTACTGGTTCATCGGTGCTGGTCAAATACAAAACATCGTTACTCCCCTCACGGGGAATGGCGTGAGCCCCGGCCTGTGGCTCCTTTACCCCGACTTCCGAGGGGCCACGCGAGGTGGCGGGTGGATGTTGTGTGTGCGGTGTTGGTGGCACAGCTGAGGGACGGTGAACTGGGGGCCCTGGTCTCATGGGCAACGCTCAGGCAGGATGCTCTTGGCCCCGCGGGAGACGCTGCCTCGCCCTCCGGGTTGTGGACACAGAGCTGGGCCCTGCGCGATGGCCCCGGAAGCAGCAGTCAGGGCATCGCCCTCATGGCGCGCCCCACACGTGGGGTGGGGGGGACGGGCCTGGAGGGCGGCTTCCCTGCTGTGAGCATTTGTTCTGCAACTGCCAAGATACCAGGTGCCCGTGCTGAGATCACTCGGCGACAGGTTTTTTTACTCTGTTTCTCCGTTGCCTTTTCTCTGTTTCAAACCCCACTTTCCCCCCTGATTCCCTTCCTGTGGTCTCTGCCATGGTCGAGTCTGCTGGGCCCGTGTGATCTGAGCCCCAGGGGGAGGCCAGACCTTGCGTGCAGGCCGGGTCAGCTGGCCCCAAGCTGGCAAGGCTCCCACACCACGCGGGTGGGAGAGGGTCCTTGGACAGAACTCCTCTTACTCACATGTGATTTTCCTTCATAAACATTACAGTCTCATCTTGATGAATCTTTGACCTTCTGTGGTGCCCTCCAAATTCTCCACGTCCAGCCTTTCTAGGTGATCCTGTGCTCACTCAGGATATTGGACCTGTAATTTTGTAAAAACTTAGGAAATGTTTCAAATGTTTAGCTCTCGTAAGAGCTTGTTTTAACTATGCAAAGAAGAAAGTAGTTTCGTAAGATACTAAACCAAGCAAAGTTGTAGAGCCTTCCACAGCCCTCATCCCCACAGCAGTCTCCCTGCGAAATAGCGTCAGGGCACCCCCGTTTGAAGCAGGATGGATGGAAGCTTCCCAAGGTGACACAGGGACTTGGCTTTTGAGGTTAGCAATTTGCTGCACACACGCAAGGCTGCTTCCTCCATAATAACCAAGAAGAGACTGGACAGGTGTCTTCATTTGAATTAAGTAACTGACACCCAGCAAATCTGCTTTGCATACTTATGCATAATAAGGAGCTGCACACACCACAACTTCAGCAACAACTCATTACAGTTGCTGGGGATACAGGAGTATTTTTGGCTGCAGTGAATGGAGCTGGATTCACCAGATCACAGGTGAAGAGCATTGCAGCTCAAGGATTGTCCACTAGAGGGCAGCAGGCCTCCTGAGGCTCAGCTGTAAACACTGAAATTAAACACATTTTTTTAGTTAAATACATAAAGCCAGTGTCATTTTTATATCGATCTTTGTTCAAGGATGTTGGATAAACAGGGGTTGGTAAAACAACATTATACTTCAAAATGTGAGCAGTTTGATACAAGCTGTCAAAGTTATAGTCACCTGGAAAACGTGAAATAAGGATTATATTCTGTAACTAGCAATTCTCTGAACTAACAGGAGATGACTCAGAAAGCAAACCCCATGTTGGATTAATAAGAAAATTAATACGATCGGTATAGTAGGAAACGACAAATCTTTTATTTTAATCCCTAGTCAAAATCAACCAGTAACTGTTGCCTCTAACCAGCCATGTCTTGTGCAGAAAATATTTATCAGTTGACACTGGGCCAAAGTGTTCACCCCACAGGGTCTCTTCCACGAACAGCCTTCTTACTCCCGCTGCAGAGAGAGCGTCTCTGGGCAGAAGGCATTGTAGATGGAGATGAATCAGGCACCCACGCTGTCCAAAGCTAGTTGGGGAGTTTGCACAGTACCCTGCGGGTTATATATTTCACAGATTTAATTCTTGTTTTTTTAAAAATTTTATTTATTTATTTATTTATCTTTGGCTGCGTTGGGTCTTCGTTGCTGCACACAGGCTTTCTCTAGTTGTGGCGAGTGGGGGCTACTCTTCGTTGCGGTGCGCAGGCTTCTCATTGCGGTGGCTTCTCTTGCTGCGGAGCACGAGCTCTAGGCATGCAGGCTTCAGTAGTTGTGGCACACGGGCTCAGTAGTTGTGGCTCGCGGGCTCTAGAGCGCAGGCTCAGTAGTTGTGTGTGGCGCATGGGCTTAGTTGCTCCATGGCATGTGGGATCTTCCTGGACCAGGGCTCGAACCCATGTCCCCTGCATTGGCAGGCGGATTCTTAACCACTGCACCACCAGGGAAGTCCACAGATTTAATTTTTGTTTTAACTCATAAACTATTTCACTATTTCAAGTCCACATTCATGTTTCAAATTTCTTTTTGTTTTACTTTTTTGAAAATTGGAGCATAGTTGATTTACAATGTTGTGTTAGTTTCAGGTATACAGCAAAGTGTTTCAGTTATACATACACATGTATCTATTCTTTTTCAGATTCTTTTCCCATTTAGATTATTACAGAATATTGAGTGGAGTTCCCTGTGCTATACAGTAGGTCCTTGTTCATGTTTCAAATGTTTTAATCATTCTACACTTCGGGGGAAGAAAGGAAAAAAAAGAGAAACGGGTGGAGAGGGTAGAGAGCAGATGTAGGCACAAAATGGGAAAGGTTAGGGTAACACCCAGTTCCTGTTGTACCTGAGCGCAGGCTGGGTCTCCAGGCCGGAGATTAACAGGGACCATTCCCCACTCTAATTTGGTTGCTTTGTTCTTGTAAAAGAAGAAAAATTAGAACGCCTAAGGAATTGTGCTGAGCCTTAAGGTAACGTAGGTGACACAGCTGAGTCCCCTCCGGCAGGTGCTCAGCACCCCACAGCTGGTCCTGTAGGCTCACCCCCTCACCAAACCTCCTCCGCCGTCTGCGAGCCCGTGCCCCCAGCCCCGGGGCTCTGACTGCACAGCCGGGCTGATCCTTCACTGACTTGCTTGCTGCCACAGTTTGAGCGCGTTAATCTCTGAGCTCGCATTCCTCCAGTCTGTCTGAACCAAGCATACAAAGTAATTTCCAATTCACGATTCTAAACACAAAACATATGCGCTATTCACTATCTGAATAGTTTACCAAAAACAAGATACAAAAACCCTGAAACCCAGCCCCTGACTGGATTAAAACGATTTGCCCCACCCACATGCCTGCCAAGAGTGAAAGAAAAATACATCCAGATCCTCAAACTATCTGTACAATATTTTCAGATGCAATAATCAACATTCAGTTAAAAATTTGTTGGCAGAGATAATACCAGAAAAAAATTATCAGAAACCAAGAGATAAGAACAGACAGTAGAAGCAGTTTCATGGGAAATTACAGGATCAGAGTTATGAGATGTTGCTTAAAAAGCCATGTGATTCTGTGTTCAGAGCAGATGGAGAGTCTCACTAGAGAAGTGAAAATTATATACATAGAATCACGTGGAAATTCTAGAAAGAAAAAATGTAACAACCGAAAATGAGAACTCTAAGGCCGATTACATGTAGCAAAGGAGAAGAATGTATATAGGGTCGCAGACACGCGGAGAAGGGGGATGTGGAGCGGAGCAGAGCGTGAGGGCCACCGCGAGGGCAGCAGGACCAGGCGAGCAGGTGGGATGTGCATGTGATTGGGGTCCCGCCAGAGTAGGAGGAGAAAACGGCCGATGACATCCTGAAAACCCAATCAAAGGCGTGAAGCTACAAGAAGCACCTGCACCACTAAGACGGGTAAATAGAAGTCGCACCTGGGCGACCTCAGTCAGACCGCAGGAAAGCAAAGACAGGGAGAAAAGTCTCAGGTGCCAGAAGGTACTTGGGGCGGGGGTAGGGCAAGAGGGGGTCCCAGTTAACTGTGCTTCCCTCCCCTTCTCCTTCTTCCCCATCCCCCTCCCACCCCACTCCCCCCAGCTGAGCGAGCGCTGGGTGTGGTCCCTGCGTCCCTGCCGCCTCCCCTCCTGGGGCGAGCCCAGCTCCGCCCACCCTGGGGTCCGAGGCGGCACGCGGGGGCGGGGTGGGCCGCGCTCCGCGGTTGTGCCGGCGCTTCCGGCTGGGGGCGTGGGGAGGGCTGGCGCCCCAGCAGTTCGGTCACAGACGCGAGCTGCGCAGAAACACTCGAAGGTCCTGGGTTTGCCAGGGGCTGGCGGGGAGAGGCGTGGGCGTGAGTGTTTCACTGGGGCAGAGCGTCAGTTCGGGAAGATGGGGAGTCGTAGGGATGGTTGGCACAGGGGAGGGGTCACGTCACGGGAGAAGGTGCGGAGTCGGGGGCCGGGCCGCCGGGCTTGGCGGGGACCTCTGACACCCCGGCACAGGGAGCGAAGTGCAGGCGTGACCTGTGAGCGCCAAAGCTCTCCCTAAAGAGCAAGGAGGAAAAAAAAACCTCAAGAAAAGCCAAACAGCTTCTCGGGGCCCCGAGCCGGGCACACAGGAAGCACCGAGTGACATTGGGTGAGCCCTGGTGACTTAGTGGCGAAATGCATCGTCCTTCTTCTCCAGGATGATGAAATGTTTTCCCCAAGTAGACCGAGCCCTGCGGTGGATAGAGGTGGTGGAGACACTCCCTAACTCTAACCCTCGTGGCCGAGATGCAGCCCCGGGGCACGCGGCTGCTCAGAGTCAGCGCTGCTGGAAACTCTTCTTTCACTTCTGGACCCGTGTTGCTGTTGGAACTCCCAGGTGACGGCCCAGACGTCAGGCTGCGCCTGCCTGCTCCGGCTTCCTTGTGGGTTGTTTTGATGCTTGAAGGGGTTTAAATCTTAAGTCTCTGATAGTTTGTAAGAACATCGCATGGCACTCCCTCCAACCTAGTACTTTCTGCAGAACAAAACCACTGCAAAACAAAACCAAAGTCCCGACTCCGTAGTTCCAAACATTTTTCGAGGGTGACGGCGACCTCGGCTGTGGCCTCAGCTGTCGTCACTCTGGGGTGACCCTGTGGCCGGATTACCGGCCACAGCTCTCTGTGCCCCCAGCTCTCTGTGTTCGGTGCCTACAGGGTACCTGGGGACCCACACGCTGGAATTGAAGCTCCACCAAAACACAGGGACATTCCCGACATTCCACACGTGGGGCAGAGGCTCCCCGTCCCCTTGAGCTGCCCGCTGTCCCCTCCTGAGTGGCGAGTCGCCAGGGATAACTGCTGAGAAGACACTGTTCTCAGGAAAGCCCCATTCCTGCACTTTCTCTTCTCCTTTCTGCTCGCGCCCACCCCGAACTTTTCCTCTTGTTCTGCCTCAAACCCCAAAGGAAGAGAACTGACCACCTAGAGGGGTGGGATAGGGAGGGTGGGAGGGAGGCTTAAGAGGGAGGGGATATGGGGACATATGTGCACATATAGCTGATTCACTTTGTCATACAGCAGAAACTAACACAACAATGTAAAGCAACTATACTCCAATAAAGATGTTAAAAAAAAAAGAAAGAAAGGAAGGATACCGAGGCCGATAGGGAGGAAAAGAGGACAGGACAGGGATCCCTAACGTCCCCCCAGACATGAGAGGTTGTAGGACCACAAACCAGAATCTCCCCTCCCCTCCCAGGACTGACTGCAAAGTGCTTCCTGCTTGAACCAGCCGGAATTACCGGCCACCCTCCCCTGCCCCCAGATGTGATTACAGGCCCCTCCCCCACCAGCTTATGACTGTGAGTCATGTCTCTGCTGACTCCAGGGAACCAGCCAGAGACGAGCACGCCCTCTTTCCTGGCTGCCTCATGGCCCAGCTGGGTGAACCAGGCCCTGATACTCACAACAACCCCGGGCAACGCGTTCATTCATGAATTATTTTCATATAAAATGAAATTCCAAGGATATTTGGAATTGACTTAAATTTCTATGAATTCTATATAGTCCAAGGATATGGTGCAGTAGTTAAATGTTCTGAAGGTGAAACCATGAAATTGAAACACAGTCTTGATGCTTCTAAGGTTTGCCAAATGCATGCAGCCATGAAAATTCAGTGGTAAAGCTAGTCTCCTGGGTATGAAAGCTTTGTTCTCAGCATCATCTAGTGATGAGTCGATGGAATGAGGCCTTAAGAGGCGGGATGTGGATTAGGTGGGATCCCTGGGTTTCTGTGAAGGATCCCGTTACAGGTTGAATTGCGCCCCCCTACCCCCCAGAATAGATATGTTGGGTCCTAACCCCTGACACCTCAGAATGTGACCTTATTTAGAAGTAAGGTCTTTATAGAGGTAATCAAGTTAAAATGAAGTCATTAGGGTGGGCCCTAGTGCAATATGACACGTGTCCTTATGAAAAGGGGGTCTGGACACAGCACGGAGGAGGGCATACACAGGGACACAGCACGTGAGGATTGGCAGTGTGCTGCCACCAGCCAGGAGGGAGGCCTGGAGCAGACCCTCCCCTGCGCCTCCCAAGGGAGCTCGGCCCCCAGAGCTGTGAGAAAATAAATCCCTGTTGCCCTAAGCCGCCCGGTTGTAGCACTTGGTTACAGCAGCCCCAGGACACCGACAGGACCCTAAAGTGAGAGGGACTGTGTCCTGAGTGCAGGCGGGCCGGCCTGAGCCTGCATCCCGGCTGGACACTTCTCAGCAGTGTGAACACACAATTTCTCTGCACTGATTTCCTTATTGTATGCTGGTATTATACATACACATTCTACATAGAATGACAGATACAGACAGAGATGTGGTCATGCGTACACGATGGCTGCACCCATGTCTTAGCTCCGGCTGCTGTAACTACCCCAGAGGCTGGGGGCTTCAACGGCAGACGTTTACTGCTCACATTCTGGAGGCTGGACATCCAGATCCCGTGTCTGGTGAGGACAGACAGACCCCCTTCCAGGTTCATCGACGGCATCTTCTCCCTGTGTCCTCAGGTGGCAGGGAGGAGATGGGGGTGGGGAGAGAGAGCTCTTATCAGGGCACTGGTCCCATCACGGGGGCTTCACCCTTGTGACCTCATCGCCTCCCAAAGGCCCCCTCCCAACACCACCACCTTGGGGATTACGAGTCCACACATGAACTTTGGGGGCACACACACTCCATCTATAGCAGGTTGTATGGGATAAATGGGTAGAGGTGCCTCTTTTTCTCCTGGACCAGGAGCTCTTGGGAGGCAGCGAGTGATGCCGAATCATCACTTCACGCTTCCACCCCAGCGACGGCCTAACCAGCACGTAGTGGACCCTGAGCGAGGGTCTGAGCCGCTGGGCTCAACCGTAACCCTCGCACGGAACCCCTGCGACCACCCGGAGCACCCTGCATGGGGCCCGGGGTGCAGCACCTGCAGGGACGCCCCACACAGTGGTGGTTGTCTGGCCCAAAGGTGCTTTATGTGCGGAGTTTACAATGTAGTGTTTAAATTCTTCCGTGTCTCACATGACTGAGCTCAGAGTGATTTAGCCTAAAACAGGAGTCTCTCCACAGATCCAGGCAGCCCCCCGCCCTCCCCCACCCGACAGGTCCCCAGTGGCGCCCAGACTCGTCACATAGCCCCCCCCAGCTGCACCCCAGTTCCAGGCCAGCCTTGGGTGCCCCACAGTCTTCTCCTGCTTCCTGCTTGTTGATAATTTAATGTCTGTTAACAAAATGGTCATTAAGAAGCTAAATTAAAGCCTGGATTTGAGACGGATGGTGTCAGCGCCTGGGTAGCACCCCGTCCCAGATTCACGGATGAGCCTTTGCATCATTGGCTCATGGGTTTAATTCACAGAAAGAACTTTCAAGGCAGCTTGACTTGAATTTACAAGTCGTATGTCAACAGGAGACAGGAGGACAGAAGCTCCGCAGACCTTATCTGTTCCCCTTTTCCTTTTTTTTTTTTTAAACATCTTTACTGGAGTATAATTGCTTTACAATGGTGTGTTAGTTTCTGCTGTATAACAAAGTGAATCAGCTATATGTATACATATATTCCCATATCTCCTCCCTCTTGCGTCTCCCTCCCCCGCTCCCTATCCCACCCCTCTAGGTGGTCACAGAGCACTGAGCTGATCTCCCTGTGCTATGCGGCTGCTTCCCACTAGCTATCTATTTTACATTTGGTAGTGTATATATGTCCACGCCACTCTCTCACTTCGTCCCAGCTTACCCTTCCCCCTCCCCGTGTCCTCAAGTCCATTCCCTACATCTGCGTCTTTATTCCTGTCCTGCCCCTAGGTTCTTCAGAACCACTTTTTTTTTTTAGATTCCATATATATGTGTTAGCATATGGTATTTGTTTTTCTCTTTCTGACTTACTTCACTCTATATGACAGACTTTAGGTCCATCCACCTCACTACAAATAACTCAATTTCGTTTCTTTTTATGGCTGAGTAATATTCCATTGTATATATGTGCCACATCTTCTTTATCCATTCATCTGTCGATGGGCACTTAGGTTACTTCCATGTCCTGGCTATTGTAAATAGAGCTGCAATGAACATTGTGGTACATGACTCTTTTTGAATTATGGTTTTCTCTGGATATATGCCCAGTAGTGGGTTTGTTGGGTGATATGGTTATTCTATTTTTAATTTTTTAAGGAACCTCCATACTGTTCTCCATAGTGGCTGTATCAATTTACATTCCCACCAACAGTGCAAGACGGTTCCCTTTTCTCCACATCCTCTCCAGCCTTTGTTGTTTGTAGATATTCTGATGATGCCCATTCTAACTGGTGTGTGGTGATACTTCATTGTAGTTTTGATTTGCATTTCTCTGATAATTAGTGATGTTGAGCAGCTTTTCATGTGCTTCTTGGCCATCTGTATGTCTTCTTTGGAGAAATGTCTATTTAGGTCTTCTGCCCATTTTTGGATTGGTTTGTCTGTTTTTTTAATATTGAGCTGCATGAGCTGTTTATATATTTTGGAGATTAATCCTTTGTCAGTTGCTTCATTTGCAAATATTTTCTCCCATTCTGAGGGTTGTCTTTTCGTCTTGTTTGTAGTTTCATTTGCTTTGCAAAAGCTTTTAAGTTTCATTAGGTCCCATTTGTTTATTTTTGTTTTTAATTTCCATTTCTCTAGGAGGTGGGTCAAAAAGGATTTTGCTGTGATTTATATCAAAGTGTGTTCTGCCTATGTTTTCCTCTAAGAGTTTTATAGTGTCTGACCCTACATTTAGGTCTTTAATCCATTTTGAGTTTATTTTTGTGTGTGGTATTAGGAAGTGTTCTAATTTCATTCTTTTACATGTAGCTGTCCAGTTTTCCCAGCACCACTTATTGAAGAGGTTTTATAGTGTCTGGCCTTACATTTAGGTCTTTAATCCATTTTGAGTTTATTTTTGTGTATGGTGTTAGGAAGTGTTCTAATTTCATTCTTTTCCATGTAGCTGTCCAGTTTTCCCAACACCACTTATTGAAGAGGCTGTCTTTTCTTGCCTCCTTTGTCAAAGATAAGGTGACCATATATGCATGGGTTTATCTCTGGGCTTTCTATCCTGTTCCATTGATCTGTATTTCTGCTTTTGTGCCAGTAACATACTGTCTTGATTACTGTAGCTTTATAGTATAGTCTGAAGTCAGGGAGCCTGATTCCTCCAGCTCCGTTTTTCTTTCTCAAGATTGCGTTGGCTATTCGGGGTCTTTTGTGTTTCCATACAAATTGTGAAACTTTTTGTTCTAGTTCTGTGAAAAATGTCATTGGTAGTTTGATAAGGATTGCACTGAATCTGTAGATTGCTTTGGGTAGTAGAGTCATTTTCACAATGTTGATTCTTCCAATCCAAGAACATGATATATCTCTCCATCTGTTTGTATCATCTTTAATTTCTTTCATCAGTGTCTTATAGTTTTCTGCATACAGGTCTTTTCTCTCCTTAGGTAGGTTTATTCCTAGGTATTTTATTCTTTTCGTTGCAATGGTAAATGGGAGTGTTTCCTTAATTTCAGATTTTTCATCATTAGTGTATAGGAATGCAAGAGATTTCTGTGCATTAATTTTGTATCCTGCTACTTTACCAAATTCATTGATTAGCTCTAGTAGTTTTCTGGTAACATCTTTAGGATTCTCTATACATAGTATCATGTCATCTGCAAACAGTGACAGTTTTACTTCTTCTTTTCCCATTTGAATTCCTTTTATTTCTTTTTCTTCTCTGATTGCTGTGGCTAAAACTTCCACAACTATGTTGAATAATAGTGGTGAGAGTGGGCAACCTTGTCTTGTTCCTGATCTTAGAGGAAATGGTTTCAATTTTCCACCATTGAGAACAGTGTTGGCTGTGGGTTTGTCATATATGGCCTTTGTTATGTTGAGGTAGGTTCCCTCTATGCCTACTTTCTGGAGAGTTTTTATCATAAATGGGTGCTGAATTTTGTTGAAATCTTTTTCTGCATCTATTGAGATGATCATATGGTTTTTATTCTTCAATTTGTTAATATGGTGTATCACATTGGTTGATTTGCGTATACTGAAGAATCCTTGCATTCCTGGGATAAACCCCACTTGGTCGTGGTGTATGATCCTTTTAATGTGCTGTTGGATTCTGTTTGCTAGTATTTTGTTGAGGATTTTTGCATCTATGTTCATCAGTGATATTGGCCTGTAGTTTTCTTTTTTTGTGACATCTTTGTCTGGTTTTGGTATCAGGGTGATGGTGGCCTCATAGAATGAGTTTGGGAGTGTTCCTCCCTCTGCTATATTTTGGAAGAGTTTGAGAAGGATAGGTGTTAGCTCTTCTCTAAATGTTTGATGGAATTCGCCTGTGAAGCCATCTGGTCCTGGACTTTTGTTTGTTGGAAGATTTTTAAACACAGTTTCAGTTTCATTGCTTGTGATTGGTCTGTTCTTATTTTCTATTTCTTTCTGGTTCAGTCTTGGAAGGTTGTGCTTTTCTAAGAATTTGTCCATTTCTTGCAGGTTGTCCATTTTATTGGCATATAATTGCTTGTAGTAATCTCTCATGATCCTTTGTATTTCTGCAGTGTTAGTTGTTACTTCTCCTTTTTCATTTCTAATTCTGTTGATTTGAGTCTTCTCCCTTTTTTTCTTGATGAGTCTGGCTAATGGTTTATCAATATTGTTTATCTTCTCAAAGAACCAGATTTTAGTTTTATTGATCTTTGCTATTGTTTCCTTCATTTCTTTTTCATTTATTTCTGATCTGATCTTTATGATTTCTTTCCTTCTGCTAACTTTGGGGTTTTTTTGTTCTTCTTTCTCTAATTGCTTTAGATGTAAGTTTAGGTTGTTTATTTAAGATTTTTCTTGCTTCCTGAGGTGGGATTGTATTGCTATAAACTTCCCTCTTAGAATTGCTTTTGCTGCATCCCATAGGTTTTGGGTCCTCATGTTTTCATTGTCATTCGTTTCTAGGTATTTTTTGATTTCCTCTTTGATTTCTTCAGTGATGTCTTGGTTATATAGTAGCATAATGTTTAGCCTCCATGTGTTTGTAGTTTTTACAGTTTTTTTCCCTGTAATTGATATCTAGTCTCATAGCATTGTGGTTGGAAAAGATACTTGATATGATTTCAATTTTCTTAAATTTACCAAGGCTTTATTTGTGACTAAGGTATGGACCATTCATGGAGAATGTTCCATGAGCACTTGAGAAGAAAGTGTATTCTGTTGTTTTTGGATGGAATGTCCTAAAAATATCAATTAAGTACATCTTCTCTAATGTGTCATATAAAGCTTCTGTTTCCTTATTTATTTTCATTTTGATGATCTGTCCATTGGTGAAAGTGGGGTGTTAAAGTCCCCTACTATGATTGCATTACTGTCGATTTCCCCTTTTATGGCTGTTAGCATTTGCTTTATGTATTGAGGTGCTCCTATGTTGGGTGCATAAATATTTACAATTGTTATATCTTCTTCTTGGATTGATCCCTTGATCACTATGTAGTGTCCCTCTTTGTCTCTTGTAATAGTCTTCATTTTAAAGTCTACTTTGTCTGATATGAGAATTGCTCTTCCAGCTTTCTTTTGATTTCCATCTGCATGGAATGTCTTTTTCCATTCCTTCACTTTCAGTCTGTATGTGTCCTTAGGTCTGAAGAGGGTCTCTTGTAGACAGCATATATATGGGTCTTATTTTTTGTATCCATTCAGCCAATCTGTGTCTTTTGGTTGGAACATTTAATCCATTTACATTTAAGGTAGTTATCGACATGTATGTTCCTATTACCATTTTCTTAATTGTTTTGGGTTTGTTTTGGTAGGTCTTTTCCTTCTCTTGTGTTTCTTGCCTAGAGAAGTTCCTTTAGCATTTGTTGTAAAGCTGGTTTGGTGGTGCTGAATTCTCTTAACTTTTGCTTGCCCTGCATGGTTTACATGTGGTCTGCTCAGCCTGGGAGGGGCAGTCCTCCCTGGCCACACAGGCCCCAAGATATCAAAGCATCGTAAATACAGACAATAAAAAACATCCTTAATACACAAACACAACGCTTTAAGCCAAGATTGACTTTCTCAATCGAGAATACATTCTGTTTTATAGCAATATCTCTTCTTCTTTTGGAATGGATCAGGGTTAACTGAAATGGCTGTGGTTACTTTTTCACATTAATTAACATTCTTAGAGCACATGCTGAAAAAAATGTTTATGAAACAAACTTTATAATCTAAAGCATTATCTACATGGGTATTACTGTTTTCTACAATATAGTAACCACCCTGAGCTTAGGCCCTGTCTCTTCTCTCGGTATTTGTAAACCCTAGCACAAACCATTCTGTTATTTTCTTAAGTAAATTGTGTACTAGCAAGAAGTTCGCTCCCAGGTACCTGGAGGTTGAAAGCACATTGATTTTCGGGGTTAATATTTCTTGGTAGAAAAGAACAAAAGACCAGTCGGCAGTGTGCAGAAGTAAAGCCACCCTGGTCTGCACTTTTGTTGGAAAATGTGACTCTTAGGTCAGTGCATGTCAGTATCACCCCAACATGGTGAGTTTTACCTGGTGAAGGCGAGACCATCTCCTGTCGGACCCACTGAAGGCTTCATCCTAAGTCTTGCTGCCTCTCTTTACCTTCAAACGACTTACACTAAACAGGTTTGCCAACTGGGCTCCGGTTTGGATGTGGTGCCAGGCCCCCCTGCCCAACGCCAGGTGTGACCACAGCCCAGGTGTGACGTGTGGGCATCCTGTGGTCCTCGTGCTGGGTGACTCTTGTGCAGAGTGACTCAGACCTTGTTTGTAACATGCCTCACGCCTACCGAGTAATTATTAAGACCAGAGTAGCTCTGCCCTGGTCTTACTGAGCAGAGGACGTCGTGAGAAGAAGTGGTTGTCTGGTTATCGGTGGCCGTCAGTCCATGGTGAGCTGGAGAGCCTTGGGATGTGGCTCCTTCCCGACAACTTTGGTTCAGTGACTTTAACAAGAGAGAAAGACCTCAGAATCGGGAGTGTGTTTCCTACTTGCTGTTGATGGTTTCTGGTCAGCTGATCCGAAGTCTCACATCCTTGTCTCTGCATCATACAGGGCAGTTCCCAGGGAGGAAAACTGGAAACTAGGTTTTCGTCGTTTGGCGATTTCGCAAATGTCCCATCTCAGTGTGTGGCTTTTTGGATCTGCCTACCTTACAACATTCTACCTGACATTTTGGAAACACTAAAGTCCATTTTCCTTTATATGCCTATATATTTGATCTGTGTATCACATTGTGCTGTGTTTGGAGGGTGGGGGAAGGGAGGGCGAATTTTGAGCCTGTACATTTGTTTCTAAGATAGTAACCGAGGTGAAAGATCAAGGGTATTAATCTGTCTGTGGATATGAATTAAGCATTTCTCAAAGTTGCACTTGACCCTCCAGGTCACCTGAATACCATCTGGTACCAACCCAAGAGATGGAACTGGACCGACTAGTTTGGGGGCCTCTCTGCAGGGTTTCAGTTTGTAACTGGGGCACTTTCCCCCCCGGCCCCCCCATGGCTGACATTTCTCTGTTGAGAGCTCTGCCCAATGCATCATCGTAGTGCGTGTAGCATTACTTCCGGCCCCAACCCACTAGATGCCCATGGCACCTCCACCCCACCCCCACCGGCTGTGAAAACCAAAAATGTCCAGACTTGGCCCTGAGGGAGGTGGTCTAGCTAATTAAGGATGCACTCTGGTGGACCCCACAAGCACAGCCTGGCTTTGTAGCCCTTGAACCAATATAATCTTATCGAGGCGTTTTTAAAAACTGGTTGTTCCGGTGTTTGGCCAACTGAGATTTAAGGATTCTTTGTGTGCCAAGATAATTACAGCCATTAGCTTCAAGGTCATCATTTGCAACAGAGAGAACCCGGCCCTGACTTATATGACACTCAAGGAGCAGAAGCCTTGATGCTGGAAGAGATGTTAGACCAATCTCATCTTTTCGTGTTTGTGGCTCAGAGAGGTTAATCCACCCTTCCAGGGTTACAAGCCAGTAGGAGTAAAATCTGGAAGAGTCGAGCCCCCAGTCTGAGCCTTTAGCACATTTTGAGACTCTTGGATCCAAGCCATAGGCACCATGTTTTGTGGTTCAAAATATGTTTTTCAGAAAAAGAAATGGACATAATGAATACTCATAGGAGCAGGAATGATTCTAAGAAGACACGTTTTTCTATGAAAAATGTTTTTTCTTTCCCGGAAGCTTTCATTTTGCCACAGTTGTGAAGGAAAGTGTTTTCATGGCACTAGTTAAAGCACAGTGAGGCAGCTCTAATTCAGGGCACCACGGAGACCAGCATCACGGGGTGTAGGGACCAGCACCACGGGGCCTGCGGCGGTGGGGGGGGGAGGGGGACCGGCTTAGCTCCAAATACAACAGGGACGAGCGGGGATCACAGCCAAGGCGCAGGGTGTGTGTCTGGGGTGGTGGTGGACCGGACATGACTAGGAGCAAACGTCAAGGCCGGGGGCATTCGGAACAGGATGGACCCAGCAGGACACTTGCTGAAGGCAAGCTCAGGTGATCACACAGCGAGGTGGGGCAGGAGGAATCTGATCAGATATCCAGGGCTGGGGGGGCGCGGTTTTGCTAAAGTTGAACTAACCACGCAGGGACAGACCCAAGGTCAGGCCTTGAGGACGGAGAGAAGCCCAGCTAGCGCTGGGTCAGGGAGAGAGACCCCGCTCACTGGTATTCAGAAATCCAGAGGCCTGTGCTTGTTTATGACCCATCATCCGCAGATGGCGAGCCTGGGTTCCAGGGCTTTAAACTGCTGTTTGGAAGCAGGGTGTGGGGAACATCTGCGCTCCAGAGCCAGCCATGCTCTCTTCTGAGTAACTCCCGGGTTTAAAACTGGGGAGACCCCTCCCTCCCTCACCAGCTTATTTCTTAGAAAGAAATGGGCACAGAGGAGAAATCGCACCACCCCTCTGCTAATGTCTTTTAAAAGCCTGTTTTTTCTTGATTAAACAAACAATGAGCATGTATTACTTATACGATCAAAAAAAAGAGATGCCGTCCTGGCCACCTCCTCTAAAAGGTGAGTTTTTAGTCCTCTTCTCCAAGTCCTCACGGCGTAAAACCCCAAAACTCAGCCTCATCCTGAGCTGCTGTAGGAAGCAGGACAAGTCACAGCCTCACCGACGTAAACCTCAGTTTCCTCATCTAAGACACACGGGTAAGAGCGTCCAAGAGCGTGCCGTGCAGCTGAGGTGGGACTGGACCATTTACAGAAAGGGCTTAGCTTGATGTCACACACACAGTGACCTTGCTGTCGGGCAGGGAGAGGGATGGAGCCGGGAGGAGATGGACCTCGGGAGGCCAGTGGCCAGGCTGGAAACATGGGTGCCTCATTGGGGATGACAGGTTGTGAGCAGGAATCAGGGTGCATTTCATTCAAAGTCTTCTCAGTTCTGCTGGGTTATGTATCACCAGTTATACCTGTAAATTTTGAAAAAAATGATGGTTTTTATCAGGATGCTTTAAAGATAGCAGCAGAAAGACACAATCCTTGAACAAGCTGAGGAATTTACCGCCTGCTTGACTAAGCAGGTCATCACCTGACCCTCCTGAGCCCCAGTTACTCCTTTGAAAGGCGGGCCTGGGCACTACAGAGAAACAGAGAATGAAGGCAGGCACCGTGGAGGTGGTGGCACCGCAAGCATTTACGTCTATTTTCACAGGACACTTAGGACTCGGGGTTTAGCCTCAACCTAGACGAGAATCAGAAAAGCAGCCGAATTTGAGCCCGAATGTAAACCTCCCCAATGCGCTGAATTTTCAAGGGGCGTTGATAATTTAAACACCTATTTCGTCCTCAGAGAAGTCCTAAGAGGTAGCTGAAGCAGTGGTTCTCCGCACCACCTCCCAGGGAAGGGGACAGCACAAAACAAGCGCTAGTCTCAGGGCTGTCAAGCTTTTGACTCAACTCTGTAAAACGACTGCGTGCCTCTCATACAGGAGGCTGGGGGGTAGGTGCAGGGAGGGGAGCGGGACAAAGACGACCCGCGGTGCGATTTCACTTGTTCTTTCCGCAGACGTGCACTGGGCACCAGTGACGTGCCGGCCCGTTCCAGGGCTGGGGATAAAAGACTGACAAGACCACGTTCCCCTCTCATGCGGCTGGCATTTTAGTCAGAGAACACAGAAAATCAACAAATAACTAGAGAAACCCATGAAAGTACAGAAGGCCCAGTGGTGATAAATACCCTAAAGTAAGAAAGGCTGCGGGGTGAGACCATGGGGACACGTGAGCTTCGGGGCGCCCCCGGCCAGGCGGGCGTCCACCTTCACACCCGAGGCCGGGCTCCAGGTTAAGCAGGTTCTCTCAACCTCTCCCAGCTGGCAGGGCTGGAGCCCAGGGCTGTCCGATTTCAAGCCGGAGAGGCTGCGCCAGGTTCTGGGCCCCTCGGCTGCATCTTCTGCGGGCCTCGAGGGCGGGAGGCCGCGGGCGGGGAGGACGCCGGCTGGCGGTTCACACGCCCATCCCACACCCTGCGGGACGCACTCCGCCGACCACAGGCGCCGCCTGCTGAGCAATGCCAGCTGCTGCCCCGTCACAACCAGCGACCCTCGGGCCGCATGCCCAGCCGGCGCCGTGACAGCCCCAGGGCCTAGATGCGGTTCCGGGCGCGGGGCCGGCCTGGGCGGAACTGGGTGGAGGGGAGCCGGGTCCCCTGCCCACAGCCGCACGGAGTAGGGAAGAGAAACTGCACTTGACCCTGCCTCCCGGGCGCCGTGGCCTCGGGCCGGCCTCTGCGCGTGGACCCGGCGGGGCCGCAGGGCTGAGTCAGGGCTGCGCGGCCGAGCGGGCCTTCCGGGGGGCTGGGCTTCGGGGTCACATGGGGGCTCTGCCTGGTCCTGTCCGCGGGCCGGGGCGGTGGGCACAGAGGAGTTGCCGGGCCGCGCCCCTCAGGCGGCCCCAGGACCCAAGCGCGTGTGCAGTCGGCTAGGGCGACCCCTTCCTTGCTCATCACTGTTCGGGAGGAATCGACCTGGGGCGTGAGGGGTGTGTTCGGGGCCGGCTCACTGTAGAGGCGGGAGAGGCGGGGCGCCTCCGACCGCACCCCAGCGGCCTTGGTAGCCTTCCACGACGCGTCCGCGCTGGTGGTACGGCCCGCGGCCCCCCCCCCCCCGTTCCGCGCCTTGGTAGCGACCGGCCGCCGCTAGGCCCCGGCCGCCGCTAGGTCCCGCCCCCCGGGTGCGCATGCGCGGCGACTGCGCCCGGGTCGTGACACAGCCGTGCGCAGGTAGGCGCCCGGCGGGAGCGGGGGTGGGGTCTCCGGGTCCAGTCGGCGTCTCCTTCGGGAGCTGAGAGCCCCCAGTCCTGGCGCGGAGGAGCCCCGCTTTCCCCGCGTGCGGCCCGCGGTGCTTGGCGGCCCTGCCTGGACTGTGGGCGGTGGGGGGGGGTCCGGCTCTCCGTCCTCAGGTGTGCCTGGCAGAGGCTCAGGTCGCCCCATCTGCAGGTGGGTTGGGTGGGGGTCCGGTCGCTCCGTCTGCAGGCGGGGCGGGCAGAGGTCCGGCAGCTCCGCCCGCAGGTGAGCCGGGCGTGGGCTCAGGCCTCGGTTCGGGCCGCGGTGGGAGGGGTGCAGGCGGCCGGCCCGCGGGCAGCGAGCCCGAGAGAGGACCCTGGCAGACGGGCCGAGACCGTCCACGGCGTGCTCGCTGTGAGACTTGTTTATATTTTCTGGATTTTGTTTTTTGAGCGTGTATTTTAATTTTGGAAAAATATGTTTACAGACTGTCGGAGTATAATTCTCAAAATGTTAGAAATGTAATTCCTGAGCAAACAGGGAGCACAGGTGAGGTTAAATCGCTGAGGAAGGACCCGGCGCGGGAAAGAGCCCGCCGGAGGCTGCCACCAGGAATGCTGGTCGGGGCGGGAGCCAGTGGGCCTATCCTCTGGGGGGAGGGGCGTTAGGGCCCCTCATCACCTTATCAGTGTTGCTGGGTTGACCTCACAGACTGAAGTCTGGGCCAGTCCCTGCTGAACGGAACTGCTGTCTCCCCTGGAAAGTCTGGTGACCCTCAGGGGCTTGTGAGCGGTGACCCAGCGCGACATCAAAAAGCGTGCCGTTCCCCTCTTTCTGACCGCATTTCCAAGTTTTGGATCAGGTCAGCCCCTAGTGAACGGAAAGAGCTCACAGATGCTCGGCGCCTGTGTCAGAGCTGCAAAGGCCCTGGTGGCCCGACTCCCGTCCCCGGGTCGGGGCTGCCTGGCCTCTGCAGCACTGGAACCCACCCTCTTGGTAATTTCCTAAATTGCCCGCTTCCGTTCAGTAGAACGGCTGGAACTACCAAATCTTGTAAAGCGAAGAGCAAGATGAGGTTTGTAGGTGGATTTTTTCCCAGAGAAAATGGAGGCCTGTGCAGTCGGGACGGGCTTTCCAGCCCCCAGGAGCCCGTTCCCCCACGGCCGCGGCTCCAGCACCGCTCAGACGCAGGGGCTGCGGGGCGGGGCTCCGAGGACCCTGCACTGGAGGAGCGGGGGTCCTGGCTCTGCGGCTGTGCGGGGACGGGGGCGGCGGCCTCAGGTGCCAGGAAGAAGCCCTCGGGCTGGGCTCGAGGTGAACGGGGTGACCCAGTGCCCCCCCGTGCCGGGACGGGTGAGGGGTGTGGTCGGGGTGGGTGGCTGCCGAGCCCTGGAGCTCTGCCTGCCTCTGGTCTGTGCCGCCTTCCGGAGCAGGGCCTGGCCGCGCCCTGGGGTGCCCCCTAGCCACGGGGCAGCCGGGCCACCGCAGGGCTCCGGGGCGGGGGGGCGCCTGGGTTGCTGCGGACGCCCCACCCAAGGCCTGGCCTCGTCCCCTCATGGCTCAAGTGGGTCACCTACCTCGCCTGTGGGTCCCCAAGACCCAGGGCGGCAGGTTGGACCAGACCAGCCGGCCCGGAAGCTCTGTGGAAGCGGCTGTGTAGGAGGGTGTGTCCGAGGCGGGTTTGAGCAGCGATCCAGATGGGGGAGAGTTGATAGGGTTTGAAGGGGGGCGAGCATTGGGTTTTTATAGGGAGTTGTTTCTGTTTCTCTGATGGCCCTGAGGGTTCCCCCGCCACTGCTCGGTCTCAGCTGAGTATTTCAGTGTCTGACCTTAGCCCGCCTGCATTTCTTTCTGTAGAAAGGCTACTAGAAGGCGTGAGGACCCAGAAGCCGGGCTGAGGTTTCTCCGTGGTGAACTTGAGAGGACGGTGGTTTTTCCTGCGTCTCTGGGGCCTTGGAGCCGGCCTCCTCCTTGGGCCTTGGCCCTGCGCCCTGGCCTCCACCCTGGGCCCGCGCCTCAGAAGCAGGCTTCTCCCGCGTGCCCGGAGCCTGAGGCTGGCGGGCGGCTCTTTGTGCTGTAGCCTCGCTTGTCCACTCTCCGTCCCCTCTCAGGCCCTGCCCCGGCCCTCAGGACCCCACGTCTCCTTGTGCCTCTTGCTGGGAGGAGGAGGAAAAGGGGCTGTTTCAGGCTTTCTCTCCAGGATAATCAGGGTTTGTTGGATTGAGGCACAGAAGAGCCTCTCAGGCCTTCAGGACGCTGCCTGCTTTAGGAAAAAGAAGCCACTAAACCCTCCCTCCTTGGAGTCACAGGATCTTACAGCTGGGGGGACTGGAGTTCATGCCAGTTCAGTGGTTGTGCACCTGCTTAGGGCGCCTGGGCACGTACGAAACACCGAAGCCTGGCCCCGCCCCAGGGCAGCGAAGTCAGGACCTTGGGAGGGGGCCTGGACATCCTCCTCGGTGTGGAAAGGACAGACAGACCTGCAGGTGATCTAATGCACCCGGGCCCAGAGCTCTGGGTCCTGGTCACGGTCCAATCCAAGGCCCCACTGGGTAGCTTCTTGATTTGAGGCAAGTAACTAAACCTGGGCTCTCTTCTGTCCACTGGAAATGTACGACTCCCTATTTAGCAGATTAAACCGCCTAACTGAACGTGCCTGGCACAGAGTAGGTGCTTCATATTAGCACCTGACACCCACTCTGCTGTATTTATGTGTATTTTTCGTTCCTATAGTCAGACACTGGGGTCCTGTTTTCCTAGCTCCTAAATAGAGGAACCAAGATCAGAACCCACTGTTCTGTTCTTTGGTCCCAGTGCCCTGGAGTCCCCCCAGCCTTCGTGAAGGGGCACCTATACCAGCCACTCGCCCTGGGCAGGCTTGAGTCATTGTTTTAGTCAGAGCTCCTCAGAGTCATGGGGACCCTCCCGTTTCAAGGCAGAGGTTCCACAGAAGTTAGGTGCTGGGCCAGGAGCACAGAGATGCAGTCGTGGCAAAATGGGAACTGTTGCCCAGACCGCACGACAGGCTTGTGGAGAGGACCAGGTGAAGTTTCAGGATGAGTCTGTGTTTCAGCAGAGTTTCCGGTTTGTGCAGCTGACCCTTTGCGTGGGGTTAAGTTCTTAAATTTTTTTTTTAAATTTTAATTTAATTTTATTTATTTATTTATTTATTTATGGCTGTGTTGGGTCTTCGTTTCTGTGCGAGGGCTTTCTCCAGTTGCGGCAAGTGGGGGCCAATCTTCATCGCAGTGCGCGGGCCTCTCATTATCGCGGCCTCTCTTGTTGCGGAGCACAGGCTCCAGACGCGCAGGCTCAGTAGTTGTGGCTCACGGGCCTAGTTGCTCCGTGGCATGTGGGATCTTCCCAGACCAGGGCTTGAACCTGTGTCCCCTGCATTGGCAGGCAGATTCTCAACCACTGCGCCACCAGGGAAGCCCAGGGGTTAAGTTCTTGATGATGCGGCTTCCCTTCTGCCCAGCGCTGAGACCCCCTCTCCCCTCCCAGTGTTCGCCCCGCCCCCGCCCCCATCAGCTTCACAGTGCGGGACCAGATGCTTCTGGATTCTGCTATGAGAGGCTCAGTCAGGTGTGGCCACAAGAGGAAAGCATAGCTCACTATGCTCTCGGGTCCTAGAGGCAGGGCCACGCCGGGCACGTGGGGGGTATGGCCAGGGGGTCAGGGGGCAGAGGACAGGACAGAGGGAAGACTGAGGGCGTGGCCTTTACTGGGGTTTCCAGGGGAAAGGCAGGTGGGGTTGGGGGTACACATACGATTGGCTGGTTTTAGTGATTTTTCTGGGCTTTGGGTGACAGGGCTGCCCCGAGCCGCCGGGCACCCCACCCGGGTGTTTCTGGCAGAGAAGTGTCACCTCCTCAGGGGCGGGGCAGGCGGAGGAGGCCGGCCCTGGCCGGGCTGTTGGCATAGGTCACAGGCGGGCTTCTGGCTGGGCCCTTGGCTGGCGGGGGGTTGTCTCTGCCCAGCCAGGCGGGGCTTACGATGTCAGAGCATCACAGTAGACAGAAATATATACACACACACATAGATGTACACACACATACTCCCCTAAGTGCGGAACTTGCTGTCCAGCGCAGGTGAGGGTCCAAGGAGCTCCGGACGGGGCGCTGGCTGGCAGTGTTCCCCCCGTGGGTTCCGGAAGCACATCCTCCTCTAGGTGTGCTCTGTCTGGGGGACTCTGTGGGCTGTCACTGCCACCACGGGGGGCATGCACTGGAGAGTCGGGACCGTGTTTCTTTCCTGCCCCGTCCACGCCCGCCCCTTCCGTCCTTCGTGTCACTTTCTCGTGCTCCTGTCCCACCAGCGGATGTTTTCTTGCTCTGTTTCTGTGTCACTGAATACACATAAGCATGAGGAGAAGAGTTGTTAACATCCGTTTCGTGACGGTGTCTCTGTGGTGCTGGAGCAGCCTTGCGTCCCGGCTCCTTCCAGCCAGCAGAGGGTCAAGGCTCTTTTCTTTGTCCAGGTGGAGGATGGGCGCATGAGGGTCCCGGGGCCGTGGCCTGGCGCAGCGTGTGGACCCCGGCCCAGCCTCTGCGACGTCAGCAGCATGAGCCTCCCGAGCAGCGGGCCAGCGGGCAGCATCTTTGACCTGGACTGCACCTCCGGGCAGGTCCGCTGGGCACTGGTGGCCGCCGGGTGCGCCTTCTACCTGGGCGTCTTTGTGGCCTGCCACCAGCTGTCATCCTCCCTGAACGCCACCTACCGCTCCCTGGGGGCCCGGGAGCAGGTCTTCTGGAACCTGGCGGCCACGCGCGCAGTCTTTGGCATCCAGGGCACCGCGGCGGGGCTACGGGCGCTGCTGCTGGACCCCGTGCTCCAGGCCGACAAAGTGCTCGGCCAGCAGAACTGGTGCTGGTTCCACATCGCCACGGCAACCGGCTTCTTCCTCTTCGAGAACCTCGCGCTCCACGTGTCCAATGCGCTGTTCCGCACGTTCGACGGGTTCCTGGCCGTCCACCACCTCTTCGCCTTCCTCGGGTTTCTGGGCTCCGTGGTCAACCTCCAAGCTGGCCACTACCTGCCCATGATCACGCTGCTCCTGGAGGTGAGCACTCCCTTCACCTGCATCTCCTGGATGCTCCTAAAGGTAGGCGCTTCCCAGACGGCCTGGGGCCCCCGCGGCGTCTGCGCTCCGCAGCAGGAGGGGAGCGGCTAGTGTGGCACCTTCACCCGCTCGATGCCCGTGTTGCTGGTCCCTTGTGGCCTGTGCTGTCACAGCATCACCAGGCTGGATTAGAGTATTACAATCCGTAAGAAGCTCATTTTTGTTGAATTCCATTTTAATCATTTTAAACAACTCTTTTAGGCTTCCTACCCCATCGCAAAAGAAGACTCGGTGGATCGTGTGTCTTACTCAGTAGGCAGTATTTACAAGCCCTGGAAAACATGCTTTTTCTTTGTTTCAAATATTTTTAAAAAAACAATATATGTCTACATACATATCTTTTAAAATTTTTATGTCACATTATGTTATCTTACACCCAACATGAGATCTGCCCTCTTCACAAATCTTTAAGTGTCCAGCACGTTATCGTCAGCTGTAGGCATAGGTGCACAGCAGGCCTCTGGAGCTTATTCGTCTTGTCTGATTGAAACTTCACCCCTGTTGGTCAGTAACTCGCTGCTTCCCCTCCCTCCAGCCCCTGGCAACTGCCATCCACACTTTGATTCTAGGAACTGGACTATTTCAGATGCCTCATATAAGTGGACTCCTGCCATATTTCTCTTCTGTTCCTGGTTTATTTTGCTGAGTGAATGTCCTCAAGGTCCAGCCATGTCATTGCACATTGAAGGGTTTCCTTCTTTTCTCAGGCTGAACAGTTTTCCATTACGTGTGTGAAGCACATCTTCCTTGGGTGTTTCAGTCTTAGTTATTGTGAATGAACGTAGAGGTGCTAATATCTCCTACACAATCTGCTGGCCATTTTTATGTCGTCTTTGGCAAACTGTTCAAGCCTTTAGCCCATTTTTAACTCAGATTCTTTGTTATTTTTTTACTGTTGAGTTGTAGTTCTTTATATATGTTCAAGATTAATCTCTTATTACACATATGGTTGGCAAATATTTTCTCCCACTTGGTAGATTGCCTTTTCAATCTGTTGATTATTTCCTTTGCTGTGAAGCTTTTTAGTTTGATGTTGTCCCAATTGTTTATTTTTGTTTCTGTTGTATGTGTTCTTGGTATCATATTCATGAAATCATTGCCAAAACCAATGCCATGAAACTTTTTCCTTATGTTTTCTTTTAGGAGTTTTGGGTCTTACATTTCCACCTTCAAGTTGATTTTTGTGTAAGGTGTGAGATAAGGGTTCAGTTTCATTCTTTTGCATGTGAATGTCCAGTTTTCCCAGCAACATCGATTTAAGGGACTACCCCTTTCCTGCTGTGAATTTTAGGCACCTTGTTGAAGATCAGTTGGCCATGTCTGTGTGGATGTTTTCTGGGCTCTCGATGCTGTTCCACTGGTCTGTGTGTTTGTCTGTATGGCAGTTCATGCAGTTTTGATTTCTGTAGCTTTGTAATATCGTTTGAAATCAGGAAACGTGGTGCCTCCAGCTTTGTTCTTTTTCTCAAGATTGATTTGGCTATTGGGGTCTTTTGTGGTTTCCTGTGAATTTTAGAAATCTTTTTTGTTAAAAATGCCACTGGGATTTTGGCAGGGGTTGCATTGAACCTGTAGATTGTAAATTACTTTGGTGACCTCCCTAGTGAGTTTTTTTTTGTTTTTTGTTTTATTTTTGGCTGCATTGGGTTTTCGTTGCTGCACGCGGACTTTCTCTAGTTGTGGCGAGTGGGGGCTACTCTTCGTTGTGGTGCACGGGCTTCTTATTGCGGTGGCTTCTCTTGTTGTGGAGCTCGGGCTCTAGATATGCGGGCTCATTAGTTGTGGCTCGCAGGCTCTAGAGTGCAGGCTTAGTAGTTGTGGTACACGGGCTTAGTTGCTCCGCGGCACGTGGGATCTTCCCAGACCCGGGACCAAACCCGTGTCCCCTGCATTGGCAGGCGGATTCTTTTTTTTTTTTTCTTTTTTTAATAAATTTATTTATTTATTTTTGGCTGGGTTGGGTCTTCGTTTCTGTGCAAAGGCTTTCTCCAGTTGCAGTGAGCGGGGGCCACTCTTCATTGTGGTGCGCGGGCCTCTCACTGTCGTGGCCTCTCTTGTTGCGGAGCACAGGCTCCAGACGCGCAGGCTCAGTAGTTGTGGCTCACGGGCTTAGTTGCTCCGTGGCATGTGGGATCTTCCTGGACCAGGGCTCGAACCCATGTCCCCTGCATTGGCAGGCAGATTCTCAACCACTGTGCCACCAGGGAAGCCCAGCAGGCGGATTCTTAACCACTGCACCACCAGGGAGGTCCCCCTAGTGAATATTTTAGTTCAGTTATTGTATTCTTCAGCTCCTTGATTTCTGTTTGGTACTTTTTTTTACATTTCCATCTCTTCGTTGACATTCCACTTGTTCCCACGTGTTCTTTTGACCTCTGCGAGCACCCTTATGACAGATGCCTTTAATTCTGTCGGGTACATCGTGTGACTGCTCTCCGGTAGGGTTTGGAGATTTGTCTCATTCCTTGGTTTGGAGCGTCTTTGCCTGATTCTTCATTTTCCGTGACTCTCTGTTGGTGTCTGTGCATTAGACGAAGCAGACGCCTCTCCCTGGCCTCACGACTGTCCTCACCCAGGAGAAATCCCACCAGTCAGCCTAGCCAGGGCCCTGGAGGTTCTCCATCGACTTTCTCCCTCCCCAGGGAAGGGCAGGCAGCTGTGGCTTCTGTCTGCTTACACGTCCGATCCTGGGCGGGGCAAGGCTGTGTGTCCACCAGCCCAGGCCACCGCCTCCGCCCCTCTGCCAGCTGGACTGTGGGCCAGCGGCCAGGGAGCCCCTCCAAACAGCTGGGGGGCTGGACACGTGGGCCAGCTCCTCCCTCTTCTGCGTGAAGCTGCGAGCCGAGGGTCTCTTCCTGACCCCAGGGTGCTGCCCGGGTCCCTGCCCGCTTTGGCGAGTCTGTCCTGGGTGCAGGGCCCTGTCGATGGGCCCCTGATTCCTCACGACAGAGTTTGTCTGTGAACTGCTGCTCAGCCAGGCCTCCTCCTGGTGCCCCTCATGCATCAGGCGCCCGGGCGGGAGTCTCCGGAAGCTCCTCCCCAGGTGGGGTGGGCCCACTGCTCAGGAAGAAGACAGACCCCAGCTGTGGGGCGGCCACCAGAGGGAGGCACTTTGTTTGGGGTTTTTTTCTGTTTTCTCTAAAGTGTTCGGGTGCTGTTCGTTCAGGATGGAAAAGGGTGGCCCCAGAACCCACTTCTTCCCGCTCGCCGTGTTCACCACGCGGCCCGGGACCCCATGGCAAAGCTGTCCCCTTGGCTAAGACAGCTCAGGGCCCGTGTGCCTACACAGACATGGTCTTGGTCTAGTTCAGATACTACTGAACCTTGTGAGTAAACGCCGTGTAAAACGTTGAAATCCTTATAAGCTTTTCATAAAGCTGCCGAGTTCTTGCTTGGTTGGGCATCAGGGTCCAGGAATCCTCACCATCGGGGTCTGATTTGATGAGATACAGACGGATGTCAGGACCAGGTGTCACCACTAATTTAACGTAGTTTACACCCCAAACGGGCTCATGCTTCCATTTCCTCCTCCAATTTGATTCTGAAATGTTGTTTAGAAATAATAATAAATGAATTACACATTCAAACATCTAAACATGATTCATCCACGGAGACACTAGTCTAGATGCAAACGACATGGTATAAAAAACAGTCAATTTATGTGTAAGTAAGTATACACCAGGAACACTACCTGCTGGAACCCCAGCTATACAAAGTAACCTTTGCACGGTTAAGTCTCACTTTGTTACTGACCCTGCTTTTCTCAAAGCATTTGGTGATGTTGAACCCAAAAATTTCAGTGTCTGAGTAGGACCAAAAATGCTCAGTTCTCAAGCTTGGAGTTTTCTAAACTTAATGTAATTACTGTATGAGTAGAAGTTCATGCTTCTGGTATGAATATTAGGAATTTAGGATGACTGCTTTTAGTAAGTGGGGAAGATAATAGAAAGGAGTACATCTTGTGAACTTTGAAGGAAGCGGCAAGTGGAAAGAAGACAGCCAGTGCCTGCAAGGTTGGAAGGGTGAGCGGTGCCCCGGCCCCCAAGCACATGTAGCTCACTGCAGTTAGTATGTTCACCCCGAGACACGCTTATTAGCTCACCTTCCCACTCTACAGTTTGTACATTTAACGTCCTTCAGGCCAGAGCAAAGGCTAAATCTTTCCCACGTGAGGAATCTGTCATTGAGAACCTCAAACCTCAAGTGTTTTTGCGTTTGAGAAACATTGTTTTTTTGTCTAATTGTACAGTTCAAGGAATTTTACTTGTATAAGTCATGATTCTAGCATAACGTGGAGAATGCCTACCCATGCAATGAGTATAAAACTATTTCTGTAAAACTGTTTTTTTTCCCTAGTACTCTATGGTTTTCTTCTCCTTTTAAGCATTGATATTTAGTCCATTTTGAAAGTATGTTTAAGTAAGATCCAACTGGATTTTCCCAGGAGGTGAGCAAGAATCCTGATGTAGTTACACTATCCATCCTTTCCCTGGGGGTTCGAAATGCCGCCCAGTGCCAACTCACCATGTATCTTACTCATTTCTGCATTTTGCATTGTTTATCTGTTTTTTGCACTCTTATTTCTGAAGCATCATTGTATCTCATTATTTGCTGAGGCACCTTCAGCCCTCCTTGCTCTTGTGCGTTTACTCCACTGCATGAGTGGCGTTACTTAAAGTTGTTACAAGTTGATAAAAAATACTGATGTATTCTCTTATTTGGACTAAATCTGTGGATGCATTCAAGGAGGGAAGATGTAACATCTTCTGAGTGTTTTCCATCCAAGAACATAACGTGCCTCGTTTCATCCAAGACTTCTTTTAAGTCTCTCTGCAGTGATGGTCTCGTTCCCAGAAGCAGGGGAAATGTATATAAAAAAATTGAAGAAGTGAGGTCCGTCATCTCCTTCGTTTGCTTGCTTCCCTGCCTTGCAGACCTCTGGGTCGCCCAGAGGCGGATCATCCAGGCAGGAGGTTGGGTTCTTTTTGCAGGATGTTAGTCCCCCGACCAGGGATTGAACCCGCGCCCTCGGCAGTGAGAGCGCAGAGTCCTAACCACCGGGCCGCCAGGGAATTCCCCTTTCTTTCTCTTTTAAAATGTGGTCACTCCAGAGGTCAGTTGCCGTGTCCCCCTGTGGCTCCGCAGGTGCGGCCGCAGTGAGGCCGTGCCCATTCCCAGCGTCACCGGGCTGCTGCCTGGCGAGGCGTCGCCGCCTTCCCGGCCCCTCCCCCGCTAACCCCCTTTCCTCCTGCAAGGGCCAGACATGCCCCTACCCTGGGGAGGCGGTGTCGGGGCGGGGAGCTGCCCAGGAGGACGCTCCAGCCTGGGCAGAGCGCAGCGGGGAGAGGCCGGTGTGCACAAGCTCATGGGTCTGAGGTGTGTGGGCTGCCCTGGTACCTCCTGTCCTGGTGCCGGGCTGTCCAGGTGCTGACGTCCCCGCCACAGTGTCCCACCTCTGTGCCCACAGTCTGCTGTATAGCGTTTTCAAGTTCCCTGTTTGGTTTTAGCTACAGCTAGTTTTAATGTGAATTTAGAATAATTTTAAGGCAAGTCCATTTGGGCTTGTGTCCAAGGGCTACTGGGGTAAAAATGCCGAAAAGCAAAGAAGTGAGGACACACATGTCATCCTGAGCTTGTCTCCTCTGAGAGCGTTTGCCCCCGGGGCCCGGGGAGCCTGGTTGGACACGCCCGGCGTGTCTTCCGGCTTCACTGGGTCAGTGTTGCTTAGTTGTTCGATGTGTGCACGGTCAAGGGAGGAAGCGCCAGAGGTGAGCTTGGAAGGGAGTGGACTTTCCTTCCGGGGGCGCGGGCGGGCAGGAGGCGCCGCGCTGCGTGGGTCTGCGGGCGGCTGGGCGGGGCCGGGAGGGGGCGGGGACACCCTGGCGCCGCGGAGCCGAGTCCGGCGCCCTGACCCCGCTCTGCCCGCAGGCCGGCTGTGCGGACTCGCTGCTCTGGAGGCTGAACCAGTGGCTGATGGTCCACCTCTTCCACTGCCGCATGGTCCTCACCTACCACATGTGGTGGGTGTGCCTGGGCCACTGGGACAGCCTGGCCCGCAGCCTCTTCCCGCCGCACTGGGCGCTCTTCGTGGTCGGGCTGGGCCTCCTCACGGTCCTCCTCAACCCCTACTGGACCCGCAAGAAGACGCAGCAGCTGCTCAACCCCGTGGACTGGAACTTCGCGCCCGGCCGCCCCAACGGGCCGGCGCCGCCCAAGAAGACGAGGTAGCGGCCTCGGCCCGGACTGTCCCCGCGGCGCTGGCCCCAGGCCGCGTGAGTACTGACTTCCACGTGGCGCCGAGTACCTGCACCTGGGCGCGCCTCGGAGACAGAGTCCCGCCGTGGTGACGTCCCGGCCCGATGTGCTCATTCCCGCGAGCTTGGCCTGTCTGCGCCGTCGCCCCAAGGAGGGCCCGCGTGGACGGGTCGCACTAAAGCGTGTGTGCGTCTTACTCAACAGCCCCGTTCTTTTTAGTTGGAGAGAACTGCCCCAAGAGAACATAATCCGGTCCCTTACCCTGTTGACATTCCCAGGGCTGAGATGTAAGCCGCGTCTCGGCAGCGCCATCTCGTGGCGAGCGCGGGGCATCGGCCTGGCTTGCGGCTGGGGGCAGCGGAGGGGTCTTCTCACCAGGGAAGCTTGTCCGGCGAAGAGTTTTGTTTCCGTTTTGTGTTTCTCTGTTGACACATTAAGAGAGGTGTTAGTAATCAGATTTGTCTAGATTTTAGAGCTGTTTTTAACTAAGTTTCCAACAGGTGCCCCGCCAGACCCTAACCCCCTGGTTGGGGGGCAGTGGTCGGGCAGAGGTCACTCTCCCTGCAAGCAGTGGGTGGACCTGGCCCCTTGGAGTGCCCGGCTGCAGGGCCCCCTCCTCACCTCCCGGTGACGAGCCCGGGCCCCACCTTCACTGTGTTGGGCCTGGGTGGAATCTACACGCCGACCCACAGTTTTATTGACGAATACATACTGACATTTTATTCTTGCCATGAGTGGGCAATTAAAATGAAAAGCTCGTATTTACTGACAGTGCCCTTGAACTGTTTTTGAAAAACACATTTATTGGTCTTGAAAATCATGTGTGCCTTGTGCTTGGTCTGTAACACGGCCCCTCGGAAGGGTGTGTGCTGATTTCTGGTACTGTGACTTGACTGTATGTAGGTCAGGAGATGTGATCCCTGCTTGTGTCATTTTGATAAGCGTTTTAATCCTAGAAACATCCAGCAAACCGTGTCCCTGCTGAGACTCCTCTCTCCCTCGCTGAAGACCCTGGGCACCCGCTGCCCGCTCTCCTGTCCGCAAGCGGGGGGAGCCGAGCTGGCTGTGTTTCCAGCCAGTCAGAACTTTAATAAAGTAACCGATGTTTACAGAATGCGAAAGCATGTCCGTTCTTATCTCTCAACACTGTTCACATTGCTGTGGAGGTTTTCTATCTCGGTGATACAACTGTGATGATAAATCTTCACGTGCTCAAGGTTTGAACTCAGTTTAAGGTATAAAATATTTAATTTTTACGTGACCCTCACTGGGAATTTGACTTTCCCCGGGTTCAGTCTCTACATCCTTCATCTCAGTGAAGGTGCTTTTGGCTCCATCCCGACCCGACTTCCCGTGAGGACCACAAAGGCAGGGGCGTTTGGTCAGAAAGGGCCTTTTGAAGCTTGTGATCCAGCATCCAGGCACCTTCGCTGCCCAAACAGGTGCTGCCTTCCGGGCTGTGGGTGCTTTGCGGGCTCCGCCCAGCCCGTGCACGGACAAGGCCATAGAGAGAGAGATGTCGGGGGCCGTGCAGGGGGGCGTCGGCCCCTGGCCCTCCTCAGACCCCGTCTCTCCGATCGCTGCGGCTCCGCCAGCCGTCCCTGCTGTGGACCCTTGGGCTTTCCCAGGCGCCGCGCTGGAGACGGAGGGCTCCTCAGTTTCTGGCACGAACAGTTCTGGGAAGTAGGCACCGTCGATCCCATTTAGAGCTGGGGCCTGAGGCTACGAGGTGGCGCAGGCGGTCAGTGGCCACGCCCTGACTTTAAAGCCGAGGCCCGTAGACCGCGTCTACAAGCACAGAAAGCAAGCGGCAGGCCCCGGCTGACCCCGGACACCAGACCCAGCTGCATCCGCGTACGCAGAGCACTGGAGTGGCCGTGTCTGTCTGTCCGGGTACCGCAGCTCCGCGGGACAGATGCCCGGCCGCTGGTGAGTGAGGCCGCGGTGTCGTCAGCGGGCAGGTACGGGGTCCACCGGGAAGGGCAGCTTAGGAAGTTAGGAAGTGGGAGCAGCAACCTGGCTCTGGCACCTGGAAGGCCGGGGCTGCGGGCGACTCTCCCGGTGCAGAGCTGGGGTCTCCGGGTTGGGTGAGAGGCTGGGCGCCCTGCGGGGGTCAGGCAGCCTTGTCTGCAGCACCGGTGTCTGCGTCAGGGCTGGTCAGGTGATGGGATGATGGGCTGGAGTGGCTGTTACGTACTTCAGAGTGTTTAAAGCAGCAGAGCAGGGGACCTGTCTCCTCTCCCTCCTGCACCGGCAGCGTGCACACATCCTGGTTCCCCCAGGCCAGGGGTGCGGCCGGGGGCTGGGGCGGGGCAGCTGCCCTCGGATCGGAGCACTGCGGGGGCGGCTCCAGCAGGCGCCCTCAGGGCCCTCCCTCCTCAGGTCCTGGGCTCACCGTGATCTGTCCCTTCGGGACGGAGTTCCCCGCGTGGCCGGCTGGAGCCCCGCGCTGGGGGCAGCGGCCACAGGAGGAGGGGACTGGATGCCAGGTGAGTCAGTGCCCCCGAAGGTCAGACTCATTTCTAGTTGTGAGAGTGAGGTTGACACCCAAAATAAACCCCCGAGTGATGCCCACCCTTTCATGGATGCATGTGGATGTTTTCAGTTTACCTGTATCTTTACTAAATTTCTGCTCTAATGGGAGAGTTTATTAATTTAATGTTTCTCTTTTTAAATAAATCTTCCCCTTTTTCAGTAACTAGACTATACGGTGTACACGTTGTCTTGCCAGGTCATGTTTAGTGAAGTGAAAAACTCAGAAATCTGTTTTCTTCCTCTGATGGCTGGGAACGCAGAGTGCTCTGGAGCGGAGCCCGCCCGTCCGGGGCCTGCAGCCCTCCCCGCAGCCCGGCCGAGCCCAGCTACGCAGAGCAAGGAAGCTGCACCGTGACACCCCGTCCCACACGACGGGAAGGGCCGCGGGAGCCGCTTTGACTTTCTGCCCGGGGGGCCCACGGTGAGGACTCACTCCTCTCTCACTGTGTGTGTGTGTGTGTATTTCCCTCTTACTGTCGTGCGGTTTCAGTGTCAGGTGCCGGCCTGTGCAGGCCTGGGTGTCACGCTCTGTGCGTCTGTGTACCCTCCCCCCGCCCCCCCAATTCACGTGCTGGCATCCTGACCCCCAGCGCGACGGTGTCAGGAGGTGGCACGAGGGGCAGGTGACTAGGTCGTGAGGGTGTGGTCCCCTGATGGGATCAGTGCCCGGACAGGATGCGGAAGGAGAGGTCCCCCCCCTTCCCCCTCCCAGGTGAGGCTGCGCCGAATCTGCCTCCACTGTGACCCTGCTCCCAGCCTGCAGGTCTGCGGTGACCTGCTGAATGAAGCAGCCGGGGCTGAGTCACTGGGTCCCCGTGACCTCAGCCTTTTCTCCCTGCGGCCCCCAACCCCCCAAGTCAGAAGTTTCCCAAAATTAACCCAGCGTTAAAATCCTCGGTTATTAAAGAAAGGTGTTAAAGGTCAAGTCTTCTAATCTGGAAGTGCCCTGTTGACATTTTATGTAGAAAATTTTTACTTTGTAACCTTCATAATATTTACTTGTTGTACTTCAAACAAAACCACAGTTGGAAGGGGACACATTTCAGCCAGTTTCTTTGGTTTGTATCGAGATCACCCTCAGCTCTTTTCCAAGAAATATGGAGCCTATTTGGTCCACCCCAAAGACTTTATTTCTGCACACGACAGACCAAGAGCCAGGAACGTTGGCGCCATCACAGATTTTGTGCAGAAAGCCAAGCTTCAGAAAGTTCAAGGCCAGCCACGCCAGGACTCTCATTTTCCATCTTCCAGTAATTGCTTGATTGTCTCAAGATGAAACATGTATTCACTTAAAAAAAAAAAAACTCAGAAAAACACCGCATTCACTGAAAATGATGGTTTACACTTTAATTTGGAGCCAGTTACCCAACCGTGGGTTAACCTTCGTCAGTTCGTCCTTTGCCGGCTGGGTGTTCAGCCCCCTCGCCCCTCAGCGCCCCCAGGTATGAGGTGGGCTTGGGCGGGCGGGAGGGGTCCTGGGGGTGCATGTCTTCTGCCAAGGAGGGTAAGCCTGGAGCAGGAAGCCATCACCCCTTCCTGCGTCCTTTCTGCCTAACACGCAGTTTTGACGCCCACAGGTTCCCCCGCCCTTGTCACGGGGACAGGCCTGAGGCCCGGGAAGCAGGTGTCCCCGGGGGCATCTCTGCGCTGCTGCTCAGCCCGGCCGCCCCGGATCGCCTGTCAGGTGAGAAGGACTTTCTGCCCTGGAGCCCCCACCCCCACAGGAGGACCACTTACAGAAACGCGAACCTTGAACGTTTTCATCCCACCGTGCTCATGGTCTTTCATTTGGGTTCAGATGAACAGCCCGTGACAGTTAGCCCTCATGAGAGGATGTTTCCAGTCTGAAGCCGCTGACCTTTTTCAAAATCATCTTCGTTGACGGAGGGGAGACAGTGGCGGCGCGGGACTCAGCACCCTTCTCAGAAGCCGAGACCCCAGAAGTGTGCTCTTCGTTCCATTTTATGTTTATCTTCCAACTTTTTATTTTGAACTAATTTCAAACTTAGAAAAAGGTTGGGAAAATAGTAAATACAGACAAACAAAACCCCATACACCCCTTACCTGGGTTTACCGATTCTTACCATTTTGCCACACGTGTTTCACCCGTCTTCCCCCTGTCCCGTTACCCCTCGATGCTGCGTGCGTGAGCCTAAGAGGGAGGACGTTCTCCTAAGTAACCTCAGTTGGTATCAGCCAGAGAAACGGCACAGCCTGCACTTTGGTCTGACGTGCAGCCAGGTTCTTAGCTGGATGACCGCCCCCCGTCCATCGTCCCTGTCCTCGTTCTCCTGGCCTGGACGCAGCCCGGGACCCCTGCGGCCTTCGGGTGTCACGTCCCTCGGCCTTAGTCTTTGACAGCCTGGGTATGTCGGAGGAATAGCAGCCAGCTGTGCGGCGGAAGCCCCCGCAGGGTGGGCGGGGCGGGAGCTCTGTCGGGACTGGACTCAGGGACACGTCTTTGGCTGGAGAACCAGGTAAGCGTTGCTGTCCTCCTCGGGCCTTAGGCCCCGAGGCGTCTGTGTGTGAAACTCCGTGGCCGATCGCACTGTTGTCTGGTTCTCGCTGGACAGTTGTCATCGTCCCTCTCGTCATTAACGAGGAACGTGTGGGGAGGCGGTGACACCGAAGGTCCCGCGTCTCCACGGAGCCGCCTCCTGCCCCAGGTTTACCGTCCGCTCACAAACCCACTCTTCCTGCAATGCTCGCGGACTGTCAACTTCCCGAGTCCATCGTTCCTCCCACGTTGATTAGCCACGTTCTGTCGTAAATAGAATCTTCCCACTTTTAATTTATTATCCGTACGGGTTCATGGGTTCTCTATTCCGTAGCTTCGTTCTGTGCACAGTAGGTTGCAGGTTATGTGTAACTCCCTGTTGTCCTTATACGTTGTCCCTGCTTCGCTAGGGGAGTTCACGCTGCCCCCAGCGTCCTTCTTTACACCCGTCATTGTTTTTGATCACCTCCCCGTTTTCTATGCGACAGGATGCCCTTGCGCTGTGTTTCCCTGTGCTGGATTCACCCGTCTCTCCGAGGGCCTGGTTCTTCCGTGAGGAATGGTGTCTGGAAATCGGGAGGTAAGCGTGCCACGTGCTCATCGCCAGCGGGTGGTCACGGCCTCTAGGCCCTTCCCCTCGCCCGCCCATCCTGTCCTGCCCTGCAGGGACTCTGGCTACAGTACCAGTGAGGTCACACACGGGTCACACGTCCATATGTGCACACAGGTGCAGAACTGCCACCCGTGGACAGAATCCAACAACCGAGAAGAGTTTGCAGGATTGTCTTCTTTATTCCGAGGGTATACAGTCACAGTGCTCTGTGTTCAGTTACTTACCCTCCTTCTTGCCCACCTTGCCTTCAGGTGATCATGTTATTAGAGAGACAGTCCTGTGCACTTGTTTCTGTTTGCATTCAGTGTTAGGGTTTTCTCCAATTCTTGTTAATCTGATTGTATTTTTCGCACACGTAGAATATTATCCAAAAGTCAAAACTGTTCAAAACAGTTTTGTGCTTAGAGAAATGTCACTGCCTTCTCTGTTCCCTCCGTCCTGTTCTCTTCACTCCTCGTGACAGATTTCATTCATGTTAACAGCTCTCTTGAACTATGATTCACATACCATCCAATTCATCCATTTATAAAGTGTACAGTGTGGGGAAAATAGTCAATAATTATGTAGCATCCTTGTGTGGTGACAGACGGTAACTGGACTTACCCTGGTGATCCGTTTGTAATGTATAGAAATAATCACTGTTGTATAATAGGAACAAACATAGTGTTGGAAGTCAGTTATACTTCAAAAACAAACAAACTTATAGAAAATGAGATCAGACTTGTGGTCACCGGAAGTGGGCGGGTGGGGAGAGGGAACTGGATGAAGGGGTACAAAAGGTACAAGACGAATAAATACTAGGGATGTGATGTCCAACATGATAAATACAATCAACACGGCTGCGTGTTATACCTGAAAGTTGCTAAGAGATTAAATCCTAGGCATCTTTGTCAAGAGGGAAAAATTTTTTTTTTTTTTGCCACGCAAGTTTTTTAAAGTCAAATCGATGAGTCTCTCATTACATCTGGATTTTGAATCATAGCTAGAAAACCTTCCTCTCCACCCAGGGTATGGAGGAATTGTGTAACCTAATTTTTCCCCATTTCAATCTCTGGTCCATTTAGATTTTATTCTTGCAGGTAGCGTGAAGAATGGATCTAATTTTGTCTTTTTCCAGATGGCCGTCCAGCTGCCCCAACACCACGTGATAAAAAGTCCGTCTTCTATACTGATTTGAGATGCCACTCCTCTTGTGCTGGATTTTCCTGGGCGCGTGGCTCCGTCTCTAGTCTTGGCGTCCTCTCCCGTTGGTCATCGTTGGTCAGTCCAGCAGTTTTTCCATCATAGAGACGCTGTGGGTTGTTTTAGTGTTTTCTAGCTATTTTTGTGTATTTTTCCAAATGAACTGTAATATCATACAGTTCTGTTGAACTGCAAAAAAAAAAAAAGGGTTATTGGTCTTCTGTTGAGATCCCATTAATTTCGCAGTAACTTGGAGGCGTCTGACATCTTGGTGGCGCAGAGGCACCTGTCCCGGGACAAGGAAAGCCTTCCCACTTGTTCATGTCTGCTCTTCCCATCACCAACACTGCGTAGCCAACCGCCCACAACTCGGTGGATTGAAACACCTGCCGCTTCTCGGTCAGGAGTCACGGGTGATTGGCTGGGCCCTGCTCTGTTCTATGCGGTCACCCAGCCACCCTGCAGGGCCTGGGGCAGCTTCGCCACCCGAGGGAGGGCTGCTCCCGTGAGGGCCTCTCCTCCACATGGCCTCAGGCCTTTCCCGCGGCAGCTGCGCAAGTTCAGAGGACTTGCGGCTTCTCAGGCTCATGGTGCAGAGACAGGAGGCGAGGCTGCCAGTCCCATCCTGCCCGAAACTCTCAAGCGTCCTTCCTGCCACATTCTGTTGTCACAAAGCAGACCCAGACCCAAGGGCAGGCAGGCATGAGACCCTGAGCTCAGCGATAGCCAGGCCGGAGGGTTCGCGGCCAGCTTCAGTCTGACATGTCCGCTTTTGTGTGTCCAGGATGTTTCAAGTTTCTCCTAATGCAGGTTTTGCACACTTCTTGGCTGGTGTACTCCTAAGCTGCTTATTGCTTTTCTTGCTATTGTGAAAGGGCTTTTCTCTCCCATTGTATTTGCTTATAATTTTTGTATATGAAGGTTACTGCTTTTTGCATGTCAATTTATATCCTGCCAGCTTGCTGAATTTTTTTTTTTTTTTTTAGTTAGTTTTGTCGTTGGTTATCTGGATTTTCCAAGCATAATACCATCCTGTGTATAGAGATGCTTTTACTGCTTTTCCAGTTGTTAGGCCCATCTTTGTTTTTTCTTGTCTAGTTATATTGGCAAATACCCAACAGGATGTTAAACAGCAGAGATAGTGAGTAAAGTCCTTGCAGACACCTCTGTATCCCCTTCTGGGAACCTGTGCCTTTAGGGTATTTTCGTGATAAGAAGTATTCATCTGTTCAGATTATCTGAAGTGCTTTTGTTAAGAATGGGTGTTGAATTTTGTTAAATTTTTTTTCCAGCATCTTGGAGGTAATCATGCAGCTTTCCATCTCAGACCTATTAAGATGGTATTGATAGATTTCCCGTATCAAACCACCCTGTGTTCCTGTACAAATCTCACTTGGTTGTTGACTTCTGCTTTTTTTTTTAAGTTATTTTTGGCTGTGCTGGGTCTTCATTGCTGCACGCAGGCTTTCTCTAGTTGTGGCGAGCGGGGGCTACTCTTCGTTGCGGTGCGCGGGCTTCTCATTGCGGTGGCTTCTCTTGTTGCAGAGCACGGGATCTAGGCGTGCGGGCTCAGTAGTTGTGGCTCATGGGCTTAGTTGCTCCACGGCATGTGGGATCTTCCCGGACCAGGGCTTGAACCTGTGTCCCCCGCATTGGCAGGCCAGATTCTTAACCACTGCACCACCACGGAAGTAGACTTTTGCTTTCTTAATGTGGTATGAGAGTCCGCTTTACTTGCTAATATTTTATTTGAAACTTTACGTAGTATTTTATTTGAATTTTACAAGTTCATAAATGATATTGGTCTAAAATTTTCTTTTGTGTGTGAGGGCTCTCTGAATCAGTTTTAGGTATGTTATGCTTGCTTGATAAAAAAAATTGAAATCTATTCTCTGAAATAATTTCGTATTGGAGCTATTGGAACTGTAAAAGTTTGGTGGAACTCTCTATTTTGAAACCGCCTGGGCTTGGTCCTTTTTTTGTGGGGTAGTTCCCTGATGAATTTCTGTATTTCTTCTGTGTAAATCAGCCCCTTTACGCTTTCTGTCACAACTGGGGTTGAATTCAGTAAAATTTTTTCCTAGGAAATTATCCATTTCATCTACATTTTCAATTTGGTTTGCATAGAGGGCTCAGTAAGTTGTTTTTTTTTTTTAAATACATTTATTTTATTTATTTATTTTTGGCTGCGTTGGGTCTTCATTGCTGCGTGCGGTCTTCCTTGCTGCGTGCTGGCTTTCTCTAGTTGTGGCAAGCGGGGGCTACTCTTTGTTGCAGTGCGCGGGTTTCTCATTGCGGTGGCTTCTCTCATTGTGGAGCATGGGCTCTAGGCACATGGGCTTCAGTAGTTGTGGCACACGGGCTCTAGAGCACAGGCTCAGTAGGTGTGGCGCACGGGCTTAGTTGCTCCGTGGCATGTGGGATCTTCCTGGACCAGGGATTGAACCCGTGTTCCCTGCACTGGCAGGCGGATTCACAACCACTGTGCCACCAAGGAAGCCCCTCAATAAGTTTCTTAAGAGACTCAAAATAGAAAATTCAGATTTCAAAATTTAAAAGAGAATTTTGAGATCACTGATTCTGTGCATGTAACTACGTGGTGATAATTTTTTTTCCTGTCTTAGTTCTAGTGTAATAAGGTGTTCTAGCAAATGAAATCATGCTTAGAACGCACAATTTGGGAAATGAAACTCAAGTTTTTAATACATCAGTTGACAATTACTTTCAGTATCTTGGGTGTCATTTACAATCCTGCAAATAATAAACTCGTAGCTTTTAACATTCAGGCCGAACAGTCACCTGACTGGGCCTCTTAAGCAGAAGATGAAAATAAAAATCACTTACTGTTTTGTCAGTGGAAATGTTATAGGCCAGTTAACAAAACTCTGAAACTTATGGACACGAATTTGAGCCCAGTTAGTTTCTAGTTCAGTGTACAAATCATACAGGCTCTTGGGCTCTGAGGAGAAAGCTTTAGTATACTCGGTCTATAAAAGAATCGTTTACCCTTAAAAAGTTCAAGTAGGAACCAGTGTCCTCCTCGGCCACCTCCTGAGATCAGGGCAGGCAGAGCCTTTGTTGTCAGGCCTCAGGGGAGGACACTGGGCGCATCACCCTGCTTAGGCCCTGGACGTGAGCACCACTGGTCAGCGGCAGGGCCCTTTCCCCTGAAGGATCTGTGACTTTCTTCCCTGGCCCCGCTCCGTCCCCCGGTCCTCTGTGGGCTTCGCCCTGCGCTGCTGTCCCGCGTCGGATCCCTTCCCAGCAGACGCCAAGACGAGGGCGGGCAGCGCACTCGGGCGCTGGAGGGAGGCGGGTGGAGCAGGAAGGGGACGAGGCCCGCTCTCAGTGCACCGCAGGCAGCCGGATGGGTCCGGGTCCCGGGAGGCACGGACAGCCCTGAGGGCCGGCTCGGCAGTAGTGGGTGGGCTGCTCTGGGCGTCAGTGCCGGCCTTTCCCTGCCTGCCCTGGGTGCAGCCACTCTGCAGACAGAGAGACAAGCTGGCCAGGGGACACGGTCAGAGCGCCGACTGTATTTGTTGGCTGCAAGTTTTATGTGAACATGTTCCTTTAAAAATAATACGTATCGTTGTCATTTTGTATAAATGGCATTGGGTACGGATGTTGGTTATTTTCCCGCTCAGTACTTTTTTGTGTGGAGACAGACGTTCTCTCTGTCGTTTCCAGGTCCAGCCTGGGACCCATGTCGCTCCGATCCAGGCCTTCAGCACTGCCCACCCAGATGGGCTCCGGCTCCGCAGGGTCACCAGCCGTGCTGCAGGGGACACCCGTGTGCCCCACCTGCCGTGGGCCGGAGCCTTGGGGTGAGATCAGCAGGAGTGGAAGCACTGGGTCCAGGCCTCCGCGGATCTCCTCCCGGCTGACACCAGGGGGCTCAGGTCTGCGTGGCTTCGCCCGCTGCCTGCCGGGGACTGAGCAGGCGCTGTGGTCCCGGCACCGCCCCTCCCGCCCCTTCCGACCGTGTGGCTCCCCGTGCTTGCCAGCTGTGTCGCCCGGTGCAGGCTCATCGTGCGGGTTCCCTATTCCTGATGAATGATCTGTTTTCGGTGGGAGGTGTCCCTCTTTTTTCCTGATGATTCTGCTTCTCTTGAAGCCCGGCTGCCCGTCAAGCTCCTCGGAGTCGGTGTCTCCCCACCTGTCACCTCCAGGCTCTCTGCGCCTCTGCAGGTCTCGCAGGTGAGGATCTCTGAGAGCGCATTCTCCAGCCCAACAGCCATGGTTCTGTTTAGTCTGATGCATCTAATGTAACTACTTATCTGGATGGACGCAGGCCTGATCTGTTCTTTTTCATCGTGCCCATGCCTCTTCTGAGTGGGTCCGTTGTTCTCATACTCCATTTTAATTCTCCTCCTTTCTAACCGCACGCTCAGTTTTCAGGGGTTGCTCTGGGAATCGCGTTCTTCATCCTTCACCTTCACAGTGCAGCTTATTCCGTATCGTGTGACATGAGAGTGTAGATTGTCCTTCAGTTTCTATAATGTGTATTGATTCAAGTTTCCTCTTTGCTCTTGTTGCAGTTTTACCATTTATATTTTCAAAAAATGTCTTTCATCTACACTTCATAATTATTAATGCATAATTTTTAAAAATACACTTTATTTTGGCAAACCTGTTAATGTCTAGTTTTTTTGGTTGGCTCTATATTTTATTTGTACCTCCTTCTCAAGATTTGTTTATATCATTCATCTTTACAAGCAGTAGGGTTTTTTGGTTATTCTTTTTTTTCCAGTAATCTATTTGTCCTTATATTTATGTCCTTCCTTCATGTTACTTTGAGTTTTAGTTTTCCTCTTTGTAAATTTTTATATTGAATATTTTGTTTTAAGTATTGCTTTAACTTCGTCCCACAAATTCTGACATTTTTGTTTTTATTTTCATTCAGTTCTAAATATTTCTTAACTCCCTTCTGATTTACTTTTAAACCCAAGTGTTATTTAGTAATGTTATTTTCTTTCCAAAAATGTGGTATTTAAAAAAAAAAGTCTATCATTTTGGTATTTGTTTTGACATTTATTGTCCTGTGCTAGAAAGAACATGACCACTTTGTTACTTTGGAATTTATTGTGTTTTCCTTTATTGCCAAGTACACTTTTCATGATATATGATCCTATTTCATAGACCTTCCACGTATTATACTTTTTAAGAATTACAGCCTCTGTTGGGTATTTCCATGCAAACGTAACGGTGCAAGCTTGGGAAGTGTCTGTCTCAAGTCTCTGTCTCTGCCCCCTTTGCCCCACCACTGTGCGCTGTCATGTTTCCTTACAATGATGTATGTACGTTGGTGGGACTCGCCTGGCACATCTCTTTTTAACCTTGTACTTTCAACCTTTTCTTCCTTTGCTTGCAGGAAACACAGTGGACTCCTGTGCATTTTCCTTCACCACAACCCTGTGTCAGATTGGCTTCGCTGTGTGTGTATCAGGCGAGCAGACTTTGCTTCGGTAACAGTTATGGTGACCCAGATGGAACATTCGTGCTGAGTGGTTTCCCACCTGTGGCACATCAGCCCCTGGCGGGTGGCGGCTCTGGGATCCTGTCCAGCAGCTGCCCGGGCGCTTTTGTCTCAGGGACAGCCCCCAGTGCCTGCCGCTGACTGGGCATCGCTGGACCACGGCACTTTCGATTCCCTGAAGGAAGCAAGGCTGTGGTCCTGGTCTGAGACATCTGGTAAGTGGTGGAACCTGTGTGTCAACACCAGGTGTTCTTCCCTACTGGGTGCGTTGGTTGGGATTTTCCTTTTGGGGAGAGGGGAGGCATAGGACTTAGTCATCTGGTTTTGAGCAGAGCACCACTTTAACTGGGTTTTCCCTTCTGGGTCGAGGAGTCTCTCGGTCATCCGGCACTGCCTACAGTCACCCCCCGTTAGACCACGGCTCCTCTGCACCCCGGTTGGAACAGCAGGTAGGAAACTTTCCATTCTTGTACTAGGGAACTGTGACCCTGAGAAGCCCTGGACACGAGTCTGGTTCTGGTGACACTGGCTGTGTGAAAGAATGTGAAATCAGAGCTCTATTCGATCTTGGAGTCCCCTAGGGTGTATTTTACAAAACTGGGACATTTTCAGCTAGGCTCCCACGTAAAGGAAGAAAATGTTATTTTATTGTAACACTGCTTAGCCCCATTATTTCTTGGGGTCCAGGGAGAAATGGCCCCAGTAGCTCTCTAAATCATGCCACCATATTTCATCTAAAACTGGGGAAGGTAAATGGTATGAAATTCCTTAGCCTTTATGCTATTGAATCAAAGTGAGCCTTTTGGAATGGGTTTGGCTCTTATCTTGGGTATGTATGTGTTTGTGTCTTGGTACATGAGTTCAAACCCTGTTTTCTCTTCCTGGTTTTGAACCTTGCTAGGGGGGGGTCCTGGTTTTGGGGGAGACCCCACTGGTAGGAAAGAAATTGAAAGAATTGATCTCAGAGACCGTCCTGGTATCGACCCTCGTTAGAGGGCCCCGGTAACCTGAACGTGGTGTAGACACTCGTAGAAACTGAAGGCTGAATCTGCTCTTGAGCCCGATTCAGAGCCACCTACAAGTTTGTCCGGAGGTGAGCTGTGTGAATGTGAGTGAATGATATGTACTATTGTCTGTTATTTAAACTGAATCGGCTATTTGGGTACTGAAGGAAATCTCACCTTGAAAATGGCCAAAATGGGGCTCTCTTGATGTTCTAGAAGACTGGTTTTTGCATATGCAGTGAGAGGAAGCTGGCTTTCTAAGAGGAACTTGCTTTACTCTCCCTGTGCCTTTGAGATACAAATGTTCTGACGATCTCCAATTCCTGAGACTGAAGAGAAAAAAGGGAAGGAGAGTTTTAACTCAAGCAGGAAAACTGAGATCTGTGTCTATATGGGTGCCTGTGTATGTTATAGAGATATGTCTTTACCTCCAGATGCTATCAAAATTAATTTGTAAATGAGCTCTATGTAATTGGCTTAAAGGAAATTAAATATCTAAATTCTCAGAAATATAAAAGTAACTAACCCAAATGAATTTCAGGGTCACATGATCTGTGAATATTCAGTATTAATATCTGGTGTTAAAGTTTAAGCTTGTTGATGCCTGAAGACAGAGATGCCTTCAGAGGCATGAACTATAATTTTTATTGTATTTAGGAAAGTTAATAAGATCTTATTAATCCTGTTACAGAATCATCACAAGGAAAATAACTTGATACAATGGAACTTTTAAGTAAGTTAAATGTAAATAAGGTAAGATTTCTGGGAGTTGAACTTTGGGAATAACTATGTTTTAGAAAATCTACTTAGAAATAGTCTCTCCAGATTTTGGCAACTTGAAACTTTAGAGTTTTGCTAAATGAGTCTAAGGTTACCCACTTCTGTCTTACGAGAGAAAACCTAAACATGTTTGGGTTTTTTAGACACACGTCTTATACCACATTGAGGAAAGAAATTATGCTATGAGAAGATGTATGTTTCTGGAGGTTGTAGAATATATTAGTAAGTTTTCCAATCAGGAAACGGTGGTATGATCACAATTGCTTCTTGTTTTTGCCAGAGATTAGTTTTTAAGGGTTAAAACTTGTAATATATGTATGTAAAGCTACTAAAATAAGGGAAACATTTCAGTATATAAGAAAAGTAGGATGTTTGTTTTCATTAAAAGAAGGTATATGAGGACTGAAAATGCATTTTGTTAAAGGGAAAAGTAATTTGGTCCTAAAGCTGGTTATTTCTAAATGGGAAAGAAAATAAGGGACAAGCTAATGTGGAAAAAAATAAGTTGTGACAGGTTTGTTTAAAGAAAAAAAAAAGAACCCAGAACCCCAAAGCATCTGAGAGAGATTAAACTAAGATTGCTCGGTATGTTTAATTACATGGGAAGCATTCTCAAATGAGTGATGATAAGCCTCCTTAGGTTATACTGTATGGGTAAATGTTAATATATTCTAGAAATTGTATGGAATTCTGAAAAATCTGGTGGTCCTGATAAAATGTCATAATTCTAGTTTTGTTAATTGAAGTCTATTTACTAAGACTCACCTCCCAGGTAGCTCATTATGTTACGTAATTTTTTTTAATTTTTATTTTATATTATATAGTTGATTAACAAGGTTGTTTGTCTCAGGTGTACAGCAAAGTGATTCAGTTATACATATACATGTATCTATTCTTGTTTAAATTCTTTTCCCATTTAGGTTTTTACATAACATTGAGCAGAGTTTCCTGTGCTATGCAGTAGGTCCTTGTTGGTTATCTGTTTTATATATAGTAGTGTGTACATGTTAATCCCAAACTCCTTAACTATCCCAATTATGTTACATAATTGTCAAGTTTAATTGAATTATTAAAGGACACTCAAGTTTGTTTCTGAAGCTTATCACAGCAATCTCTCTTTGGATAAAGATCATACATACTGGAAAAGGCATCATTGAAAGGACTGTCTCCAACCTAGATGGAAGGACTCTTACGAGGTACTTTTTTTTTTAATCAAGCATCAATGATATATTTTTTATTGAAGTATAGTTTACTTACAGTGTTGTTTCAGGTGTACAGCATAGTGATTCAGTTATGTATACATATATATCTGTTCTTTTTCAGATTCTTTTCTGTTATAGGCTCTTACAAGATATTGGGTATAGTTCCCAGGGCTATACAGTAGGTCCTTGTTTATTTTATATACGGTAGTGTGTGTATGTTAATCTCAGACTCCTAATTTACTTATCAGGTACTCTTAACTTGCTCAGGCACAGTGAGACTGAAGGGAATTGATACAAATTCATATGTCACAACTTCACTAGAGGATCTTCTTTCTAGCCTGAACACTGAGGGCAACACACCCTGCAACCCTCTCCTGCACCCTGTCTTTAAAAACCCTCCCCTAAAAGATGGGGTGGTGGCACAGGGGGTTCAGGTCTTTTGAGCACAAGCTGCCCGTCCTCCTTGTTTGGCCCCAGGTTGGATGCCTTACAAACGCTGCACTTTCCTTCACCACAACCCAGTGTTGCACCCAAGTTTGGTTCACTAACAATGGGCTGGGAGAGCTCACCAGGTAGCCATGTCTTTTCTCACCTGTCAGACAGGTGGGACAGAGCCCATGTAAATCATCTGCCAGGTTGTAGAAACTCTCTCCTCTCTTCCAGCCCATTATACAGGTGAACCTTGAATTGCATGGGTCCACTTAAAGGTGGATTTTATTCAATAAATATATTGGAAATTTTTTTGGAGATTTGCAACAATTTGAAAAAACTCAGACAAACCACACAGCCTAGAAATATTGAAACAAGAGTCAGGTATGTCATGAATGCATGAAATACATGTAGGTACTAGTCTATCCTTACACAGGCGAGTGGTATTCGATATAAAATTAAGAATGTGTTAGTGCTCTTACTGTTTTAGATCTTTGTGTCTCCCGTAGTTGGGACAGACGGTGGATTAGCCTATCACAAGTAAATGTCTTTTTATGTAACAATGTTCCCAATACTGTGTTATGAATATGACTGACGTTATAAGCCATAAAAAACATGTAACGAGTTATTCATTACCATATAGGCTAGGCCACTGTGAAGCACTCGTGTCAACCGCACCAGTCTACTGCTGACTGACTGAAGAAAAACGCACAACCTTCAGGTTTTTTGGGGGGCCGTACTGAGGACTATAGCCTGTCAGACAGCCCTCAGAGGTTACAGAGGAGCCAGGGTACGTAGGAGTTTTTTGCTTGAAACAGGAAATTCTGAACAAAGATTCCTGCTAACCACAAAAACAGGCATCTCAGGTTAATGATTTTAGTGCTTTTCTATGCATGAGAAGATGCAAGAGTCTGGGCTCAGTGAAAATATCCTTTAGGTGTGCATCTTAACTAAGGCCAGTATCCAGAGCACAGAATGGTGCCTGGTATCCTCCATTCATGGCCAGTTTGTCCCACAGTGCTGGGAATTCTCATTTTGTAGGTCAGATGAGGACTTGATAGGCCAATGTTTTATTTTTGGATTAGGCCCTGTTGATAACCTAAAATTCTCTGGATCACCTGTCCTAACTAATCTGTTATGATCCGGGAAGTCTTTTTCCTTGTTTCTTCTCATATCTAGAGTTGCACTATTCCAATTATTCAATATAGAGTCATATATATATATGACTGACTGCCTCAAGATTTTAGCCATCATTCATTTTGTCAAAGGCCTGGTTACACATTGGGTAATACAAGAGACAATGATCTTATAAAACAGACAGGATATCATACAGGTAGTAACATTAATAAAGTCATAAGTAGGGATTTAAGCCATGAGGTTCTGGAACCAAAACCAGCTCCCTAAAACGATCACCAAGACTAGGAAGTGAATCACTTAAGGCAGAAATCTGGTTTTTCGTGTGGGTCATTAAATGCATCCTATTAGAAGATTTGTCTGGTATGAAAACACAGCATTCAGTTTGAATTACAGCACAGGTGCCTCCTTGAGATGCTATAAGGCTATCAAGGGCCATGTGATTTTGTAATACCGCTTTTCTCATCATAGAGGCCTCAATGATTGATCATTTAGGGGCTTTTGGGTGAATTCTGTTAAGGCTTTGATATGGGGAGGTCCATCTTCCAATCCTACTAAAAGCATAAAAATAGATGCTACATGATCATACCAGGGGAATACAGATCTCTTGGTAAATTTGCTGGAGTCATCTCTAAATTAGCACACAAGTGGCCTTGAGCCTTAGGGAATCCTGAAGTATATCTTCCCATCCATCCTGGAAGAAGCCAGGGATGTAGATTGGTGCCACAAAACCACTGAGTTCCACTGGGTGCAACCCAGTATACTCCTGGGCGCCTGACCCAGTCTGTTCCATATCAATCACTATCTTTAAGGGAAATGATGATACACTGACATTTTTCATTAAGGCACCCAGCCTAATTTTCTGGTGTTATTAGGCTGAATATCTTCAGTGTGATTTAATTGTTCCTAACATAGGGAGGCGCCTTAAGGGACCACAGCCTGGTATTAGCCATATAAACCTATCCCATAACTGAGGGGGTGTCCCTCCTAATAGTCAGGAAGTTATAATTTTTGACTGAAATTTAGCTGTTGCTGTAATTGAGCTTGAGTAACTTTAAGGGAAAACTCATTTATGGCCAAAGTCAGAGCAAGAATGCTTGACTGGCCAAGTGAGGGGTTCCCATAGTAGCATCAGCTGCGGATCAGACAGAACTTGAACTTCTTTTTTCTAAAATTTTCTATGGGCCATCCAATCAGAGCCTTGGAGAGGAGAAACCCCCTAACCAGAAGTAGTGGATGTAGGTAATTGACCACAAACCCAACAACTGGAATGACTTCTAAAATCTGCACAGGATCGTACCCATGATAGAAAAACATTTGATTCATGTGCAAAAAGTCCAAGAAATCAAGAAAATGTTATTAATAATCATACGGTAAGGTCCAGCATCTTGGGATAGCTGTCTCCTTCTGATGTCGTCGTCTTCTCGTCCTGGCGTTGGTGTTTCTTTCCTATCAGAGCATCGCTTTAAGGGGAGTTTGAGGTCAGCAGTCCTCTCTGTAGACCAGACCGGTGCCTTTTTAGGTGGGAAATATGAATCCAAGAGTCAATTACCTTCGATTTTGCTGTGCATGAGCTACTTAAAAGAACCTGATAAGGGACCTTCCATCTAGGTTGGAGAGAGTCCTTTAAATGATGCCTTTTCCAGGTTGCAGGTCATAGGGCATCTGATCATCATTTAAAGAAAGAGTACTGTGATAAGGTCCGGAAACAAGCTTATAATGTCCTGTTAATGCAATTAAACCCTTGCAATAACGTAACATACCCCTTCTCATTAGTATAGGTTCATATAGTCCTTCATCCAGTCTCACTGGTCTCCCCCTGATCAGTTCAAAAGGAGACAAATGTTTTCCGAAACGGGTGGATCTGAGGTTGAGGAGAACCAATGGAAGGGCCTTAGGCCAGGTAAGGAATAAGCATTCATCATCTTAGCCAGTTGGGTTTTAATTGTTCCCTTTGTTCTTTCTACTAACCCAGAGTACTGGGGGTGGTAAGCACAATGGAAATGCTGCGTAACGGGCCCAATCTTAACCATTTGTCCAGTAAAATGAGTTCCTCTGTCAGCATGTGGTTCTGAGGGGGGTCCCCAGATGGGCATCACTCTTCGTAAAATAAATTCCCTACCGATTGGGCTGTGGCCCTTCAGCATGGGATGCCTCAACCCAGTGTGAAAACATACAAATCATAACAAGAACATACTGATAACCTTGAGAGGGGGGCACTGTATAAAATCAGTCTGCCAAATTGCAACGGGACCTGCAGGTCATGGCAAATTCCCTTGAGAACTATGTAACGGCTTCCCTAGGTTATATTTTGGACAAGTGGTACATCTTGAATAAACACCTCCCAAGCTATCACAAAAGCCTTTCGACAATTTTTTACCCCATAATACCGTCTTATCTGGGTTCCAGTGTATTAACTCGTGAATATATTGCAAAATAGGATATTGAGCTTCAAACAGAAGGATAGGCTTCCCGTCTGGGTGTATCCACAGCTCTTTGCGTGCGTTCAGTCTTCCTCCCTTGTGTGTCCAGGTGTCTGTTTTCTGGTGCTGTTCCTTGAAACTTTACCATGTCAGTAAGGTTGCTGGGAGGCTGAAAGGGAAAGGCAGTGGTTAGCTGGTTGTTTTTGTTTTTCAGAGCCTCAGTCTTGGCAACGTGATCAGCTAAAGAGTTTCCTTTTGTTTCAGCAGTGTCAGCCTTTGAATGATACCTGAATAGCAAGTGCACCTGGCAGGAGAATGGCATCCAACAAGTCTGCTACATGTTTACCATTTTTAATAGGCTGTCCTCGGGATGTTAGAAATCCTGGTCCACCCCAAGAGCACAGCGGCCGTCTGTACATATCAGCAGGCTTTCCTTCTGCCAGCTGGCAGGCTCTCAGTGCTATTAGTTCAGCCTGCTGGACAGAAGAGACATGAGACGAGGGACCATTTTCTAGGACAGACACTGGAGGAACAATGGCAGAGCCAGCCTGGCACCTCCCATGAGGTCCTCGCAGATACGCACCACCCATGAGTAACAAAATCAGGATTATCCATTGGGCTTTCTTGAAGATCAGTCCTGGGATAGAAAAGATATTCATTATTAACATCTGATTCTTCTGGGAGCAAGGTGGCTGGATGAAGTTTGTCACACCTGTGGGGAGAGATTTGGTGAGAGCGAGACAATCTCATGAGAAGTTAAATCGGCTTGAATAATATGTGTGATGAGTTTAGTAAAGCTTCCATGGCATGGGGGACAAAGAACGGTGAGAGTGTGACTCATGATGCAGCACAGCTGTTGCTGAGACAGCCCCGGGACAAGGAGGGGGGAAGCCCTTGTTTACTGCAGCTAGCTGCTGGCTGTATATCCTATTGGTGAGTAGTTGCTGGGTTAATACTCCATGTGGCACCTTTGTTTTCATGTACAAAGAGAAAAATGGGTAAATCATAATTTGGATGCCCCAAGGCTGGGTTCTTTTTAGGGTCTCCCTGGCTTCAGAATGTTTTATTTCCCAACGAGGTTCAGCTTGGCCTTGTTTAAACAAGTTATATAATGGTTGGGCCACTAAAAAAAAAACTTTGTAATCCAGTTCCTGCAATAGCCTGCAGGGTCTAGAAATCCCCTTAAATGCCCTTTTGTCCTGGGGCGGGGAAAGCCAAAATGTCTTGCACCATCAATTAAAGGTCCTTGAGATATCATTTGTCCTAACTATTTCACGTTAGCCTTACAAAATTGTAATTTTTCCTCGGACACTTTGTCCCTTTGAGCTAGTTCCTGAAGTACAGGCTGTCTTCCTATTTATCAAAGAATTTGAACACAACAGCAAGTCATCTGCACACTGTATCAGAACTGACTTATGAAGAAAAGCTAGGTCATCTAGGTACGTTCTTAGTATCTGGGGACGGTGAGTATAGCCCTGCCGCATTGCACTCCACGCATGCTGCCGTTCAGCCCGAGTAGAGGCAAAGGGTACCGGCCACCAGGACGCACAGGGGTGCTGAACAGTGCACTGCGGAGGCCACAGAAAAGAAGTCACTCTTCTCAGGAACACAGGACGGTGAGGTATGGGGGTTGGCAATAAACAGTGGCGAGGAGTAATGATAGCACTGCTAGAGCTCAAACCCTACACAAACCTCCAGCCCTTGCCATTAGGCCTTCTAACTGGCAGAGTGAGTGTGTTACAAGGGCCGGTGCAAGGCGTGAAGCCTTTCTCAGTGTGAGCTGGTGGCAGGTGTTATTCCCTCCATGGCTTCCTGCCTCCATAGCGGTACTGACACGGTTCTTCTCATCTCTGGTCGTTTTAACGGGCGGTGTGGAACGTATTTCCACATGTCAGTAACTCTTCAGGTACTAAGCCTAGCAAATCTTAAGTCTGCATCACCTTGACCATGGGTCACAAACATTGTATGATGAAGGAAATCAGCTCTAAACACATCTCCCCCTTAGGAGTAAGGAAATATGGGCTTCATAAGTTTCTAATAAATCTCTTCCTGTCAGGTGAATAGGGGTGCTTTCTACTAGAAACGACGAGTGCCTTCCTTTAAGTTCTCCTAAGTAAAATGCTGAAGATAATGGTTTAAGAGCCTTAAAAGGTGCAGTAGAAATCCCTACCATCTACACTGAAGTATTACTTCATGGGAGGGAGCCTCTGATTTTGCTTTAAAACTGAGAAGGTGGTCCCTGTATCTATTAGGGCTTTGTTTCTCTCTGTCTTGTGTACTTCTCCCAGGGTGTTACATAAGAAAGACTCCCACTGTTCCCTCAGGGGAGCCCTATTCTTGTGTAACTCGGTATTCTGATCTGAAATCTAGTCTGTTCTTGAAATCTTTCATTTTTCTACAGTTCCTTCTCCAATGTTTTTTTTTTTTTTTTAAACACAGTAAAAGCAAATGCTAGGTTCCTCTGTCAGTCGAGGATTGAACCAGGGTTTGTTAACTGTAGCCTGACCTTGCTTACTTAATTGGCACGATTGAAGGTTCACGATTTTTTTTTTTAATAAATTTATCTTTAGCTGCGTTGGGTCTTCATTGCAGCACGTCAGTGCATGGGCTTTCTCTAGTTGCGGTGCGCAGGCTTCTCATTGCAGTGGCTTCTCTTGTTGCGGAGCACGGGCTTCAGTAGTTGTGGCACGCAGGCTCAGTAGTTGTGGCTCACAGGCTCTAGAGCGCAGGCTCAGTAGTTGCCCCACAGCATGTGGGATCTTCCCAGACCAGGGCTTGAACCTGTGTCTGCGTTGGCAGGAAGATTCTTAACCACAGTGCCACCAGGGAAGTCCCAAAGGTTCACGATTTTTATAGATGTATCCTCTCCTTCAATGGTTTTGAAAAGCTGGTCAGCCAGTGTGGTAAGGGCATTTGTATGTAACGCTGACCAACCTAAGTTGTGTTTTTTAATTACAGTAGCCAATTCCTCATTTATACCTTCTAAAATGGACTTAAGCAAAGGATCATTTTGGTGATTAGAGAACATTCAGGTGTTATGCCAGTATATTGTTTAAAAGTTCTCACACCTCATAATCTAGGATTTTATCTTGTTTTTGTTTGCACTGCTGAATTTTTGTCCAGGCTATGGCTTTTGGGAAAAACTCTGGGATAAGTGAGTAATTTATGAGCTAATTCCTTGCATTCAACTCGAAAATCGAAGTTTGTTAAGGGGTGTTTCCATTCTGCTTTCTCTATCCATTGCCTTGCTTTACTTTCAGAAAGGAATAGCTGTATTAATGGATACAGATCTGCAAACCCAGACTCATAGGTTTGGATGGTTAACTCGTATTCCTTTGCATATCCCAATGGGTCTTGACTAGGCTCAGGAAACCCCTTAGCTAAAGCCCTAAGTTTTGCTCAAGTCCAGGGTGTGTATGTAAACACAGAGGACAGTTCACCTCTTCCTGTGAAAGGTTTCTCCTTAAAGGGGGATAGAAGTACTTCTGGTTTAATGTCCTCCTTTCCTGAGGGGAGAGGAAGCAGCAAGGGGCAGAGGTGATGGAAGAGAGAAGGGAACAGCATCTGCGTCAGTGGGTTCAGATAAAAGAGGATATGAGGGGGAGCAGAGGGAGAGGCAGGGTTAATACTAGCAGCTTTCAGAAACGTTGATAAAGTAATTTTTGGTTGATTTCCTGCAGAAGCTTATCCTTTCCTCTTTTAGAAGCTTCTAAATATCCATAAGCATTCCATTCCGTCTGTCTGATCTTATGGACTGCTTTCACTAGCTGCATATACAAGAACATTCTGGAATGTCAGAAGAACCCAAATATGGCCATTTTAGGTTGTGATCTCCTTTAGTGTGGTTTCTCCAATCAAGTAAGTATTTGCAGGTATAAATTCCATACATATTGTACATGAACCTGGCCTGGGTGTTAGTTGGAGGCTAGCAATCTGTCCTTCCTTTTTGTTTTGAAAGCTTTGTTTCCCATTGCAAGGTCGATTTGTTGAGATAAGAATCATTAGTGATGATCCCGTGGTGGGCCAGTGTGCTGGTGGTTGTGAGCTTGATTCCTCTGGATTTTAGCCTAGAGCCACTGCAGCGCTCTTACAGGTCCCTACCTTCTGTAGCCTAAGACCATGGTGGGGGCTTGCAGCACTGAGTGGCCGGCTCTTATGTGTGTCCCCAGCTGAGATGAGTGGGTTTCCCTCTACAGACGGCAGCTCAGTGTGAGGACTTACCTCCACCGCTCCCACCAGTTTCCCAGTGGCCTGAGAAAGCCAGTGCCGTCAGGAAGGAGATGTCAGGAAGGAGATGTCAGGAAGGAGATGTCAGGAAGGAGATGTCAGGAAGGAGATGTCAGGAAGGAGATGTCAGGAAGGAGATGCTCATCAGGGCTTCCAGCTCCGAAGAAGGGACATCTTCATTTTTATTCCAATTCATTTTTATTCCAATACTTTCTGTTCAAGTCCAAATAAAGGAAAAATGACATGTCAGTCTCCCACCTAATTTCCCAGTCCAACCAAACTCAGTGTCTTTCAACTGAGTAAAATCTTCCCAATCTCTCTCAACTGGGATAACCCAGGTACTTCTTCTTGAAATTAAATTCAAGGAAAACCTCCTCCCCTCCAGTGAGGACTTAATCCACCACCGACTACAACAGGATCAGCCAGTAACAGGAGATCTGAGACCAGGAGGGCTCGCCAAGGAGACAGGTGGGCGCAAGAGGCCTCTGCTGGCCAGCCCCCCCCGTCTCTGCAGGGCTCAGGCAGAGGAGAAGCCTGCTCCGCGTCCCTTCAGGTCACCAAAGCTGCTGACTGAAGGAAAACATACAGCCCAAAAGCTGTAAGTTAAAGTTTTAAGCCCAGGAGACAGCCTCTCAGGAGGTAAGGGAGGTGCCAGGATGCATAGAGTTTTTGTTGGAAGACAAGAATTTAGTCAAAGATTACTGCTTACCACACACACCAAAGCCCCAGACAGTGTAGGTTAATAATTTTAGTGCTTTTGTGTGTATGGGAAGATGAAGAATCTGGCCTCACTGAAATTATTCTTTAGATGTGCACTTAACGATCTAGGGCTGGTACCCAGAGCACAGAATGTTTCCTGAATCCCCACAGGGCACGCCGTCAGGGCAGCTGCAGCAGCTGATGGCTCGATCGTGCCCAGTGTTCTTTGTTACTGGAATGGCAGGCGACACTCCTTGTCCACACTTCATCCATCATATTGCTGCTGCTTCGTTATCAATGCGTGGACCATTATACCTGTAAATAAAAATGAATTTTCACATTGTTTTTGTTTTTGATGTCTACTGTTAGTAATACGTGGAACCTCTGCAGTGTTTTTTTGTTTTTTGTTTTTTTTTAAATTTTATTTATTTATTTATTTATTTTTGGCTGTGTTGGGCCTTCATTTCTGTGCGAGGGCTTTCTCCAGTTGCAGCAAGCGGGGGCCACTCTTCATCGCGGTGCGCGGGCCTCACTGTCGCGGCCTCTCTTGTTGCGGAGCACAGGCTCCAGACGCACAGGCTCAGCAGTTGCGGCTCACGGGCCCATTTGCTCTGTGGCACGTGGGATCTTCCCAGACCAGGGCTCGAACCCGTGTCCCCCGCATTGGCAGGCAGATTCTTAACCACTGCGCCATCAGGGAAGCCCTCTGCAGTGTTTTATATCATAATATTGACATACTGACAGATGACTCATCTTGTAAACGTACATCATTGATAAATGCAGTATTGTAAGTATTCTCTTCCTTATGATGTTAACATTTTCTCTAGCTTACCTTTCTGTAAGAATGCACTGTATACACACAACATAGGAAATATGTTAATTGACTACGTTATTGGTAAGGCTTCTGGTCAATAGTAGGCTATTAGTAGTTGAGTTTGGGGGAGGCAAAAGTTACACGCAGGAGAGAGAGAGCGTTCCCAAGATGGCAGAGGGGAGACCCTGAACTCGCCTGCTCTCATGGGCAAACCAGAATTACAGTGTGCAAAGAACATATTGTTGACAAAGACCCAAACCTACCAGAAAAGATCTGCAAGTGATAAAGAACGAACCACAACCTGGGTAGAAGGGGCCGAGTCACAGCACCATCGAGACCCCCAGAGGAGGGAGAACAAGGTGGCAGCAGAGGGCGTGGAGCTCACCCCCTCCCACAGACGTCAAATGCATCTACATGTGGAGCAGTTCTCAGGGGAACTACGTGGAAACTGGCAGAGCTGCTGTACAACCAAGGCTGCAGCAAGATACGTAACCAGCGAGGACAGGAAGAAAAGCATTGGTTCAGGACCCCTGCCCCCGGGAGGGGACTAAGAAGAGGGAGATTGTGCGGGTGGACACTTGCCCTTGGGAGTGAGCCAGTCAAGCCAGACTGGACATCCCAGGCCTGGGGCCCTGCGTAGTGGAGACAAGCCTCCCTTGGCTGGTTGGAGAAGCCTAGGCTCCGTTCATGAGGAGTGCATAGGTGCTGGCTCGCCACTGGACAGGCTGGAGAGAGGTCTGACCTAGTGGCTCCCACCCTGCCAGGCTCCCCAGTCTGAGTGAGGAGACATGCCATGCACTCCATGCCCCACCTCAGCAGTGTTTCTAGGGCAGCCAGGCCCTGGGAGGAGACTCAATCGAGGACCACAGGGGTGGCCTAGGGGCCCGGGGTGAGGTCCAGATGGGGTGGTGGCAGCAGCTGTCAGTGCACCACGCAGGCAGCCCAGACCCTCTAAGAACAGTGGGGCTGCTGGAACCCCTGCAGCACACCACAATCCCCCAACTCCCAGCTGAGCTAATCCGCTCACCCACCCACTCCAGGCCACAGCCTTGCACTAGGTCTCGGACAGCCACACAGGGGAAAGACGTGACGCTGGGCTGCATCCAAGCAGAGGGGCAGACACCAGCACAGACCTCTAATCACACGAGCCCCACCTGCTCCAGCAATCCCCTCCTTCGGAGCAAAGGCCCCAATGCAGAAAGAAGGAAAAACACACTTCAAGGAACAGAGCCAGCTCAAGACTGACCCTCAGGGCTTCCACTCCAGCTTGGGAGGAGACACTCTCCCCCCAAGTCCTGACAGGCTGGGGATGGCCACTGAGCACAGAAGCCCTGCCCACACCCTGCAAAGTTTCCAGCTCCTGCAAACCAGCCGCACACCCTGAGGGAAGACGTGGCTGGTGTCCACATCAAATCCAGTCCTCCCACCAAAGGCACTGGGGACACAGTCTGTATGGGGATGGTCCCACCTAAGAACACCCCTTTGAGATCACAGCAGGTAACTGTTTCACCTAAATTCATAGACACAGAAATTTAAGAAAAATGACAACACAGGGGAGCTACTCTCAATTGAAAGAGAGCAAAACCCTGAAAAAAATAATGAAACAAGGGTAATGAGTCTACCAGACACTGAATTAAAAACGCTAACTGAATTAAAATAATCTGTGCTTAGATCAATTCTTAACAAGGAACTAGAAGCTATAATGACAGCCTAATCAAAAATAGATAATTTTTAAAAAACAGGTAATTAAATCTGAGATTAAAAAGCACTCTAGAAGCAATAAACAGCAGACTAAATGACACAGAAGAACACGTAAGTGAACTGAGAGAATAGAAATCACCCAATCAGAACAGCAAACAGAAAGACAAATGAAAAAAAGAAGGCAACATACAGGATCTATGGGATAATATAAAATTGTGTCAGCATTTCCATAATAGGGATTCTCCACAAGGAGAAGGAAGGGGATCAAATGTATTTTTAAGAAATTATGGCTGAAAACTTCCCAAACCTAAAAAAGGAAGCAGATAACCCAAGTACAGGAAGCACAGAGGGTCCCAAACAACATGAGCATAAACAGACTCACTGAGACATACCACGATCACAATGGCCAACATTACAGAGGATTCTAAAGGCAACAACAGGGAAACAAGAGTCATATACAAGGGAACCCCCATAACGCTATCAGCTGATTCCTCCATGGAAAGTCTGCAGGCCTAAAGGGGGCGGCATATATACAGAGTTCTCAAAAGGAAAAACCTGCCACCTCGGATACTGCACCCAGCAAGATCATCATATGAGACAGAAGGATAAAGAATTTCTCAGGCAGTCAAAAACCAAAATAATTCACCAATACTAAAACTATTCTAGAAGTGTTGAAGGGTCTTTTTGAAACGGAAAAGTAGCAGGAAACTGTACGAAAGGGAAAAGCCCAATAGGAAAGGCAAATACATACTAAGGATTTAAGATCACTTAAACCAGTATGTAGACTGAAACACAAAACAAGATTGTAAAAGCAATTATAACTACAACTAACAGTAAAGGGATGAACATGAAGATGTAAACTATAACATCAAATATACACAGTGTACAAGGGGAGTAAAAAAAAAAAGATCTTTTAGAACATGTCTGAACTTAAATGACTTATCAGTTTAAAGCAAGTACATATAATTATGGGTCAACATACGAGCCCCATGGTAACCACAAATCAAAAACCGACAACAGATACACAAAAACCAAAAAGAAAGGAAACCAAGCATACTACCGAATAAAAATCAAACCACAACGTGAGAAACAAGCAAACAGAGAAGAACTACAAAAACTGGGAAACAAAGAATAAAAATGGCAATAGGTATGTACTTATCATTAATTACTTTAAATGTCAGTGGTCTAAATGCTCCAATCAGCAGACACAGGGTGGATTTTTCAGAGCGTACATTTTTCTCTGAGTTGGACTCCTCCACAACTGACTATTCCTAAGGGGCTGATGAGCTGCCTGGGCCTGGGAAGAAAGGATCCAAACCTTCCAAAAGGTGAGCTCTGCACTGGCCAAAAATATTAAAAGTTTGATTTCCTCTCCTACAAGTGTGAGGAAATAAATCAGTTTCTGGGCTGGAGAAAACTTTAGATAAACTAGAGGCAAGAAGGGGATAAAGCTCTCCAACCTCTTCTTCAACTTGGTCACTGCTGCTGGAGCCCCTCCTAGCATTCCCACCAAAATCACAACTGCTGAACAAGCATTGAGAAAAAAAACTGGAACCAAGATTGGTTCAAGATGGCGGAGTACAAGGATATGCTCTCACGCTCTCTTGCAAGAGCACCGGAATCACAACTAACTGCTGAACAAGCATCTACAGGAAGACACTAGAAATCACCAAAAAAGATACCCCACATCCAAAGACAAAGGAGAAGCCACAATGAGATGGTAGGAGGGGCGCAATCACAATAAAATCTAATCCCATAACTGCTGGGTGGGTGATTGACAGACTGGAGAACACTGAAACCACAGAAGTCCACCCACTGGAGTGAAGGTTCTGAGCCCCACGTCAGGTTTCCCAACCTGGGGGTCCGGCAACAGGAGAAGGAATTCCTAGAGAATCAGACTTTGAAGGCTAGCAGGATTTGACTGCAGGACTTCGACAGGACTGGGGGAAACAGAGACTCCACTCTCGGAGGGCACACACAAAGTAGTGTGCGCATCAGGACCCAGGGGAAGGAGCAGTGACCCCAGGGGAGACTGAACCAGACCTACCTGCTAGTGTTGGAGGGTCTCCTGCAGAGGCGGGGGGTGGCTGTGTCTCACCGTGGGGACAAGGACACTGGCAGCAGAAGTTCTGGGAAGTACTCCTTGGCGTGAGCCATCCCAGAGTCCACCATTAGCCCCACCAAAAAGCCCAGGTAGGCTCCAGTGTTGGGTCGCCTCAGGCCAAACAACCAACAGGGAGGGAACCCAGCCCCACCCATCAACAGTCAAGTGGATTAAAGTTTTACTGAGCTCTGCCCACCAGAGCAACAGCCAGCTCTACCCACCACCAGTCCCTTCCATCAGGAAACTTGCACAAGCCTCTTAGCTAGCCTCATCCACCAGAAGGCAAACAGCAGAAGCAAGAAGAACGACAGTCCTGCAGCCTGTGGAACAAAAACCACATTCACAGAAAGACAGACAAGATGAAAAGGCAGAGGGCTATGTACCAGATGAAGGAACAAGATAAAACCCCAGAAAAACAACTAAATGAAGTGGAGATAGGCAACTTTCCAGAAAAAGAACTCAGAATAATGATAGTGAAGATGATCCAGGACCTCGGAAAAAGAATGGAGGCAAAGATCGAGAAGATGCAAGAAATGTTTAACAAAGACCTAGAAGAATTAAAGAATAAACAAACAGAGATGAACAATACAATAACTGAAATGAAAAATACACTAGAAGGAATCAATAGCAGAATAACTGAGGCAGAAAAACGAATGAGTGACCTGGAAGGCAGAATGGTGGAATTCACTGTTGCAGAACAGAATAAAGAAAAAAAGAATGAAAAGAAATGAAGACAGCCTAAGAGACCTCTGGGACAACATTAAATGCAACAACATTCGCTTTATAGGGGTCCCAGAAGGAGAAGAGAGAGAAAGGACCTGAGAAAATATTTGAAGAGATTATAGTTGAAAACTTCCTACCATGGGAAAGGAAATAGCCACCCAAGTCCAGGAAGCACAGAGAGTCCCATACAGAATAAACCCAAGGAGAAACACGCCGAGACACATAGTAATCAAAGTGGCAAAAATTAAAGACAAAGAAAAATTACTGAAAGCAGCAAGGGAAAAAGGACAAACAACATACAAGGGAACTCCCATAAGGTTAACAGCTGATTTCTCAGCAGAAACTCTACAGGCCAGAAGGGAGTGGCATGACATATTTAAAGTGATGAAAGAGAAGAACCTACAACCAAGATAACTCTACCCAGCAAGGATCTCATTCAGATTCGATGGAGAAATCAAAAGCTTTACAGACAAGCAAAAGCTAAGAGAATTCAGCACCACCAAACCAGCTCTACAACAAATGCTAAAGCAACTTCTCTAAGTGGGAAACACAAGAGAAGAAAAGGACCTACAAAAACAAACCCAAAACAATTAAGAAAATGGTAATAGGAACATACATATCAATAATTACCTTAAACGTGAATGGATTAAATGCTCCAACCAACACAGGCTTGCTGAATGGATACAAAAACAAGACCCATATATATGCTGTCTACAAGAGACCCACTTCAGACCTAGGGACACATACAGACTGAAAGTGAGAGGATGGAAAAGAGATATTCCATGCAAATGGAAATCAAAAGAAAGCTGGAGTGGCCATACTCATATCAGATAAAATAGACTTTAAAGTAAAGAATGTTACAAGAGACAAGGAAGGACACTACATAATAATCAAGGGATCAATCCAAGAAGAAGATATGGTAATTATAAATATATATGCCCCCAACACAGGAACACCTCAATACATAAGGCAACTGCTAACAGCTGTAAAAGAGGAAAATGACAGTAACACAATAATAGCGGGGGACTTTAACACTTACACCAACAGACAGATCATCCAAACAGAAAATTAATAAGGAAACACAAGCTTTAAATGACACAACAGACCAGATAGATTTAATTGATATTTATAGGACATTCCATCCAAAAACAGCAGATTACACTTTCTTCTCAAGTGCGCACAGAACATTCTCTAGGATAGATCACATCTTGGGTCACAAATCAAGCCTCAGTAAATTTAAGAAAATTGAAATCATATCAAGCATCTTTTCTGACCACAACGCTATGAGATTAGAAATCAATTACGGGGGGGAAAAAAACATAAAAAATACAAACACATGGAAGCTAAACAATACATTACTAAATAACCAAGAGATCACTGGGGAAATCAAAGAGGAAGTCAAAAAATACCTAGAGACAAATGACAAAACATGACGATCCAAAACCTATGGGATGCAGCAAAAGCAGTTCTAATAGGAAAGTTTATAGCAATACAAGTCTACCTCAAGAAACAAGAAAAATCTCAAACAATCTACACCTAAAGGAACTAGAGAAAAAAGAACAAACAAAACCCAAAGTTAGCAGAAGGAAAGAAATCATAAAGATCAGACCAGAAATAAATGAAATAGAAACAAAGAAAACAATAGCAGAGATCAATAAAACTAAAAGCTGGTTCTTTGAGAAGATAAACAAAATTGATAAACCATTAACAGGACTCATCAACAGGGAGTGGACTCAATAAAATTAGAAATGAAAAAGGAAAAGTTACAACAGAAACAGCAGAAATACAGAGCATCCTAAGAGACTACTACAAGCAACTCTATGCCAAAAAAATGGACAACCTGCAAGAAATGGACAAATTCTTAGAAAGGTATAACCTTCCAAGACTGAACCAGGAAGAAATAGAAAATATGAACAGACCAATCACAAATAATGAAACTGAAACTGTGATTAAAAATCTTCCAACAAACAAAAGTCCAGGACCAGATGGCTTCACGGGTGAATTCTATCAAACATTTAGAGAAGAGCTAACACCCATCCTTCTCAAACTCTTCCAAAAAATTGCAGAGGAAGGAACAGGCCCCAACTCATTCAGTGAGGCCACCATCACCCTGATACCAAAACCAAAGATACTACAAAAAAAGAAAATTACAGACCAATACCACTGATGAATATAGATGCAAAAATCCTCAACAAAATACTAGCAAACAGAATCCAACAACACATTAAAAGGATCATACACCATGATCAACTGGGATTTATCCAAGGGATGCAAGGATTCTTCAATATATGCAAATCAATCAATGTGATACACCATATTAACAAATTGAAGAATAAAAACCGTATGATCAACTCAATAGATGCAGAAAAAGCTTTTGACAAAATTCAACACCCATTTATGATAAAAACTCTCCAGAAAGTGGGCATAGAGGGAACCTACCTCAACATAATAAAGGCCATATATCACAAACCCACAGCAAACATCATTCTCAATGGTGAAAAACTGAAAGCATTTCCTCTACAATCTGGAACAAGACAAGGATGTCCACTCTCACCACTATTATTCATCATAGTTTTGGAAGTCCTAGCCATGGCAGAGAAGAAAAAGAAACAAAAGGAATCCAAATTGGAAAAGAAGAAGTAAAACTGTCACTGTTTGCAGATGACATGATACATAGAGAATCCTAAAGATGCCACCAGAAAACTACTGGAGCTAATCAGTGAATTTGGTAAAGTTGCAGGATACAAAATTAATGCTCAGAAATCTCTTGCATTCCTATACACTAATGATGAAAAATCTGAAAGAGAAATTAAGGAAACGCTCCCATTTACCACTGCAACAAAAAGAATAAAATACCTAGGAATAAACCTACCTAGGGAGACAAAAGACCTGTATGCAGAAAATATAAGACACTGATGAAAGAAATTAAAGATGATACAAACAGATGGAGAGATATACCATGTTCTTGGGCTGGAACAATCAATATTGTGAAAATGACTGTACTACCGAAAGCAATCTACAGATTCAGTGCAATCCCTATCAAATTACCAATGGCATTTTTTACAGAACTAGAAAAAAAAATCTTAAAATTTGTATGGAGACACGAAAGACCCCAAATAGCCAAAGCAGTCTTGAGGGAAAAAAACAGAGCTGGAGGAATCAGACTCCTGACTTCAGACTATACTACAAAGCTACAGTAATCAAGACAATATGGTACTGGCACAAAAACAGAAATACAGATCAATGGAACAGGATAGAGAGCCCAGAGATAAACCCACGCACCTATGGTCAACTAATCTATGACAAAGGAGGCAAGGATATACAATGGAGAAAAGACAGTCTCTTCAATAAGTGGTGCTGGGAAAACTGGACAGCTACATGTAAAAGAATGAATTTGAACACTCCTTACACCATACACAAAAATAAACTCAAAATGGATTAGAGACCTAAATGTAAGACCAGACACTATAAAACTCTTAGAGGAAAACATAGCAAGAACAACCTTTGACATAAATCACAGCAAGATCTTTTTCTATCCACCTCCTAGAGTAATGAAAATAAAAACAAAAGTAAATAAATGGGAACTAGTAACTTAAAAGCTTTTGCACAGCAAAGGAAACCATTAACAAAACCAAAAGACAACCCTCAGAATGGGAGAAAATATTTGCAAACAAAGCAACTGACAAGGGATTAATCTCCAAAATACATACACAGCTCATGCAGCTCAATATTAAAAAAAAAAAACCCAATAAAAAAATGGGTGGAAGATCGAAATAGACATTTCTCTAAAGAAGACATACAGATGGCCAAAAAGCACATGAAAAAAAGTTCAACATCACTAATTATTAGTGAAATGCAAATCGAAACTACAATGAGATATCACCTCACACCAGTCAGAATGACCATCATCAAAAAATCTACAAACAATAAATGCTGGAGAGGGTTTGGAGAAAAGGGAACCCTCTTGTACTGTTGGTGGGAATGTAAATTGATACAGTCACTATGGAGAACAGTATAGAGGTTCCTTAAGCTAAAAATAGAATTACCATATGACCCAGCAGTCCACTACTGGGTATATACCCAGGGAAAATCATAATTCAAAAAGACACATGCACCCCAATGTTCACTGCAGCACTGTTTACAATAGCCAGGTCATGGAACCAACCTAAATGCCCATTAACAGATGAATGGATAAAGAAGATGTGGTAAATATATACAGTGGAATATTACTCAGCCATAAAAATGAATGAAATTGGGTCATTTGTAGAGACGTGGATGGACCTAGAGACTGTCATACAGAGTGAAGTAAGAAAGAGAAAAACAAATGGTACAGATGAACCAGTTTGCAAGGCAGAAATAGAGACAGAGATGAAGAGAACAAACAGATGGACACCAAGGGGGTAAAGGATGGGTGGGATGAATCGAGAGATTGGGATTGACATATATACACTAATCGGTATAAAATAGTTAACTAATGAGAACCTGCTGTATAGCACAGGGAACTCCACTTAGCTGTACAGTAGAAACTAACACAACATTGTAAAACAACTATAACCCAATCTGAAAAAAAAAAAAACTTACAATGAGGTATCACCTCACACTGGTCAGAAAAGCCATCGTCAAAAAGTCTACGAACAAGGGACTTCCCTGGCAGTCCAGCGGTTAGGACTCTGCCTTCCCAATGCAGGGGACACAGGTTCAATCCGTGGTCAGGGAACTAGATCCCGCATGCTGCAACTAAAGACCTGGCACAGCCAAATAAATAATATTAAAAAAAAAAGTCTACAAACAATAAACAGTGGAGCAGGTGGGGGGAAAGGGAACCTTCCTACACTATTGGTGGGAATGTAATTCATTTGGTGCAGCCACTATGGAAAACAGTATAGAGGTTTCTTGAAAAAACTAAAAAGAGAACTACCATATAATCCAGCAGTCCCACTCCTAGGGATATATCCAGTGAAAATGATCATTCAAAAAGATACATGCAAAAAAAAAAAAGATACATGCACCCCAATGTTCATTGCAGCACTGTTTACAGTAGCCATGACATGGAAGCAACCTCAATGTCCATCAACAGAGCAATGGATAAAAAAGATGTGGTACATATATGCAATGGAATATTACTCATCCATAAAAAAGAATGAAATAATGCCATTTACAGCAAAATGGATGGACCTAGAGATTAACATACTAAGTGAAGTCAATCAGACAGACAAATCTCATATGATATCACTTATATGTGTAATCTAAAAAGATGATTCAAATGAATTTATTTACAAAACAGAAACAGTCCCACAGACTTTGAATACAAACTTATGATTACCAAAGGGAAAAGGTGGAGGGGTGAGGGATAAACTAGGAGTTTGGGATTAACATACACACACCACTATATTTAAAATAGATAATCAATGAGGACCTACTGCATAGCACAGGGAACTCTACTCAGTATTCTGTAATAACCTATATGGGAAAAGAATCTGAAAAAGAATGGATATATGTATATGTATAACTGAACTGCTTTGCTGTACACCTGAAAGCAACCCAACATTGTAAATCAACTATATCTGAATATAAAATAAAATTTAAATTAAAAAGAAAAAAAAGAAAAATGCCCCCAAACCAAATTATTATTTACTCCTTCCTTTGATATTGTTTTATACTTTTTGCTTATAAGTTTAGATAATTATGTTGTTTTACCTTCAGTAGCAATATTTTAGTTACAGGTAAAGTCATTCCTATGTGAAATAGTATTTAATGCACGCACGTTTGGAATTAACATTATTCAACACATTCTGCTGTTACTTACAACTAGCAATTTTTATTTTAATGTTGTAAGTAGTTGTGGAGTTTAGTCATTTTATGTACATTGAATTATTTACTGTCATTAAATAAGTATCTTTTTTCTTTAGTGGCTCAAAATACAGCTTTGTAAATAAAAAAGACATAGGGTGGCTGCCTGGATTAAAAAAACAAAGCTCTTCAATATGCTGTCTACAAGAGACTCTCTTCAGGGTGAAAGATGCACAGAGACTGAAAGTGAGAGGATAGAAAAAGATTTCACACAAACAGAAAGAAGAAAGCAAGAGTAGCAATACTCCTATCGGGCAAAACAGACTTTAAAACAAAGGATAAAAAGAGACAAAGAAGAGCATTATATAATGATAAAGGGATCAATGCAAGAAGAGAATATTTGTTAACAAATACACACCCAATATAGGATTACCTCATCTATATAAAGCAAATACTGACAGACATGAAGGGAGAAATTGACAATAGGAGTAGACTAACACCCCAGTGACATCACTGGGCAGGTAAGACCAAAAAATAAAAAATCAAGAAGGCAATCGTAGTCTTAAATGACAGAATAGATCAGTTGGACTTAAATGATATCCATAGGATATTACATCTAACAAAGCAGAATACAAATCCTTTTCTTAATTAATTAACTCATTTATTTATTTATTTACTTTTTGTCTGCATTGGGTCTTTGTTGGTGTGCCCAGGCTTTCTCTAGTTGCAGCCAGCTGGGGCTACTCTTCATTGTGGTGCGCGGGCTTCTCATTGCAGTGGCTTCTCTTGTTGCGGAGCACAGGCTCTAGGCACATGGGCTCAGTAGTTGTGGCTCACGGGCTCTAGACACAGGCTCAGTAGCTGTGGCACACGGGCTTAGCTGCTCCACGGCATGTGGGATCTTCCCGGACCAGGGATCAAACCTGTGTCCCCAGCATTGGCAGGTGGATTCTTAACCACTGCACCACTAGGGAAGTCCCACAAATCCTTTTTGAAGTGCACATGGAACATTCTCAAGGATAGAGCACCTACCACATCACAAAATAAGCCTCAACAAATATAAGAGGATAGAAATAATGTCAAGCATTTTTCCCACTATTACATCAACTGAAGAAAAAATGGGAAAAGAACAAACATGTGGAGACTAAACATGCCTCTAAAAAAAATATCAATGGGTTAACAATGACATCAAAGAGGAAATAAAATACCTCAAGTCAAATGAAAATAAAAACACAACTCCAGAAAATCTATAGGATGCAGGAAAAGTAGATCTAAGGGGGAAGTTCATAGCAATATAGGCCTTCAAGAAACAAGGAAAATCTCAAACAACTTAACCTACCACCTAAAAGAATTAGGAAACGAACAAAGCCCAATGTGAACAGAAGGAAGGAAATAAAGATCAGAGAGGAAATAAAAGATTAATGAAACAAAGACCTATTTGAAAAGATAAAATTGATAAACCTTTAGCCAGACTCATCAAGAAAAGAGAGGACCAAGTAAACAAAATAAGAAAGGATAAATAACTGACACCACAGAAATATAAAAGATAATCATATTACTATGACTAGTTATATGTCAACAAATTGGACAACCTAGAAGAAATGGACAAATTTCTAGATATCTACAGACTGCGAAGACTGAGTCAAGAAGTAGATAATTTGAACCGATCGCTAGAAGTGAAATCGAATCTGTAATAAAAATAAATAAATAAATAAATACTTCCAGCAAACAAAAGTGGACTGTTTCACAGGGGAATGCTACCTAGCGTACAAAGAACTTCTATCTATCCTTCCAAAACTCTTCCAAATAACTGAAGGGGGAACACTGCCAAAATCATTCTATGAAGCCATCATCATCCTGATACCAAAACCAGACAAAGACACTACAAAAGAAGAAAATTACAGGCCAGTATCTTTCATGAACAAAGATGCAAAAATCCTCATCAAAATGTTAGCACACAAAATCCAACAATACATAAAAAGGGTCATATACCATTCTCAATTTGGATTCATTCCAGGGTTGCAAGGATGGTTCAACATATGTGAAATGAAAACAAAAACACCAGTGTGATACTTCACACTAACAAAAGGAAAGACAGAAACCACATGATCATTTCAGTATTTGCAGAAAAAGCATTTGATAAAATTCAACATGATAAAAACTCTTACCGAAGTGGAGAGGGAACATGTCTCAACATTAATAAAAGTCATTAAAGCAAACCCACAGCCAATACAATACTCAATGGTGAAAAGCTGAAAGCCTTTCTGCTAAATTCAGGAACAAGACAAGGATGCCTACTCTCACCACCTCTATTCAACATAATATTGGAAGTCCTAGGCACAGCAAATCAGATATGAAAAAGAAATAAAGGGTATCCAGATTGGAAGCAAAGAGGTACAACTGTCCCTATTTACAGATGACTGACACTGTGTATCAAGAACCCTAAAGTTTCTCCACCTAAAAACTATGAGAACTAATGAATTCAGCAAGCTTGTTAATAAACAGAAATACATTGCAGTGCTGCTGGGAGTTGTTTGGAGGTTGGCAGTGCGGGGCTGACGGTCCTCAGGCAGGGCGATCATGTCGCACAAGCAGATTTACTATTCGGACAAATATGACGACGAGGAGTTCGAGTACCGGCATGTCATGTTGCCCAAGGACATAGCCAAGCTGGTCCCTAAAACCCATTTGATGTCTGAATCTGAATGGAGGAATCTTGGCATTCAGCAGAGTCAGGGATGGGTCCATTATATGATCCATGAACCAGAACCTCACATCTTGCTGTTCCGGCGGCCACTGCCCAAGAAGCCAAAGAAATGAAGCTGGGGAGCCACTTTTCAGTCTCAGGCTTTATACAGCTGTCCTCATTTGCTAACATCTTTCTGATGACATTATTATGTTGCCTTCCTGTTTCTCACTTTGATATTTAAAGGATGTTCAGTACACTGTTTGAACGTGCTGGGGACTGCTTTGCTTCTTGAGCAGAACCAACAGGACCATGGCCCAGCCAGACGACTGCTCTTTGGGTTGCAGCCTCAGCTAAGTGTGACCCCCAAAACCATTGTGAGCTCTGTATCCAGCAGAACACACTTGGCAGATGGAGGAAGCATCTAAGAATAAGACCATGGCTGTTACAGGGATTGTGTAAACTTCCTGTTTTGTTTTTTTTTTCTGCCAGGTGTTGTATGTATGGTGATTTAGGTTTCAGTGTGTTGGAAACTTTCCATTTTATTCAAGAAATCTGTTCCATGTTAAAAAACCTTGATTAAAGAGGAAGTTTTTATAATCTAAAAAAAAAAAAAGAAATACATTGCATTTCTATGCACTAATAATGAAATTTCAGAAAGGGAAACTTTTTTAAAAATCCCATTTAAAAGTCACATTAAAAAAAAAAAAACCCTAGGAATAAACTTAACCAAGGAGGTGAAAAGCCTATATGCTGAAAACTATATAAAACATTGATAAAAAAAATGGAAAGATACCCCATGCTCTTGGATTGGAAGAATATTAAAATGGCCATAATACCCAAAGCAGTCTACACATTTAACTCGATCCCTATCAAAAGACTGAGGAGATTATTTTCACAGAACTGGAATAATCCAAAAATTTGTACAGAACTACAAAAGACTATGAATTGCCAAAGCAATCTTAGAAAAAAGAGCAAAGCTGGAGGCATGACCCTCCCAGGCTTCAGAGTATACTACAAAGCTACAGTAATCAAAGAGCAGTGCTGTAGTGGCAGAAAAACAGACATAGAGCAATGTCACAGAGAAGAGAGCCCAGAAATAAAGCCGTGCCCCTACAGTCAATGAATCTACAAAGGAGGCAAGAATATACAATGGAGAAAAGACCGTCTCTTTCAACAAGTGGTGCTGGGAAAGCTGGACAGCCACATGTAAAAGAAAGATTATTTTTATATGTGGTGTGAGAGAACATTCTAAACTCAAAATGGTTTTAAGACCTAAAAGTAAGACAAAACCATAAGATAACATAGGAACACTGACATAAATGGTAGCACTATTTCTTGAATCAGTCACCTAAGGCAAAAGAATTAAAGGAAAACAACAACACATAATAATAATAATAAAGACAAATGAGACCTAATTAAACATAAAAGATTTTGCACAGCAAAGGAAGCCATCAACAAAACAAAAAGACAACCTGCTGAATGGGAGGGACTATTTGCAAATCATGTGCATCAACAAAGAGTGAATATCCAAAATACACCAACAGCTCATACAACTCAATACCAAAAAAACAATCCAATCAAAAAAATGGGCAGAAAACTCAAATTGACATTTTTTCCAAAGAAGGCACATGGATGGCAAATGGGCCCATAAAGAGATGCTCAACTTTGCTAATCAATAGAGAAATGCAAATCAAAACTACAATGAGGTATTATCCCAAATCTGTCGGAATGGCTACCATCAAAAAGCCTACAAATAACGCATGTTGGAGAGGATACAGAGAAAAGGGAGCCCTCGTACTCTTTTCATGGGAATGTAAGTTGGTGCAGCCACTATGGTCCTCAAAAAACTAAAAATACAACTGCCATATGATCCAGCAGTGCTACTCCTGGGCATATTTCTGGAAAAAACAACACTAATTTGAAAAGATACATGCACCCCAATGTTCATAGCTGCACTATTTACAATATGTAAACAGCCAAGACATAGAAGCAACCTAAGTGTCCATCGACAGAGGCATGGATAAAGAAGATGTAGTACATATATACAATGGAATATTACTCAGCCATAAAAAAGAATGAAATAACGCCATTTGTAGCAATGTGGATGGACTTACAGAATATTACACTTAGAGAAATAAGTCAGAGAAAGACAAATACTATATGGTATCACTCACACTCACATGTGGAATCTAAGAAACACAAATGAATGTATATGTAAAACAGAAACAGATTCACAGACTTCTAGAAGACAGACTTATGTTACCAAAGGGGAGATGGAAGGGGGGAGAGACACATTAGGGGTAAGAGAGTAACAGATACGAACTAGCAGATAAAAAAATAAGCAACGAGGATTTACTGTATAGCACAGAGCACTACACTCATTATCCTGTCATTTGTAACAGTACAATCTGTAGAAACACTGAATCTGAATCACTATGCTGTATACTTGAAACAATATTGTAGACCAACTATATACTTCAATAGAAAAAAGAGGACCCATACCCCAGAGTGGGTGGCCCACAAATGGGAGAAGAGTTACAACTGCAGAGGTGCTCCCCAAGGAGCAAGGGGTCTGGGCCCCACATCGGCTCCCCAGGGTGAGGGTGCTGCACCAGGAAGACAAGTCCCCAGACCATTTGGCTTTGAAGGCCAGTGGGGTTGCTTTCAGAAGACCCCGAGGGCTGTGGGGAAGAGACTCCACTCTTAAAGGATGCACACAGACTCTCACGAGCTCCAAGACCCAGGGCAGCAGCAGTGATCTGAAGGAGCCTGGGTCAGACCCACCTGCTGATCATCGCATCCTCCTGGAGAGGCTGGGGGCTCACCCTGCGGACACAGACGCTGGCAGCCGCCATTTGGGAGCCCAGTGTACCACGTGGACACTCACTGGCAACCAGCACTGTGGAATCCTCGCTCTAGCTTCTCAGCCTCAGGACCCAGCCCCACCCCTGCCCAATAGCCTCTAGGCACCAGTACTGGGATGCCTCAGGCTACGCAGTGAACAGCCCCACCCAGCAGACAGGCTGCTTTAAGAACCCCCAGCCCACAGCCACCCCTGGACACGCCCTGCCCACCAGAGGGCCCAGGGCCTTGCCCCACACACCGGAGCCCAGGCACTAGACCAGGGAGCGCCAGGCCCTGCAGTCAGAGATCCCGGGACTCAGCCCTGCCCACCAGCAAGCCTACTCCAGCCTTGAGGCCACCCTCACCTACCAGCGGGCAGACACCAGCCCCAGGACAACTGTAGCCCTGCAGCCTGCTGTGACAGCACCCAGCCCGCTGACCAGCAGGCCAACACAAGCTTCAGGACCCCTGGACCCCACCCAGGGGGGTCAGCCTGTTCAGCCTGACACCAGCTACTGAACCCCTGGGCCCTACAGCCAGCCGCCAGGACCTGGCTCTGCCCACCCGTGAGGCAGCACTAGCCTGGGGCGCCCCCGGGGATTCTGCAGCCAGCCACCTCGTGACCTGGCCCCACCAACCAGAATCCGGCAGCCTCTGTGCAAGGCAGGGCCTGGCAACCCCATGGATGGGGGCCAGCCACGCCCACCAGGGCACCCTCAGTAGTCAGACCGCCACAGCAGTAGGACCTACGCAGCCCTCACTGGGGGAACCACTAGAGCATACAGCTCTGGCGACAGGAGGAGAGTGTGCTTCTGGGGCACTCAGGATGTCTCCTACAGAGGGCCACTTCTCCAAGGGCGGGAAACATAACCAACCGCCAGATACGCAGAAGTACAGTGATTTAGGCAAGATGAAGTGACAGAGGAACATATTCCAAATGAAGGAATGAGATAAAACCCCAGAAGAAAAACTAAGTGAAGTGGAGCTAAGCAATCTACCTAAGGATGAATGATCATAAAGCTGATCAAAGAACTCAGGTGGAGAATGCATTAACGGAGCAAGAAGTTAGAAGTTTTAAAGTGTTAGAAAACATAAAAAACCCAACAGAGGTGAAGAATATAATAACTGAAATGAATACAGTAGGAGAAATCAACAGACTGATACAGAGGAATGGATTAGTAAGCTGGAAGACAGTCGTGGAAATCACTGATGCTAAAGAGAAGAAATAAGAAATGACAGTGTAAGAGACTTCTGGGACCTCAAGTGCACTAATATTTACATATAAAGGTCCTAGAAAGGGAAGAGAAAAAGGGGCAGAGAACACGTTTGAAGAAATAGCTGAAAACTTCTGTAACCTGGGAGAGGAAACAGACATCCAGCTCCTAGAAGCACAGAGAGTCCCAAACAGGATCAACCGAAGGAGGATCACACCAAGACACATTGTAAGTAAAACAGCAAAAATTGGCGTGAACATTAACAGCAGCAAAGGAAAAGCAACAAGGGAACTCCCATAACGCTACCAGCTGACTTTTCAACAAACTCTGCAGGCCAGAAGGGAGGAGCACAATATATTTAAAGTGATAAAAGGGAAAAACCTACAACCAAGAATACTCTGCCCAGCAAGACTTTGATTTGATGGAGAGATCAAGGAATTTACAGATGAGCAAAAGCTAAAAAGTTCAGCACCACCAAACCAGCTTTACAAAAATATTAATAGGACTTTTCTAAGCAAAAAAAGAGAAGGCCACAACTAAAAACACAAAAATTACAAAGGGAAAAAGCTCATCAGTAAAGGCAAATATTTAGTAAAGGTACTAAATCATGTACAAAGCAAGTAAGAAAGTTAAAAGTCAATTTAGTGTGATCATCTACAAAACAGATGTAAAATATGACAAAGACAGTAATCATGAGGAGAGTAAAAATGCAGGATTGTTAAAATGCGTCTGAAATTAAGTGATCAGCAACTTAAAATAATCACACATGTATATTACTATATATAACCTCATGGTAATGACAAAGCCTAAATCTATAATGCTACACAAAGATACAAAGAACAGAGGAAATCTAAACACTAAAGATAGTCATCAAATCACAAAGAACAAAAGGAATTTTAAAAACTACAAAAACAACCCCAAAACAAATAACAAAATGGCAATAAGTACATACATATCAATAGTTACTTTAATGCAAATGGACTAAATACTCCAATAAGACAGACTGACTGAATGGATACAAAAGCAAAACCTGTATATACGCTGCCTACAAGAGACTCACTTCAGATCTAAACATACAGACTGAAAGTGAGGGGACGGAAAGTGGTATTCCATGCACATGGAAATCAAAACAAAGCTTAGGTAGCAATACTTATCAGACAAAACAGACTTCAAAACGAAGACTGTTACAAGAAACAAAGAAGGACATTATATAATGCTCAAGGGGTCAATCCAAGAAGATACAACTGTTGTAAATACATATGCACCCAACATAGGAACACCTAAATATATAAGGCAAGTATTTACATAAAGGGAGAGATCGGCAGTAGCACAGTAATAGTGGGGGGCTTTTAACACCACTTACAAATCAGTGGACAGATCATCCAGATAGAAAATTCAATAAGGAAACACTGGCCTTAAATGACACATTAGTTCAGATGGACTTGATATATATATATATTTAGAATATCCCATCTAAAAGCAGAATACAGTAAGTCTCCTACATACGAACCTTCAAGATGTGAATTTTTAAAGATGCAAACATGCACTCGCATGTCCAATCACATAAGTTAGTTCACACGTCTGGCGTACATTGTCACGTGCGTGCATCCTCTACAAGTGGCTGTGCTTTTGTGTAGTTTACTATACAGTACTGTATAGAGTACAGTAGTACAGTACCTTTATTTCAAGCCCAGGATGTCCGGAAGCAAGCGTAAAAGCAGTGGTGACGTAGCTGGTACTGCTAAGAAGCGCCAGGCGATAACAATTGAAACAAAAGTGAAAACAACTGAGAGAATGGAGCAACAAGAGGAAGAAGAAGTAAGTGAAGAACCGAAGAGATTCATGATGCAGGAAATGGCATGGGGACTTTATTTGAGGAGGCACTGTTAGTTTTTGAGGCACAGGACCCAAACACAGAATGGTAGACAAAGGTTGCAGCTGCCATTCAGAATGTAATTCCATGCTACCATGTCATCTATGATGAGAAAAAAAGAGCTACTACCCAGACATCACTGGGTCGTTTTTTCAAGAGGGCAGACAGAATTGAATGCAGCAAGGAACCAGAACCTGTGCCATCAACATCAGGGGTGACTGAAATTGCAGCTTGCCCTCTGTCTCCTATTGCTGACAATCCTTCAGCTCTACCATCTCCCACCTCCCCTCCCTCCTCCAGTCAGTAACTCTTGCCTGTTCACTTGATGCCAGCCCCTGTATGCCAGCTGTTGTAACGTACTACTGTACTTTTCAAAGTATTGTACTGTAAGATTAAAAATGTTTTAATTTTTGTGTTTGTTTTTGTGTATTATTTGTGTGAAAAGTATTATAAACCTATTACAGTACAGTACTATATAGCCGACTGTGTTAGCTGGGTACCTAGGCTAACTTTGTTGGACTTACAAACAAGTTGGACTTACGAACGCACTCTCAGAACAGAACTCATTCATGTGTAGGGAACTTACTGTACACATTCTTTTCAAGTGCACATGAAACATTCTCCAGGATAGATCACATGCTAGGCCTCAATACAAACCTCAGTAAGAAAATTGAAATAATATCAAGGATCTTTTCCGACCACAATGCTATGAGACTAGAAATCGACAAGAAAACTGCAAAAAGCACAAACACATGGAGCCTAAATAATATGCTACTAAACAACCCATGGGTCACTGAAGAAGTCAAAGAAGAAATAAAAAAAAAATACCTAGAGACAAATGAAAACAAAAAACACAATGATCCAAAAATCTATGGGATGCAGCAAAGGCAGTTCTAAGAAGGAAGTTTTAGGGATACAAGTTTACCTCAGGAAACAAGAAAAATCTCTAACAATATAACCTTACACCCAAAGGAACTAGAAAAAGAATAAACAAAACCCACATTTAGAAGGAAAGAAATCTTGAAGATCAGAGCAGACATAAATGAAAAAGAATAAAAAACAGAAAGATCAATGAAACAAAGAGCTGGTTTTTTGAAGAGAGAAACAAAATAGATAAACCTTTACCCAGACTCAATCAAGAAAAAAAGGGAGAGGGCCCAATCAATAAAAATCAGAAGTGAAAAAGAAGTTACAACCAGCACCACAGAAATACAAAGGATCATAAGGAGACTATTATGAGCAACTATACACCAATGAAATGGGCAAACTAGAAGGAATGGACAAGTTCTTAGAAATGTACAAAATCTTGAGACTGAACCAGGAAGAAATAGAAAGTGTGAACAGACCAATTACCAGTGCCGAAATTGAATGAGTAATTTAAAAACTCCCAACAAACAAAAGTCCAGGACCAGATGGCTTCACAGGTGAATTCCACTGGACTTTCAGAGAAGAGTTAATACCTACCCTTCTGAAATCATTCCAAAAAACTGCAGAGGAAGGAACATTTCTGAACTCATTCTATGAAGCCACCATCACCCTGATACCAAAACCAGATAAATCAAGGAAAAAAGAAAGTCACAGGCCAGTAACACTGATGAACATATATGCAAAAATCCTCAGTGAATTAGCAGCTGAATCCAGGAATACATTAAAAAGATCGTACATCATGATCAAGCAGGGATACAAGGATGGTTCAATATCCACAAATAAATGTGATACACTACATTAACAAATTGAATTAAACCCATATTATTATCTCAATAGATGCAGAAAAGGTTTTGACAAAACTCAACAGCCATTGATGATAAAACCTCAAAGTGGGTATAGAGGAAACATACCTTAACATAAAGGCCATATAAATAAGCCCACAGCTAACATCATACTCAATGGTGAAAAGCTGAAACATTTCTTCTAAGATCAGGAACAAGACAAGGATGTCCACTCTCGCCACTTATTATAGTTTTGGAAGTCCTAGCCACAGCAATCAAAGAAAAAGCAATAAAAGGGATCCAAATTGGGGAAGAAATAAAACTGTCATGTTTCCAGATGGCATGATACCACATATAAAAAATCCTAAAGACGCCACTAGAAAACTACTAGAGCTCAATGAATTTGGTAAGGTTGCAGGATACCAAGTTTATATACAGAAACCTGTTGTATTTCTGTACACTAACAAGCTTATCAGATGATGGTACAGACGAGCAGACATAAATACAGCAGCTCTTCAAGCAATTCTGTGTAACCGTATTGGAGACACTGAATTTATTATATCAATAGCATGATTTCTATTTAATTTACATGTGTGAGATCTGCAACAAATCTTCATACTTGACCTAAGCCACTCAAACCTACCTTTAATAGGACTTGTACTAGCTGCAGCTGGAAAATCCACCCAACTTGGTCTCCGCCCTTGACTCCCCTCAGCAATATAGAAGGTGCTACCCCTGTTTCAGCCTTCCTCCCCTCAAGCACAACAGTTGTAGCAGGTATTTTCCTACTCATCCGCTTCTACCCTTTAACAGAAAATAATGAGCTTATTCAGACAATAACACTATACTTAGGGGCTAGTACTACATTATTTACAGCAATATGTGCTCTTACCCAAAATGATATTAAAAAAATTGTTGCTTTCTCCACTTCAAGCCAGTTAGGCCTTGTAATGGTAACAACCGGTATTAACCAGCCTTACCTAGCATTCCTCCACATCTGCACACACACCTGTTTTAAGGCCATATTATTTATATGCTCTGGGTCTACTATTCACAGCATAAACGATGAACAAGACATCCGAAAAATAGGGGGCCTAATCAAAGCAATACCCTTTACTACAACAGCCCTCATTATCGGAAGCCTAGCCCCAACAGGAATACCTTTCTGTACTGGATTTTATTCTAAAGACCTAATTATCAAGACTGCTAATACGTCTTATCCCAACGCCTGAGCCCTGCTAATAACCCTAATCACCACATCCCTCACAGCTGTTCACAGTACTCACATTATCTTCTTTGCATTATTAGGACAACCTCGCTTTCCCACCTTAACTTTCATGAGTGAAAGTAACCCATTCCTAATCAATTCTATCAAACGCTTATTAACTGGGAGCATTTCGCCAGGTTTATCGTCTCCAACAATACGCCTCCAGTAACAGCCCCTCAAATACCTACACCCTACTGCGTAAAACAGCAGCCCTCGCTGTAACTATCCTCGGCTTGACTCTAGCCCTCGAACTTAATCTTACTTCTCAAAACTTAAAATGTAAGTATTTCTCAGACATCTTCAAGTTTTCCAACCCCTCAGGATACTTTCCCACTCTCACACACCGTCTTCCACCCTACTGAAACCCGTCAACAAGCCAGAAATCAGCATCTTCTCTCTGAGACTTAATTTGCCTAGAAAGCATTTTACCAAAAACCACCTCCCTTGTTCGAATAAAATTATCTACATTAGGATCAGAACAAAAAGGCCTAATCAAGCTACATCCCCTCTCACTCTTCATTACCCTCGCCCTGAGCACGATTCTAAGTTACGAGTAACCTCTATAATAACCACACCACCAATAAGCAGTGACCAACTAGTAACAATCGCCAGTCAAGAAGCGCAGCTGTACAACGCCGCAATTCCCACAGCCTCTTCCCTAAAAAACCAGACTCACCACCTGTATCATAAATTACCCAATCCCCCAGCCCACTAAACTTAAGTACAGTTTCTACCTCCTCATCTTTTAAAACATAAAACACCCCTGAAAACTCTATTATTAAGCCTGAAAGAAATATACCCAAGACAGTCTCATTAGGAACCCAAACTTCCGGGTACTGTTCAGTAGCTATAGCTGTTGTATTACCAAACACTACCACATCCCCCCTAAATAAATCAAAAATGCCATTAGTTTGCAGCCAATTAAGCCAACCGTGCTCCTTTCCCTGTGGGGGCCCGGTGTGCAATGGCTGCAGACAGCAGCCTCCTCGGTGGTACGTGCAGCCTGTTGCCTGTACAGGTTGCCCTCAGGGACGCTGGATTCGGCCCTTTCCAGTGGACACTCGTAACTGGCATGCTGTCCCCAATCTAGGCTGCAGACAGGTATGCGAGGTGCCTTTGGAGAGCTCCAGAGCACGGTGGCCAGGGTCCACGATGGCCAAGTCATCATGCCCATCCACACCAAGCTGCAGGACGAGGAGCACGTGACTGAGGCCCTCTGCAGGGCCCAGTCCAAGTGCTCTGGCCTCCAGAAGATCTACGTCTCCACGAAGTGGGGACTTACTATGTTTAATGCGGATGAATTTGATGACATGGTGGCAGAAAAGCAGCTCATCCCGGATGGCTGTGGGGTAAAATACATCCCTAGTCGTGGCCCCTGGACACGTGGCGGGCCCTGAGCTCAGGAGGGCCTTGGCGCCGTCCCCTCCTTACTCGGGCCCACCAATACATCCTACTTTCCTGCTTTTTTTAAAAAAGAAAAAAAACCATTAAATCTAAAAATGAACCACCAAAAGTCAACACAATCCCACAACCAGCACCACCACCCACAATCAGTCCAAGCCCTCCACAGACAGGGGAAGGTTTTGAAAAAAACCCCACAAAATCACACAGGACTCAAAATAAATGCAGTGTATCATTATTCTTACATGCAATCTAACCATGGCCAATGACATGAAAAATCATCGTTGTTATTCAACTATAAGAACACTAGTGACCAACATCCGAAAATCACACCCATTAATAAAAATCATCAACAGTGCATTCATTGATATTCCAGCCTCATCAAACATTTCATCATGATGACATTTTGGCTCCCTGTTGGGAAACTTTGATTTTACAAATCTTAACAGGCTTGTTCCTAGCAATACATCACATCAGACACAATAACTGCTTTCTGATCAGTGACACCCATCTGCCGTAAATCATAGATGAATCATTCGGTATGTACATGCAAACGGAGCTTCCGTATTCTTTATTTGCCTACTTATTCATGTAGGACATGGGCTATATTATGGGTCCTGTGCTTTTCTAGAAACATGAAAGATCGGAATTATCCTATTTACAGTTATAGCCACAGCATTCATAGGCTATGTATTACCCTGAGGACAAATCCCATTTTGAGGAGCAACAGATATGACCAACCTCCTCTCAGCAATCCCGTACATTGGTACAAACCTTGTCGAATGGGTCTGAGGCGGCTTCTCGGTAGACAAAGCAACTCTTTACATGATTCTTCACCCTCCATTTCATTCTCCCATTCATCACTGCAGCACTAGCAGCCGTCCACCTACTATTCCTTCACGAAACAGGACCTAATAACCCCAAAGGAACCCCATCTGACATAGACAAAATTCCATTTCACCCCTACTATACAATTAAAGATATTTTAGGTGCTTTATTACTAGTTCTAGCATTGATAGTATTAGTCTTATTCTCACCCGACTTACTAGGAGACCCCGACAACTACACCCCAGCAAATCCTCTCAATATACCACCTCACATTAAACAAGAATGTACTTCCTATTTGCATACACAATCCTACAATCAATCCCCAATAAACTAGGAGGAATACTAGCCCTAATCTTTTTGATCGTAATCCTAGCATTTATCCCAAAGCTCCAAACATCCAAGCAATGAAGCATGATATTCTGACCCCTTAGCCAATGTCTGTTCTGAATCCTAGTGGCAGACCTATTAACACTAACATGAATTGGAGGACAACCTGTAGAGCATCCTTTCGTTATCATTGGACAACTAGCATCTATTTTATACTTCTTTCTAATCCTAATGCTAATGCCAGTAACCAGTATTGTTGAAAATAATCTCCTGGAATGAAGAGTCTTTATAGAAGATACATCATCCTGGTCTTATAAACCAGAGAAGGAGAAAAACACATCTCCCTAAGACTCGAAGAAGCAGCTCCAGCTCCACCATCAGCACCCAAAGTTGAAATTCTACTTACACTATTCCCTGAAACTTTTTGTCATGGGACATTTACGAAATTATTGAGTACCATTTCAGTATTAAAATGACCTCATTTTACAATAAACTAGTGTGTACTTCGTGCATATCTGCATCACCACATCAATACATACATAAGTAATACATTTTAGGTATAATCATACATTATTTACCCCGTGCTTATAAGCATGTTATTATTGATATTACATAGAACATATACATTGTTAATCGTACACAGCACATTAAGTCAAATCAATTCAGGTCAACATGCATATCATATCCAATAGATCACGAGCTTAATCACCAGGCCGAGTGAGACCATCGACCCACTTGGCAGGTGTCCCTCTTCTCGCTCCGGGCCTGTGATCTGTGCGGGTTTCTACTGATGAACTTTATCAGACATCTGGTTCTTATTTCAGGACCATCTCACCTAAAATCGCCCATTCTTTCCTCTTAAACAAGACATCTTGATGGACTAATGACTAATCAGCCCATGCTCACACATAACTGTGGTGTCATGCATTTGGTATTTTTTAACTTTTAAGGGATGCTTGGACTCAGCTATGGCCATCTGAGGCCTTAACTCAAATAAATTGTAACTGGACTTTAATTGAACATCATTTACCATCATCATCAACCATAAGTTCAGTCAATGGTTACAGGACATAAGATTACACGCACGTGTGCAACTACAGAGTTTAACCACCTACCCAAAATTAAACAGACAAGAAAATAACCCAATCGCACTGTTCACTTCTAAAAAAATGCACAACATGAGAGTTGCGAGTTAAGTTTTATTTGGGGCAAAATGAGGACTGCAGCCCGGGAGACAGCATGCCAGACAGCTCTGAGAAACTGCCCCAAAGAGGCAGGGGGAAGGTCAGTATAGATGTGATTCTGGTGCAGGGGGAATATATGCAATCAAGCACATATTTTCTACTGAAGGTTTCTGCTAGTCTTGTGCAGGTTACTGCTAGTCACGGAGAGCAGACGTCGCCGTGAAGGATTTTAGTGCTTTTCTAGATATAAAGAGATACAAGAATTGGGCTCATAAAATGGGCTCCTGAAAATACTAACTATCTGAAGACCTGTTCTGCCAGTTTTCCCAGCACAGAGAGCCTGGTTTCAGCTCTCCACCTGGAACTCCTTTCAGGGGTGCTGAAAGCGAGCAGCTGCTGCAGCACGGGATTTCCTCCTTGTAGAGGGCGATGGCCAGGGCCAGCCTGTCGTTAACAGTACCAATAAACTACTTAGATACTCACCACTTGTATAAACAGACATCTCCCTAGATCTATCGACCATTTTTATCAAAATTTTAATACTAAATCTGACATAAGCCGCATAAAATAATCATGTAAATATTGATCCATCACATACATCAACTTGTCAATGTAGCTTAAACCCTAAAGCAAGGCACTGAAAATGCCTAAATGAGTTCATTAACTCCATAAACACATAGGTTTGGTCCCAGCCGTTCTACTAAGTTTTTAATAAAATTACACATGCAAGCATCCACGCCCCGGTGAGAATGCCCTCTCGATCACTGAGATTAAAAGAGGCAGGCATCAAGCACGCCGCACCAGCAGCTCACAACACCTTGCTCAACCACACCCACAGGAAACAGCAATGATAAAAATTAAGCTATAAATGAAAGTTCGACTAAGTTATATTAACTAGGGTTGGTAAATTTCACGCTAGCCACCAGGGTCATACGATTAACTCAAATTAATAGAAATACGGCATAAAGTGTGTTAAAGAGTAATGCAGAATAAAATTAAGTTTTAATTAAGCCATAACTAAAATGAAAGCAGACAACGAAAATGACTTTAGTATTTCCTGATTACACAGCAGCTAAGACCCAAACTGGGATTAGATACCCCACTATGCTTAGCCCTAAACCCAAATAATTACAAGAACAAAATTATTCGCCAAAGTACTACTGGCAACAGCTTAAACTCAAAGGACTTGGTGCTGCTTCACACGCCTCTAGAGGAGCCTCTTCTATAATCGGTGAACCCCGATAAACCTCACCAGCCCTTGCTAGTTCAGTCTATATACCGCCATCTTCAGCGAACCCTAAAAAGGCATACAAGTAAGCATAACTATTACACATAAAAACGGTAGGTCAAGTTGTAACCTATGGGGTGGGAAGAAATGGGCTACATTTTCTGTATCAAGAACATATTTTCGCCACACGAAACTTTTTATGAAATCTAAAAACCAAAGGAGCATTTAGTAGTAAATTAAGAATAGAGTGCTTAGTTGAATAAGGCCGTGAAGCATGCACACACCGCCTGTCATCCTACTCAAGTGTAATGATGATTTCCTATAATCTATTAGCAAATACTAATCATATGCAAGGAGACAGGTCATAAGGTAAGCATGCTGGAAAGTGTGCTTGGATAAATCAAAGCATAGCTTAAATAAAGCACCTACTCTCCACCCAGGAGATTTCATATCCCATGAATGCCTTGAACTAAAGCTAGCCCAACACCCCTCCCGTTATATTAGCATAAGCAGATTAAGCATTCTCTCAACATTTAAAGTATAGGAGATAGAATTTAAATTACCCTCTGGCGCTATAGAGGAAGTACCGTAAGGGAATGATGAAATATTAAAAGTAATAAAAAGCAAAGTTTACCCCTTGTACCTTTTGCATAATGATTTAACTAGCAAAAATTTAACAAAGAGAACTTAAATAACCCAAAACCAAACGAGCTACTTATGAACTGTTTATTAGAACAAACTCATCTATGTGGCAAAATAGTGAGAAGATTCGTAAGTAGAGATAACAAGCCTAACGAGCCTGGTGACAGCTGGTTGTCCAGAAAAAGAATTTCAATTCAACCTTAAAAAGTACTAAAAACCGTTTTAAGTTTTAATGTTATTTTTAAACGTTAGTCTAAAAAGGTACAGCTTTTTAAAAATGGATACGACCATAACTAGAGAGTAAAAAACAAACACCACCACAGCTGGCATAAAAGCAGCCACCAATTAAGAAGGCACTCAAGCTCAACAATAAATATATCCCAATACCAACAATAAACAAATCAACTCCTAGTCTTACTACTGGACCAATCTATTAAGTTATAGAAGCAATACTGTTAATATGAGTAACAAGAAATATTTCTCCTTGCATAAGTTTACATCAGTAACTAATAATATGCTGATAATTAACAGTAAATAAATACAACTCAACACTAAATTATTTATTAAATGCACTGTTAATGTAACACAGGCGTGCACCCAAGGAAAGATTAAAAAAAGGAAAAGGAACTCGGCAAACACAAACCCCGCCTGTTTACCAAAAACATCACTTCCAGCATAACTAGTATTAGAGGCACTGCCTGCCCAGTGACAACTGTTAAACGGCCACGGTATCCTGACCGTGCAAAGTAGCATAATCACTTGTTCTCTAAATAAGGACTTGTATGAATGGCCACACGAGGGTTTTACTGTCTCTTACTTTTAATCAGTGAAATTGACCTTCCCATAAAAAGGCAGGAATAACAAAATAAGACCCTATGGAGCTTTAATTAGTTAATCCAAAAATATATAATTAAACCACCAAGGGATAATAAAATTTCACATGAGTCAACAATTTTGGTTGGGGTGACCTCGGAGAATAAAAAAGCCTCCAAGTGATTAAAATCTAGACTTACTAGTCAAAACATAGTATCCCTTATTGATCCAAAAACTGATCAACGGAACAAGTTATCCTAGGAATAACAGCACAATCCTATCCTAGAGTTCATATCGACAGCTGGGTTTACGACCTCGATCAGGTGGTTCTGAAGAACCCAGGGGCAGGACAGGAATAAAGACGCAGACGTAGAGAGTGGACGTGAGGACACGGGGAGGGGGAAGGGGAAGTGAGAGAGTGGCATGGACATATATACACTACCAAATGTAAAATAGATAGCTAGTGGGAAGCAGCCGCATAGCACAGGGAGATCAGCTTGGTGCTTTGTGACCACCTAGAGGGGTGGCATAGGGAGGGTGGGAGGGAGACACAAGAGGGAGGGGATATGGGGATATATGTATAGCTGATTCACTTTGTTATACAGCAGAAAGTAACACACCATTGTAAAGCAATTATACTCCAATAAAGATGTTAAAAAAAAAAAGTTCTACGTGATCTGAATTCAGAGCGGAGTAATCCAGGTCAGTTTCTATTATATATTTCTCCCAGTATGAAAGTACAAGAGAAATAAGACCCACTTCACATAAGCACCTTCAAATAATTAATGATATAATCTTAACTTAATCAACAAATACAAAACAGCCACCCTAAGTATCTTTTCCAAAAATCACGTGTAGTCTACTTTAATAATGCACCAAAGCTCAGCAAGTAGTTTCTTAAAGGTTAGTGAAATGTGGAATCTGAAATTATAACAATGAACTTTTTGTATTTGGTTACATTAAAATCCATTGGTCTGTATTGCACTTTGAATGTACCTTTTACCCATGCATGATTTTGTAGTTTTATGCCTTCGTCCTTGGTTGTTTGGAAAATATTGGTTTAGTGAATTAGGCAGATCTACTACATATTGACACATTTGAATACACAATATCAAAAAATATAACATTTGTTAACACCACCACCAATCTCATCTGAAAAATCTCTAAACTTTGGGAAATTGTCAATCTCACTGTGGCAGATATGTTTCAAAAATTCTAATATTTGCTTAAAAGCTCAAGTTTTATCATTGGCAACAAATATGTCTTTCTCAAAATGACAGACTCACTTGTGTTATTTTCAAGAAAATACCTGCCAAAAGCCAATTCTGAATAACTACAGTTTATCTGTTAGTCTTATTTCCAAATGGTGTTCCATGAGAAAAGCAGATATTCAGCCTGCAGTTGAAACAATCCTGTCGATGCTTTTCTTGGAAATAACCATCATGCTTTGGTATATCGCAGAAGTATGCTTTATGCATACTCCCATTTCATTACATGGAATATTAAAAAGACATGGACGCAAAAAAAAAAAAAAAATAGCCACCCTAGACCAGGGTTTGTTAAGGTGGCAGAGCCCGGTAACTGCATAAAACTTAAACCTTTATGACCAGAGGTTCAAATCCTCTCCCTAGCAAAATGTTTACAATCAACAACTTAATGCTTGTTATCCCTATTCTTTTAGCCGTAGCACACCTAACACCAACTGAACGAAAAATTTTAGGTTATATGCAACTCCGAAAAGGGCCAAATACCGTGGGACCATACGGCCTATTACAACCCATTGCTGATGCAGTCAAGTTATTCATCACAGGACGGCTACAACCAGCTACATCCTCCATCTCCATGTTCATCATCGCCCCAATCCTAGCCCTAACCATACGAGTCCCCCTACCCATAGCCTACCCCTTCATTAATAAAAACCTGGGAGTATTATTTATACTAGCTATATCAAGCCTAGCTGTATACTCTATTTTATTATGCCGATGGGCTTCCAACTCAAAATACACACTAATTGGAGCCCTATGAGCAGTGGCACAATTTTATATGAAGTAACGCCAGCAATTATTCTTTTATTGGTTCTCCGAATAAATGGATCTTTCACTCTTTCAACCCTCATCACAACACAAGAACAATTATGATTAATTTTCCCATCATAACCCACTGGCTATAATATTTCTTTCCATTCTAGCAGAAACAAATTGAGACCCCTTTGACCTGACAGAAGGAGAAACTGATCTTGCATCAGGTTTCAACGTAGAATATGCAGCAGGCCCATTCACCATATTTTTCCTAGCAGAATATGCCAACATTATTATGATAAATATCTTCACGACAATCTTACTCTTAGGAGCATTCCACAACCTATACATACCAGAACTCTATACAACCAATTTTATCATCAAAACACTACTACTGGGCTTCCCTGGTGGCACAGTGGTTAAGAATTCTCCTGCCAATGCAGGGGACACGGGTTCGAGCCCTGGTCCGGGAAGATCCCACATGCCGTGGAGCAACTAAGCCCGTGAGCCACAACTACTGAGCCCATGTGCCACGACTACTAAGCCTGCACTCTAGAGCCCACGCTCCGCAACAAGAGAAGCCACCGTGATGAGAAGCCCATGCACCGCAATGAGGAGTAGCCCCTGCTCGCCGCAACTAGAGAGCCCATGCACAGCAACAAAGACCCAATGCAGCCAAAGATAAATAAAATAAAAATAAATTTAAAAAAAAAAACACTACTATTAACAGTCTCCTTCCTATGAATTCGAGTATTCTATCCTCGACTCTGATATGATTAACACATTTACTCTGAAAAAATTTCCTACCACTAACGCTAGCCCTATGCATATGACACGTCTCATCACCTATTATATCAAGCATCCCTCCACAAACATAAGAAATATGTCTGACAAAAGACTTTGATAGAGTAACTAACAGAGGTTTAAATCCTCTTATTTTAAGGATCACAGAAACTGAACCTACCCTTCAGAGTTCAGAATTCTTCATGCTTCCATATTACGGCATATTCTATAATAAGGTCAGCTAAATAAGCTCTTGGGCCTCAAAAATGTTGGTTTATACCTTTCCTGCACTAATAAATCCCATCATCTTTATTATCATCTTAACAACCGTTATCTCAGGAACTGAACTGTAATTGTAATAACCAGCTCCCACTGATTATTAATCTGAATCAGCTTCGAAATAAATATACTAGCCATTATTCCCATTATAATAAAAAAATTTAACCCATGAGCTATAGAAGCATCCACTAAATATTTTCTAACACAACCTGCCACATCAATACTACTTATAATAGCAGTTATTGTTAACTTGCACTCCGGCCAATGAACCATCACAAAAATATTCAATCCAACAGCAGCAATAGCCCTAACCATAAATCCAGGCCTATCCCCATTCCACCTCTCAGTGCATCCCGTTAATAGCAGGCTCAATGTGATTAACATGACAAAAACTTGCACCCCCGTCAGTACTATATCAAATCTCACCATCTGTCAACCTAAACCTAGTATTATCTATATCTCTGTTATCCATCTTAATTGGGGGTTGAGATGGATTAAACCAAACCTCATTCAACATGCATGTAGTGGAGGATATTTTGCAACCACATGGATATAACGGAGAGTACTTTGCTAAATGAAATAAGTTAGAGAAAAACATACTGTATGAGTATCACTTAAATGCAGAATATACAAAATAAAACTCGTGAACAAAAAACACTCAGAGAATGAACTAGTGGCTCCCAGTGAGGAGAGGGAGGAGGAGGGGTAATACTGGGGCATGGGATCAAGAGGTACAAGCTACTACGTATACAGTAAGCTTGAAGAATGTATTGTACAACACAGAGAACACAGGCGATGCTTCATAGTAACTGTAAGTGGTGTACAATGTAAAAGTTTGGAATCGCCACACTGTACATCTGAAAGGAACGCTGCTGACTGACTACACCTCAGTGAGGTCACGCAGACATAACCGTGAGGCTGGGGCTGGGACCCATCCCCTACACTGTTCAAGGTCACCTGCAGTCCCTGCTGTCCTGGCATTGCCGGGTCTTCTTCCCGTCTCTCCAGACTCTTCTTCCTGGGCGGGGAGGCAGTTCTGGTCTGTCTCAGGCTGTTCCTCTCAGAGATGAGGCGTCAGCCTGGCCTGAGCATCTGCAGGTGACCCTTCTCCAGCATTAACGTGGCACAGCGGGTAGGTCCGTGCTCCCTGGGCTCCAGCCCCGCTCCTGAGGTGGACGAGGTCTAAGCACGGCCGCATGCGTCTCCCGGCCCTGTATGCCCGCCCAGGAGAAGGGGGTGAGCGGCCTGAGAGCTTCGGCCTTCGCTCTGCCAGCCGCCCACCCACCCACTGGGCTGTGAGGCACCTAAGACCCGTCCGGCCCGGCCAGGCCCAGACAACCCCCAGACTCGCGAGCACAGTGGGCATCATAACTGAAGCCGGCCAGTGAGGGGCCGGGTCTCTCACGGCGACAGGGACCTGGGGCCAGCCCCGGCCGTGTGAGGAGCCAGAGACAGTCCTCCGCCGGGTCCCTCCTTCCCTGTGACACGGGCTGCAGTAGGGCCCCCTGGGACGACCTGCTCCAGGTCCTGCAGCACCTGCTGCGCGGTACGCATTCAGTAGGCACTGAGTGCGGAGGTGACGGCATCTGTCGCAGCAGTGGCAGAAGTGTCTCCGGAGAACACTCAGCGGGCGAGGAGCAGTAGTCACCAGCTCTGCGTGTGGTCACCTCGCTGGGGGAGGGGGAGGGGCAGGTGGCGGTGTTCCCAGGCCGGCCTCCCCAGTCGCCGGCATCCTTGCCCGCGGAGCAGAACAGGAGGCCTCCGTGCACGTGTGTCTGCAGAGGACAGGCCGCAGCCAGGACCTGCAGGATCCGGGCTTCCCCAACACGGAGCCCCACGGCCCGCCCTCCTGCGTCCCGCCACCCTCCCCGCTCAGCTTCCCCCGGGCCCCGCCTAGCAGGGTCACGGAGCTGCCCGGCCTGGGGGTCATTCCAGGTGTCCACCTCCTGCATCACCCGGTCGCTTTCTGTCAGACTGGGGAGGTTGCTCAGGAAGCTAACAGACCTGCCCCATGACCCTGAAATCCTGCTTCTGGGTATTTACGGGTAGGACACAAAAAACAAGATCTCAAAGAGATAAAGGTTTCACCGTGTGTACACGCTACTGGGTACACGAGTGTTTACTGTGCACCCGGGGAGTAGCCTGCACCTGTGTGGATACAGGCTGGGGTTTGGGGAGGACGGGGCAGGAGCTGGGACCCACCACGGTCAGAGGCAGATCAAGTCGGCCCTGTAAGAGGAGGGTGTCTGGAGGGTCTCGGAGATCAGAGCCCAGGCGGCGGGGAGGGGGACCTGAGCCTCTGCACCGAAGAGAACATCCAGATCTTCTCACCTTCGAGTCCACCTCTCCCGCTGCCTCAAGGGCCCCGTCCGCGCCCCGTCTAAGGCCTCTTCGCGCTGGTGCCAGGGGCCGTCCAGGCCTTTCTCAGCAGCCGTCCTCCCCCTGCACCTGACCGTTTCCTCTCCTGCTTTATGACGGGCAGCCCACAAACGTGCAGCGACAGCTCCCGACACTGAGAGGTCCCGGGAGCTCACTCCTCCAACCGCCACTGTCCCTCTTCACGGAACACCGGGCAAGGATCTCCCATGCACGCGGCCCCCCGTCCCTAGCCGCCCGCGCCCTCTGCCCCACCCCCCCATCAACAGGCCTGGCTCCCTCACCACCTCCCGCCACCCGTCCCCGCCCCATGGGCACCGGTACCGGACCCTGACGGCGTTCACTCGCTCGCTCCGCCTTCACGAGGCTCCTCCTGGGGGTCCTGGACGCCACCCCGTCTTGATCCTTCCGTCCTCCCGCTGCTTCCCCGTCTCCCAGCCTCTCCTCCATCGTGCCCTCCACGGGCGCCCCCCGGCCCAGCTTTCAGCCACATCTGTTCCCCACAGGCTCCCAGGTTTTACCTCCGCCCAGCTGCACAGCCAGCCTCCCTCGAACATCTTGTCCGGTGTGTTGGGCAGGCGTCGGGCTCCACTCCACCCCAAACCGGCTTTGATTTTCTCCTCAACAGCCTGTCTTCCTTCAGCTTCATCTTTACTGCCTGTTTACGTCACAACTCCTGGCATCGTCCTCGATTCCGCCGTTTGATTCCTGAACATCCACTCCGTCAGCAGGTCCCGCTGGCTCTGCCTGCAGGATGTACCCGGAAGCCACACCATCACCTCCACCCACGTCTCCCCAGCTTCCCGGCCTCCGCCGTTGCCCCGTTGCTCCCTACAGCCTGGTCCACACGGCAGAGCGACCCTGTTGCTAGAGTGGGCACACAGCCGCCCTCAGCTGAAGGTCCCCCAGCAGCCCTGTTCTCAGGGTCGGAGCTGCAGACCTCACATGCCGGCCAGGCTGCCAGCGCAGTTCCCTGGGGGTGGCCTGGGGCCCCAGAAGTCACAGCTGGGTTCCCATCAGCCCCAGGGCATTATTCCCTCCGCGCTCACGTTCCCGCAGTTACAGGCCAAGGTTCCAGGCACTGGTACCGTTACGACCAACAAATGCAGAAACGGGTGTTAACGCTTCTCGCTTCTGTCAGTCGAGAATAAGATAACAAAAATGTATAATTTCCTCTTCTCAGTAGAGGGTTGTTTTTGGAAAGCAGTTCTCATAAAACAAGAAATGTTTTACGTTAGTATATAATGGGCTTACTATATTTTAGTGATTACCATAAATGAAAACTGAGACAACTATAGACACAGCCCACCAAATCCCAGCTCCACGCTCTCCTCTGTAAAGTCAGGAGTTGTCCAGTCCTGAGACCAAACACGTGAGGACACTGCCTGACAGAACGCACGGCAGCCACCCCTCCATCCTTAGGTCCCGTCGCTGTCCCACCCAACACTTGTCAAGACGGTAGAAAATCCAGGCGAGAGGGATTCATTCCTGCCCTGGGGTTGTACACGGGGACAAGTCGGACTCACCTCCCACTGCGGGGGTGACAGCCAGGAGCAGGTGGTGCCACCAACGGGAAGTCAGAGGAAACAGCAGGGGTGGAGGTGTCTGTCTGAGCTGCTCTAACAGGGCTGGACTTGGGGCTTGAGCACGAGTCGAGTCCTCACAGCCTAGAGACTGGACGTCCAGGATCAAGGTGCCGGCAGATTCAACGTCTGGTGAGGCTTCTTCCTGGTTCACAGACAGCATCTTCTCCCTGTGTCTTCACGTGGCAGAAGGGCTGGGGGCTCTCAGGGGTCTCTTATCAGGGCACTAATCCCATTCACAGGGGCTCCACCCTCATGACATCATCACCTCCCAAAGGCCAACACCATCACTTCAGGCATTAGGATTCCACAGGAGTTTGGGGGACACACATTCAGATCATAGCGCTAAACCAACGTACAGGATTCATGCAGAGAGCAGACCAAAGGGTCAGACCTCATTAGGGGAGGAAGGGGGATGAGGAATCCAGTCAGATGTTGATGGTGGTCAGAAGTTGAGCCTGGGGAGCTCTGGCTAAACTGACACAACAGGAATCTTGCTAAAATGGACAATGAAAATACAGACGCTGAAGCCTGAAGGGTCAGGGCCTAGTTGGGAACTGCTCAGAGGAGCCCAACCAGTTTGGTCCGGGAGCGACTGTGACCCTCCTCTGCTCCAGACCACGTGGCACTTCTGTCACACTGGTCCAGGCTGTCCCTTCTACAGGGTGCAGAGGGGCGCAGCGTTCCTGGAGCCCCAGTCCTGTTCCCAGAGCTCCACAGGCTCCCCTGGGGCGTGTGACAGGCAGACCTCAGACGTGAACCCAAGATCTCTCCATCACCGGAAACTGATCACAACAACACGAATCACACGACTTGGTAGGTGTTCCGGTACATATAAAGCTTGCTTACGCTATGTTTCAATCTGTTATGTATACAGACTTACATCTGAACAGCCTACACACCTTAACACTTCATCGTTAAAAAACACTAACCAGCACCTGAGTTTTCCAAGTCAGAATCAGGAAAATCACTGTCACACGTCAAATGATGAAAGTCTGAAACACTCTAAGAATAACTAAAGCATGACAAAATGAGCAAATGCAGTTGGAGAATCGGCACCAGATTTGCTCAACGCAGGATTGCCACAGACCTTGGATCTGTAAGAAACACAGCATCTGCAGAGCACAGAGCAGTGGTCGCCGGAGCCCGTGGGGAACAGCAGAATCGTGAGCGGCAGCTACCCGGGAGAGATGTGTTAACTGACCCAGTGCCAGGAGAGTCACCCAGGGTCCCGCTCAAGGAGCACCTACCCTCAGTGCAGGACCAGGCGGGGGTCTCACGTGCAGGAGGCACAGCTGCCCATTGCCCTCTCCTCAGCCCTGCAAATGACGGCATTTCCCACAGTGGTCGGGGGACTCGGCCCTTGTCCTTCACGTTCAGAGCCTGCCATCTCTTGGAAAAGCGTTACTGACCCTGGGTTTGCCTCGTACCTGGTTCCTCAGGGCTCCGTCCTGCAGGTCGGCCCCTTGGGTGGAGCGGGAGGGGCTGCACAGGCCAGACCTGGGCCAGCCCTCCAGACCCCAGAGGCCTGGGCCACCTTCCTCCCCTGCTGCCCAGGAAATTCCAGAGAACTCGGTGCTCTGACGGCACGGGGTCCGCTTCTTACTTTTAAAGGTGAGCAGTTTCCCCCGACGGAGGCTTTGCTGGGGTGAGACCCCCTTTCCAGCTCTGGCCCGGTGGTCACGCAACAACGCCCCGGGATCAGCCAGGACGTGACAACACGGTTCCCTGCGTAGAGTCTGAGTGTCTTATCCTGATCCCCCCCGGAGGGGATCCTGCTTGTCGCATCTTCATTTTGAAGTAGCAGCACAGGCGACCTATGTCTTGTGAAGTGACCCCACTTCCTCACAGCTCAGAAGACACTGAAATACATACACCTGTGGTTTCTATTACATTACGTTTAAAACTGTACCATCAGAGACTTCTCTAGTGGCGCAGTGCTTAAGAATCCACCTGGCGGTGCAGGGAACATGGGTGCAAGCCCTGGTCCGGGAAGATCCCACATGCCACAGAGCAACTAAGCCCGTGCGCCACAACTACTGAGCCTGGGCTCTGGAGCCTGTGAGCCACAACTACTGAACCTGCGTGCCACAACTACTGAACCTGCGTGCCACAACTACTGAAGCCAGCACGCCTAGAGCCTGTGCTCCGCAATGAGAAGCCACCGCAGTGAGAAGCCCGTGCACCACAAAGAAGAGTAGACCCCGCTCGCCACAACCAGAGAAAGCCCGCGCACAGCAACAAAGACCCAACGTGTCCAAAAATTAATTTTTAAAAACCTGTACAATCAGAGAAAGGAAATCCTGTGTCACAGCTGCTGATGAAATCCACAAACATCGTCTTACCGTGTTGAAGCCCCAGGCTGAGACCCGCACTCCGTCCGCTGCACCAAGGGCACACCCGCTCAGCCCGCAGCACAGGACGGCGCGTGGGGACAGAGCCCGGCGCCCCGGGCCTGGATCTCAGCGGCGACAACTGGCCTTGCGGCCACGGGCAGCTGGCCCCTCCCTCCGGCTTGCTCCTCCATCTGTGAGCTGAGCCTGGTCCTCACGGCCCCCGAGTTGCAGGCTCCACAGCCCCACCCCTCGGCTCACCCGAGAACAGCCGGGTAGGAGTATCTGTGCTGCCAGGGGCAGACAGACATGACCCAGCCTGTGTCGAGGGTGAGGGGCTGCGGAGGGGTAGAAGCCTCAGGTCCCCCAGCGGGCCGAGCGCAGATGAGGTTCCCTCAGCAGGTGACCTCTGTCCCCCGGGACAGCCTCCCTCCAGCCCACAGCTCCGCCTGCCCTGCGTCAGCCTCCCCCTCCAGCTTCATCTGCCGTGAAGGGTTCGTCGTTAGGAGAGCCGTGTACTAGTCCTCTCCGCCGAAAGCTAGACGTTTACCTCGGGCAGTCACCTCCTCGCTCCGGGTCAGGCTCGCCTCCCCGGGAGCTGAGATGCTGGACCGGTCCACGGGACCAGCTGGTGTCCGTCCTGGCGGCGGTGTGGGGGGGGTCTACACCCACCAGATCCGGAGCCCTGGGCTCCTCCAGCCTTCGTCCTCCACTCAGGAAGTGCTCTAGCCAGGAGGGAAGGGAGGACTCCAGGCCTGGGAGGAAGGAGCTGCCTCTGAGTTCTGAGAACTAAACAACTGAAAGACTGGCTATTTCTGGTAACGAGTTACTTGCGTTTTCAGACCAACTGGGAAGGCCTGGCGTCTCAGGGTGCTGAGCCCAGCTGGACCAGGTTTCCCATCAGGGGCTTTCTGGAGATGGTGCATTCGAGCACCTTCCTAGGTGACACGTCACAAGTGAATTAGTGTCACGGTTACTGAACCAGGTTCGTTCTGCCTGGTGCAGGGCCAGCCAAGACGCTGAGCTGCCGAGGTCTGCGGCAAAAAGGGCTCAACTGCAAGGCAGCCAAGCAAGGAGGCTGGAGAAAAAATCTCAGATCTGCCTCCCAGAAGGCAAGGGGCTGGGGTACTAATGGGACAGCGAATAGGGCTACCGTGATGGGCAAAAGGTGTGTAATCGTCCTTCTGCGCAGGCGTAACTAGGCTCCAGGCCTCTGCACGTTCACAAGGTCTCCAGTGCAGGCGCAGGCCCAGTTGAGGGGTCGGTGGTCCGACCCCATCTCAACTGGCTGAGCCCTAACTCGACACAGCTGACTCCAAATTCCTGGAGAACAACTCCGACAAACACTTACTGATTAGGCTGCCTGGAGGCCACGCAAGTCTTCACAACCTTCGTCAGGGATGGCAGGTGGAGTGCGTCTAAACCACGGGTTCAAGGTTCAGCACCGCCATCTTCTCATCGTTCCTCAACCTCCAGGGAGAGGGGTGAGGATGCTTTTGGCTACTCCCTGCTGCTAAGGGGCAGAGAGCCAACAAGCGCTTGAGAAGTCAAACCGTCAAGCACTCATTTGAGTGTACTTTCTTGTTTCTGGTTCGATGTTAACATTGACCCAATAAATAAATACCACCCAGGCACCAGCTGTCAAGGCAGCCACGGGACCAAGACTGATAACTGAAACTGCAAAGACATACCGCTCAGGAGCACAGAGAATGCCAGCCATGGTTAACATTTAGGATTTTTAGGGATCCAGGGAAAGACAGGGGTCAGGTGATCAGCCTCATAGGTTACCAGAGCAACCAAAGTAGAAGTCCTTCCAAACCTAGGAAATCAGAAACAAAGGACTACCACGAGAACAGATCCTTCTTATAACAAGTTATTTAAATTGCCTTCTGAAGCGTCTGATGTGACCAAAGCCACCACTACAGCAAACCCACTCACCTTGATTTCTTTCTCGCAGCTTCTGAAAAGCAGCTGAAGATCTGTCGGGGTTCACCTGCCCCTGAAAGAAGTCAGTGTCGGGGTCTGGAACCAGACAAGGTTTGGATGATCTCGGTCGCGGTCTTCCTTCTGCAGCGTGGTTTCCGTTTCCCATCGCATTTCTCACAAGGTCCCGTCCAGCAGGAATGAAGCCGGTCTCCTGGATGTTTATCCTCCAAGATTTCAGCCTAGGGTTTCTGTGTAATTGCCTTTAAAAGCTTCATAAAAAGGGTTTTGCTACGAGTCCAAACTTGGGGGTCCAGGTGTAGCAGCGCCCAGTCGCTCCCAGGAATCCCACAGTTGCCTCCTGGTGGCAACTGCAGTCCTGGCTAGAGCTTCCCTCCCAGCAGGGAGCAGCTCTCTGTCCTTGAGTTCAAAACCCCAGAATATTTAACAAAGGGCTGAGAATCTACCTTTTTCTTGGACACCTTACAGCCTCGTTCAGCCAAGAAGGTCGAAGTCAAACCCATACCTTGGTCTCAGGAGTCCTTTGTCTCACTGGTAATCAGGGCTCCCCCGTTTAGTTCAAGGTCCCTCAGGTCTCGCCAGGACTTCTCCAAGTAGTGTGAGAATTTTTAACTCCCTGAGGAAGCACCGTCCAGCAGTACTGGAGTTTAACTCCTTTATCTCGACCTTCCCATTCGAAAGCAGACAACTCTTGGGATTCAAAACTCAAGGGTGTGCAAAAAAGGTCTCCTTCAAGTCCAAGGTGGTAACCCAACAAGAGTCTGTGGAAAGAGTCATCAGCAGAGGATGGTTAGGGGCTAGGGATGAATTCCTACAACTTGTTAATTGCTCTTCAATCATGTACACACATTCACCTGTGGACCAATCACCAAGTGACCAGCAGGAGAATATTGGGTCATAATGCAGGGAGGCTGTGAGGACTTCACCCGGCGCTTTGCTGGCTACTTTAATGGATAGTGCACTAAGTTTGGCGTGTCTGCCCCCCTACAGAGCCTGACCCGCACAGGTGCAGCCACCTCCGCTCTTCCCAGCGCCCCCCATCCGCCCATCCCCCAGACTCACCCTCCGTGGTATCGCTCCGGGAATCACTGTTTTTGAGGTTAGAGTGATAGAGCCTGCAGCGTGCAGGCCTGCTCTGGTGGTGCTTTAATATCCACTCAGCGTCCAGGTGCAAAGGCAACCCTGGTATTTAATTAAATCAATCTCATCCCAGAAGGGGAGTGAGGCCATCAGGCATGTACGGAAAACTATCAGTGGTTCTTCCTCAGCCGGAGAAAAGGTTTTCTCAAGGGCTCTCCGCACACCCCTGTTACTAACGGTTTCAAGACAAAGTTTAGAAAGCCGGATATTTAAAACCGAGTTCCCCCCACCTCCTGTGTTGATAAGCCCCACCCTTGACTTCCCACTGCCACGTCACCCGTATGGAAGACAGTGACAGACTCGGAGCGATCATCCTTGGTCACTGGCATCAGCAGTTACCTGGGGCACCTGAGCTGCCACCTGCTTACCTTCAAGAGTCTCAGAATGGGGCACTCTTCCAGCGTCCCTCCTGCCCGCAATATCCACATTTGGCGGGGGGGGGGGGTCCCTCTATCAGGCTCCGCATTCAAGGGGGGGCGCTTGAGGCCTCCTACCTTTTGCCAAGTCCCTCATGGGGGCCTCCGTTTGGTCCGGCTCTTCCCTGGGTTCAGCCGGCCGCCAGCAGAATAGCCTGTTGCATTCTCCTTTGTTCCCTTTTCTCCTGAACCTGGTCCCTGCGATTAAAAACAAGACAATGAGACACAGACAGACATGAACACATGAGACCAGAAACCAGAGCCCCAGCCTCCAACCCCGGTACCTCAGCAGCCGCGACCTTTCCTATTGTCCCCCAAACGCCCGCCAGCCGGGCCTCCAGCCACCATCGGGTCAGGACCATCCAACGATCGAGACACAGGTGTGTTTCTTTAACGAGATCACTCACCCAGAAGACGTCTCCCTATCCAAACCCCAAAACCGTTTTTTTGGCACAAAACGAAACAAGCACAGAAGGTCGGGGTGCCCGGTGGGGAACTGGGGGACGGCCCTGGAGCCAAGGGACCCGAGCCTCGGGCCAAGGTTCCGCCGGACTCCCTCCCGACCGGCTTCCAAATCTGTTACCAAACCAAGTTCGTTTTGCTCAACGCACAGCAAACAAGTTTAGAAGCAAGGAGAGGTTTACTCACAGCCAAACCAAGAGAAGAGAGAGCGCCTCAAGCCCCCCTTAGCGAAGGCCAGGCTTTGCCGGGTCAGGAATGAAGCGGCCGGAAGGGGTGGGGCCTGGGCGGCGTGGGGCACGTGGTGGGCGGGCTGAGGCGGGGGCGGCGTGGGGTACGTGGGGGGCGGGCTGAGGCGGGGGGGAGGGGCGTGGGGCACGTGGGGGGCGGGCTGAGGCAGGGGGCGTGGGGGGGACGTGGGGGGGCGGGCTGAGGCAGGGGCGGGGGTGGCGTGGGGGACGTGGGCGACGTGGGGGGCATGTGGGGGTCGGGCTGAGGCGGGGGGGGCGGCGTGGGGCACGTGGGGGGCGGGCTGAGGCGGGGGGTGGGGCGTGGGGCACGTGGGGGGCGGGCTGAGGCAGGGGGCGTGGGGGGGACGTGGGGGGCGGGCTGAGGCGGGGGGAGGGGCGTGGGGCACGTGGGGGGCGGGCTGAGGCCGCAGGTGCGGGCGTGGGGGATGTGGGGGGCGGGCTGAGGCAGGTGGTGTGGAGCACGTGGGAAGCGGGCTGAGGCGGGGGCAGCGTGGGGCACGTGGGTGGCGTGGGCAGTGCGGGGAGGGCGCAGGGAAAGGGGTAAGGAGAAGGTGCGTAAGGGTCCTTCTGCGCAGGCGTAACTAGGCGCCAGGCCTCCCCAAGGTCACCAGGTCTCCAGTGCTTGGGCGGGCCCAGTTGAGGGGTCAGTACTCTTCTCCAGTCTCAACCGGCTCAGCCTAAGCTCGAGGCAGCTGAGCCTCCAAGCTGCTGGAAAACAGCTCAGGCAAACAGCTTACTGTTTAGGCTCCCTGCCGCTTGGAGGATATGAAGTCTTAAAATGACCTTGATTAGTGACGGCAGGTGCAATGCACTGACTCATTACCCACGGTTTCAGTTTGAGCCTCAAACGAGGGATGTGGCTGTGATCCTTGACTTATAAGGGGGTTTTTAAAATGAGATTGATCACAGGAATAGAGCCGCCAGGAGACGTTCAATGGCTCACGGTCAGTGTCCGAGGTTGAAACCTGGCCCGACTAATAACAGGGTCTGGGTGGGGACACAGAGTGTCTCATGCCCGCTGAAACCCGGGGCAATGCCTCTGACGAGTGTTGAATGACTTAATATAGGAAAGCAAATATCTCAACTTAATCTCATATTTTATTTTAGACTGACAGCCAGCCCTTCCGAGGATCAGAACCTCAGGAACGGAAGTGGCCTTAAAAATCATACAACCCAAGTTTAAAATGTGTTTTAGAGCATCACATAAGCAAACAACCTGACCTATAGGGGTTCAGAGAAAGAAGAAACCGCTAGGCGGCGGGGGCTACAACGGAGACAAGTCTTAAGCCCCGAGTTAGATGGGAGCTCTGAGGGCACAGGTGTGGCCTGTATGGATGTGCAGGTTGTTGACTGCACGAGGGACTTGTGGCAGCTGAAATCCAAGAGCTCCACTCACCAAGCCCTGTACTTCCACTTTGTGGACCGGTAGGAGAAGGGCAGTGATGAACCTCGTTCAGGGGGCAGAATCTATCAGTGTGGGTTTAAGGAGAAGGGCTGGACCACCTTCTAGAACTGGGGCTTCATGGAGGGAGAAGCGAGCAGACTGGGGGCCAGTTTCAGCAGAGATTAAGTAGGAATCCGCCCTGCTTTCCTGCGGTGCCTGGCAAAACAGAATCCCTCAGCATCCGCTGGATGCAAGTAACAGCAGTACAAGCAATAAATAGTGATACAAGTAATAAATAGTGATACAAGCCATAAATAGTGATACAAGCCATAAATAGTGATACAAGTAATAAATAGTGATACAAGCAATAAATAGTAGTATAATAGTGATACAAGCAATAAATAGGGATACAAGTAATAAATAGTATATGTAATAAATAGTGATACAAGCAATAAATAGTATAAGTAATAAATAGTGATACAAGCAGTAAATAGTGATACAAGCAATAAATAGTGTAAGTAATAGTGATACAAGTAATATATAGTGATACAAGCAATAAACAGTAGTACAAGTAATAAATAGTGATACAAGGGATAAGAGCACAGCCACCACCACTCTTTTTACTTCCCCTGTGTCATTAAAGGCTTCATTACATTTACAAGGAAGTTCGGGCTTGACTTTTATTGTTTTTTTCCAATTTTTTTAAAAAGATATATTTGACATATAGCATTGTATTAGTTTCAGGTGTACAACATAATGATTTGATATATGTGTATATTGTGAAATAATCATCACAGTAATTCTAGTTAACATCCATCCCCTTATATGGTTACACAATGTTTTTCTTGTGATCTTTTAAGATCTACTCTCCTAGCAACTTTCAACTATACAATATTGTTAACTTTAGTCACCATGCTGTACATTACATCCCCAGAACTTATCTTATAACTGCAAGTTGGTAGCTTTTGACCCTCTTCACCCATTTCGCCCATTCCCCACCCTCTCATCTCTGGCAACTGTCAATACAATCTCTGTATACACATATGTATACATATATATATATATGTATATATATATATACATATATATATATGTATATATATATATACACACACACATATACACACACACACACACACACACTACACCTTCTTCATCCAGTAATATGTTGATGGACACTTGGGTTGTTTCTATGTCTTGGCTATTGTAAATAATGCTGTGGTGAACATGGGGGTGCAGATATCTTTTCCAGATAGCAGTTCTGTTTCGTTTGGATAAATACCCAGAAGTGGGATTACTGGACCATATGGTAGTTCTATTTTTAATTTTTTTAGGACTCTCCATATTATTTTCCATAGTGGCTGAACAAATTTACTTTCCCACCAACAGTGCACAAGGGTTCCCTTTTCTCCACATCCTCACCAACACATTTCTTGTCGTTTTGATAATAGCCATCCTAACTGGTGTGAGGTGATGTCTCATTGTGGTTTTGATTTGTATTTCCCTGATGATTAGTGATGTTGAACATCTTTTCATATGCCTGTTGGCCATTTGTATGTCTTCTTTTGAAAAATGTCTATTCAGTTCCTCTGCCCATTTTTAATTAGATTGTCTGTTTGGTTTTTTTGGCTACTGAGTTGTATGAGTCCTTTATATATATTTTGGGTATTAACCCCTTATCAGAAAAAGAGGCTATCTATTCCCCATTGTATAACCGGGAGGAAGTGTGAGATCATCCATCCCAACTCACAGGGCTGAGAAATTAAACACTTTATCCAGTCATCCAACTAGCTGAAGCATGGCTAAGGTGAAGACATACATCTTTCTATTTTCAGCCAAATGCACGTTTTATTACCCCAGGGTGTTGCTTCTTATGAGTAATGTTTAACTAGCTTATCATTTTCAATTAAGATTCCCATGTCTGTTTTCAGAAAAGGAAATGCTTAGGAGATTTCAGAAAATGGTATCATTTTCCCCCTCAAATTAGTTCGTTGATTTTTTTCATCTTCAGCAACGTGGTGGTCTTGTCTAAGTTTCATTTGGGAAGGAAATAGGAAAACAACAATACTGTGAGCATACACTGAGTCATAGCTTTTTCTCAAATGCTTTCAAATCTTGGCTGGATCTGACCCAGCAAGGGCCAAGAACCAGAAAGGGTGGGGCTCTTTGTATTTGAAAATAGCTTCTTTGTTGTCTGCTTGTTAAATAATTCAGTCAGATTTAAATTTGGGGATAATTAGGTGAAAATCAAAAAAGGTAAAAAGTGATAAAAGCTAATTAAAATGTCTGATTTGGGATGTAGTAAGAAAACTGAATCTATTGGTACTAAGGGCTTGCCAGTAAAATTGGCACCTTATGGGGGAGTGTCTGGTAGACCCAGTGTCCCTAAGCTGAAGGTGGCTTGTGACACAGAACTTATCCTGATCATTAGTTGAAGTTAATATCTGTGACAGTATTGCTCTGATTGATGCTTTATACCCAGGCAAGCACACAAAACCTAACAAAGCTACAATACCATCCATCTGGAACTATAATATAAAACACAGTGTTTCTATCCGCATAAGTAAACCAAAGAGAAAAATAATAGAATTGAACATGAAATTATTTAAATTTTATATCAAATGTTGCTGCCCCCAAAGAAGTAAGTTTAATTAGAGAGGAAGGAGGGAGAGCCTTGAGAGTCTGAAAGGAGGCCGCAGGGATGATGAACTCTAACATTCACAGTGTTTCTTTATCACATTAAAACTCACTTCAGGGATTCCCTGGCAGTCCAGTGGTTAAGACTTCGCCTTCCAATGCAGGGGTACCGGTTCGATCCCTGGTCAGGGAGCTAAGATCCCACATGCCTTGAGGCCAAAAAACCAAAACATAAAACAGAAGCAATATTGTAACAAATTCAATAAAGACTTTAAAAATGGTCCACATCAAAAAAAAAAATCTTATGAAGAATAGTCTCTTTAAAAAAAACTCACTTCAAATTCTGCCTCTTCTTTACCTTGATACCTGACTCACTTAAAAAAAATGAACTCGGGGCTTCCCTGGTGGTGCAGTGGTTGAGAATCTGCCTGCCAATGCAGGGGACACGGGTTTGAGCCCTGGTCCAGGAAGATCCCACATGCCTCGGAGCAACTAAGCCCGTGCACCACAACTACTGAGCTCGTGAGCCACAGCTACTGAGCCCACGAGCCACAACTACTGAAGCCCACACGCCTAGAGTCCGTGCTCCGCAACAAGCAAAGCCACCACAATGAGAAGCCCACGCACCGCGACAAAGAGTAGCCCCCGCTCACCGCAACTAGATAAAGCCCGTGCACAGCAATGAAGACCCAACGTAGCCAAAAATAAATAAATAAAATAAATAAATTTATTTAAAAAAAATGAACTCCCTTGAGGTACAATTTACATACTATAAAGTCAATGGACCCATTTTAAATATACAGTGAGATGAGTTTAGAAAAATGCATACACCTATATTACCGGCGCCCCAGCCAACATCTCCATCGCCCCAAGTACCCTGGGGGGGGCCTCCTCCCAAGCTATCCCCCCTCTTGCCCTAGACTTCACTGTAGATTATTTTGCCTGTTCCAGAACTTCATGTACCTGGGAATAGACAGTTCTACGTGTCTGACTTCTTTCACTCAGTTAACCTTTGCAGATTTATCAATATTGTTCTTTTTGATCACCGAGTAGCATTCCGTTGTATGGATGTAAAAGGATTTGTTTATCTAGTCACCTATTTATTGATGGGTTGTCTCCATAGGGGCTGTTTTGAATAAAGCTGCCAAGAACATTCCTTGTACAAGTCTTTTTATGTAGTTGGGATAAATACCTAGTGGAATTGCTGGGTCAGATGGCACTTATACACTTAATTTATGAGACTGCAGGCGGTGTTCCCAATACAATGTCCTATCTGTGCCCCCATCACCAACATACAAGAATTCCAGTCGTCCCACAGCCTTGCTGACACTTGGTGTTGTCAGAATTCTCCACTTTATCATTCCAGGAGCTGCCTCATGAATTAATCTTTCGAATAACTACAAGAATTAAACTGTAGTGTGATCTGCTAACACGGTCTAGTGGGAAAGGCAGAAACCAATGCAGCTGACCCTTGAACAATGGGGGGGTGGGAGCACTGACCCCCAAGCCATCGAAAACATGGGTACTGCTATCTCTGCCTCAAAAACAAAGGAAATGGTCCATGACTCAGCCAAGGGCAGGAAGCTGAAACAGTCTGGATGGGATCAGGACTCAACCCCTAGTTCTTTTGATTCCACATGTTGTGATCTCTAATCAAACACAAACTTTCCCCAAACTTAGTCAATTTAAAGATCTGTAAAATGAAAATACAGGTACTACGCTTATAGAAAAAAAAAATTCGCATATAAGCAGACCCTTGTAGCTCAAACCCGTTCAAGGGTCAGCTGCAATTATATACTCCAAGCTGCCCTTGATCTCTGCAGCCTGCAGGTAAAGAGCAAGGCAGAGGCACAAGGCACCTTCCACCTGCTTTTGCATCTGTGTGCTCACCTGAGCTTACATTTCTGTAAAGTAGAGGTTGGGACTTGATTCTGCTGGAGGTCGGGAGGGAACCATCCTAGGTCTCTGAGATTCGGCGTGACTGCGTCCGATCTGCTTTGTGCATCCTCTGGCCGCTGTGCAGAGGCTGGCCGTCAGGAGGATGAAACTTAAAAAGGGAAAACAGAGACACATGACACAGCCCAGCCTCTGATCTTGAAAGCTGACTGTAGGGCGGGAGAGAGTGTAGGCGGAGAAACGGGCAGGTCTGAAAACACCTTAACCAGGAAGGTACCGTGTCAGCTAAGGGAGAAGGCAGCTTCGAGCAGCCAGGCCTCAGGGTGCAGAGCTCGGCACAGAGACAGAGCTGCCCGCTCGCTGCCCGGGGGCAGCAGCCGGGGACCAACCGGGTCCTCAGCCAGATATTTCAGCAGAGTGATGGCAAGAGAAAGAACTTCTACTCACAACACTTCTGACACCAAGCGTGTGGGTTTTTCCGCACGCCAACCAATCCTCCGACACCAGCTGGGTGTGCTACCATCCACACGGAATCAGCATCACATCCCGCAGTTGAGGGCTTGGTGCCACGATGCCCAGCTCCACACACCAGCCCAGGTCCCTCACGCTTCTGACTTGGGTCCCCACAAGCCCTTTCTTGGGTTCAGGGATTTGCTCACAGAACTCATGCAAACACTGCTTCCGTTACTGGTTTATTACCTACTAAAGGATAAGATTAAGGGATACGGACGAACAGCCAGATGAAGGGGCACAGAGGGCGAGGTCTGGGAGGGTCCTGGGGGCAGGAACTTCCGTCCGGTGGAGTTGGGGATGTGTCCACCCACCCGGAAGCTCTCCGAACCCCACAGTTAGTGAGTTTGTATGGAGGTTTCATCACGTGGGCACGATCCATCGTTAACTCAATCTCCAGCCCTCTCCCCTCCCCGAGGCTGGGGGTGGGGCCGGAAGTTCCAAGCCTCTCATCCTGGATCAGTATTTCTGAGCCATCCGGGAGCTGCCTCACTAGAACAAACATGCTCCCATCACCCAGGAAGCCCCAGGGGATTGCGGAGCTCTGTGTCGGGCACTGGGAGCAGACACACATCTGTCCGCTAGGTCACAGCTGTGTCACAACAGCCAGGCGGGAGGGGGCGCAGCGGGCAGGGGAGCTGGGAATTGAAGCGCTGAGCATCTCAGGTCAGGTTCTGCAGACACAGACCCTCGTTCAGAGTTCACGTGAAGGGTCCCAGAAACAGAGGTGGGGCCCGTCTGCAGGCACCGTGATGAAGGTCTGGAAGTTGGGGTGGGGATCTGTGGGGTGGATGGAAGCAGAGACAGGGCAGAGGTCTGAACCTGGACTACAAAGTAGCCGAGGTGGCCTTGGGCAGGAGCAGGGCTCCTCGTCCCCGAGAAAGGCGTTCATGTCCTTCTGGTGTGGATGGGAGTGGGCACAGGGAGGTCACCCTCTGCCTCAGCAGTTCTAGATACAATGGGAGTCAGCGTCCTGCTGAGAGGGAGAAGCGGCGGTTGGGGGGTCAGCCCCGTGGGATGGTCAAGGCTGGGATCATCCCTGTGGGGATGGGAATGAACCCGAGCGAAGGAAACATCCTCGAGGTTCGTGGGTGACGCAGCTCCAGAAACAAGGGGGAGAACTAGAAGCAGGGGCTGCGGGCGGGGTCGGTCTGAGCCCTTCTGTCCACTGCAGCCTCCTTTCTCCTCCGCTGCTCGGCCCACTCGGCACCAGAATTCCCAGAGCCCAGACACGGCCCTCCTCCTCCCCCTCCATTCCCCCTCCCCCTGCTCTTCCCAGCAGTCCGGGATGATAGTAAGGTCAAGGTGGCTGACTGCCCAACCCTGAGGTGTGCTGGCCTCTTACAGGACGGCAGGGGCTGCAGATGCCCTACTTCTCACCAGCGGGGAAGCTCAGGCCACCAGGACAGAAAAACAGATGTACCTACACACAGGAGTGGGGTGCGGGGCGTTCCTTTGGGCTCCTCGAATCATGGCACCTTCCTGACTGCGTGTCTCCTCGGCACCGACGACCCCTGTGCTCACCCTGCTGAGAATTAGAGCTTATTCTGGGCAGGACCAGGGCTCTCCGAGCAGGAAAGAAGCTTCTAGAACGCCCGTCCTCCTTCTCTGTCCTTTCTTGGACATTCCTTTCCAGCTCCAGCTCCCCAAACTCTGAACCGTCCTGCCAGAGGAGAGGAGGGGAGGGGGGATGGAGGGAGGGAAGAGACACAGCGCTCCAGCCCACACAAGTCCAGGTGTCACCTGCCGGCCTCAGGAGAGCCTGCCTGTGAACCTGAAGCCCTGGGATGGAGGCCTTGCACCCAGCTCCCGACCCACGTCTGCGGCTGGTGGGCGATGCCTGCCCTTCTCGGGGCCCTTCGCCTCCCCCGCTGGACACGGAGCAAAGCGAGAAAACAGCTCGGGCCTCGCGGCAAGGGCTCTGGGAACAGAACAGCCCTGTCTCCGCCTGGAACAATGCTTCCTTCTCGCCCTCCAGATTCCCGTGACGCCAGAAACGGCAGCCGCGGGAGCCGCCTCACTGATCTTGCCGGGTTCCTCCGCCTCGTCGCCGCTTCTTGGCTTTGCTTTCCCTCCCCCGCCCCCTCGTGTCCCTTTGCCCTCGGAGGGGACGCGGGTAGGGGCGGGGCGGAGTGGAGATGCTGCAGCCGCGGAAGGGCGAGCGAGAGCGAGCGAGGGAGCGGCCCGGATCAGGGCACGGGGGCTGGAGCCCCTCCCACTCGCCAGCCGCCTCCGGCCCAGCCCGCTGGTTTGGGGCTGAGCGAAGGCACCCACACACCCACCCCGGCGGTCGTTTCTGTAGAGAAGGACACGCAGCTCTGGGCAGAGCGCGTGCTCCAGGTCTGTTCTCTTTTCATGCCACGCAGTGTGTCTGAGGTTCATCTCAGCCACTGAGTGCAGTTTGTTTCTTTCTGTTACTGTCCTTTCTGATGCTGTTACACGCAGCGCTCTCCTGTGGGACCAGACCACACACTTCGTGGCTACAGCCACCCTTTGATGCAATTTGACTTGGCCCAGTTTTGAACTATGTGCACTGTTTTGAACAGTTTGAACTGTTAACGAATAAAAAAATTCTTTTAATGGTCTTTGTACGGGCCTATGTTTTCCTGTACCTTGAAGGAATACCTAAGAGGGGGGTTGCTGTGCTTGTCCTACGAGAAACTGCAAAACAAATGTTCCAAGTGATTGTACTATTTTACACTCCCATCAACAATGTGTAGTTGTGATGGTTAATTTTACGGGGCAACTGACGGCCATGGGTTACCCAGATTGAACATTTTTTTCCAGGTGCTTCCAGAGAAGATTAGCGTTTGAGCCCGTGGACTCAGTAAATGGCCCCCACCCCATGTGCGTGGAGATCGTCCAATCAACTGAGGGCTTGAATAAAACAAAAGACGGAGGAAGGAGGAATTCCCCATTTTTCTGCCTCATTGACGAGCTGGGTCATCTCAGGTCATCTTCTCCTGTCCTCCAGCTGGGATTCACACTATCGGCTCCCTTGGGTCACCGGCTTTCCTGAGTCCGATGGCACATCCTGGGGCTTGTCAGCCTCCATACTTGTGTGAGCCACTTCTTCATATTCAGTCTCTTTCTCTCTCTCTCTCTCCCCCTCTCCCTCTCCCTCTCTCCATATATGTATATAATATCCCACTGGTCAAAGAGGAAATTGCAATGGAAATTCTGATCCTCTTCCACATCAGGGCTTACAGGAAATGGTGATATATCTGAAGAACACTAGAATAAACTAGACAGGACTGGAGGCTTCAATCAGAGTTCTTTCTGCCCCAGCACCATGCCCCACCCACTTCAGCATTGCCCTTCCTGGTGGCCCTGAGCTTAGGGGGTCAACACAGCCATGGTGGAAATGGGGAAGCTGCACTCTGTGCTTCTAAGTTATGATGCTGCTACTGTATTGTCCCCATGGTCCAAAATAACATGATTTCTGAGTGAAAAATGATGACAAATAGCAGCCTCCTGAACTTCCTAAAGTTTCTTAAAATGAACTTGTGAGCCATCTATTAGAATAGTGATTCAATATGTTTTCTTGCTCCTGAAAAAAAAAAGTTAGATCCAAATTATATTATGGCTTAGTGAGCATCTACTCTTCCCAGACATCATACTGCGTTCTTTGTATAGTTCTCCCTTTTAAACATCTTATCTATGATGTAGATATTATTAGTCACATTTTCTAGATGGTGAGATGGAAGCTCAGAGACCTGTGTAAGTCACACAGAATTTTGTTAGTGTTAGAAACCAAAATAGGATCCCCAAATCGACTCCCAATCCCTTGTTTCATCCATATACAGTATAATTTCCCTCTTATCTCTGCTCCACTAGATCAGAAACGCAACACGTATCAGGATTTTCTTGTTGTGTGGTGAACTAGAACTAATTCACTTGGTCTTTCTACCTCTGTCCACCATGGCTACTAAGAAAATTGGGTAGGAGAACTTTGAATAAGCTAGTCAAAGAGCCCTAGGAAAAGAGACCCCAAATAATGTTTCTGCTATTAAAGACACTGAGAGGAAGTATCTTTTTCAATTGATTCAGACTCTAGTATCTTCCCAGGGTGCTCTAAGATAGGTCTGAAATAGTATTTAAAAACAGCTGAGTCTTTTTCCATAAAATTAGAGAATGCTAATAATAAACATTGCTAAAATAGTCCCTTACCTACTATTATTTTTTCCCAACCATTGTTGGGAAAACATAGCTTTACATGGTAGCTATGATTTATATGAGTCACAATTTGCAGGGAAAGAAATTTTACAGAGCATGGGGGCTTTAAGGGCACTTAATGTTCAAATTAGCTTTCTGACATTTAGCTACATTGTCTTCCTTCTATAAACCTAGTGAATGGTACCCTAGATCTTTAAGGTGTCTGGCAGTTCTAACGTTCTGACTTTAAATTACTTCTATGATTGAAAGATTTGGGCAGGAGATGGGAGAGGAGCCTAGGGCATGACTCATCTGTTTACCTTGTTGACCAGGTAACAGGCAACATTCTTCAGCTGTCGTTTTGGTTTGTATTCTTGTTAAAGATGCTTTGTCTCGAGTTTTGTCCTATAGCAGAAATTATAGCAATAATATGCTTCTTTTTTTAAATTATAAAACAAAGAAATGCTCCTGGCAAACAATTCCAACAGCACAGAAGGGAATTCTTGTTTATCTTAGGCGCTTCTGTGAGGAACCAAGCATATGCGTGGATTTTTAACCTCAAATGGGCTCGTAGTATAAGGATGCTTTTTAGGCCCAATAAGCGCTGTCCATTCCAAGGGTGAAAACGCAGGGTCAAGCTCTCCCTCTTACAGCATTGCTTTTTGGCTCTTACAAGATACAGAATTCTAGAACCTATGTTCACCGTCAAGGTAAAGGTGAAAATGAGCGCTTTCCTGTAAAAGGCAAGCTTTAAAAATTGTCTCGGCAATGTGTGAAATCATTGCATTTCCAAACTCCAAACACTTGGCGGGCCTCGGGGCAGCTGACCTTCTGAGGAGCCAGGAACGCCCCTGCTGGCAGGGCCAGCGAGCGAAGGGAAGGGGTGGGTGCTCTGGGGACAGCGAGGGGGGTGGGGAGATCTAGGGGTGTGATCTGCCCGGCGGACTCTGCCCACGCGCGCGCAGCCCGAGGACTCCCCGGGGAAGAGATGGGGGTCTGGGGGTCCGGGGGTGTCCTGCCGGGCGCCCCCCCTGCCCATGAGTGAGCAGCCCGAGGGCTCCGTGGGGAAAAGACACGGGTCTAGGGGTCCTGCCGGGCGCCCCCAGCCGACGTGGGCGCAGCGAGGCTGCGCTTTGAGTCGAAGGAGGGGGTGCGGGTGGCCACGTGGCTCCGCAGGAATGCGCGGGCGCGGGGGCGGGGCGCCGCCGACGAACGGGCAGGCGCGGCAGCCAGTGGGCGCCCGGCACCGCCCAATGAGGCCAATCACGGCGTGTGGGTGGGCCGGCCTCCCTGTGGGCGGGGCCGGGGCGCATCCCGGGGCCGCGGACAAGAGGAGGGGAGAGGGGTCCTCGGAGGGACGGCGGGCCGGGGTCCTGTCCCGGCTGCAGGGTGAGTGCGGGCCGGGGATGGGCGGGGGTCCTGTGGGTTGAGCGCGGGCGGGGGGCGGATGGCGGGTGGGGGTCCTGCGGGGTGAGAGTGGGTGGGAGGCGGGCGGGGGTCCTTGAACTGCGCCTCCAGCGAGCCCACCTATCGCGGGGATTCGGAGTTTCCTTTTTTTCCTTTGAAAGCTGCACTTCTGCCTGACTCCCCCGAACTGGCCAGATCCCACCGCTCCTTGAAGTCCGGGCTGCCCGCCCGCCCCAGGTTTTGGGTGACTGTGCGAGGGCCACTCGGGGTGCACCCTGACCCCGGGCACGGACCGTGCAGGTGGCGGAGCTGAGGCCCGGGACAGCCCCCGTTTACCGCGAGTCCCGGCGGTAACGGGAGCCGGGTCGAGACCCCACCGGCTGTCAGGAGGGTGCAGGAGGGACCCCAGGCCGGGGCCCCACTGACGTTGCAGGAGGAATGGCGAGTTGGGGTGTTTAGGTGGGGAGCAGTCATGTATATTTTCCGATAGAGGAAAAAGTCCTTGGCCCACTTTAGGGTGAAAATAATTACTATTGTACTTAAAAATCCCGTACGTGTTTCCTCCCCCTCCCCCATCTACCATTGTTGGGGAGACTGAAGCGGGTGTGCTGCCAGTGGTCGGCAGGTGCCTTGCTCATCCCCACCTGGCCACACCTCTCCTCTGGGAGACCCTCGGTTTGAACGTAAAAATCTGAGTAAATGTTTCAGCTTTTAATAGGACGTGAGCATTCTGAGAAAGCAGCAGACGTACTTGGTGCAATGTAATATTCTTTTCAGTTACTAGCGGTAAAAATTCTTATTAACTCAAAATGCAATGGATTTTTAGCTCTTCTTTGGTTGAGCCACAAAGTAAAAACAAAGTAGTCATCAACGTTCTGGATTTTGTGCAAGAGTTACTTAATATCCCTCCAGGTAGAACATTGGGAGGGATAATGTTTTCACTGTTCATTTATTGCTTAAAAAATATATTTTGGACATCTGTTTTCTAGGAAATAACTTTTATTATAATGGAAAGATGAGATATACTCTGTGTAATTTTAAAATGTAATTTACCCCTTAAGGTCGCACAGTGTTTACTTGATTGGCCCTGGGATATGATTTAGTGGCCACATGTGCAGTTAGGTGACTCAATGACTCTTTATGGTTTCTTGATTTCATGTCCATAAGAAAAGTCACTCATAGAAAGTGGTATTTCATAATAGATTAGTCTCTCCATACAGGCCAGATTCTATCAAAGCAGTTACAGACATTTAGGGATGAGGTAAAATCCAAAGTTATTCAAAATAGCTTTTTATCTTTTAAAAGTCGAACTTGAGTTTCTCGTTTTACCAAATTTGTCATCTTGATATTTTGACGTGCCACGTTTTCTCTGCAGTTTTTCTGGTGGGGTTAGAAGAACTTCTTGACTCTTTGGGAATTCTTGGAGATCGAGGGGTTCTGGTGGCATTTGGACCCTGGGCTGAGTTCTGGAACTGCTCACCGCCCCCCCTGGGGAGTCAGGTCCCCACAGAATTTGTTTACTCACTTTGGAAATTGCTGGAACGCAAGTGTGTGGAAATGTGTTTTAAAATAATGATGTTCTGCGTAAGTTAGAGCAAAATAAAAATGCTGTGAGTTTGGCTGTATTACTCTGTAATGTCAATAATATAGACCCCTGTTGAAAAATACAATGTTCTTATTGCACAAGGCATGATAGAAAAGCTGCAATGAAAAATTCACATCTTGGGATATTCAGAGCATATTCATGTATACTTCATACATTATTCATAGTTTGCACAGGTAGAAACATACGTGGAGTGAGACAAGATAGAAGGGGAACATAGATGTTAAACACTTATGGGGTGGGATTACTGCTCTCTCTGTTAAGACTTCTGGAAGTGTAATTTGAGAAAATGAGGGGGGAAGTTCTGGGAGCTTTGCGGTACAGAGGGACGTGCAGGTCTGCGGGTGGGGGGCAGGGCCAGCTTTGGGGTGATGACTGTGAGCAGTGAGGCACAGGAGAGCTGGCAAAGGACCCTCTTATCTGCCACCAGCCCCCACCTACCATAACCCCCCTCATTGTCTCTCCTTCCCAACTCAGGCTTTTCAAAGATCCAGACATCAAAGTTTGTTTTTGCTACTTTTTTGTTTTTGTGTGCAAGGTTTCAAAACGTTGATTATAAAAATGAGCAGTCATGGCACTGGTGTTATTCTTTCATTTCCTGTTCTTCTTTATATCATGAAAGTAATGTGTACCTGCTAGTAGAAGGTGCTTTCTCTGGGTTGTTGATGTTTTATGGTTTCACTAAAGAATGTTCAAAAGATTTTTTTAAAGTTTTTTTTTTTTTAGGTTTAAAGTGTTTCTCTTCCATGAGCTACGTTCTGATACTAGAAATTACTTTTTGAAGTAAAATGCAGCGCCAAAAGCTTCTCCAGCCTTGCAGTGCCCTTGGGAAAGGGAGCTGTGAAGAAAGGTCATGGGTGGATGAGAGTGATGCTTTGCGCTCCCACATAGATGGCTGAGCTAGCCTTCCACCGGGGCTGGGGTCGGGGGGGGTGCTGGTGACCTGGTGGCCTGTCCGAGGCTCCAAGGTCTTGACTCAGTGAGTCACCTGTGACCCTGAACTGGGCATTTAGGAAGAAAACAAAAGGAATAGGTGAGGATGCCCGAATACTCTGTACACTGATAGCTACATGTAGCAGAGGACCTTTTCACACGTGAGGTGTGTCAGGGTCCTGAGGGCAGGGCTTTGCTTCCTGGGCTGTGGTTTCGCTCTTTTTCTTGGGCTGGAGGCCAGCAGGCTGTGGGGAACCAGAGCCTCATGTGTGGACATCATCTATTTTTTTTTTTTTTTTTAAGAAAGCACTGTGGACATTCAGACTCCTAAGTCAAACAGATACGAACTTTGAACTTGAGTCATTTCTCAGTGGTGTGGAGAATGGGAGCTGACAGTACAGGAAAGCTGAGGAGTTTTATTTTGATAAAAGTGTTCTGTGCACACCTAGTGTTTTATTCTGTTATTCGCCTTATTCCTCTGCAGGGAAGATGGGGGGTGACTTTAGCTGGTTTGTGACTTCGAGGAACGGAGAACATTGAGCTGAAAGGGTAGCGTCTGTGCTGAGGCCGTGCTCAGTGCCCATCTCCACTGGGGTTGGAAGGCCTTGGACCCCCGGAAGGATGTAGGGGAGTCGCTTGGCTGCTCTGCCCTCGGGCCAGGCTCTGCCTTGCTTCAGCAGCGGCTTGCAGGAGCTGCTCGAAAGTGTAGGCATCTGCCTAGTGGTGGGGATGGGATGCCGCTGTGGGCCACTGTAGATACTGCCCAGGAATTCCAGAGTTAACCGTGATCCCATTTTGGGAGCCAGAGCCTGCTTCTGGGTGAGGAGCGCTGAGCTCTGAGGGCAGGAATCCGGCGTGTCTCTTCCCTCCCTGTGTGTGCAGGTCTGAGCCTGGCCGGGTAGCGGCGCCTGCTCCGGGCTGGAGCTCGTCGTGGGGCTGGCCGCCTGCTCTCTCCCGAGGATGTGGACTTGGCCCCTGGCCCCGGCCGGCCGGCTCTCTTGCTGCAAAAGTGATAAGACGTTGACTCATGCTTTGTTCTCAAGCACTTGACTCCGCAGGTCGCTGGGAAGCGGCCACGCGGGCGGCACCGATTCACGTCCATCAGAGAAGCTTGGGCTGGACGTCACCTGCGTGTCCAGGGACTCAGCCAGCGGGGTCCTCCTCCCAGAGCAGTGCCGGGCATGGGCCTCCGTCTCAGAGTTCTTGCCCCGGCTGGCGTGGCCTAGATCGCTTTTCAGTTGGAACTAAAATCAGACTCAGGCTGTTGGGGTCCACGGTCTGCGGAGGACAGAGTCCCCGTCTCGGGTCCAGAACCGGGGTCTGGAGGGCGCCCACTGGGCCTGCCGCCGGCCTCTGTTCTGGAAAAACGTTTAGACACGCGCTGCTCCTGGTGATTTAATAGGAAGGAATGAAAGGTGCAGCATTTGCCAGACGACAGAAGTATTTGGGAAACGAATCCCAGGTGGTTGCAGTGGGGAGAGATTGTCTGCAGGGCGTGCAGCCGCTGCAGCCAGTCTGGGCCGACAGGAGGGCCTCGGGACCCTGCCTCATCTCCTGCTCGCCCCGGAAGAGCCGCCCCCTTCTCCACCTTCGTGGGAGGAGGGTGAGGACCCCGGGGAAGGTGAGGAGGGTTCACACCAGGGTGCTGTGCCCACGGCTCATTCCCTGCTGGCGCCTGGGCATCCTCCATAGCCCCGTTCCCTGGGCGTGCCTGCTGTCTGTCCGGAGCTTCCAGCAGGGAATCTAATTAAGGCCATCGCCTTAGGCTTCCGTCTCTCCCCTGATGAAATACATTCAATGTCATTTTGTTTTCATGCGTTTAAAAAATCAAGTTCTTGTACTTAAACTTTAAAAAAAAGGAACAACCTTTTTACAGATGGGAAGAGGTGCAGGTGGTCACATGATGCAGCACATCCGGAAGGGATTTATTAATTTGATGGATATTTAGTGAGCACCTACTGGGTGCTGAGTACCAAGTGCCCTCAGTCCCAAGACTAGGCAGTGAGCAGGTGGACCCGGTCCTGTTCTCATGGGGCTTGTGTCCTGTGCCCGGGAGAGACTATAGACAGGAAAGTAGGTAGTGCTTTAGATAATGATAGAAATAAAACAGGAGACAGGCCTGGGGGTGCTGGCGGGAGGGGCCTGCTACTCACAAAGGTGGCAGGTAAGGCCTCACCGGGAAGGTGATGTTCGAGTGAGGACCTGATGGAGAGTGACAGCTGCGCTCACGTCCACCCAAGAGCATTGCGGGCGGAAGGAGCAGCCCGTGCAAGGGCCCTGCGGCAGGAGTGTGTTGGGAGCAGCAGGAAGGCTGGTGGCCACAGTGCTGAGTGATGGAGGCTGAGGCAGGGCTCAACCTTGGGGAGGAAACAGTGACAGAAAGGGATGCGAGCGCCGACTGTGCTTTCACAGGACCTGCTGGGTGCAGCCTTGAGAAGGTTACAGAGGAGCAGGAACGGGGGAAGGGAGGCCAGTTACGAGGCTTTTACAGAAACTCAGGCAAGAGACGGATGGTGGCCGTGGAGGGAGGGAGAGACGGCTCACCTCATTGGGGATGTGCTCTGAAGGTGGAGCTGACAGCGTTTGCCGGTGGATTAGATGGTGAGGGGGGGGAGAGAGAGAGAGAGAGAGAGAGAGAGGAGGGAGGAAGGGAGGGGGAGGAGAGAGGGGGCGTGGACAGATATCTTTGTGATATCCTGTTTTTATTTCCTTTGAATAAATACCCAGAGGTGGGATTGCTGGGTCATATGGTAGCTCTATTTTTTATATTTTTGAGGATCCTCCATACTGTTCTCCATAGTGGCTGCACCAATTTACATTCCCACCAACAGTGCACGAGGGCTCCCTTTTCTCCACATCCTCACCAACACTTGTTATTTCTTGTCTGTCTGTTGATGGCCATTCTGAGAGGTTTGAGGTGATATCTCATTGTGGTTTTGATTTGCATTTCCCTGATGATTAGTGATGTTGAGCATCTTTTCATTTGAATTTCTTCTTTGGAAAAATGTCCATTCAGTTCTGCCCATGTTTTTAAAAATCAGATTGGTTGTTTTTTGGCTATCGTGTTGTATGAGTTCTTTATGTATTTTGGACATTAACCCCGTATTAGATAGATAATTTGCAGATATTTTCTCCCATTCTGTAGGTCGTCTTTTCACTTTGTTGATGGTTTCCTTTGCTGTGCAGAAACTTTTTAGTTTGATGTGGTCTCGCTTGTTTATTTTTGCTTTTGTTACCTTTGCTTTTGGTGTCAAATCCAAAACCTCATCACTAAGACTGATGTCAAGGACTTTATCACCTGTGTTTTCTTTTAGGAGATGTATGGTTTCAGGCCGTACATTCAAGTCTTTAATCCAGTTTGAGTTAGTTTTTGTGTATGGTGTAAGGTAGTGACCCAGTTTCATTCTTTTGCATATAGCTGTCCAGTTTTCCCTGCACTAATCATCAAAGAGATTGTCCTTTCCTCTTTGACTGTTCTTGCCTCCTTTCTTGCAGATTAATTGACCGTATACACATGGGTTTATTTCTGGGCTCTCAGTTCTTTTCCATTGATCTGTGTGTCTGTTTTTATGCCAATACCATTCTGTTTTGATTACGATAGCTTTGCAATGCAGTTTGAAGTCAAGAAATGTGATGCCTCCAGCTTTGTCCTTCTTTCTCTTGGCTATTTGTGTGTTTCCATACAAATTTAAGGATTGTTTGTTCTATTTTTGTGAAAAAAACCATTGGAATTTTGATAGCGATTACATTGAATCTGTATATTGCTTTGAGTAGTGTATAGACATTTTAATGATAGTAATTCATCCAGTCCATGAGCACAGAATATATTTCTATTTATGTGTGTCTTCTTCAGTTTCTTTCATCAGTGTCTTATAGTTTTCCGTGTATAGGTCTTTCGCCTCCTTGGTTAAATTTTTTCCTAGATTTTTTCTTTTTGATGCAATTGTAAATGTGATTGTTTTCTTAATTTCTGTTTCTGACAGTTCATTATTAGCATATAGAAATGTGACAGATTTTTGTATATTGATTTTATATCTTGCAACTTTACTGAACTTGTTTATTCTAACAATTTTTTTGGTGGAATCTTTAGGGTTTTCTATATATAATGTCGTCAGCAAATAGTGACAGTTTTACTTTTTCCTTTTGATTTGGATGCCTTTTATTTCTTTTTCTTGCCTAATTGCTCTGTCTAGGACTTCCAATACTATTTTGAATAAAAGTGGTGAGAGTGGGCATCCTAGCCTTGTTCCTGATCTTAGAGAAGAAGTTTTGTGCTTTCCATTCTTGAGTATGATGTTAGATGTGGGCTTGTCATAAATGGCCTTTATTATGTTGAGGCACATTCCCTCTTCACCCACTTTGTTGAGAATTTTTGTTTTGAATGGGTGTTGAATTTTGTCAAATGCTTTTTCTGCATCTATTGAGATGATAATATGATTTTTATCCTTCTTTTTAAATTTATTTTTTATTTTATATATTTTTAGAATTTATTTTATTTTTGGCTGCGTTGGGTCTTCGTTGCTGCGCACGGGCTTTCTCTAGTTGCAGTGAGTGGGGGCTTCTCTTTGCTGCGGTGCGCGGGCTTCTCATTGCGGTGGCCTCTCCCGTTGCAGAGCATGGGCTCTAGGTACGTGGGCTTCTAGTTGTGGTTCGCGGGCTCTAGAGCGCGGGCTCAGTAGTTGTGGTGCATGGGCTTCATTGCCCCGTGGCATGTGGGATCCTTCCAGACCAGGGCTCGAACCCGTGTCGCCTGTATTGGCAGGCAGATTCTTAACCATTGCGCCACCAGGGAAGCCCCTGTCCTTCATTTTTTAAAAAATATGGTGTATCACATTGGTGGATTTGCAGATGTTGAACCATCCTTGCATTCCTGGAATAAATCCTTTTAACATAATGTTGAATTTGGTTTGCCAGTATTTTGTTGAGGATTCTTGAATCTGTGTTTATCAGGGATATTGGCTTATAACTTTCTTTTCTTGTGACATCTTTATGTTCTGTAACTTTAGTGAATTGTATGAGATATGTACAGAACATTCCATCCAAAAGCAGCAGAATGGCCATTTTTGTCAAGCACACATGGAACATTCTCCAGGATAGATCACGTTAGCCAACAAAACAAGTCTTGATACATTTAAGAAGACTGAAATCACATCAAGCATCTTTTCTGACCACGATGGTGTGAAACTGCTAATCAACCACCAGAAGAAAGCGGGAAAATTCACAGAAGGCGCCCATCCCTGTAGCTTGGCTGCCATAGTTGCACTTTCTGTGCCGTCTCCTGTGCTTCCCCCTCCTCATTCCCGTCATCATCGTGGTCATGAGCCTAACCTCTTGCCCCACAGCCTCCTGGGGGATGGCCTCCATCCACCTGGCCCTCCTCCCCGATGCCCTGTCCACCTGATGCCAGTGTGACCTTCTAAAAAGGCAACTCTGGCCACATCAGTCCCTGATCAAACGCCTTCCGTGGCGCCCTCCGAGTTGAGGACAAGGCTCTGCCCTGGACAGGTCCCCACCTCAGGCCAGCCTCCTCTGCCCGCCCTCCCCTCAGTCTTCCTCAGGAAAGCTCTCTCCGCTCCCCACACTGAGGCTGCACTCCGGCTCTGTCCTCCTTCCTCCCGTCCTAGGGGAGTCTCAGCCCCCCTGCAGCAAGGCAGACGTGATTGCAGATGCCGCCTGGACACAGCCCTCCTTCCCGCCCCCCAGTGGTCCACAGTGTGGCCCGAGCCAGTGCTGGGTGTGTGGGCAGTGCCAGCATCCCAGGGGACGGCGTCTGTAGGGTGGGACCAGGTGGAGCCAGGCCGCCCCACACCTGGGCTGAGCTGCTGCCCCGGACGCGTGATGAAAGGCTCCAGGGAGCTTTGCGGGGACAGTGGCTTCGTCTGCATCCGACTGATGTAATTACACATTCGCACAGCACACTTCCTTCTCTGTGGAAGAATTTCATTGTGTTTCCTGTAAATAATGGGAACTCCTGCTGGAATGTGAGCCCCTTGGCCAGGGCCCTCACAGTCCGTCACCCTTGACCTTGACCCAGGTGCCCCTGCAAGGAAGGCAGGGGGATGGACGTCAGCCCCAGGGTTTTCCCAAGTTCCTTCCATTCCTGAGGCTGGATGTCCTTGTCTGTAAGGATGGTTTTTGAAAGTTGAGATTTACATCATGCAAGAAATTGCTGCGCGTGTGGGTCATAGGAGGAGGGGTGGGGCGTTTCCTGCCGTCTCCTCTCCTTGCCGCCCTCCTCCCCTGATTCCTTGGGGTGATTTGGTGCCTGTTTGCTCTGCGTCCTTGGTCAAGTCCTGAACTGCCAGCGGCTGGGGTGCTCTGTGCCTGTCCTTGGAGGGGCATGTGTGGCGGGGGAGGTGACAGGGAGGCCTGGACAGACAGAGGACAGGCTGCAGCCCAAAATTAATCGGAGGAAGAGATGCCCATCAGCCGACTGAGAGGGCACAGAATGTCACACACGGAGACGCAGAGGCCAGTCTGGTGATGACCCCCTCGCAAGAGTAACTTTGTCCTGTTTTGTTTTATGAATATAATACCCCCTTTGATGAAAACATTTCTCAAAGACACTGCCAATTAAAGACAGAATTAACTTCGTCCTTGGTAAGTTTTGAAATGAAGCGACTGTGCTTTTGTCTAGGTGGTTTTGAGGTTTTGAGAGAAGGCTCTTGGGCTGGATTGTGTGGCCATGGACAACCGTGTTGGGGGCCTTGGATGCGGGCAGGCTTCAGGAGTCCATGGGGCGTGAAGCGTTTGTGCTGTGAGTCTCTGGGTGCCTTGGTCCTCGGGGAGCAGCGGGGCAGCTGTCTTCCTGATGCTTGAGTCTGGCTCGGGGCGCATGCATTCCGGCTGATGTGGACCTGCGCTGGGGGCAGGGCCTGCTGGATTCTGGAGGGACCTGGCACAGAACAGCAGCAGTGCAGGCCAGTCCGGTCCAGGCCAGGCCAGTCCGGTCCAGTCCGGTCTGGGCCAGGCCAGGCCTGTGGTCCAGGTGTCTAAGGGATGGAAGAGTGAGGGGCAGAGAAGGTAAGGGAGAGTGGGGGCAGGAAGGGCAGGGACATCACCCAGCCCCGCCTCTGCCTCCCCCTCCGCCTTGTCCACCCCCGCCCCCCACAAGTGTTCTTCTGAAAGCAGACCCCGTGTCAGGCACAGTTCTGGGTTTTGTTCCTTATTAGGAGGCCCTAATAAATAATTAAGTGCATGTTTTCACCCCATGAAAGTGCAGATTATGGCCTGGGCATCAGCCAAGCTTCCACGTGTTCATTCTTTTGGGCCCGTGTGTCGCGGCCTGTGGTGTTTGCAGGGACAGTGTCTGGGAGGCTCCGGGGCTGTATCCCCCTCCCGAGCCACGTGGACTCCCCAGGGGGTGGGCACACCCACCAGGGGCGGAGCTGTCACCGCCCCGTCTCTCTCCCTTCTGTCTCTGTCTGAACAAGAGTGATGGTGCTCCTGTCCTCCTGGAGTCTGGATCCCGGGGAGGCCGGTGGGGCTGGAGGCCGCTCCCCTCTCGTCAGCTAGGGCTCCCTTTCCTCAGACTTCCAGCCAAACCTGCATCCCCACCGGCCGTCTGTGCGCCGCTCCTCCAGCTGTGGTCCCCATGCCACCCCCCAGTGTCCACCTCTCCCGTCTCTGCTACCCGCCCCGTCCCGGTGCCCCAGGATTTACTCCTGTCACCAAGCCCAGGCAGCCCCACGGGGCGGGGACAGGCTTCCCGAGGAACATGAGTGTCCCTTCCTCCCGGCCGGGAGCAGAGAGCAGGCAAGTGCGGGAGGGGGCAGCAGGGGGCGGGAGAGACACAGAGAGACACACACAGAGATACAGAGAGAGAGACACAGAGAGACACACACAGAGATACAGAGAGAGAGACACAGAGAGACACAGAGATACAGAGAGAGAGACACACACATACACAGAGATACAGAGACAGAGAGACACAGAGATACAGAGAGAGAGACACAGACACACACACAGAGATACAGAGACAGACACAGAGAGACACACACACAGAGATACAGAAACAGAGACAGAGAGAGACACACACAGAGATGCAGAGAGACACAGACACACACAGAGATACAGAGACAGACACACACAGAGATACAGAGAGAGACACACAGATACAGAGAGAGAGACACAGAGACACACACACAGAGATACAGAAACAGAGACACAGAGAGAGACACAGAGAGACAGAGACACACACACACCACACACACACGCAGAGGTGACCTCGGCGCTGTTCGCAGGGTGAGAGTTCGGGTCGGGAGTATGCAGGAGGGAGTTGGTTCATAAAGATTTGCAGGCAGGGCAGCAGGGCTGAGGCAGTGTGGGTGTGGATGGCAGTGGGTGCGCTGCCTGGGGCGGGGGGGCACGATTCCCACCCTCTGTCCAGGTGAGCACCCCGCGAGGAGTTCTGAGGGGTTGATCCCCTGGACAGGGGACCGTTTGGAAAAGATGGTGAGCAGGTGAACATGTGTGGGTTGGATGCTGTGTAATAGCCATTGCCACACGGAATAAATCACTTCTATTCACTTTTTTCCTTTCTGAGGGGAGGGGAGGAGGCCCCATGGAAGTGGCCTTAGTCTGACGTGAGCAGAGAAACACGGGACCCAGGACACACCCCCAGTGAGGCCCCACGTGTGCTCTGCACTCCTGTGCCCTTTGCGGTCCAAATTCGACGAGCACAAAATAGACGTCCCGGCCGGCTAAGTTCTGTGCGCGGCTTAGGGAGAAGCTGTGCTTTTCTTTCTTTCCCCTCCCTCTCTCCCCACTCCCTTCCTTCCTTCTTGCTTCTGTGAGCATTATGTTTACTTAAGAATCTATGAAAATGTTCAGTGAAAAGGGTTGGTGTGTTTGCTTTGCCCTGGAGTTTGTTTGGTTAAACTTAGGTGGAGCCTTTCCAACAGGACTCATACCGTAAGGTCCTGCGAGCTTTCAGTTCTTCCTTCCTGGCTCTCCATGTGGAGATAGAACCTTCCTAACGTGAGGTCGCTGGGAAGCTCGTGGTTTTAGGCAACGGTGGACCCAGCGCCAGCGGCCCTGAGCCATGAGGATTCCTGCGTCCCCCGCATCCCCGGGCTCTGTCCCCAGGCTCTGTCTCCGGGCTTGAGGTGCACTGGCTCCCGCTGGGCTCCGAGTGGACATCCAGCCCTCGTGCGGGACGCTGGGTGCCCCTGACCTACCATGGCACAGTCTCTGGTGCGTGGACTCGACGGGTCCCAGCTGGATGGGTCGGGGGCAGGCTCAGCCTGTAGTCTGTCCCCCAACTTTTTGTGACTGGTCAGCGCGGAGGCCGGGGTGGGAGTTGGGGAACCAACCCCAGTGCTGTCTGCTCCTGGTCCCATGGCCTCCGGCAGAGATGTCCCTGTCACCTCGGTTCACAGCGAGGACACCGAGCTTGTCCAGCCGGAGGGTCGGACCCGAGCAGGGTCTCCCCGGACTGGCTCCCGAGTCCAGGCTCCCAGCCCCCTGTTTACTCGTCGTGCTGCTTCTCAGCAGAAAGGACCTTGTGGAGAGCGCGCTGCCTTCCTCACCCTTGGGACCCGGGGCATCCCCTGCTCAGGGAACACCTGCTGGGAGGGGCGGCGGGTCCCGTCCCTCAGAGCGTCCACGCGTCCACGGTGCTCTCCCTGCAGGCCTGCAGAGACGGCCAAGATGCTGGAAACCTCGCTGGAGCAAAGACTCAGGCTATTTCCATGAAATTAAAAAAAATCGAGTGACTGGGGCACTTCCGTCGCCGCCCAGGCTCTGAGGCAGAGTCACAGCCGCACTGCAGGGACCGTCTCTGTGCCCGTCTCTCGGGGCTGCTGCTTCTACCGCATGTGTCACCTTTTTGTTGGAAACCACAACCTGAGCGCACAATGAAATCTCTCATCAGGATGCTTAAATTGGAAAATGACAGTGATGATCCCCACGGCCCTGCAGCCCAGGTTGGCATTATTTCCTGCTGCCTGTCTGCCGGGGAGGAGGCTTGTGAAAGCGAGACTTGTCCTCCATCCCGAGGTCGGTCGTGGGACGATCAGGGTTCATCCCGTCCCTAGAAACACCTGTAGGGCAACCAGGAGGCGGCAGGTGCCCAGCGTCGGGGAGCAGGCTTCCCAGGGCTGCCGGGAGGTCCAGGGGCTGAAACTTCAGTGCTGGGTGTTGCCTGCATGGAGTGGGATTCAGATCACGGACACCCAGGCCCCCCAAATCCAGAGGCAGATCCTGTGTGTGTGTGTGTGTGAGCTTCCAGGAAGGCAGTTCCCCATGGGTGCTGATTTTGGAAGAAAACAGTCCCTGAGTGTCGTGGTCGGACTGAAATTCGTACGCAGTCACACACGCAGACCAAGGCACCAGGGGCCTGGATTCCAGTCCGCTCTGCCTCTGGAGACAGGAGCCGTGCTCTCTCAGCTGCTCAGCCTCGGGTAGGACGACGAGGACGGCTGCGAGGTCCATCTTGGCACCCTGGGAGCGCCCTGAGGGTGAGCGGTGGTTGTTTAATAGGGTCAGGCATCAGAGTAAGAAAAAGCACAGGCATAGTCTTTCTTTGTTTTGTTCCACACGTTAGCAATGGGAAACGAGAAGTCAATTTGACTGTGTTTTGTGCATTTTCAGTAGAAACAAATAGCATTAATGAGACTTGTCCAGCATGGTTTAAGGTGAGTAAATGATGTGATTGAGAAACCCGAATCTGTAAGACACGGAAAGCCACGTGGCCGTCAGGTCCCGCATGCCTGTGCGTCCCACTTGTTCTGGACAAGCCCGGGCAACGTGCCAGCAGTGTCTGCGAGGCACGGTGCTGGGGTCACACAGAGGGGTGCGTGGGGGGTGCTCTGCTCTGACGCCCAGCTCCCTGGCGACTTGGGCCCTGTTCTCACCAACCTGGCAGGTCCCGGACTGCTCTGGACTTGGCTGGTTCACGCTGGGGGAGTGAGGCACAGCCTCCGTCCTCAATCGGTGGTGAGGATGTAAAGTAACATGGGAGCCCTCATCGCCCCGGGAGCCCCGACCAGTTTCTTCTTCCTCGCTTCCTCGCAGGGCGGGGATGCACTGCCTTCCTCCTGCAGACCCATGTCTGTCCTGCCCAGCAGTGCCTGTGGGGTCCTGGCACCGGGTCCAGGGCCGCCCAGTGCCCCCACCTGCTTCCTTCTCGGGCGTCACCTAAGGCTCAGCACCGCGGACGCGGTCCGTGTGTCTGTGTCGTGTCACAGCTGGCCTGGCGCCACATGAAGCCGATGTGAATCCAATGGGATGTTAAATACACACTCGGGTATTTTGATTTACTTCTTGGGAGAGGACACGGGCAGCAGACATCGCCCCCGTTCTGTGTGCTTCTGAGGCCCCGAATCCTCCCTCCTGTTCCCTCCCTGCAGCCCCCTGGGCCTCCGTGTGTGTGTGTGTGTGTGTGTGTGTGTGTGTGTATGCACTCACCTCTGTGTGCATGTGTGTGCACATGTGTGAGCATGTGTGTGCACTCACCTCTGCATGTGTGTGCACGTGTGTGAGCGTGTGTGTACACTCTGTGTGCATGTGTGTGCACTCACCTCTGTGTGCATGTGTGTGCACGTGTGTGAGCATGTGTGTGTGTGTGCACACATCTCGGTCACGTGGCTGTGCACGTGTGCATGCGTGTCCCCTTGTTGTGACTTTGCAGACCAGGATGTGGCAGGTGTTGGTTGAGGGTTTGTTGACTGAAATGGAAGCAGTTGTTTTATGTTCGCTGTCAAGAGCCGGCATGTCTCCCCGTGGAGAAAGGTTTGGTCGTCCGCTTACTGTCTCAGTTTCTCCGGGACTCGAGTTCCCTGACCCTTGTGGTCTGAACGTGTCTGTCGTAAATGTTTGGAAACAGCACTGCAGTTTCTCTCCGAGAGGGTGAACTGCCTCGGTTGGCATCACTGAGTGTCATGTGTCGTCCGTGGGGCTAGGGTGTCACCAAGGGGTTTCCCTGGGCCTCATCTGGGACCCCGAGAACCGGCAAGGTGCTTCTGCAAAGTGTGGCTTCCCGAGTGAGGTTTGCTTTCCTGCGACCGTTCTGGAAGAAGCCAGGCAGGTACTGGTGGCGTGAACACCCATAAACAGGGACCTTGGTTCACAGGATGCTGAGGAGAGCGGGACCAGCCTTCTCACGGCCTGGTGGTTCACACTCATTCTTAGACCAGCGTGTGAGGAAACAGGAAGAGCAGAAAAGAGAAAGAAAACAAAGCAGGATGCAGGCATCCGGCCCAGACCCAAGGGTTTACTGACCCGCTGGCTCGAAAGGGCTTGAGGGAACGGTCAGCCCCCTCCTGCATCCTCAGAAATTAGTCCTTCGCTCAAAACTGTTAAAGATTTAGTTGAAGGAGGAAGAAAAACGATCGGACTTTCGTGTCCATTTCTCCCCTTAGAACACGTGTGAAATTAAGCAGAGAATCAAAGCGTCCCGGGCCGGGAAGGGTCCGGCCATTGAATCCAGCTGCAAAAATCAACCCCTGGCTGCATTCAAGGCGACGTCAAGACACCCGGAGTCTCCATTTGGCTTTGCCCCGAGTGTTATTTCGAGGCGGTTTGCGGTCCTCACGTCCTTAGATCTTTCGCTGCAGCTATGGATGAAATCTGCATTTTCCTTCTCTCAGGCTGTCGGCGGGGTGCCCAGAGGCGTCCAGGGCCACCCTCCCCCCGGCCCTGACAGCGTGTTTCATCCTCGCAGGTCCCAGACCCTCCGAGCCCAGGAGCGAGGTGGACGTGGCAGCATGGACCAGCCGGGCCCGCCGGCTCCCGCCCGGGAAGGTAACAGGTTGCAGGACGGTGGTGGGGCAGGTGAATTGGGGCTGTTTCCCAGGCTCCATGCTCTGGACGTCACTAACCCGCGGCCTCTGGGGTGGGGCCTGGGCTAGGAGCTCCTGGGGAGGAGGAGGGTCTACCCAGACCCTAGGGGGCGGAGGCCTGGGGGTCCTGGCCGAGCCCCTCCACCCGTCCCTGTGGTGCCCACACTAGTGTCTAGGGTCTCCTGTGTTTCCTTTCACCCGACCCATCAGAACCCCCTGGAGGTGGTAAGGGGGGTGACGGCCCATTTCAGAGATGAGATTTAGGCCGGACCCTGCGGCCACTGGGCACCTGCCCCCGGAGCTTAAGGCAGCCTCCTTTTCGGCTCCCTCCAGGTCTGCCAGGGGTTCTGGGGCCTGTTTCTGGGCCGCAGTTTCATCTGTGTGTGAGTGACTGGCCTTTGGGGTCTTCCAGGCTAGACCCGACTTTGATTGTTTGAACTGAAAGAGAGACAGACCAACACCGCTCACCACTTTTCATCCCCGTCAAGGAGGTGATGCCCAGACGATGCTGGGCAGGGTGGCCTCTGTGGCCTCTCGGGGACAGGCCTGGGGTCCCCACGGCCCCCTGTGCGCTGGGCCGTCTCCTGGTGCTGGCCGCACGCTCCCGAGCGTGGCCCGGGCAGTGGGCTCCCCCTCCTACCCCCCGACTGCCCTCCCGCCCCTTCCTTCCTGGCCTTTCACTGAAATCATCCGTCGCTGTCTTCTGTGCTGTTTCGCTGTTTCTAAGGGGCACCGGCACCCTTGGCACCCATGCAGGATAGGGAGCTGCTGGGCTCCGAGGTGCTCAGGGGGCATCGGCTACTGGGGGCATCAGAATACAAAAGGCAGGCCCAGAAGCACCTGCACCTGGTTTTTAGGACTGTGGGTGACGTGCGCGCTTCTCAAACCTGGTGGCAGGTGCGTTGTCCTTCCAGGACACAGGGTCTGCTTTCCGCAGAGGAGGCCACGCCTGCCTGCCCTGCTCTCGGCAAACGCCCAATGTCGGCCGGTGCCCACCCCCCATGGACTCGGCCTCCCAGTCACGCCCCGAGTTCTGCAGAAACGCCCGTCCACCTTCACCCCCAGAGGCACCTCTGCGCTTGGCCCCGGGAGGAGAGGGCCTGGCCCAGCAGCACCGCGTCCTGGAGGGCGGGCCTTCAAGCCTGGGACAGGCCTCGGCCCAGGGCGCACGGCCAGACGCCCGGGCACCACGAGGTGGCAGCCAGGCCTGTGCGGGGACTCAGCTGGCAGGAGGCCGCGTCCGAGGTCCAGCCGCAGGGATGAGATGCTTAGGCCTGTCTGCTGAGAGGGCAGCTTACGTGTTCTGCCCATGGGAAAGGCAGAGAAGAGAGAAGACGGTGCCAGTGTGGGGCGGAGGCTGCGGTGATTGTTTCACAGGGTACAGGTGGATCACATCATCCAGTCCTGCGCCGTAAATACACAGTTTTTATTTGTCACTCGTACGTCAGTAAAGACGGAAGAGGACGGGCGCAGAGAGCGAAGCGTCCCTCGGGGGGCTGGAGGGGCGCTAAGGGTCCGAACAGAGTTCACCGCCTTCTCCCACGAGTGCCCTCCGTCCTCTCCCCACAGTGGGCCGCTTCCCACCCCACCCCTTCCTGCTCCGGCACCAGATGCTCCTGGGCCCTGCTGGCCTGCTGTCTTCACGTTCGCGAGCGAGTCTCACCGGCAAGGCCCGTCGCTCCCGGGGCGCAGCCGGTCCTGCCAGGCTGTTCACGGGTGACTCCCCCGACCCTGTCCCCAGGCAGGGCCCCTCTTAGCTGGGAAGTGACTCACAGCTGGGAGAAGGTGGGACCTTCTACGTGGACCACCTTCTACATGGCCCGCCTGGGAGGTTTCCTCTGGGGAGGTCCCGCCGACGTGGGGTGTTGAGGATGCCGGGAGAGGACCAGCTCCATCTCCCCGGGCCAATGGCTGCTTCCTGGCTGACAGCCCAGGGCTAAGACCACGATTTAAACATGCTAGTACCATGCCTTAAACAGGATAATACTCTGATACAAGATTTTCTGGGTAGTTAACATTTGTGACGATTAGCAATGGGGATAACAGCCTGGCGTCGTTGTTGATGATTCAGGGATGCTTTAGGTATAATTTCCCCCGTTGTGAAAATGAAACTGTCCTCTTAAAAATTCCCTTGAGGGACTTCCCTGGTGGCACAGTGGTTAAGAATCCACCTGCCAATGCAGGGGACACGGGTTTGAGCCCTAGTCCAGGAAAATCCCACATGCCGTGGAGCAGCTAAGCCTGTGCGCCACAACCACTGAGCCCGCGTGCCGCAGCTGCTGAAGCCCGCGTGCCTAGAGCCTGTGCTCCACAACAAGAGAAGCCACTGCATGGAGAAGCCCAAGCACCGCAGCAAAGAGTAGCCCCCGCTCGCCACAACTAGAGATAGTCCGTGCGCAGCAACAAAGACCCAACGCAGCCAAAAATAAATAAAATTAAATCTTTAAAAAAAAATTCCCTTGAACATGACAAAGGGGCTGGAAATCACCGAGGTCCGTTCTCCCCAGCACCACTGGGACTCTTGTGTTTTCATCCATTCTCTGTCTTTTCCCTCATATTTCTTTTCTGCATAATTGCAGCCATTGAATTTACATTTTTAAGATTGTTGAGTATACATTTTTATGTCATGCTTGAAACTTTACAAGTATTTTCCGTGTCACCACATAGCTTTCACAGCTGTCATTCTCAGTGGCTGCATAGTATTCTGTGCACGGTGTCATTACGTGTTCAGGTGAGGTAACTCTATCCATGTCCATCGTTACCTGTCATCAGGCACCTGTGCCTTTTCCAGAAGCTTCCTTGGTGACAAGTCAGATCGTCCGGGTAAAGCGGGATTTGGGAGGAAGTGGGGTGCAGCGGAGAAGCCTGCGGCTTCGAGGGCTTTGCGCACGGCTGCTCGGGTTTGAGCGTGGTCCCTGAGGTGCACGAGCGGATAACCGGGAGCATGTGTGCATCTCTCCAGGCCTCGGTTTCCTTCTCCTTTGGGATAACGGAGCTGGAGCAGCCCCGCCCTCAGGAGGTAACATCCACAAAGCTCTTAGAGGCGGGGCCCCTGGAGGCTCTCAGCGAGTCAAGTTAGAAGATGCTCCGGGATGTAAACACTGTATTACAGGATGGTCCAGGATGTCTCAGGATGCAGAACTCAACACTTTGATGGTGGTAAAGTCACTACCAGCTAAAGCTTTTCTATGATTAATAGCAAAACAAAAAAATAGTGAGTCATGGTGGGGAAAGGAAGTCAGCAATGTCACCATGTTCCTGCTGATTCGGGACAGTCCTCACCAGGTGCCCGGTGACGAGCTCGGGCAGAAGTGAAGGACAGCGGGTGGCGTGCCAGCGGGTGACAGGGGGCGGCATTGTTCCGGGACCCTGCTGCTCTGGGACCTGGTCCCAGCTGTGACACGCAGAGCCTAGAGGCAGCAGGGGACGGGCTGTGAATAGCCCCTTGTTGGTGGTGCTGTTTGCAGTCTGGTGCTTCTTAAAGCTCTCCTTCGTAACAGTAAAAGGAATTAAAAAACAAATAGCTTTCATTTGAAGTAAGAGAAACATACCTTCGGTTAAGCTTGCATATTGTAATCAGCTATGGTCTTACAAGCCCCAGGAACAATATGCCTAGCTCTGATCTCTGAATTTACAAATACTCTTTTATTTTTTTCCCTTAATGTGTTAATTTGTGGCATATCTTTAAAAGGTGTTAATGGGTTGTCAGCTGTCCTGGAGGGTTGTCTGCTCACAGAGGAGGGATGACCGCAGCGGCAGCCTTCCCGGGCTCCCCCTCGCCCTGCCCTTTGTCCCGAGCCCTGCGGCCAGCGCTCTCCCACTGGGAGTGCCAGGGACCCGAGCCAGCCCATCCTGATTCCCAGGGCTCCTGGTCAGTTGTGTGGACTGTGGCCTTTGGTCCTAACGTCTGCTAGGAGTTGCACGCTGCCGGGTTGGGCTGGGACTGACAGATTTCTCCTCCTCCCCCTTCCCCTGCAGCTGCCTGCCTTTTTCTTTCCTTCTTTTTTTGCTAAATCATTAGGTACTCAGTTTATTCACTGAAATAAACCGGCGAACGCATATTAGAGCAAAAAATCTCTTCAACAGAAAAATAAAATTTTCCAGAACGTTTTCCAAATACAGTTGGCATCATTTCCTTAAATTCATGTTTGTCAAATACATGTGACAGGGAAATAATACCAATTAAATACCCTGACAAAAGTGATGGGGAAAAAGTAGCTTATGTTTTGACTTAGTAACAACAAATCACGCGGGGCAGTGTTGAGATTCTTGAGCGCACGGACTCCAAACCACATGCTGGGGTTTTCTCTTGTCAAACCTCCTGTTTGGGATTATATCGTACAACTGCCAGACTTTGAGAATTAGATAAAATATACCTACAAGTGAATTTATGAAAATTGTTAGAAAAAAGCTTCACAATATCTCGCATTAAATAGGCTCTAAAATATCTGGGAGGGGACAGAACGAAACATGAACCATGGGACCTGAGACACAGGCTCTCCCGTGACCACCTTCACCCATTTCTTTTTAGAACAAAATATTTGTAAGTGTAATTTATTTAGTATATATATACATAATGTATATGTGTAATGTATATGTGTCAGGTAGACACAGAGGATTTTAATGCCATTTCACATGTTAATTCCAGCATATGCATTTTTTTTCCTGAAAAAAATTTTTAAAGAAAGTCACCCTCTAGTGATTTGAGATTATGGCAGGTACAATGTTCTGATCCTTTAAATTCAACTGACTTTTTTTTTTTTCTTTTAAAAGTCTGCATGAGGGATCTTATTGTTTGTCATGTAAAAACCCTTATATCAGCAAATCCTTGCATCCCCTCTCACTTTCCCCCAAGGAGAGCAGTGTTGGAAAGAATTCCCATGACCAAGGTGACACAGGTAGCTCACAGCTGCGGATTTTAACCGTGAGGATGGTACGCAGCCCGCCGGGATGAACAGAAGGGATGAAATCATTATACTGATCGCGTAGGAACTGCTGAATTAAACGTTGCTCCTCGCCTGGTGGTTTATTTAATGTTATTCCAAGTTGATTTTTACTAATGTGGTTCTAAGTCCAGGGTGTAAAATGTGGGAAGTGCTTTTTCTCTTCCTTTCTGTCTCTCCAGCTTTTTCTTTCCAGACTGTGAGTTGTGGGTCCTTTTGAGAGGAAACCCAGATCGCTGCCCCAAAGCCTGATGGCACGAACTCTTCCCAGCAGAAAGGCAGTGGGCCAGCCCGGCGGGGGGTGGGGGTGGAGGGCGTGTCCTGGCGCCGCCAGCACCTCCGGGTGCCCATCTGGGTGCTCATCGCTGGCTGACTTTGGCTGCTGTGTGTTCAGGAGCGTGGAAGCCGTTTTCCTGGTAACAAACGCTAACACTGTGGTTGACGTTACCTTAAACTTCAGAGAGTGAAGTCAAGTACGACACTAACAACAATGAAGAAGAGGAGGGGGAACAGCTGGATCTCGACAGCGGAGATGAAGCTCCAGAAGCAGACAGACGGGCTCCGGGCGCCCCCGAGGCAGGGGACACGGGAGCAGACAGCCCCGCCGCCAACACCGCCATCCCCGCCACCGACACCGCGGCCGGGTCAGGTGCGTCCTCGGGCCGCCCAGCGACCAGCCGGCCCACCTGCGGGTTGGAACGTCCCGGGGAAGGTGGGGTCCGGGAGCCCGAGATTTGTGATGTTTCTGTGATACGATGTGAACTGAAATGACTTAACTCAGGTTTGGCAGAGATTCTCTTATTTGTTTTCTATTTTCCGTGATTTTCAGTCTTGTCTACCTACCTTTCTATTTATATTTTGGAGGAAACAGGTATTGTTATTTTCTAATGAAAATGGCCTCACCAGTTTGTCACTGTGTTGCATAAAACATTTTTTCAGAAGAATGCCATTTGAGATGAAATGTAGAAGTGTAATTTACATTTTAAAATTTGGGGGTGGAGTTGGTGACTTTCATTCACTCGCCGATGGTCTGGTTGGGACCGTCACCACCTCTCCGCGTGGTTAGTGACCCCCCACTTCTGGCAGCTTGTCACCCGTTCGCCTCATTGGAGGAGCCTCCCTGGGCTCAGCCAGGCTGCGTGCCGCCCCCCAAGGTCGCGCTGACCCCACCGATGCCCCAAAGGACAGTGCTTCCAGGCCTGGGGGTCACCTGGGGGCCCCCGGCCCAGCACGGCGTGTCGGCCGTGCCCTTGACAGCCGGGTGTCTGCCACGGTCTCCTCTCACCCTCAGGACACGAAAATGGGACGGGAGCGGACGCAGACACCCTGGCGGAACCACTGAGACCCGGGGTCCCGACGAGAGTCAACCCCTACTCCGTCATCGACATCACACCCCTCCATGAGGACCAGCCGCCACCTCCGGACCCGGAGGCCGAGGGGGAGGGCGGGGGCCTGCACGTGCCCAGCGGGTACTCGGTGCCTGTGCCCTGCGGCTACGCCGTGCCCTCCGGCCTGCCCCTGCTGCTGCCCGCCTACTCCAGCCCCGTCCTCAGCCCCGCGGGCCCCGCAGGTAGCGCTGCTGCACCTGTGCCTCAGCTCGCGGGGCGGGGTGGGGAGGGCAGAAGGTGCTCTCCATCTCTCAGGGCAGACTGCACATCTGGGGCATGCATGTGTGCGCTGTGTGTGTGCGTGTGCGTGCATGTGTAGCAGCCACACTGAGAACCCGGGAGAGGGGGCAGGAGTCGGGAGAATCAGGAGGTTCCTCAGGAAGCCGGGCAGGTGCAGGGAGCCTGTCCCCGCACCTGTGATATCGGCTGTCGGCCCAGCTCCGTGACCAGCGTTTTGGTTTAATGAGCCACGGCTTTCACCTCCACTTAGCGGGAAGGAGCAGGCGTGTAGCTTCGAGGACGTGGTTTAAGCAGCCGCCTCCGTCATCTTCGCAGATGACCCTTGGCTGCGTTGCTTCAGCATCAGCTGTTTCTGCAGGGCTTGAGTTTTTAGGTTTAAAGGGAGAGTGTGTGTCTCCCCGAAAGTCACATGTTGAAACCTAACCCCCAAGGTGATGGTGTCAGGAGTGATGAGGTCATGAAGATGGACCCCCATGCATAGGTTCAGGGCCCTGATAAAGGACCCCAGAGAGCCCCCAGCCCTTCCTCCAAGTGAGGACACAGAGAGAAGATGGTCTATGAACCAGGAAGGGACCTCACCAGACACCGCATCTGCCGGCGCCTTGATCTTGGACGTCCGGCCTCCAGGCTGTTGTCCGTAAGCTGCGCAGACTGCGGTGCTTTGTGGGAGCGGCCGGAGCCCGAGTGTGCAGCCCACCGTTGTCCCGCCGAAGCCCGTGGGCACTTGCCACTCCCTCCTCCCCTCCCACCCCCCGCCTGTCCAGGTCAGGAGGGCAGCTGAAGACACAAACCATCCCTCCTCTGGAGAAGTGCAGTCGGTTCTGTTCAGAATGAGCCCAGTAAAGGCTTCTCGGCTGAGTTTTCCCTTCTCTCACCTGCCCTGCTTCCGTGTTCTGTGCTGCGACGCACCGTGAGGACTGTCCCAGGTGTGGACGTCCTGATGGGCAGGAGTAGCCCCGAGGACACTGGCGTCACAGAAGCATGAACGGGACATATTTGTGTGAAACTTCAGTAAGAGGGTTCTTTCCTTCCCAGTTAAGACAGTTGAGGAAAACAGGGAGTTTGGTTATCAGATATCACCAACTTCAGTACTTCTTCCTTGAGAATCTTTTGAGCTTGTCATGTAGATACATTTTCGAGTAAATCACAATTGCAAATTCCCATGGAAACTTAAGAAACAGGAGATAATTATGGTGTTTCTCTAGCTTGGTTTCTTTGGGCACCGTTTTATTTCAGGTTGTTTCATAAGACCTTTGGGTGTCACTCTTCATCATAATCCTATTTTGAATACGTTTGATCTAAAAACTGAAAATCTTAAATCTATCAGTTGATCATCTTTACAATAAGGTAACCCCCTCATTGATAAGAAAGGAAAATATGAAACCATTCTGAGGATAAAAAGCAACTTCCTCAACATTTCTTTCGGGCGTAAAACAATGTGAACTTTTTCTCTTTCCTGGCAGAGACACAGGAAGGAACAGAAGACAGCCAGTTGGATTCCTTGAGTTCTGAGGATGCAACAAACAGGTATCTTTACTAATTTTCCACGGATGTTCTGAGTCCCTGACCTTTTCCTGAAATGTCGTGCGCAGTGATTCCGAGGCTCTCACTGCCCAGGCCCCTCCCCCGCCCCGTGGTCTTTCTGTCCTCCGTACCCTCTGCCTTCTCGCCCAGGGACCCCAGATCGGGTCTTCCTGAACACCAGGACTCTTTAAGACGTTAACATTATGCTTTGCAGAAAAAGAGAAAACTGCGGGTCCACAGCCAAAGAGAGCTGGATGATGCGCCACTCCCGTCTCCCTGCCAGAGACGCTCAGAGTGCTTAACCTTGTGAAGGTTCTCAGAATCCCGAGGGGGAGAAAGGATCTTTAACTTTGTCTAACCCAGCTTTCATCTAAAGTTCTTGAAACTGACTTGATCATAAGCCTTTCTTTCATGCCACTTGCCTTCACAAATGCTGTTGCATCTGCTTGAAATTCCCAGGAAAATCCCCTCCCCTAGGCAAACTCCTACTCACCCTTCAAAACCCAGCTTAAATGTCTCGTTTCATGAAACTGTCCTCCTCTGTGCTTCCAGAGCTGTGTGCACACACCTGCATTCTAATTGATGGCTTTGTGCTCTCACTGTTATTTCTGTGTCCCTTTCTGCTACTAGATTGAATTCTTCAAAGACAAAGACCAGGTTTTACCAAGTCTTAGAGCACCTACCACCTAGCATGGGAACATGCTTGGTGCATGGTAGGTGTGTTTATTTTTTTGTTTTTAAACGGCTCTATTGAGTTATAATTCCCATACCATAGTACATTTCACCTATTTAAAGTGGACCATTCTGTGGTTTTTGGTATATTGCATTATTTGTTTTAAAATTGTGGCAAAAATATATACCATAAAATTTGCCATTTTAACCATTTTAAAGTTTAAAATCTGGTGGCATTAAATACATTTACATTGTTGTGCAACCATCACCACTATCTACTTTTGAAACTTTTTCATCATCTCGAACAGAAACCCTACCCACAATACCCCCTCTTCCCAGCTCCTGTGACCTTTATTCTGCATTCCGTCTCTATGAATTTGCCTACTCTAGGTAACTCATATAATTGGAATTGTACAGTATTTGTCCTTTTGTGTCTGGTTCATTTCACTTGGCATCATGTTTTCCAGGTTCATCCATATTGCAGTGTATGTTGGAATTTTCTTCCTGTTTAAGGCTCAGTAATATTCCATTGTGTGTATACACCACATTTTGTTTACCCATCTACTGATGGACACTTGGTCATTTCCACCTTTTGGCTACTGTAAATAACACTGCTGTGAACGTTGGTGTACAGATATCTGTTCAGGTCCCTGCTCTCAATTCCTTTGGGTACATACCTAGGAATGGAATTGCTGGATCACACAGTAATCCTATGTTTAACTTTCTGAGGAACAGCCAAACTTTTTTCCATCACAGCTGCACCATTTTACATTCCCACCAGCTGTGCGTGAGGGCTCCAATTTTTCTAAGCTTACTAAACGTACTTCCTGCTTTTTAAAATCATCGCCATCCTGGTGAGTGTGAAGTGGTATCTCGTGGTGGTTTTGATTTGTGTTTCCTTGATGACTAATGATGTTGAGCATCTTTTCATGTGCTTATTGGCCATTTACATGTCTTCTTTGGAGAAATGTTATTCAAGTCCTTTTGCCCATTTTTGAATTGGGTTTGTTGTTGTTGGATTGTAGGTATTTTTCTATATAGTCTCAATATTAACCCCCTATCAGATAAGTGATTCGTGAATTTTCTCCCTTTCTGTGGGTTTTCTTTTCATTCTCTTGATAGTGTCCTTTGAGGCACAAAAGTTTTTAATTTTGTTGGAGCCCAGTTTATCTATTTTTTCATATTATTGCCTGTGTTTTTGGTGTCCTGTCCAATAAATCATTGGCAAAACCAATGTCCTGAAGCTTTTTCATCGTTTACTTCTAAGAGTTTTATAATTGTAGCTCTTAAGCCTGGGGGGTGTGTTCTGTAGCGGTGTGGTGGGTCCAGTTGGTCAGTAGTGCTGTTCACATCCTCTGTTTCCTTATTGATCTCCTGCCTGGTTTTTCTATCCACTATTGAAAGTGCTGTACTGAAGTCCGCCCTGTTGCTGGAGCTGAGAGGCCCAAGTCTCACTTGGGTGTGTCCGTACAACCCAGCATCGTTTGGGGCACGTAGTGGACCCTCTGCAAGATCTGAGAAACAGTAGGACGAGTCAGGCCTCTTGGGACAGGGACTACATTGCTTCATGTCCTGTTGCACTGGATGCTGTGCTGGACGTGTGGTGTGTGTGTGGTAGGCGTTCAAAAGCACTTATTTATACATGGTTGTGGAGGAAATCTTGAACCTGGCGTATCCCGTAACGCTACCTGGGAAAGTGCCCAATTTGCACGCACAGTGACTTTTTCATCACTGATTCTCAACATCCTGATGTTCTGGTGTGTTTTCTTTAAGTGAAGATCCAGCCCATAAGGAGGACAGTGCCCTCGCCCGGTGGGTTGCAGATCCGGCCAATACAGCCTGGATGGAAAGTGAGTACCACAGCCGCCGGGAGCCTGGAGGGCCACCCCGGAGCCCCCCGGGGACAGTGTGTATTTGTCAGCCTCAGCCAATTATTCTCCTGTCCTGCGTCCATTCACCTGAAGTACTGACCAGAGCTGACTGTGTAGATGCTTCCCCAGGGCCTCGTGAAGCTGTCACTTTGTCTCCCATCAGATCATCTCTGCTCTCTGCATCCCAGCATCTCCCTCTTCCTGATTGATTCTTTCTAGTGCAGATCATCGTTTTTGTCATAAAAGTTAGTGATTTGGGGACTGAGGCATTAGCAAGGCATTCTCTCTTGTGATCCCTGATGAGATGATTTCTCATGGTGCCATTTTGAAGAGGGAGTGGTGGATGATTAATGCAGGCCACTGACCAGATGGTACAGCAGGACCTTCTATTCCATGTGTGCTGCAGAAAGCAGAGCTAATCTTGTTTTTTATTATTTTTTTTAAAGTGAAGCTTCCTTTTCTGATTATCCCTTTTACTCTCCACTGGCTCACTAATTTCTGTGTAATTATCTTATATGATTGACTTACAAGGTAGAACCTCTTAACAATCTCCTAATGATTAAATTCTCCCCTGGAATGTTTCATTCTGGTTTTAATTATGACATTGTCAAAACAAACAACTCAGCGTAAGTAGATGCTTCTACTAGGGGGCTATTACCTCTGGATCATTACAGGATTAAGTTGTCACCTCACTGTCCTCAAGCAATTTTATTTCCCAGGTAAAATCTGACGTTCTCCCATGACTCGCTTTTATTAGTAGAACAGCTGTATTTGAAAGTAAGGTCTGTACGTCAGCAGCCCCCCACGCTGTCTAACAGGGGTGCAGATACCGTGGTCGCAGTCGAGAAACATTATTGCGGGACAGCAAGCCTCTCTGACGTGGGAGCTTGAGCGCAGCACGAGAAGAAGCTGGGTCCTGGGAACGTGGGGAGGGGACGGTGGCCGCACGTCAGAGGAGGACGAGGCTGTATTTATGTCATTTTGTCTCCCATTGGTTAGTAACCAGTCACCTTCGTGGGTTCCAGGATGGAGGACCCTATAGTTTGGTTGGCTTCCCTGTAGAGCATGGAGCTCTTAACGAATATGTGCATGAACGTCCAACCCCATTGCTCTCCTGCAGGACCACTGACACGCACACGGAGCATCTGCCCGTGGAGGACCCCTCCTTTTTTTTTTTTTTTAAAGAAAACACCTTACAGTTTCCTAGGATGCTAACGTTTCACGTAATGCAGTTTGAGAGGTTTTGCCCTCAAAGCTCAGCATTTTTATACGCACGTGTGGCCACGTTGCGTCTGCGTGGGTGAGAAGTGAGATGAAGACATCGGTTGATTTTAAAGCTTCCTACCCGACAGCAGCAGTGACGCTGCCCCTCTGTTTCCGAGGCTGCACGCCACCTTTGTAATTTTCGTGCATCAGAACACATCAACTGCATAAAGTTAAAAACGTTTATAAAGAGCCGTGTAGAGATGTGTAATTAAATGCAAAATAATGGAATAAGTTGGCTTGGAGACCATAAAACTCCTGTTGGATACATTTCACAACCGCTTCGTTTAGAGATGTCCTTCCATCCCGAGGAAGTGTTCTGCCCTACAAACAGTGCTCATGCTTTTTATTTTATTTTTTTAACAGGCAGTAAGTCTTTTTATTTTTTTTTTAAATTTATTTATTTATGGCTGTGTTGGGTCTTCGTTTCCGTGCGAGGGCTTTCTCTAGCTGCGGCAAGCGGGGGCCACTCTTCATCGCGGTGCGCGGGCCTCTCACTATCGCGGCCTCTCTTGTTGTGGAGCACAGGCTCCAGACGCGCAGGCTCAGTAATTGTGGCTCACGGGCTCAGCTGCTCCGCGGCATGTGGGATCTTCCCAGACCAGGGCTCGAACCCGTGTCCCCTGCATTGGCAGGCAGATTCTCAACCACTGCGCCATCAGGGAAGCCCAGTGCTCATGCTTTCGTAAGGCCCCACGAGGCATCCTTATCGTAACACTAACTTCTTGAGTAGCTGTAGCATCGCAGGAGTCTGTAGCTCCGTGAAGCGCAGGATGCTCTCCCTCAGTCGGGGTCGGTTTTTAAAGTTTCCCTTCCTTTTCTTCCAGATCCGGAAGAAGCCATTTATGATGACGTGCCAAGAGAAAATTCAGACTCTGAGCCAGGTTTGATTTTCGTCTGGGGTGGAGTTTTATGAGGTGCAGTTTACCGTCTTTCCCTCTGGATGTAGGCGGGCAGGCAGAAACCTTAGGTGCACAGCTCTCTGTGTGTGTCATCACGTTTTGTAAGCTTACGGTGTCTCATCGATGTTGTGCGGTACAATTTTGTGTGTGCACATGTTAATATCCCAGCCCTCAAGGTAGGGTAATTTTCTCAGTTACCCTAAAAAAAGAAGCAGGAAGAGTTAAAGATGTGAAAAACATGAATGGAAAGGGAAGAAACATGGAGGCTTGAAGTGCCAGCATGTCTCTGATAAATGATATACAGGAAGTCATGGAGGAAGGAATTACTAAGAATTCTCCAGAATTACAGATGTAAGTTCCCGGATTGTAGAAATACGAATTCAAAGCAGGTTGAGCATGAATCCGCCACGAGACGTGTACAATTCCAACTGCCGAGCACAGCCCACTGTGAATATCTTAACAGCAACAGGAGCGAGGGCGCAGTCACCCGGGAGGAACTGCAACTTGGGAAAAACAGCAACTTCTCGACAGGCTGGGACACAGCAGGATAATGTTCCCAAAGTGCTGAAGAAAACTCGGTGTTCCAGCTCAGATCTTCACATCCAACCAAAGTCTTGTCCTTTAACAAGAGAGAAACAGGCAACCTCAGACGCAGATTGGAGAGCTTGACCGCTTGTAGACCCTAGAGGAATAGTTCAAGGAAAGGGGTACTGAACCCCATAGAAGGCAGGAAGGAGTAGTGAGCAAGTGAACTGACCCCCTCTGACCCCCCTGAGGGTGTTAGCACAAACTTAGAGCCCCCTTTGCCCGAAAGGCGTGATGCAGAACACCCCAAATGAAATGTCAGGAAACCACGTCTGGCAACATCTCAGCAAACAAGCCAAAGCCCATCCTAACCCTGGAGGTTTGTCTCCAGAGTTCAGGTATCTTTCAACATTGGCTGGTTCTTTAAATGTCATTTCCCACAGAACCAGGCGAATGACACAAACCATAAGCTCATCCTGATACACGCTTAGAAGGTACTTGGTACCACGCCTTCCAGTGTTAAAAACTCCTGATAGGAGGGAACTTTCCCAGCCTAATAGAGGACATGTTCTTAAAACCGACAGCAAACTTCCTAATTAAAAGCGTGAATTCATTTATTCATCCCACAGATGCTTTGGACGCTGTCAGGTCCCCAGCACTGTTAGGGCCTCAGCTAATGGAGGCCACCTCCCGAGATTCCTACATGACAGGAGACCAACGCTTACCTTCAGCCCTCTTTCTGCATAAACCTGCCAGGTCCTTAGAATAAGTGTGCTCCGGGGTAGTTATTTAAGTACCTGCTGCAAATAACGTGGAGACTAAAGGCAGGTTGCTGTAAAACCAAGTTTGAAATGCATTTTTGAGTAATTGATCCTCCCTGGTAGACCTTTCCCAGCGCAGATGGGCTGATCTGGGGTCTCAAAAACCAAATGGCAACAGAAGGTGGGCTGGCGGTGCCCCTGCCGAAGGTGACAGCTGTTCTGTTAGACCGGTGTGTCCCCTCTGCAGGCAGTGCCTTTGGCATTGTATCTGGCGGCGTAAACAGATGTGCTCTTCACTAATTCTAAGATGACTGATGTGATGAAGATATTTAAATACAGTCACAGGTTATAGGTACTGTGGGCTTATTTTAGCCCAAAAGCAACAATTATAGTTGTTTGCAGTAAGCTTCACTTGCATTCATATTTGAATATCTCTATCATCCATCTGTCTGTGATCTGTTAATCTGTCTGTATGTCTAATCTGTTTCTATTCCATACATTGATCTAAAGAAAAATTTTCCTTTGTCAGACGTTCTCTATGGGCAGGACATCATTTGGTATAATTGTGGTGGCTTCTCATAGACCAGTGGTCCTCAGGACGCGGATGGGGCTGGGGGTTTATCAGAGCTTTGTCACCCCACGCCCGTCAGTCCAGCGCCTTTCCGGGGTGGGGGGGGGCCACACTTGAGGTTCCGTTCCTCCAAGCTCTTCCGAGGTGCCAGCTCCCAACGATGTGGTCAGATGACGAACGTGCACAGACAGAACAATAACCAGCGAGGGTCTACGTTTTAAATCTCCTTTCGGCATTTGTGCATTCAGGTGAAATGATTTATGATGACGTTGAGAATGGAGATGGAGGTGGAAACAGCTCCCTGGAGTACGGGTGGAGCTCGAGCGAATTTGAGAGCTACGGGGAGCAGAGCGACTCGGAGAGCAGAGCCGGGGCCCCCCAGCCCTTCCTGCGCAGCGACCACAAAAAGCAAGTACGTGTCCCGTCTGTGTGCCTGAGAGACAACACGTTCGCACGTGGACCTGTGGACGGGACTATAAGATGTCATTTTCATTCGCGTACTGTTTTAAACAGTCGTTTTTTAAGCTGCTGATATGTGCTTCGAGAAAAGCACTGGACGTTGGCAAAAGAGAAGGCGCCCCTTATTTCACATAATAGAATCTCTCGGCAGGATGGGAAAATTAAATTTATATAAACTAAATGCCTCCAAAGGCCCTAAGCGGGTTCGCTATCTTGAATAATTTACGTACATAAGCATGCCCTGGATATTTGTGTTGTGTACCCATAATGCTGTCTGTGCCCAGCCCGCTGCGGGGATGGAGCCTGGCCGGGTGGGACACAGCACAGCCCTGCTGTCCTTTACGGGATGTTTTGACCCTCCGTGTTCCCAACACAAACAGGAAGATATAAAAATAGAACGTGGTTACAGAAGGATGTTACAGGACGAAAGCGCCTGAGCTGCCCAGGAAGCACCCTTAAAGGGAGGGAGCGTGTGTGTGTGAAGCTCCCGAGATGAGGGTCCAGGGAGAAGCTCCGGGTTGCAGGAGTGGATTCCAGGGCTGGAGGTTGTAGGGTGGGGACCTGAGAGAGGCTCTGCTGAGGGAAATCACCCCACTGACGTGGCCGGTGTCCAGTGGTGACTGGCCAACCCGGATACTCGTGTCGTTGGGTGTTTTGGCTATCGGTAAAGGGGTGATTCACACTGCCGTCCACGGGCACGTCAGCGCGCTCCGTGTCCTTTCTGCACGCTGGTGGAGGCTGTGGCTAGTGCCTCGTCATCACGGCAGAATCGATATGTCACGGCGGGATCCATCAGTAACGCCTCCCCCCGCCTGCACCCCCGTAACCAGGCCGATGGGCCCCTGGACGTGGCCTCCGCGTCGGTGCGGCTTACAGATTACTGCGGGCGCTTAGTGTTCGCATAGTCTGTAATCTTGTCCTGAAACTCAAGAAGAATCTACCCGTTGGTGGTGGTCAACCCAGCTACTCAATATTATTAACAAGCTTTCCCCAGAACTTAGCTGTCTTCTGTCACCAGAGTTATTACAGCTGAGACTTAACCAGTGAATGAAGCTACAGCTGTAATTTTAAACGGAGCTGGTAACTAAGGTGACACTTGGCTTGTTACAGCCAAGTCCAACATTCCAGGTTTAAATGGAGGTTTTAAATATGGCACTGGGGCCTGATTTCAGCAGGATGGGGCACCCAGTGGGGCCTTGGAGAGCGGTTAAAACACTCCTCAATTTCGTCTTCAGCGGGCCTGGTAGATGACGTGCAAACTGGGCTGGTCAGGCGATGGCCCCTGAGCCGTGGGCACGATTACTGAGTGGAGACTCTGCCCTCTTGGCCGTCCAGCTGGACCCGTGTTCCCACATGCACCACCAGCAATGCCGACAGAGGAGGCCGGGTGGCCCAGCAGCAGAGACGGTGGAGGGCCAGCCCCGGGCGGCCGTGAGTGCAGAGTCTTCACCGGGTCCAGCACGCATCCGTCCTGTGGGGCAGAGTCCCGAGGGCAGCTCTAAGGAGTACCAAGTTTCCTAGTTTAAAAAGTCATATTTCAGAAGCTGCCAAAATAACACCGTTAAGTCGTTTGAGACTCACCTCATAGTCTCAGATTTTATAAAACAATTGCTGAGGTGTCCTTGTCTGGGTTGACATGGGAAACACTCACTAAGGAGCGGGGGCCTCGGTTTGCATATTGGAGACGTTTGTGATCACGTGAGGAGTGAATTACAAGATTTCACCCCATCCCCGTGGGCTGCAGAGAAAGTTATGTCAGTTCGGAGACTTAAAAATCTACGTGGTCCTCCCCAATTCATTTCCCCCATCAATACAATCTTGAATTCAAGCTTCTTTCGCTTTGGTGCTGACACAACGGAATAATTTTATATATAGTTCTACAGTTTTGATCATTTTAATTTCACCAAAACGTAAAGGCGTGATGGTGCCCACATTCTTCTGTGCATTTACTTGCTCTTGTTTAGCATAGAAGAGTCTCCAGTCTGGCTCACCTGGAGTCTGTCTTCTGATGATGTGTTTTCCTCACTCATGTGTTTATTTCTCGAGAGCCGGTGGGCTAGGAGGGGGGGCCCGGGGCAGTAGGACCTTGGTGCGTGAACATCACCCACCAGATGCTGCTCAAGTCCTTTCAATGTAAGATTGTCTCAAAGCACCGGAAAGAGCGTGTTGTGAAAAGCCTGTATCTCTTTGTACTGTAGCTTTCCCATGACCTAACCCGCTTAAAGGAGCACTATGAGAAAAAGATGAGACATTTGGTGGCAAACGCGGTGGGCGCGGTAGAGATTCAGCAGCTAAAGCACAAACATGAACTGAAGGTAGTGTGGTTCACGCTGAAAACGCTTCTGCAAAAACAGACTGTCCTTTAACGAGAAAACTCAGCCCCAGAGCTGGCCAGTTCTGCCGGGGTGGTGGTTCTCACGGTGCGGTCCAGGGAACCCCAGGGCCACCCGGGCAGTGGCGAGTTCCTGTCAATTCCGGGGCATCTTTCTCCTCTGTCCCCCCCGTCCCCCCACGTGTGGATGGAGGCCCCAGGACGTGACCCACGCCTGCTGGGACGTGGGATCCACCGTCTCCACGCCAGACGTGAGGCAGGTTCCCCCAAGTGCAAAACAATGCACTTTTTTTGTTGTTTTAGAAAATGTAGTAATTTTTCAGAAAACGTTACCTGAGACAAAATGTAATAGGTTTAATATTTTTAAAATGAATATTAATAAAAATATTCAACATTTTTCTCAATTTTAACTCCTTATGTAGTATAACATAGATAAAGCAGGTAAACCAAAGCCGTTTGGGCTGCTCGATGACTTTTCTGAGTGTGAAGGGCTCCTGAGACCACAAAGTTGAGAACTGCTGGGTGTGAATGTCGTGGTGTCCACTGTTTGAGATGTTTTAAAAGGGCACTGTCAAGTAACCTTTCCTTCAGTGGGATCTTCGTCCTTCTGACGTTGTGATTTGTTCACACGTGTTGAAAGGCACTTACCTGAGGCAGGTGTTCACTCAGAAACGTCTCTGGAACGTCACGGCTCTGTTCCACGCTTTTCGGTGCAGGAGCGAAGCCCCCGGAATCACGGCATCTCCTCCGGCTCGGCGTCGGGCTGGTTCCGTGCAGGAAACAGGCGGAGCCCCTGGGATAATCTGGAGGCCGGGGGGTTTCCAGGGAGCACAGGGCCGGGTGGTCCAGGGAGGGGTGCGAGGCAGGCCAGCTCGGCAAAGAGAGGGGAATGTGTACGATCAGACGGCGGGCAGAGCGGCGAGGAGCAGGTGGGGTGACTTGTCTGGGGCCGGCTGCGCGCTGCCGTCCTGTGCAGGAGAAGCAGGGCCTGGCGTGTCGCCGCAGCTGTGCGACCCGGGGCGGCCGTTCCCGCCGCCCGGAACCCGGTACCTGTGTGGCTTCACCTGGAGCCGGGGCTCGGCGCCCTGCAGGCTCCCTGGCCATCCGTCTGTCCCTAATTCTCTGACTCCTTGGAGGGAGCGTGGACAGCGTGTGCAGCCCAGGTCTGGGCGGCGGGATCTGGACAACTTGGGGGGAGGGAGCTAAGGAGGGGCGCCCGGCAGCCGGGCGGGCAGGGGTGCACAGGCAGCGCGGGGCATCAGCAGTGGCTGCGGGGAAGTGAGGACGGCGGGCTGCTGTCCAGGGTTGTCAGCGGACGAAGCCGCGTTTGGATGAAGGGATGCAGGAGTCGGAGCAGGCAGCGTGGCTTTGCCGCGTTTGACCTGGTGGGTGGAGTCGGAGCAGGCAGCGTGGCTTTGCCGCGTTTGACCTGGTGGGTGGAGTCGGAGCAGGCAGCGTGGCTTTGCCGCGTTTGACCTGGTGGGTGGAGTCGGAGCAGGCAGCGTGGCTTTGCCGCGTTTCACCTGGTGGGTGGAGTCGGAGCAGGCAGCGTGGCTTTGCCGCGTTTCACCTGGTGGCTGGAGTCGGAGCAGGCAGCGTGGCTTTGCCGCGTTTGACCTGGTGGGTGGAGTCGGAGCAGGCAGCGTGGCTTTGCCGCGTTTGACCTGGTGGCTAGAGCGGTGGAGAGCGGCTGGGCGTCCGAGTCGGGGTCAGCCAGGCAGTGTGAGGTGGATCTGGTGTCCGTCGAGGTGGGTGGTGGCCCAGGGGCACATCCTCAGGGACGCAGCCTAGGGCGCGGGGACAGCGAGGAATTGCAGAGTCGCTCAGGGCTGGAGTTGCGAGTGTCCGGCGCCAGTCTGCAGGCTCCTCGGGTGGGAACCCCCCAGGGGCACAGCCCCCGAGTCCAGGGTGCACTCAGCCCCCGAGAGCCCCTCAGCCGGCGTGGCTCTGCACAGACGGGCAACCGGGCAGTGGCCCCGTAGAAAGCGCCGGCGGAGGGAGGCCAGGCGAAGCCCTGGAGGTGAGCGGGCAGGTGTTGAAGCCTCCTCCCCAGGGGAGGATCGCAGGAGGGCGGGGAGGCCGGCACCTAGACAGACCCGAAGGGTGTTGGCTTGTGTCATAAGAGGCCATCTGGGTTTTCTGTAAACGATCAGTCGCTCGGTACCCAGTGGCCAACATCTCAGACGTTAGAGTCTAAAGGATAAGAAATGTGGGTGAAATGCCAAAGCACGTCATTGGAAGCTTTTGGCACTAACGGCCAGTCTAAGTGTTATGCCAGGACCCTGGCTTGAGGGAACCAGGATGGACAAACTCCCCTGCGGGGGCCGGTGGTCCTTCCAACCCTTCAGTCTCCGCGGAGGAGGAGGTCTGCCGACCCCTCCTGCGGGCCGTCCCTCTGTCTGTACCCCGGCAGGTCTCTCCATCTGGCCATTCCTGTGACCATCAGTACAAAGGGCCTGTGAGCTGCTGGACCGGCCTCCAGGGGAAGCCCGGGGGAGGCTGAGGAGTGCCCAGCGGCTGAGCCGGCTGGTGGGTCTCCAGCCAGGGGCTCCACTGTTTCCTGCCATCTGTCCGTTGACCTTGGGCAAACTGTTCACACCTGTGGCCTCAGCTCTCCGCACTCGGCTTCTGCAAAGCTCTTTGCCAAGTGTTTGTAATAAAAACGAAGACCGACTTTTAAACACAGCAGGAGACTTTTTAAAAACTATGTTAAGGAAGGGCTCTGTTTGTAAATTTGCTTTTCCTTCTTTTTTTTTAACCAGCAAAATCAAAACCAAACAGCCCCAAACCACACACACACACACACACACACACAGTTTCACAACAGCCAAGAAAGCTCTCCCAGATCAAAAAGCCAATTTCAGATGATATTTCAAGAGCAAACTACTTGACAGTATTCTTTTAAAATGGAGTAAAAGCAACGAGGAGGTTTTACCGAGTCACCCCGCCCTCACCCGGCCTCCCTTCCCCGCAGATGCAGAAGCTCGTGAAGGCCGCCAAGGAGGGCACCAAGGATGGCCTGGAGAAGACAAAGGCTGTGGTGAAGCGGGGCCGCTCCTTCATCAGGACCAAGTCCTTCGTCTCTGCAGGTCCGCGGGGCGCGGCCTCGGGGAGGCTGCCTGGGCCCAGGGCCGGCCCAGGGCAGCGGGGACTCTGGGGGCGGCAGGAAGTTGAGTGAATTCTCGCAGGGGGTGGACTTCGCCCCCCCTTAACTGGCTCCTCCCAGCAGTCGGGTGATCGGGGGTCCCCCCGGGGGCTTGCTCTCCCCCCGCAGAGCCCCAGGATTCTCAGCAGGGTCGTTGATAATAGAACACAGTCACGGGGGTGCGTTCACAGTGCCCGGGGCTCCTGGGCACATTTCCTGCCCCCTCACGGCTGAGGCTGAGTACGGTGGGCTCTAAGTGGGGACTCGGGATCCTCTGTGCTGGTGAGAGGATTCCAGAGTTCTCAGGTTTTGTGAAACATTTCACTCAGGGGCAGGAGCCCATGCCGCTTGTGTGTCAGAAAGATAGACCCTGTCTGGGTGTGTTCACGTCGGCAGCAAGCTCCGGGCGAGGGTCCTCCAGCGTCTGAGCACGTCTGGGCACTGGTGTGGTAGGAGGTACCACGCTGTGCGGTAGCTGAGGGTTTACGTGCGGATTGACCGTCCTGACTCTGACTTGGTCCTTTAGAAGCACGTTTCTTTGTTGCCGCTACGAAGTTCTGATGTGCAAAGCCGGTGCCGGCTGCTGATAACCGTGCGGGGAGAGGACTTCAAGGTCACGTGTTTCCCCTGCGACTGGCCCAGGAAGACTGTAATTGGCCGTAACGCCACCTGGGCCTTTAGAGAAGGTGTGATCCTCACGGAGCCCCCAGCCTCTTCGCATAGGACGGAGAGTGTGTCAGGGGCTGAGACGGACATGTGGATTCCGATAGAGTGTGCTCCCCGGTGGGGAGCTGGCAGCGGGGCAGGTGCCGCAGAGGGGGCCCTTCGTGGGAGGGCACACGGGCAGAGCCCCACAGGTGCAGAGGTTGGGGTTAGGGGCCCCGGAGCCTGGGGGCTGCTCAGAAATGCCGACTCGGGCTCACCCGAGACCCCTGAACCAGGATCGCAAGGGAACGGGGTCCAGGTGCACGGGGCAGGCCGGAAGCCAGTTCCAGGGGGAGAGTGAGTGGAGTATCACAGGATCGTTCCTGGTTTGGGGGGAGGGGGCCCATTACACACACCCCTGAACCCTGCGGCCTTAGCTTCCTGAGCTGTCAGGTGGGAAGCCTGGGCTAAAGTCGCGGCTCTTAGCCCTGGAGTTCACAGGGAGGAACTGGGAGCTCTTACAAATAGCGTGTGCCAGGCCCCCACCCCCAGACCATCAGTGGACCTCTGAGGGAGACGTCCGCACACTGGAATGCTGTAGTTTTTTTTAAAGACTATTTTGTTTTTAGAGCAGTTTTAGGTTCACGGCAAAACTGAGTGAAAAGTATGGAGATTTCCCATAAACCCCTAGCCCTACTCATGCACAGCCTCCCCTCCCCCACTGTCACCATCCCCACCAAGTGGTCCGTGTGTTACAATCGTGAACCTACACTGACACATCACCATCACCCAGAGTCCATGGTTCACATCAGGGCTCACTCTTGCTGTTGTACGTTCTGTGGGTTTGGACAAATGGATAAGGAAACATATCTATCATTATAGCATCATAGAGAGTAGTTTCACTGCCCTAAAAATCCTCTGTTCATCCTTCCCTCCCCCCAAACCTTGGCAACCGCTGATCTTTTTACTGCCTCCATAGTTTTACCTTTTCTAGTTGGACCCATACAGTCTGTAGTCTTTTCAAATTGGCTTTTTTCACTCAGTGATATGCATTTAAGGTTCCTTCATGTCTTTTTGTGGCTTGATAGCTCCTTTCTTTTTAGCTGAATAATATCCATTGTCTGGATGGACCACAGTTTATTTTATCCACTCACCTACTGAAGGACATCTTAGTTGCTTTCAAAGTTTTGGCGATTGTGAATACAGCTGCTGTAAACATCCGTGTGCAGGTTTTTGTGTGGTTGTAAGTTTTTGGCTCCTTTGGGTGAACACTGAGGAGCGTGACTGCTGGGTCATGTGATAAGAGTATGATTAGTTTTATAAGAAAGCACTAAACTGTCTCCCAAAGTGGCTGCACCATCCTGCATCCCCACCAGCAATGATGAGAGTTCCTGTCGCTCCACATCCTCACCAGCACTTGGTGTTGTCACTGCTCTGGATTTTGGCCGTTCCAATAGGTGTATAGACACTGTTGGTTTTTTAAAGCTCCTCTGACAGTTCTTCTGTGCAGCTAGGGTTTTGTATCTTTGAATTAGATAATCTCCAGGTTCCTATTACCTAAAAATTCCTGTGCTTTTCTGGTTTCTAGCTGTTTTGTGAATTCTTTAGATTACTTAGCTGCATCTAAGTTTTTAGAAATGAATTTAGGGGGCTTCCCTGGTGGCGCAGTGGTTGAGAATCTGCCCGCTAATGCAGGGGACACAGGTTCGAGCCCTGGTCTGGGAAGATCCCACATGCCGTGGAGCAACTAGGCCCGTGAGCCACAATTACTGAGCCTGCGTGTCTGGAGCCTGTGCTCCGCAACAAGAGAGGCCGCAATAGTGAGAGGCCCGCGCACCGCGATGGAGAGTGGCTCCCGCTTGCCGCAACTAGAGAAAGCCCTCGCACAGAAACGAAGACCCAACACAGCCATAAATAGATAAATAATTAAAAAAAAAAAAGTCTATGAGAGGACTTAACCCACAGTCTCCCTCCCTTCTCTGTCTTTAAAAAAAAAAAAAAAAAGAAATGAATTTAATTTTGGTCTAGAATTTTTGATCTTGGGGAAGTTGTGCTTTTTCAGATTTCTAGTGAGAAAGGGAGAAAGTCAGGAGGTTACTAAGTCTCCCTTCATTTTCCCTGACTATTGAGTGTTGGTTCTTAGTCATTCATAGCTGCTTTTCTTTATTTCTGACTTTGATATGTTATAGATTAAGAAATTGAAATATGTATTTCTACTCTGCCATCTAGGTGTTCAAATGACACCTCTGCATTTTGAAGTTAGACTTCAAGTATTGAAAATCTCAAATATCGACAAACACCACATTCCTCTTGTGGGAAGGATATTTTCTTGGGTTTGTTAAAACTTCACTTTACTCATTGCTGGGTGGAATGGAGACGTGGCACTGAGGTGTCTGCCCAAGGCGTTGCTTTGACAGCCAACTTTACTGCGCTGTGATGTTATATCCTGTTTCAGTGTCAAACAAGCACATTCTGTCTTCCTTTAAGACCACAGATCCTGTCTTGAAGAGGAGCAGAACTTGTTCATCGACGTAGACTGCAGGCACCCGGAAGCCATCCTCACCCCGATGCCCGAAGGCTTGTCTCAGCAGCAGGTAGGATGCGTAGGGCGGATACCCCCGTGTTTGTACCAGGACGGCTGTGCTGGCTGGGAATTACCTGCTGGCACAGACTCCCAGCCATTCCATCCACCTGGGCTCCTCCACTGGCCTCTCCTGGTCCAGCAAGGAAGGGGTTAAGCCAGCAATGGGCCTAAATATTTTGAGTATCAGCCCCAGTGTAATTGTGAAAATGAGTGGAATGTCTGCATTCTTTGTGAGGGTCATTTATACTCATTCACACTGATGTGACGTCTCTACAAAGAGACTGGATATGACTGTGTAAGATGTGTGTGTGTGTACATAGTGCCTGAGTCTGAGATTAAAAGATAGATTTCCAGCAACTCACGAAGTTAGCCGAATACCAATGAATTTCTTCATCTCTGAAAATACTGTAGGTAGCAGAGGGAAGATATTCCGTGGTTTCCATTTGATTATCTTTGGGTAAAAGGAAAGGAAAGCTTCAGAAACAAGGGCGTCAGAGACAAGGGCGTACCACAGAGTTGGGGGCATTGGGGGGTGGGGTTGATGGTTTTGGGTGGGGTGTGATTTGAGTTTTTCCCACGTGGGCAGCCTGATGCAGGTCATGGAGACTGAGAGAGATGACAGATGATGTAAATAGATGATGTAGGTAGATAGACGTAGGTGGGTTATAGGTATACAAGGTGGTTGATAGATGCATGCATCATACACACGACACGCGTGCACAGATGTGGCGTGCAGACAGAACCACATAAAAATCCTCTGTGGTAAGTTCAGACTCTAGTAAGAAAGATGACAAGCTGTGTTGAAAAGGCTGCCAAGGGGCTGTTAGCCATAGGCTAGAGTAGGAAGCTGGCACTTGGTTGGGTTGCAGGGGGCAGGAGAGCGGGGTTGAAGGTGCTAGTGAAGTGTCTGGTGTGTGGGTGCTGGGCCGTGAGAGGCTGGGCTCGTGTGCTCAGGAGGGGACACGTCAGGCAGGTGTAAGGGTCACCCCCCTCATCCTTGCATGCCCCCTGTGGAGCCCATCCACATGAGGACACCCAGGTCCAGAGGGGCCTCGTGGTCAGGCAGCATTGGGCAGCGGGCGTGGCCGGGTCCGGTGCCCCCCTGGATCCCGCGTCCTCAGCTCCCTCGTGCTCCTGGGGTTGGAATGTGGCCGCGTTGCTGGCAGGGGCGGGTCGATGGTTTTTGCAGGAGCAGAGAGGCTGCTCTTCACTGACCCCCTGCTCGCTGCCCAAGTTCCTGGCTCGCCCACCTCATTTTAGCCTCACAAGTCTGAAAAAGGGCATCGATTGCTCAAAAACACTCTTGATGTTCCTGGAGGCCTCCCCTGGGGCTTCAGGACTTGGGTCCTCTTCCTGGACAGCGTGGGGTCACGTGGTTGGGAGGCACGTGGAGCCTCCCCGTGGGGGGCCCCGCGGGTGAGGGACTGTGGCCGCCTTGCAGACGCATGTGGCCGCGGGGCATCCCCGGCCAGGCCGAGACTTGGAGACAGCAGGGGCGTGCGGGTCGGCCAGGGGACGGGGGACAAGGGAGTTTTGAGCCCGCAGGGTCTCAACAGACACACACACCTGCCAGTCAGTTTTGTCCCCCAGAGGGCCGGGTGGTGACAACGAGGACGGGTCCCTGGTGCAGAAAGGGCGCCTCTGTAGGCGCCCCCACCCCGGCCCAGTTCCCACCCCGGGCCCCGCACTGGGGCAGGGGAGACTCCGGCCAGGCTGCTCACTTGTTCCGCGAGCGCCGTCCTCCTTCCCGTGAAACGGGGACCTGGCGTCTGCGGTGTCTCCCTCGTGGCCCTGCAAGACAGCAACGCGACGCGTGTGGTGGCCCTCAGGGCTGAACGCGCCACGCCAGGGTCACGACGGCCGACGGCCGGAGAGGGTTTGTGTTTCGGTTTCTGCGCTGCTCCCGGCAGGCTTCCTTCTTACCCCCTGATTCGCAGAGGTTGCTTTCCCACTGGTTACTGCTTGTTCTCCGGGGAGTTTTCCATTAAAAGATTAAACCCGGATGTCAGTGCTCTTTGATTTTTTTCTTCCAAAGTTGAAATAAGGTAACATAACTGTCAGGAAAAATGCTGCATGTGAAGCGTTCTTTACATGCCCTGTTTGGTGGGAGGAAAGCCTTTATTTCCTGGGTTGTCATTTACTTGAAAGGTAGCACTGAAGCTGAAGGATGAGGCCAGCATCCTCTGCCCTCTGGCCTCTGATCCAGGGTCCAGGCACAGGGAGGGGCTGCTGTCCTCCTCCTCCTCCTCCTCCTCTCCGCCCCTCCCCTCCGCTTTCCCCCTCCCCTTCCCCTCCCCTTTACCCCCCTCCTCCTGTTCCCCCCTCCCTGTTTCCCTCCCCCCTCGCATTTACCCCCTCCTCCACCTCCTCCTTCTCTCTCCCCTCCCCCCTCCCCCTCCCCCTTTACCCCCTCCTCCTCCTCCTCTCCCCTCCCCCCTTCCCCCTCCCTCCTTACCCCCCTCCTTCTCCTCCTCCTCCTCTTCCCCCCTCCCCCTCCCTGCCCTCCCGCTCCCCTTTGCCCCCCCCCCCACCTGCTTCTCCTCCTCCATTGCACTAATCACCTCCTGGCCCAGGCACATCTCCCGCGGGTCCCCGTGGCCTCGTAGGAAAGCTGGTCCAGGGCTGAGGTCTCCCTGCAGCCTCGGGGTCAGGGTCCCGGGAAGCCTGAGGCCTGGGGACCCGTGTTGGCTGTACTGTCCACGTGCTGAGTTTAACCAAGGGGCTGACCCAACCTGCAGGAGCCCTGGGATCCGGGGGAGATTCGGGGTTTTATTTTGTATTTTTCAGTAATACTAATTCTAGGTCCTTTGACCTGATACATTAGTTGTCTTAGGACTTAAAAAAAATATTTAATTCCTAGGTTAGACTTCCCCCCGCCCACCGCAAATCCTCAAATATCCTGACCCCAGAGTTGAGACAGTGTGTGGGAATCTGAATTTTGGGAGAAGGCTGGCCCAAATTTGACCATCCGCAGTTTGGGGGTGTCTGGGTCGTGGGGTGCCACCCTCGTTTCAGAGGGAGGGGTCATCGCTGCGGCCGCGTGTGCTTGTGCTTTAATTACGGACTCAGCTGCCTTTTACACACATCACTCTCTTCCTTAAGTGTCCTTGAAGGTTGCTTTTTGCCTTCATTTTGTGAAGGAGCGGCCCTTTTGCAGGGAGAGGAGTCGCTCCCTTGCGGATGTCGGTGACTTGACGAGAGGCGCGCCCTCGGAGGATGTGCCTTCTGCCGCCAGGTGGCGCCGCGGTTCCTGGGATGGGGCTGCCAGGGCGGGGTTAGGAGCAGTCCTGTAATTTCTATGCTCCGCTCTCCGGAGTTTTTGCACCTGGAATTGACGTTGGTAATTTACTCGCTGCGTTCTTAGCCTTGTAGGCTTCGAATGGCCTCAAAACAAAGCTATACCTCCACCTTCCAAAAGTTTTTTTTTTTTTTAATAACTTTGGAATAATGATTTTAGATATGTTGGTAATAGCATTCTTTGAGTTAAGACTGGAAGGTTTTTTTTCGATGCTTAACGTATACATGAAATACCATGTAATTCCATGCTCGGCGCATAAAATACAATCCGTTAATTCAGTCCATTACTGTTGGATGAGTGAATGAAATTGTTGTCAATGCCATAATTTAATTGTGTTGCTGTAGTTGTGGTTTATAATTTGAGGTTTACAAATAACAGAATTGTAGTGATGGGGGACCGACGTTTTGTGCCCATAATGGTAGGTAGTTAATGCACTAATATATTTTAAGGCCTTGGGAGTTTTCATTTATGTACTGTCTTGAAAACAGAAAACTTTTTTGTCCACAAGCCTCAACAGAAGTCAAATTTATCTGTTGTGTTTTCTGAGGCAGGTTTTGACTGTTGTCTTTTCAAATTCTCAACAGGTCGTAAGAAGATATATTCTGGGTTCAGTTGTCGACAGTGAAAAGAGCTACGTGGACGCTCTTATGAGGATTTTGGAGGTATCTAAATGCCACATTGTATAATGGATATGTTTCGTGAACCTATGAATTATAAGATACTCAAATTGGCAAAATTCTTAAAAGAATCTGAGAATTGTGTCTGTGTATTGACATCAAAAGTTGCGTGGTTTGTTTGGACACAAATGCAGTTGCACAGGTGAGTTTCTCCGTGTTCTTTCACGAACCCTGAGAAAAGCCTGGGCCGTCCTTGTGCGTTTGTGCCTCAGCAATACGAGAAGCCGCTGTCTGAGATGGAACCCAAGATCCTGAGCGAGAGGAAGCTGAAGGCGGTCTTCTACCGGGTCAAGGAGGTCCTGCAGTGCCACTGCATGTTCCAGATCGCGCTGGCCAGCCGCGTGGCCGAGTGGGACTCGGTGGAGATGATCGGAGACGTCTTCGTGGCCTCGGTAACCGAGCCGGCGTGCCCAGAGGGTCTGCGGGGCTCCCCTGGGCTCAGGGCCCCTCCCTTCTCGCACGGATGCCTCAGGGTGGGTGTCCTGCCGGCCTGAGCCCAGCTGCACCCCACGGCGCCCCGGCCGACACCGGAGCTCTCCGCGGGGGCTGGTCTGAGGTCAGGAAGCTGCGCACGTGTGTGCGCCCAGGGGAAGGATGTAGAGAGAAAGGTCCAGAGGCTCCGGGGGAGCTGCCCCTGGAACACTTCAGACTACACACCGTCAGAGGCATCACAGGCAATTTGATGATGGTTTTGTCGCCGAGTCAGGGCCCTGCTTGTGAACGGTTTTGTGGGGTTGTCGGCTTTAAGCCCTCACAGGGTCTCACCCCTCCTGGGAACCGCCTTGTGGGAAGATACCCACCTGTTTCCCTCAGCCCTGTGCTCCCTGACCTGGTGTCCAGTTGTGCGGACGCAGCCTCCGGGCCCCGCGGTGACACAGGACGCGAGGGGACACGAGCTGGTCCCACAGCTGCGCTGACCTTTCCCAGCAGGAGCCGCCGCAGCCCCGAGCTCCAGCGCTGGGTGGCTCCGAGCCATTTATCTTCGGCCCATTTGTGAATCGTCCACACTGTGGACTGGCTAGTTTTCCATCTAGAGGTAGCAGAGGGATTCTGAAGTTGATTGAGGGCAGCGCTGTCAAGGGACAAGAGCTTGAAAGATTTTTAAGTGTCCGTATACTTAGAGGAATGCTGTCATGTGATACGTGAAACCTTTTTTCTGTATATTCTGTGCGTGTGCTTAATGAGGTATATAAAGTATGCTTTGAACATAATGTGGAAAGAGAGTTCTTACTAAAATTAATTTGCATAATCCCCTTTAGTGATCTTTATGAAAAACAAAAAAGATATTGGACATTTCCTTTTTTTTTTTTTGCATTTCTGCCTATTTTATATATTAGTTTCAACTCTTAGTCTATCCTTCTTAAAATGTTTACCTTGGGAACATTTTTTTAATGTAGAAGAAAATCTTTTTAAAACATATATAATTTAGATGAAAGCATTTCTTCTCTAAGTGGCCACACATCTACTTATGGGAATCGCTGTCCGTCCTCAAGAATATGTGGGATCTTAGAAGAATAAAAGGGAGTGAGGCCAACGTCTCTGCCTCTGGAAACCTTTGCGCTTCTGGGAAAACTGGGCAGTGGACCTATGTGGCGTTGCCCCTCAGCCTGGGGAAACAGGTGCGGTCAGCTGTCCTCCCCTGAGCATCTCCAGGGGATGGTTAGGTCAGGATGCTGGGGCCTCCACATGCTGAGGTGCAGGACACTCCGTCCTGGAGGTGAAATCCACAAAGTGCCAGTCAGCAGGAATTTAAAGGACGATGTCTGTCAACACCATCTCTATATGACTGTAGTCAGGAACATTGCTTAACTGAAACCCAAACTGCCACAGTTTTGAGCAGGGCAGCCCTAAAGAGCATTGGCACATAAGGTCAGCCAGCCATTGAAAAATTCCTAGCAAGTCTGCTTAAAGAAAACAATGATCACACACAGTCATAATGACGTTTATCCTATGAAAACATCACAGTGACCGAGAGGTTATCGTTAGCACAGGTTCCAGCCTTTCATTGCAAGCTTGGGGAGGAAGCAGTTGGACTCTGCGTTATTTACATTGCTCAATTTCCTCTGTATTTCAGTTTTCCAAGTCCATGGTGCTGGATGCTTACAGTGAATACGTGAATAATTTCAGCACAGCTGTGGCAATCCTTAAGAAAACGTGTGCTACAAAACCTGCTTTTCTTGAATTTTTAAAGGTAGGCGCTTTAAAAATTTTTTGTGTGTTTTATCACCCTCTGATAACAGGTCTGATGCCAAAATACTTTGTAGTGAAATTTCACCAAACCTTTCCTCTAAATGTATAATGTTATTTATTGTAAAGATTTTAGCACCAACAGGACCCTAGGTGTTGGATCAGTGCCAGAAAGGAAGATGAAGTTTTTAGTGACAACACAGCTCTTTGAAAATAACCTTCATTTGCACATCCTTAGACATATGTGGACAGATGGGAGGGGTCAGAAAGTGGAGGTCAGACCCCAAACCAAGTAGCCAGCTGTTGCTCAGCACAGGGTTAGGAGTGACAGAAGGTGGCTTCGGAGTCGGTCGGGGGCTCCTTGGCTTCTTTGGGTCAGGCCGTGAGCAGACCCCCTAAAGCTGAGCCCCCGCGGTGGGTAGGGGGGCTGCATGGTCTGTTCCTCCTCTGACGTCGGGTGGGGGGCTCCCCATCCTCCCGGGAAGGGCAGCTGCGGAGAGTCCCCGGTGGGTGTTGATGGGTGACATTGAATCAGCGGCATCTCCGTCAAAAGACGCCCGTCACAGGCTGGGACGTAAACGTGCCCGGAGGGCTCGCCGCCCGTGGAACCAGGATAAAGTTCCCCTTCAGATACTGGGTCCCCGGGGCCGGAGTCTCATCTGCCTGGGGCTCCAGTTTGCATTATGACCTGGGACCAAAGCCTGTTCCTGTTACTTGAACTGTGTCCTTGGAAGGTTCTGCCACCTGCACAGTGAACCCTGGGGGGTATCCTCACCCAACCCAGGGTGAAGGCTTATTTAGGCTGAGCTATACCCCCCTCCCTCTCATGTGATACAGTGGCTCCCACGGAGGCAGGACCGGGGGGAGGTGGCCCGTCCTGAGATCGACCCCCCTCTGGAAAGCTGCGGTCGGCCCTCTGGCCTTCCCCCGTCACAGCGGGAGAAAGGAAGCGCGGGACGATCTAAAGTGTACTTTTTCTGCGGAGCTTGTTGTGGTCCTGCTGGCCGACAGGACCTGACGGGAGGTCACTGCAGCCCCACCGTCAAGCCGCCAGCCCCTGGCGGCCTGGGAAGGCAGGCCCTCCAGTCTCCTGTCCTACCCCAGGCGCCTGGTGTCCACGAGGTCAAGCCGGGCTCCGGGCTCCGCACCACGCGGCCCCTCGGCTGGAGAGAGCTGGGGACTCCTCCCCAGTTTGTAAATGGTCAGCCTGGGGCGTCCCCTCCTGCCAGAGAAGCCCCCCTGCGGAGGGAGGGGGGCGCCTGGCCCTGGACTCCCTCCCCCCTGGCCTCCCCTGGGGAGACTTGCCAGGACACGGACACGCCCCAGCCGCGCCCCGAATCTTCACGGCAGAGCGAGGGCTGAAGTGGGGAGGCTTGTCCCAATGCGGGACAAGCCGTGGCGGCCGCAGGGACTGCGCCCCAGGCGCAGGGCAGGTGCCTTTAGGGGCCCGTGCTACTCCAACTTGGGATTCTGTCACTTTCTTCTTCTTTCTTTCTTTTTTTGTAGCTGCACTTTGTTGTGATTGTAGAATCTTAGAAACTAGTTTGACTCTTAGAGTATTGAAATTAGCTCATAAATGGCTCTTAACACGTCAAATAAAAACATGGAAGGTTTCCGTTCAGAAAGCAGCCAGGGCTCTCTGCAGGCCGAATGACGTCAGCGTGCACTGGCGGCGTGTGAGGTGTAGACAGTGTTTGGAGCAGGTTTGGAGGCAGCCTCTCCGTGGAGAGGAGCAGGTGCGAGCTCCCCTGGGGGCTGCGTCCCGGCGGGAGCCGCGAGTGCCGGCCCTTTGTCACCCCGCAGCAGTGCCAGGAGTCCAGCCCTGACCGCGTCACGCTGCACAGCCTGATGACGAAGCCCATCCAGAGGTTCCCGCAGTTCATCCTGCTGCTCCAGGTGAGGCCTCCTGCGCGATTCGGCCAGTGGTCCCGTCCTGCCGTCGTCCGTCCCTCCGTGTCCAAGCATCTCCTCGTGCAGACGCCGGGCTCTCAGCTGCCCCCGCTCCCGGGTCGCTTACATCAGGGCGGGGCCGGGGGCGGCGAGACCCCAGCCTGCAGCTGCTGGTCCCTCCGGCCCCCGCCCATCCTGAGCTCCTCTCCTGGGCCCGTCGGGACCCCCCTCATCAGCATAGACTCTGGGGGGTGAGAGGGGCTTGTTAGGAACACCAGACGCCCCCCATCACTCAGGAAATTCCGAGGGCTTTAGGGGCCCCGGGCCAGGGGCCTGAACTGGGGCAAAGCCGAGTGAGTTTTCATTAACCACACACGCTCGTGCACTGGGGGGCCGGGCTGGTCACCAGGCAGGTAGACACCAGATGTCCAGGGTCCTGCTCTGGGGTCAGGTGTGTGCCCAGAGGGGAGGGGCAGGCCCGGGAAGCTGCCGGTCAGCGGCGGAGCCGACCCGCTGCTTGGGGAGCGGGAGCTGCGCAGAGAGATTTCCCAGATACTCCGACCCTACGTTTTCTTAGACCAAGAATTCTCAGTTAGGTGCGTGCGTTGATTTAAAGAGCAGAGCTGGCTTTGAGTGCAGATATAAAGCATCGTCGGATCAGGAAAGCCTTGCCCTGCCGTGTGATGTGCCGTCAGGCCCCCGAGACCTGGGACCCGCGCCTTGCAGGCTCAGGGCTCACCCTCCTTAGATGAGCGTCAGGCGTTTGAATCGGTTATTTCCGAGGAGGGTCTGCGGTGGCCTCCGCCTCTTCTGGTTTCTCAGTGACACTCAGCTCGTTTCTATAGTTAAATCAGGCGACTTGTTGGCTCGCCTGGTCATTAAAAGTGATGAAAGATGAGCCGTGAAATCATCCCCAGGGACAGGGAGGGTGCATCAAAGGCCTGAGGCCTCCATGGGCCCACCCGTCACACGGTTCCAAATTTTAAAAATTGGTTCTTGTAAGAAGTTTGCTCTTTCCTTTTATTTTTATTTTTACTTACCTCTAAATGTTTCAGTTTGCTGAGCAGTAACAAATGAAAATTCTTGAAGTCCGAATCCAGTTACGATAGACTCCAGGGTTTTGGTTTAAGCACACATCCTCGTGGACAGATGCGGCCGCTTGGCCTGGCCCTTCCCGGGTTCCTTAGAGCTTCCTGTACAGCTGGTCCCCTCTGCCCATCCCCCCACCCCCCCGCCCCACCTGGGCGCCAGCCCCCGACCCTCCAGGGCAGAAAACTGCCTTCACCCCGGCCTGATGGCGGCACAGCACCCAGACAGCTGGTCCCAGGTTTGTGTGAACGCGGTTCCCGCGGGCAGGTGTTCAGTCCTTCCTGCTGTCTGAGCACAGGCAGTTCACAGGGGCAGGGGGCTCAGAGAGGGCAGGGCTGGTTCCTAGGAGAACGCAGTGGGTGTCAGAGAGGGGCGGTTTCTGTACTTCTGTATTTCCATACTTCAGAGATACCTACAGGTCCGTGTGCAGGGACCCCGCTTTGCGCGTAAGATGCTCCTGGGAGTTGTTCCCGGAGAGGAGTGGGGTGGAAGATGGGGCAGGCGCTCCCCTCCCGCCGAGCTCCGAGCCCTGCCGCGTCCGCGTGCGCCGAGGGGGCGGTGAAGGGGGATGGCGTGGAGGGGCCCGTGCCTCTGACCCCCGGCCACTCCCCTGCCTCTCCTCGTCTCACCACACCTGACCCTCCTCGGCTCTCGGGGCCTGTTACCTCTAGTTGCGATGACCCTATAGCCGTCCCCCAGAGCTCGGGATCACGCTGTGCCCCTGGCTTTTCTGGGCCTGCCGGTTTCCACTACGTGGTCCCCCAGGAGCCTTTGTCTTTATCCCGACTCCCATGTTCTCCCCCGTGTTGTACCCCGATAAGTAACAGCCTGGCAGCCGCCGTGCACCCCCCGTGCACCCCCCTTTCCTCCGCTCAGCTGTCCGTCCACGTGCGGCGCTGGTTCTGCGAATGGTGCTGGGATCCGAGCGGGCGCGACCCGGCTGCCCTGCTGGTACCAGAGCTCCTGTGAAGGTGATTCATTTTGCCTTGTAGGGTTTGATGTGGTTCACGGGGAAACGATCGCGTGGAGCAGTGTGTGTTGTTCATTCACACGGGGAACATGCGATCGTTCGGCGAGTTCTCTCCAGACCGAAGAGAACAGGAAGCTTAAAAGACAGGGCTCTGCTGCTGAAGCTCCTGGGGGCGGGCGGGCCGGGTGGCCCGGGCAGGGAGGCCTCGGTCTTGCTCGCCCTTCTCTGCGAGGCCGGCAAGGTGACTGCACCCGGCGCGTAGACATCCCCCTCGAACGTTGACTCAGAGCCTGGAGTTGGCTCTCACCACGCTCGCGGTGCCGTCGGTGCCCGTGCTGTGCTCCTGCAGGGCCCCCCCGCTCCGCCCGAACCAACGGCTCAGAGCTGGGCGCTCAGGACGCAGACCCGCCGGCGGGAAGGGGACTCCGGCCGTCTGTGGGTCCGCTGGTCTGGCTCACGCTGAGAACAGCAGCCTGACCGTCACCAGAGAGCAGAGATTTCTGAGGTCCTGGCGAGCTCGCAGTAGGGATGGGTCCCTTCCTGGAAAACGGTGTCTTGTTTCCATTCCCATCCCCGTTTAATAAGGCAGTTTTGTTTTTGCAAAAGGAGCTTTGAACGTTCAGCCAAATTGTGACTCACTGAGTTTGCTACCCTTTCCCAGGGCTTACTTTATTCCTCAGAAGCAGCGGATGCCAGGGCCGGCCTCCGGCTGCCAGAGCCGCAGGATGCTGTTGGTGGGGGCGGGGTGGGGGGGTGAGGGGGTGTGGGGTGTGGTGACCACCCGCTGCTCCCACCCCCACATCACACGTCCGCCTCCCCTCTGCCTTGTTCCTCCTCAAGGACATGCTGAAGAACACGCCCCGAGGACACCCCGACCGGCTGCCCCTCCAGATGGCGCTGACGGAGCTTGAGACACTGGCAGAGAAATTAAACGAGAGGAAGAGGGACTGTGATCAACGCTGCGAAATCAAACAAATAGCAAAAGCCGTAAACGAGCGGTACCTGAACAAGGTTGAGCGTTTTCCACTCTGTGCTGGGGCTGCTCTGCTTCGTGCTAATGAGCCTTCGCTCTCTGAGCCACTTATTACTAACCTCCTGGAACCTCTCGGCGAGTCCCTTGGCCCAGAGTTCTTGACTGAGGGTCCATGGAGAGCCTTGGGGTCACGAACGCTGCAAAGTGTGCACAAAGCCTTTGTAGTCTGTGCATTTTCTCAGGAAAGGGGCTCGTAGGTTGACTAGGTCCTCAAATGGACCCAGGACCCCAAAAAGGTTAAGAGCCACTCTTTTAGCCGAATTTTACTTTCAAAATGCAGTGTTTCATCTTAGTCCTACTTGTAGCATAGATACTCGCATGCATTCTTACTTGTATCCACGGTGCGTGCACTGGGCTGTATTTATCGTGAAGAAGGGACGCAGAACACAGCATGAAAGCAGTTCCTCAGCAAAGCTGTACCTCAGCTTCATATTTACAAAGCCATTTTCCTGCCACCGTAATCCAATTTCACATAGGTTTTGCCGTTTTTATCTGAAGCTGTAGTCCACAGGGAGAGGTTAATGGATGTGAGCTGTGTTAAATAATTTTGTTTTGTCGGCAGGGGTACTTTCCTACTGGATACTGACATCCAATGATTTAACTACAAGAACTTTATTGTCATATGGTTTAAGCTTAGGTTTTCCCTGATTCTCCAAAGGATTTGTACAGGAATTTTTATAAGCAGAAAATTCCCTTCACTGATATTCTCGAGGTGGCTCATGTTGTTTAAAATCCTGCTTCCCTATGGTACCCGAATGTCTGGGAACCCACGACAGTCCGAGGGCCCTCAGAGGTGACGCATTGCTTACCGTTGCACTAGTGAGGATGCAGCCTCATCCCCGTGAGTTCGACCGGCCAGTGTGGACGTCTGGGCCAAGGACTCCGGATTTCCTTCTGGGCTGAATGGCTAAAATAAGTTCTGTATGACCTATGTCACTTTACTAATTAATATGAAGCCTCTTTCCAAAGAACCAAGAGTACTTTGTTTGGCTCAGAGAAGTAAAACCTGGCAAACCATGAGCAGTCAGGACGTTTTCTTCAGTATGCTGTCCTCGGGAAAAGTAAAATCACAGAATAATGACTTTCACTTACAGACATTCCCGGTTGATACGGTGTCCTAAGTAACGGAAAGGTTGGGGTGACCATCTGTAAGGATTGGAGCGTGTATTCCAAGGAGTCACTGAAAGAGAGAGAGCACATTGAGTGACAGGTGAAAACCAGCGGAGCCCTCGTGGCTGCGTCAGCATCTCATAGCTAGAGAAACTGCTCACATAAGGAAGTGAGATCCCTGCCACTGTGTAGATTCCTTAAAAAAAAAAGCCCCTTTTTGAACTCTATACTGTACGTGCACGAAGCGTGATTGGGAATAGAGGGATTATCTGTAGAGAAAAAAGAGTCTAGAAAACCTTGACGTTGTCTGCTCGTGTATTTTGCCAGGCTTCATTCTCATCGTTCTTCTTTTTCTCGGTGGTCTTTGAATGTCCAGCTTCTCAGCAGCGGGAGTCGCTACCTCGTCCGCTCCGACGACGTGATAGAAACCGTCTACAACGACCGGGGGGAGATCGTGAAAACCAAGGAGCGCCGGCTCTTCATGCTGAATGACGTGCTCATGTGCGCCACGGTCAGCGCCCGGTAGGTCAGCGCCCGGCAGGTCAGCTCCCGGCAGGTCAGCACCCAGTAGGTCAGCGCCCAGTAGCTCAGCGTCCAGTAAGATGCACGGCCCCGCGGGGAGCTCCGTGGTCACAGGCGGTCTGTGTCTCGGTGCGCGGATGCCTTCTCTTCCCCTTCACTCTGTACAGATGTGTATGCAGAGCTCAGCTTCTCGTCCTGTGACTTGCATGGGTCCAGGGAGGGTCCCCAACTCACTGCTGGTGGAGCTGAGGGGCGCGTGGGTGGGTTTTCTCTGTAAACGTCAGGCAGGTGTCAGAGCTGGAAACTGAACCGAATTCCGTTTCTAGCCGTCCTGAATCAGCTGTGGTCCCTGTCCGTATCATTGTTCAAATCCTTTCTCATTAGTTGCTTCTCTATAAATATGTTTTTGATGGTTTTTCTTATTAAATTTGGGTATATTTATACTCTGTGAAAACCCACTGTGGAACCGCGTGGTCAGTGCTGGTGAGAACGCCAGAAGCACTCAAGCCCGCAGTTCAGAGGCGTCTCTCTTGAGTCTCCAAGGGATGCGGCGTCCCGTGACTGATTCCTGTGGCTGTGCCTGACACGAGGGTTTCTGCTCCTTGCAGCACCTCCCATGACAGCGGCGCCCTGACATCGACCAGCCAGAGGTATTTGTTGAAGTGGAGCGTCCCTCTCGGGCACGTGGAAGTGATAGAATACGGCGGCAGCGAGGGCTCGGGGGAGAATGGCAGGGGTCCCGTGGTGCCCGCGCCCGAGAGCCTGGCAGTGGTGGCCGGCACCAAGCCAAGTGAGTGATGCGTCACGGATGCGCTTGCGGGTCTGGGGCCGCCGTAGCTCTGATGTAACCTGCTCGGTCCTCAGCCCCTCACCGTGTCAGGAGACCTGGTTAAGACGGTGAATCTGTCGGGTGACACGGTCCTAGAGCCCGTGCTTAACGTTGGCTGGCGCACGTGGACACACGTGCCATCCGGGAGGCTCCTCTCTGAGCCTGTCCCCGTCGGGGTCCGGGGGCGGGGGCCCTGCCCTGGGGATGCATTCCATCTTCCTGGTTCCCGTCCTGTCCTGCGCTTCCCGCCAGCAGCTGCGGTGGGGGCCCTGCTCTCTCCGGAGGGTGCATTGAGTGGATGCAGAGAAGGTCCCAGAGAGCGTGGGCCTGGGTGGTGGTCTCAGCTCTGCCGCCCCTTCCCCTTCGGTCTCCACGGAGGTGGTGCCCGCCTGTGCCTTTCACAGAGAATCGGGGGAAGAGGGTCCCAGCACTTGCTCAACAGTCTTATAATACAGTTATTGTTACTAAACGGTCTGAAGATTGTAGATCTTGAACTTGGTGTCCTAATCATTACTTTCTTCTTCTGTTTTCTTTTTGTTTTGCTTTGTTTTTATCCAAGTAAAGCCTGGCTAAATTTTACTCACTCACTGGCCTTGGCCCCTGAATTGTGGAGCACTTAAAGTACAGTGAATGGGAACTTTCCATAAATTGTTTTATATATAAAATGAGCCTTTATATTTAAATTTATAATATTAAAAATAAGTGTGTTCAATAACCTTTTAGACTGTGTTTCTGACACGTTCAGAGGAGGCTGCTTTTGAAAGGTGCAGCTTTTCTGAGCAAACATGCACGTTCATTTGGGTTTACGGGAACAGGTCACAGTGACTGTTGGGTCCCATCCGATGTGGGGTCTCTTTTATTGTTTGTTCTTCTTCTTCGCCTGATGTTAACAGTCTTGTGGTTTGGTGGTCTGCTTGGGATGCTAGTTCCTTGAGCATATGCTCCTAAACTCCTGAACTGCTGATGAAAAAGTCATGCTCCTGTTTAAATAACGTGCATACCGTCTCAACTAACAATCGAAATACCAAACTGTATCACGGATTTTCGTAAGGAGGGACCAGCTGAGGAGTGGTTTTGGGAGGGGGACAGAGTGGGAAAGGGAGGGAGGGAGAAGCGGTCTCCAAGTTGACTTGATTTATTGAAATTTTACTTAGTAAGAGCAACGTGAAGATTTTGTGTGTTAAATGTTCTTAAAAATCCGTTTACGTTACTTGGAAGTATAGCAAATCCTATTTATGTCTTGGTTTTGTGAACAAAAATAATGCCTTTGTGTGTATTACAATGGAAGCAATCCCAAGCTGGGTTTGTGATCAAGATTGCCTCATTGTGTTCATATCTCCAAGGACGCCTTCAATCCATGAAATAGATGCTGTGTTACAGGGAACACTGCGTTCTCACGTTCAACTTCTAATTTATGGTTTGTACTGAGCCAACTTAGAATAAGATTCAAGTCAGCAGTATTAAAAAGCAGAAAGCAGGGTGACTTAATTTGTAAAATATTACACGCAAGAAAGAACCTGGACTAAGTTTACTGCTGCATTTGAGCCCTAGATGTTATCACGAGCTCCTGTCAGCTACGGCAGATGCAGATACGTGGTCCCCATTGTCCATCAGAAGAAAGTGTGTCACTCTGCAGAGTACATCTTCTTCTTCATTCTGAGTTTAAGGAGAACTTTGCTTCCAGGTTATCTAGCTGCTCACTCTGGCTTTACAACTGGTGATACTGCTAAGTCCTTAAAGGCAGGACCGAGACCACTGAGTGGTCTCCAGATAGACCTCAAGACCTGAGAAGTTGCTGTAGAATCGGGGGCCCTTGATCCATCTCCATCCAAGGATCCTCTTACTCTTATGGTTTCCATTACATGTGTGGTCGGACGCCAGGAGAACAAAGGCTAAGGTCAGAGAAGGAAAACAAAACAGTTGCTGATAACACAGTAAAATATCTGTCTCTTGGAATAAAGGAGAGCAGAGTGAAGGTGATTGTTAATGTTTAGGCAATGCTGGCTTCTTGAGGAGAAAGAATTAAGGTGCCCATTCGTCCCTTAACAGGTCTGTATCATCAACAGATTGTGACAGTGGAAGTTTGACTGGCTGGTGTCTTGGTGCAGGTTTCCAGGTGGGGAGACTCCCGGGGAGGACATGTTCTCGGTCCAGGTGTCCTGGGAAGGGCACTTTGCAGAGCCGCTGCCCATCCTGGTGTTCACGTTGTCCAAAACTCTTTTAATAGTCCTAGTTACATGTTGCTTCTTTTTAACTTTTTATTTTATTTTGGAGTATAGTTGGTTAACAATCTAATGTTGTGTTAGTTTCAGGTGTACAGCAAATGATACAGTTATACATATACATATATCTGTTCTTTTTCAGGTTCTTTTCCCTGTAAGATTTAACCTTATAGGTTATTACAAAATATTGAGTATAGTTTCCTGTGCTACACAGTAGGTCCTTGTTGGTTATCTATTTTAAATATAGCAGTGTGTACATGTCAATCCCAAACTCCCTAACTAACCTTTCCCCCGATTCTTTCCCTCTGGTTGACCTAGAGATTGTCATACTGAGTGAAGTAAGTCAGGGAAAGACAAATATCATATGATATCACTTATATGCGGAATCCAAAAAAAAATGATACACATGAACACAATTCACCCATTTTAAGTGCAGGGTGTTACCAGTCGAGGTGCCAAGTGGACAGACAGTGCGGGGGGTTGGGGGGGTGGGGGACAGGATGCTCTGGGTACCGAGTCTGGAGATCAGGGGCGATGCTGGCAGACGCAGTCAGCGCCGTGGGCGCAGATGTTTGCCTGGGATCCTGGTTTAGTGCGTGCCTCTGTAGTTTCCTCATCCTTAAAGTGGGTTTAATTTTTAGCTCTGAGCTGTGAAAGGGGAGTGTGGAGTAGATGGTTTTCAAAATGCCTTCTAGATTAAAAGAAATGGTTTTTAACAAACTAAAGTTTGCTAATTCTGTATGTGCTGGAAGACGGGACTCAAGGCCCGTCAGCTAAGTTAGAAGTCCTGTTCCCCGTCGATATTCATGTGACTGTTCTGCTGTTTGAACGACTCTGTTCTGAAGCTCAGTGCTGCAAGATTGGGTCTGTTACTCAGCGGTGGAGACAGCGTGGCCCCTGCTGCGTGCCTTTGCTTTGCACCCTCCCGTGTCCTTGAGTTGTGACACGTGATGGCCTTAAACGTTTCCCTCTAGTGCAGGGCCCTGCAAGCTGGGGTCCCTGGGTTGGTTTAAGCTTCCAAGCCCTGGAACTGACTTTGCAAAATTCTGTGCTAATTGCGTCTTATTTTCACCCTGCTCCACGCTGTCTCAGGAGGTGGGTTTATGAGAAAATAGATTTCCCTTTTGCCAGAAAGAAGGTGACACTGTAGAGTGTTTTCTTCATTTAGTTCCCACAAGTGGGCCCTAAAGCGCCCCCAGTTTGCAAGGAATTGTGCCAGGTGGGCGCCGTGGAGGGTGTGAGGGGCCGTAGCCGCAGCGCTGGCTCCGCGGGGGCCTTGGGGGGATGAGCTGCCGGACCCTCAGAGAGTCACGTACACAAGAAGGAGAAACCTTCACCACCCAGCAGCAAACGCTTCCCAAGGAGAGGTTCCTGAGACATTTCAACAGGTGAGAAGCAGCTGGATCTGGCTTAAAGGGAAGCACTTCTTCATGTGCAAATACTGATACATGCCATCTTGTAAAAATCCCGCCCGTTGCTCTCCACGTCGTTACTTAATCCTTAAAATGGGCAGTAAAAGCAGACGCGTAGCTGGGCCTCTTTGTCGCAGAGCGAGACACACTGTAGGGGCCCAGGACCGGCCTGGGCTCTGGGGGGCTGAGCGGCTGGACCAGCGTCCAGCTGTGGAGCTTTCCTGTCGTGGGGCAGGGACGCAGGCCGGGAGAACCGTGGTGGACACGGCGCGGACGTGCGTGTCGGCGGTCGTCTGCCCTGTGCCCACCCCCACCCCCCCACCCCCTGCCGGCAGCCTGCAGGGGAACCGATGGCAGTTCCAGGGAGCCAGGCGCCCCTGTTTGGAAATGGGGCCCTTGTTTGCCATCAGGAACTTTGCAGAGAGAATGGAAGGCCAGCCTGACAGCCTGCCTGGACCAGTGTCACTTCCCATCCTGAAGCATTTACTGCGTGTCCCCTGTAGGCTGAAATCTAACACAGGTGCCCGGATCCCTGCCATCTGGCTGTGAAGGGGGAAGCGGGGGCAGTGGGTACAGCAGCTCAGGAACGAGGTGGGGGGGCTACTGCCATGATTAAAAGTACGCTGGAAGAGGGACTTTCCTGGCGGTCCAGTGGTTAAGACTTCGCCTTCCAATGCCGGGGGAGCGGGTTCGATCCCCGGTCAGGGAGCTAAGATCCCACATGCCTCCTCGGCCAAAAAACCAAAACATAAAACAGAAGCAACATTGTAACAAATTCCATAAAGACTTTAAAAGTGGTCCACATCCAAAAAAAAATATCTTAAAAAAAAAGCTGGAAGAGACGGAAGCATCCTTCCCCTCCAGGGAGCGGCATCCGGGCAGGGGGTGAGGAGGACTGAGCCCCTCGGGGGACGCGGGAGGGTCTCCACAGTCACGCGCAGAGACCGGGGTGGGAGGCGAAGACCGGAGAAGTGAACCCAGCTGAAGACGAAGTGCGAAGAATAAACAAGGAGCAAGTGCTCAGGGGCAGGGAGGAGGCGCTCTTCATGATACAAACAGAAGTGAAACCTGCGTGAGGTCGGCTTTAACCTTGCGCGTGAGGCCAGCTCTGCTCCTTCTCAGAGGCAGACGGAGGGGGCCTGGACCCGGGGTCCAGGGCCGGAGCTGATGCTCGCCCTGCAGGGCGTCACGCTTTCTTCCAGCTGCAGATGCGACTTTGGGTCGACTTCGTTCTGGAAGGAGAAAGAGGGAAAGTTCCCTGTTAGACCCGTGCTCCTCTGTAGGCACCAGCCTCGCCATCCGAGGAAGCAGAAAAGTGTGTTCCCCGTGCGGAAGCAGCTGCCCGAGAGGGACAGGGTGCCCGGCGGGGGCTGGTCTGCCGGGTAGAGGCCACCGTGCCGTCCAGGCGGGAGGCGGGGAGAGAGGCACCCGCAGACGTGTGCGTATCCAGTCGCCAGACTGTGCCCTGAAGATGCGTAATTTTAACAGTCCGTTCTTCCTCATTAAAAAAAAGTCCTTGATCTGTAAGCTATCAAACTTTTCTGAATGAAAGGAAAGTTCTGGAAAGGAGAGCTTGTCCCGAGGCCTGCGGACTGCTGGGTGGGGCAGGGCTGCCTCTCTTGTTCAGCGGGGTGTTTACTCAGCCGCCGCCCTGCGTCCCCCTCGCCACCCCAGGACCGCCCACTGTCTCTGGGTTGGATTCCGTCTGCGGTGTCTCCGCACCCTGTTTACTCCTCCTCGCCCCGCCTCCTGCCTGGAGACCCCCGGCCCTGGACTCTCCCACCACCCCGGTGGCTGGTGTTGCGCCGGGGCCTCGGCCTCAGAGCTGCAGCGGGTCCGCCCCCGCCGGGGCCTGAGTCCGCACCCCCGGGAGCCCCTGGGCAGTGTTGCTGTTTCCTTGGCCACACGGACTCCACTGAGCTTTCAAACCCTGCATTTTCAAGCCAAATTGCAGGGGTTTCCATGGAGACGGGCGCAGTGAGAAGCCGTCTGCTCCCAGAAACCCAGGGTGCTGGGCATTGTGACCAGATGGTGGGAAATCCACCCAACAGAAATCTTGATTTGCAGATCTGTTGTTTATATGAATTTAGCCAGAAAAAGAAATTCTCCTAAACTGAAAGTAGCGTTTGGGAAAAGAACGACGGCTCTTTGTTCTGTTTTGTGTAACTTGAGTGGATGCTGTGGTTTTTCGTGCGCGTCCTCTGGGTTCATTAGGATCTTATTTGCTGTTTGTGTGTTTGTGTCCCCAGCGTGCCCTTCCATAAAGCAGCTCTGACGCTCACCACGTGTGTGAATTTTGAGATGTTTTCACGTTGGGTAAAGGCAGAGAAACTCTTTCTAGTCCCAATAAGGAAGATTCTCTAACCGGCCAGGAAAAGTCCTCTTCTCCCTCCAGGGATGGGGTGACTCAGGCAGCGTTGGTTTTATCCCTGATGAGATAGGACGGGGCTGGTGGGGCCTCGTGAACGCAGCTTTAAGGGGGAACCAGGCCCGGTCCTGTGACCTCCCGTTTCCTGTCCTTCCCCGTCTCCAGAGCCTGTCCCGGGCGCCGGCCGACCTCTCTGCTCCGACACGTGACTCTAGACCACCCTGGACGCTGGGCCTCGTCCTCGGCGGCTCCCACCCCGCCCTCCCTCTGCTTGGACAGGCTGGGCCTGGCGGGTCCCAGCTGCCGGGCGGTGGACGGCATCAGTCCAGTGTGTCGGGTTGGCAGGAGGCTCCTGGTGACCCAGGAGTCCGAGTGCGGCTGCCCTGGGGCTGCCCGAGCCCTTCCTGTTTTCACACCGAGGACCCTCCGCCCACCTCCAGGGCGTCCCTGTGTGTTCGGAAGGTGCACAGAGGAATCTGCCCTTTCCTTCCTTCCTTCCTTTTCTTTCTTGTTCCGCCGTCTCTGTCTGAACCTTGCACTTTACCTACTCTCTGATAAAGAGTAAAGAGGCTTTACAGGTCCCTATTCATTTATGATCCTCTTGGTTACAGACACAGAGTTCTAAATCAGCTCCAAATCTCTGCACTGTCCCCCTGGGATGACTGCTCACACAGGGCTTCCAGATGACTCCACCGGTCAGGCAAGAGTTACACTGAGGTGCGTAGATAGTCACCATCCTCACCACCCACCCACTTCACTCCCGAAACCCTCCAGTAGCTTCAGAACTCTGTGTGTGCTAACCGTTTGCTTTATGTCCCCCCAGACTTAGATCATTTGGCTAAATGATCAGCCTGAGTCAGCGGTGGGTGCTGTTCTCGCGGGCGCTGGGAGCCTGTGCACCCACCCAGCTCATTGCAGGCCTTCTCTCCATCCTTTTCAAAAAGCGTTAGAGAAGGCTCACTGGGGCGCTCACGTTGGTGTTGGGAGGAGCGCGGTTGTTGAAACTTTGGTTGCGATTAAAGGTCGTTTCTAGAGACCAGGGACCTTTTACTGATAGTGATTACATCAACAGTGCTTTAAAAATACAAATTGTGACACATCCGATGGACTAACTCACCAGCGTCCTTCAAAAATGTCAAGGTCATGAGGGAGAGATGGCCTGAGGCACTGACCTAGCAGGTTGGAGGAGACTTACGGAGCTGTGACAGCTTCATGCATCGTGGGGCCCGCCTTTGGGTCCCTGGGAAACCGGCCTCCGTGGGGAAGCCAGTGAGGTCTGAGTAGAGCCCGCGCTGGCCGGTGTTGCTGCAGCAATGTGAATTCCTGCTTTGGACGATGCTTCTGTGGTTCTTCGAGGTTAACATCCAAGACCTGGTGCAGGGAACTCTGTGCTGTTGCAGCTTTTCTGTAAAGTCTAAAATTATGTCAAAATGAAAGGTCGGAAAGGGAAAAGCATCTACTTACTTGCAAACGTTCACTTTTAGAAAAATCTGGATGAACTAGACTCCCTTCTTGTCTCTCCTTCCTCAAGCCCCGGCGTGAACACGCTTGAGATTTGTGCTCTTTTTGTTGTCTTGTTTTGCAGACAGAGTTTACATGGGGCCGGGGCAGCTGTATCAAGATTTACAAAACTTGCTGCATGACTTAAATGTCATCGGTCAAATCACTCAACTGGTTGGAAACCTCAAAGGAAACTATCAGGTGACAGTCGAAGCCACTTGGCTTAAAATTCTCTTTTAATTTCTAAGTCGTTGTCAGCTGTGATCCCACCTCCCAATTCTGCCCAAAGCGAGACCTGATGTTACTTTAAGAATCGATCTGATCGTGTATTTTCTCCTATTTCGGAGAAGGTGAAGCGCTTTTGGTGTAACTTTTGTTCATCCGGAGGCTGACTTGAGCGTCAGTTCTCTTAGGAATGTCCCAGCACCACGTGACCCGCCTCCCAAAGGTGCTTTTCTCCTGATCAGATGAGTGTTACTGGTCTCCCTGGGTTTTTCATGTCTCGGCATCACTTTTTTTCTCTCCCTTGGGATGGTCCTGTCTTATTAACATCTTTACGTGTGCTTGTGCATTTCCTTCCTAGAACTTGAACCAGTCGGTAGCCCACGACTGGACCTCAGGTTTACAGAGACTTATTTTGAAGAAGGAAGAGGAGATCAGAGCGGCCGACTGCTGTCGGATCCAGTTACAGCTCCCGGGGAAGCAGGACAAGTCAGTAAACGTCGGAAGGGAGCCTCCGGGCCAGAACTAAGAACAGGGCCCTTTGTCATGACGTGCATGTCTTCGCGGTTTGGGGATTGTATCTGAGGGGCAGGCCCCGTGATTGGGTTTCACACGATGGAGCCCATCGCGTGGAGTGAATTGTCTTTTCTTCTCCCCGGCAGGTCCGGCCGGCCGACTTTCTTCACCGCCGTGTTCAATACCTTCACCGCCGCCATCAAGGAGTCCTGGATCAACAACCTGCAGATGGCCAAGCTCGCCCTCGGTAAGAGCCGGTTGATCTCAGCTAAATGAGGCATGTTCAAACAAGACACCATGTCCGTTCCTATTCTGTGATGAAATGCACGCCCAAGAGGATAAGGTCATGGCTGAGAAGTAAACTTTACAATAGGTTCATCCATTCACCTGAAAGAAGGTTTCCACGTGGGAAAAATCAACCCTAGTGCAGTGATTTTTAAGACGTTTGTATTATAATTTAAGGGTTGTAGGGAAAAAACCTCACTTTTATTATAACAAAACATTAATATTAGTTGAGATGGTTCGACACAAGTGAAAGTCCTTTGAGTCTGTGGCCTGTGAGGCAGGACCCAGCCCTGGGCCTGGCCCACAGGATGAGAAAGTGATGGTTCGTCTCAGCCTGTTTCCTCACCCCTCAACTGTGAAATAAAACACAGGAGTGGACCGAATTGTCCCTGAAGACCCTCTAAGCACGAAAAATAAGTCCTGTGGTTCTATCAGAGATGGGAGTGACTCTGATTATTTTCTTGTCCCTACGTCCCTTTAGCCTTGCAGTCTTTTGATCTGTGTATCAGACATTTAGATAGATGGGTGGGTGGGATAAGATATATGGATGTTATTTACACACACACAGGTCTGTTACTCAGAACACGGGGATGTCCTGCGTCTGTGTGTGTGTAAAACTCTCATTCAGGTGCAAAACAATCCGAAATGTTAACCGAAAATAAAATACGGAAGAGAAATAGGCCTTGTGATCTGAGGCTGGTGGCAGGAGGGCCATCCGGGAGGCCTGTGACCCTCGGAACAGGGCTCCCTCCCTCCCTGAATGACTCAGTGGTTTATCAGGCCAGGTTCAGGGTGACCCCGTGAACAAGGACCCGGATAGGCTCTGAGGATAAGGTCCTGTTTATCTTCAGATGCGTCACGTTTTCAAAGCTGAGATGGACGACTTGCTTTGCAGTAAAACATTTCTTCATTTTCGTCCTACTTTTTTATCCCATGGTTTTGTGCCATGTTAGAAAACTTCTCACTCTGTCCCTGGTGTTTGAATATAAACATCTCGGTCAGTTTGAAAAAGGCACGGAGGAAAACAGACCAGACGGGTGGCTTGCGCTTTGATGGTTCGCAGTGGCCCTGCCCCCAGCCGATGGCTGGTCCACGAGGCGGGAACGTGGCAGTGGGCGTCCCTTAGACTCGGGCCAGAGCGCTCGCCTCAGAAAGCCACAAGTCTGCAGCCTGCCCCGTGAGCAGAGGCTGTGCTGTTTTCCAGAAGGAAAACCCTCAGTTCTCCAGTCTTACCCAAAGTAGGGGCCAGACCCTCCCCCTGCCCCCGGCCTGTGCTCATTGCCCACCTCTGTTCCCTTCTCCCGGCGCGGGCACAGAGGAAGAGAACCACCTGGGCTGGTTCTACGTGGAGGACGACGGGAATCAGATCAAGAAGGAGAGGCACCCCCTCCTCGTGGGACACATGCCCGTGACGGTGGCCAAGCAGCAGGAGTTCAAGGTGACGGGCGGCAGGCGGTTACCAGGAAGGGGCGCCGGGGCGGCCTTGGGCGTGGCCCCTCCAGGGCCCGTTCGTGGAGAAGTCATTTAGGAGGGTGGTGGTCGGAAGCCGGAGGCTGCTCGTCCGGAGCCGGTGCTGGGCCTTCCTCCGAGACCCCGCGATCAGGCCCAGCGGCTCAGGTCCGGCAACTCTGTGCCCCTCGCTGGGCGGCTCGGCTTCCACGTGGTCATAATTGGAGACCTTCCGGTGGCGCGAAGCATGGTGCCCACTCTTGGCTGAAGCAAAGCCCGTCTGCAGGTGGCGTTCTGTCAGTGTCCCTGTGCAGTGGACTCAAGCACTGCGGCCGGTGTCCACACAGACTGCAGAGACGTGTGGGTGTGCCCTCTCTCTAAGAAACACATTTTTCTTTCTCACTTTGGTCTCTGGCCGACACTCAGTCCTGGAGCCCGGGCTTCCCTGGAGCTCCCTCAGCTGGTGGGGACCATTCCCGCTGGCAGAACCTGCTCCCCGGGAGAGGCAAGGGCCCTGTCGGTGTGGCCTCAACCCAGAGCTGCAGCTGCCCGGGGCACACTTAGGTGTTGCTTCTAAAAAGCAAATTTCTGAGACTCATACATCGATCTTCTTCTCTCTTAGTCTTTGGAGTTGCTGTGGTTTATGTCCGAGTGCTGTCATCCGTGTAAGACATGCCTTCTGGCCTCCTCTGAGTCCCATTTTAAATTCGGGCCTTTGATTTTTTTCTCCCCTTTAGATCGAATGTGCCGTTTATAATCCTGAGCCTTACCTAAATAATGAGAGTCAGCCAGGCTCGTTTTCCACGGCTCATGGTTTCCTGTGGGTAAGATGCTTTTGTTTGTTTTTAATGCAAGTTCACGAAGAATCCATATCCACAGCTAATGAGATGAGAAGTGACAGATCTGAGTGGTCCGATAGCTCGTTGTTAGTGGCTGGTGTGTCCCAAATTGTGTTTATCAACATGGGGGTCACAAACAGGAAAGGGGGCTGATCACTTTTGGAAAAGGTGTCGAAATCTAAGGCATTAAAACATTTCTCTCTTTGCTTTTTTCCTGTAAAACTTAACCAGATTAAATTCAGTCCGAAGTCCATTAACTAATAGAAGCATTGAAAGATTTTTTTCTATTTGGGCGGTTAAATGGCATGGAGTTTTTTCTCTTCCAAGACCATGCTGGCTGTTTACGCTGGGAACTTAGCAGTTAAAATTAGTTTCTTCCAAATGAAGCGCTACCTTTGAATGGTCCTGCGTTTGCAGTAGACATTGCTGGCTCATGCAAACCAGAGGAATTGCTCGTGTGGTGCGTTTTCAGGTCTCCTGGTGCCCCCCTCGCGGGGAGCCGCCAGACCTCCTCCACGATGGGCCCTCTGTCCTTTCCCAGCCCCACCTGGCTCTCTCCCGGGTGTCCTGACTCCGCTTAACTCCCCACACACCCCGCCCCGTCTCACAGCCAGAGCGCTGGCCTGCTTGAAGTCCCTGGTTGGGTTTTGGAAAGAAAACAGCCTGATGAGCTGATATCTCTCTGCACTCAGCCCAGAACGAAGGGATGGGCTGAATTCCCTCAGGGTTTTTGAATTTTAGAGGAAGTTTTTTCCATCTCAGGACCTGCACCTGGTCAGACCCCCCGCTTCCTGTCGGCACGAGTGGGCTTGGCAGTTTGACATTGTCCCAGGAAAGGCAGGATGCTTATTGATCAGAAGGGAAAAATCCGTTAGAATAAGGAGAGGGTCACGACATCCTCAATATTGATGGAAAAGGAGAGGAATTTGTGAAGAACCCGGAACCAGGCGAGCGTTCTCTTGTAGAGCCGGGCATGCTCTTCCCTGGTAACAGGATCCAGCTCCTTCCCACTGAACAGACAATCAAATTTAGGTTTAAGTTGGGAAACAAACCTTGCTGAGTGTTCCTAAGTGATCCAGCAAACAGGGGGCTCATAAATATCATGGCAGCAGTAGTACAAGTTCTAGAAAAACAACAACACTCCCTGATGTGTTAAATGCTGGGGACCCACTTTGAGATCCATTCTCACCCCTTTTTGTCTCTTTTTAAGTCCTTGTTTTTTCAGGCAAGGCCTGGTTTAAAATTGATACCAGCCTGCTTTTTCAGACTTCGAATTGTGCACCGATAGGCCTTTACCATCCTGTGGTGCTAGGTGTGTGGTTTTTAAAGGATATAAATGTGACTTTTACAAAAACAAAGCTGTGTTCTTGTTATTAAAATTTAAAGAAAAAGATGACCTAATTAAACACGTTGCAGAGGGAGCGGGGCTCTGTGAGCAGACTGCTTAAAGGTTATCTGGTCCTCGTCGGCGAGCTGGTTCCCACGTGGGAGCCGGATCCTGCCGTGGCCGTGGCCGTGGGGTGTCAGCTGTGCATATGCTGTGGAGCCCCTTCCAGCCCACTTCTTCCCTCCCGAACCCCCCCAGATCGGAAGCTGCACCAGTCAGATGGGTCAGATAGCCATCGTCTCCTTTCAAAACTCCAGCCCCAAGGTCATCGAGTGCTTCAACGTGGAGTCCCGCGTCCTGTGCATGGTGTACGTGCCCGCAGAGGACAGGCCCCGGGGGCCCGAGAGCACGGGGGGCCGAGTGCTGGGCGTCCCCACCGTCTGCCTGGGGACGGAGGAGGGGAGGTGAGCGTCGCACACGGGCCCCGCGGCTTTGCCAGCCGCGAGGCGGCGGAGTCCGCCGGCCCCTCCCTGACCCCCCTCCGTTGGGACGCGGGTGGAGACTCTTGGGTCCAGGACTTTTGAAGGAGCCAGTGAGTGAGGAAGTTACCCTAGGAAACCCCGGGGGGCAACAACTCCTTGCGGCGAAAGTTCTAGTTCTTCCTGCCCTTTGCCGTGGACACGCTTCATTCTTGTTCATGCTTTAAAGTGCATGTCACTCTTGCACTTTGGAATGAAACAGAGCCTTGTTCTGTGTTATTCTCACAAGGAGCATGGTCAGAGTGTAAAGGAGAGTTACGATGATTTTCCTGATGTGAAGTTCCTAGATCTATAGGAAGAACTAAGGTGTTTGTTTGTTTGTTTGGTTAATAACGCAGAACTTCTCTTTTAAAAGAAAAAAGAGATCAAAGTGGTAGCAGTCTTTACAATACGGCCAAGTGGGATGTTTCTGGAAGGCGTGGGAGGATGCGGGGACGGGCAGGAAGCTTGAACGTGGTTCTCTGGCTCGGCAGGCTGGCAGTTTTCCTTGTGAGCGAACGTACCCATGAGCTGACATTTCTCTCTTCCAGCATTTCCATTTATAAAAGCAGCCAAGGCTCCAAGAAGGTGCGGCTCCAGCACTTCTTCACTCCCGAGAAATCCACGGTCATGAGCTTGGCCTGCACGCCCCAGAGCCTGTACGCCGGCCTGGTCAACGGGGCCGTGGCCGTGTACGCCAGAGCGGACGGTGAGCGTGGCGCAGGCGCGTCTGCAGGGTGGCAGGGGTCACTGCCGCGCCTGGGGTGGGGTGAGGGAGTTTCACTCTGCACCGAGCCTCGCGTTCCATCGGCTTTTGTCACCCCTCGTCCCGAGGCACCTGTGACTCGCTCGGTCCTGAAAGGAGGGTGTGAGATAGACCACCACCCGCCAAGAGCAGCGCAAGTCGTTGCAGAGTCCGTCCTCCTGCTGGCTTCTCTGTGTTCCTCAAAGTGATGAGTTCATTGCAGGCCTTTATCCTGCCCCTGCTCGAAGCCCTCGGGGCTTCTCTTTTGGGATGGAGTGAAGTGCATGCCCCTTCGGCGTGGTGTGGCTGTCACCAGCCTGGTGCCTGGGACCCCCCAGGACCCCCCCCCCCCCCCGGCTGGGGGCCCGGTGTCATCATCACCACAGGGAGAATCTGATTGTCAGCTTGGTTCAGGAGACCCTGGGCTGATCACCTGTGGGCACACGTTCCAGCGGGTCCTACTTCTCACACCCTGAGGGGTTGTACCATAAACAGACCATAAAACTAGGGCTTAGGCCAGCTTGCGGGGGAGACTGGGGGGCTCAGGAGCTCTGGGAGGAGCGCCTGCAGGCACTGGGGTCCAGGCTCTTTGGAGGACGGCAGTCAGGCGAGCCCTGGAGGATGAGCGGCCATCCCAGGAGTCCTGAGGCTGGAGCCGCTGCAGGTCCCTGGGACGCGAGGGGCTGGAAGGGCAGAGGCAGTTCCTTCCAAAGGCGGATTCCGGGGGTGGGGGGCGGGTGTCAGGATCAGGGGCACCTCGGGGCATGATTACTCTGCGGAGGACGCGTTGCTTGTCTCCTGCTGGATGTGATTTGTGTTTAGAGTTAAATACACATTTATTTAGAATCATGTGAGTGTTTATCGTGGAATTCTCTGTTTCTCTTCTCTGCAACCTTTGTCCAGCTTTGGTAGCACGGCTTTGCTCATTCAAGTTGTTTTTTCCACTGCTCCGGTAGAGATTAAATTTCATGGGAATTATTAACTAGTTGAAATTTTGAAATTACTATAGTATGTCTGGTCTAGCAAGCTTCCCAACTTGATTTGGAGTGTTTATGTCCATTTCTTCCAGTGTTATGAATTTATTTAGGCTTCATTTTGATTTATTTAATTGGGGAGGGGAGTATTTGAACCTTTTTTCCCAGCTTTATTGAGCTATAACTGACATATAACATTGTGTAGGTTTAAGGTATACAGTGTCTTGATTTGATACATATTGCAAAATGATCGCCGCCGTCTGCCAGCTCACACCTCCATCACATCACATACTTACCGTTGCTTTTTTGTGGTGAGAACATTTAAGATCTAGTCTCTTAACAACTTTTAAGTGTATCATACAGTGTTGTTAACTGTAATCATAATGATGTGCACTAGATCCCCAGAGCTTATTCATCTTATGACTGAAGTTTGAACCCTTTGCCAACATCTCCCATTTTCCCACCCACAGCCCCTGTCAACCACCCTTCTACTCTCTGTTTCTGTGAGTTTGGCTTTCTTAGATCCCACATAAAAGCGAGATCATACGGCATTTGTCTTTCTCTGTCTGACTCATTTCAGTTAGCATAATGCCCTCAAGTTCCATCGTGTTGTCACAAATGACAAGATTTCATTCTTTTTTATGGCTGAGTAATATTCCATTGTATATAGGTACCACATCTTCTTTATCCATTCATCTGTTAATAGACAACTTAGGTTGCTTCCAGGTCTTGGCTGCTGTAAATAGTGCTGCATTGAACATTGGGGTGCAAGTATCATTTCAAATTAGTGTTTTCATTTTGTTCGGTTATATACCAAGGACTAGAATTGCTGGATCATATGGCAGTTCTATTTTTAGTTTTTTGAGGAACCTCCATACCGTTTTCCACAGTGGCTGCACCAATGTATTACATTCCCACCAAGAGCGCACGAGGGTTGTCATTTCTCCACATCCTCACCAATACTTGTATTTTCTTGTGTTTTTGATGATGGCCATTCTGACAGGTGGGAGGTGATATCTCACTGTGGTTTTGATTTGCATTTCCCTGATGATGAGTGATGTTGAGCACCTTTTCATGTACCTGTTGGCCATCTGTATTTCTTCTTCGGAGAAATGTCTGTTTGAGAAACTGAATTTGAATGAAATTGAAAGAAATATCTTCTTTTAAGATGGATCCTGGAATTCCGAACCTCAAACAGTGATAAAATTAAGCGTCCTCCCAGTTCGAAGTCTGCTAATGATGGAAGACACACTGTGGGCGGCGTCTGGAGGTCAAGTGTCTGTAATCAGTGTGGAGACTCACGCCGTGGAGGTAAGTCATTTTAAGTGGCTACACAGTGCGGGAAGACGCACTCCAGAACCAGTCCGACTAACTTCCGAGGCTGAGGTCGAAGATCGCCTCTCGTGGGTAGAAAGCTCAGGCAGTGTCCTGCCTGCGGCTCTGTGCTGAAGGAAAATCCCTCCTAGTGTGGCTTAGAAGGAAGGATTAACTCGAAAGTCCCACAGCCCTTGTCTAGCCACATCCATGGACTGATTGTCCGTTATTTACCTGCTGTTAATACAAACATTACTTTAAAAGGTGTATTCAGTATGAACATACTAGTAAGTCTTCAAGGACATGTGGAAAATTAGTGTTTGGTTGAAGAGGCGTTTCAAGTCAGTGTGATAAATGGATTATTCAGTAGAGATCATAGTCATTGGGAGAAACCAGAACTGCATCTCAGACCCCAGCTCTTCACCGTTGCAGGCATTCCGGAACGAGGGACGTTAGAATACAAACAAAGCCACAGACTTACAAGGTACAAACAGTAGGATGGTTCCGTTACTTTGCAGTGGGGGGAACTTTCCAGATACGTCGTATACCTAGAAGTTGCCACGGTAAAGAATATGATAAATTTGGTAAAGTTTTAGAACTTTTTTTTTTTTTAACATCTACTATGTGTTGTTGTTTGTATCGAAACTCTCGTAAATGAAAATGGGTAAAATATTTGCTGCATCTGCCACCAAGTGTTAATGTTCCTATATAAAGAGACTTCTTGCTAAATTAAAAAGAAGAAACCAAGCCAATAGAAAATGTTTGAAGGACATGAAAAGGCAGCTCACAGAAGAAGAAATACAAGTAGGCGACGTACTCACAATACACACACACAGATAGTGTACTCACATGTGGGTGTACGTAAACATGTAGACATACACGTGTATATGTGTATATACATATATACACATGGAGAAGATGAATTTCACTTCTCATTGGACCTCTTGAATGTTTTAGCCACATTACTAAAACATGCGATACACGTGTAATATGTTTAGCCATATTACTCCTTTTATTGTTAAAAATGAGACAGACCTACTTATTTCCTGTCTGTTCATCACCGTGTCTTTGCTCCGCGCTGCCCTAAGGAAACTCCTCTAACACGGGTGCTTTTGCAGCCAGTGAACTACCTCACAAGTGAAAATCTCGCGACCCTCACAAGGAAGGTGGTGGGAAGAGAGGTGTGTTCAGGTGAGGGTTGCAGGGGGTGGGCCCATCTCTCTGTGGATCCGGCGCCTCTTCACATGCTGCCCCGAATCCCTGTGGGCGGCTTGGGGAGCACGTCCACGCCCGGGAGCCGAGGTGCTGCGGCCAGGAGCTCGGTCCTGCATGGACTCAGGCTGGCGCTCTCGCTGTTGGACCGCACACCGTTCTTCCATCTGTGTTGTTTCCGACGTGACCTCCCCAGGGGCCCGCAGGACGGAGCCTCCTCAAGTGACAGAGGGTCAGCCAGTCAGCCGGCCAGCCGTACAGGAGACGGGGCTGATGTCCAGAACAGGAGGCAGGAGACAAACCTGTGAAATTGCTTTTGCTCGTTTTTTTTTTTTTTTCCCCGCACCGCCCAGCGCGGCTTGTGGGATCTTAGTTCCCTGACCAGGGATTGAACCCGGGGCCTTGGCAGTGAGAGTGCAGAGTCCTAACCACTGGACCACCAGGGAAGTCCCTGCCCAGTATTTTTATGGGAACTTCTTGTTTCTACTTCTCTCCACCTGCTCCTTTTTACTTCACTTGCCTCAGACTAACAAGAAGCCCTCAGTGGAGTGTGGAGAGGTTGTTAACCACGGCCCCTGCGCAGGGCACTTTATAGATGCTGTAACCGCTGCTGGCTTGTATTTCACTGCCTTGTACACCAGCAGTGTCGCATCTTATCGGTGACGTAGTGAGGGTCCGAGTCCAGATCCTAACTCAACCCTGCACTGCATGGTGGTCGCAGGTGAGCCACTTACCTGGGCCTCAGGCTCTGATCCGTAAGCTGGCAATCAACCAACTTCCTCGTCAAAATGAGAGGTCATATTGCTAGCAAAGAGCGCCCCAGTAGTGGTTGCTATTTATTACTAGAATAAATTATTATTAGAGTAAATATACAAGAGCCAGAAATAGCATTCTGTTAGTCTGTATTTCAGTTTCTTTTCACAGAGAAGGAATAATAACGTAACAATCTTTCTTTAGAACATCTCTCCAAAACCAATACGTTAATTTTGCCATAAATTCGTACCGAAAGCCGGAATGATGGTTTCTGTAGCTGCCACCAAGGCGATTCCAGACTAACATAACGTTATGACCTCATTATCATTAAAAGGTTATTTCCACGTGCTCCAAAGGATGTATATGCTGTAAATCTTGAAGATTCAGCAGTAACATATTTGGATTTAAATAAAAGCCTCCTTTCTGTGCATTTTTAGTACCAAAATGAGTAAATGTATTTATAGAGAGAGAAGCAAAATCTACTCTGTTATTAAAAAAACGTAATTTATCCAGTAGTTCCGCCGGGCAGGGAAACCACAGTGGGGGTTCCGGTGCAGCTCTGCAGGTTTGAAACCGCAACGCGTCTGCAGCCTCTTTGGTTGGGGTGAGGGCGGCTGCTACAGGGAAGCTCCCTGAATGTGCCCTGTCTGTAGGGCCAGCGACGTGGGGCCCCGAGGCTGCACTCGCTCTGCGTTGGGCTGAGCAGGGTGCGAGGTCTGAGGTCCAGAGGCGTGAATGTTCTCGCAGTGGCCTCTGCACGGCAGTGGTTGGCACAGCTGCAGCGGGGACAGCGGGGCTGCAGTGCCAGCTCGGCGTCCTGATGGGGCAGCGCCGAGCACCTCACCCAGAGATGCCGAGCCAGGCGGGCTGTGCGTGCCCAGCGCAGCAGGAATAAAACCCCCCGCCTTCCCGCCAGGTCAGGGAAAGCGGACGGGGAGACGTAAGTGTTAAATGCACGTAATGCAGCTGCAGTCACCTGGATCTGGGGTGGGGGGGGTGCCTTCTTTCTTCCTTCCCAGCTACGTAGGGCCTTCTTCACGGGGTTTATTTCATGCCTTTTAAGAAAACGTTGAGGGCTTCCCTGGTGGTGCAGTGGTTGAGAGTCTGCCTGCCAATGCAGGGGACACGGGTTCGAGCCCTGGTCTGGGAAGATCCCACATGCCGCGGAGCAGCTGGGCCCGTGAGCCACAACTACTGAGCCTGCGCGTCTGGAGCCTGTGCTCCGCAACAAGAGAGGCCGCGATAGTGAGAGGCCCGCGCACCGCGATGAAGAGTGGCCCCCGCTTGCCGCAACTAGAGAAAGCCCTTGCACAGAAACGAAGACCCAACACAGCCAAAAATAAAAATAAATAAATTAATTAAAAAAAAAAAAAAAAAAAGAAAACGTTGAGCTTTAGGAACATGGACGCAGCTCTGAAAGCAACCTGACGTTGAGGAGCAGGCGGTTTGTTGTGGATTCTGCGGGTGCTGACCTCACAGCTTTGTTTCTCGGAGCCCCGATTTCACAGGTAGTTTCGGTTTAATTACTGGAGCTGTTTGAAGTAAGACCTGTTCTTCCTTACTCTCGATTTTCTGCAACGTGCAGTGTTCCTGACTCAGGACAGACAGAAGGACAGGAGAAGAAGAAAAAGCTTTCCTTCCAACCCTACCCCCGACGTTGAAGAGAAAAATAGAATGAAAGAACGAAATGGATAAGATACTAAAGGTGACCTAGTAGCAGAGCGTTTTCTGAGTTGAAGCATTTTTTTCCTGATGAGATAAATTCCCGTCATTGTATAGAAAGACACGAACGCAAGGCACAGAGGCGACAGGCCCAAGCTGGCAGGCGGACCGGTTCTTGAACTCCTACTGCCGGTCCCGGCCCTGCTTCCCTGCAGAGACCATCAGATCCGCGTGATTTCAAGGTGGTGGGAGACTTAGACACCCTGTTGCCCAAAGTTCCTGTTTTCACACAGAAAACCAAGCCTCTGAGAAGGTGGGAGACAATGGCCAGCATCCCAGAGATAAAGTATTGTTCACATCACCCGTCATCCAGCACAAACATGTCACGCATTTAAGAAGTACAGGTGCTGTAGAAAAAACCCAAAGCCCAGGAAGAACTCACAGGCCAGGTGCGGTGCCAGAACAGGTGAGGGCAACACCAGCTACCTGGCCCCTGCGGGCAGGTCTGGGGTCAGGACTGGCTACGGCATCTGCAGGGCCCCATGTCCAATGTCAGCCCGGATTCCGAGATGCCAGCAGCCAGAGCATCACGCCAGGTGCGGGGCCCTCTGAGCCTGAGACCCCGCGAGGGTCACAGGCCCGTGAAGCCGCCCTGTCTGGGGAGAGGAGGACTTCAGCAGGTGGCAAAAACGCACGGCATCTCAGAGGAGGAGTGCTGTGTGTCAGGACGTGAGAAGGCGGTTCCTGGAGGACCTTTGACCGGAAGCAGGGTGAGTCCGAGCGTGGGGACGTGGGATTGGCACAGGTGTGGTCAGAGGGCACCTGGTCCCTCGTGCGCAGGAGCGTGCGGTCCCCTCCTCGGTTCCCGGGGTTTCCGCCTCTGTTGCCGTGAGCGCTCACGGAGCCTGTTGGGCAGCGCTGGCGAGGCCGAGGCCGTGACCGTGAGGGCAGCCGCGCTTGGCTCCGTTCCCGGGGCAGATCGGCACGTGACGTCCTGAGCCCCGCCACGCTGTGCACGACCGGGGCCGTGTGGGGATTTAACCAAGGGACAGACGCCAGGAAATCTGTCTTCTCCGAGGATTTTTTTTTTTGCAAGGAGTTGAAAGGGGGGTGAGATTGGAGACTGAAGACCCACTGAGAAGGTTGTTCCAGAACTCTGTTGGGAAAATTCCCCTCCCCGTGGGTGGAGGACAGAGAGGGAGACTCTGAGGTAGATTTTGCAGAATGAGGCACTTCTGTAAAGAAAAACAGCCAGTTGTGAGACGCCGAAGACCCGTGAGCAGACAGCGGTGGACCCGGGCAGCCGCTGCAGCGGTGGAGGTGGCCACAGGACGGCCGGGAAGCAGCGTGCAGGACGCAGGGGCCAAGATAGCCCGCAAGACAGGATGGGAGCGGGGTGGCCTAGGCAGTAACCGAACGGAGCCGCCGGAGGGCAGGGAGAGGGTGGGCCCCGACCAGCAGCGGCTCTGGGCTCCCTCCTCCCTGGGCTTGCTGAGTTCTTAGAAGGAAACTGGGGTTGAGGACCGGCAAACCGTGACTTTCTCCCTTCTTCCACAAGGAGTTTCAACAGTAGCTGTGAAAGAGCCAGCAGCCAGAAGGAGAGCGAGTCCTGTGCTCCTTTATGCTCAGGTAGCACAAGGACTGCTCAGCGTCATGTGACGTTTTTCTTCCCTTTTTAACCTCTCTCTGGAAGCCGCCTTGCTCTGCCAGAGATGGCCTTCCGGGAGCAGTGAGCGCCTTGTCCTGAGCTGACCTGGAGGACCAGCCGGGCTTTTCCCCTTCGGAGACGCAGAGCTGTGAGGCCGTCTCAGCACATGTGGGGAGGGGTGGGCCGCTTGCCCCATTCCTCCCAGTCGGCCCCGCTCTGCTGCTGAAACCTTAACTGCTCGGTGATACACGGGGCAGTGGGACGTGAAATCGTGCTCCTGCTTCCTGCGGCCCTGGTCTCGGCAGTGGGCTTCCTCTGAGGGGATCTGTACCGGTTCACAAAACAGCATGGGAGCTATTCCCCATGAAGCCTGCCAGAGAGGAAAGCCACGTCTGTTTCTGTGGTACAGGGCAGCCCAAGCCACCTCCACAGGCTGTCCGCAAAGTGAAAAGACGACCCACGGAATGGCAGAAAATACTTACGAATCGTGTATCTGCCAAGAGTGCATAACAAACCGCTTATATAACTTACAGCTCAACGATCAAAAGAAAAATAGTCCAGTTCAAAAACGGACCAAGGATCTGAACGGACGTTTCTACGAAGAAGATACACAGGCGGCCACCCAGGGAAGGGTGTGCACCATCCTTAGTCCTTAGGGAAATGCAAACCAAAGCAACCGTAAGACACCACGGCACGCCCACGAGGATGACAGCAATAGAAAAGGGACGTTAACAAGTGCCGAGAGGACGTGGAGAAGTCGAGAGCTGCACGCATCGCTGGTGGGGACGTGAAACGGGGCAGCTGTTGGAAAACAGTCTGTCCTTCCTCAAAAGGTGAAACGTGGAGTTGCCGTGTGGCCCAGCATTTCCAGTCATACGTGTGTACTCAGGAGGACTCACTCTGTAAGAACTCGGGGCTCCTTCCTAACCGCCGGCACCGGCTCGTCCCCACTGACACGTGTTTAAATTAGACCTGTGATGATCGGGGTCGCTTTGTGGGAGGGTGCACACGTGCGTGGAGGGAGGTGCCTGTGGAGGTGAGCATAGCACGGGCATCTCGGAGGAAAGGGCGGCCCCCCGGCTTTGGCTGCAGGAGGGGCCGAGGGCCCGAGCCAGTTGCCCGCCCCGAGGGCAGGGTCCTCGTGTTCCCTCCTGGGAGGTGCGTGGGGACTCCGGAGGGAACGCGCGGCCCCGGGCACGTGGTGATGGCAGGACTGGGTGCTCAGGCCATCGGGGGCGTCCGCGAACTCCAGAATCACTGTCACGCCTGAGTCCCGGCTTCAGGGCGACCCCCAGGCCGCTCTCCAGCCCTGCCTTTCCAGCTGCAGTCTTCACTTAAGACAAGGTGTGGTGCCCTTGGACGGGCAGCCTCCCTTCCGATAAAATCAGAGACTCACGTGTCCCCCTCGGTGCGGCTCGGCAGTGCAGCGTGAGGGGCTAACCGGCGAGCGCTTTCCGCGCGGGTTGGCGTGCGAGGCTGGCGCCTTCGGCCCCCTCGGCCGCGTAGTGGGTCGTAAAGAGCCTCCCGCACTGTTTTCAGTCCTTGAGGAAGGGGACAGAGGTGTAAGCCTGTTTTTTTCCTAGGGGGTTTTAAGTTACCTCTTTTCAGGCTAGAGAGCTGTGCAGGATTGTGACCTGCTGTGGGCTAAGAGGACTTCTTTGAGGGTAGTGTTTCTTCTCACTGTGTGTCCAGCTTCACCCCACCTGCCCCCCGCCAATCCCTGGTAGGCAGTGACCACAGCTGCCCAGCGCCGGCCCGTCCACCATGGGGACAAGTTCCAAAAGTTCCCTCTCGGGGGCCCCGTGGAGCAGGGTTGTCAGGATGGAGACCTGGGGCAGAGCACAGCCCGGAGGCTCGGGAAGGACCTGGTCAAACGGAGAAGCAGCAGGTGGCCACCCGGGGACCGGACGGGTCTGGACACCGAGGGGACCCTGAGAGCTCGGCGGGGGATTAGCTGCCCGTACAGGCCTCCTCGCAGGCAGACGTGGCCCTCGTTCCCGCTCAGGTTTGGGGGTGCTGATGGTCCACAGGCGTCCAGGGGCGCTGCTCAGCACCTGCGGATCTGGGGTGATGGTGCCCTTGCTGTAGGTGGTTGAAGGCAGGTGAGATCCGGGGCGCCAGCTGGACACCCTGGCACGGTGGGGACGACAGCGGCACCTGAGGCTTCACGCGCAGCCCAAAGGGCGGGTCCGTGATGGCGACGTGGGGTGCAGCTCTGTGCTGTACCCCCGACGCCCCGCCTTCCCTTCTCCTTGGTCTCCGCAGAGCCAGCTGGAGGCCCACCAGGAGGAGGGCATGGTGGTCTCACACATGGCCATTGCCGGCGTGGGCATCTGGATCGCCTTCACCTCGGGGTCCACGCTCCGCCTCTTCCACACGGAGACGCTCAAACATCTCCAGGACGTCAACATCGCCACCCCGGTCCACCACATGCTGCCAGGTGGGCCCTGGGGCGCTGGTGGGCGGTGCCACATCCCCCGGGGCCGGGGCTCGGGGCTGCCGGGTGACCCGGAGTAAAGCGCCCTTCTTAGAGGTCAGAGCCGCCCATCGCAGACGGTTTAGTGCTGTTAATAAAGCACTGGGGAGGGGGGTGGGGGCAAGGATCTGAGGTTGAAGGGCAGAGAAAAGGAGACTCTCTGGTGGGGGGGCTCCACGGGGCTCTGCCAGCCCCACGCGGGAGGGGTGTTCCCGGCAGCGGGAGTCAAAGCAGCCAAGGTGCAGGAGTGGGGTGTGGGAGCCGCATGTGGCTGGTGTGTGCACGCCTGGTGTGTATAGGCGTGTGGCTAGTATGTACACGTGTGAGCTTGTTAGGTACGGGCGTGTGGCTAGTATGTACACACGTGAGCTTGTTAGGTACGGGCGTGTGGCTAGTATGTACACGTGTGAGCTTGTTAGGTATGGGCGTGTGGCTAGTATGTACACCTGGGCTTGTTAGGTATGGGCGTGTGACTAGTATGTACACGTGTGGCTTGTTATGCACGGGTGTGTGGCTAGTATGTACATGTGTGGGCTTGTTATGTATGGGCTGTGCTAGTATGTACACGTGTGGGCTTGTTATGTACGGGCGTGTGGCTAGTGTATATAAGCGTGTTGCAACTGTGTGTATGTATGTAACTAGTATATGTATGTGTTGCTTGCTGTGTACGGGTGTGTGTGCTTGGTGTGTATTGACCCACGTCTCCACGGGGCTTTTAAGGACCAGGCTCACGCCGCACGGCATTCCCCTCCTTTCCCACGTTGGCTGCGTCTCCTGGCTCCCGGCTGGAGAAGAGAAAGATCCGGTGTGCAGCGCGTGGGCTCCCACCCGCACCGCGTGAACAGACCTGTGCAGGAAGCCCTCCCAGGGCGCTCGAGTCCCCAGTCCCTGTTGGACCAAAGCCCAGCGGTCACGTGCCTGTGACCACGTAACCTGTTTCCACCTGGGCCACCGGCTGTACTTCATCTTGTTTTCTTTCCTTCCTTCCACCCCCCAGTTAACGACTCCCTTGTTTCTTATCCACCGGCGTGGCTTTCACTGTTCAGATCAGGATCCGCCTGGGTTCCTGTGGAGGCAGGAGACCGTGTGGTCAGGTGGGGACACCTGGCGGCCCCATATCCCTGGGCCCCTTGGCAGGTGTGCCCCCGCCTGCTGTCACCATCACCACACACAGTCCCTGCCCCCCTCCTCGGGGCCCCTGCCGCCCTGGGCCTCCTGTCCCTGTGCCAGGACTTAAGGCTCTTTCTCCCGAGCCCATGTCCCATGCAGAAGGAGCCTTTGGGTGGCGTGTTCTCCTGCGTCTGCCTGCTGTATGCGAAATACCTCCAAGTTCACCAACATCCGGGGATTTTGTGCTTTTTCTGCATCTCATATTTTACTCCCAGGTTTGTAGCCGCTGGACCTGGTGGACAGTTAGAGCAGAAATCAGCAACGCTCAGAATGAGAGTCCTCTTGCTACGCCCGGGCAGTGGTTCTTGAATGTGGTCCTCAGAAAGGCATCTGACGTTGGTCTGATTTTCTTGCATTTTGGGGAACAAGGAGGCCAGATACACATGTCTTGTCTGTCTTTCTTTCTTATTTTTATTTATGGCTGTGTTGGGTCTTCGTCTCTGCGCGAGGGCTTTCTCTAGTTGTGGCAAGCGGGGGCCACTCTTCATCGCGGTGCACGGGCCTCTCACTATCGCGGCCTCTCTTGTTGTGGAGCACAGGCTCCAGACACGCAGGCTCAGTAATTGTGGCTCACGGGCCTAGTTGCTCCGCGGCATGTGGGATCTGCCCAGACCAGGGCTTGAACCCGTGTCCCCTGCATTGGCAGGCAGACCCCCAACCACTGTGCCACCAGGGAAGCCCTGTCTGTCCTTCTTTGAATCGTCTTACCCTTGGGCCAGTGTTTCACGGTGAGAAGTGTTTCACTGTGTCCTCTCTGACACTTAGATACTTGTGTCAGTGCATGTGTGCACCCTGTGTGAGCCTGTGGAATTGCAGGTCCTTGGACCACCGTCATCCTGGACACATGTGTGTAAACCTCATTCTACAGTTGTGTTCGTGACGTTGCCCAAATGGGTTTTTTACGTATATATGGCAATAACGTGTAAACTGTCCTTTCGTGCTCTCACTGGAGTATAAAATTCCAGTAGGTTCTAGAGATGAAGACTTCGCAGGCCAGAAAGAACACAATTTGAAAAAAAATTTACTCTACTATACTGTAACTCACACCTTTTTGTAGCAGAATTGAGAACCCTGTTTAGTTCCCTACAGGTCTCAGCGTGCTTTCCCCGTAGACTGTGACTCGTGCGATGAGCTGCATCTTTCTGTCCGGTTTGGAGCTCTGTTCTGAGCACCATTAGCTCCAGCGCTGTGCCATAAACCACATCATACTTGGCAGACACAGTGGATGACGGCGCCTGGGGTCAGCACGCACGGTTCGAAGGGCCATCGGTCAACCTTCCTGGCCCCCGAGGTGGTTACAGCCCGTGGTTCAGAGGGCGGCATCTCCTCCGGGTCATGAGGCTGCATGAGTCAGGTCAGGATGCAGCTGTTTCCTCTTCGTCCAGAACAGTCAGGGGAGGGTATTTGGATGAAAAAGTGTTGAGACCCCCGCCCCCCATCAGATTAGCCTTCCCAGGTCCCCGCTGAGTGAGCACGTTGCTTTCCAGGGGTGACGTAACCAATGAAGTGGCACAACTTTCTATCTAATACAAAAGTCAGTGTAACTCTAAGTACCATCAACCACATCATAAGGGAATTCAGCAACTTAAACTAGACTCAAGGTTATGAGTTAGGGAACAGACCGAGGAGTGGGTTTTGTGTCCCCTGGGCTCTGGTGGCGTCCTGTGCTAACCAGCAGCTACTCAACCAGCAGTTGGTCCTGCACTAACCAGCAGCTCCTTAACCAGCAGTTGATCCTGTGCTAACCAGCAGCTACTCAACCAGCAGTTGGTCCCGCACTAACCAGCAGCTCCTTAACCAGCAGTTGATCCTGCGCTAACCAGCAACTGCTCAACCAGCAGTTGGTCCCGCACTAACCAGCAGCTCCTTAACCAGCAGTTGATCCTGCGCTAACCAGCAGCTCCTTAACCAGCAGTTGATCCTGTGCTAACCAGCAGCTCCTGTGCTAACCAGCAGCTCCTGTACCAGCAGATGATCCTGAGTTAACTAGCAGCTTCCTTCACCAGCAGATGATCCTGCGCTAACCAGCAGCTCCTTAACCAGCAGTTGATCCTGTGCTAATCAGCAGCTCCTGTACCAGCAGATGATCCTGAGCTAACTAGCAGCTCCTTAACCAGCAGTTGATCCTGTGCTAACCAGCAGCTCCTGTACCAGCAGATGATCCTGTGCTAACCAGCAGCTCCTGTACCAGTAGATGATCCTGAGTTAACTAGCAGCTTCCTTCACCAGCAGATGATCCTGCGCTAACCAGCAGCTCCTTAACCAGCAGTTGATCCTGGGCTAACCAGCGGCTCCTGTACCAGCAGATGATTCTGAGCTAACTAGCAGCTTCCTTAACCAGCAGTTGATCCTGCACTAACCAGCAGCTCCTTCACCAGCAGTTGATCCTGTTACTAACCAGCAGTTGATCCTGTGCTAACCAGCAGCTCCTTAACCAGCAGTTGATCCTGTGCTAACCAGCAGCTCCTGTACCAGCAAATGATCCTGAGCTAACTAGCAGCTCCTTAACCAGCAGTTGATCCTGTGCTAACCAGCAGCTCCTTAACCAGCAGTTGATCCTGAGCTAACCAGCAGCTCCTGTACCAGCAGATGATCCTGAGCTAACTAGCAGCTCCTTAACCAGCAGTTGATCCTGTGCTAACCAGCGGCTCCTTAACCAGCAGTTGATCCTGTGCTAACCAGTGGCTCCTGTACCAGCAGATGATCCTGAGCTAACTAGCAGCTCCTTAACCAGCAGTTGATCCTGCGCTAACCAGCAGCTCCTTCACCAGCAGTTGATCCTGTTAATAACCAGCAGTTGATCCTGCGCTAACCAACAGCTCCTTAACCAGCAGTTGATCCTGTGCTAACCAGCAGCTCCTTAACCAGCAGTTGATCCTGAGCTAACTAGCAGCTCCTTAACCAGCAGTTGATCCTGCGCTAACCAGCAGCTCCTTCACCAGCAGTTGATCCTGTTACTAACCAGCAGTTGATCCTGTGCTAACCAACAGCTCCTTAACCAGCAGTTGATCCTGTGCTAACCAGCAGCTCCTTAACCAGCAGTTGATCCTGTGCTAACCAACAGCTTCCTTAACCAGCAGTTGATCCTGTGCTAACCAGCAGCTCCTTAACCAGCAGTTGATCCTGAGCTAACCAGCAGCTCCTGTACCAGCAGATGATCCTGAGCTAACTAGCAGCTCCTTAACCAGCAGTTGATCCTGTGCTAACCAGCGGCTCCTTAACCAGCAGTTGATCCTGTGCTAACCAGCGGCTCCTGTACCAGCAGATGATCCTGAGCTAACTAGCAGCTCCTTAACCAGCAGTTGATCCTGCGCTAACCAGCAGCTCCTTCACCAGCAGTTGATCCTGTTACTAACCAGCAGTTGATCCTGCGCTAACCAACAGCTCCTTAACCAGCAGTTGATCCTGTGCTAACCAGCAGCTCCTGTACCAGCAGATGATCCTGAGCTAACTAGCAGCTCCTTAACCAGCAGTTGATCCTGTGCTAACCAGCAGCTCCTTAACCAGCAGTTGATCCTGTGCTAACCAGCAGCTCCTGTACCAGCAGTTGATCCTGTGCTAACCAGCAGCTCCTGTACCAGCAGATGATCCTGAGCTAACTAGCAGCTCCTTAACCAGCAGTTGATCCTGCGCTAACCAGCAGCTCCTTAACCAGCAGTTGATCCTGAGCTAACTAGCAGCTCCTTCACCAGCAGTTGATCCTGCACTAACCAGCAGCTCCTTCACCAGCAGATAATCCTGTTACTAACCAGCAGTTGATCCTGTTACTAACCAGCAGTTGATCCTGTGCTAACCAACAGCTCCTTAACCAGCAGTTGATCCTGTGCTAACCAGCAGCTCCTGTACCAGCAGATGATCCTGAGCTAACTAGCAGCTCCTTAACCAGCAGTTGATCCTGCGCTAACCAGCAGCTCCTTCACCAGCAGTTGATCCTGTTACTAACCAGCAGTTGATCCTGCGCTAACCAACAGCTCCTTAACCAGCAGTTGATCCTGTGCTAACCAGCAGCTCCTGTACCAGCAGATGATCCTGAGCTAACTAGCAGCTCCTTAACCAGCAGTTGATCCTGTGCTAACCAGCAGCTCCTTAACCAGCAGTTGATCCTGTGCTAACCAGCAGCTCCTGTACCAGCAGATGATCCTGAGCTAACTAGCAGCTCCTTAACCAGCAGTTGATCCTGCGCTAACCAGCAGCTCCTTAACCAGCAGTTGATCCTGAGCTAACTAGCAGCTCCTTCACCAGCAGTTGATCCTGCACTAACCAGCAGCTCCTTCACCAGCAGATAATCCTGTTACTAACCAGCAGTTGATCCTGTTACTAACCAGCAGTTGATCCTGTGCTAACCAACAGCTCCTTAACCAGCAGTTGATCCTGTGCTAACCAGCAGCTCCTGTACCAGCAGATGATCCTGAGCTAACTAGCAGCTCCTTAACCAGCAGTTGATCCTGCGCTAACCAGCAGCTCCTTAACCAGCAGTTGATCCTGAGCTAACCAGCAGCTCCTTAACCAGCAGTTGATCCTGCGCTAACCAGCAGCTCCTTCACCAGCAGATAATCCTGTTACTAACCAGCAGTTGATCCTGCGCTAACCTGCCCGCCTCCCTGGTCTCTGTCCGGGTGGGAGCCGGGAGTGGGTTCCAGTCATAGCCTTTCCAAGCACACTGGAAGGCTGGCTGCTTCTCCTACTCTCTCCCCTGTTTGTGTGCTTCTTGCGAGCATTTGAATAAACCTGGCCGGCCTCCCCCGTGCTCCTGTGTCCCCGTGTGAGAGGACAGCGGGGTCCCCGGAGAGCGTGCATCACACAGCGGCCAGCTCCCCCTGCCACTTCATGTTGATAACTCACTTCCGCCCCATGCCAACTGCAGCCTTTGTCGGCATCTCTGCCCCGCCCCTCCCGCCCCGCCTCCCCCTTTGATGCTGAGTGGGTGGCCCCTCTGCCCTCAGCTTGGCCAGCTCAGAGCGCCGTGGTCCCACCTGGAAGCCCACAGCTGGTGCTTCCACAAGGAGTAGCCTGACGCCTCTCAGCAGCTCTGTCTGCAGACCCTCCGGAATGGGAAAATCTCCACGTTCCCTAGTTACCATTCAGTTAAACTTTCATATGTGAAATTAAAGAGGAATCCTAGACTACTTTGAAAATGGAACAAACCATCATTCGCTGGAACTGAAGGCTTTCAAACCAGTTAGAAAGAAAAACATCCCAGTTTTCCCTGCTTTCGTGTTTGTTATGATGAAGTGAAGGTTTGGAGGGGGGTCCTCCCAGGAGCACCTCCCAGAAGCCCCGGGGTTGTTTCCTTTGGTCTTTCCCACCGACCGTGTAGTTTTTCCCCTTCTCATCATGTTTCGTAACCTTTCCCCACACGATGACTTTTCCCCATCCCGACACCACACAGGGCACCTTCTGTGCCTTTGAATTGTTTTGTCCTTTCTCTTTAGCAAGATCCACTTCTGGAGAGAGGAGTTTCTTTACAAAGACTAGAGAGTTTCCCAGATTTTCACTGCATATAACGTAACACAGATGTAAAAGCTGGAGACAGGACGAAAAGTCAGATGTTCCTAATATGCTATTTACAGGCAAAGAGGCGGGAAAATTCCTAAGGGGGATAAAAGGTCACTTTCAAAATGCATTTATGAATGAAAATAAGTAGTAAACTTTTATCCTTTGTAATTCGAAAGTAAGATCTTCTTAATGCTTTTATTAGTGGTTGGAAATATTTCACATCATATTTTACGAGGATCTGTTAACCCTCACTGTGGAGGTGGGCTGTTTGAAATTCCCTTTTCCTCATTAGTTTTCTTTAAAGCCAAGTGGTAGATTAAAAGTATTTCAGATGCTTCTTTAATAGTCCTAGGCCAGTATTTTAAAAATGATATATTATCTGTGAAAGAAAATTTAACTCACAAATTCCTTTTTTGGAGAAGAATTAAAGGAAACTCAGTTTCCCAGACCAAAATATTTCAGGACGATCAAATAAATCACAAAACAATTTATTCATGCAAATAGTTTTCACTTATATGCAGGACTTGGCTACCAAAATGAGGGTGTGGGTGGACTTACATGATGTAAAAACCCACAGCCAACCTCTGAACCGAGCCCTGAGATCACGTCATGAGAGTCTGCTTGTTTTTATTGTTCCCAATAGTTTCGTGTGTTAAAAAGGAAATTTATTCACATCTAGGACCACAGGGCTATACCACTGCCCCAGTTTCTATATTCCTTCCAGGAGGGTGGCTTCAGAAAGTGGCTGCAAAAGGGAAATAATAGCTCTGTCCCCTGTCCATCCCGTTGTCATGACATTCTCCACGTTGGTGTTGAGAAGTAAGATATCCAGATGGAAAGTGACCTGCTGCCCCTGTGCACCAGGGCAGTGGCGGAGGCCGTACTTCACTGGAAGAAAACAAAACACAGAGCAGTGAGCCAGTTCCAAAAGTCGCCTCCACCAGCTGCTTCCACCAAAGGTTCCAGGAGGGTCTCAGCTTTGCGGGTTTGCTTTCTGTCTCGAGCGTAGCTGTGGGGAATCTTCAGGTCACGTGGCATCAAGTGAGGCTTCTGCTCTGGAAGGCGCACCGGTGTGTCCCGGGACGTCCCCTGGTCCACGGAGCTCCCCTCTGGAGGGCGGCCCCACGACGGGACCACCTGCCCCTGGATAGCAACCATTGTGAGCTGTGCCCAGAGCCGTGTTTCTAAATGGCTCCTGCAGTTCTCCCTGGCGTTTGGAAACGACAGCTCCCGGCCCAGGTGTAGACAGACACGCAGGTCCCAGGCGTCTCCAAAGCCCCAGCGGCTCCCATGGGCACGCATTTGGATTCCTGGGAACTTAATACATTAGCTTTTCTTCAAAAAATATGCCTGTATTTAGAGGTAAAACCAGATCTTTAGTTTTTGTAGCTGTTGTCTTGGTTTGGTTTCAGTGTTCTGCTGCCTAAATAATCATAAAATAACTTCAGTGGACATGGTGACCTGCCTTTGGCTTTGGTGTTTAGACCATTTGTTTTCATGCTTTTTCTAAGATGAACTTAGGTCAAACGCGGAGATACTGAAAATGACTCATTTCTAGAGAGCAGAAGAATCCAGCTGTTTTGAAGTGCCCTCCCTTCCTTCCTGGGAGCAGCCCGCATGACCCTTCTCTGCTCTCGAGCTTCAGTGCTGAGCAGAGACGCCAGGAGGGGCTTAAAGCCCCTGCTGAAGGTGGTGGAGCTGTGGGCAGGGTCAGGGCAGGGGTGGGATGCGCGGGGCCCAGACTCAGTCCCTGAGACGAGAGTCACGGGGAGACACGCACCTTTCACTCCACTTCCTAACCTTGTCAGGCTGACCCACCTCTCTGGGCCTCAGAGCCTCGACTGCAAAGCAAAACAAAGCAGAGCAAACAGCCAGAAGCTCCAAAGCCCTTGGACTCCAGTGTTTTGTATCCGCGTTTCCCAGACTTTCCCACCGAGGCCGTGAGAGGTCTCCTTCCGACGGAACCTTTGGATGGTCGCTTGCGTCTCTCCCCTGTGATGCTGCGCCCGGGGGCTGCACTGGGAGCCCGTCCTACCTGTGAGGTCTCTTCTTACCTGCCTAGGTGGGCTCTTGCTCACACAGGGCTGCCGTCTGACATGTGCGTGTGTGCGCACGTGTGTACGTGTGTGTGTGCAGCTCTGCCTGGAAGTGGATGATTCACATGGACGGTTCGGGGCGGGGGTGTGTGATCGGCTCTGGAAGGGCCGCCCCAGCGGTGCTGAGAGCACCGTGCAGGTGTCCTGAGGCCGTGGCCGTGCTCTGCCGAGGTGCAGCCAGGACGCCCCCCAGATCTCTCTCTTGCTCGTCCGGCTGAAGGAGTCGCAGTGTGTGGCTAGGGCTCCGGTGACACCCGCTGGCCGGGAGGGCTCGGGGCTGCCCGGGGAGCATTCTGGCGGGCCTGTAGGGTTTCCGGGCAGTTCCCGGGGCCCCTGCCCCAGCATGTGGGCTGCAGAGACCAGACTGCGGGCCACAAGCCTCTTCTGTCCCCCAGGACACCAGCGGCTGTCTGTGACCAGCCTGCTCGTCTGCCACGGCCTGCTGATGGTCGGCACCAGCCTGGGCGTCGTGGTGGCCCTGCCCGTCCCTCGTCTGCAGGGGATCCCCAAGGTGACCGGTGAGTACACCCCCCGAGTGCCTGCGTCTCCCAGGCCTCTGTCCTGTACTGTACTCTCGTCAAGCCCATGGGTCTGTGGTCAGCTGTGTCTTTGCTTAAACAGTGTAAATTACTTAGGTGGTTTTCTCTCGCCCTTGGTCCCTTCCCTTCTTCCTTCCTTTCTTTCCTGCTTGTAAAGATTATGTCTATTCATTTGAATCATCAGGTCATACTTTTGTCTTCCTGTTTCTGACATCAGTGGTCCAGGGAGACCCTTGTCACCAAGACGTGTTGTCACATTACCTTTTCTGCCACCTGTTGGCTTTGATCATTTTACACAGTTTTGCTCAGTGAAAATGGATGCTTTTTTATGTTTTGCAAAGAAGGAGACCCAGCATCTGAGAAAGCTCAGTTGTGCTGTTTTGCAGTGTTGCGGGGAGTTGAAATGGGCACAGCCTTTTTGGAAAGCACTTTGTTGTTTAGGACTTGAAGATGCTTTTGCGTCAGGAGTCAGGGTTTGCAATTCAGGAGTCTGTCTCGTGAAGCAGCCAAATCTAGGAATAAACCATGATGCAGAAAGAACGGGAAACAGCCTAAAGGTCCAAAATTAGGAGCAGGGAGACGCTTAAGACAGTGGTCGCGTTGCCATTTTAGAACGTAACACAGCCAGTGAAAATAGAGAGCTTGGAATGATACAGAGAAATGTTAATTCTGTAAGTTAAGTAAAACCAAGATCTTAAAATTTTATGTCGATTATGTAATAACTCTCAGAGAAAAAGATTTGTAGGAAACTCATCGGAACATTAATGAAGATCTCTGTCTATAGTTTCTTCCTACTGTCAACACTGGAATATTTCACTCTGACTGCAGGCAGCCCTTCCTTCCCTCAACAAGCTTTCACGGGTCTACTGCAAATAGGTCTGTGCTTTAGATAAATTCCTATTTTGTCACGATCCACCTGTTAGGATCATGGAATTCCAAGTTGGTTTATTCATTTCTTAACTGCTGTCTTCGGTATGACCTGCCTGTGGTACATGCAGAAGCTGCACGTGATGACCACGGGCAGTTTGAGTGGTAAAGGCTCAGGAGTCAGAAGCCCTTCCCGTCACAGCTGGGGACGCTCCTCCCCGACAGCCAAACATAACCGTTCTCCTGCAGGGTCTCACGTCACCGTTCCGTTGGTTTTTCTCCATAGTTTTACTAATTTGTACCTTTTTCAAAAAAGAAGTCTTTAATTGTGCCATTTTAGCATTTTCTGTAATTGTCTCGTAGCGTACGTATTCCTCTCCGACGGCTTTCTTTCCACATTATTTCTGAGGCGCATCCTTGTTGGTCACGTGACTGTAGCTCATGCGTGTCACTGCTCTGTAGTGTGGCTTTGTTCCCCATGTGACGTATTTAGTTGTTTCCTGTTCTGTGTGTTACGTGCTATGCCTCTGGGGGGGTTCCTCTGGCTGTGTGTCCGGGAAGGGACCACAGGTGTGTAGGAAACACTCACGTTCAGGTTCACCAGGTGATGCTGGGATGTTCCCCTGGGCTGTCGCTTCAGATCACACCTCCATGCCCGGTGTCTGGGCGTCCCCATCCCTCTTGACTTGTCCTTCAGCTCACTGAGGAAGTCACCTCGCCCAGCTGAGGAATCCTGTAACGTCCTCTGCTTAGGCCAGAGTGGGAGGGAGGCGCTAGGGCCCTGTTTCAGCCTCAGAGCATTTGGTGAAAAGGGCATCTACCCCCCATTTCTGTCACCTCACCTGCGAGGCGCTTAAAAATGGACATCCCATGCCCGCCTGGCCCTTGGAGTCTCGGCGTTATGGGGGAGTCTGCATTTCATAAAAAGACCTACAGGGAGTTTCTGGTGCTTCTTTTAAAATTCAATTCACGTCATCCTTGAACTGAAAAGCCCCCATTTTAATCAATACCATAGGACTAAATTATTCTAAACCACAGAATCTTTTTGAAATGAAAAATGGCAGGAAGCTACTTATAGTTTAGGCATCTTATTCCTAAAATTGACATATTTCAGGCATTTAAGTTTTTAAAACCAAGATTTAGGAAAACTTTTCCTAAATATATTATCTTAGAGCAGGCGAGAAGGCATTTATACAGAGAACAGGAAAATAGCTACTTTATCACTTTAAAAGTACAATGCAAGTACCAGAACTGAGATACCGCTGACGAAGACCACGGTTGTATTTTAGACCACGGTTTTGAGAGCATTCTTGGACTTCACTAGAAATCCACGAGAACGTGGTCTGGAAGCTGTTCTCACTCTGAGCTGTCGACTGCGGGGTTTTGCCGTGTGGACGGGGGGTGCCCGGGGCCCTGCCCGGCATGCGGGGCCCTGCTGAGCGCTGTGCCCTTTCAGGACGAGGCCTGGTCTCCTACCACGCTCACAACGGGCCCGTCAAGTTCCTGGTCGTGGCCACAGCCGCCCCCAAGGCAGACAGAGACAAGCCCAGGGACAGCCCGCCCCCCGGTGCCGACCCCCAGGATGAAGACCAGAGGGACGCGCTCCCCGGTGAGGGGCCCGGGCCCTGCCCGAGCCGCCGCGGCCCCGACGCTGTCTGGCTGGGGGCTTCGCTGGGCTCCCTTGCCCAGGCCAGCGACGTCTCCTCCACGTCCGGGTCCCCGACGCCTTCCCAGGGCTCAGGCTCCCTGGGGCCCCGCTCAGAGGAGGGCTTCGTCCAGGACCCCCTGCGGCTCCCCTGCAGCTCCCCCGGCCGAGGGCGGCGGGCCAGGAAGGCCAAGGCCAGCTCCGTGCTGGTGGCCTGCGGGGGACAGGGCCACCGGCGGGTGAGCAGGAAAGCCAGGCAGCAGCGGCCGGAGGAGCTGGCCTCGTCCGTCATGGTCTGGCAGATTCCCCTGCTGAACGTGTGAGCCCAGGCCGAGATCCGGGGGTGGCCTTTCGGCCGAGTCAGACACCCCGAGCGGTCCCGCCGCATCTGCGCTGGCTGGGGGTGAATCGCCCACCGTCTCGGGGCCGAAGAGTGCAATATCGTCAAGGGGACGTCTCTGGCAGCCCCTCCCTCCACCCCACGCAGGGGAGCCCCGTGTGGACGTGCATGAGGAAGGGGGGTGGACGCCGCGTTTGAGTGGGTGGGGGTCCTGGGAGGATGCTTCACCTCTGACCCCCGTGGTCCTTAATAAGCACGGGACGCTGCAGACCTGTTCTCGTAGCCTGTCACCTAGAGAACTTGCAGACTCAGAACTCATGGGGAAATACAGCGTATTCACTGGTGGGGGGGTTTATTAACAATTCTTAAAATAATTGTACTTGATTCAGATTCACTACTTTTATTTATATTGTATATCTTTTAACTCCAGAATAGAATTTGTCACAATGAAGAAAGCCAGGTGACACATACCAGGCCGGGTGGTGTTTATGCTTTCTGAGTTGAACTGAGTTTTCCAAAGTGGTATAATGTGTGTACTGTATATTTTTAACAAAGTAGTATTTTTATATCGCATTTTTCTATTAAAAAAATTAACTAAGTTTTAGTCACTATGTTATCTGTAACATTTCACAAATAATGTTTGCTTTGAACCAAAATCCTCAGTGCCTATCAACATTTAGACTCAAGCGTCAATGCCAAAATATCCACGTTGGAGATGTGTGTGTTTTAGTGTCTCAGGAGACGTAGAAGGTGTCTTGCTTGGTCCATCCTTTCCTGCTGTGTTTGCACCTGTCGACCAGGAACGCTTCTAGCTTTGAATGCATGTCCTGAAGGACGCACAGTGCCGGTCAGGGTGGGCGCCGGTGCTGGCGGCGGACACAGGAAAGGTGGCCCTTGGTCGGCAGACTGGCACTTAGGGCCCCTCCTGCGGGCGTCGTGCACGAGTGATCCGAGTTCCCTGTGCTCCACGTGTAGTTATCTATCAATGTTCTACTTACTGGATGGTTAAAACAATGCAGGTCCACCCGAGATTAATGTCTCAGCACTTTACAGGTGACTAAAAATGCTAATTTTATGACTTTGCCAAATATTTTCCAAGGTGCATATGTGCCCCCATGTGAAAGAAGTATCTCCCCCAGCCTTCCTTAAACTATTAGCTGCTATCTTATTTCATGAATAAAGTCTTTTTATTTAAAAATACAATATTGTGAGTTGCCTTTTTTCCTGTAAAACACAAAGGGGCAGTTAGGTTCGAGGGACGGTCAGGTGGTCCTTTCCAATGTGGCATCCCCACGTGCTGGTTTGGGAGTTTACGTGTGGATTCCAGAGACGGACACAATGTACGTGTAAAAGAGTGCTTTGAATTCCAAGTCGGTGCTGAGAAACTCTGTAAAGGCGCGTGTACTTGCCAGTTTTTATTTTGAGTGACATCATGAGTTGAATTAGTTTAATATAAAATATAAAGAGAAGTATCTAAAGTCAGCTCCATACTCTTTGCACTGATTAAAAATATACAGTTTCTCCGTGTTTTCAGTGTCCACATGAAACAGAAGTACTTAGATATGCCTTTTACTTAAACCTTGATGCTCAAAGACTGTTTGGTCTTCATCAGTACCTCAAAAAACTCAACTTACGACTACCATATTTTCTTATGGGATAAATAAGTAAAAAATAAAAATAAAAATGGTGCCAGCCAAGGTTTCCACTTACATTGTAATATTGGTGACGTATTTAGGAAAGCCTTGCTGTCACTCACGCCCATCTGTCACTTTACCAGGTTTTACTTTCCAGCTGTGTGGTGAAGCTTTCAATATCACTTTATTCTATTCCCATCTTTTAATTAAAATGTGAGCAGTCACTCAGGGACCGGCCCTGCCGAGAGGCCCTGGTTCCAGCCGGCGGAGGGACGCCGTGCCTTTTGAATCTGCAGTACTCAGAGCAGGAGTCCGGACCCTGGAGCCCGGAGAGGAGGTTTCCTTCCAGACGGTCTCTTTCCGGTGACAGGACTCCGGGCCTGAACAGAATTCATGCTGGGCTGGAGGACTCCCTGAATTAGTACGTGTAACTGCTTCTCTCTCTGACAAGCTGCAGGAAATGGGATTCTTTGCAAGTGGAATCATCTGATTTGATTCTCTAAATCACGTCCCAAAGTATCTTTTTCTGTAAATATTTTCATATATTGAATTTGATAAAAATGTTCTAGGTCCTGGGGACAGAGGGATAATTTATAGCCACAGTTTTCTCACCTGTCAAATGGACATAATTTAAGCCCTAGCGACTGCACATTTTTTTGGTGGCTTTTAGATTTATACATGCATGAAAGCATTTCATAAGACTGGATATTTCTCAGGCATAAAGCTTTCAAAGTAGCGGGAGCTCTGCGTTGACACAGAACCGCCATCAGATGCCAAGTCACAGCTCCTGAGGGAAGCAGTGTGTGGAGATTGCAGCCACTTCACTTATTTTCTTTAAAAAAAACCCTGAGTGAATGTGGAAGAAAAAATGAGTAGATGATTGCATGGTGCTCTTCTGGAGGTTTCCTTACCCGTGTGTCAGTTCTAATCCAGGCCCAGGGCGCTTCCTGCTCCGGCTCAGAAACCTATTCTCCCTTCATCCCCTCCGCCACCCTGCTGGCAGGCATGCACACCCCTGCGCCCCCCTGCCAAGGCGGCCCTCAGAGTCTGAAAGAATTAACCCTTGCAAAGCGGGTTAGTGAGCTCTTTGCTGCCTGACAGCTTCTGGGGGATGAAGGCACATTTCTGCAGCATCTTAATGGGGGAAATGCCATCCTGGTCCTTCCAGGCGGATTCCTGGTGCCTCCTTCGCCTTCTGGGCCCGTATCTGGTGACACTTCTGTCCATTTCTGGTAAGAACAGGCCGAGTCCTGGTTCCGAGGTAGACAGGGGCCGAGTCAGGGCAGAAACTTCCGTTTTGTCACCTGTAAATGGAAGGCTGTGACCCTGGAGCTTCACCTGTCCCTTGGTCCCCCCTGCAGTGCGGGGCTCAGGGCAGCTCATTGCAGCCTCGCAGACACGGGGCCGGGACCGCGGTGCTCACGTCCTCCCGCAGATGGACACCAGCTCAGAGAAGGGCCAGCGGGCTGGGCTGGGCAGCGGGGAGGCCAGTTGGCGGGTGCACCGAGGCTGCAGGAGATGCCAGCAGAGGGACTGGAGTAGGCCCGCGTCCTTCCCTGAAGTTACCAGATCTTGGATGACAGGGCTGGACCCACAGAGGAGGAAGGAGGGAGACAAGGGCTGGAGCCTCTGCTGGGAGGCTGGGGCGTGGCCAGGACTGTGTGACCGGCTGCCTGGAGCCCAGCCAGGGCACGGAGCAGGCAGACCAAGGGCTGGGAGCACAGACCTCAGAAAAGCCGCCCACGGAAATCGGGGATCCAGGAGCTCTTCCCTCAGTGTTTCCTGCCACTTGCTGCGGTAATCGAGCACCCGTTAGCGCGGCTTGCCTCCTGGAAATTCCGAACCCGGTTGCGTCCACCTGCATCCAGAGGGTCTCGGTAAGTCGGGGTCACATAGACCACCTTGTCTGGCGTGTACAGCAAAGGATGTAGGGCTGCCTTTTAGGGGGTGACCTTCCTGAGTGTCCGGGATGCTGTCTGCTGCCTGACGGCAAAGCCAGAGCGTGTGTGAAGCGTGGGCAGCAGGCTGGGGGCAGCAAAGCCGAGGCCTGGGCGGTGGGGGCCTGCCCTGCTGCGCTGGGGGGCCTCCTCGGACACAGAGCCAGCGGAGCCCCGGGGAGGGATGGTGCAAGACTCTGAGATGCAGCCAGGAAGGCTTCTTCCCCGGCGTCCGCAGGTGAGTTGTCAGGGCCGGACACCTGCGCCAGGTGAGGAAGGGGACCGCGCGTGTGACGCTCCAGTTGTAAGTAATGGGGGAGTTACCTTTATCTTCTTCTGCTCATCAAAAACAATTGCTTCTTTTCTTTTTTGGTGCTAGCGTATGGGATTCCTGTTCTGTCTTCGGTTCAGTGGTTCTCAATCGGGGTGAACTGGCCCTCCGCCCCGGGGGCCGTGTCTGGTCACCACCTGTGCGGGCGTGAGTGCCACAGGCATCCAGAGCATAGCGGCCAAGGATGCTGCCAGACGCCCCGCAGGGCACAGGATGCCCCGAACATCCCCGGGGCTGAAGTCAGGTCCCGGAGGTTCCTCCTTGTTTCCTTCCAGCCCGTTGCAGACATCACACAGTGTGGTGTCTTTTGTGATGTGAACATACAGGATTCCCATTCTGTTCTCAGATGTCCCCGACTTCTCACTGGTCTGTCTCATTTTAGCACTGTTATTCTAATTTGAGTATAAAAATGCTTTGTTTAGGTCCTGAAACAGAACTTTTCCTGCAGACTAACAGGTGTGAACAGGGGCAAACAGCCCACATTCAAACACCCTTACTTAAATTGATCTTTAAGCAAGATTCACTGTAATGGCTAGTCTATAGCCTGAAGAAGATATGGATTCATACTTGGCCAAGAGAGAGAAAGAGAAACCCGTGCTGGCAGGAGACACCTTAATATACGATATTTTAAGCAAGTTCAGCGTACGCGTATCCAGATTTACGCAAGCGACGGACGTGAGCTCTGGCTTCCCACATACTGACACTCATGATAGACACGCTGTTGAATTCCTCAAGCACAGAACGTGTTTAGACAAGGATCCTCCGCCTAGACTTCATGTCTCCCCAGGGTCCACGGTTGACATCAGGGGCTGTGAATTTCCAGAAAGAATATGCCGACCACCGTGCTCTGTGCTGCATCCCTGCCCCCCCGGGAGAAAGGTCCATCCCACTGTCCAAACTGATGATCAGGAAACTACGTGAAGCCACCTTCCTGGTGCGTGAAGTTTGTGTTGCGTCTGAATTCCATTTCAGTTAGTTTTCTAGACACACAAACCAGGGGTAAGAGCACAGGCTTTACTGCTGTGTTTACCATACGTCCAGCCAGGGGCTCGTTACTTCTTAGAACCTTCGTCTTCTCATCTGTACACAGAGTTAGTAGGAGCTGCCTTATGAAGTTGGCAGGAGATTTAGATGAAACAACGGCTGGAGGGTCTTCATTCAGTGCCTGGCATACAGTCAGTATCAATATGTAGCAGCTGTTTCTCTTCATACTGTTCTCCTCTGGACCTGCAGTCCTGCAATTCACGATTATCCTCATGAGCCCACCAGTTTCTCCCTTATTTAGATGTTTTCACCCTTTCAACACATACGTGGGGTTCATGTGCAGTGGGCCAGGCCCTGTGCTGGGTGTTCAGGGCAGGTGGGGCCTCTCCCCGACCCGCTGGGCTGTTCACTTTACTTCTTGAACAACCCCCGTCTCAGTAACTTCTTGTGCTGGATGAATGATGGCCCCAAAGGTGTCCACATCCTCGTCATCCACTACTGTGAATATGTTACCTTGTGTGGCAAAACGTACTTTGCAGCTGCAACTAATTACAGATCTTGGGATGAGAATTTGATCCTGGGCCATCTGGCTGTCCTGTGTCATCACAGGGGTCCTTACAGGAGAGAGGCGGGAGGGTCGGGGCCAGAGAAGGAGACCTGATGACAGAACAGGTCAGAGAGAGGTTTGAAGGTGCTGCCTGCCAGCCTTGACACGGATGGAGGTGCTACAGGCCCCTCTAGATGCTGGAAAAGCAAGGACACGGATTCTCCCCAGACTCTCCAAGCAGAACTGGCCCTGCTGACATGTTGATTTCAGCCCGATGAGACCCGTGTTGGGTTTCTAACCTACAGAACTGCAAGGAATAGATTTATCTTGTTTTAAGCCACTGAATTCATGGCAGTTTGTCTGAGCAGCCACAGGGAACCATGCAGTCCTGCAGACTAAAGAAAAAGTCCCGTTTCCATAGGAATAGACACCACGTAGGGGCAGTCAGCGGGGCCACATTGGGCCGGTCCCCGGGGAGTCTGGGGAAGCCTCCGCCCCCACTGTGCACCGTTGCTGAGAACAGAAGCCCGCCAGGGTGGAGGGAGGCCTGTCACCAGGAAACGTTGTCCGAGGTGTCCTCCTTAGGCCCGGGTGGAGTGAGGATGGGGGGCTGCTTTCACCTGCGGGTACAGGTGCACCTGGGGCGGCTCACTTGATCTCTGCTAACGTGGGCTGTGGGCCGGGGTCTTTCCAGGCTTGGGAACGCTCCCTACCCTCCTGCCTTCTGCAGCGAGGGAGGGGGTGGGGGCCCGAGGGCAGCAGGGCACCCCGAGGGCACCCAGCCCCTCCCCCGGGCACACACAGCTCCCCTCGGCCCTGCCCGTGTCCAGTGCCCGAGGACAAGGCCAGAACTCAGATGCAGGCTGAGGTCCCTGAGCCTGGAGGTGTGGTCAGGAAGCTCGCCCAGGCTCCCAACCCCCCAGCTCCGCCTGCTGCGTTTCACCCGCAGGGAGACCCCGGGGGGCGAGGGCAGTAAACCCGGGGAGCCGGTCAGATCTGTCCTTTCATGGGCTCTCTCCAGTTCCTGGGGGGCCTGAGGACAGGCTGCCTGCTGTCTTGGGCAGGAGGAGCCGGGCGCAGGGGGAGGCCTTGCTCGGCAGCAGGACGGGAGGAGGGGTTCCTAGACGGGGCGTAAGGCCAGGCCTGCTGACTGGGGGCCGATTGGGGGAGCGGTGACAGCCGAGGGGCTAGACGCTCAGCAGCGTTCCCGTGGGGGTTTTCTCCAAACAAACCTGTCGGAAATAAGCACATTTGCTGTTTCTCCAGTGATAAAAGCAAAACCACATACTTTCGGGGGAAGATAAGAAAAAGCACAGAGAACTAAATACTCAGGCAGAGATGGTCCTACATGGTGTACGACCTTCAGCTCTTCTCTGAGGCTGAGCTGTGGCCTGGGTGTGTCCCCCCATCCGTACCCCAGTGCGATGGTGTCAGGAGGGGGGCGCTCAGGAAGGTGGTGAAGTCATGGGGGGGCCGTGATGGGATTTGTGTCCTTAGAGGGAGAGGAGGACACCCGGGGTGTGCTGGCTGCCAGCCGAGGGAGGGCACAGGGAGAGGGAGGGCACAGGGAGAGGGTGCCGTCCAGACCTCCACACCTCCAGGACCCTGGTCCTGGCCGCCAGAACCCTGAGAAGGAACGAAAAGAAACAGTCGTATTTTACCGCAGCCTGAGCCGACGAAGACAGGGTGTGATGTAAATACGCAGCTACAAACACGGATTAAAAAGTGTTGTCCACGCAGCACCTGTGTGCTGGGAGCTGGGTTTGCAGCGGAGACCTTGGTAGGGGGACGGACCCGGAACCAGAGAGCTTTGGGCCAGCGCACCAGTGCAGCAGTGAAGCTCTGAACAGAGATGTGGGCACAGAGCGGGTGGGAAGCCCCCAGAAGCGGCTTCACCGAGGGGGCAGGCCTTGAGCTAGAGGTGGGAGAAGGGTAGCTGGGCCCTGGGGTGGTGGTCCCGCTGGGAGAAGTGGTGACTGCAGAAGGGCCATGAGGACTGGGAGATGCTTCCTGGGGGTGGAGGACAGGGGGTGGGGATGAGGGTGAGGCCGGTCCCCCCACCCCGAGAAGCCTCTTTTCTGTGTTGAAAGTTCAGATAAACAAACAAGGAGTTTATCTGATGGCTTCGAAAGCACCTGACAGGGCCTTGCTGGAAGTGGGCAGAGGCACGCACAGGATTACGGGTGGTTTCCAGGAAGAACAGGCCAGGCTGGGTGGCACTGTCACCTTCGGGGCAGCAGGAAAGGGTGGCCTTTATCTGTTTATCCAGGATGGTGAGGAAAGGAGCCATCCCGCGTCCCCTCCCACCAACCGAGTCCTCTGCCCTTGTAGCCTCAGGCCTCGAGGCCACAGGACCCCCAGGGTAGGGGGGAGACACAGCAGGAGATGGGCCATGGGCTCTGACGACTGAGGGAACCCCAGCCCAGCCGGCCCTCCCTTCGCTCTGCCGCCTGGACCTCCTGCTGCAGAACAAACTGCTGGGTGGAGGTGGGGTGGCATGGGGGAAGTGGCTGCTGGGACACACTCCTGGCGCCCGCAGCTGTCCCCGGTGGGGGGGGGCCCATCCTCCCCCCCCCAGAGCTGCCGGCCTGCTTCCCAGGAGGCTGGGAGCAGAAGCTGGGGGCTGAGGGAAACAGCAACTAATCCGTGTCCAGCACTCTTGTAAACACATCAAGGGCGTCCCCACCTCCTGGAAGAAGGCCTGGGGGTTTCAAAGAGAGAGGCCCTACAAGTTTGATGTTAGCGGTTTTCCAAAAGTGTTTTCCTGGCGCCCATTTGAATCCCAGATCAGCAGGAGAGAGAGGCCCGCCTGGCTGGCTGTTAGATTTCCACATAGATTTATTGGAAGTAGTTTAGAGCCCATTTTCAAACATTTTAACCGCCAACCCCCAGCTAATTTTTCACAGGTGCATTGCTTAATTCCACAATAAGACATTGTTTGGGAAGACAGGGAAATACCCACCCTGTGTGCTGTGGTCTTAGCAGGGGCGTGAAAGAGCATCAGCTTCCCAGGGACAATTGCCCGCTCACCATCACCAGGCGTCCTTGGAGCTGGGCTGCTGAGGTGGCATGTGGCCCACTGCCCGTTTGCCGACCCCCTGCCAGGACGAAAACTGAAAGCAGTGTGTGGAAACGTGTACAGCAGTTGGACAGAATGATCGTGTGTCTAACTGAACACTAAGAACATGGCTTTGCATTTTGCATGTCATTTAAGAAATTTTCTTTTTCTAGCAATTCATTTTTACTGTATTTTGGAAAGGTCAGTCTATAATAGATTGAAAACAGGAAAAAAATAACTGATTCATTACAACAGACAGTTTGAAAAGCAGTGCTTATATAGAGAAGACACAAAAGCTCTGTATTAGTTTCCCAAGGCTGCTGGAACAAAGGACCCCGAACAGGGGCTAAGACAACAGAAATGTATCCTCTCCCAGCCTGGGGCAGAAGTCTGAGGTCAAGGTGTCACAGGGCCACGCTCTCTCTAAAGGTCTAGGGGAGGGTCCTGCCTGCCTCTTCCAGGGGCTGGCGTTCGCTGGCATCCTTGGTGTCCCTGATCCCTCGGTTGTGGCCACACCACTCAGATCTCTCTTAGGCTTCACACGGCTTCCCTCTGCATGTGTCTGTTGTGTGCCTGAATCTCCTCTTTTTATAAGAACACTGGTCCTATTGAATCAGGACCCACCGTAAGGACCTCATTTTAACTTGGCTCCCTTCATAAGGTCTCCATCTGCAAATAAGGTCACGTTCTGAGGTCCTGGGGGTTAGGACTCCAACATTATTTTTTGGGTGGGAGAGGGACACAGTTCACCTGTAAGAACCTTTAAATTGGGGTTAACCAGAATGTACTATCAGGTAGCAGTGCTTATTTAGTTTATACTTTGAAGGATTTACTAGTTAGGCCTTTACTATGTAAAGATGACTTGAAAAATTAAAACTGTTTTGCAGTCACTGTATTATCAGCGGGGCGCTCAGTAACACAGTGCATACCTTCCGATTTGGATTTCTGTCCTGTGTAACCTTGCAGGTCATCAAAGCCATCACTCATATTCCTTACTAGGTGACAGCAATGTGATTGAGAACAGACTTATTTGACGACAAGACCTACCCCGGTTCTGGGGACCCCCTTTCCGGCATAACAGCAACGGCCCGTGTCCTGGGGTCCTCCAGCCCCACCAGCCTCAGCGCCAGGTTTGCAGGCTGTGCTGGCCCTTCGGCCGGAGCATCTTTTGTCCCACTCTGTCTCCTACTAGAGTTACGGGCAAGCGTCATGACATCCCTGTGTGGAGACTTCCTCCAGGCTCACAGTCTGAAGTGGGAATCTTGAGCCGAATGACATCTAGGCAAGACTCCTCTCAAGAAGCATAAGCAGCACCCCTCCCCCCAAGGGCAGTGTAAGCTTGCAGGTTCACCTTTAACTCACAGCACAAAGTGTCTTTGGGTTCGGGGCGGAAGTCAGTGTGGTGAAAGGAAGCAACGAGATGCCCTGGGACACCAATTTTATTTTTGACACACGGATTCCTGGTACAAGGAGTATGGTTCCTGTGCTCATAAGCTTTCTGGATTTGCTCTCTGAAGCGCGGAGTCATTCATTCATTGGGAAGGACAGTGTTTCACTGTGAGTATAAGCAAGGGCTTTGGGGTTGGACGAGAATTCCTGCTCCACCTCACACAAAATGGAAGAGTTACATTACACCCTTTGAGAGTTAAATCTCCTCAGCTGTCAAATGGGAGCAGGCCCCTCCTCCTGGGGTCCTGCATGTGTGTGTGTGTGTGTGGGTCTACACCTAGTATTTTGCAGAACTCTGCCTACACTTAACCTATAGATACACTATATAGAGACTACTGTGAAGTCATATTTAATTGCAGATAACTTGTTCTAACGTTATAAATGCATACCTTGAAAATACTTTAAAATAACCATCAAATTTTTGTTTCTTTTCCAAAAGAAGATTTACTAGGATCGATACTAATAAACTTATTGGCCATTTAATGATGGTAACATTGGCTCATTGACGAGAATTTGTCGCCTCCTGGCAGCTTGCAGTCTGCTGAGGAAGAGCGCGTGCAGGACCGCCTGACGTACTCCACGCAGACCGCGGTGCAGCGCGATAGAGAGCGGCACCCAGCCCAACGAGGTATCACTTGATCACTGATTCGGCAGTGACTGAGGATGACTTCGCCCCATCACAGTGCTGGCCGTTGCAGGAGGCTAAAGAGACAGGCCTCTGTTGTCCTGTTCCAATCAGGATGACTAAGGCATCAGCTTGGACCAGGGACTGTGTATGATACGAAATGTTTGCAGTGACACGACCGGTGCACGGTCCCATCTATGTGCACCGTTAACAGTCAGGAGTCAGTGATGTTCCAGAGAGCTGGGCGGCATCCTCTATTCTGAGCACAGGGTTCTCAGGCACCGGCTTATAAGATACCTGGAAACACTCAGACATGAGAAAAAGAGCTTCCAGTATTTCAGGAGTAGCTTGCAAAAGGATGCAGACGCACCCAGAGTTCATCAGAGCTGAAGAGAGTAGTCAGGCTGGGCTTGGGTGAATATAGGGGGACACTGGGGGGAAGAGGGCTTTCCTTTTGTACAAAATGGATAGAATGAACCAGGGAATGCGGTTTCCACGACAACACACAGATATTCTAATTAATTTTTCATGCCAAGAGACTCAAAGTGCTTTGTAGCAGTTGGATCAATTCCTGACAGCTACTGGAATTTAATTGCTTTTTTTTTTTTTTCCCTTTTGGAAGGCTGAGTGGGGTGGTGCATGAACTCTTATGAGCTGTTAAAACTTTGGGGAAATGATCTGTTATCTGGCACTAGCACATGTAGGAAAACACCATCCAGGGTCCTAACGGGGCTCAGAACCAGCAGCTGCGACTTATCAGCCATCCCCCTTGTGCGCACGATGCGAACTCTATGGGGGAGCACACAACTGGGGAGGTAAAAATATTTGCTGGAGATCACCCAGGCGGGCGGTGACAGAATTAGAAGCGACAAGTTGAGTGGTGCTCCCCCAAGATTAAGACCCGAGGCACGAAGTGCATCGTGCCCATCATCTCGGTCTGTCCCGTGGGGAGGGCAGCCACACCCCCACTTTACACAGAAGGACAGTGGGCACAGTGTCTTGTCCAAAATGCACAGGGCTTGGAGTGGTGAAACTGGTGTTGGAAATCCAGCCGGCCGAATTCCAAAGGCTTGTTCTCTCCACTGCTCCAGGCAGCTTCCAAATGTGGTTCAGAGTCCCCCGAACCTGGAACCCGGGTCCCCGGACTCTGCGTTCAGGGGCCTGTAAACCATCACACCCAGGATGATTCCCTGAGCTTTGGTTCTATTTTTTGGGCACAGTTTTGCGTGGCGATATGTTTGAACGCTTCAAGTCTACCGTGCACGAGCAGACTCTCCCTGAGCTGCAGAGGATTTAAACAGTAAAATAGTTTTCTTGAAATACTCTTGAAATGGATGTTTTTAAAAAATATTTAAGATAGCTAGTCCTTCTTCTTGACATTTTTATACCCCAGCTTCAATTTCAGGAAATCTAGAGGTCCCTGGCATTTGAATGAACTCCTAATTAAATGTCATGTTCCTCTGCAATTTCCATTGACCATATTGGGGCCAGAGTGCAGTTTTAAAAATAAAACATCTAAAGTCTGAAAATAAATGGGGTTCCCCACACTCCTCTACTAGATGGTGTAGAGGTTGCATGGATGTTTTAAGTTAATTCATTTACTTTTTTCATTCCTTCAATAAATATTTATTGAGAACCTAGTATATGCCAAGCACTGTAAAATCCAGTGGGAAGAGAAGTTAAATATGACTTATTAGCAGATCTCTGGAAGCTGGCAGAGTGGTGGAGAGGACAGACCAGGACCTCTGTGGGGACAGCACCTGACTGGGGAAAGCTGGGTGGTCACTGGAGGCTTATCCACAAAGGTGGGCTGGGAGGCCAGATGAAGCCCTGATGCTGTGGGTCAGCGCAATGTATCTCTTGAAAAGATGGCAGGGGTGCTGGGGAAATGCATTTAAACTCCCCTCCAGACATCTTTAAACCATGGTGTAGGGTAAGCTGGTTACATGCGGTCTCCATGTAAAAAGGTAAACAGAGATGCATTGAAAATATCCCAGTAGATTCTAAAATATTTCTGACATACAATGGGTAAAATAAAAATGGCACATGATGGGAATTATTTCAGCCTCCAAAAGGTCTGCTTCCGCTAGAGTTAACTGATGTATTTTTTTAAACTTTATTTATTTATTTGGCCACCCAGCATGTGGGATCTTCATTCCCCCATCAGGGATGGAACCCGTGCCCTCTGCATTGGAAGGGCGGAGTCTTAACCACTGGACTGCCAGGGGAGCCCCTAACTGATCATTGAAAAAAGTTATTTCCCAATAGTTTGCTCAGTTTCTGCTTCCTTTAACCCAAATCTTGATGTATTCTACTTAGCAAGTAAACAAAGATGTTTTTTAAGGATGTTCTCAGGGTATTAACTCTGGTACTGAAAACCGAAGGGCCCATAACATTTAACTGGCAGAGACTGTTGAAGGCAAAGTTTTTAAAAAGAAAAGGAAGTAAAGGCTCAGGCTCTCTGTGCTTATGGAAATTTAATCATTTTTTCACGAAACCTTTAAAAATAGCATTTACCGTCAGGGGTCCAGTCTTAACTAGAGCTGACCCGGCAGGAAGCAGCTGCGCGCAGAAACAGAAAGCAGCCCAGGTCGGAGAGCACTTCGTCCCTCTCCGCTCTCAGGTCTTTGGGGCTCTTGCTTCTCACCGTGGCTCGAGGTTCGGGCGGTCCCTCGTCGCCCTGCGCCCCGATCCCGCTGCAGGGACCTGGAGCTGGTGGGGGCCACGTCTCCAGATACAAGAACAAGTTTCAGCGCTTCCTCTACTTGGGTGTTCTGAATGTTTTCCTTTTTATTCTGGAGTCTGTAAGGATGTAGGCAGTTTTCTTAACCACTAAATATTTCAACAATGCATCGTCCCTAATTTTCCAAATCGTAAACACTAAATTACATTACTTCATGGATTTTTTTTTTTTGAGGGGGGACTAGGACACAAAAGAGAGCTGGCAAAGCCTAGAGCGCTGGCGGTAACCTGTTCCTCGCTCCTTGTTGGGGGAGTTGCTGGATTAAAGCTCAGCATCTATGAGGTGCCGCAGGGTTCAGTGCCAGCCCGCGCCCCTCCCGTGCGCGCAGGGATGCGCCTGCGGTGGGCGCCGCTCCCCCGCCTCGAGCCGGGTGTCCGCGGGACCTCCCTGCGCCTGGAAAGGGTTAAGCGAGCGGAGGGCGCGGGGCGGGCTGACCTGGACTCGGGGCCGCGCCGGCGCGCTCCAGCCCGGAGCCTGCGCGCCCTGCCGGGGGCTGCGGCCGCCCTCCCGCCCTCGTCCCCGCGTCCCCGCCTCGGCGCGCTGCTCGGAGCGGCGGGGCTACCGGCGCGGCCTCCACGGACGCGGTGAGTGCCGGGCCCGCTGCCGCCAAGGCGGGCCAGGGTCACAGGGGGCACTCGTCGGGCCGGGCCTGGCCGCGCGGGAAGATGCTCGGGAACCCGCGGGCGCTCGCACAGGTGCGCGGAACGCGGCCGTCCCGCCCCCGGGCGTTCTCACAGGTGCGCGGGAAGAGCCCCGCGCATGCGCGTCGGAGACCCCGGCGAGGGTTCCGGGTCCCGGGCTCGGGTGGGCGCCGGGGTGGAGGGCGAGGCGCAGAGCTGAGAGGTAGGGGTGGGCCCCGAGCGGGGGAGGCAGCGGCGAGACGCCCCAGCAGGCGGAGGATAAGCGGGCGGGGGTCCCGGGGTGGGTGGGCGCTGGTCGGGACGGGGGTGGCCGCCGGGGCGTGGGGCGGCGGCCGGGGGTGGCCCCGCTCGCTGCGGGGGTGTGGGGAACGGGGTGGGCGGACCTCCGTCCGGCTCCCGGGCGCCGCGTGGAGGAGGGGGCCGCGGCGCGCGGACTCCCTAGGGCGCTCCTGCCGGAAGCGGGTGACGGCCAGCCCCCGCGCTGCGCCCGCGGTGACCGCCTCCGAGGACCCAGCCCCGGGGGCGGCGTGGCCACTGTCCTTTCCGCCGCCAGTCGCGCCTCCGCGCGCCCAGCCCAGCCGGAGCCAACCCGGGGGCGGAGCGGCCCGGAGCCCAGCGGGGAGGAGCCGCACCCCGCGCCCGCGCCCGCGCCCCGCTGCCCAGGCTGAGCGCTCCTTGGGCAGGCGGCCCGGGCTCGCGGCCACGCAGTAGGATGGCGGGCCCGGCCGCTTCCCCCTTCCGAGGGGTGCCTGGGCTCGGTGCCGGGCTGCCCGGGCCTGCCTCGCGGACGGTCATGGCGGGGCCGCGCTGCCTCTGGAGCGTCCATCCCGCGGGGCCACAGGAAGCGGGTGGGAGGTCCCTCCCGGACCTGGTCCCCGGGGGAGGGGAGGAAGATGCGGAGGCACCTCTCGCTTTCTCTTCCGATGCCTGCCGGCCGGGACCCCCGCAACCCCCAGGGCCCCCTGCTTATGCTGCCGGGATTGTGGGGTGCTGGGGGCTGGTGCACAGTGCGTGCTTTCTTTTCACTGAGCCTTTGCCCCACTGACGTACCAGACGGCCCACCAGCAGTGCTTGTTGCTCAGGTTTGAACGTGCCTGACAGCATGATGGCGCGGGGGCGAGGGGGTACGAAAAGGAGCAACATTTAAATAAAGACTGCGTGGAACCGGCTGACACAGCCGGAGGGGAGGTTACATGCATTTCCGCGGCAAGCCTCCCACCCCCGACCCGCGCTCGTGCTGGGGGACCCCAGCCTCCCGCGGGGGGCTGCGGCTGTAACGTTAAAGAAGGAAGGTTTTTAAAAATTCTACCAGTTCTTCGGTTCCTACAGAACCACATCTTCTGTCTCCACCCACCCTCACATCTATTCTAAGGGAAAGAAAAAAAACAAATCAATGTAATAAGCTTTATTTCGCTCAAAGCACTGAAGGCGCTTTACGGCCAGGTTTTTAAGCCCCTGCGCTGCTCTCAGTGGAGGGGCCAGTTCACTGTGTGCCTGCCCTGTTGTCGCCTCCCTCCGGTCCTCATCTACCAGCAGTTACGCAGCCTCTAATTAGGACCCGTAATGGATGCCCATGTTGCCCTTTGGCCTTTTATCCCCAGCTAATGGGGTCCTATTGTTGGAATCCTCCTCCGTCCCCACCCATGAAATGCAGAAGGGAGCTCTCCATCGCAGTCAGATTTGCCCAGGGACAGCCCAGGGAATGCACATTTCTGGTAACTGGCGTTACAACTCTCCCTTTGCGGCCTAACAAAGCAAAATTTTAAAGAAAGAAAGTCTTTCCAGCTTTTAATGTCAATTGCACAGGCATTGCTGATAATATAATTAGAACACAATGAAAATAGCTCAAAGATTTTGCTTACAGGATTTAAGGCAGTCTTGGGCTTGGGAGGAGGGGAGAAAACAGTTAAGTGTCCATCCTAGATCAGGACTGAGCTGTTGGGGCAGCCTGGCTTTGTGTGGTCATCTTGCTGTCCTAGTGTCTGCGCATTCCTTAGGGTGGCCCCTCCTTCACCTGCAGAGGACTTTGCCTGCTGCTGGCTCCAGCCCTGGCAGAACAGAAAGATCTGGAACCTCATCTCTGAACATCTTTCCTGGCAGTCGCCAGCGCTTGATTTCATTTCCATATGTTCTGATACAAGTAGCCACATTGGCAGCGGGAAGGCAGGAGGCCTCTTTTTAGTCCACTTTTGTCCCTGTACTCAAACTGGGGGGCCCTCTGTGCTGTGGGGCCTCCATCTGGGATCCTATTTCAGTTTTTTTCTAAACGCCGACAGCATAAATTGTCCATAATCATAGCTCTGCAGTGAAGCTGGAATTACTTAGGCAGCTGTAATGCCCCTCGGCCTCCCTACCTCCAAGGCTTCGTGACCCAGGAGGACAGATGTGGGGTTGGCCTCAGAGGTGCCCCAAGAGGCCGTCAGCGTGCAGACCAGAAACCAGCCCCGTCATTTTGCACATCTTCCCCTGGTGACTCAGGGCAAATCTGCTTTTCTCAGGAGTTCAAGGGATTAGTGTCTCCACTGTGGCCTTGATTTCGGTTTTTCTCTTGAATTTATTGTAATTATGCTAAAAGTATAGTGTAGGCACCTGCACCTCTTTGGGACATAGTTAACAATGAGCAATGACTTTTGGAATACAGCAGAAACTTCCAGGAGTTTGCCTTTTGCCAACAACCCAACTCCTGCTAGAACGAATATTAAACAGTGCCTTGGAAATTGAAGCCATTGCAGGTCTTCTGCAATATTTGACCGATTAAAAGCCAGTTTCTTTCTTTCACAAACATTTATCGAATGTCTACCCCAGGTCAGGCACAGTTCTAGGTGCTGGGAATGCCATGGCATCTAAAACAGGCACTGGTCCTCACCCCCCACTCCCTGCAGCTTAGGTTCCAGTAAGGTGAAAGGCATTAAAAATATAATCATGTTAACTCATGTGTAATAACAAGCAGACAAGTGGCCTGAAGGAAAGGAATAAACCCCTATGAAAGCATCTGATGAAGGGATTTTGAGTTGGGGTCTGAAGGATGAGGAGGCCTGGCAAAGGAGGATGGCAGGGGACGTCCCAGGGGAGATGGTGCTCAGAGGAGCCCGGCACAGTAGAGGACGGAAGGAAGGCCGGGAGGGGCACCTAGACCATGTCATAGATTTGTAACTTAGTGTAATTTTTATTCCTAATTAATTGTGGCATTTCCTCTATGTAAATTGATGGAGCTTTGCTCTCTAGGCCTTGATGGAGTAGGACGTGTGTTAATTTTACAGAACTGACATGTACTGAATCACAAAGGGCTCCCCATTCCGTGGGATGTTGGGGACAGAACGTCTTGTAAGCCGGTAACCACCGTGCTGCTGTTGGATGCTGTTAGCACCGTTGCCTGGAAAGTCTTGGTCATGAGGACCTTGGTACAGATGCCAAGTCTGCTGCCTTTGTCTGAGCCACCGTCACCTCCCGCCCCCACTGCAGTGGCTCCAGGTGGGCTTCACACAGCTGCCCTTCCCCTTGATCGGTTCCTCATACAGTCGTCAGGGTGGTCGTTTAAAGACACAGATATTATGATGTTGGATGGCCAGTAGCTTCCCAGTGCCCTGGGCTGTAGCCCACAGCACGGGTAACAGGACGCTCTTTCCAGGTGGCGTGGTTGTCTAATGACCAACCCCACAAACTTAGTGCCTGCCGTGGACTAAACGTCTGTCTTCTCCAAATTCACATGTTGAACCTTAATCCCCTGGTGATGGTATTAGGAAGGGGGGGCTTTGGGAGGTGATGAGGCATGAGGGTGGAACCCCATGATGGGATCAGTGCCCTCATAACACAGACTCCCGAGAGCTCCCTCTCCGCTTCCTCCACGTGAGGACACAGGGAGAAGATGCTGTCTATGAACCAGGAAGCAAGTCTTATCAGACACTGCGGAGAGTGAACTATTTATTCCAAGTCTACTGATGTGAATATTCATCCCATCTAAAAGTACCTTCACAGCAACGTCTAGGCTGGTGTTTGACCAAACACCTGGGTCCTGTGGCCCAACCAAGCTGACACATAAAATTAACCATCGCAGCCGTCCTGTTCAGACGGGGGTGGAGGCACACGGTGACCTCTGGCCCGTGACAGCCCTGCAGAGCAGTCAGGCACGAGTTGGCTGGGTTCCTCTTCCTGGGAGTGATCTCCAGTGCTCTTGGCTCTGCCTTCTGGATTCTTGGTTCTGCCCTCTGAGTCATCCTTCTTTTTTCATAAGAAATGCCTGGTGTTTGCAGCTGAGTGGTTTTCTCAGCCTGTTTCCTGGTTTCTCTTTGTGCTGATCTGTTCTGTTTACTCCAAGTTGGCAGTATCTCTTCCTGTACAGTTACCTTAAAAACGTTGTGGGTTTTCTATGGATCTGTTGGGATTCAAGCCACTAGACAAAAGCTACATCCACAAATCCAAATAAGTCCTTTCTCTACCTTGGACTTCCAGGGCCTCTGTCTAGTGCCCCCTCAGATATTTATGAGGTCTTAACAGGGGATCTGATTGTGCCACCTGGATTAATCTTCGCTCTGAGGCCCCATCTTCATTTGACAATATCGGAAGGGCTGGGAAAGAGAAGAGCTTTATCTTCCAACCCAGTTGGGCCTGGTGCCTTTATATTTCCTCCAAATCGCACTTGAAAACGGAACCCTTCCTTCTTCAGCTCTCCTCTCTCATCTCATCAAGTCACAGGGACAGAGCTCAGTAGGGTCACCCGGGCCCTGCCTGGAAGTCTCCTCCAGTATCATCCAGCCCACCCAGCGCATCCTCCGTCTCCAGCATCACGTGGCCACGGTGCTGCCGAGCCCAGCCCTCCAATGCCATGTCCAGGAACCCCATCCACCTGTCCTCGGAGCCCCGCTGGCAACTGCTTCAGAGCCCAGAGGCATCTGCCCACTGGCTGCCTGCTGCCCAGCTGGGACCGCTGAGCTTGCTGCGGGTTCCGCTCTGGTGGCAGCCCCGTCCAGGCGGGTGCGTAATGGACCAGTCCGAACATACTGGCTCAAAACAACAGAGCTGCTTGGCCTGTAAACCTGCAATCTGGGCAGGTCTGGCGGGGAAGCTCAAATGGATTACCTGGAGGCACACACGCACGTCTGCAGCCCGGCTGGGAGCACGAGGGCAGCGGGGCTGGGCCCGGTGCCCAGCACGGTGTCTCCGTGGCCTCTCCCTGTGCTCCCTCCAGCCGGGCGTCTGGTGTCCCCGCACTTCTTACACGTTGGCACCGGGCATCCGAGGTCTGGGTCCTAAGAGAGGAATCTGTATTGTTGCTGTTTTCAACACAGCCTCACCTCCCCATCATCGCCAGTGTTTAGGATCCAGAGACCGGGGCGCATATGCAGGCGTCCGGGGAACCATCATCACCCGTGAGAAGAGCATGCGGGTGGGCTGGATCGAGGGGTCACCTTGGAAAGGATGTGCTGCGTCCTGCACTCTCCAGCCTCCCCTGCCCTCTAGCTCCTTCCTCCTGGCTGGCAGTGGCCAGGGGGCCGTGGCGGCTCCTCGGGGCCTGTGCTGCCCACCCGGCAGCTCTGCGTGTGGCCCTCAGCCCGCCCTCCCATGAGGCCCAGGTCCCTAGATGTCGAGGTCTGTGGCTCCCAAAGGCCGGGCACTTCTGGGCTCTGAGTGCAGGGGACCTTGTGTGAGGGGAGAAGTCTCACCCTCCCTGGTCCTTTGGTCAGTGCAGAGTCGAGTCACCGGGGTGACACAGGGAATAGAAACATGACGGGCAGCAGATCCAGTCCTCAGCTTATGTCACAGCTCTGCTGTGTATCGATCCCGTCAGTTTGCATGAGGCTCTCACCTGTGCCAACTCCTGTCTTTCGAGTGCATGGAAATCACTGATTGACTGAGTAGGAAATGAGAATAAGTACTTTTATCCATGTAGATAATCATCTTGATGTAGAAGTCAAGATATAAAGAAAAATTGTCTTCATTTCTTTTATGTCAAACAGACAGCACCTTGATTCCTTTCTCGTGCAACCGTTCTTAATACTTATTGTGAAGTGTTTGATATTTTGAGGAGAAACATTGAGATGGAAGACGTAGGCCCAGTTACGTGCCAAATGAGGTGGAATACCTGCGTGAAACTTTGAAATGAACTGTAGGCACCTGCCCCTCTTGGTCAGCATTACAGGCTCTGAGAAGACTTTTACGCTTTTGCACAGGGGCTTTTAATCCATCTGACCTCATGTGGCTTCGATGTGGCCCAGGTGGGGGAGGGGGTGGCCTTGGGGCCTGGTCACTCAGGATGTGAACTCAGGGACACTTGTCGCTGCTGTGGAGTCCCGGCAGCCCCGGGACGAGGTGCACAGGCGGCCGGATCTTCCCAGGTCCTTCTGTCTGGTCGTTTCACCAGCGAAGGCAAAGAAACACCGGAGCTCTCAGCTCTGTGACGTCAACCCCAGAAACCGCGCCTTGTGCAGCGTCATGGGATTTGTAGAAATTATGAAAATCACTGGGTCTTGGACTTGTTCTCAGTGTGTTTAGGTTTCTGGAGTTGAGATAGTGCAGGGAGTGAAGCGGGCAGGGGTCCTAGGATGTGGCTTCTAATTTAGCACAGCACTTGTGAGCTGTGTGCCCCTGGGCAAGTGGCTCACCCTCTCTGGTCTCTGTTTCTTCCTGTGTGTGTGAAACACAGGGAAGGGCTGGACCAGGTGCTCTGCCATCTCTCAACTGCAACGTTCCCAGTTTGGGGAAGGATTCTGGGACTGGTCAAACCCTTGGAAATTCTGAGATACAGCATGTCTTCAGTGTCAACATTTTTTTTCTTCAAACCTACAACCTAAATCAGGCCGGGGATTTAACAAAATGGATCCTTCATTTCATAGTTCTGTGCCTAAAAGCCTGGATATTATAAGAAAGCTTTCATTTGACCATATTTTTCTACCAAGTATTCTTTCTTGGGGCCCAACCAAAACTTGAGTCATTTTATTTTATGCACACACGGATGCACACACATACACGTGCACACAGAGATGTAAATGTACACATACGCACGTACACATTCTTGTATATATATACATGTACACATCTATAGAGAGAGATGTGTATACACATAATTTTTCTGATTATAAAAGTATACATATTCATTATAGACAATTTGAAGATACCAAAAATTATGAAAAAAATCATAATTCTCACTATCAACATGCCTTTTCAACTTTTTGGTATTATTCTCATTGTCTTTTTTCCCCTGTTGTGTGTTTTGGGCAGGGTGTTTAAAATTTTTTTAATTCATTTTTTGTTGAAGTATAGTGGATTTACAATGTTGTGTTAGTTTCAGGTATACAGCAAAGTGATTCAGTTACACATACATATATATATATTCTTTTTCAGATTCTTTTCCCTTATAGGTTATTACAAGATGTTGAATATAGTTCCCTGTGCTATACAGTAAGTCCTTGTCGTTTATCTATTTTATACATAGTAGTGTGTATATGTCAATCCCAAACTCCTAATTTATCCCTCCGCCAAGAGCGGGGTTTCTACTGACTACATACGAATATAGTGCGATTTGCTGGTCATATTCCTTGATGATCATTCCATTGTTTTCCTAGTAAGACGGCTCTGAACAGTAACCTTGTCCTCAAGCCTCCGGAGGCCTCTCTGATTGTCCACAATGGCGCTTTGGTCCCAGTTGCTGGACATCGTGATGTTCTGGACGAAGCTGGGTTTTGTCGAGGGGTCAGACCGTCTCCTGTCCCCTGAGGGCTGTGGGCCAAGAGCAGAACAGAGCTGCCTGCATGGCTTCTGGAAGGTCATAGGCTTGTGGGTGAAGGTGGGTCGGTGTTGCGGCTTGATGATGTCGTGTCCTCAGGCTCTGAAAGGGCCCGTTCCGGGCCCTGTCTGTGGAAGATTCTCTAAAACCTACAGCCCTTTCCGGAGCCTGGTCACCAGGGGCTGGGCTGTGAGGGGCAGAGCTGCCCGCCAGAGACCCCCAAAGAGAAGGAAGCCGGCAGGATGCATGGCCAGAGAGGGCCCGGCCCCCGGAAGGAACATGGGTTGTGTGGCCTGGGGCCCCCGGGTGAGCTGCTGACGCGGCGGAGCCCACGTCTCCTGGTGAGGGTGCTCTGAGCAGGTGCTCCGGGGGTGGGGTGGGGGGAAGCTGTGCTGTGACCAGGAATGCAGACACCATCCCCCCAGCCCCGCTGTGCTGCTTTACAGCTGCCTTTTGCACTCGGGGAGCGGCCGCCTCCTCGTGGAATTCCGGACCCCGGACGAACAGACTGTGGTGAGATGCTGTCTGGTGGGGGGGTGGGGGCTGTCGGTGCCAGTGTCACACGCAGGAGTCACAGCCTCAGAGATTTGTTTTTTTTTTTAAGATTTCTTTTTTGGATGTGGACCACTTTTAAAATATTTGTTGAATTTGTTACAATGTTGCGTCTGTTGTATGTTTTGGTTTTTTCGGCCCCGCGGCATGTGGGATCTTAGCTCCCGGACCAGAGAGCAAACCCGCGCCCCCTGCACTGGACGGCGGAGTCCTAACCACTGGACCGCCCGCCCGCAAAACCCCCGAGTCTTCATGTGCCTGACCTACTGTGGCATTTGCCAGGGCGGAGCGCCGTTTTCCAAAATACTCATCTTTCTGAGACTGAAGTGACCTCTCTCACCTTGAACCCGCTGCAGCCATTCACCCCAAACCCACAATTTAGGGGGAAAAGGCAATAAAAATCAAGATGTTGGCAACCTTCATCTGTAAACTCTTTTGAGTCAGATGTTAAAAGAGTTTGCAAAGGCAGCAGGCTAATAACATCGTTTCCTCGGATTCAATCTCAAGATAATGTAAATATTTCGTCTTTGCATCCACTCATTCCTGGCTGTGTCAGGACTGGCCTGATGGGAAACGGCCTCTCTTGAGGCTCACGTGGGTGAACTCACACTCGTCAGAACATCCGTCTTGATTTCTGCTTCAGAAACAGGTGAGCTAGCATTTCATCTACCTTCTTGTCCCATTGAGCCACCCTCGTTGCTTTGAGGACAGAGAGCACGTGTTGAATTTGGATAAATTCCTCTCCCTGTAATCTCCCCACCATGCTGCTCCTCTCCGGACATCCGATCAGAAGGTGGTTCTGCTTGGCTGCGGTTTCCGTGCGAGACTTAGGCCCTTTCCCAGGACCCGCTGAGCCGGAGGGGGATGTACTAGGTCAACAGCATCGTTTCTGAAAAGCCTGAGGACGCAGGTGCAGCAGGAGGGCAAGGCAGGGACTCTGTCATTACATCTTAACTAGAGCAAAGCAGGACAGACCACAGAGAGAGGGGTTTCTATCTTGCTTTCCATTTACGCCAGTAATGGTAAATAAACAAGTGAGATCAACAGGAGAGAAATCTGGGTTCTAACCGGCCAGTAATAGGCATGTGATTTCGGACAAGTCTCTCTGTTATCAAACCAAGAGCTTAGAGCTTTAAAAATTATAAAATGTGAGTTTGTATTTAACTTCCCCATATTTCAATTTGACTGGAACTTTAACCATACGAATACCTACTCCAGCACTAAGAATACAGTGACTTAGGAATCTTCTTACCTAGTGAGTGACTTGACTTAATTATGCTTCAGATTGTGTGGCTTCCATGAGGGTCAGTAGCAGGCCAGATTGACTATTTAATTGATAAGTACTGATTAAACATATGGAAAAACATTTTTAAGTGGTAAATTATAAAATACTCAAACACTGTAAACAATGCAATAAAAATATTCATGTATCCCAGTGAGACAACACATGTTCTCGTCTTGCTGTTTATGCTTTAAATCTTCAGGAAGCCACGTGATACAGAGCAGGCAGACAACCTTCCCTCCCTTCCTGCTCAGAAGTAACCACTGCACCGGAATTCACACCTGTCCTTTTCACACTTCCATGAATGACATATAGTATTTTTTTCATGTTTAAATGTATGTAAATTGTATTATACTGTATCTTTCTGCAAACGGCAGACCTTCAAAAATTTAAAATTATGTTTCTGAAATTTATGCACATTGATACATGTAGATTTAGTTCATCCATTTTAATATGTGTGGTTGTTTGGGCAGTGATAGAAAATCAGTCTAAAAGTAGTTTAATCAATCTTTTTGTACAAAAGGACACAAAGCACTCTTTCTAAAACACAAGACTGATCATATTCACTTCTTTGAAGCCATCAGAGGATTCCCGTTGTCATTAAGATGCCAGGGCGCCACGGAGGGGCCCAGTCCTCTGACCCTGGGGCTCCTGGTTGCACCCAGCCTCTTCAGCTTCTGGAACTGGTCAAGCTTGTTTCCACTGCAAGGTGTCTGTTCTCTCTTCCACCCGCCCTGTGTGTGGCTCCCCCTTGCTCTCAGAGGAGTCTTACCTGATCCCAAGTAGAAATCAGGTCTATCCATCACTACTTCTCGGATCCTTGTTTATGTTTCCTGCCGTGGTTTGTACTTCTTCTAGAATTCGTATAGTAATGGCTTATGTTTGTCTTCTTCCCTACGCTGGGAGCTCCATGGGGACCTCGGCCAAGTCTGTTCAGTTCCTGCTACTTTCTAGGACCCAGGGCACCTCCTGGAACACTGTAGGTGTTCAGCATACATCCACTCAGTGAATGAGCAAATGACTGCGTATTGTTAATTATTTCTCAGTGTTGGTGGGACTTGAACAGATTGAAGACTTGGGGAAAGTGTGGATCTGTTTGGCCCAGGCAGTCTCTCATTTCTGGCTCCAGCTTTGCATCACTGCTGGGACGTTCACCTCTGACTTCAGTGGACGCACACAACAGAGTTATTTTAAAAGAGTTAAGGTTACCCAAATACTGCTCAGAATTGGGTCTCATAGCTAGAAATTTCCAGGGAGGATTGCAGTCCAGGTGCCTCTTTGCAGAGTCTGTGATTCTGTGTGTGATCTCAGTGTTCACACTCTGCGCTTGTCAACAACTCCCGAACCTCGAGCCACAAGCAAAGGCAGGTGCTTCTCTTGCAGAATATTCTGGGTTTGCTCCCTGAAGGCACGTCCGGAACCTAGGGCATAATTTGCACTCAAGTAACTTGGAGCCCCCCTTTTGAGTGAATGCACAGGTTTACCCTCATCCATTTTCCTTTCAGTTCTTCAGGGTCTTGGCTTCAGGGAGCACAGGGCTGTGTCGTAGCTGGGACTGAGGCGGGGCCCGTCTGTGTGATGTCACGTTACGTGGCGGCTGAAGGCACACGCTTCCCTGAGCGCGGCAGCAATGCCCCCATGTCCCCCTGCTTTAAAGCGTGGTGACTTCAGGTGTGTTACTACATCACCAGCAAAGGGCTGTCTTGTGAGTCATGAAGCTCTAACGCTGCTTGCATCTCTTGAATTAACAACAAAGACCCATGATCTGATGAAGGAAGGAGAACAGTGAAGCTATTCAGATTTTCATGACCCAGTTGTCCCGCTGGATTAATGTCAATTTCATCTCTCTGCCCTGGGCTTCCTCTTCCCCCAGACAGCTTGCCATGGGTAATGGCTAAGGGCACAGAGACACTCACAGTTGCCACCAAACTTCTGAAACTCCCGAGCAGTGAGAAGTGGGGCCTGTGAACCCACGTGGCCGCTGACTTAGTGAACGGGTACAAGCCGCAGGCATCTTTTCTGAGGCCTCGTGTAAAATGCCCAGAGACCGGGGAAAGAGGGGAAAAGTGCTCTCTGGTTTTGGTCTGCTGCTAACTTCGTTTGGTCTTCTGAGACGAGTAACGTAGTGTTTCTGGGCCTCCAGCATTTTCTCGTGTCTGGAATCAGGATCGTGGCAATTCCTCATGGTAATCCAGTTGCCATGGATCATGGCAATCCACCCGTCCTCATGTGGGACATGAGGACAAAATGGAAAATTGCCGTGAGGCCTGGGAGCTGCTCTGGGTACAGGCTGCAGGGCTGTGTACTCCGTCCTGGTGGGGCTTTCCGTGAGCCGGGACCGGCGTTGTCCGGGTCGGTACCTCACGGTGCGTGGCTACGAGGAGCTGGGGCCTGTGCGGGGCGAAGCTCTTTACAAACGCGCGTCTAATCCCCACGGAGACCCAGCAAGTTGGGTTCTTGTTTACAGTCAGAGTTATTTCAGTTTCCAGGGACACGAATCCCACTGTTGGCTGAAGCCAGAAACAGACTTATTAGCTCACAGACATCACAAGCCCTGGCTGGGGGTGACTCACCCAGGACACTCTCTCTCTTTCTAGATTTTGCTTTGTGTTGGCTTCACTTTCTTCTCCCGAGGACAAGCTTTCCCTTGATTTCAGCTCCCTGACCCACCCACTGGGCCAAAGCCTTTCTCCTGCATCACCCTTCAGAGGGAGGACCTGGCCTGGGGCCGTGCTCTCGGGACCAAGCGCTGGGAAGGTGGGGTGTGGGCTGGGCTGGAGCAACCCTGTGACTTAATCCCACTACCCTTTATGACTGTGGAGCCAGTGTATGTTCGTTTCAGGAAATATAGAAACTGGGCATAGCTAGATAGAAGACAGTAAAAACCTGTCTCTGACCCAACATCCACAAACACTGATCCCTTTTGAAGAAACTTTTCTTTGTGAGCTCTGTATCATGTCATTGTATGTAGTGCAAGAACTTGCTATGATATGGATTTTTATCTGGATGTTTTCAGAGCTGTTTTTTCTAGGTTCTCTGGTTAACATTCATTCACTCACCATCCATCAAGCCTTTTCTGGTGGCTCTGGCAGAGCCCATCCCTGTGCCAAGGTTAGAACGATTAACGCATCTCCCTGTCGTGAATCCACATTCTCATGGAGGAGGATGACACACATATGCATATGAGGTGCTGAAATGAGACATTCCGTGCAGACATGGACTGCACAGTTGCTGACCTGGGAAGTGAGGAAGGCAGTGTCTGTGACGGCAGGTCCCTGGGGGCCTGGGAATGAGCAAGAATTCTGGCTCAAAGGAGGAGAGGTGGCTCTGGGTGGCAGGGACTGTGCGGGCAGAGACCCTGAGGTGGGAATGCATACGCAGATGTACCTACGCGGGGGTTACGTGCACAGATACACCTGTGTAGGGTTTACACACAGATACACCTGTGTAGGGGTTACACGCACAGATACACCTGTGTAGTGGTTACGCACACAGATACACCTGTGTAGTGGTTACGCGCACAGATAACCTGTGTAGGGTTTACACGCACAGGTATACCTACATGGGGTGTACACATAGATACACCTGTGTAGGGTTTACACACAGATGCACCTCTGTAGGGTTTGTACACACAGATGCACCTGTGTAGGGTTTACACACAGATACATCTGTGTAGGGTTTACACACAGATACACCTACATGGGGTTTACACACAGATACACCTACATGGGGTTTACACACAGATACATCTGTGTAGGGTTTACACACAGATACACCTACATGGGGTTTACACACAGATACACCTACATGGGGTTTACACACAGATACATCTGTGTAGGGTTTACACACAGATACACCTACATGGGGTTTACACACAGATACCTCTGTGTAGGGTTTACACACAGATACACCTACATGGGGTTTACACACAGATACATCTGTGTAGGGTTTACACAGATACACCTACATGGGGTTTACACACAGATACATCTGTGTAGGGTTTACACACAGATACACCTACATGGGGTTTACACACAGATACATCTGTGTAGGGTTTACACAGATACACCTACATGGGGTTTACACACAGATACATCTGTGTAGGGTTTACACACAGATACACCTACATGGGGTTTACACACAGATACACCTACATGGGGTTTACACACAGATACATCTGTGTAGGGTTTACACACAGATACACCTACATGGGGTTTACACACAGATACCTCTGTGTAGGGTTTACACGCAGATACACCTACATGGGGTTTACACACAGATACATCTGTGTAGGGTTTACACAGATACACCTACATGGGGTTTACACACAGATACATCTGTGTAGGGTTTACACACAGATACACCTACATGGGGTTTACACACAGATACATCTGTGTAGGGTTTACACACAGATACACCTACATGGGGTTTACATGCACAGACACACCCACGCAGGCTTTACCGGGGCGTGGCAGCAGTTCTGTGCTTGTGTGAAGGATGGAGAGGACTTCTGGGCAGAGGAGGGAGAGATGAGGGCGGCGGAGACTTGGGAACAGATGGCTCAATGCCTCATTTACCAGCCTAAGGAGTTTGGACTTTGAGAATAACTATTACGTAAAAGCTTCTCTTTAGGAAATTCTCTGATTTTACTTCCTCTAGTGAAGCCCTGCCAGAAGATTCAGCCACCGTTACCCCCTAAATCAGGCCCACACAGACAGCGCCGGTGGGAGCCCATCCCCGCCACGACCTGCCCTGTGTCTCTGTCTGCTTTACTCTCAGAGCTGGGGGCGTCCTGAGTCACCAGAATTCTGCTCCCAGGATGCGCTGGGCAGGGGACCAGACATGGGAGTGTCTCGTAGGCGTCCACTAGCCCAGCGCACGGAGGCAGCTAAGTCGAGTGCTTCACGCTCAGAACTGGTAACAGAAGGGCGCAGAGCATTGGGCCCAGTGCTTGGCGGCGGCATGGGCGCTGAGGCCGGACAGCGGGTCCCCGTCTGGCTCTGCCACCTAGTAAGTGTGGAGCTGATTAATTGTATGGTGACATTGGTTCACATCTCATTTCCTCTTTGGTAAAACGGGGCTAAAAACTACGACCCCACAGAAGGGTGGCTTGTGAGGGTCACATGTGTCCCTGTGATGTAACACACGTGACAGCAGTGCCTGTAAAATAGACAAAATAGGCGTGAGCTGTTTCATGATTACTCGTGCATTCAGGTTATGTTACAGCCTGTTGAGTCTTAGAAATGTCCTTCATGAAAAGCAGATTAAAAATGATAGGTTGTAATCTGGCAGAATAGACTCGGATTAACGTCACCAGACCTGCTGAAGGACGTCACTTCCCCTCTTAATTATTCAACACACCAGGCTGCTCACCAGCCCCGCCCATCCCCAAACCTCATGGAACATACGGCCTACACCCGGCTTGGGGGTCCTCTCATCCAGGTGGTGGGTGTCTCCTCGGCCGAAGCGTGTACAGAGCCTTGTACACAGGGACCCGGGCCCTGTGCCCTCTGCGTCTCCTGAGACCACACGGCACCCGGCTTTTAGCAGCCAGACGGCCAAGCTCCCAGGATGACTGAGGAATGAAAACCTATTTTGTGAATGATGCTTCCTTGTGGCAGCGTTGGGCTCCGTGTTCCAGACACGCCGCTATGACGGCCTTGCTAGGGCCAGACCGTGAACTGTGATGAGTGCGGAGAACGTGGGAATCAGGGCTGGGGTGAAGGTCACTGGCTGCCCTCCCCACCCCCACCCAGGCATCCGCTCCCACCCACCTGCATCCCTGCGCACCCAGAACTGCCACCTCATTTTAACTGGGCCCAAGGAAGAAGGAACCAGCAATATTTGTAGGAACAGCTGAAGGGAATCAACACATTCTATGATCAAACAGATATCCTGACATTCCCTGCAAGTTTATGAGACTCGATGATGTTTCTTCTGTTTGTGGTTTTCTTTGTGAATTAACCCCAGGAGTTATTGGCTGTTCACTATGTGAACAGGGTCGTGCTGGTGTGTGGGAAGCAGGCGGCGGGCAGGGCACAGGTGGTGGTCCCGGACCTCTGCTGTCACAGGCGTGTGGCTGGACACATGGATGAGATACGTGTCGGGCGTGACTTGGAGAACACCGAGGAGGAATCGGCTACAACAATAGGTGCTGCAGACATTTAGATAAACTTCCTAAGTCTGTTCATTAATATTAAAAAAAAACTGACTAGTTATTTGAAACGGAGAGTCTCTTTAGCAACCTATATTATTCTAATGAAGCATATTTAATTTTAAATAACCTGATACCCACCTTAAGCACAAAAATAATGTCCACATTTGGGAAATCATAGACAATCTTCTTTAAGAAATTCATATTGGGCTTCCCTGGTGGCGCAGTGGTTAAGAATCCGCCTGCCAATGCAGGGGACACGGGTTCGAGCCCTGGTCTGGGAAGATCCCATGTGCCGCAGAGCAACTAAGCCCGTGCGCCACAACTACTGAAGCCCGCGTGCCACAACTACTGAGCCCATGTGCCACAGCTACTGAAGCCCGCATGCCTAGAGCCCGTGCTCCGCAACAAGAGAAGCCACCACAATGAGAAGCCCGCGCGCCACAATGAAGAGTAGTCCCCCGCTCGCCGCAACTAGAGAAAGCCCACGTGCAGCAACAGAGACCCAGTGCAGGCAAAAATAAACAAATAAAAATAAATAAATTTATTAAAAAAAATTCAAATTGAGAGTGAAGAAATTCATAGACTAAAAAATTCTGTTTAGGTATTTACAATGTGGAGAAGAAATGTATAGCCTTCAGGGGGAAATGCTACCTAAGTTATATTTAAAGCAGACTTGTTCCTGTTAAAATATTTTCTCACTACAGTCAGGAAGGAGCCTGTTACTACACCCCACACCTCCACCGACAGATCCCCTCCCGTCGCTACGCAGGGCAAACGTGCTGCCATTCATCTGACTGTAACAGACCCCAGAAGCAGTGCTCAGGGAAGAAATCCTGCCCGATGCCTCGGTCGGGCGGGGAGTTCCAGTTATTTTGCCGTCACCAGGGTGGGTGCTGGCACAGAGTCCTCCAGGAGCCCCTTAGGGGGACTCTGATGCTGGAGCCAACTGCAACATGGGGGGACGTCCCCTTGCAAATCCCGGACCTCCAATCCAAAGAATCTGACCCTAAGTGTCTTGGCAGACTTGCGGTGCTCAGAGGACTGTTATTCACAAAATGGGCTGACTTCTCCCCATCCGTTTTAAGGCCAAATCACAGTAATGGGCCATGCTGGGGAGAAAAGATGTAGCTCCGAATGCTGACTTTCTTTAACATCATTTGAAAAAGGAAGTGGCCCCGCTGCTTAATTTCCTCATCTCTCCTGTGGAAGCTGACCCTCTACCCTGCCAGGCGGGCAGGGGCCACGACCTGTCGTGCTGCAGAAGCTTCCTTCAGAAAGGGGACCTGCTGGGTGGCCTCCCAGCCCTTGGGATCCAGCATCACTGCTGCCTGCATCACAGTGACAGACGGTCTCCTGTCTCACCTGACAACATTCAGGTGTTTGGCATTACCTTGGCCGTGTGGGTGAACAGGGACTCCTGACCTGGTCACGGGGCAGAGAGCCAGCTGAGTGGGTGAGCAGCTGTCACACTTTGGATGGGATTACATGGCTGTGCCCAGGTCTCGGGCCACCCCCGGCTCTGCCAGCCTGGTCTGTGATCCAGGCCAGGGGCGCACAGGGAGCTGGCAAGGACGTGCCTGCTTGGACCACTGAATACCTGGGTCATATTTGTTTCATTGTGGACATGCAGCTCTTGCTTCTTATAGCTACGACAAAATGTCTACTTAGCCTGATTCTTTCAGGCTTTAAACAGATTCTGTGGGCTTCCCTGGTGGCGCAGTGGTTAAGAATCCGCCTGCCAATGCAGGGGACACGGGTTCGAGCCCTGGTCTGGGAAGATCCCACATGCCGCAGAGCAACTAAGCCCGTGAGCCACAACTACTGAACCTGCGCGTCTGCAGCCTGTGCTCTGCAACGGGAGAGGCCGCGACAGTGAGAGGCCCGTGCACCGCAGTGAAGAGTGGCCCCCGCTCGCCGCAACTGGAGAAAGCCCTCGCACAGAAACGAAGACCCAACGCAGCCAAAAATAAATAAATAAATAAATTTAAAAAAAAAAAAAAGCTAAATCAGGGAAAGAGCCACTCTAAAAAAAAAAAAACAGATTCTGTAGAGCTTTGAAAACAAGAATTGCAAACTTAGGCTTTTCAGTGTGTCCTATTCCCTGCCTTTCCTTTGAGTCTGTGATGACTTCCACGAAGAGAACTCTCAGGGGTTGGGCTTCTGCACGTCCCGATGAGAGTCAAGCCAGAGAAAGAACCAGGAAGTGCTGAAACCCTTCTCCTGGCCAAGAAAAGAAAAAAAAAAAACTAGTTAGTTTTCTGAGGTCCAAGGTCTTCTGTATCATACAGAGAAAGTGTGAAAAGAATGAAGCAAATAAGAGAGCCAGTTCTCTGATTTTATTTCAGACACTGACATTTATATGTATATTTGGGAAAGATATGTATATGCCTTACTTTTTATCTGACTTTCCCTTGAATGACTCAGCTGACTAAGAAAGCACCTCTGGCGTTTGGGAAGAGGCCAGAAGCTTTGCTTATAAAATCTGTGCAGCTTTCCAGTTTGTCATCACATTCCGGTCGCTGTGGGCCAGAACGCATTTCCATCTCAGTGGACGCAGGACCTCCCCAGCAGCATCACGGGCTGGGGCACAGCTGTGTAAACATGTGGCACCTCCGTGACCCACATGCCCGTGGTGAGAGTTTCAGCTCGTCCCGACTGTCTCCATGCTGCCTTTCCACATGTCCTAGACAGTGCCCTGCACCTGGTGAATATGCCCCAAAGGTTACTGTTAAAAGATTTCTGGAAAACAGAGAAAGAGAGAGGGAGGGGAAGAGAGACAGAGAGGCGGGGAGGAAGGGAGAGACAGAATTGAATGTCTTGAATCTCCACGTCTAAGACACTTGTATTTCTGAGAATAATGGGAAAGCCTTTTTCGTAACACGGTAGCAGGAAGAGCAGGGCAAGCGTATATTTTTATACACACCCGTTCTCTCAACCCTGAGCATTTCTAGGGATCAGGTAACAGTATTAAGTACGATTAGTAGAAAATCAGAAGAGGTTGAGGGTAGGTGGTTAAGTATCACTTTATCCCATTTGAGAGGTGAACATACCCTATAATGATGACGAATCTGAGCTGTATGTATTTGGTCCGTTTCTCTTGTCCGCAGCCTCTTCTTAGGAAAACCAGAGCACAGCTTGCCCCTCCCCTTGTGCTAAGGCCCCCTTCTAGGCTGGGGAGTCTCAGTGAAGGTTTTGCCAATTAGGAAAGATATTTTATTATTTTTTTATAATTCATCTGCAGGTGCTCACATCTGCCTTCCAAGTAGTTCTGTGGATTTTGTTTTTTGTTTTGGTTTTGTTTTGTTTTGCCTTGGCTTTTCTTTTGCTGCACGTGTGCTATTTGAAGAGTTGCTTCTCTGCGGTTTTTCAGAGGTGCAAATCCAGGAATGAGCAGTTCAAACAGATTCCAGAGTTGGAGCCTCTGAGGCCAACTCCAGAGAAGAGTCCACAGCACCTTTCTCCAAATATTTGTTGTAAATGAATTTGAGATAGTTGGCTGGAAAAGATTTCAGGAAAACTGTCACACAATAAAACTGAGGTTTCATAGGCTGGCCATGCTTTCTCACTAAAAGCTCTCAATTTTACATACACATCTCATTAGGTCGAAATTAGGAAGTGGCTGATATTTGACTGCCATTGCATTCACACACAAAAACCAGCAATTTCGTGTGGTTCAACCCAATGTATTTAAGGCTCATGGCTGAATTGGGCTCTTCTTTATAGGCCTCAAAAATCAGGGGAGGAACAGTTTTTTAATATCTAAATAATCCCGTATGTTTTATTCACCAAACTTTCCAGCACTGAAAAGTCACAATCCCCATTCCCACCATATCTGAATCCTATAACCTGAAAATTGTGGAGGGAAATGGGGTAGATGCCACTGACACAAAATAGCCCTATGGAAAAATGCAAATTCCAACATTCTGTCTGTTTCTCCTATAAACAGGAACACAAAGAGCGTGGTGACATGACATGGAAACACCTGATATTCCAACAAAGGAAGTCGCAGGGGAAGGCTCCCGATGGATGAAGGAGGAAAGCCGGTCTAGTGTGTGCAGTAACTGTGTCTTCCTAACACCCACCTGGCGACTGAATCATGCCCTCCCTGCTTCCAGGTGAACATTGTCGAGGCAGGCCCATCAGGAGCGCTGCCGATGCCAGGACACACACAGATATTGTCCGGCTGACCATCCCTAAACCTTAATCGCACATGGGAGTCACACACAAAAAGAAAGCTCCCTGGGGCGGCTCCCTGTAAAACAGCAGTAAAGTCAGTGTTCTGAAGTGTGGACTGCAGCCCGTCTCTGATTCGTTGGTCCTCGGAGACAGAGATGTGATGGAATGTGGAGGGATAAACACTGACTCAGGAAGAAAGGGTAGACCCAGTTCCTTAGGAGCACCTGACAGCTCAGTTCTGCAGAACAGGAGCTCCAGACAGAGCCGCGGCTGCGGCTGCAGGGCGGTCCTGTCCGCGGACTGATCATCACCACGCGGCGCGGAGACCGAGCCACAAAGACCCCTGCAGACGGCCGCCCGGCGGGAACCTTGCCTGGTTCACAAGTTCAGCCGGGAGCGCGCTCCAGTCGACACACCCCTTTCGCCGGAGAGGAGAGCGGGAGGGCGCGAGGGGAGCTGCGTGCGCTTGAAAACCAGTGTGGACACAAGTGAAATCTGATCGCGCGCCAGCAGAAGCGTGTGAAGCCAGGAGCCCCGGAGGAGCGATCGACCTTGGGCAGCCCGAGTTCGGGCGAAGTCATGCCGGGCTGCTGAGCGGGGGCGGCAGCCGGAGCGAGCGCTCGCATGGAGAGCCCGGTGGCCCCCTGCGTCCTCTACCCGGGGGACGGAGCGTGCGGCCAGGCCGGGGGCCGGGGCGGCGCTCCCGAGGCTCCGGGAGAGGGCGGCCTGCAGCCGCCGGACGCGGCCGGGGGGGAGGGCGCTGCGTCCCCGGCGCAGACACCCTGCAGTCTCAGCGCGTCCCTGTGCTTCAGCTCCGGGGACGACTCCCCGCCCTCTTGTCGCCGCGGCCGGCGGGTGGTGCAGAGGCAGTGGGAAGTCGGCAGCGCGGGCGCCGCATCCCCGGAAGGGCGCGCGTCCCCTGAGGATCCCGTGTCCCCCGAGGAGGAGCGCACGTCCCCAGAAGAGTCCGCGTCCCCGGAAGATCCCGCGTCCCCCGGAGAGCGCCCGCCGGCCGAGGAGCCCACGTCCCCGGAAGAGCCCGGGGACCCCGCGCCCGTACCCCCCGGCGTCGGGCCGGAGCACGGGGAGCCCGACCTGCTCATCGAGGTGTCGGGCCGCCGGCTGCGGGCGCACAAGGCGGTGCTGGCGGCGCGCAGCGACTACTTCCGCGCGCGCGCGTCGCGGGACGTGCTGCGGGTGCAGGGCGTGGGCTGGGCGGCGCTGCGGCTGCTGCTGGCCTACGCGTACAGCGGGCGCATGGCGGGCGTGCGGCCCGACAACGTGGCCGACGTGGTGGCCGGCGCGCGCCGCCTACAGCTGCCCTGCGCCGCGCAGCGCGCCACCGACGCCGTGGCGCCGCAGCTGAGCCTGGCCAACTGCTTCGAGGTGCTGAGCGCGGCCAAGCGGCAGCGGCTGGCCGAGCTGCGCGAGGCCGCCTACCGCTTCATGAGCGACCACTACCTAGAGGTGCTGCGCGAGCCCGCCGTCTTCGGGCGCCTGTCGGGCGCCGAGCGCGACCTGCTGCTGCGCCGCCGCCTGCGCGCCGGCCGCGCCCGTCTTCTGGCCGCCGCGCTCGGCCCGGCCGGGGAGCGCGCGGGCAGCCGGCCGCAGAGCCCGTCGGGGGACGCGGAGGTCCGAGGCGACGCCGCCGTCTACTGCTTCCACGAGGCGGCCGGCGAGTGGCGCGAGCTGACGCGGCTGCCCGAGGGCGCGCCGGCTCGGGGCTGCGGCCTGTGCGTGCTCTACAACTACCTCTTCGTGGCCGGCGGCGTGGGCCCCGCGGGCCCCGACGGCCGCGCGCGGCCCTCAGACCGGGTCTTCTGCTACAACCCGGCCACCGACCAGTGGAGCGCCGTGCGGCCGCTGCGCCAGGCGCGCTCGCAGCTGCAGCTGCTGGCCCTGGACGGCCACCTGTACGCCGTGGGCGGCGAGTGCCTGCTCAGCGTGGAGCGCTACGACCCGCGCGCCGACCGCTGGGCCGCCGTGGCCCCGCTGCCCCGGGGCGCCTTCGCCGTGGCGCACGAGGCCACCACCTGCAACGGCGAGATCTACGTGTCCGGGGGCTCGCTCTTCTACCGCCTGCTGAAGTACGACCCGCGGCGCGACGAGTGGCAGGAGTGTCCGTGCAGCAGCAGCCGCGAGCGCTCGGCTGACATGGTGGCCCTGGACGGCTTCATCTACCGCTTCGACCTGTGCGGGGGCCGCGGCGATGCGCCGGGGGCCGGGCCTGCGGGGGGAGTCAGCGTGCTCCGCTACCACTGCCTGGCCAAGCAGTGGAGCCGCTGCGCCTCGCACCTGCGGCCCCCGGGCGCGCCGTCGGGCCTACAGCCCTTCCGCTGCGCCGCGCTGGATGGCACCATCTACTGCGTGAGCCGCGCGGGCACCTGGCGCTTCGTGCCGCCCCCGGACGGCGAGCCCGGCGCCGGCGACGCGGGCCCCGAAGGCAGCTTCGAGCTCCAGTCGCTCCGAGCCCCCGCGGACGCCCGGGGCCTGCTCTTCCCGTTCGTGCTCAACCTGCAGGAGGAGAAGCCAGACCGAGGCGAGGAGGGCGCCGCGTAGGGTGGGCCGGGTCACCCGGGCGTGTCCCTCGGCAGCCCTGGGCCAGGGGACGCCCCGTGGGCCGAGGTCCCAACTGGGAAACTGCAAGGGGCGAGGGGAGTGGAGGCGGGGAGGGAGAGAGTCGGGGGTGGGTCCCGGTGGGCCCCGCCCCGCCCACGGGATCATTTAAAGGCTTAGAAGGTAGAAGCTTGTCGCGGGGCCTTGAAGACCTTTTGCGATGCTGTATTAAGGCCCGCTTCCTAGTCCGCATTCCTTTTGCTTTGCTTTGCTTAATGGGGTCGATGGCAAGATGTAGGATGTGTGCAGATAGATAACCTTACAAATAAGATACAAAATACCTGAGAAAGAAAGAAACAGAATGAGAGATGAAGTCTCTGGGTGCAGTGGGTGAGGCCTGGAGTGTACCGGGGTGTACTGTTCTCGGTGTCACTCGCGGAGTGGCCGGGAGGCCAGACCTGAGTTGTGTGGAGTACCAGGTACCGTTGCTTCCTGCACCATGAGAGGGGACCTCGGGGCCACCTCCCAGAGCTGAGATCCTAGATTAGGCCAACGTGAACTGTATGAGTGGAACGACTGAAAGAAGGTCATACTTTTTTCGGCTTGAGGTTTAAAATTATAACTGATAAGTAAAGCTTTTAAACCGTTTCTAACTTAGTTTAAAAGTTCCTGCCACATGTGCTTAACTTGCGGTTGGTTCCACTCCAAATGTAGTAAGTATTAAGGGTGAAATCTTTGATTCCCAGTAAGATCTGTCCAGTGAGCACTGGAAGTACCTCCTCTGTCATCACAGGGGCCCAGATGTGGTCAAAGGCCCACACACCTCAAGAGCAGGTCCTTCTCACCGCTTAACTGAGATGGGTTTAATATTTTCAAATTAAGAGATGTTAATAATCATGTTCAGTGATGTAGTAACGATTTGCTCTTATTTGAGTTTTAAATCTTTGGCGACTGAATGTTTTCCAAAGGGCATGTCATCAGTAGGAAAAGCTGACAGTGGCCGTGGTGCTTGTCTGCTTTAAAAGGAGCATTTGGTGCCCAGCAGGTATGGTCAGCCACTTTGATATTTCATAGTGGGCTCAAAGAGAGTAGTATTCCCCCCCCAAAAGAAGGTTAAAATCCTTTCTTTTTGAGAGTTCTAAAGAATAACATGCAGGCACAGTTGAACCCACTACTTATGATGTTTTAAATATGAATTCTGTCATCCTGATGAGGGAAATTCATTTTTACAAGCATCAGTCTAAGAAATTGTGGCAGAGTGACAATGAACATATTCACATAAGGGGAAATAACATATTTATAACGTAGTTTAGCAAGCAAACTACACTTTTCTAATTGTGAATTCCAAAATACTGTAGTAGAAGTAACATGAAATTCAGTACTTTGATAGGGCACAAGGATTAAAAACAAATCAGTTGATCTTTCCTCATTTGTTATAACATTTTACTTTCCAAATATGTACAGACAGGGCTTACTGTTTATTAAAAGTTTAAGGGTAAAGTATACGCTCATAAATAGAGGCCAACTGATTTGGATTCTGAGTCCAATCCACTTTTTTTTTATTACAATAGGAAAAGTACACATTGAAAGTTATTGGCACATAAGTAGATGAAGTCATGTGTACATTACTATGATTTACTCGTGAATCCAGTGATGGGAGGTGACCTCTCTCTGTGCCAATCAGTGGGTATGTGGGACGTAGGTTATGCTTTTTAAAGAGTCTGTGGTTATGAAAGTGATCAGTTAAGCATGTTTAGGAATGATAGCTTGAATCATGCTTGCGCCAGAGCATGGGATTTACCGTTTTAGCTGGTGCATTCTGGTGACTTGTGTGCCTGCCCATGACTGCTCCTGACCTGAGAGGATGCTTGGCAACTTGCTCCATCGTCTTAGGAAAGGAAAACAGGCTTCAGATTGCCTGACTTCTTTGGCCTTTTGGTAGGAATAGACTGGAGACATGGCAGGAGGAAAAGAATTGAGATCCAAAATAAACAAATAATGTCCTTCTAAAGACGTGAGCATTTCATATGATAGTACATTTTTCTCTAGACTTTCTTTATTTATGGTAAAACTTTTATATGAAATGGAACCAAGCTAATATTTTCATTCCTTCCGTATCAGACTCGTGAGATACTATCACTGTGATTTTACTTGAGAAATCATTCCTATGATGTTTACCGTTTAAAAACGTAAACGCTGAAAGTGGGCTTCCAAAGTAAACTCTCCCCGTAGATGATGGGAGACCTGTTAGATGTCACGTGTGGACAGCCACACGATAACATGCCCAGCTGGAGTGTTTGTATATTACTTCATCTTTTAACTGAATGAAGAAATGCCTGGACTAGACACAGCGTCACCTTCTGTGGGAGCTGGTCCCGGAGTCCCAGGGATTTGTCAGGATGAGATGCCCGAGGATGCCTAAGGATGGGTAGAGGATTTAGAACCTTACAGACCACACTTCTAATCGTAATGTCACTGAGAACAGACACCAGAGCACCTGGCATGCTGAGAGGACCAGTTTAATTTGCTTTTGGAGGCCAGTACCTGGGGTGTAGGGCCAGGAGGGTGGTGCACCAATTACACCAATGGAAAAGACCCCCCATGCAAGATCCTCGGTTTGGAGGACAGCTAGGGGAGGGGCAGGCCTGGCTGAGACTTCCCTCCAGGTCCGATCCGTTCCGAGGACGGATCATGTCACATTCAACGTGATGTGCTAAGTCTGTATGCAGCTCTATTTAGAGAAACAGTTGGTGCAAAAATATGCCTGCTCTTCGATCAGTTGAGTCAAACGAAGCTAGTGCATTTACGACATCCGTCCATAGTTCTCATGAAATTAAGAAACCCACGTGCACTGACATTTCCAGATATTTGAAAGAGCAGTGGCATTTTAAGGGGAAAGGCTATAATTTGGGAAAGCTTGATCTTTTGGTTAGCTGACAAGCAATGACTTTTGTATTGTTAATCAAGGTTCACTTGGGATCCAAAGGAATGGGGTTAAGACGTCTTCACTTCCTTTCTGTTTTTACCTTGGGTTTGGGGAACAGCCCCAGTGCCGGCATGGACTCTGGCAGCTTTATGGGACTGGATTTGGAACTCGGTGACTTGATTTCTGAATCTGTGGCAGCACCAATCTCCTTTCCTTGAAGAGAATGGAAGTTCTTTTGCTACTTAGTTAAAACTCCTCCCTTTGTTTCAGTTTTGCTACAAATACTTAAAATGAACCACCTGCGGCCATTCCTGTTAATTTCTGGTGTCACTTTAGTAATTCTGGTAGCTGCTGTTTGATCTGTGGGTCTCTTGGGTAACTTCCTGTGAAAGATTTTGAAATGAAATGCAATGTTTTTGAGGTCCTTTGCGTTTTTCCTGAAGTTAAGATGGTTTCAGGACATAATCTGTTGTAACACCTTCCTGGGGTGATATGTAAACAGAAGTGCTCTTTTGTGTTCTGTTTTATTTTAGATGCTTTCCTAGCTTACGAAATGTTTTATTTTGGTGTTTTGAAAAAATATATCAGTGTTCTTATTTTCCCCTTTCCTCTGCAATATCATTCTTCACGGGAAGGTAATAAGAGCTAAAGATGGGACCGTGTCATCTTCTGGTTGCATCTGAACGTATGTCAGCGGCGACGCTCACTGCACTTTCCCCCCTTCCAGGAAGGGGCCTGGACCACAGGAGCTGGCAGGGCACTTCGTACCTGCTTGGTGAATTGGTTTGAGATGAACTGAAATAAAAGCCTAGGTGTGTTCTCATGTGAGATGAAAGTTCCTCTGAGGCTTTTGAAAGCTGTAAGCAGTGCTGCAGTGTGGCCGGGTATTAAAGGCAGACAGGCGTCTTGAAGACACAGTTCAGGCCGGCTGATGCTTTATGGACCAACGCTTCAGTTTCTAGGTCCTGGGTACCAATTGCGTAAAACCTTGTGCATCCGTCTGTTTATCCTGAGATGAAATAAATCACTGGGCGATGCCAGTGCTCCTGAAACCTGCACGGCTGTTCTTGTGTCTTTTCTTAGGAGCAGAGCCCTGGGTGGGTGTCCTTACCTGGGAATGTGCTCCCGGGGCTGGGAGATTCCGGCCCGACCTGCGAGGCCCAGGGCCGGAGTCCCCCGTCTGAATGAGGAGTCTGGGGGCTCCGGAGGGTCCGTGCAGCTCCGGTTCTAAGCCAGGGGGTCTCTTCCTACTCATCAGGTGCATATGAACCCCTCGGTCCCCCCTTTCCTCACCTGTCCCCTCGGCCAGCAGGCCGTGGGCCGCCCCCCGACACCGCTTCCTGGAGAGGCTGTCCTCGACGACGTGGTGTTGGTTGTGGGTTAGGAGAGTTGGTGTGGACACGGGAGAAGCGGGAGCCAGCCTGGCGGGGGAAGGTTATCACACTCACAGCCCGGAGAGGGGTCAGCGCACAGCTGGCTTTGTCGGGCACGCGGCGCAGGGCGAGGGGAGATCTGTCCTTAGGGTTCCCGTGAACAGCTGGGCATGGCTGCTCTGAACGATCCCGAGGTCTGGGCAGGGGCCCCTGCTCCGCCCGGGGTGCCCGCCGGGGGCCAGGCGGGGCAGGTGTTGGCTTGTGTGAGGCAGGGCTGGGGGCGGCAGGGGCAGGATTGGCAGGGCTGGGGGGATGGATGAGAGACTGCCCCGTGCGCTTTGCCGTCTCTCAGGAAGCCCGGGCCCTGGGAGGGGAGGCTCTCCCGGGTCAAAGCATCACACAACAGAGAAAATAAGAAACGAGGCCTAAGCCAACCGTGGATCCCACGGCCCAAGCCCCACAGAGGGTTGGGGACCGATGAGCGCGTCGGGTGAAGCTGGAAGCGCATCCCTGGGTTCCGCCTGCTCCCCCTCCGTTTCCCGAAAAGCACCTCCTCCCTCTGGCGTCCAGAGGGGCACAGAATTGGGGCCTGAGGGGATTGTCTCCTGCTCCCCTGCCCCACCCACCAAGTTCAGAATAAACTGAGAAATAGGCTCAGCGGTCAAGCGGACACTTAACCGGCACAGGAGGGAGAGAAGGTGGGATTCGGGTTGACTGGCCAAGTGGCTGGTACGCGCCACTGGAATCAGGCCACGGGATCCGGGCCTGCAGGTCCACAGGAGTGGGTGGATTGTATACACTAAAAGTTTTCCATCTACTGTGATGTTCTGACCTCTTAGGTCCCGCCTGGCTGGGGCGAGACGGCCCCCCTCGGCCCCGCCAGCCAAGGGCCCAGCCAGGAGCCCGCCAGGGACCTATGCCAACAGCCCGGCCAGGCCCGGCCTCCTCCGCCTGCCCCGCGCCCGGGGAGGTGACCCTCCTCTGCCCGAAACACCTGGGCCGGGCAGCTCGGGGACACCCCTGTCGCCCAAAGCCCAGCAAAATCACTAAAACCGGCCAGTCTCACGCCTCTCATCCCTAGGGCACTGTGAGTAGCACGACATTTTTCTTTCAGTGGCTTCTCCGTGCTGTCACTCATCAGCTCTGTAAACTAACACCCACCGCAGACGGATGCCTGCTCCTTGCAGGCGGAGATCGCAAAGAGAGAGCCCGGTGCGGGGGGGGCAGGGCCTGCCCCAGATCCAGCACTCGGCTTCCCCTCCTCCCCTGCGGCAAGGTGCAGAGAGACACCAGAGGTGCCCCCTGGAGATGTCCTCCACGTGGGAAGAGAGGAGTGGGGAGGACTGTCCGTCCTCTGGGGCAGCCGTTTAGAGGCTGTGCGCTGCACTCTGTTCAGTTTCGAGCTGGAGTCCGGATGAGTGTGGCCGACATGGGCTATTGCAAACGAGGTCTCCAGTGCTCTTTGCTCTGGCCCTCTGCCGCGCACGGAAGCGTCAACCGCAGCTGCTCTGGGAGGGGCGTGCAGGGTCTGAGACAGACCAGGGCGGCGGAGGTGGGTCGTGGCGGCAGCACCGGTACCGGGGAAGCGGTTCTGACGTACATGGTGGAGAGATGGCCTGAAGCCCTGGAGAGACGGGTTCTGTGACGGGGATTCAGGGCGAGGCTCTGATGGGCAGGAAAGCCGGAGGTCGTCTCCTCGATGTGCCTTGGAGCCTGCATCCCTCAACTCTGGAGGGGAGCACGTGTCCTCTGCCCACCCCACTCTTGAGCCGCTCGGCAGCCGCGCCGATTCCATCACACCAACACTCCTCACTCAGCCTCCTGGAATGGAAAGTGTGTAAAAACGTGGTGCACGCCCAATTGTTTGCACCGAACATGAGTATGGACTCAAGTGTTACTGTTAATTTGTAGGGATTCTTTGAAAATTTACTTTTCCCTCTTGAAAACATTTACTTTTTCATGGCAGGCGATGCTGCTAACAGAGCATTGTTCTTAAAAAGCATTTTCTTCTGCAGAAATAGAGTTAAACCTGAACGTACCCATGGCTTCATGTTTTTCTCCCGCTGAGTTTCGGGATTTTGATAATCAGTTAAAATGATTTTCTTGGCCTTTGGCATCTCTTCAATTAGATGTAATGGCACAAAACACACAGGCTTTGCAGACAGATGATGAATCTTATAAGGAAAGTTGGGGCAGAGGAAGGATGTGGGGAGAATTCACAGAAGTCTAATATTCCCGCCCAGTGAGAAGGAAGGATGTTTTCTAACCTCTTCAGACAAAGTCAATGAAATCTATTTTTATGAAGATTTCCTTGTGCACAGTTCTTTGGAGGTCATAAACAAAGCACCACATTGAAGACTTCCATCCGGGCTGGTAGGTGGTGTCCCTACCCCGTGGCACTAACTGCAGAGGGGCCTGGGCACTGCAGTCAGCTGGATGCCCCGTAACTGCCTGACTGATTCCCTGTGTCTTAGAAGACGCCCCCAGACATTTCAGCAAAGGAAATCAAGCATCTGAATGCACCCAGCCTCATCCCAAAGAATTCATGCTGTAAACACGATATTGGGGTGTCTCAGAGGGTGGGTACCAACCACTGACAACTGGTCATCAGTGATGTGAACTCGGGACTTCCCTGGTGGTCCAGTGGTAAAGAATCTGCCTTCCAATGCAGGGGACGCAGGTTCGATTCCTGGCTGGGGAACTAAGATCCCACATGCCGCAGGTCAGCTAAGCCCGTGCGCCACAACTACTGAGCCCACACCTCAACTAGAGAGCCCGCGTGCTGCCACTACAGAGCCCATGCTCTCTAGAGCCTGCACGCCACAACTAGAGAGAAGCCCACGTATCGCCACGAAAGCCCCCGCCTGCCTCAACGAAGATCCCGCGTGCCACAACTAAGACCCAAAGCAGCCAAAAATAAATAAATAAATAATAAATAAATATTTTTTAAAGAGTGATGTGAACTCCACAGAGCTTCCCCTGGGGCTGGTTGTAACTCAGCAGGGAAACCACTGCTGTGGGGTCGCTCGCAATCCGTTTGGACTGCGGTTCTGTCTCTTGCTAGGTTGTAGGACAGACCACGGGGCTCAGTAATGTCGCATTTCCTTACTTGTGAGATAACAATTCTAGCACCCTGCAGCGCGCTCACAAGGTCGGGTGTGCGCACTTGCCTGTCACGGTGTCCAGTGGGGTCAGTGCTTCTCAAGCTCAGAGACCAGGAGAATCACTTAGGGAACTGCTTAAAAGTAGGAATTCCTAGGTCCCAACAAGAGGGAGTCCCATTGAATATGTCTGGGGCAGAGCCAGGGACCTGTGTCTTTAACAAACACCACTGTGGGTCGTGGAGCTCCTTGTCTGCTGACACCCTCACCCGGCACCTGTCCTGGCAGACGCCACCTGGTGTTGTTAAATTCAGATTACCCCAAAGAGATGGTGTTTGTCACAAACCACATGCGGGATAAAGGAAGGCACAGAGGAACCCCACTTACAGCAGGGGCGTCCCGGACAGCCCCCGAGAACTGCGGTGTCAACCCAGTCACACTGGCCGGAGACACCTGCTCCGCCTGAGGACTGCAGTGGCCCTTCCTGAGCCCTCCTGACAGGTGTGGTGCGCTTCTGGCTGTGGAGACGGCAGCCGACTGAGTAGTCCCTTACACCCCTGCCCACACGCCACAGTGTCCCCAACATCAGTGTCCCCACCAGGTGGGACATTTGCTACAATCACCGGACCTACACTGACACGGCATGATCACCCTAAGTCCCTGGTTCACGCTGGGGTTCACTCTTGGTGTTGGACGTCCTGTGGGTTTGGACAAATGCATGATGACGGGTGTCCACCATGACCGTGTCGTACAGAGTACTTTCACTGCCCTAAGAACCCTCTGTGCTCCGCCTGGTCATCCCCCCTTCCCTCAACCCCTGGCAACCACTCGTCTTTCACTCTCTCCACAGTTTTGCCTTTTCCAGGATGTCGTAGAGTTGGAATCACACAGTCTGTAGCCTTTTCAGATTGGCTTCTTTCACTCAGATATATGCATTGAAGGCTCCTTCATGCCTTTCCATGGCTTGAAGGCTCAGTTCTTTTTAGCCCTAAGTAATACTCCATTGTCTGGATGTATCACTGTTTGTTTATCCATCACCTACAGAAGGACACCTTGGTTGCTTCCACGTTTTGGCGATTATGGATAAAGTGTACAGGGTTTTGTGCAGAACCGACAGGGTTTTAAATCCACGGGGAGGACTCAGCACGAATCTCACCTTCTGGCCTTTGTCATCTCCCTGAGGGCGACCATTTCTGGGATGGGTCTGTCGCTCTCCCACACAGACCCCCTGGTGGCTTGCTAACACACCTCGGTGGACCCCAAACTCCAGGCCTGGCCCACAGGGCTCCACGATCAGCTTCTGCCAACCTCTGCACGCCATCCCTACTGTTCCCCCCGCTTCGCGCTTTTCCAGGCACTCGGGCTGTCTTGCTGGTCCTCACCTGGGCCATGCTTGTGCCTGCCCCACAGTGTTTGCTGTTGTCCCCTCTGCCAGGGCCCTCTGTCCCCACATCTCCGGCCCCCCACGTCCACCTGTCTCTCTCTCAGTTCTGCCCCGGAGACGGCCTTCCGACACCACCCTCCAACCCAGCCACTGTCTGTCCACTCAGCGTGTTTTGGTTTCCTTGATGGCTCTTGTTAATATCTAGTTAGGTCGTGTCTTTATTTTTATTATCCATTATGTTGTGTCCTTATTGTTAACATCCAGTGTGTCATGTCTTTATTATTACTATCCTGTTGTATCAGGCCTTTGCTATTATTATTTTTAAATTAATTAATTAATTAATTTTTGGCTGCGTTGGGTCTTTGTTGCTGCACACGGGCTTTCTCTAGTTGTGTCGAGCGGGGGCTACTCTTCCTTGTGGTGCATGGGCTTCTCATTGCGGTGGCTTCTCTTGTTGCGGAGCACGGGCTCTAGGCGCGCGGGCTTCAGTAGTTGTGGCTCATGGGCTCTAGAGCGCAGGCTCAGTAGTTGTGGCGCACAGGCTTAAGTTGTTCCACGGTATGTGGGCTTTTCTTGGACCAGGGCTCGAACCCGTGTCCCCTGCATTGGCAGGCGGATTCTTAACCACTGAGCCACCAGGGAAGCCCAGGCCTTTATTACTGTTATCCAGTTAGATCACGTCTTCATTGTTAATATCTATTGTGTCATGTCTTTCTTATTATCCATTTATATCAGGTCTTTCTTACTGTTACCCACTTAGGTCTTTATTATTATCCACGTAGATCACGTCTCTGTTGTTGCTATCCAGTTAGAGCAGGTCTTTTTCTGCTTGCTGTGGTCTGTGGTCCCCAAGCTCTATGAAGACATGGGTGGGCCTGGTCGTTTGACCCCTGCGTCCCCAGAATCTCGGTCAGCTGCTGGGATGGCGGGCACGCGGCTGGCACCTGTGAGCCGTGGGCACCGCGGATGAGCGCAAGATGACTGCAGGGCAGCGCGTCCCATCCAGGAGCCCCACCGCCAGGCCCGGGATCTTGGGGAGGCGCTTATGTGGAGGAAGCACGGTGCCCAGCTGCGGCCCTGATGGAGGTGAAAACCCCGTGGCTCCAGAAGTGACCAGCACCAACCTGGCCACTTTCTGTTTCCCTATGAAAATCCACGGTCCGAACAGCCTTTAGAAGGCGCATGAGCAGGTAGGGCCATTCGCTTAGTGAGCAGGCCCCCGATTTTTCTGTAGGCGAACCCGCCAAGCCCAAACTGTCAAACACATGTGCTCACGTTTCGTTTTCCCCTCTCTCCCCTCCCCGGCCGTCCTCCAGCTCCACTGTCATGGGCCTGTGTCCACAGCGTCCCAGCCCAAAGCTCCCGCGTCGCTGGCCCCCGATCCTTACAAAGCCACCGTCTCACTCCCCACACCCGGGTCTCATCCAGACGTCTTGGGAGCCACCGTGCCTCCCTCCAGATCAAGGCTTGGGTGTGACTGTGGGTTTCCTGACCCTTGAAGCCCGTCGAAGACAAACACAGCTGGACTTCAGCTGAAGCAGTGACCACAGGCTCTGTTCAGTTCCCACCCACGGCGGGAAGAGCCGAGGGCCCCTGGGGTTCACGCAGGGGTGACGGCGCCTCAGCAGGAGGCCGAAGGAGCGGGGATGGGAGAGAGGGGACCAGCAGGCGGTGCCGACATCCATCCCTGTTCCACGGCGGGGCCGCGTGTCTGTAGCTGGCAGTTGCCAAGTTGGGGATGCACCCTCCCCAGGGCCTGGGAGGCCAGCCCGTCCTTCCTGAAGGCTCCGTCTCGAAGGCGTGGCGCTCAGGCCCCTGAGAAGGATGCCCCCGAGCTGGGGGAGGGTACATGGGCGTCTCAGAGGGACAGAGGAGGGACCCACACTTGTCACCCTTTCTTAGTAAACGCTCTGAAAGGCCAGGGCTACGGCCGGGTGTGGGTGGGACAGATGGTGAATTCCCCCGGCGACCTTGAGCTTTCGGGGCAGGTGTTTCCATGGGGTCTGGTCCCCCCAGGACACAGCCTCGTGGGGCGGGCGGCCCTGCAGGAGTTTGGTCGAGGGTCCTGGTATCACGGTTCGGATGGAGTGGTTGACATGCAGAGCCCAGAGCCCTCAGGCAGACAGAGTAACCAGCTGGGGGAGATACTCGGGCACTAGTGAGATTCAAATCCAAACCCATTCCTTTTTCTGCAGATTTGACGTTAACCCTTCTAATGCGTTCTGAAAACATTTTCTTCTGCTCCCCTGGCATAATTCGGAAACCCTCTAAAATTTGAGCAGTAATGGTATAATTGGGCTTGCACATACAATCTAAGGAAAAATTTAATATATCAGAAACATCCCTCATGCCCATGGCTGTGGTTTCAGTATTGTGTAACCCTTTAAGTATACTGCACATGCCAAGTCAGGCTGCTGTGTTTCCTCTTGGGCTTTAGACAACAGGCCCCCAGAATAATCTACGAGTAACCTGATATCAAGGCTGTTAGGTCACAAAGGCTGTTTTCCTTTGACAGCGCCCTGGGACACGGGAGGTCGAGGCTTAGCCCCCCATATCCAGCGCAAGAGCTGCCCAGCAGCTGTTGCCGTTTAGAGAGTGTTTACTCTTCAAATGTGATTTTGTGATTCAAGTGGTAACTTATAGAAGGATGTGGGCACCTCTACTGCTCTAGAATCCGCTTTGCTTTGGGTCTGAAACGGGCCCAGGATGGCGACCCGGGATGAGCGGGGAGGGCAACCCGGTCCCCGGATGCAGTACGACGGCCGTGACTCCTCAGGCCCGGTCTTGGCTTCCATCAGGGTGCAGCGTCCTGGAAACTCCTCCAAGGCAGGTCACAAACAATTCTAGCAAATATCCAGACCTTTGGGGCAGCTGGCTCAGGACAAGCCGCAGACCTCAGCTCTCCCGCTGCGTGGACGTTGTCGGGGCGATTTCCAGGTTTTCTTTCTGCACTTTTTCCGCTGTTCAGGCTCCCGCTACCTTTTCCTTGGAAAGACTCTGTAACCGACACCCTGCTTTCCCAGGCCGAGTTCTGCACGGCAGGCGCTTTCCTCCCTTCCGTCCTGCTCTGTAAACACCCAGGGACAGGAAAACAGCAGAGGAGTGTCCACGGCCTTCCTTTGTGTGTGTGTGTGAAAGCGACTGTGGGAATCGGCCGCTCCCGGCAGACAAAGGCTCTTTCTCTCCGCCGGCCTCTGGTCTGAATCTCCTACTGTTTCCTGGGTTCCAGTGGGACGGCGTCCAGGAGCAAATGAGGAACCTCGCAGGGGCCTCTGCTGCTGAGAAAGGTGACCGCGGTGGAGAAAAGAGCCAAGGCATCTGTTAATTCCTCACCGTTTTCCTTAGCAGTTAAAGGGCTTTCCGTGATGGGCTTGCTGTGTTCTTTTCAGGTCAAGGTCTGAGGATTTGCATCCGGGTCAGGGAAGTCACCCTCTAACCCTTGGCCCCAAGGAATGGGTGGTCTGCCCCATCTGGTTACTGATCGTTGATTTGGCACAATTCAAATGCATTAAACCCAAACAGAGATTCGTGTTCTAGGGAGGGGCGATAATACACAACCATAAGTAGGAGTTGTTATCTCAACAGTGGTGGAGTTCCTGTTGCGCCGGAGCCGCAGACAGAATGAGACGCAGCCGGGGGCTGGGGGGGGGCGGAGTGGCCAGCTGTGAGGACCCCAGCTGTGAGCAGGCCTAGCGCAGCTGTGTCTATGCCGCCGGCACGACTGGGGGTCCTGAGCATCAGGGAAGGCTTCCTGGAGAAGGTGGCACCCAGCCAGGTGGAGGATGGACCCCGGGACACTGCACTCTGGGGGGCTGAGCCTGACAGGTGAGGGATGCCACGTGGCCGAGCAGGGCCGGCCGTGGGCTCGCTGTGGTTCTGGGGAGCGTGTCAGAGGCCAGGGAAGAGGCAGGAGGATCAGGTGTGGCTGGTCAGTGCCTCCCGGGGGCCCAGTGAGGCTTCGGGAGCTGGTGGGGGCAGAGGAGAAGGATGGGGTGAGGGCCGTCGACACCCGCACGAAGCCGAGGCCGGGAGGACCGCGTGCCAGGGCTCACGGGGCCTGGACCAACCCGCCTCTCATCTGCTCGCTGTGTGTGGGGGGCACGTGCGTACTGCTGACACGAGGTGCTTCTGACACGAGGGCGCGGCCACCACAGATGTGAGTGAGCGAGGCCCGCGCCCAGGGCTGCTGGGCTTCTGTCCCCTCAGGAGCAGGGACGCAGAGGAGGAAGGGTCCCCCGTGCCCCCGGGAGATGAGGGAGGAGTGAGCTCCATCTTCCAGAAAAAAAGCCAGCTTTCCATGACCTTGAGGTCAGGGGAGACAGTGTTAGGGACCAGACACCCTTGGGCCCTGACTGCTTCCCAAGTCCCTCCTCCGTTTCCCCGTGAACGCTGGGCTCAGAGGAGGCAGAGGCTGGGAGATGGCGTCCCGGAGACCCAGGCAGGTGACCCCGGCCTGGCCAGGAGCCCAGGACCCTTTCTCTGTTCAGCCGCCACCTGCAGATCACAGAAATGCTGATTCGGTGACCTGCTCGGGGTCACCCCTTCCTGTTTCCTCCTGCTGTTCGCCCACGGCTACCTCCACACCACCCTCCACCTTTGCAGGAGCTCCTGCACCCACGCGCCTGTGCCCACGCCCCTGCGTCCACACCCCTGCACCCAATCCCTTGCGCCCACGCCCCTGCGTCCACACCCCTGCACCCAATCCCTTGCGCCCACGCCCCTGCGTCCACTCCACTGCACCCACGACCCTGAGTCCACGCCCCTGCGTCCACACCCCTGCACCCACACCCCTGCACCCACGCCCCTACGCCCACGCCCCTGCGTCCACACCCCTGCACCCACGCCCCTGCGTCCACGCCCCTGAGCCCACGCCCCTGCGCCCACGCCCCTGCGCCCACGCCCCTGCGTCCACTCCCCTGCACTCACGCCCCTGCGTCCACACCGGTTCCCCATTTCCCTCCGGCCTCTGCAGGCACCTCCTCCGTCAGCACAGCCCCCGCCTTCTCACGCACTCCCCACCTCCCCCCTCTCTCCTGTCACCTCTCTGCCACTAACAGGCTAACCGTTCCTAGAAAACGCTGCCTACCAGAACCGACGTTAAATTTATTATTTGAGACATCGAGAGGGGGCACACTTTCTCCTCCTCTCTGTCCTGTTCTGGGTCTTCATTTATAAAGGCGACTGGGTGGTGGCAGGGAGAAGTCGGTCTCATGTTACAGTCCCCTGGAAAGAGGGCACAGCTGGCCACGCCGGGCACGTGGGGGGATGGCCAGGGGGTCAGGGGGCGGAGGACAGGACGGAGGGAAGACTGAGGGCACGGCCTTTACTGGGGTTTCCAGGGGAAAGGCAGGCGGGGCGGGGGGAACACGTGCGATTGGCTGGTTTTAGTGATTTTGCTGGGCTTTGGGTGACAGGGCTGCCCCGAGCCTCTGGGCACCTGGCCTGGGTGTTTCGGGCAGAGGAGTGTCACCTCCCCAGGGGCGGGGCAGGCGGAGGAGGCCGGGCCTGGCCAGCTGTTGGCATAGGTCACAGGCGGGCTCCTGGCTGGGCCCTTGGCTGGCGGGGGGTTGTCTCTCCCCAGCCAGGCGGGACTTACGATGTCAGAGCATCACAGTAGGCAGAAAACGAAAGCCAGGATGATGCACTGTCTCTGAAACAAAGTTCACTCCTCTTCTAGCTGTGACTCCCCGGTTGCCACCTCTGACCCCCACCCCGACTGCTTCATCCTCTTCAGCCCAGACCTGCGACGTCTCTGGGGGCCTCCACCCTCCTGCTCGTCTGGGGGGGTCTGCTCGGGATGTCACCTCTTCCAACCACGCCCCCCTCCCCCCCGTCAGCCGCCTGGTGTGTTTCAGCCCTGGATCTCTTTCTGTCCTTCACAGTGTTGGTCACAACTTGTAATTGTTCTACTTAGTTATTTATAATCAAATTGTTAATCAAAACCAATGATTACATACACTTAACTGTTGATAAAACTGATCAATGCTCAATTCACCACGTCAATCCATCCATTTATTATTTACTTTATTTTTAGCCCATCCTACTAAGCCGTGAGTCCCTGGTGGGCACAGACCGTGTCCGTGGTTTCATTTTTGAGTTCCCGGTGCGTTTCATGTGGCTGGTGTGTCAGCGCTGAGGCAGGTTTAGTCACGAATAGCGGAGACTCAAGCCAGCAGCAGCTTAAGGGGTTTAGAAGTGTGTGTCCCTTTCCTTCCTGTGACAGGAGGAACTCAGCTCTGCATCTGAGTCACAGGCTGGTGGGGGCAGGGGGCAGGCAGCCCTCCTTTAAGGACACAAGCTGCACTCAGTCTCAGGGCTGCGTCGCTGCAGGGAGCAGGGCAGGAGCCCCGCGGTGCACGGAGGAGGGGGGCGATGCTGTAGCCGCCACGTGCGTCCGGAGTGAACGCAGACAGAGTGGGAAGCTGAGGGGGTGGGAGGCGGAGCTGCCACGATGCCCCCGCCCACCTCCCACTTCTGCTTCGTTTTTGTTTTTTCCAGTTCTAATAGCAAGTACTTAGTCCCACCCCACACAGCTGGGCAACTTCTAAGCAACAGAAATGCCAGCAGGAATCAGCTGTCTTCAGTGCGATCAGTGTTTTCAAACCTCGGGTTGTGGCTCACGTGTCAGGAAATCAGTTTGCTGGGATGCAGCCTCACATACGAGTTGAAATAGGCAGAATTACCAATATCAGAGCTTCTCTCTCTCTCTCTCACACACACGTGCCCTCTGGGGCGATGGGAAGGGGCCTTTGACATTGCACTTGCTGCCCTCCTTTGCCCGCCGGTCTACCCTCCTCTCCTGTCCATAAGACGTCTGGTGCCACCCGCCCAGCGATCTTTGCATCGCTTGTGATTTCCAGTTAGAGATCATGGAGCCTGCATCAGAGAAACAGGACCAGCAGGAGGTACAGAGATAGATAGATAGATACTGATATCAATATAGACACATAGATGAACATCTGTGTCTGTGTACATACAAAACTACATCTATTTCTAGAAAGAGACTTGTCGTAAAGTATTTGCTCACGTGACGCTGGGGACAGAGAAGCCCCGTGAAGAGCTGTCTTGGAGCTGAAGGTGCAGGGTGGCCGAGGGGGCAGCTTGAGGCCTGAGAGCTGGAGGGCTGCTGTGTAGACCCCAGTCCGAGTCTGAGGGCCTGGGAGCCAGGAGTGCCCGGGACAGATGTTGGGCTCAAGCAGAAAGGCAGAGAGAGTGCATGTGCCCCACTTTGTCTTTTGGTTCTGTTTGGGCCCGCAGTGGATGGGGGGAGGCCACCAGACACACCCAGAAATGATGTTTACTCAGAAATCAGGGCAGCCCTGGGCCCCGTGGAGTCAACACATGAAACCATCACAGAGGCAAATACGTTTGACACGACAGATGCAGCCCTGGAGGTGGAGAGAGAACCCGGGCGAAGAAACCGGTGGACCGTGCCCACGCGGCGCAGCCGGTCCCACTGCTGCTGTTCTATTTAGGGAGATAATTTATACCTTTAAGTGGGAGAAAGAGGAGTTTTGTTCTGTCCCCTCCAGTTTTGGCCAGAGCTCACCGCACCTCGAGTCCACTGCACCCCTGCATTTGTGAGCCTGGATTCTCACCTCAGAACAAGCAGGGGGGAAATGCTCGGGCCTCCTCCGCCGGATGGGACGATTCTGGGGCCTCCGGGGGTCTGTCTAGAACCCCAGGCCCCGCGTCCCAGGCTGTGATGGGCAGCGCTGCGTCCAATACCACCATCTGCTGGACACCAGGAGACATTACACTTTAGAGCCAAGTGTGAACTGAATACTCAGGACGTTGAATTGGGGAAAGAGCCAAATGTTTTAAATGACGTTACAGCTACTATAGCATAGATCAGGACGTGTAAGATACTTTCAAAACCCTTTTACGTACACTTAACATTACTTAAAGTGCATCCACACAATAAATGCTTGTTAATTAAAGAATAGAGATGCATCTCTGTTTTCAAAGGTGACTCACGCCCTACGAAGAGTTAAATCCTCCTGGGACACACATTTCTGTTAATAACACGACACACGATAGGCTCCTTCACGTGTGCCCACTACGGTGTGTGAAAGTCACCCTCAGGAGTGAACAAACGTGGCTTCCTGCTATCAACAGGGGCCTTTTGGAAAATCCCAAATAGCAGCCCAGTTATTAAAGAGGCTAGAAAAATTATATCCAGGATTTATAATATAAAAAATTAGAAACCTAAGCAGAAGACTCTAGGAAGTGTTCCCATTTGGCAACCACAAGTTCATGTAATACTGAGGAAGCGACTCCTCTGTCTAATTTGTCCGACAGTATCTCCTTCTGACGAGATGCTTCTCTCCTCCTCCATTTGCTTGTCCAAGACCGCAAGCCGGCCGGGCTCCAGGCCCCTTCCCTGCTCTTCTCCCCACAGCGCAGACCACCAGCCAATGTGTTTGTGTGAACTGTCTGGGTCCCATCTTACTGTGACCTCTGGTGTTTTGACCACAAATGTGAACATTGCCTGCACATAGTGGGTGCACAGTAGCAGGGCTGGTGGACAGGCCTTCGGAAGGGCCCACGTGGTTTCCAGGGGCCGGTCAGGCCCACGTCCTCTTCATTACACACGCCCATGTCCTGGGCCCTTCCTTTCACGGCCCTCTCTGGCCCTGGCAGACGATTTTTCAGAAATAACGCACATTTTGTCTGAAATGGCCAATCCCCAGCAGAGGGCCTGGTCCCCACACGCACTGGATTTGTTAATCTGTGTTAACCCAACATCTTGCTCTTCAAAATTTCAAATCATGTTGAAAGTTAAGTAAGCGAATCTTCCCGTAGGTATATTTCTGGAGCATCCTTATCTCTCAGGGAAAAGGTTTACACGTGGCGGCCATTCTTTAATTTAAAAGGCAAATGACAGGCGGTCATAGGATAAAGACTCACGGAGGAACTTGGCCCGAGGAAGCTGGCACACCGTCCCTTTGGGTTTCCCAGAAGCTGACCCAGAGAAGTGATGGGGGCCTTCGGGGCAGCGGATGTGGGTACCACGGGCTCTAGGTGAGCGGGGTTCATTCCTGAGGACATCAGCCTCCTAATCTGTGCAAGGAGGGGCCGGACTACATCTTTAGGGCCATTTTCTCTCTCTGGGATCCTGTGCAGCCTGCACTAGAGAGAGGGGTGGATTTTGAAATGTCACCGCCTTTCCGGAAACACAGTTATGGTTTTGCAAAAAAAAAAAAAAAAAATTATGTCGTGTCTTGGGTACACCAACTGGTTTGGGTCAACTATTTCAACACAGAATTTTGCTGGCGGGAAAACCTAGCGCACAAGCCCAGTTTCTTCTTTGTTTGCAAGAATAAGTAAGCGCTGGGACACGGAGCCCTCTAGCAGGCATGGGGTCCTGGGCTGTCTGAAGTAGTGGGGTAAATACTACGAATGTTATAGATTATTCTGAGCTAATTATCCCGAAACTCCCAGCTAACACACCAGCTAAGGTTCTTCACGTAAATATATGACGTGGTTGAAAATTAGGTTGCTTGATAGAGAATGCAACAAACACGAATTGAATTGACATTGTTGGAGAGAAGAAAGAAGAATGAATATTCTAGATCCTTTTTTCCCTGCTAGTGCCTGGGATGTAGTGTTTCTCTCAGGCAAAGGGAGTGTGTGGTGAGAGCTGGAGTACGTGGCAGGGGTTGAGGTACTAATTAAAACCCCAGGAGCCGATGCTGACTTGTCACTTGAAAGGTGACGCCCCCAGGTTGGCATACAGAGTCTCTCTGTAGAGTGTATACTGCATTCTTCTGTCACACCCTCAAATGTTTTTAGAAGGGTTTACCTCTAAAAAGTTTCATTTGTATTTTCAAATGTAAATCCATACATACCAATTCTGTGCTGCCATTAAGTCATCGTTGGTTTTCCCATTTATTTGGAGAAGAAAACTTTTGGGAGGTTAAGTCACCCAGTTCCCATGGCTTCATACTCCACACTTGACTTAGGAAGAGTGAAAGCATCACACTCACGCTGAATCCACACACCTTGCTCATTGTGATTCTAGGCTTTGCTTGATTGCACGACAGACTTGTTTTTTTTTTTTTTTTTGGCTGCATTGGGTCCTCGTTGCTGCGCGCGGGCTTTCTCTAGTTGCGGCGAGCGGGGGCTACTCTCTGTTGCGGTGCGCGGGCTTCTCACTGCGGTGGCTTCTCTTGTTGTGGAGCACGGGCTCTAGGCGCCCGGGCTTCAGTAGTTGTGGCACGCGGGTTTCAGTAGTTGTGACTCACGGGCTCTAGAGCGCAGGCTCAGTAGTTGTGGCGCACGGGCTTAGTTGCTCTGTGGCATGTGGGATCTTCCCGGACCAGGGATTGAACCCATGTCCCCGGCATTGGCAGGCGGATTCTTAACCACTGCGCTCAGGGAAGTCCCGCACGATAGACATTTTGTGCTTCACTTAAGATTTGAAAGCTGTGCTTTCCAGCAGGAGGGCAGGAAGCGTGAGGCGAATAGTGAACCCGATTGGCTGCCTACCATACAGGGGTCTGGGGACATCCCTTTCAGGTGACAGGTCAGCATGGGCACCTGGGGGGTTAATTCATAAGTCGACTTCCTACCACTTACCCCCAGCACACTTTACACATTTTCTCCGCCTGAGGACAACAAACTGCTATTTTAATTAAAAACTTTTTGCATCTACGACAGAAAAGAAAAAAACACCATCCTATAACTTAGATGATCTGGACCAGCAGTCAGCCAGCTTTGTCTGTAAAGGGCCAGAGAGCAAGTATTTTAAGTTTGGTGGACCTACTGGTCTTTGTGACATAGTCTTCTTTGTTTTTGTTTGTTTTGTTTTAACATCCCTTTAAAAATGTAAAAGCCATTTTGGGTTAAACGCCGCTGAACTTGACCTGAAGAAATACACAGCCTTGGGTGTGCATGCCCAGAGCAGTTTTCCCTAATTTTTCTAAAATAAATACGTCCTGCAAATGAGGTAGATTCCAGTGGTGTGGGCCATTCATCATAAATACCCCATTAGGATGTCATGAAAGTCTTAAAAATTCATCCCAGTTTAAAAAAATTTCCATGAATTTGATGGATGTTCGTTTATGTAGAGTTGGGACCATTTCTTACTTTCTCCGTTCCTTATGTATTTTTGTCCTGTAGACTTTTCTTCTGGCTGTGTTCCTTCTGCCTGAATTGCATCCTTTAGTATTTTCTGCTGGTGGCAAAATGTCTTACTTTCTCTTTGTCTGAAAAAACTATTGACGTTGCCTCATTCTTGAAAGATCACGTCTCTGGCTGTAGAGTTTTAAGCTGGTGGTTGTGTGCTGTCTGTGCACCGTGGATGCCGCTTGGCATTGTGGCTGGTCAGAGGTCAGCTCATTCCCACACGTCATGACTTTGAGGAAATCCCTTCTTTTCCTCTGCCTTCTGATAGGATTTTATTTGTATCTGGTTTTCTGCAGTTTCCTTATGATCAGTTTAAGTGTGGCTTTCTACAATTGAATCTTCTTGGGATTTGTTAAGTGTTCTGGGGTCTGAGGATGGGTGTTCTTCATCCATTCTGGAAAAATTCCACTGTCTGCATCTGTCGCCTCTGTGTCACTCTCTAATTTTTGCCTCTGGATAATTTATTCTGATTTAAATGCCATATATTTATATTTTTGTGCCAACTCTGCAGTAAAATCCATCCATTGTGTTTTTGATTTTGGTCATTTAATTTTTATTTCTAAAAGCTCTATTTAGGTGTTTTTAAAATCTGATATGTTTTCCTGTTATCTTAGATATCTTCAGGATTGTCTCTTACTTATTTCAACATTTTCACATTTTTTTTCACTCTACTGTAGCTTTGTTGAGACATAATTCACATACCATACAATTCACCCATTCACAGTATAAAATTCAATGGGTTTTAGTATATTTACAGGGTTGTGCAACCATCACAGTGCATTTTAGGACATCATCATCACCCCAGAAGGGACCCTGTACCATTTTTCCTCAATCTCTCAGCCCCAGACGACCACAAATCTACTTTCAGCCTCTGTGGATTTGCCTGTTCTGGACATTTCATAAAATGGGATCACACAACATGTGGTCTTTGTGATTAGACCACATTTTATTTTATCCATGGATCAGTTAGTTGCTTCCACTCTTTGGGATATTATGAGGAATGCTTCTGGGGACGCTGGGATCCCAGTGTCGTGTGGACACGTGATCCTTTCACCCGGCGTCTCTGTGTCGGGTGCTTTGAGGAGCTTCCAGACTGTTCTCCAACGTGGGTGCGTCACTGAAATTCCTCCTCGGGGCCCCCCGGCCTGGCCCCGTCTGTCCTGCTCACTGCCGTGGAGGGGGTGAAGGGCCACCTCGCTGTGGTTTTGGTCTGCGTGTCCCTGACGGCTGAGGTTGTAGCGTTTCTGTTATAGTCTGCCCGACGGTGGCCATAAGTGAAGTCTCTGTGGATCTGTTTTCATCTGTAGTTTTCACGGACGTTACTTTATCTTTGACAAGATACTAGTCATTGTATTTGGAAAAGTATTTGGAGGAATAATTTTCCCCACAGATGAGATGCCCTTTTTCAGATTGTATGTACATTTACCTCTGCGGGGCATCGGGTGGGTGGGTGGTGAGGTGGGACTCCCTGTAGCCAAGGTCAGGGCTTACGGTCCTCCTGAGGGTACACAGGACCTGACCTGAGGCTGTACTATTGCACCCACCGTGTCCCCATCCTGAGGGGGCCCCTGGGGAGCTCCTGCGGAGGGGGTCACCTACTGGATTCCTCACCTTATTCCAGACGCGGGATTTTGATTTCTGCCTTCTAAGTGAGGCTGTCAAATGACAGTTACGTGTGACCAGCCGTCATGGACGGGGCTTCCTTATTCCCTCCGCTTCAGGCTGCTGTTCCTTGTGGAATTCCTCGCCAGCCTGTGTGTGTGTGCGTGTGTGTGCGTGTGTGTGCTTGGCAGGGTTCTCCAGAGAAGCAGAACCAACAGGATGTATCACATAAAATCAATGTAAAAACCGAGCTAGAGAGAGACTGAAACTGGCTTGCACGACTGCGGGGCTGGCACGTCCAACATCTGTAGGGCAGGTGGCAGGCTGGAGACCAGGGTGGGAGCTGTAGTTCGAGCCTGAAGGGGGTCTGCTGGCGGACCCCCTGTTTATGGGGACCTTGGTCTTTTTCTATCAAGACCTTCAACTGATTGGACGAGGCCCACCCACTCACATCACCGAGGATAATCGGCTTCACTCAGAGTTCACTGATTTAAATGTTAATCCCATCCAAAAAATACCTTCACAGGAACAGCTACGTGGGTGTTTGACCAAACATCTGGGTGCCATGGCCTAGCCAAGTTAACACATAAAATTGAATGTCCCAGTGTGTACACACAGACGCACACACACACACACACCCTCAGATTTTTAAAGACTTATTTTCAGTATAAGAGTTACTACAAATAACTAACCTGCCGTTACTCAGCTTGGAGCTTTTACACTGATGTGTTTTTTTTTTTTTTTTTTTTTAATAAATTTATTTATTTTGGCTGTGTTGGGTCTTCGTTTCTGTGCGAGGGCTTTCTCTAGTTGCGGCAAGCGGGGGCCACTCTTCATCGCGGTGCGCGGGCCTGTCACTATCGCGGCCTCTCTTGTTGCGGAGCACAGGCTCCAGATGAGCAGGCTCAGTAGTTGTGGCTCACGGGCCCAGTCGCTCCGCGGCATGTGGTATCTTCCCAGACCAGGGCTCGAACCCGTGTCCCCTGCATTGGCAGGCAGATTCTCAACCACTGCGCCACCAGGGAAGCCCATACACTGATGTGTTTTTGACACAACTAGTGTGACTAGCTGAAACCAAGTTAGGATTAATGTCACTTTTTTTCAAAATTGCAAAAGATTATTGGTAATATAATTATTTAAATTTGCTTATGGTGTTCTTCCTCTCTCTTATAAAACGCTTTTGAATTTCTTCTTAAAGGAATCGGTATGAATACATTTTTTGACGGTTCTGCCAGTTTGGCGCGCCCTCTAGTGGCCATACGTTGAATAGTCACTTTGTCAAGATTTCCAAAGCTTGGAAGGTTCGCAGCTTCAGCAGAGGCTAAAGCGGCACTTCTGAATGTGGTCCCGAGTGGCCTGGAAGTTTCTGATGCCCTCTTACAGAGTCTGGGTGTCAAGAATCATTTTCATAATACTGATGAGGTCGGTGGCTATATCAACAGTGTGAGTTTTTGCTACCGTATGATGGGATTTGGAAGATTCTGTGTAAATTCAGTGAAGTCTTATTTTCCAGTGGCCAACACAGGATGTCACAAATCGTGCATGGGTAGAAGGCGCATCCAAGCTGCAAGACAGGCCAAAGGATGTAACGTAACAGGCATGTAAAGGTCATTGCTATGGTTTCGGATTCCACATTGCAACAAATCTTTAAGAAATTACCAGATGGTGTTTGCAGTAAAAGAAAACACTATTCACTTCTGAAAAGGCTATTAAGATCCGCGCCGTCTTAAACTGTCTGTCAACGTGAGACTGGATCTTTCCCACACATTTCAGCCAAGAATTGGACTGCAACAAATTGTATGCAGAAACACACCCCCAGCTGTCTTTTCTTAAACCAGACGTCAGAGAGATTTGTAAAAACATAAAAGAGAGCCACTCTACCTATTCTTTTGTTTTAAAAAGTATAGTTATTTTTCATAAATATGTTATTTGTGTTAACATAAAATGGGTTAGGTTTTGTTACCTTAAAGTGAATTAAAATTTCTAGTGTGGTACATGTAGGTAGATATATAACCCACATAAGCAAAAGCTGTTTGGGATATTTTTAAGGGCACATAGGGGTCCAAAAAGTTTGACTAAAATGTTCAAGAAACTTTGGGCTAAAGGACTACTTGATAATTCATAATAAAATGTAACGTTGAATTACAAAACTAGAATGGGGTAATAAATAATAATCAATGTTTATATATTGTTAATTTTTGATACTTTAACATTTCATTTGTACATCAAAAAAGTCAAGAGTTGACACTTGTATCTTTACTTTTCACAGCATTAAAGCAGGTTCCACTCTTGACTTGACCACATCTCTTAGGTCAGTTCATTTAATTTTCTTTCAAACAATCAAATAAGGAGTATTTATCGTGTGTCTATCCTATGCCAGCCCCAGAAATAGTTGTTTAAAATAAAAAGAAAATGAGACACAGTTTCTGCCTCTCCTGGGGAAGAATAATAAGAGCCTTATTTATGTGCATTATTGAAAATAATTTGCTCAAATTTCTAAAATCAGTGCCAAATTCAACTCAGGAAGGTCATCTTTTAATTTATGAATAATTGAGTACTTTTAGGCCCTAGGCCTACTGCAGGCCCTAGGTCTGCAGTTTTATACCTAATTGGCTGAAATTAGAATTTTATGTAAATAACCGTTCCATGAACTTAGGATATTTTACCACTGGGGGGATCATCTGTACATTTTTTTCTCAGAGTCTTCTCCAAGTAAAATAGTCTGTGATGAGAAAAGGAATCTTTTAAAGAAGAAGGACAATGTAAAGCTCAAGTCAAGTGAGATGATTCTGTGAAAGCTCCTCATGAGCATAAAAAAAATAAAGTGCAGAGCTCATGGGAAAAATAGCAAAACTCTGTGAACTCAGCTTTTAATCAGACCAGAAGGAAAAATACTAGTCTTTTGGAGAAAAAAAGTCATCCTCACAGAGAGAGCGCCTCTCAAGTGTTTCACTTTTTTTTAAAAATTTATTTATTTATTTTTGGTTGTGTTGGGTCTTCGTTTCTGTGCGAGGGCTTTCTCCAGTTGCGGCGAGCGGGGGCCACTCTTCATCGTGGTGCGCGGGCCTCTCACCATCGCGGCCTCTCCTGTTGCGGAGCACAGGCTCCAGACACGCAGGCTCAGTAGTTGTGGCTCACGGGCCCAGTTGCTCCGCGGCACGTGGGATCTTCCCAGACCAGGGCTTGAACCCGTGTCCCCTGCATTGGCAGGCGGACTCTCAACCACTGCACCACCAGGGAAGCCCTCAAGTGTTTCACTTTTTATGAAGTACATCTGGGCCCCCAAACGGTTCTGGTTCCCCAGGATGTGAGGTAACAACTTCCCCATTCGTGGGGCTGAGCTTTTACTGGTTGTAGTGAGGGTGTGGTAGTCAGGGTACTCCAGAGAGACAGCCAACAGGACAGACGGATGGACAGACGGGCACAAGGGGAGGTTTATTATAGGAAGTGGCCCGTGGGGTTACAGAGGCCAAGAAGCCCCCCCCCCCATCAGCCGTCTGCAAGCTGGGGACCAGGAGAGCCGGTGGTGGGACTTGGTCCAAGTCCAATTTCCGAGAACCAGGGGCCCCGATGTCTGAGGGCAGAAGGAGATGGACGTCCCAGCTCAAGAAGAGAGAGAACGTTGTCCCTTCCCCCACTCGTGTGTTCTATTCAGGACCTCAAAGGACTGGATAAAGCCGCCCACGCTGGGGAGGGTGGTCTTGCTCAGTTACTACCCCGAATGCTGATCTCTTCCAGACACACCCACCCAGACGCCCCCAGAAATACCGTTTTCCCAGCTCTCCCAGCACCCCTCAGCCCCGTCTGGGTGACACATGAAATCGGACACCCCAGGTGACAGTAGGTACGTGCCTGTTGTCTCAGAGTGTTTTTTATGGTCCTTGCTCTCACTCTTAAGATGGCTTCAGCCTGGGTGATAAGTTGTAAGGTCCTTCATTGTAACAGAATCATGGACACGTGCTGTGAATGGGAGAATCTGGGGTTTTCCAGGAAGCCTGAGGAGCAAACACAAACATCTTCTTGCTTTCAAGTAAACACAGAATTGAACCTCCTGGGGAAAATCGTTGTGGTTTTCCAGGCCTTGTCTTGTTCAAACGCCTCGTTATTGTCAGAGCAGGTCTCTGGGCCCAAATGTCACCCCGGTTCTCACCCCTGACTGTGTCTGCTCTCAGGAACAAGGAGGTGAGAGCTAAGCCACACTGGATTCTACAGCCTGTGCCTGACCTCCACGTGCTTAGGAAGAACTGGACCTTAAAATGCAAATCAAAACCACCGTGAGAGATAACCTCACATCTGTCAGAATGGCCATCGTCAAAAAGAACACAAATAACACACGTTGGCGAAGATGTGGACAAAAGGGAACCCTCGTACACTGTTGGTGGCAAAGTAAATTGGTGCAGACACTATGGAGAACGGTATGGAGTTTCCTTTAAAAAACTAAAAATAGAACTACCATATAATCCAGCAATCTCACTCCTGGGTATACATCCAAAAAAAATGAAAATACTAATTAGAAAAGATGTTTATAGGAGCATTATTTACAATCGCCACGATATGGAAGCAACGTAAGTGTCCATCGTCAGATGAATGGATAAAGATGTGGTACATATATATACAATGGAATACTTCTCAGCCATATAAACGAATGACATTTTGTCATTTGCAGCAACATGGATGGACTAGGAAGGGCGTTATGCTAAGTGAAATAAGTCAGAGAAAGACAAATACTGTACGATGTCAGTTATATGTGGAATCTAAAAATAAACTAGTGAATATAACAGAAAAGATGCAAACTCATAGATATACAGAACAAACTAGTGGTTACCAGCGGGGAGAGGGAAGGGGGAGGGGCAATATAGGGAGAGGGGAGTAAGAGGTACAGACTATTAGGTATAAAATAAACTGCAAGGATAGACTGTACAGCACAGGGAATACAGCCTATATTTTATAATAACTGTAAATGAAGTGTAACCTTTAAAAATTGTGAATCACTATATTGTACACCTGTAACATGTCATATTGTACATCAACTATACTTCAATAAAAAAAAAAAAAAAGAATTGGACCTCAGAGCCCATGTTTGGATGCATCCTGTGGGCCTGGCCCCTCAGGAGACTTGACCTGTGTGTGGATCACCCCATAACTCACCCTGGCTGTGGCCTCCCTGAGTGGGTCGTGGCCCAAGTCACTTGCTGAACTGGTCGTGGCCGTCACCTTGACCTTGACCTGGCCTCACACACCCACTGTGGGAACCAACTCCTCCCTGGAGGCTAAATCATGAGGTCCTGAAAATAAAGATATTTGAATTTTAGTTCAAGCCCATGCAAGGCATGTGACCCTGCCAACTTTTTTTAACCTTTTTGGGCCTCAGTTTCCGAGTTTATAGGGTGAAGTGAGGGCCGGACGGGATGTTTTGTCTGGTTCTGAGCGTCCTCCGTGGACTGACCTTGGGCCTGTCTCTGTCCTCACCACGTGCACCCCCCCGGAGCCCAGGGGCACGTGGTCTGTCTCCTGCTGTGCACAGGACACGTGGTCCCTGCCAGCTGAACACTCTCCTGCACTTTCCACCCGCCTTTGTTTTATGACAGCCTCTATTTTACAAGCACCTGGCTTGCTGTGTTGTTGGTGATCTTTAAGCCATTAAGCACTTTCAGAATCCTCTTGGCAGGACCATCTTGTGCTCTGGTTCCTGTTTCCTGGATCCTATTCTGGGCCAGGCCGCTGGCGACCGTCTTGGAGTGGGTAAGGCTCTCGTCTCCTGGCGTGATCGTTCAGGACTGAAATCATAGCGTATCGGGGCTTAGACAAGGATCATCTAAGCTAAGTCTCACTTTCCCAGTGGGGAAGCCAAGGTCTGGGAGGGTGGAGAGAGTCTGCCCAAGGCACGCGGCTTCAGCAGCAGATTAACAAACAGGAAAACCAGGCCCGGAGCCAGTGCCCTTGACAACAGCTCAGGGCCCTCTGGCCACATCTTACCTCCTCTGGCCTTGCTCTGATTATTTAATGACAGGGTAGAGATAAACTTCCCATTAATTGAGGGCCATAGCTGTACACAGGAACCCGTAAATAGCATCTACAGGATAAAGGCCATGCTTTCACATTTAGTAAAAATGTATTGTTGAGCTTGTACGATGGTCCAGGCACGATCTGGTCAAAGTGAGAGTGCAGATCAAAACCAGCTCCTGTCTCTGCGCCAGTCCTTGGGCGTTGGGGACAGCTGGTTTAGAAGAAAGGCATCCAGGGTACAGTTCTAACAGTCAGGTGGCAGTTCTCATAGTTTTAAAACACAGCCATGAATATTGCATTAAGGATCGCACTGTAATCTTGAACGTTACCAAGATGTAGAAATCTGTGGTTGCCTTGACGACTATAAACCACTTCAATGTCAGCCTCTCCTCTCCCACAGGGCTTTTCATAGCCTCTTTGGGTTTCTCCTCTGCTAAGACAATTTTTATCCTCTGTCTGGTCCAGATGAACCTCACGAGTTGGGAAACGTCTGACCCCGGGTGAGCTGGGGTGCACGTCACCCGTGACCCTGGGGGCTCCCGGCACCCCCATCTCGGTGAGGAATGCGACGGAGGTCACACCGAAGAGAATGCACACGTGATACCTGCAAGGTACAAGGCCGAGAGCTGGTGCCAGGTTTCCTAGGATTAGTTTTGATTTACAAAAGATGGAAAAACTTCGGGCTCCATTACAGAGACGATGAGAAATGCTCCAGGCCACCCGGTTGCTTTGATGTTGGGACGAGCACTGATCGGGTCCCCACCACACAGTTTCTTGCTAATATTGAAGGAGGCACATTAACTAGTTTGGTGTATTCGTTAGGAAGCTCTTCTTCGTTGAGAGTGTTTTCTGAGTGGGTTCGGAGCTGAGCCCCTGTATTTTCAGGGCCAGCAGAGCACCCGGTGCGATGGACGAGCCAGACCCGCCCCCGAGTCACTGCGCATGCGCGGTTAGCAATCGCAGCGAGGGCCCTGGGGAGGAGGTAACAGAGGAACCCCACTCAGACGGGGCTCGGAAAAGGCGCCTGAAAAACTGGTGCTCGAGGTGAGGTCTGAACAGGGGTCACCTGAGCGGAAAGAGGGAGACCGTGCAACCAACCTGGAGCCTTCCAGCCGGGACCCTGCGGGTGGGGCTCAGACGTCACGGTGCTGGTCTTTAGTTTAAGACGTAAGGGCTCTGAGGGGCGTGGGGTGACTGCTCAGATTTGCCTGCTGAGACATTTATTTGGTCGTGGTCTGGAGAGTACTCGTTAGAGGAGCCAGCACGGGCGCGGAGAGAGGCTGTCGTCGTTCAGCAGGAGGTGGTCCCAACTCGGCCTGGGGCGATGGCCCTGGAGGGGGTCAGAGGGGGCGGGGCCCGAGGGTGTCCAGGAGGAAGATTGTGCAGGATCAGGAGGGCCTGGGGGAGGCGCCCGGGCTCCTGCCTTGTGCTGCTCATGGGGTGGGGACCGCTGGACACGGAGACGGGGGAGCAGGAGGGGGTCTGAGTTCAGCCTTCGCCTTGTTGAGTTTAAGGTTCCATCTGCGCTCAGATGGGGGAGGGAGGGGCAGCTGGACACAAACGCTGGGCCCCCCCCCCCCACCCGGGGCGGCACCTGCTTCCAGGTGGAGCCTCCGAAGGGTAAGGGGAGGGGGCCCAGGTGGCAAGAGAAGGGGCTGTGAGCAGTGCCCCGGGGCAGCTTTGACATCTCACGGTGGGATCGCAAGGCTGAAGATGCACGTCTTGGGAGGGAGGTGGCCGTAGGGGTCAGACAGTGGCCGGAGGTTGAGGAACCTGAGAGCAGAAGCGTCCCTTGGAGGTGGTGGCACGGGGTCGTGGGTGACTTAGAGCTATTTTGGTGAGTGATGTGATGGGAACAGAAGGTGCCTTGGAAGAGGCCAAAGGACGAATGGAAAAGGGATAAACGGGGAAGGCGAGCACATGCAGGTTGGGAGCCAGGCCAGGAGGGCAAGGCCGCAGCCGGAGCACGTGTGGGGCTGGGGGCACTGTGCCCACGGCCGGGGGACGCTGGAAGGACGTTCGGGTAGTGATGGGAAAGGGCCCAGTGGGGCTGCGGGGCGACAGCGTGGACACCCTGAGCAGACAGGAGGGTGAGACCAGGCGCCCCGCGGGCCTCGGCCGACACCCTGGGTATGAGGCAGGGGTGTCTCCTGGGGTCCCCACCAGGTTCCCACTCACAGCACCCTGGCTGTGTGTGTGCATGGGCGGGGCTCACCTTCATTTCTTAAAGGTTTTTTTCCTTCTTTGGGCTGAATACTGTCCTTTGCATTGTTTTCATGAAAAATCCTTCTTAGGTTCATTCCTCTACAGAATACGTCTTGTTTCTCTTTTTGCTTTTAAGCCTTCCTCTTAATCACTGACTTTAAGCACTTGGATACTGATATGACTTGTATAGTTTCATTCATGTTTCTTTTTTTAAAAAAATTAATTAATTAATTTATTTTTGGCTGTGTTGGGTCTTCGTTTCTGTGCGAGGGCTTTCTCCAGTTGCGGCAAGCGGGGGCCACTCTTCATCGCGGTGCGCGGGCCTCTCACTATCGCGGCCTCTCTTGCTGCGGAGCACAGGCTCCAGACGCGCAGGCTCAGTAGTTGTGGCTCACGGGCCCAGTTGCTCTGCGGCACGTGGGATCTTCCCAGACCAGGGCTCGAACCCGTGTCCCCTGCATTGGCAGGCAGATTCTCAACCACTGTGCCACCAGGGAAGCCCCATGTTTCTTGAACTTGATGTTTGTTGAGCTTCTTGTGTCTGTGGGTTTATAGTTTTAGCAATTTTAGGAACATTTTGCAAGTTATTTCTTCAAATATTTTCTTCTGTCCAGTGCGATCCCTTGGGGACCCGAATTCCATGTGTATTACCTGCCTCAAGATGTCCCACAGCTCTCTGAGTCTCCTTTTATTTTTTCCCATCTTTTTTCTCTGTGTATTTTATCTTGTATATGTTCTATTGTTGCGTCCTCAGTATTCAGCGATATTTGTTTCTGAAGTAATGTGCCGTCAATCCCATCAGTACCTGAAAAACCTCAGACGTGGAACTTTCTAAAAGTTTCACTTGGATCTTCTCAATACCGTCTGTGTTTTTATTTCGCGTGTTCAATGCATTCCCTCCTTCTTGAGCTTATGGAGATGTGAGAGCAGCCTTACCTTAGGGTAATTTGATGTGTTGCTTAGTCAGTGCCCTGTTGAGGACCTCTTCACATGTCCCAAGAACTGTGAGCTTTTCCTTTCTGGCTGACGGGCTCACAAAGTGTTCCTGACCCTCTATGAGCTCTGGGGATTATTCCACACGAGGGGGATGGGGTCCACAGCACAGGGGGCCATATGGGCCTTAGGAGCGGAGGAGAGAAAGGGAGTGTTGTTAAAAATGTTTATTAAGTTCTTAATTTCTATAGTTGGATTTTTCAGTTCTAGAATTTTCATTTTATTCTTTTTAAACAGTAAATTCTAAGAGAAAAGTCTAGATGACTTTGAGTATGGCGATGACTTTTTAGGTACAACACCAAAGACACGATTCATGAAAGAAATAATTGATCAGTGGGACTTGGTGAAAATTAAAAATGTCTGCTCTGTGCAGAACACTGTCAAGACAATGAACAGACAAGTCACAGACTGGGAGAAAGATTTGCCAAAGACATATCTGACAAAGGACTCTTATCCAAAATATACAAAGGGCTATTAAAAATCAACAAAAGAAAATGAAAAACCTGATTAAAAACTGGGTAAAAGACTTGACCAGACACTTCACCAAAGAAGATACAAAGGGGCTTCCCTGGTGGCGCAGTGGTTGGGAGTCTGCCTGCCAATGCAGGGGACACGGGTTCGGGCCCTGGTCTGGGAGGATCCCACATGCCGCGGAGCAACTAGGCCCGTGAGCCACAATTACTGAGCCTGCGCGTCTGGAGCCTGTGCTCCGCAGCAAGAGAGGCCGCGATAGTGAGAGGCCCGTGCACCGCGATGAAGAGTGGCCCCCGCTTGCCGCAACTGGAGAAGGCCCTCACACACAAACGAAGACCCAACACAGCCAAAAATAAAAATAATAAATAAAAAAAAAAAAAAAAAGAAGATACAAAGATGGCAAGTAGCATATGAGAGGATGCTCCGCATCACATGTCATCAGGGAAATGCAAATTCAAACAAGGAGATACCACTACACACCTATTAGAACGGCCAAAATCCAGAGCACTGACAACATCAAATGCTGGTGAGGATGTGGAGCAACGGGAACTCTCATCACTGCTGGTGGGGATGCAGAGGTGGGAATACAGCTACTTTGGAAGTTAGTTGGGCAGTTTCTTACAAAACTAAACATACTCTTACCCTATGATCCAGCGATGGTGCTGGATGAGTTGAAAAACTCATGAAAACAAGTTTCACGAGTTAAAATTCATGTTCACGTAAAAGTTTGCACAGGGATGTTTATGGCAGCTTTATTCATAATTGTTAAGACTTGGAAGCAACCAAGATGTCCTTCAGTAAGTGAGTGGATAAAATAAACTGTGGTGTATCCAGACAATGGAATATTATTCAGCACTGAGAAGAAATAAACCTTCAAGCCTTGAAAAGTCATGGAGGAACCTCAAATGCATATCACTGAGTGAAAGAAGCCAGCCTGAAAAGTCCACAAACTGCGTGACATTCTGGAAAAGGCAAAACTATAGAGACAGTAAAAAGATCAGTGGTTGCCAGGGGTTGGGGGGAGGGATGAACAGACAGAGCACAGAAGATTTTTAGTCGATGAATCTACTCTATATGATACTGTAATGTGAATAAATGTCATACATTTGCCAAAACCCATAGAAAGTACAACACCAAGAGGGACCCCTAATGTAAGAGGACTTGGAGTGATAATTGTGACAAAGGCACCCCTGTTGTGGAGTGTTGGTCATGGGGACGGGTGTGTATGTGGGGGGACCAGAGTAGATGGAAACCGCCATACTTTCCACTCCATTTTGCTGTGAACCTAAAACTGCTCTCAAAAAGTCTGTTTAAAAAAAAAGAGTAGGACACTGGGCTTCCCTGGTGGCACGGTGGTTGAGAATCTGCCTGCTAATGCGGGGGACGCGGGTTCGAGCCCTGGTCCGGGAAGATCCCACACGCCGCGGAGCGGCTGGGCCCGTGAGCCGCAACTGCTGAGCCTGCGCGTCTGGGGCCTGTGCTCCGCAACAAGAGAGGCCGCGATAGTGAGAGGCCCGTGCACCGCGACGAAGAGTGGCCCCCGCTTGCCGCAACTAGGGAAAGCCCTCGCACAGAAACGAAGACCCAACACAGCCATAAATAAATAAATAAATAAAATTTATTAAAAAAAAAAAAAAAAAAAAAGAGTAGGGCTTCCCTGGTGGTGCAGTGGTTAAGAATCCGCCTGCCAATGCAGGGGACATGGGTTCGAGCCCTGGTCCGGGAAGTTCCCACATGCCGCGGAGCAACGAAGCCCGTGCGCCACAACTACTGAGCCTGTGTCTAGAGCTCGCGAGCCACAGCTACGGAAACCCGTGTGCCTAGAGCCCGTGCTCCGCAACAAGAGAAGCCACTGCAGTGAGAAGCCCGCGCACCGCAACGAAGAGTAGCCCCTGCTCGCCACAACTAGAGAAAGCCTGCACACAGCAACAAAGACCCACCACAGCCAAAAATAAATAAATTTAAAAAATAAATTAATTAAAAAAAAGAGTAAAGGATAAATTACCAAAAAAATCTGTTATTAAAAAAATAAACTCCAGTTCTCTGATGAAATTCTCCATTTTGTAGTCTTTTTTCTTGAACACAGGTATTTTAAAAAGGGGGTGGTTTCATCTCTCTGAACAAGGTCACACTCATACGACGAACATTTTCAGAAACTTCTCATCTAGACATGTGCTTTTCTTGAGGTTTAAACCATTCTCCCGTATAATCCAAATATGGAACATACAGACACACATGTCTGGGAAGAAAGACATTCTGAAGAGAGAGAAGGACAAAGCACATTTCTCAGAGTGTACCTCCTTTGTGATATGCACATTTCCAGGGCTTGAAGAGGAGGGCCAGTGGTGGGGCTGATGGCCTGATGGAGTTGTCCCGGTCTCCGGTTCTCGTTTCTCATATGCAGGGTTCACTTCCCATTCGAGGTGCTGCTTCATTGCCTAGAATGTGGGATAGTTTGAGAGGGCTGAGGAAATTCTGATCGCCTTTGGAGCAGCTGAGAATATTGACAGGAAGCTTGTGTTTACAATCCTGCTCTGTGGTTTCTCTTGGGTGAGTTGTTTACTGAGCTCCTCCAGGACGTGCCTGCCTCAGTGGAGCAGGGTCCAGGGGGTGCAGGGTCCGGGGTGGGGGCAGGGTCCTGGGGGGGCAGGGTCCAGGGGGGGCAGGGTCCAGGGGCAGGGTCCGGGGGGGGGCAGGGTCCAGGAGGGGCAGGGTCCAGGAGGGGCAGGGTCCAGGAGGGGCAGGGTCCGGGGGGGGCAGGGTCCAGGAGGGGCAGGGTCCAGGGGGGGCAGGGTCCAGGGGCAGGGCCCAGGGGGGCAGGGTCCAGGGGGGGGCAGGGTCCAGGGGCAGGGTCCGGGGGGGGACAGGGTCCAGGGGGGGCAGGGTCCAGGGGCAGGGTCCAGGGGCAGGGTCCAGGGGGGGCAGGGTCCAGGGGGGCAGGGTCCAGGAGGGGCAGGGTCCAGGGGGGGCAGGGTCCGGGGGGCAGGGTCCAGGAGGGGCAGGGTCCAGTGGGGCAGGGTCCGGGGGGGGCAGGGTCCGGGGGGGGGCAGGGTCCAGGGGGGCAGGGTCCAGGAGGGGCAGGGTCCGGGGGGGCAGGGTCCAGGGGCAGGGTCCAGGGGGGGCAGGGTCCAGGGGGGGCAGGGTCCGGGGGGCAGGGTCCAGGGGGGGCAGGGTCCGGGGGGCAGGGTCCAGGAGGGGCAGGGTCCAGTGGGGCAGGGTCCGGGGGGGGCAGGGTCCAGGGGAGGCAGGGTCCAGGGGGGCAGGGTCCGGGGGGGGGCAGGGTCCGGGGGGGCAGGGTCCAGGGGCAGGGTTGGTGGGACAGGCTTAAGCCCCCATGCAGGCAGGCCAGCAATCTGAAGGGAGTGAAGTTCATGGGGGAGTTGTGATGGGCATGGCCCCTCCCCTGTGGGGCCTGTCAGGTGGCATCTGCTGGGAAGGTGGCTCAGCAGGGCTGGTGAGCTGGGCAGTGCACGTGCCCAGCTTAGAGGCTCCGGATGGGCCGCTGCAGCAGGAATGTTAGGATCAATTCTTTGGTGAGAAGTGAAACCCTCAACAGCAGAGAGATGAACAGTCTGGAGAAAGAGCTGGCATATTTGGGGCTAAGGGGGGCCCAGTTCTCCGGGCGCCCCTCCTGGCAGCCGTCTGTTAGTGGGGGACCCACTGTAGGCATGAGGAAATAAAGGCCAACACACGTTCCAGACAGCCAGCAGCGCCGTTTCCACCGTGATTGATGCTGTGCTTTGTGCTCTCGCCAAAGCCTGGAAGCTTCTTTTTGATGGGCCTTCAATCTTGTAACGTAAAATAGTTACGAATATCCAGCCAGTTGGATAGACGTTTTCTAAACTGCGTTAGACCATTTCTTTTGGTGCTTTCTGAGACAGAATGTATGGAAGTTAACAAAATATCTTAGAATAATTTTACTTTTTTCAAGTATTCAAATAGATTTTTCTGCATTGAGCATCTATTTTGGCCCTGTGCTATAATTTCATGAAATCCTTAGGACTTAACTTTGCCCCGTAATCCACGTGACCCCGAGGTTTCCATGATTCAGAACGTTTCTGACGCCACGTTTTAGCTTTCAGTCTCCTTTTTTTTGTCCTCTGACATTTTTCCTTGATACCATTTTTTTCCTCCATCTTATTGCAAATTTTAGCTAAATTTGTAGAAGTAAAATCACTGAAGTTTTTCTTTGCATTAGTCAGGATTCTTTAGGTCGCACGTGATGGAAACCCAATGCCAAGTGGCTTCCGTGAAAAGGGATCCCTGAGGTCGGGAAGCCGGGGAGGATGGCTGTAACTCGCACCTCTGACCACATCCTCTGGGATTCCTCTCTTTGGCTCCTGTCTGCTTGCAGGTTCAGCCCACGTTCGGAACATTGGTGGCAGTGTTTAGGGAGGAGAGTGAATGGCTGGATGGAGAGGATGCAAAGATGCTCAGATGGTGAAGTAAACAGCTTTTACTCTGTGCCTTTGTGATGGCTTGCTTTTTATTGAAGTGTAGTTGATTTACAAGATTGTGTTAGTTTCAAGTGTACAGCAGAGTGACTCAGTTATGCATACATATCAATATATATTTCTTTTCCAGATTATTTTCCACTATATCAATAGGTTATTACAAGGTATTGAAGATAGTTCCCTGTGCTGTACAGTAGGTCCTTGTTTGTTACCTATTTTATATATAGTAGTGTGTATATGTTAATCCCAAACTCCTAATTTATCCCTCCCCCCCTTTCCCCTTTGGTAACCGTAAGTTTGTTTTCTATGTCTTTGAGTCTTTTTCTGTTTTTTTTTTTTTTTTTTTTTTAATTATTTATTTATTTATTTATTTATTTTTGGCTGTGTTGGGTCTTCGTTTCTGTGCGTGGGCTTTCTCAAGTTGTGGCAAGCGGGGGCCACTCTTCATCGCGGTGCGCGGGCCTCTCACTGTCGCGGCCTCTCTTGTTGAGGAGCACAAGCTCCAGACGCGCGGGCTCAGTAGTTGTGGCTCACGGGCCCAGCTGCTCCGTGGCATGTGGGATCTTCCCAGACCAGGGCTCGAACCCGTGTCCCCTGCATTAGCAGGCAGATTCTCAACCACTGCGCCACCAGGGAAGCCCTGTTTCTGTTTTATATATAGATTCATTGGTACTATTTTTTTAGATTCCACATGTAAGCGATATCATATGATATTTGTCTTTGTCTGACTTACTTAGTATGATCATCTCTAGGTGCATCCACGTTGCTGCAAATGGCGTGATTTCATTCCTTTTTATGGCTGAGTAATATTCCATCGTATGTATGTACCACATCCTCTCTATCCATTCGTCTGTCGATGGGCACTGGGGTTGCTTCCGTGTCTTGCGTGCCTTTGTGGTATTTATCTCACTCATCCATTGACCTGTGCTGCTGGTCTTTGGCTACATTCCTGATAAACCAGATGTGGGAACAGGGAGTTTTTTGGACTCTCGGGCACTTCCTATATATTATTCTCACTAATTTTTGCAACAGACTTAAAAGCCGGTTGTTCTCACACACGTTGTGCCAGCGGGGAAACAGCCCCACTGCGGCCGAGCCTGGGACGTGGCTGCAGTCAGCTCTGGCCTCTGAGGCGGGGCGTCCCGACTCAGCCCCCCTCTCGGCGATAGGCTCCCTGTGACAGCCCAGATCAATCGTGCCAGTCGTGTGTTATTTATACTTGGACACATGCTGCACCCTGCAGTCATCTGGGTGGCTTAGATGCCGCGCACGCCGGTGGTAGTAACTATAAATAAGACGTAACTTGCCGACTAGGCATGGGTCCTCTTTTAGGTAGAAGTTCTGGCTAAATTAACCCCAGGATGAAATCAAGTCAGAGCTTGAGTCATCTCTGAAATAAATTTTAAAAAACCCAACCAAACACCCCCCCCGCCCCCCCGACAGAGGCCACCTTCCCTCCATCCACGGCTGACAGCACTCTCGGGGTTTGGTGTCAAAATGGTGAAAATGCTTATTGCAATCAAGTCTGTGTTAGAGACTCATCTGCGAGTGTCCGTTTATGTACCAGGGAAACTTTAGCCCCAAAGCATTAAAAATAAGTCTGCAACTTTATGTTCAGAGTACAGCTGAGTCTGGGGAGGGCGGGCAGGGTGGGATGTCAGGCCCCTGCCCTCTTTTTCTCTGTCAGTAGCTGCTTCCTCAGTTTCCTGGGCATGAGAAATGCGCTTTGTGCGTTGGGAAGGATGCTTTTCACTTTTCGATTTTTCCTCCTCGAATTAAACTTTTTCCCTCCCAAGAGCAGGCTGATGATTTATGATGCAGGTATCAGCGAGGGGCCAGGCTTCCCAAGGGTCTATAAATAGCATCTCCTCGGCCATAAATGGGAGGGAGGCCGGACGTTTGGAGGGAGACGTGCTTTGCTTCCCTCGGCCGGAGCCTGCAGCCTGGTGAGCCCGTGAGGCAGACGCCCTCTCCTCTTCGCCACCTTCCTTTCTCTCTGGGTAAGTTTCCTCCGCTTCTTTCCTTTTCTGATGTGAGGCTTCGGAGGAGGGAAGGGTAGCATACAGAAGCTGGCTGCACTCAGATTTCCTAAGCACAGGGTGTCAAGGTGAAGCCACGGGAACCGGCGAACTCCACGCCATGCAGAAAAGGTCAGCCAGTCATTAGAGCCAAGGTCTGTGTTTCTTCGACTGGATTTGAATACTTCCTGTGTCGTTAGGAGGTTCCGAGCCCCTTCCCAGCCCTTGCACTTTCACCCTGGCTTTTGCAGCATCTCCTTTGGGTCCCTGAGTGGGTTGATGGATGTCTGCAATTTTCACGAGTCACAGAAATGAGAGCCTCTGTCAGGAGAGGGCAGGTTTGAAATGGTGTGAAATAAAATTGGATATTTTCTTAAGAGAAACAGAAAGAAAGCAGGGCCATTCAGCTCAGACCTGGACTGTAGCATCTAGGGGAGGGGACAAAAACAGTACTTCTTGTCACGATTTCTAAGTTCTCACCTCACAGTGATGCTTTTCTCCTTTGTGCTTTTTGACGCATTATGATCCTGCAGGATTTTCAGGCTCAGTTCCCCTAAGAGAGCCTGAGCTTCCTCTGGTCATGCTCTTGAAACGCTGCCCCAGAAAAAGGCAGTGGAGTTGGATGCCTGCACCCAGAAGGCCCGGGAGGGGCAGTGAGGCAGGAACGTGGGGTCTCAGTGCTTGGAAATGCTTAGCTCTCTCCACCTCCTGGTCTCAAGGTCCTTCCTCACTGGGTAGAAGTAAAACAGGCGTCGAAGAGCACATGTAACAAAGATCATTTGGAGTAGTTATTTACTAGACAGAGTCTGGGTTCTATGTGCAGCGAATTTGCATGAAGCTAACTCTGAATTAGGGACCTTCACCCAGGTGCCTGTGCTTCATGAAAACAAGGAGAACCTGTGGGTAAGGTTTATGGGATGAAATATTTGTGTAACCATTGATTTGTTTTTAATTCTCGCAATTTATGAAAAGTGTGGTAAGTCTCTGGGTTGCTGGAAAGCTCCCGTCCAGGAAGCCTCGCATTATCTTGTTTCTCCATCTAATTTGATCCTGCTTAAGCGTGGGGGCCGGATGAATCAGGCTCCCTGGAAGAACTCTGGAGCTTCAAGGAGAGAGGTAGCTGAGGGACCTGCTAAGACGTTCAGTCCTGGGGCTGAGAGGCTCTCTGGGGGACACTTGGGAAGCTGGCTGACAGACATTAGACATCAGGCCACGCTGGATGGTGAGGATTTGAAGAGTTATGCTGTGCTCAGTTATATTTACTTTTGGAGCCGAGTAGTTTGGAAAAACCTTGGGGAAAGTAGTTCCCGATGTGAATGGAACCCGTCTTGGGAACTGAGGGCGTAGTTCCTTGGGGCTGTGGACCAACTGTGCCCTTTCTGTTTCTCTAGAAGAGCTTTAACTTGGTGTGTTCACGGACTTCAATAACTTTAGCTGCACAAACAATTTCTTTTATTAAATGGAAGTAAATGTGTTTTCATTGAAACGTTTTCACAGATTAAAACCCTTCTTGGTGACATGAGAGATCGGTTCCAAACAGTCCTCACAGGAAGGGATCAGGACGGAGCCTGTCACGGACGCACAGCCCCCTGTGCTTGAGGGCAGGCTCGCGTTTCATTTCAGTGTCATGATTCCCAAACGTGTCAGGAGCGACAGTGGGTGGGAAGCAGGCCGGTGCCGAGTCAGACGCCGGGATGGAAGTTTGGCTCCGTCACCGGGAACCAGTGACCTGAGGGTTAGTTTCATCACCTGAAGCAGTTTCCTCGTAGGAAAGGTCGAGATTCGAACCAGGACAGAATAAGGGGATGCATCTCAAGTTGTGTAAATTCACTCACGATTGCTGAAAACCCCAGAACCTGTGTGTTTGACCAAGGTCGACTCTGCTTCTTTGGTATTTGAGGGCGGTCAGTGGGCGGAGCGGGGTGTTGCCTCCTGTGGTTTTAAACTTGGCCACAGATCCGGGCGCCGCTGGCGCTTGAAGGAATGTCCCTGCTTCCTCCTCTGGCCCCTCTGTTCTCAGCGAAACAAACTGAGACCCGAGAGCTGGGTGGGCGGCAGGGTCAGCGCTGGAATCCAGCCCCCAACGCCCCCTCCATGCGGGACTCACCCCCAGAACTGTGCTGGGGGCCGCTGTCTTCGCTGTCTTTTGAGGCGTCAGCTGGGGGTCGTTTCCCTAAAGAGGAGAAAGTGGAGAGAGCTCTGTGCACACTGCCGCCACGCCCTCCTCTCGGTGGGGTCCCCATAGCACAGCTGGCCACGCCCCTCACGGCCCCAGGCTGAGGGGGGTCGGAGCGCGTGCCTGCAGGGAACTCGCTTCCACGAGGTGTCCTCACCCCTGTCTGCAGGCCCCCAGTGGGGACAGGGACACCCGGGCAGGTTCTGGAATTTTATTTTTTTTTTAATTCTATTTATTTATTTTTGGCTGCGCTGGGTCTTCGTTGCTGTGTGCGGGCTTTCTCTAGTTGCGGCGAGCGGGGCTACTCTTTGTTGCGGTGCATTGGCTTCTCATCGCAGTGGCTTCTCTTGTTGCGGAGCACGGGCTCTAGGTGCAGGGGCTTCAGTAGTTGTGGCGTGTGGGCTCAGTAGTTGTGGCTTGTGGGCTCAGTAGTTGTGGCTCGTGGGCTCAGTAGTTGTGGCTCACGGGCTTAGTTCCTCCACAGCATGTGGGATCTTCCCAGGCCAGGGCTTGAACCCGTGTCCCCTGCATTGGCAGGCAGACTTTTAAGCACTGTGCCACCAGGGAAGTCCCCAGGTTCTGGAATTTGAGATCCACTGAGCAGAGCCCAAATGGGTGGCCTGGCGTGGGCTTGGGCTGTGTGGTGGCCCTTCCCGTGCACCTGGGCTGGGCTTGAGGCGCATAAAGTCAGTGAGCGCGGGCAGGGGGTCCCATGCATAGAAGGTGGGAGTTTGCTGCCTTCGCTGGAGCAGGTGTCCCTAAGATGTCTCTGTCCTTGAAATGCAATGGCCCCCTGGTCCAGGCTTGGCCGGCGCAGCGCAGGGCAGGTGCTCCAAGTGCGGGTGGGGTGGACGTGGGAGAAGCCTCCTGGCTTGCTGGCCCTCAGCATCATGTCCACTCAGCTAGCAGAGAATCACGTGGGATGAGCCCTGGGTACCGCCGCGGCCCCATGGTGCCCTGGGGGTCGTACCTCCAGCAAGTCCACGGTCAGAGCGAGAGCACGGGAACCACGTGCACTCGACTCCGGCCCTGCGCCCGATCGCCACAAAGTGCCTGCTCCTGGCAGGAGGTGTGAGGACTCACCAGCCACTTGAGCTGGCGTCGCGTCAGCCCAGGACACGCTGGGTGCTGACTGCACTCGGAGCCCGCAGTCGCTGGCTGTGAACAGGCAGGGTCCCACCAAGGGGGGGCTCTGCGGGTGCTAGCTGCCACACTCTAAACATGTCGAGATAGCTTATCCTCTCCGGTCACCTAGGCCATTTTTGGACTCTTCCCTCTGCCAAGAAACACAACCGGATCTGAAGGGTAACTCCACACAGATGTAAGTAAACATTGTGACGGGACAGGACCACTGCTGCAGCAGCAGGTGCAGGGTCTGTTCTGGGTTTTTCTGCTGTAGCTGACTTTTCCTCCATGAGTGCAGGGGTGATGGGAGAAGGCGTCTAGATGAAACTGGCCCCAAGTGGTGACCCGTGTGCCCCAACACGTCAATCCAGTGACCTGTCCCCAGCAACGGAGTGTGTACCTTATGGGCAGAAGCTTTCCTTGAAGATTCACCCTGAGTAACTCATTGAAAAATCCCAGAGGTGCAGTCGAGGATATTGTGCAAATATTAAAGTGATAAGTGCATGTTTTCAGACACCCTGTCCTACCTGCAGAATTCACCTTAACAACAACAAACAAGAATAGTGTGCTAGGGGCGGCTCCCAGTTTTGGTTGTTTGTTCCTCCCTACCAAGCACGGTGCCAGCACTGTGCAGATTCAGTAGAACGTCCAAGATAGAGAAATGATAGGTCAGCCCAAGGCCACTTCACAGTAGTGCTGGAGTCGGAAGTCGATCCTAGGCCTGTCAGGTGTCAAAACCTGTGCACTTGACCTCAACGTTATGGTACCTCTTTTAAAATGGGGGTGGGATGGAGGGGGTATGTTTTTATTGGGTTCTTTTAGGTGCAACATTCTATTATATATTTATAGTCAAATGTGTGCCAACCACAAGACACACGCTGGACCCTCAATGGAGACGTGGTAGTTGGTTGACTAGTTGGTTTTTAGGAGGGAATTTTGAGATGGGTTAGTGTGGAAAAGTATAGAAGACCCCGAAAGAGAAGTCTGGTGGCCTCTGGATGGGCAGGCACTTTTTGTATGTTTTTAGGGAAATCACTTCTCCTCTCTGGCTATCGGGTCCCCTGCTCCACTCGTCCTCCCCCATAGAATAGGGGCTTGGATAATCCCCAAGGATCTTTCCAAGCTCTATAATTCTGTGATTCTAGGAAATCATAGTCTAAAGGGAACGGATCATGAGACATAGACTTGGAGCAAATTCTATGCTTGTCAGGTTTTCTAACATTTGCTTAGAGGCATGCACTGCAATGAGGAATGAGGGTGAGGGCCCATCTCAGGACAGGACCTGGTGTTTTCTGCCCGTTTCCACCCCCGTGTCCCCTGGGGCTGTGCTGTGAGGCCTCCTAAGGATCCTTCTTTAAATCGGGGCAGATTATTCCAATTTCAACACAGAAGACAAAAATGGAGCTCGGGTTTGGGGAGTTCTTGTGCCCCTTTATTTGGGAAGTTAATAATCACAGGGATTTAGGGACATTGTCTGCGTCCCTTTTTAGAGAGAGTCAAGCAGCCCGGTAAGTTGGCATTTTACTTATTTGGGTGAACACATGCAGCAAACAGCCGTCTAATACCTGCACTGCTTCAGATCCCCACATCCTTGCTGCAGGGTGGGTCTCGAAGACTTCTTGTTTGGGGAGAATTTAGCCAAAGAGCGCTCACTTCCCCGCATCCCCCAGACTTTGGAGCTGGGCTCAGCCCCCAGGCCTGCCCCTCCCAACCAAGCAAGCCGACAAGTAGCCAGTGAGATGGGATTTTAGGGGACTGGGTCTGGAAGGCTTCCTGGAGACCGTTCTGTTCTCAAACCCCCCTTCAGAGCAGGAGACACTTCGCCTCCTGCGCAGACGCCGAAACCTCCATGCGGCTGCGTGCTTTCCGGAGCGACGTTTCCTGTCTGCTTTTCCCGAGATCCTGAGCCCCAGTGTTTTCCTGCTTCCCACTTTGCCCCTGGGATGCCCTCTGTCCGCCCCACCTCCGCCCATCACCTCCCCAGTCCATTGGGCTCTTCTCAAATGTCACCTGTTTCACCCCTGGGCCACGTGCTCCCCCTTTACTTCCCAGCACGTTTTGTGTCTCCTTTGCTCTTATCTCCTCCTCTCTTGTATTCTAAGTGTTTGTTTACTTCTCTGACCTGTGCTTTAATTATTTTTATCCTTATCGCTCACATTGCTTTTCACATTGCCTTGAACAAACTAGGTAGTTTATAGACATTGGGTGAGTTTACAATTAAGGGAAACGAGCGGCTCAATCTTCTAATTTTTATGGAAGCAAACAAGAAATGAAGTCAGGTCCCAGGGAACTTAATAGGTGTCCAAGATTATTTCCTCTTATAGACTCTTTCTTATATTCTCTTTCCCCACAAGGGTTTTGTTAATTGGAGTTGATTTTCCTCTTTGGAACAACCTAAAAGGTTAGTGTGAATTGCAGGAGCCTGATTACTTTAGAAATTCCAGGACCTCTGCTCTATTTGCTACTCTTTTTTCTAGGTGTCAACAAAGATGTCACTTGTTGCCATGCCCTTCTACCAAAAGAGACACAAAAACTTTGACCAGTCATACCGTAATATTCAAACAAGGTACCTTCTGGATGAATATGCAGCGAAAAAGTAAGTTGTAATTCACTGATGGGGCAGGCCGAGCCTTGATTACGAGCTTTGTCTGACTTTCAAGGCAAGAAGCTTTATCCAGTCCTCTGAAGCCTGGGGATGAACTGGTTTAGCCGGGGAGGTAGGGAGGGCCGTGCTCCCCGATGCCCGTGTCCAGAGCCAGACGGGGAACGTGGCTGACCCGGCTGCACAGCAAACTTTGTGTGGGGCACTGCATGGCATCGTGGCAGGTCCTGGCAGATCCTAGTAGATCCTGGCAGGTCCTGGAAGATTTGGGAGATCCTGGCAGATCCTGGTAGATCCTAGGAGATCCTGGCAGATCTTGGGAGATCCTGGTAGATCCTAGAAGATCTGGCAGATTTTGGCATGTTCTGGCAGATCCTGGGAGATCCTGGTAGATCCTAGAAGATCTGGCAGATTTTGGCAGGTCCTGGCAGATCCTGGGAGATCCTGGCAAATCCTGTAGACCCCGGCAGGTCCTGGTAGACTGGCTCCGAGCCCCTGGTTTAGCTCATGAGTCATGGACCTTCAGTAATTGCTCCTTGACTTCACTCTTCTTCACATGCCTTCCAGAACTAGAATCTAAAAGGTCACCAAAAAGCAAGGGCAATGAGAAGGAAACCCATGGGAAAGAATGTCGGTGGGACAGAAGTTAATGGGGGCCAAGTGAAGATTGGATGGAAGCCCATCTCAATGATAATTTTGCTACATTAATAATAATGTAGCAAAAGGTAGATTTTTTGTTCACTGCCTGATAGGCTGGTGTCAAGCCGCAGCCTCATCTGTGAGCTTCTGAGGTTCTGCGTCTCAGGGGCCAGTGGCACATGCCCTGGCCCCCATGTTTCTGCGGTGTTAATTTAGGAGGTGGACACCGGGCACGGGCTCCGGCCTCAGGTCCACGTCCCCAGCCCCTATATTTAGAACCGCCTGTGGTCCTTGTGGTTAGCTGCCATCCTGGTAACAAACAAAGCCAAACATTGTCTGCCCCTCCCAGCAGCCTCAGGGAGCTGCAGATCCCTTAAGATATATATATATAATCATGGCCTCTGGCCAAACGGGCCTGGAAGGCACTGGCTGGCCTGAGGGAGGGGCAGGGGTGGCGGGCAGCTGAGTCTGGGGGCGCGCCCCTGCGGGGGATGGGCCTGTGCAGACAGGCTGGAGGCCACACTTAGGGATGTGTGTGTGTGTGTGTGTGTTCACATGTGCAAGTAAGCGCATACACACAGGTGTGCCTGTAGGCGTGTGCATGTGTGTGTGTCCGCATGTGCAGGTGTGGGTGCCCTGCATTTCGAGGATGGCTTGGGGGCGTGGAAAGGGAGTGATGTTGTTTGTGACGGTGCATTTTTACACTTCTCCACCACATGTGATTTTTCCCATGTTCGCCAAGGCGCGCTTCCACCCAGACGTCTTCCCAGAAATCTGTCACTCAGAAGTCGTCCTCGCAGAGAGGGTCCAGCCAGACGGCACAGGAGGGGACCACCTGCAGGTTGTGTGCCAGGAAGGTGAGCACCGCGCTGGAAGAGGACGAGCAGGAAAGGAGGCACAGGTAACGCCCTGCCCTCTCTGCCCGCCGTCAGGCCAGCCCCGGGCACCCCGCGCTGCCCCGCGGCCTGGGCGGGGGCTCTGCAGTCAGAGAATGAGGCAGGGGGCATAGCCGAAAGGGGACGTGGGTGAACTCGGAAGGGAAAACTTGCTGCAGTGAAAGCCACGCGCGACCGTTTTCAGTCGATTCTTATTCTCCACTGTCATCATCTCAGTTCATCCCGACAAGGAAACGACTGGGGCTGGATTTTCTGCATCCTCGTGCAGAAGAGAACCCTGCGGTCCAGAGGACCCACGGCCACTGTCCACACGTTGCAGCTGGATTGGCCTCAGGCCTCTCTCCTCTCCCCCCAAACTCACTCCCTTTCCCCAGAAAGCACGCTGGTCACATTCGGAGGCCTCGAGACCTAAAGGTCTGAGTTGGAGTTTTTGAATTTCCACCACCAGCCTCTTCGGCTATTAAGGAACAGCTGTGAGGCTTGAGACTTGAGTGCGGAATCTTCCAAAGAGAGGCCAGGAGTCCAGCCACGTGTCTGTGTGGACACAGAGCTGAAGGGAGGGGGTTCTGTAGACCCTCATGCTTCACATTTCTACAGACTCAGCTCATGGGGAAAATGTCACAGGAATGGGGTGGGTTACTAAGAACGTCGGTTCTAAAATTATTTCCAGATCACAGAGAAACAGGTGGTCAACTGACTTGGATCTTTTCAGAACAGAGCACTTGAGCCATCTCATGAATGCTTCATTTCGTATCTGCTCTATTTTTTCCCCCTCACCTTCTCCTCCTACTTATTTCTAGAAAGTTTTCTCTGTATTGCTAAAACACTCAAAACCGGAAGGAAATGAGATTTGGCTCAACATGTTTCAGTCTGAAAGTTGCACTATGACTAAGGAATCTGTTTAGTAAAAATATTGTATAGCTGAAGAGATTAGCCTTTATTTAAAAAAAAAATTGAATCATCTTTTAGATGCCTTATGGGAATTTTGCCCTGAAAATTAATTTTATTGTCAAGTGAAGACTTCCTTTGTAAAAGAATCACTTCAGAATGTGTACATTAAGAAATTGGATTTTTTTGTGTTGGATTATTTCAGAAAGGGTTCTCCTATGCTTAAGGTTTTGGCCCAGGGAGTGAGAAGACCAGAGCTTTATAATTTTATTTTAATCAGTTATACCTTGGTGTGATCTTATCCCATAAAGTTCCTATTCCTCAGTTTCCTGGGGTGAAATAAATGGGGAAAGTAAGCTTGTATTAATTTGAACAGTCAGGGAGTGGGTTACCATGATTGATGTGGTCTCGGCAAAAATGACTTTTGTGACAATCCTGGCTGTTGGAAATCTTCCTAAAACACATGAAGCTACTCTTGCAATATCAAATCTGACTCAAGAATGTATTTTGATTCTTGATGACTGATTATAATGTTACTGTGTCCCTGGTGCTCAGGGTAAATGTCAGTCCCTCTGGACAAGTGCAGTGGATATAGGTCAGGGCTGTGTCAGCTCTCCACAGAGCCCAGCACCCATGCTTTGGGATTCTGCATTTTAGGACCCTCACAGTATTTTATTCTCACAACCCATGTGCATATCTTCCATGTGAAAGATCTTATTGAAATTAGGTCTTTCCTCCTTTAAAAGTAAATCTAAGTAATTGGAGGTTTTGGTGAGCTGGGCCGGAGTTAATGGAGATTTTATTGCAACCCCTGCTCTGTCCCTGCCATTCGAGGGAGCCCGGTGTAGTGTGATTTGAGGAGTTCGATGAATTCCAGTCCTTTTTATGATAATTCACTACTCTTGCTGGCCTTAGGCGTTACTGAAAGTACATATTTATTCCTTACCTCCTGTGGCAGATATGAGTTTAACCTACAGGACAAATGGGTCCTTGGAGAGAGATGAAGTTATGGGTTCATCAGTTTGAGTTAAGCTATGTCTTCATGTAAAATAAATACCAACGAGGCATCGGCGTGCCCTGAAGGGTCTGGAAATGTCCTCCTGGAAGATACAGCAGATTAGAAATGTCCCTTTGATGCCTCTACTTCTGTCCTGTGAAAAGTGGGCCTCCCTGCGTTATGCAGCTGTCCGAGGGGCTTGTCTTTAGGGCAAATGCACGATGAGTGACATCATTCTGCGCAAGGGGGCAGTGTCACAGTCACCCCATCACAGACTAGCAGGGGTGCCTTCTCAATGTCCCAGATCACAGTATTTGGGGCTGGGCCAGCCAGGGGGAGCAATTCTAGTTCTGATATTTATTATAAAACATTCGGGGCTGGCGGTGCTATTGACAAGTGCAATTCACAAAGACATTTTAAACGAGGTCCAGGTGGGACATCTGATCCTTTATAAGCTCATCAGGACAGTTTGCGGCACGAATAGAGATTTGCCTTTGCTGACGCTGTCATTTAGTGGGATTCACCGCAGACAAGAAGGCTCGGTTCCTGCGAGCCCTCTTAGCAAGGCGCTCGCTGTTTCTCCCACAGGGACCTACAAAGTCATTTCTGTGCACGTGGCTCCATGAGTGAAGGGGAGCCGGGCACTTGGGATTAGGGTGATGTGACGGGTGTGCACCTGTGTCTAAAATCCTAGACGCTTGTTCTCCTCCGTGGAGAATCACCATGAGCAGAGGGTGTGGGGACAGGCCGGAGGGGCGAGGAGATGACCTCTAAGCAGCGAGGAGATCGTGGGTGTGTGTCCGGGGAGGGGACGCAGGCGGGTGTGGGCTGGGCTGGGCTGGTCGGAAGTGAAGACGAGGCTGAGTCAACACTCGCTAGGGGTTTAGCTTTCATTATAGTTCCTATCTCCACGGTTCTGCTTGAAGAAGCTGCAGAGTTTCCTGAAACTCTGTGTTCGATCTCCAGCTTCCCGGACACCTGACACCAGGCCTGCGATTTGCGCTGTGTCTGGAGAAGCGAGGACTGGTAGTGAGGGCTGCGGTGGGGCGGGAGGGCCCGGGGTGGAGGGTGGCGGGAGCTGCCCGGGTTCTAGGACGGCTTTCCCCACACGGCTGGGCCACGCAGAGCAGAAAGTCCTCCAGTCTGACACCCCACCTTTGTAAGCCACGTCCGCCTGGTCCCCGCCTCCCCGGCTGCGCACTTGATGCTGCCGTTTTCCCTTCCCGGGCAGCCCAGGGAACAGCAAGCCTCTGGCTCTGCTGGGGCCTCGGGAACGCGGTGGTGAAGGAGGGGATGGGGCCGGGGAGGGGTGACAGGGTGGCCTGACGCACCGCTGGGCCTGGCAGTGCCAGGATGTAACCTGTGGAACCCACAGAGGTGGACCTCGGGCCAGAAGGAAGGTGCCCCTCATTTCTCTGCCCCGACAGATTAAGAAGCTGCTGACTGTATCCTTTTAATTTTTCTAGGATACAGACTTATTTCTTAATTTGAATCTATTAGTTCAGAAGGCTTTACTTCAGTCTTAAATTCACTCAGAAATGGCAGCCTCCCAGGAAAACGAGTGGGTCCTGTGTGTCGCCGCGAAGAGGAGAGCTTGCAAAAGAAGCAGAAGTAGCTTCTCTCCCACCTTCTCCTTGAGCCCACGTAGGAAGTCCCCGGGGACCGCGTGTCTGGTCCCAGGCCCTCAGTGGCCACACGCCCTTTGCACGTGTCCCGAGAATTCTGTGGCTTCTTGGCTCCTAGGTACCAGTCACTGGTGGCTTCCTACGCGGAGGCCAAGCGGGAGCGTTTCCTCGGCGAGCTGGCCCAGCTGGAGGAGGAGGTGCACCTGGCCCGCACCCATGCCCGGGACAAGCTGGAGAGATACGCCCTGCAGCACGCGGACAGACACGGCCTGCAGCACGCGGTAGGGGCGGGCGGGTGCCCGTGCAGCCGTGTAGTCGGCACGATGCTCGCGGGCCTGGTGGCGGGGGCCTCGCGCCCCTGGCCCCCTGACGCGCTGCTCCCCGGGGCAGGTGGACGACAGGCTGGCCTGGGAGCGGCACTTCCTTGAGGAGCAGCTGAGCAGAGCCCCCAGGATCCTGGTGCCGCTCCAGTCGCACACCATCTGGGAGCAGATGTCTGTCAAGCTGTGCTTCACCGTGCAGGGCTTCCCAACCCCCGTGGTGCAGTGGTGAGTGGGGGCACCTCCCAGGGGCGGAGGCCCCGCTGCTCTTCCTGTGAAGGATCTGCAGCCGTTGGCTCACCTGAGCGGATGGAGAAGATCCACCTGCAGGGCGCGCGCGGCACCTACTCCAGGGACCAATTCTCTTGAAACTCACCAGGAAGTGCGTGCGTGGAAACACACGGAGGGGCCCCTGGAAATCCTAGGCAGGCGTTTTCATTTTAGTGCAATTGACCCAAATGATTTTCCAGAGGACTTTTATTGAAAACCAGGTTCCCGGAAATGACCTGTGTTTACCTGCAGCTCTGCTTTTACTCATGTAAGTGGAGACCCTAAACTCCAAGGCTCTGGAACCACAGTGAGAGGGTTCCTCGAGCCTTGTGACGCTGAAAATTAAATAAGCCTCACCGACACTTTCAGTTTCAACGTATGTTGCTAAAACTAGCTTGTGTATTCACTTATTTTCCCACTTGCTGGTACCGAGTCCCCAGGGTCTGTCGTTGGCCACAACACCGTGCTTTCACGTGCGTCCTGGGTTAGGGCTGTTGGCAGCAGAGCAGAAGAGTAGTGCCTCCGCCCTCTGGCTGCTCACGAGGCGGGCCGGGGAGGCTGAGAGCCTCCCACCCTTGCCCTAGGGGGAGCCGTGGCCCTGCTGTCCTGGGGGGACACCGAGGCCAGCCTCCTCCAGGCAGGGTCCAGAGCAGTTGGGTCTCTCCACGTGCACTCCGGCTACACTGCGGCCTCCCTCCAGAGGCTGGACCAGGGCCTAAGCAACACTGGTTACATTTTTCCTTGGAATGTTGTATCCAGAGTTCCTAACAAGTTCCAGGGGACCTTTGGCCCACGCTGTGTCCCATGCAGGTTGAGGGCTGCCCAGGTAGTCTGAGTCCTGCAAGAGCCACCTCCCCTTAAATAGCCGAGAGTGGGCTCTGGACCTTTCCCGTAGCTGCTCCTGCTCTGCCCACCGCCTATGATCTGAGTGGTGAATCAGGCAGAAGCAGAGCGAAAACGTGCCGTGTGTGTGTGTGTGTGTGTGTGTGCGCGCGCGCGCCCGCGAGGGGCAGCAGGGGATGGGAAATAGGAAGGTGGGGACACGTGCAAAACAGCCAGTCGGCCTTTACGCTCAGACAAGTGTTTCCCTCTTTTAGGTATAAAGACGGCAGCTTGATCTGCCAGGCAGAGGAGCCAGGAAAGTACAGGATTGAGAGCAAGTACGGGGTGCACACACTGGACATCAACAGGTAAGGGCTTGGCGGGCACGGCCGTGCCCCAGCACCTGCCCCGGTGATCAACCTCCCAAACACAGAAGCGGAGGTCAGCTCACACCACATCTGAATTCCGCGTGACGTTCCTGGTGTCTCTGAGTTAAATATTGGTGGTAGAGGCTTCCCTTTGTTTCCTTGGGGATCAGGCCAGAGGGATGTGGATTCAGTGGTTGGTTCTGCGGGGCTCCTGTTCTGGGAATGAAAGGAGAAAACGGCCTAAGGAAGGACGGCAGTGCCAGGTGTGAGGGCCACGGGGAAACGCAGACACCCGCACACCTGCTCAGCAGCGGGGCTGCATCTCCTGCAGGTTTGGGCAACAGTTCCAAGCTCAGCTCCTCAAGGAAATATGACCTTTATTTTCGTCTCATAGCAAATTGAAAACATGCAGTAAATACAGATAACGAAAAGAAGGTAAAGTTCATCCGTATTTCCAACATCCAGGGTCGGTATTTTGGTGTACTTACAGCACTGCTGGTTTCCCTTACACAACACACATGTACAACCGTACGAGCATGCTTTGATTTTTTTTTGTTTTTTTTAACAAAAGTGAGATTCCGCTGTTCATTCACTCTCTCCTTTTCTGTATACACAGCTTTTATTTTTTACAAAAAGATCATAACATTATGCAGATTAATTAGGACAGAGGCTAACAGGTTACAGTTAAGATTAAAATTTGTGTCGAGTCATAACCTTGTTCCTCTAGGTAAATTTGAGGCTGTTTAGAAAAGCTGGAGGCCCTGGCCCCATGGGCCCCACTGGCACTGTTTATTGAGAACCTACTATGTGCCCCACACAGTCTAGGAACTTGTGTTAAAGCGACCAAAACCTCGATTCCTGACTTGGAGGTCCAGAACATGGCGGCAAGCCTTAAGTGTAATAAAGAGGGAATCTTACGGTAGATCAGGGTGATGACACTGGGTGCAGGGGTCAGGGCATATGGCCTGCGGCTGGGGCGGGTGTGGTGTTAAAGGGGGGCCAGGCAGGCCTTAGAGGAGAAGACGTCTAAGGGGATGGAGGAGGGGACAGAGGCGTGGGGCGGAGGCTCCGGGAAGGAGCGTCGGGACCCCAGGGCTGCAGCAGCCCTGGTGGGAGTCATAGGACAGAAGGGTAGAGATCTCACCAGCACCGTGAAGATCACCCCCAACCCTGTAACCGTCACAAGGCTGTTACTGGGGGCAAAGGGGAAGTGAAAGATCTGACTTACGTTTCTAGAGGGTCACTGACTGCGAATGGATAGCAGGGCAGACTTGGACAGCTTGGCCGAAATTCCAGAAAGATGGTGGGGCTTGGACCAACGTGGACGAGGTGGAGCTGGTGAGGTGGGCGGGGACTGATTTTGAAGTTAGAGCTGTAGGATTTGCTGATGGATCGGATGTGGGTGTCAGTGAAAAAGAGGGGTCGGAATCAGCCCCGGGGTTGGGGGCTCCTGCGTCAGCTGGGGTGCGGAAGGCTGAGAGTGGGCGGGGTCTAGGCATCCCACTTTCCTTCAGTTTCCAAAATTTCCAGAAATTTCCACAGGCAGTAAGCCATACTATCTAGAAAGAGAAACTTTCCTTCATTTTGAAGAGTATTTTTATTTGGTGGTGGGGGGGGGTTGACTCTTTTCTAACCTGGGGTGCCCTAGCAACTGGTTTGTTTTCAAGCTGAATTTCAGTCATCGTTTTGAAAAGAGAAACGAATTCCCTTGCTCAAGTATGAAAAAGTCCTGTTCACACTATGTTGGCAGCTTTTAAATTTGTACTGGGAATAAGAGAAGCTTTGAACCGGGTGAACTAAATCAGTGAGGCCCCAGTATATCCAGGTGTCCTCAGATATATTACTTGGAGTTTGCCTCAGCTTGCAAATAGTTAAGGAATTTGGGACAAGGAAATTCCTGAGACTAACTTTTCTCTCAGTATTCTTACCCACATTGGGACATTTTTAACAGATGAAATGTAAATAGTCTTCAGAAAAAGAGCCAGGGGGAAGCCCACAAATTACAGCTGACCTCAGCTGTTCATTCCAGACTGCTGAGTTACCATCATCTGATCTGTGGTCGGTTAAGTGGTGAGGAATGTGCTGGCTCCTTTTCTCCCCTGGCTGGGGAATGAGCTCTTCTTTCTGTTACAAGAGTGACATTTATTCCTATGAATATTCTTTGGCCACTGTCGCCGAATTCTTGAAGTGCTGAAAAGAAAGCTTAGTTCCCTTTGGTACTGTTTGAATTTAAGCTGTCATTGATATGATTTTATATGCTCATAAGATTTTCTCTTGGGACTCATAGAGTGAGTTCTGTTTCTTCAAAGAATTTTCATGCTGCTCTCGTGTTTTTATAAAGGTGTTTAGAACATCTTATCTTGTGTTTTATTCTAACCTCACCTCTCCGTACTCCCCACTCCTCGCAGGGCGACTCCAGGGCTAACCTCTTCTTGCACTTTATTTTTAGACTTTGATATTCCAATTCTACTTTGAATTAAATTGTAAATCCCGTGTCAACACCGCTTAGAGTTTGAGTACATGGGGCCTGACTTCCCAAGAGAAATTCATGTGCCACTTAAACGTTTGCCTGCCCCTCTTTAAAATAGATGAAGTATTATTAGTTTCTCCCCTGGAGTGGTTTTGGGGGCACTTCAGATTGAGACTTTGGGCTGCAAAAGTGCCCCATGGAAGTTTGTAAAAATTGAGACCAAAGGATACCACCTCTGTCTATTCTGGGATGCTGTCCAAACAGAAAATAAACCCCTTTGCCCCTTAATCTCGCTTGCAATTTCTGACAGCATGAAGTAGAGGCTCGAAATAGACTCTGTGGGCTGGCAAAGTGCTTCTCCTAGTGTGTCCTCGGGAAGGAGAGGAAGACTGGGGGGCCCTTGGGCTGTGGTCAGGCATGTGGGTCTCCAACTGACCTGTGAACAGAATTTTAAGTTGGGCACCGTCTCCTCCGAATCTGCAAAGTCCTGCCTGCCCGGTCCCTTGCTGTCCCGCTGTCCCCTCTGCCCGGTGCCCCCAGGCGCCATGCTTCCTGCAGCCCACCCCCTGCAAGAGCAGCCAAAAAATATATATGAGCCCTCCCCCAGTACACGCACGTGTGCTTATTTAGAATCTATATCTGTTCTACTGTATTTTATAGAATGTAAAACATTTACAAAAGACATGTGCAAAAAGAACGAGACAAAAGTAAGCATGACCAGAAGTTCTAACTCTCGCCTGCATACTCCCTCAGCCGGGTGCGCCCTGCCTGGGGTCTGTGGCAGTAAATCAGTGGGTCCGGATATTTTTAGGGGGCATGGGTTTCTTTACAAATCAGGTGACCCCTTGGAGCCTCTCTTCTGGATAGGTGCACGTGAGCAGGTGTGCACGTGTTTGGTGCACCAAGATCCTGCCTCCAAGGCACCTTTTCCCCAGCCTGGTCCCTCCTGCTAAGGACCAAGTGCTGACTGGTGACTTGACCGGCTATCAGCGCTGGAGTGTTAGGTACGTCTGCCTCCGGGGTCCTAATTCTGTGAGTCAACTGAAGAGCAGCTCAGACTCCGGCGGGAGACGCTGCTGTCCAGGTGGGCTTGGTGCCTGGGGCTCCTTCTTTGCGTCACAAGCCTCCTTCTTGGGTTCCTCCAGCTGTTCTCAGCTGGGAAACGATGGAGAGCAATTCACTGCAGTTCTCAAAACGCTTAGAAATCCGTGCTGTTTCATTGGAATGTAAAGGCAAAGGAGAGGACTTTCTCCGGGGAGGGAAAGGGAACCTTTTTTGAACTTCAGTCCAAGGATTCAGCTAATACATTTCAATTAATAATCTACACAGTTCATACAGTACTATACAGCTGCAAAATATTTTCAAATGCATTGTTTTATTTAATCGTCCGTGTCCCCCAAGTAAAGTGTAGGTATTCAGTAAACGTATTTGAGAAGTTTTAAATACATACTATTTACTTGTTAAAAAGTCAGTAGATGAGACTTACCAGGCTGGCCTGATCAGGGCACAGATCTGAAATCAGAACTTGTGGCTGATGACTGCAGTCTTGTAATAGTCTCAGCAGACATAATTTTGCCCCGGATTTTATTCTGATTGTACAATATTGAAGAAAAGTCCTGATTCACAGCGATTAGTAGTCGCAAATGGGAACATTAAGTGTGACCTTGAAATCTCAGAATGTAATTCAGTTAAGCAGGGAAGGTGTGAGCAGCTCTGCCTGAGGGACGTCAGGGCACAAACAAGTCAAGAGCAGCACAAAGCTATCTGGGCTTCAGTGAGTGGCCAGTACGTGGTGTGTCAAGGGCGTGTTTCTACTGTTGTTTTAAAAACTGCTGAAATTCGTATTGAAGAAGAAATTGATAGCACATTTGGGAGATTTGGTTTGAAAACTCTGGGACACAGTTTGGAGACTACCGATACGAAGTCACGTCCAGAAAGGCTTTTGAGGGAGGCATTGAGGAAGATGAAAACAGGTTTATGGTGACCGATGGACACACTCTGAGTGACGTCTGTACACGGTCTTCTCGAGCCCTTGTTGTGGTTCAGGCACCAGTAACCTCCTCGCTCAGCAGTGGGTAGGGACGCTGACCAGCTGGGCCCGGGGACAGTCTTGGTGCAGGTCCAGCGGGGGGGGGGGGCACTTCCTGTGCTGGGCTGCCCCGTCTCTCGGCTCTGGGTGGAGTGTCTGTTTTTGCCTTACGGCTCCTACTTCTGAGTCTGTGGCCCAGTCCCATCCCAGCCTCCAGGTCAGGGCATTTGATGTGGCAGTCTGTACAGGAGCCTTTGCCTCTCCCCCACCACCCCCCGATTGTTCTAGCTCCCGACTCCCCAGCCCATGCCCGTGGGCGGCCCAACCCTCCGGTATGCGGGGCGGGTGAGTCCCGCTAGTGGGGAGGGATCTTTGTAGAGCGAGGTGCAGGGCTAATCCCAGAAGAATACTTCCTGTTTGAAGAATGCGTTTATGAAAATACAGTGGTTTCATTGTTTAGAAGAAATAACCCAAGGGCAAGGTTAAAAAAAATCCAAGCGATGCCTAAGGTTATGGAAGAGAAGAAATTCTCCACGCGTCCCTAGACCCCCAGCCCTAGCCGTGTTCCCAGAGGGAGCTGCTGTGGCCTGTTTGTTGTGTGGGGTGTGTGTGTGTGTGTGTGTGTGTGCGTGTGTGTGTGTGCGCGCGCAGCGTGTGTGTAGATCAGCAGAGAACATGAATGGCCAGTGATGGGGAAAGCGTCCGTGTTATGCTTACGGGATTTTTACGTGTTGTACCGTCACTCTTACTCTGCCCCTGGTGATACGCTGTACCCGCAGTGTACGTGGAAATGGCACGGCAAAGGAATGCGATGAGTTCAGGCTAGAACTGCAGCTTTGTTGAGGGGCCTTGAGGTTGGCCTGTATCCCTCCAAGGTGAGCCTGAACGTAATGCACTGGTTTGAACATCTGCGGTAGCGGCTCTCTCTCCCTTGGGCAGCGGCAGGTACAGGAGGCCAGATGGGATTGCCGGGCGCAGTGGAACTGGATTAGAACCTCGTGGGGGCAGGGACGGGGCTCTTCCCAGGCAGCGTGGGTCCCTGAAATGTTCTCTCTCGTTTCTTGGAGACACTGTGTATTTTTTGGTCAAAGAAACTATTTTCAGCTCCAAGTGGAATAGAAAATACAATAAAATGACGAAGGACTCCCAAAGAATGGGTTTGTCTCTGGGTCAGTGGATGCTTAAAGCATCTAAACATGAGGCCTGAGTAAGCTTTTTCTGTGTTTTTGTCACTATGCCTGGGAGGCCCATGCTTGGAGAGATGGCAGAAGGACCAGAAAGCTGCAGAGTCCAGAGTTTTGTGGACCTCGTTTACCCAACTTCTTAAAGGCTCTACTTTCTCTCCAAGTTAATAGGGTAATAGCACTGTCTTACTGGGCACTTGAGACTTTTATTCAAAGTAGCCAACGAAAAGTAACTAGCAGAGAGTCAGTTGAGTAAGAGCCCTCACGTCAAGTTTTGGGGGGAAGCTGGTGGGAAGACAGTTCATAGCCAGAAAATAAGCTTCGGCTTCCGTGAGATGGACGTGGGGAGCTGGAGGAGCCCCACCCCTGAGAAACTGGGCTGTGCGGTCCCTGGGCCATTGTCCTTCCCAGGGGTGGACATGCGTCCCTCGTGACGCTCCGGGCCCAGAGGCCTCAGGTGGGTCCAGTCCAGGCACTTTCGTTACACCCACGAGTGGGTGCTTCCTGTCTGGGCGATCAAACTGCTTTGGGGGTCTGCGCAGGGAACCCCTGGTGGGGAGGGAGGTGGGGTTGATTCTCCTGGAGGTTGAGGCCATTGGAGCTGCCCATTGACAAGATAAAACCATGGATACTGCAGGTAGAAAAACAGAACCAGAGGGAATACAAGCTTCTCTTTGAGGGTGCAGTTCAGCATCTTCGGAAGTGCTAGTACATTTTCTTTCCCCGCAAAGCCAAAGCCAAGGCATCGTACGGGATCAGACGTCGCCCGTGTCTGTAGTTAATACCTCGTTGTGAGGGCAGAGCTGGCATTGTTCTCAAACAAATCACTCACGAACCAGGGGTCCAGGTCACACGAGCTTCTGTCGAGGAAGGCTGTGCTCGAGTTCGGGTCACTGACTCTCAGAGAACAGGCCGGCCCGACAGCACGTTCAGGACGCTGTCTTGCTTTTTTCCCTCCAAGGGCGGACTTTGATGATACTGCGACCTACTCGGCGGTGGCAACAAATGTGCACGGACAGGCGTCCACCAACGCGGCGGTGGTGGTGAGAAGTGAGTCTGCCGTCTTGCGGGGATGGGGCGCTGTCTCCCCACCTTCTGTCCTCTTTCTCTGCCGTGATCGCCTGACTGTCTTGCAGGATTCCGAGGTGACGAGGAACCGTTCTATTCTGTGGGGCTCCCGATCAGTTGTAAGTTGATTATTTTCCTTCTTTGTGCAGAAAAATGTGTACTGACATAGCATATCATTAAAAAATATTTTCTAAGCATCAAATCTCTTTTCAAAGTGTATTGCAAAAGGCCCTTTCTCCTGGCTGGTGTCGGTGTGCTGACCGCCGCTGCCATGGCTTCAGGGGCTCACACATCTTGGGGCTGATGCAGGATTTAAACCCTTTACACTTTGCATGTGGCTCAGAGCACACACCCCCTGCTCACTCTGCCTCCCATCCTCCTTTGGCACAAATGACCAGGTTCCACTCCACGCTGGTTTTCTGATGCTTCAGAAGTGGCCGAGTCAGCTCGGGCATCATAACAAACACCACACTTGGGTCTTGAACATCAGACCGTTACTTCCCTCAGTTCTGGAGGCTGGAGGTCCGAGGTCGAGGTGCCCACCAAGGAGGGGAGACCACGTCCCAGCTAGCAGGTGTGGGACGCCATGTCCTCACGGAGAGCTGAGAGAAAGGGCTCTGGTCTCGTCCTCTTCTTACAAGGGCACTGACCCCATCCCAGGCTCCGCCTCCAGGACCTCACCCAGCCCAATCACCCGAAGGCGCCCTCAATATCTTCACACCGGGGGGCGGGGCTTCGACCTGAGAACGGAGTGGGGCGGGGTGGGTACACGGGCGTTCAGGCCACAGCGCAGCCCGTGGGGAAGTGAGCGCAGCGGGTGGTGAGGAGCCCGCTTTGCCCAGCCGGCCCGCCGTGTGACCGCGTCCTCTGCCCCGCGCAGTGCCCCTGTCCTCCGTGATCCCGTACACGCACTTCGACGTCCAGTTTCTGGAGAAATTCGGCGTCACCTTCCGGACGGAAGGCGAGACGCTGGCTCTCAAGTGCACGCTGCTGGTGACCCCGGAACTGAAGCGGGTGCAGCCGCAGGCCCAGTGGTACCGGGACGGTGAGTGTCACGGCCTCCTGCGCGCTCTGCGCCCACGCCCGCCGTGCTTGGGCTCGGACCCCGGCCTCCCTGGGGTGATGGTGAGTTTTGAGCCTTAGTGTTGACCTGGCGCTTTCTCCACCTCCGCGACAGCTGCGGGCGGCAAAGCAGGCGAGCCTGGGGACAGCTTGGACCCGCGTTGACCTTGAACTTCCCGGGGAATGGGGTTAACAGGGAGGCCTGGAGGTAGATGAGTCATCGGGGGTTGTTATAGCTCCATAAAGAGGGTCTCCGTGGGATTAGGAGGAGTGAGCGGGGTGTCTGTTTCTTTATGTTTTTCCTCTGCTGAAACAGTAGCTACCATTTATTAGAGCTTATTGCGTCCCGGCTCTATTCTGAGTGTGATAACTCACTTGATTTTCATCAGGTCCTTGGGAGGGAAGTGTTGTCAACCCCCTCGTAAGTGGGCAGCTGAGACAAGGAACTTCCTCGCCCTCCCCCCGACCTCCGGGAAGTGGCAGGGCTGGGACCCCCCATTCCCGGGGCCCTGCCCACTGCTCCCGCCAGCCAGCGTGGGCTGCCCTGTGCGGCCGTGTGTGTGTGCGTGTGTTGTGTGGTGTATGTGGTGTGTGTGTGTTGTGTGGTGTGTGTGATGTGTGTGTGTGTATGTGGTGTGTGTATGTGTAGTGTGTGTGATGTGTGTATGTGTGTATGTGGTGTGTGTGTAGTGTGTGTGATGTGTGTGTGTGTGTGGTGTGTGTGGTGTGTGTGATGTGTGTGGTGTGTGTGTGGTGTGTGTGTGGTGTGTGTGATGTGTGTGTGTGTATGTGGTGTGTGTATGTGTAGTGTGTGTGATCTGTGTATGTGGTGTGTGTGTAGTGTGTGTGATGTGTGTGTGTGTGGTGTGTGTGATGTGTGTGTGTGTGGTGTGTGTGGTGTGTGTGATGTGTGTGTGATGTGTGTGT